>NC_090989.1:253801342-255051342 GCF_041146395.1 Eulemur rufifrons | reverse complement strand
GGAGGGGTTCAGAGATTGAAAGGTGACTACCGGACCACAATATTATAGAGAAGAAGTCCTGCATTAGGAGGAAACACATTGAATGCAATGATCTTTAAAGTCAATATGATTTTAGGCTATGAAGACTCATTGTAAGTATATTTTTTTATGGATTCCTAAATCTATCATGGGCTGTAAAGCCTATGCTTTTATTTAACAGGTCATTCAACAAATATTTGTTGAGAACCTATGGTAGTGCCTTGCTACTTGACTAAGGTATGCATGTGGCAGGTGTTATTGTTATTCATGCATTGATGTGCTGCTGCTTGCACATAAACTCTGGTAGTGAACTTATGCACATTAGGAAAACTGTTCTCTTTGGGTGACAAATTAGAAAAAGGCTCCCTTTGGGTTGATACAGCTTGGGTCAGAGCTCATGGCTTAGCATGTAGTTATAGGCTGTGTTGTATCCTGTTTGCTCCCTTGGCAAGATGCTTTTGCATAAGGGGCGTACTTGCACAGCTTTCTGTGGCTGACCTACGTAGGTAGAAGAAAAGAGGAGTGGTTAATATTTTCTATCACTTTTTCTTGATTAATTTTAAGAAACAGTCTATTTCTTCAGCATAAATGAGAAAAGTCAAAATAATTTATTTAAATCATTAAGCTTTGTTGCATATAAAGCAAAGCCTATCAAATACTTTTAGGGTCCAGAACAGTGGTTCATCAGAATCACCAGGAAGGTTTTTTTTTTTAAACACAGATTACTGGGCCCTGTCACTAGAATTTCTTTTGATTTAGTAGGTCTGAGGTAGGGCCTGAGAATTTGTTTCTAAGTTCCTAGGTGATGCTGCTACTGGCACCCCAGGGATCACACTTGGAGAACTTTGGTCTAGAAGATTAACTCCATTATGTACTTTCGATCTATAGGGGAATGCAACTACATTGTGGCAGTTCTCAGGGTTAGGGCAGTAGCATTCGACATAAAGACTTACTAGTAAAACTTAGAGACTTGCTGGGAGAACCAGTTCTTAGAGGATTAAGAATGCCTTAGCTAGGCATTTGAAGTCTTTAAAAAATCTAGCTTTACCCTATCTAAAGGGGTTTCTGTGCTGGTTGTTGAGGATGCATGGCTAAATACCATAGCTCCCCTGAAGGGGCTTATAACGCAGTAATTGAGACAGATAAAGAGGAAGCTACTTGCTTTGTTGGTAGTATGTAGAATGGAGGGAGAAAAAATTTTCCCATTTGGAAGTGAATTCTGTATTGTCTTGTCCACTGATGCCTTGCTCTTTATTGCTCTTTACCGTGTTGTATGTGAGTGCCTTGTCTCCCCTGTGAACAGATCCCTCCTGTCCCTCCCTCTGGGACTAATTTCTTTTGTACTTTGAACAGTACTGCAGTAGACAGAACTGTGGTCCCCAAAGATGTCCATGTCCTAATTGCCCTGGAATCTGTGAATATATTACCTTATCATAGCAAAAGGGACTTTGCAGATATGGTTAAGGTTAAAGACCTTGAGATGGAGAGATTATCCTGGATTATCATGGTGGGCCCAGTAATTATGAGTCTCCTTAAAGTGGAAGAGGAAAGCATAAGAAGAGAGTCAGGGGGACATGCGGTTTGGGGAGAAGTGAGTTATGTAATGTGAGAAGCCACCATTGCTGGCTTTGAAGATGGAGGGAAGGGGTCATGAGTCAGGGATGAAGGCAGCCTCTGGAATCTGGAAAAGGCAAAGAAATGGGTTCTCCCCTAAACCTCCAGAAAGGAATGCAGCCCTGCCAACACCTTGATTTTAGCCCACCGAGTCCCATGTCAGGCTAAACTACAGATCTGTATGGTAACAGATTTGTGTTTTAGCCGCTCAATTTGTGGCAATTTCTTATAGCTGCATTGTGACACTAGTACAAGTACCTTGCACGTGGTTGGGGGTCAGAAATACTTGTTGAATTGCTAGGTTTTTTCCCCCTTATATTACTTTTATTTTTTCCCTCTTTAAGAATGTCTTAGATAAACAGAAGATAACTTAATGAAGGTTTTGTCTTGTCTTTTACTTAAATATATTCATGTCAGGCATAAAATACATGGTGCTAAGTTAATAAAATAGAGAAAAATATATTATTCTAGTCACAAAAAAGGAAACTTAAATAATTAATTTTCCTTTCTTTAGGACCTGTTATGGAATTTGATTATACAATATGTGAAGAATGTGGGAAAGAATTTATGGATTCTTATCTTATGAACCACTTTGATTTGGCCACTTGTGACAACTGCAGGTACTTATTTTATTTCAGATAGTATTCTTACTAATGTTTGCATGTAGGTTTAGGACAAAACAATAGTTATATCTGTTTGGATTTGATTTTTTTTTTTTAGGAATTATGATTTTTATTTTGAGAATTTCCTAAAATTTCTATGGTTTCCATTTTGCCAAAGAAATATATTATAGGAAGCCTGTGCTTTTCAAAGTTTACAATATGCCCCTGGTTCTGCCATAGAAATTTCATTTTCCTTTCTGCTGGCCTGGGTTTTTCTTTTAACCACCTCTCAGCAGCAAGTTCCTAACCCTTCTCTTCACCCAGCCCTAAGGATCCCTCTGTTTCTTACTTACCCCAGTGTGTGTTGACACCTTGGTCAGAGCACTGGGGCCTGCAGTGAGAGGAGGGGAACGTAGAACACCTTTTTCCATTTATCTTTTGCTACCCTCATAAAGAGAATAGATGAGGAAAAAAATCACATTTTTCTGTTATTCTTTTTCTTCTTCTCTTAGACTTTATCCTCTTTTTATATCACCCCAGAATAATCTTTGTCACTCTACATGGTTCTCCCATCGCTGTTTACCTAGCCAAATCCTATGTCAGTGTCTTTCGCACATTGAAGGCCTTATCTTGGAATCTTATTTGGCCCTCCTGTTCCTATTTTGTACCTGTAGCCCCAGATAAGCTGCTCAACTGCCTAGAGGACCCACCTTTTCAAAGTCCCTGCTGCAGACACCGGGAGCCATTGTCATTGGCTTGTTGCTGAGTGGAATCCTCAGTAGATAGAATGGGAGATGTCTCTGGTCTCATGATCAGATATATGGCTGGGAATGTTCTGGCACCCCAGTTGGAATTATAAATTATAAACTCATTTCCCATTGACATAGTGGTTAAGGTCCACAGTATATCACTCTCCTTAAAGGTCAACAGAGCTTTGGGGAACTGAAGCACAGCATATAATTCTATTTGCATGAGAAAATGGAAGCACCTGTTATATCAGTTCAAAGAAGTTGTGTAGTAGTCTCGAAAAAACATACTTTTGTGTTTAAACATAATTAGGAACACAGCCCTCCATTCTGTTTCCTTTCAACATCTTTGAAGATTATAATTTTAATACAGTGTAGTCTGCATGTCCTCTTCCTTAGTTTATTTACACTTCCAAATCATTTAGCTTTATTTTTTTTAGTTTTTTAAATTTGTATAAATATATGGGGTACAAGTATAGTTTTGTTACATTGATATATTGCATTGTTGTGGAAGTCAGGGCTTTTCTGTCCTTTGGTTTTGTGATAGAGTTCTCTGATAGAACCTTGGATTTCTCCCCTCCCTGACCTGTACCTGCTCTTTAGTGTTTACCGTTTTGGCCAGCTTCATTCATTGGCTATGCCTCTACTATCCCATGTGTGATTCCAAATTCATTTGGCTCTATGTTCAAACCCTATCCAGAATCCATCTACTTCTCATCCTCCCTCCCACGGCTGCCTCAGTCTAGGCCACCAACAGTTCTTGCCTGGACCACTGCACTGGTGTTCTAACTGGTCTCTGCCCACCTCTGTGGTGCACCCCTGGAGTCTCCTCTTGATACAGCATTTTGCTCAAAATATTCTAATCCCGTTTAGAACAAAACTATCTTCACCATTGCTTACAAGGCCCTTCCTGTCTCTATCTCCCAGCACTCCTCACCATCCCTTACTGTAGGTGTTCTAGTTATACTGGCCCTCTCGCTGGGAGCTCCAGTTGCAAAGTACGCTGTTGCCCTAGAGCCTTTGCCTTTGCTGTTCCCTTTGCTAGCAATGTTCTTCCTCTAGCTATTCAGACTTCTTAAGGGTTCTGCTCAAATGTCCCCTCATCAGTGTCCTTCTCTGACCACCCAGCCTATCTGAAAATTTCTATTCCTTATAGCACTTTTACCTGTCATCATTATATTTCTTTTTTTTTTTTTTTTTTTTGTTGAGACAGAGTCTCACTTTGTTGCCCAGGCTAGAGTGAGTGCCGTGGCGTCAGCTTAGCTCACAGCAACCTCAGACTCCTTGGCTTAAGCGATCCTACTGCCTCAGCCTCCCGAGTAGCTGGGACTACAGGCATGCGCCACTATGCCCGGCTAATTTTTTCTATATAGATTTTTAGTTGTCCATATAATGTCTTTCTATTTTTAGTAGAGACGGGGTCTCGCTCAGGCTGGTCTCGAACTCCTGACCTTGAGCAATCCACCCGCCTCGGCCTCCCAGAGTGCTAGGATTACAGGCGTGAGCCACCGCGCCCGGCCTATATTTCTTAATTGACTATCGTCTCCTAACTAGAATGTAAGCTTCATTAAAACAAGACTTATTTATTCTATGTTGTATTCCTAGTGCCTTGAACAGTACCTGGCACGTAGATGAGAACTGTGTGATTGACTTTGTCTCCATTTTTACCCTGGTTTTGAAAAAGCTTAGAGCAAACTGGAAACTCAGCTGTGTTGGGGTGGTTGGACCTTGCATGTTTATCTTATTTCTTACCCACCTTGACTTTATCCTTCAATTGATATTTTCTTTCTCATTGAGTCTTTGTTCTCACTTATATTTGCTCTGCTTTTATAAGTCATTTCAAATCGTTTCTGGAATAAGAGGGACTTTAAAGAAATTCTTAAGTTGTTAAATGGCATGGATCTGCTGCTGATGTGACACAACTCAGAATAAGGAAAAGATGAAGCACTTTTCTGTTACAATTTTTATGCTGCTAATTTAACCATGAGAGTTGCAGGAAAAAGTATTTTATATGTGCCTTTTGGTGTGCATGCCCCTCGGTGGCTGGGCTATTTGAAAACTTAGTTTATTTAAAATAATGAATTTATATAAGAGACTCAATCTTTTTTCAGAGATGCCGATGATAAACACAGGCTTATAACTAAAACAGAAGCAAAAGAAGAATACCTTCTGAAGGACTGTGATTTAGAAAAAAGAGAACCAGCTCTTAAATTTATTGTGAAGAAGAATCCTCATCATTCACAATGGGGTGATATGAAACTCTATTTAAAACTGCAGGTCTCTAATATGATTTATTCATTACTTTTAAACTCTGGTTCAGGCAAAGTTTTAACAATGAACTAGTTATATTAATAATTAGTTTAGTTTTTACTTACAGAGAGTGAAAAAAATCCCCTTGTTTTGCACGAGTCGGAGTCATGACATTTAATATTCTAATGTTTTCATATTTTGCTTTCTGGTATGGTAGTTTGGAACAAATATGTTGCTATTGAGTGATGTTAGGAGTACAATTTGGAAACTACAGAAATTTGGAATAGGAGTCAGACCCTGTTCCCCTGCTCCCTCCACCCCTACCTGCCCTTTAAAAAAAGAAATCTTAAGAAAAAAATAAAAATTTCAGGAATTACACAAATACCTAAAATCTAACTCTATTTGAGAAATACCCATGTGGAATGCTAACAGTTTTCCATGTAACTCTAGTTAATCTCTCAGCAGATCTTCTCAACTCCAGTTGTTGCAATGGGTTACAGGTGTGCCAAGACAGTCATCCACTTAGTGGCTGGGGTTGCTAGTGCACAGGCCAGTTGCCGTGAGTCTCAAGCATCCTGTATCTACCCCAGAATGGTACAAATATTGTAATAATCTTTTTGTGTCATTGTATTAAAATATTGGGAGGCATTGCTTTAGAGCACAATTTGAATTGAAATATACTAAAAAAAATCCCATATTTTCAGATAAAATTAAGAAGCCACATCGTGAAACAAAACATGTACTGAATTTCATTAAATACAAGACTATTGATTAGAAGATTCACCATTATTTTATGTACCATTAAAAATTTAAAAATGCTGTTAATTAAACCAACTGGTGCTTTTTTATCATTTGATGCTTTTATTTTATACTTAAAGAACTAGTGCTTGTTAGACTTTATTGTAGTTTTTTTGTCATATATCACACTTGTTCATACATAAAATGGAAAATGTAAATGCAAAAGATTTATGAAGATACTCTTTTTTTTTTTTAATGAAGATATTCTTAAACTTCTTTACATTCAGAATTCAGTTCTTCTGAACCACTTTCTGACTCATAGTTGTCAAAGTACCAGTAAGCACATTGGTGGTGCGGCATTTTCAGGGATGTTAAATTGTGGAAAATACAGTGTCTTAGAATTTATGAAATACAAGTGTATCACTTCATTATGTTAAGCAGAAATCTGAGTTTGGCTACACTGATTGATATTTTGGTCCCTTTAACATGTTGTGAGAGGTATCCTGAGCATAATTCTTAGTGTGTAAATTATTCTCTTAAAATCTAAATAAATATTATAAAAAGTAAAGATGTATATAATCCAAAGTTTTAAAACTAGAAGGAAGACTTTTTAGGTCATTTAAATACCAAAGGGTTGTGTTTTTTTTTTTTTTTTTTTTACTTGCCAATAATTTTTATTAGCTTTGCATTTCTTTTTTTTTTTTCCCTTTTAAAAAAATTTTAATAGATTTGGGGGTACAAATTGAATTCCATTACATGCATATATTACATAGTAGTGGAGTTTGGGCTTTAGTGTACCCATCACCTGAATAGTGTACATTGTACCGCATATGTAATAATTTCTCATCCCTTACCCTCCCTTCCCTTTTTTGAGTCTCCAGTGTCCATTATACCACTCTGTGTGGCCTTATATAGCCGTAGTTTAGTTCCCACCCAAAGTTTTAAAAAACGTTTGTATTCTACAGATCAGAAGTTAGTCAAGTAGATGGAAATGCTTATTGATCCAGAAGGAGATGAGTTGTAATTGCTGATTTCCTGTAGTTGGAGATGACCTCGTATTTAATGCATCTGTTGACACTATCTGTCAACAAACTGTTTCTTTGGTGAACCTGCCAAAATTCATCAAACCTACTGTGCACATGTATTTCTGTTGATTCCTGTGACAACAGTATAGTCAGAGGACAACTTTTCTATTTATAATCTAATTCAGCATATATTTACTAAGAGTTTCATAGGTTTAGATGTTTTATTAGCATTCTTACTAATATTTAAAACCTTTTAAATTTCAAATAACTATAAATTTGTACTCAAGTTAGATCATTCTTTGGTAACTGGGTTTGATAATTATAACTTTATAATATTTTGCAACTCTGAATCACAACTAATTTAAATATAGATTTTGTGTCGTAGATTGTGAAGAGGTCTCTTGAAGTTTGGGGTAGTCAGGAAGCATTAGAAGAAGCAAAGGAAGTTCGACAGGAAAACCGAGAAAAAATGAAACAGAAGAAGTTTGATAAAAAAGTAAAAGGTAAGTGGCTACATTTTCTATTATGAAGGATTGAGTTTTACCACTTTGCAAAAAGCCTTTAGCTGGATTGCTCCCATTTAAAGACATTAAAGATATAATGTCACCAGTAGATTGTGTTTTTTCATAGGTTGAAAAAAAATGAATTAAAGTTTGCCTTCAATATGTTGGTGTTTGAGGCTCTCAATTCAAACCTCACAATACTGCATTTTTAAAAAGCATGTAAGCTTAAAGTGAATCAAGTTTTTATATAGGGACATTAGGATCAGGGATAGTGTCCCTGGTCAAGGATTTGGCATCAGTTAAATCTTAAATATGATCAACAATGTTATAAAAAACAGACACCCACCAACAAGCCCCTCTAACTGCTTAAAATGAAAAAAACGTGCCCTAAGTCTTAAGTTACTTAATTCAGCGGCTAGAAGGAACTTTCTGATGTTAGCTAGTCTAATCACTTTTATTTTAATATGACTAAAAGACCCAGAAAAGTGGCTTGACTTATTATATAGATAGTTATTGGCAGAGTTGGGACTGGAACCAGGCTTTCTTGACTGAAAGTCTTCATGAAGTACAGTCATTCCTCCATCCATGCGTCTGTCTCTGCATGCAGCCATCTGTCCCCTTGGTCCGTCTGTCTCTGCACTCATTTGTCCATGCATCCATCCATGTTTGTGTACATCTGTCTGTTAATCCATCCGTCCATCAATGCGTCTCTATTTACTAAGTGTCAACTATGTGCCAGGTACTGTGCTAACGTAAGTGCTGGAGTCACCGTTTGCCAGGAGAGAAACTTAAAACCATACTGCAGTGTGATAGGTACAGTGGAGTGATGAACATAGGATGCTGCAGGAGCACAAAGGGTACTTTCTGCTGGACCATAGAATTCCTAAAAAAGAGTCTTAAAAAAGTAAACATAAATGTTCTTCATGTAATTATGTACAGTCCCATTGTGATGTAAAGTGTGTACAGACGGCACATATTTTCTGTATATACTGGGTTATACATGCACTAATTCATTTAAATGAATGTCGTGGCCATATATGTTTTTAGGGTTTAGAAGAGGTTTGGGGGAGTGAATGGGATGTCTTGAAAACAAATGAAAAAGCAAAACCAAAAACTGAATGCAAGCCTTCCTTGTTTCTTCGCATTGTGAGGAATTTTTCCCCCTTTTCATTACAAGTATAATTCAAGTACAGTGCAGAAAAGTTAGAAAACTACAAAGACCTCTTATTCCATGATTTTACTACTCAGAGACAATCATTAGCAACATTTCAATGTCTGTTCTTCCATTTCTTTTTTATGCATAGACCCTTTTAAAAGTTTTTGTATAAAAAGCACTGTTGGACATTTATGCAGTTTGTCAAGACAACCCCATGATAAACATCCTTATATACATCTTTATATATATTATAGTTATTCATCAATTACTGAATCATATGGTAAGCACACTTGTGTGGCTTTGTAGAGAGGTTTCCCATAGCAAACTATGCCATATAAGAGCATTTTACTGAAGAGTCTTCCTTAAATTAGCCACTGCTGTATCCAGTATACAAAGATAGCAGCAAGGACTGATTGAGAGGATTTGGAAAGACTTCTATTGAATTTAGCACTTTTCTTTAATCTTTTCAGTGTCCCACACCAGCCCTTTTTCTCTTCCAGTAGCAAGGAGAGAGCCTTGAAGGATAAAGAAAGTAACAAAAAGGCATCTTAAAGGGTGTGAAAGAGGAGGGCATAGTTACAGATTTGCTTGTATAATAGTCTAGGGTTTTTGTTAACCCCAGCTACCTGAAATCACCTCAACTCTTCTCTCTCTGCTGCCTTAAACCACTTTCCAGATGGTATTTTGGGATAGATAATATATGAGATAAAAGAGAAAGAATTAATTAGAAACTTAGGCCTGCATAGTGATGAAATATTTTTAAAAAAGGAGAACTATATAATTTTTTCTTAGATACTAATTCTATAGTTTGGTCACGATGTCATCTAATGGTATTAATAAATGAATTCCTGTAATTTGACAAAGAGAATAAAAGATTATAGCATCTGTTTCATCTCATGCTTTTTTCTATAAAAATTCTATCAAGATAAGCATATATATTAAGTATTAGTATGAACAGAACTTTTAAAAAATATTTGTATAATTTTCATTGGTATTTTTTAAAGAAATATAAACTTAAATATAATTGTTTTTTTCTCACTATATTAAATTGTTGCCATTAATCACTAGACAGGGTACTATGGATTTCCTCATCCTTGAAGAGTTCAAATTTGCCCTGAAGTTTTTCAGAGTTAGACCTCTTAGGACTGGTTTCTTTATCTCTTGTTTGAATGAAGCATGTCTTTAGAGGAAATTTTTCCAAGTGATTACATGAGCGATACATTTTCCAGTCTCTACAAGTTAGAATGTTTTTGTTTTTTTGCATGTGAATATCTGAATTCTGTCAGTTCTATAAACATTACGCTGCTGTTTTCTGGTGTTGAATGTGCAGAGAGGTCAGCGTGATTGATGCCGTCTGTAACTATGGCTTCTTCTCTACTTCAGATTTACTTTAGAGGTTGGTGGATATGTTCCCGTCCTCCTGTCTAGGCCACAAAGGGCTGAGAGTGGAGTAGACACTGTAGAGATTAGAAACAAGGAGCTTACTGTGCAGTTGGCTCAGAACAGAGAGGAATAAAAGCAAGTCTAAAAGTTTTTTAGTTGAAAAGAAATTGGAACCTGGTTCCTCTTGGTCTTCTGATTTTGATCCACAAAGAAGCTGACTCAGTTTACTTCTTTATGGAAAGGTAAGAGATTACATTTACCTGCTTTTAGAATATGATGTCCTATTTTAGCAATTTCTAGAATTCATCTTACAAAAATATTAAAATATAAATAGTATAAAGTATATATAAATAGACAAGGTGAAAGACAAGAGTTTTCTTGTCAGTGAATTCAAATTGTTACAGATCTCTTAGATCCAAAAAGGCCGAAGCAGAGATGGTGCCATCACTGCTGCTCAGTTTAACTGAATGTCAAAACTCCAGTACGCATTGGCCTTGATTTGGGATGAGAACTTTCAAGTGGGTCAAATACACAGAACGGTTTGGGTTTGCATGCTCCTGTCCACAAATAAGGTGGAGATGAGGCTTTTCTTTAGTTATACTCAGCTTTCTCTTATTTAGTACTAGAGGTTGCCCTTCCAGAAAAAGGAAAATAATTTAGTCTTCATTATTTGTTACTATGCACTTCCTCCCTAACAGAGGTAGGTAAGAAAATCCCATCTGGGGGACCCTTCTAAATTTGTGGACATTTTACATCCTAGGCCTGCAGTTGTATTTATGACCGTTTTGGGGCTTCTCTCAGGAGAGTTTGGGGACACAATTCCCTGTTACTCTGTTTTGGTTTATAAAGGAGAAAATAAGATCTAAGCATCACATATTATTGTGTCTTTTCCTTCTAATTTTTTATCTCCAGTGAACAAGGGGTGCCCCAGGTCAATACTTCCTGCCCTCCCATCAAGGGTTTAGAAGTATCTGGTCTTCCCTCAGCTAGTTCTCTTGTAAGTTTACCTCATAAGCAGCACTGAGTTTCTTTGAATACATACACACTGCCTCAAAAGTAAGATATTAAACTGAATACAAGTTTTAGAATGGTATAAAGTAAGTTTTTCATTGAAATAAGGATTTAGGGGAAATCTTTTTTAGGTAAAATGTATAAGTATTCCCTAAAGATATCAGTAGCAAAACTGGTTATCATGAACATATTTATAGATTTCCAGGAGAGGTAGTCCTTAGGTAACAGCTCTCTGTGTTACCTGTTTCTAGGCCAATGGGACTAGGGGTATGTAACATGGTAAAGCACTGTTTTGTCCTCCAGCCTCCATTAGACTTTCAATGCGACAAAGGATGTGTCCCGCCACCCCTCCCCCAACCTGCATCCCAGGTGTCTTTAGCATTCCCAAGGTCTATTCCAGATCTAGTCTCACTCTTCTTTTTTTTTTAAATAGAGATGGGGCCTTGCTCTTGCTCAGGCTGGGTTCGAACTCCTGAGCTCAAGCGATCCTCCTGCCTCAGCCTCCCAGAGTGCTAGGATTACAGGCATGAGCCACTGCACCTGGCCACATTGACATCTTTGAAGTATCCATGGCAGCTGTTGGGCAGCGTGTCCCTCCATTTGGATTTGTTAGCAGCTTGTTTCCTCATGATTTGATGCAGGTTGAATATTTTGGTTGGAATATTCCCAGGTGATATGTCCAAGGGCATATCAGGAGACACATGGTACCAGTTCCTCTCAAAGGGACTTAGAGTTTGACTACTTGGTTAAGGTGGTATCTGCCAGATTTCTCCATTGTAAAGATACTCTCTTCTCTTTGTAAGTAGTAAGAAATCTGACACCATGTGAATATCTCATTCCTTACATTTCACTCAGTGGTTTTACCACACAGGGATGAGTCTTACCTGAGGCAATTATTAGGGTGGATATAAATGGTGCTTTTCTACTTCTGTCATTCCTTCTGCAATTGTCATTTGGCTTCTTTTGGAAAGAAAAGACTTTCCTCCCGTTTCAAAAATTGATTTTTTTTAAACATCAGTTGGACTCATGGATTCTTATCCTAAAATCAATGTATTATAGTCCATTCCTGTCATTATTCATTTTGATGCTCAAATTGTCCCAAAGTTGGCTAGTGGAGTCCTCTTTAAGATAGCTGCTTTTTTTTTTTTTTAACTTTTTTATTTGGAAATCATTTCAAATTTACAGAAAACGCAATAATAGTACAAAGGACCACCCATATATATCCTTTACCCAGCTGACCTATTGTTAACACTTCGTGCCGTGGGCATCACCATTTGCATGCTTTCTTTCATCATGTGCACACACACAATATTTACCTTTTCTGAACCATTTAAGAGTAGGTTGCATACATTCACCACCCTTTGCCCCTAAATACTACTATCCCTAATAGGGATATTTTCTTACATAAACAAAATATCATTAACTTGAGTAAATTTAACATTGACTTATTATTTTTATCTAATCTGCCATCTGCATTCTACTTTTGTTAGTAGACCCAATAATGTCCTTTTTAGTTGAGTCTCTTCTAGAACAGGATCCAGTCTGGGATTGGGTATTGGCTTTAGGTACCTTTCTAAACTCTCATATGCTGGGATATTTTCACAGCCTTTGTCTTTTGTGACATTGACATTTTTGAGGAAGAGTATCCTTGCTTCCCCTGCCTTGCCTTTTTGAAAATGTTTCTCCCTTGGGGCTTGTCTAGTGTTTCTGGTGTTTTCTGCAGGGTGTGCATCTCAGGCCAGGGAGAGTACATAAGTGAGGTACTCATATCTGGAGGCATGTGGGGTCTTATCAGCCCTAGGTGGTGGGAATTTTAACTTCTGATTTGTCCTTAACCCTTCCCCGCTACGTTTAACATCCATCTATTGATGCTTCTTGCTGAAACCAGCCTTTATATGAGGGTTGCAAGAATTGTTTTCTAATTCCAGCGCTCCCTCCGCGTTCAACCAGCCGGCTGTCAGCTGGCAGCATCCTGTCCCCCATTGATTTATTATTCGGGTGGACTCATTAATTTTTATTTTTTTATTGGCTTTTGGCACATTTCTGTCCCTAATTATTTTCATGTTCAAATTGTCTCAGATTTGGCCCAATGGCTATCTCTTGTGTCCTTTTGACATGTCATCATTTTTTGAGCATCACTTCTAGCAAAAAGCACATGTATATTTCTGTCTGTGTGGATGTGTGTCTGTACATATATACGCACACACATGCACATATATATATATCAAAAACCTTGAGTTTACACTGATACATCCAGTTCTAATCCAAAATTTCAGGGTTCATTTTAGTTTTCTCCCTTATTATAACTCCCTTCTCTGGTAATGAGAACCCTGGCTCCCATTATCCTCACTGGAGCGACTTGATCAAAGCCCCTGTATGTGACCAATTTACCATCACTTGCTTCTTCCTGTTTGGGGTAGCTTTCCTTACCTCTCCTGGGATGCCGACTTTACCTGCTCCACTTAATGGCTTTAGGACTGGATTGTTCAGAAAGAGAAAGAAGGGCAAGAAAAAGACAAACTTATCCGTTTTTAAATACTTCCTTCCTTTCTGGCACAAGTTTTTCCAGGACTGTCTAGTAAATACAGAAGGTAGGACTTTATTCTTATCATTACATAGCTTGATAGACTAGCTGAAGGGTGGGAAGAAAAAGTCAAAGTCATTATAAAACCTTAGGTTCATTTATGGCTAGAAAGCTAGATGATTTTTGCTATTTTTTTTTAATGTTGTGAAAATAATTTTCCTTTAGTTCTTCCTTCCTTTCTCCTTCCCTTCCCTCCCCTCCCTCCCCTTCCTTCTTTCCATTGGGCTGCAATCAAATTTTGAGGTATTTTCTCAGTGGGGTGGTAAAGTGCATAGGATAGCTTACATCAGAACAGGGTTGAAAAGCAGGTGTTGGAACTCAAACAGGAAACATATTCCTACTATTATCTGAAATCAGAAGGCATCTGTGTAGTTCTGGTCAGCATATCATTTCATTTATTTTTTATTTTAAAAATGTCCTAAGCAAAAATAATAAAAGGAGGGAGGGAAGGGCACTGCAGATATATCTAGAGAAACCAGGGTTCTTCGGGATGACAGGAGACTGACAGAAGCAAAGATTAGCGTTGGAGTGAACGTGATTCCCCCCAGGCTGGAAACTATCTATCTAGAGGTGTATTTCACCACTGAAGCGTAAAACTAATTACAAAGCAAGTGCTTTTCATGCTGGAGGTGTGAAAAAAGCAGCACAGCTTAGTGGTTAAGAACACGGACCTGAGCTAGACTGTACCTTCGTCTTCAACTGGCTGTTTGGCCTTGGGCAGCCTACAACTTCTCTGTGCCTTAGCTTTCTCATCTGCAAAATTGGGATCGTTCTACTTACCTCAAAGGGTTGTGAGGATTAAATACATTTACAGTGCTTAGAATACGGCCCGATACATAGCCCTGTGTGTTTGCTTTTATCTCTCATGCTACAATGAAAGCTGAAAATACAAAGATTCAAGTAGTATTTTGATACTACTTATCATAGATCTTAAATGCATTAGAAAAAATGTGATTACTTAGTGTTTGTTGATATTTATGGTTGAGATCAAGATAGCTATCATAATCTCCCTTAGGCGGTGTTACTGTCCAAGACAGTGGTGAGCTGGTGGATCACTGGTGAGAACAGAAATGTAAACAATTAGTGTTGCTTTTTATTCATTAAACTAGAAACTGAGAAGTTACCAGCTTATTAATTTCCAGTTAGCACTAAGTTTTGGTGTGTGTCTTAAGGTAATATGTATGAAATGTGAACTTTTAAAATATGATTGACTTAGTTGCTTTCAGAGAATCCAAGATAATTTTCTCTGTAAAATGACTTTAGCATGAAATAACAGAAAAAGCTCCTAACGTTGGACTAGGATGGCCTGGGTTCACATGCTGTCTTTGCTCAGTTTGCCTACCTGCAAAATAAAATGAAGTAAAATAAAAACTCTATGTTTTTTTCCAGCTCTTAATATTCTTTGATTCTTATTTTTAGGTTGTACTTTGCAATAAATAAGCAACCTCTCTCCTAAAATAATGTTGTCATTTTATAATATAAAGAACTTTAACAGACTTGAGATCCATTGCACGAGCACATTTTCCAAGATGAAAACACCTCGGCATAGCAGTAGAGTTCTTGATTTTCTAATTTTCTCGCAAGCAAAGCTTGACTTACCTTTTATAGAAGGTCGCTCCTGACTTACAAACACAGAACTTAGAAATACTTCTTTTTCTTAGTTAATCTCAACTGACTCCCATTCCTACTGTGGCATCGTGTTACCTGAAGTCAAACATGTCTGAATGTACCCGGTTCTGTTACTCCTCTCATTTCTTTTTTTTTTTTTTTTTTTTTTTTTTGTTGAGACAGAGTCTCACTTTGTTGCCCAGGCTAGAGTGAGTGCCGTGGCGTCAGCTTAGCTCACAGCAACCTCAAACTCCTGGGCTTAAGCGATCCTACTGCCTCAGCCTCCCGAGTAGCTGGGACTACAGGCATGCGCCACTATGCCCGGCTAATTTTTTTCTATATAGATTTTTAGGTGTCCATATAATGTCTTTCTATTTTTAGTAGAGACGGGGGGTCTCGCTCAGGCTGGTCTCGAACTCCTGACCTTGAGCAATCCACCCGCCTCGGCCTCCCAGAGTGCTAGGATTACTGGCATGAGCCACCGCGCCCGGCCTACTCCTCTCATTTCTGAATTTGGTTCTGTTAACCATATACCCATTTCTGACTCTCGTTTCGCACTCCTCCAACGACTCCAATGATTTCACTGGCCAAGGTGGTCAGGTAAGAAAGTAAGCCTGTCAAGTTTGTATAATCAACTTCGACTTGTTATAAAACTAAGGTTATAAGTAAAACATATGGTTTAAATACATACACACTGAAAGCCTGATGGATTTATTTTTGGATTCAGCTAAAAAACACTACTGAAAAGCTGTATTTTTTTCTCAGAATTGCGGCGAGCAGTAAGAAGCAGTTTGTGGAAAAGGGAAACGATTGCTCATCAACACGAGTATGGACCAGAAGAAAACGTAGAAGACGACATGTACCGGAAGACTTGTACTACGTGTGGCCATGAACTGACATATGAAAAAATGTGATTATTAGTTAAGTGATCGATTTTATAGAATTTTATATTTAAATAAAGGAAATTTATAATAGATTGGCCCTGTTCAAAAGTCCTCAAAACATAATATCTTCATAGATGAATTAAACACTTGTATATATAATATTTCAGTAATAATCATATGTTATGGCTTAAGAGCCAGGTTCAGCTGGCCTGGTGTGCACAGAATGTCAGGTCTGTGATTGCTTTTTTACAGCAGGGATGGGAGCTAAGTGGTGGAGGAGGTTCAAAAGTGGTGGGTCAAAACTACAAATTGGGGAACAAGAGACCAAGGCAAACACTAGATTCCAAGTCAGGTGTTTTAGGACTATTTCTGTCTCCATGACAGTATAGACAGTGGGGAGCTATTGCTGGGAAAACTATGGACACATAGCAGGAATAAACATTGAATTATAGGAGTCTGATCGTGTTTTCTGCACTCCTGGGGCATACTGCTATAGGCCTTAACATTATGTCTACATAGCCCTTTTCAAATCCTGGATTAAAATGGAAACACTACCTTCAAGGTTAAATATCTGATTGTTCATCAAAGAAGGTGCTAATATGTTTATCATAAGTACTGCTAACATTTACCCGGAGCCAGGCACACACCATGGTAAGTGCCTTATGGTTATCCTTTAGTCCTGGAAGGGAAGACAGCTTGCTTCCGTGCTTATCTAAATAAGGGTAGGAAGTGACAACCTACAACCTCACAACATGCCAGGCAGTATCTGGGTCAAGTTTACCTAGTCAAATTTTCCTACATCTTATAGAAAAATTACAAAGTAGCTTGACTGCAAGGTTTTTTTTTTTTTTTTTTTTGACAAAAATAAATACAACTTAAGATAAACTGGGTATTTTCAAATTGTTATTTGACATGACTTTTTATCCTACAGTACAACAGAAGAAATAGGAAGTTTATACATTTCCATTTTTCTCTCTAGACCAGCTGGTGGAGATAATACTTGGAGAAAAACAAAGTCAAAACAAGTAAAGCCCAAATAATTGGTATGAGATATAATTCTCTACATTCAACACAGAAATGTTTAATGTATTTTTCAAGTCTTTTTTTTTTAATATGTGCTATACTGATTATTATAGCTCAGTAAAAATGGATTCTGCATGAGCAGCAATATCTCCCCAGGGAAAAAAGCTTCCACCTTGATTACCACAGACCGACTAGGCTACTGACAACACCCAGACTGCACTGTGGGGGATGAGGAGCTCTTGAGCCAGAGAATCCAGGTTCAAATTCCACTTACAAGCTGTGGACTTTGGGCAAGTTACTCCATGGGCCTGTTTTTCTCTGTAAAGAGGGCATAATCTCTCAAAGGACAGTTTTAAGGCCTTAATAGGGTGAATCTATAGCACCTGGCATATAACCACTAGTTAATGAGCACATATTACCAAGGCCATTACAGTTATAGATTTGTCCAGTTGAGGTATCTTCTATTCTCTTTTACCCTCATCAATTTAAGACAATCTAGTACCCAGACTATCACTGACAGCCAAATCAGTTCTACCCAGGTTGGCTCTCCTCATCTTGCATTTTTAGGTATAATTATAGATTAGGTAAACAGTATATGTTCACTTTGACAAAAGCATGTTAAATTGCATCAATACAATTTAACAGAATATTGATTTATTGCAAGGTATGATGGACAATGACATGAAATCCTTTTGTCTGTGTGAGCTTCATTGGGGGGAAAGCGACTGCTGAATGTTCTTGCACCTTTACTTCTTCAAAATTCAATCCCTAGTTCAGATTTTCCACATACCTAAGCTGCTAGACTGGGACAAGGCAGAGTCACATCCATGAACAGCTGTTAGAAGCAACCACTATACATGGAGAGGATCAAGTAAAAGGAAACTGAAAACCTACACATTTCTCTAGAATGTAGACCAAATATAAATAACCAAACTTTGCAGTACATTGTGAAAGGATTACAAAGCAGTTTGGATCAAATAAAGTTCCCAATGCCTTAAAGACTATCCTTTGGCTTCTTGAGGATAGGAGTCATTTCAAACTACAGTTGACCCTGGAACGACACAGAGGTTAGGGGTGCCGAACCCCTGCACAGTCAAAAATTCACATAGAAATTTTGTCTCCCCCAAAACTTAATTACTAATAGCCCACTGCTGACCAGAAGCCTTACTGATAACATAGAGTTGATGGACACATAATTTGTATGTTGTATGTATTATATACTGTATTCTTACAATCAAGTAAGCTAGAGAAAAGAAAATGTTAAGAAAATCATAAGAGAAAATATATTTACTATTGAGTGGAAGTGGATCATCATGAGTCTTCATGCTTGTCATCACGTTGAGCAGGCTGAGGAGGAGGGGATGGTCTTGCTGTCTCAGGGCTGGCAGAAAACCCATGTGTAAGTAGACCTATGCAGTTCAGACCTGTTATTCAAGGATCAACTGTAATTACACATGTGTGCTGTGTTTAAGCTATGGGGAGGAACAGTATAAACAATATTTAGCCAAGAACCTGGATTTTAGTCCTCTTTCTGCTAGTAACTGGCCACAGAACCTTGATTTTTTTTTAATAATTATTTCCTGTCATAAAAGGTATGGTATTTAAAAATCCTGAGAATTCCCATCTATTGAGTGGACTATATTCTATAGCCACACTGAGAGGTATGATAAACCAAAGAAAAAAATATCTCAAAACATGGAAAACAATGCCTCATAAACTTATGATGTAATAAGTAAAAAGACATTTATGTTGTGCAAATGCACAGAAGGAAGTACCAATAGTTTTAGGATTATTGGTACATTTTTTCTAAGGTTTACTGGAAAAAGTCTAAAAATCCTAGATATTTGGAATGTCAGGTGATTCCTTACACTTGTACGTTATTTTACAAAACTCTCTCATCTTAAGTCTCACTATATAGGAAATGGGCTCAGGAATTAGTAGTTATTAGGACCAGGTTCCATAGAAAAAATCTAAACCCACATCTAATTCCAAGTATAGTTTTAGCCAGTCTGGCTTCTTCTAGTTCCACCTTACATGTAATGCACTGTATGACCTTTGACAAATCCCTCTCAGAGACTCCAGGAAGTGACCAGATGCTCTAAGATAATGGTCACCAAAATTGGAATCGCCCGGGGGGGCTTTAAGTCCTACTGATGATGTCTGTGTTCTACCCCCATAGATTGTGGTTTAAACTCTAAAGTAACTTGAAAGATTCCCAGGTGATTTATGTTAAGACAAATTTGGGAACTGCTGGCATAAATAGTAACATTTTTATATACTAACAGTGTCTTAAGATACTACTTGAGAAAAATATTTTAAAGAGAAAATTTCAAATGGAATATACCTCCAGTAATAAACCACCAATTTTAAAGTAGACTGAAATGATAAATCATGAAATACCAAAGTTTAAAAAACATACTTTTAGTTTTATTTCAGCCATGTTAAGTTATCCACAAGCTGTTAAAAGCTATTGCTACTTGGTAATAAACCCATCAGTTCTACATACTATGTAAGCTTGACCTCTAATTGTATCACATACCTCAAATCGGTTATTTTGTGCCTTAAGGAGAAAAAATATCAAATTGAATACAGAAAAGTTGTATCTGTCACATCTATAATACATCATGGTCATTGTCACATTATTGTCATTAGGAAATATTTGCTTTTTAGGGGCAATTAAAATTAAAGCCATATTCTTTACTGTCATCGTCCCCTTTTGTTTCCTTTAAGAAGTGAAACGACACTACAAGAAAGCAAGCATCCAAACGATCAAAAATAAGACAAATTATTTTAAGGTGTTTTTAAAAAATCTTGACATGAGGGGGAAAAAAATGACCCTTAGGCCTGCAGGGCACAGAACTGCTGGAACACAGCCAGGATGTGGGGGTCTAACTCCGCAGTGAAGAGAAGGTTCTCCAGGGTCACCATGTACTGCTGGATTATCTGGTGATGCTGTGGACACAGAAAAGGGGGTGTTCAGGTCAGAAAAAAGCATGCAAGCAATCTTGTAGAAATTTCCCTCTGCAGCCCACCCAAGCTGAGGGATGAGGTAGGAAAAAAAATAGTGCTGATAGGAATAACAGGCCCCCGAAAAGCCCCAACATTAAGAAAATGTAAGAGAAGTGAGAATAATGGATGTTCAATAACTTTCAGGCACTGGCAGCAGCACCTGCTTGCTGTTACTACTAACAGAGACTAGCTTCAGCTGGGTCTCTCCTCTAATTAGGACATAATATGGCTTTTAAAAAAACAGCCTGGACGGGGACTGGCCTAGGAAGATAAAAAGTGCCAGAAAATGAAATACTCTCTTCTATGTGTTCCTATAGATTTGAATATACTTGAAATTCCTATAGGACTAGGTGCTGTTAAAGATTTTTAACTGGCAGTAACTATAAAAGCTAGAAGGAATTCCTATTTGGAGATTTAAAGACTTTAACTTAAAAAAGACTTCTGCATTAATCACTCTTTTCTAGAACAAATAAATGAGGATTTGGGGGGGGTAGTGTCTAAAGATACAAAGAATTAGCTCCATTCTTCTACATATCTTTAACTTAAATCTAGCTGAGAATAGGTGCTGGCATTTTGCTTTTGCAGAGAGACCCCACGGAGCTTACCTTGCATCTGTGGGCACTGTTAATCGTCTCAACATTAGACTTTTAAGGACTTTTATAAATCCAATTACTGTTCCCTTAGCAATTTTTTCTCTACATTTTATATTACAGCTCGGCTTCCTAACATAGAAAATGGCAATCAGGAGTCTAAGTGATACAGAACCAATTTAAGCCTAAAGTCTTGTTTTTTTTGTTTTTTTTTTTTAAGATACAGAGATTATCCTGGGTTAAGTCTAGGTATTCTGATGAACAATAGTAGCAGCAAATAGACATGAAGTAAAGTGCCTACAGGCACTACATAACCTCCTGACAAATTTGACAAGGATTTTTTTAATGGAAAATCTTTGTGGCTGAGAACAGTGGTGTTTATTGTCTTATCAAAGTTCCCCACAAACCTGCAGGAAGATCTGCTGGAGCCTCTCTATACAGTTCTTATACCATGGTGTTAAAACACTGGTCCCATCAGTTTCACATCGTACTAAGTGCTCAGTCAAGATCATGATAAAACGCTGGAGACGGGGAACAAAGTTAAAGAAGTATTAGAATTTTGTACTTCAGAAACAAAGCCATGAAAGGTCTCAAAGCATTACTTGTTCCACCCTGTCTTTGTGGCATGCACTCTCAACTTTCATAATTAAGTACTCTCAATCTAGAAAGGCAGACTGGTAACAGTGTGACTTGGTACATTCTTTCTGGCAATACACAAAGATCTTAACGTACTTATCCTAGTAGTATTACTTCTTCACATCTATTCTAATGAAATCATCAGAAATGTTAGTGGGGATTTATGCACAAAAATCTTCATGGAAGGAAAGCAATTACCCGAATGATCAAAAATAGGTAATAATTCACTATGAGAAATGTATTTAGCAAAAGCAACCTATAATTTTTTTTAAGCATGGAGAAATGTTCATGCAAGCATGCTAAATGAAACAGCACAACTCAGGTATACATGGTTGCCTCCAAGTGGTGAATTTTATTTCCTTTGTAAATTTTTGTATTTTTAAACTCTTATATATAAATGTGCATGTAGTCCTTTTATGATTAAAAATAACATTTTTTAAAACTAAAGAAATATATTCATTCCTTTTATCATATGTATCAATGTCCCAAGCGAAGATACCTGAAATATGACAAGGAAGAGGTTCTTTTGTTCACTCTGAGCAGATTCCACTTTTTCCTGCAGTCTTTCTATTTGTTCCTCAAGCGCCCCATCTTTCCTGTCACTGCTTCTGTCATCATCATCACTTCGCTACAGAAGGCAAAGGAACAAAGGAAAATATCATTTAGAATTCCAATGTTCTAAATATTATCAAATAAGGGGAAGGGTTTTGTCTGGTCAAATGGTATTTAAAGATGTATAGCATAGTGAAAGTACCCCCACCCCAAATACACCCCACCTGCCAAAGTCCAGCTGTGGTTCAGAGACACGGTCTTTTCACTCAGTGGTTCCATGGGTACTTATCAAGGCTAAGGAAATTTAGTGGCACTTCTCTTGGTAGCAGCCGTGGGGCTCTTGGCTACAAAATGTCACTATTTGACCATCTGAGCAGTAATAACAGGGAGACAGCTTGCTAATCTTTTCATCCAGTAATGGGCCACATGGAAAAGCTGGGTAGGCCCTTCTGTGGCTCATGAGCCATAGGCTGCCTGTTCTTGACATAATTTAGAAATTGCTACAACTGACATGGAATAATTCAAAGTAAACTGCTCAACAACCTCTGCTGGAGGCTGGGCATGGTGGCTTACATCTGTAATCTAAGCACTTTGGGAGGCCAAGGTGGGAGGACTGCTTGAGGCCAGGAGTTTGAGACTAGCCTGGGGAATACAGCGATACCCACTTCTACAAAAACTAGAAAAATTAGCCAGGCATGGTGGCGGTGGTGTGTGCCTGTGGTCCCAGCTATTTGAGCTATGATGATGCCACTGCACTCTAGCCTGGGCAACAGAGAGAGATCTTGTCTCAAAACAAACGAAACCCAAAAAACAAACCCATCTCTGCTGGCAATGATAGGCTCAATAAATCCCTGTAGACCTTTAATAATTCCCTCCCAGCTCACCCTGAAGAGTTTCTAGCATTTGCTTTGGTTTTTCAAAAAAGGCAGAAGAAAAATAAGGCATGGTTTATCGCCATTTTACAGAGAAGGGAACAGGCTGAGAGGTTAGATAACAGTCTCAGTATCACCTCGCCAGAAAGTGGCAGAACCAGAACCTGGTTCTAGCTCTCATATAATACACACCAAGGTCCTTTCAGCAAGAAGGTGGTATCACTGCCACCTAGTGGTAGATGGCATCTACCATCACTAGAAAGCCTGGTAATCCTTCTAGATAATACTCTAATGCCAAGGCCCCATCTATGATAGCCTCTTCCGGGTTTAGGCAAGATTATCAGAACTCCTCTCCAATTTTATAGAATCTGGCTTTTTATTGCTAATGCAGCACTTGTTATGAGGTCTACTTTCTGTTCTAGGCACTTAGGTGCATGGTTATCTTTCCCTAACGCCACTCTAAGGTAAAGTTCTAGAGCCCTGTCACCTAACAGACCTTCCTACAAAGAGAGAAATGTCACATAAATCTGTGCTGCCTGTTACAGTAGCCCATGAGCCATACGTTACTACTACGCACTTGAAAAGTGTTGTATGACCAAGGAACTGAATTTTAAATTGTATTTAATTTTAATTAATTTAAATTAAAATAGTCTCATGTGGATAGTGGCTACTGTACTGGACAGCATATTTCTGGAAACAGTGTGGCATGAGAGAAAGTCTCTGGAGTCTGACAGACCTGGGTCAGAACCTAGCTCTGTCATTTACAAGCTATGTAACCTTTAGCAAGTTACTTAACTTCTCTGAGCCTCTATTTATATGTCTATAAAATGGGATGACACCATTTACCTTGCAGTATTTTAGATCTATGAGTGTGCTTACATCCATATATGTATATATGTATGTCCATATGGAAACTGGCACTCAAATTTGCTATAGGTTCGAATAAGAATATTATTTTTTACCTTTCACTCTGGTAGACATGCATAACACTGGAAAATACTGTCATGAATATTGAATACTGTCATGAATATTGAATACGGTTATGAGTACTGAATACTGTCAATAGTATCATGTTAAGTCACACAATGCAGCCAGTTCACTGCTTCTCTCCAAAATGGCTAAAATACTAAACTTTACTAAATACTAAATATGGGGAGTATTTTATAAATTTGTGAATGACTGCCCCATCCCTCCCCACAATACTAGGAAAATCGTAAGTTATCTACAATCTTCTCCCTCTTTCCCTCTTGCACCAGAGACTCTTCCAGATATATGTGACCTTTTCCCTTTCAGAAAGTGCAAAGATGACGCTGACCCAGAGACGGTGAACTATGGAAAGTGAAGTTCGCAGCTTCCTAAACAGGTTCATCGTGCAGGACAACAATGCACAACAGACCACCTGTTCTTTCCTCCCCCTCTGCTTCTGTAAACAGCTCTGCATAATTTGGACTCAGAAAAAATAAATTACCATTAAGGTAATGGACTCTGAATACTCTCCAGAGCTTCCAGTATACCTTCTAACCATTTATGAATCGACAAAAGACTTACCCGTTTGTGTTGCCTTGCGAGTTTCTCTTTAGCTTCTTCTAGCTCTTTCTGGATTTTCACAACATGTTTGTTCATCTTACGAATTGTAGAGTGCAAGATTTCCCAAACAAACAATCTTAAAGTAATATGGCATTTGATTACTGTATGTTAAACTATGCTTATAGATAATAAAACCTCAATTTTTATAACCTATTCATTCTTAAGGGCTGATATAGCCTTCCATCCTTTGGGGAAAATGAGTCAGATTTCTCCAGCAACACTTATGATTTGCTTTTTATTGTAAATTGTGCAAATGTCTTGCTCCACCCTTTAGACTCAGGTGAGCTCCCTGAGGGCAGTGCTGTGTCCTTGTCATTTTTCTTGTTTTTGTCTCCTACTAGATGTACACAGAAGCTGCATGTACATATTCATTGGATTGAAATGGCAAACTAAAAAACACTAGGAACAGAAATACATTTTTTCTCTTCTAAATGTAAATAACACATGTTGGAATTTCTCAAAATTGTGATGTAATCTGAGGCTCATTTGACATGCTTTATACTATTTAACTAGCACATACACAGCCAATTCTCTTAGAACATTTAAGAAACTCATTAGTTGACAATAGCTATCAACTGCTGGGCTCTAACAATGAGATAAATATTTATAATGTCAGCTACTTTATCAGCAAATGGCTCAAATGCCAGGATCATCTTTGTAGGTGCTTTGTTTTTTTTTTTTTTTTTTTTTTGAGACAGAGTCTCACTTTGTTGCCCAGGCTAGAGTGAGTGCCGTGGCGTCAGCTTAGCTCACAGCAACCTCAGACTCCTCGGCTTAAGCGATCCTACTGCCTCAGCCTCCCGAGTAGCTGGGACTACAGGCATGCGCCACTATGCCCGGCTAATTTTTTCTATATAGATTTTTAGTTGTCCATATAATGTCTTTCTATTTTTAGTAGAGACGGGGTCTCGCTCAGGCTGGTCTCGAACTCCTGACCTTGAGCGATCCACCCGCCTCGGCCTCCCAGAGTGCTAGGATTACAGGCGTGAGCCACCGCGCCCGGCCTTTGTAGGTGCTTTGAAGTATTTGTTGAATAAATGGTTTATTTTTTTAAAGTAGCTTCTTAGCTACTTTTGTGTATATAAACTATGCTTCCTAATGCCAGGATACAGCACAGAATAGTACAGTTGACTCTTGAACAACATGGGTTTGAACTGTGCAAGTCCACTTATACACGGATTTTCTTCCACCTCTGCCACTCCTGAGACAGTAAGACTAATCCCTCTTCTTCCTCCTCAATCTACACAACGTGAAAATGACGAGGATGAAGACCTTTATGATGATCCACTTCCACTTAATAGATAGTAAATATATTTTCCTTACAATTTTCTTAATACTTTTTCTCTAGCTTACTTTAGTGTAAGAATACAGTATATAATACATATTAATCAATTATTTATGTTATAGGTAAGGTCTCCAGTCAACAGTAGGCTACTAGCAGTTAAGTTTTTGGGGAGTCAAAGGTTATATGCAGATTTTTTACTCCATTGGAGGGGGGTCAGTGCCCCTAACCCCCACATTGTTCAAGGGTCAACTGTACTTTCTCCTATACATTTTGACCTGGATGATATCATAGCTTAATTGAAAGATAAAAACAATTTGGTCATAAAACTCCAAGCCTACAAAAGTAGAGTAAAGCACTTTAACTCTGAAAGGAGAAGGCTCTGCACTTAGTTGTGTGACTTTGGGTAAGCTACGGAAGCACTCTGTGACACCTTCCTATTCTGAATAGTGTAGACAATAATGGAACTTCCTTTGTGGTGGTGGTGTAAGGATAAAATGAGTTGAAAATGAAAATCACTAAGAATAATAGGTGAAACATACTTGGGTGGTCAGTTTTCTGAGAGTTTACAGATCTGAGAATGCCTTTCTGTTGTCTTCATTTTTTTTTTTTTTTTTTTGAGGCAGAGTCTCGCTTTGTTGCCCGTGCTAGAGTAAGTGCCATGGCGTCAGCCTAGCTCACAGCCACCTCAAACTCCTGGGCTTAAGCGATCCTACTGCCTCAGCCTCCCGAGTAGCTGGGACTACAGGCATGTGCCACCATGCCCGGCTAATTTTTTCTATATATATTTTAGTTGGCCAGATAATTTCTTTCTATTTTTAGTAGAGATGGGGTCTCGCTCTTGCTCAGGCTGGTCTCGAACTCCTGACCTCGAGCGATCCACCTGCCTCGGCCTCCCAGAGTGCTAGGATTACAGGCGTGAGCCACCGCGCCCGGCCTGTCTTCATTTTTGAAGGCCAACTTGGCTGGTATGACAACTTTAGATCACATCCTTCATTCAGTATATTTCAGACTAGTGTCTTCTGGCAATAACAGATACAGTAGAGAAGTTAAAGGTTGTGATGGATTTTTATGTCTTTCCAAGTAATTCACTTTTGTTTCCTGTTTTGTGTCAACTCTGGCTGTCCCAATTCTGATCAATTGTAAAGCCTGTGAAACTTCACAAATAAGAACCAAACTTAGTGAGAAGTTTCTCTCCTTTAGGGAAAATGAGTACAGAATGAATCTTCTGCATTAAATCTAGGATTTTACGACTGTGGTGAGAACCTCCACTCCCACCACCCCCACCGCCAGGTATCTTGGTACCCACCAGGTTTGCCCTGATTCCTCCACATGTATTTAATCTACTACGGCTTTGGTTTCTCTTAGTTCCTGGTGTACATTCCAGGTCCCATCCCCACTCAAGCTGGAACCCTTCCTGACTCCCATCTGAGACTCCCAATACATAGCCAGCTCTTGCTGGTTTTCTTTCCTAACAGTCTAGGCCCTTCAACAGCATTTCTACCTGACTGCGTTAGTCCTGACTCGACTGTCAAGTGTGTCCCTAAGAGATACTGCAACATACCTGGCTGTGTATATTTCCATGGTCTGGGAATTTTTGCTACGTCCAATCTTATTAGATTGGATCATTAGTATATTAGTATCAACTTGCTTTAGACCAGAATTTGGAGCTCATGTAATAAGAAACCACATGAGAATACAAACTTCGTAAAATAATTCATATTACCTAGTAAAGTCACGAGATAGCTCTGAAGAGAAGATCCAATTTGCTACTGCAGCACAGTCAACAATCTGTGTACGAATCATCTTATCCACTAGTACAGCAATCATCTACAATGAAAGAATTATTTGAGTATATCACATACACGTATGTAGGCCAAAATAATACTGCTACTGTAAAAGTAAAATAAGATGACTATAAAATTCACTTTTAGTGGCTCTGGAATTGATCCATTTGACCATTACATCGTAAGATTTATTCTGCCCTTTGCTTGGCTCTAGTACTGTACAAAATACGACAATACCAATAAGGATTAACTGAACAAAAAAGAAAAACTCTTGAGTGGTAACATTTAAATAAAAAAAAAATTTAGATAATAATACCTATATAAAAAAATATATATAATTTCAATTGAATCATAAAAACCATTGTCTCAATGCCTCTCTATAATCCACAGTATAAAAACAATATATTAAGGTTTGAGAAAACTGGAGCTTGCTTATAAAAATTGGCTAGACTAGATAACCATTTCCTACCCTGGTAGTAGAATCTTCCAAGCAACAAGCATTCCTACCAAGTATTTAAAATGTGTTACAATATTATATTCCAAAAGCAAACTGTAACACTTGCTCTTTAAAGAATGAATCAAACATCATTACTCCCATAGCACTAAACAAAAATACAGATCTTAAAAGCATTCTATAGGCAGAGTCAAATTTCATATTTTTCAAACTAAAACAATGGAAATTAACTCCCTTATTTTTATACCTATACAATCTGAACGTCAACATGTCTAATTAGTTTTTACCTGTGGATGGTTTCTCCAGACCTCAAACATAACTCTTAACACGTGTAACTTTCCTTCATCACTTTCAGCTAGAGTTTTGAAGACTTCATGAAACCTTTTGATAATGAGGGAAAAATACCATATATAAGCATTTTAATGTTTTCAAAACCTTTTCAATGTTACTCAATTTACAATGCAGTAAGTAAATGCAAAATAACCAAATGTTAACCATTAAGGATATAAAAGATATGATCAGAGATTCATAGTTTCTTTGGAAGCTGTCACAAAATCTTCAGATATTTACAATATACTATAGCAAGCCCAGGACTATAGTTTTCCATGTATTTAAGAATAGGTAAGGGCTAAGGAACTGTTTTTTAATGCTGTGGTCCCCAATCCCCAGGCTGCGGACTGGTACCAGTCCGTGGCCTGTTAGGAACCAGGCCTCACAGTAGGTGAGCGGTGAGTGAACCAGTGACTGAAGCCTCATCTATATTTACAGCTGCTCCCCATTAGCTCCACCCTCCTGTCAGATCAGCAGCAGCATTAGATTCTCATAGGAGCGTGAACCCTACTGTAAACTGTGCGTGCCAGGGATCTAGACTGCACTGTAAACTGTGCGTGCCAGGGATCTAGACTGCGTGCTTCTTATGAGAATCTAACGCCTGATGCTCTGAGGTGGAACTGAGGCAGTAATGCTAGTGCTGGGGAGCGGCGGCAAATGGATGATCATCAGCAAGGATGTTTGCACAATAAATGTAATGTGCTTGAATCAATCCGAAACCATCCCCCCACCCTCAGTCTGTGGAAAAACTGTCTTCCATGAAACTGGTCCCTGCTGCCAAAAAGGTTGGTGACTGCTGATCTAATGTGTTGAAATATTCTGACTGCCATCTTCTGTAGGAACCCTGTAAGTAATACAGTGCCTTGGAAGCTGAGATGGGGTGAGATGTCAGGTTTCTCTGCGTGGCCAAAGGAAAATCTATATGCTCTTTCTTCTTTTGGACTCTGACACATTAGAGAACTCTGTCCTTAGAAGTCAATGTTTGGGTGGCTCCCAACAATGTTAGTTGGTTCTCATTTCTTCTTAACTTCCTTTGGGAAGATGCTTAAACAGGGTGGGAGCTTCTGACTGTATACACGACTGTCCCGAGGACCTAGGCTTTCACTAGCTTCTCTAATTGTCTACATGAAAAAATGCACTTTCTCTGTATAAATGCAAGCTACACATACAGACTGACAAAAGCCATGGGATAGGGATTTTAGCTACCAAAAAACAAAACTCACTGTATCACACTATATAATACTATTAACATATCCAGATTCAACAATTTTAGGTAAAAATTACTATACCATTGATGTTCACCAAGCAAAGTTCCAAACCCTCAAAGAAAGGCTGTGTGCTCTTATTGTACTTACTTTGCCAGAGCACTGAAGGAGTGGCTGATTGATTTCGCTGCCAAATGTAGCAGAGTCTGTACAAAGACCTCTATTTTCAATGGGTTAAAACTGAATCCTTCATCTGAAAAATATTTCACAGTAAGATACAAAAATTTAAAGTATGGCAATTCCTTGGTGTCTCACCTCAAATGCTAAACAGATAGCAAGTTCACATCCAAACACTAAGTCAGATATTTGTGTAATGTCTTTCAGTACTAATAAATAATAAAAGACCATCACTGATCCAAATACTCAAAATGTAAAACTAAGCATAACCTTAGTTCTTAAGTTTATGGCAATGTTTTCCTAATTTTTCTGTACGACCCATTTCTTTAAAAAATAGATTTCCTTATTCAAGTTTCTCTATATGATGGCAAGTTAATATGTTTAATACAAAAAAAAATACAGTAAATCCTTAACTCTTAAGATGTCTGACAATGTCTGTGTATAATATCATTTCAACTTATGCTTTCTAAATACGTTTTCTCTAACATCATAATACAAGTTTCTTAAAAAAATCCAAACAAACAAAATTCCAGTAATAAATACCCAATGACCACTAATGTTTTATTTTGATTCTTAAGTTGTTTTTCTATGTGCATGTCCTTATGTACAGATCTATTAAAAAATACCCTCCCAAATGGTTACCCAGTTGTCCCGGTAGACTTGTCATCTGTTCTACTGATCTGTCTCTTTTCGTGCCAGTGCCACATTGTTTTAGTTACTGTAGTTTTCACAATACGTTTTTTAATATGTGATAAGGCAAATCCCTCTCATCACTTTTTTCCTTATTTACTGATTTCAGGTAAACTTATAAATCAGCAAATGTTAAACATTATTACTATAATAGCTTAATTTGGAGAAAACAACCAACTTTATAACATGCCAACTCTTCCTATTTAGCAATCTATGGTGAAAGCAGAGAATGTTTAAAAATCCTTGAATGATAACAGTATATTTTATTTTGTATTTAAGATGAAGTTTATATTCTTAATGTAAGCTATTTTAGAGATGTTAGGATCTCTTTATATAAGGGGGAAAATACTGGGGTCCTAAGAACAATTTACATGCTAAACAGGCCAAACAGATATATTGCTTTGTGAGCATCCAATGGGGTTTAAAAGGGACTCATGTTGCTAGAATAACGTTTAAGCTTTAACTGGGCCTGTGCATAGTTCCATTCAAGAAACATTAAATTCCCTTACCATCATCATCATCCTGGTTAGGATTTGGTACATCTTTCAAAATGCTAAAGATTTCATCATTGGTTGCCTTACTTTTAAAGGCAACTGCTAAACAGAGGGCGACAGAATGTCCAGGAAGAGAATCTAAACAGAATGGGGAGGAAGGAAGATTAGGTTTAAAGACGTATGAACAGTTAAATAACTGAGAACTTAAAAAAAAAAAAAAAAATTCTTTCCTTTCAAAATAGAATACTTTATCCCAAGATCAGTATTTAATCTGTATAAAGATACCACATGTGAAAGTTTCCTTTAATAGTTAATGTTTTTTCACAAAAAAAACCCCAAAAACAAAAGAGACAATTCTCATTTCAACACTTCCCTAAGAACACTTAGCTAATTGAAATCCAGAGTACAAAGGATGCTGATCTTCCTCAAGATGAGTGATGAGGAGAAAACTGGATATAGTTACAGCTTTCTTTTAATGCCTTCAATTCTCCTGGGCTCAAAAGCCAAGAATCAATCTATTTCTCTTTCATTGTGCCAACACCTCCTTCCTCCTTCTTTCCCTGGGACAGTGAAAACTAAGTTTGAGTTTGAACAAGGAAATGCTGCCAACTTAAGAGAGGTGTTTTTTTTGTTGTTGTTGTTTTTGTTTTTTTGCTTTTCCCCTTTGCTGAGTCTACAAGCTTGAATCTATTTAAGTCAGATGCTCATGTGATATGATTCCTTGTGTTTACTATTGGTTAATATCAGTTAAATCCTTACTATATAAAATGTGTGCAGGTATATACTGTAAGGCATCATCAGAGCAACAGAAATCTGCCTTTAATGTAAGGGAGGCAAAAAGGTAACACAAAAGGCAATCCTGTCATAAGAGTGTGAGTTACTAAGCACCTGGAATGAATAAAGTCACTTACAACAGGTCATGTGAGGTCAGTCATGTTACAACTGCTGTAAGCTTTTCCCTGGAAGTAAGAAAGAAAGTGAAGAAAAACAGAATCCTCTATCATCAAGGAGTATACATTCTAGCCGGGGAACCAAGATATTTGTATTAGATGTAGCCAGAGAGCAATACAAAACTGGCTTGCTAAAAGTTAAAAAAAAAATTTACAGGTGTGGGGCTTGGGCTAGATCCTAGAAAGAGAACGAGAATTAGAGAGAGAAACAGATTGGGATAATGACATAAAGGCAAAACCAAGAACAAGAAGTATGGAAAAAATTAAAAAAGATGTGGGGCCTGGCAGAAGTAGAGGTCCATTTGGGGGGAAATGAAAAATAATAAAGTAAGAACAACTGTTACCAAAGCCTTGAATGTTAGGTTGAATTATTCCTATGGTAAAAAAAGAAAGCTCAATCTTTAACAAAAGTCTGAGTTCTCTGATAGCAAAGACTGTACCTTGTGATTCTCTGAGCTAGTACAAGACAAAACTCTAAATCTAGAACTTCTAAGTGTTATATGAACATTTCATCTCCCAGAAAGCACAGTGGCTAAGAACAAGGCTGCTCAGTTGGTGCACCTAGACTTGAATCTCGGCTCCACCACTCAGAAGCAAGCTCATTCTGGCCTGACCTCTTGGAGCCATTTCTCCATTTTAGTATTGGTGTAATCATACCTATTTCTCAGAGTTGGCATAACATAGGAAATGTACTTAGCATCAGGACCAACAAAGTTTATTTCAAGGAAAACAGGTGTTGTCAGAGACATAGAGAACTAGGGGGTAGAATAGGAAAATCAAGAGTAGAGTGTTTCCAGATGCGAAGAACCTCTACATGACATGAAATGGAAGGCTCATGGAGGGGCTGTGTGTTCAGTGCATTCTGAAAATAGTAACTTGGAAAAACTCTACACCTAACTCTCTACCAGCAATCACCGATGTATAACACTTTCCCTTCATTAAGCCTAAATACTATGCAAAGTGAAAAACGGCGTATCAAATTATAGTCCCTCTGATTTATGGTGTAATCTCAGAGATGATGTAACCAAAAAAGGTAAGGAAATCATATTTAAAAATTTACTTCTAAAGGCATGTTGCCAGACTGTGTGAACCTATGTTCCCAACACCACACCTGAACTGTTATAAGATGATAATTAATTCAAGTAATCTCCATCATCAGGACAAGTACACATTTTCAGTTTAGTAAGTTCTGGCTATAAATTCATCTTGCTATACTTAGCACTGTATTTAAAATAATACCATGGGCATAACACCACAAACAGTATCAAAAGAGAAAAAATTATAAGCCAGTAATAACTAATTAGATCACAAGAAAATCCTCAAAATGATGACAAGGCAAATAAAACAATAGTGGCTAGTGATAGACCACATTTCAAATAGAGAAAATATAAACCCCCAAAAAAGGAAAAGCTCAATTTCTCCATCTTAAATAAGTGACTTCAGATATACTTGCATTGGTACTGTTAGACAAAGGGATTTATTTTATTTTATTACTTACTGCTACTTTCATCTCCATACTTGTAAATGCAGGTTGGGTTTGCAGGACATAGAGCTGAGAAGGTAGGAGGAACAATATCTAATATACGCTGATGGTAAGACAACCTACAATACAAATAACAGCCTCAGAAAATGACTTTCATCAGTTCCATTCTTTGGTAACACCCAACTTACCTGGAAAGTCACAATGTCCAATACCCTGAACTCAGCTAATAACCAGGAAATGAAAGGGAAAAAAAGTCCTTTAGACTATTGTCTAAGCCAGCATCCCAAATCTCAGGCCTACTTCAAAACTTACTGGTGTGCACTCAGATGTAGACTAGTGGGCCCACAAGCCTGGCAGCCAAGGATGTGGGGCGATGGTGGGGTGGGGTGGGGTAGGGTGGAGGTGACAGTCTGTATGGCTGGAAGATGGTTATATTGTACCAAATAAATAAATACTGAGAATAACGAGAGCCAAGTTTCTTACTGCCTGAGAAAGTATTTACAAATCATGGCAGAGAAGAAGCCAGGAAACAAGATGTTGGAATTGGAGGGATACGCCCACGCATACACACAGGTAGATATAAAAAGTTATAGATATATGTATATTTGTCCACCAAGAGGGACTAGAACCAAGGACATCCCAATGGCAACAGGCACATCAAGTACCCAGATCCTGGTTCCTAAATACTACACTCCACTACTACACACTAAGGCTCTGTGAATAAACAGAAGATTCCGGGGGAGGGGCAAGGAAACATAAGATGAGCTTAGAACATCTTGTGCCAGAAAATCAGAAAATGCTCAATGAATGGTACAGGACATTTTTTAAAAAAAGACACAGGCCTTACCGGGGATTTCTGTAGACAAATCAGGGACAATTTGGACATCATGAAAAACAATGACAGTCACAGATTATAATCCATTGAATGAAACAAATTCATTAGTCCCTACCGATATAAAGACATAAATAAACAGAGAAAAAACAGCTCTTTCTTACAGTAGAATGCCAGCTAATAAATGTAGGAAAAAAATGGAAATAGAAAATCATCATTTGGCAATCACCTTAGTCATGGCTGATAAAAGTAGTTTTCAGTGGAGAGTGGAGGTTTGATAAAGAATAGGATAAGAGTGTAACCTAAGAATATCTCCCATAAAATACTAATACGTTATGAGGGGGATAATGGTAGGAATAAGTGGAGAAACCTGGCAGACACTGATATGATCGAGAGTAACATCAAGAGGTAGGATTCATGTGCCTTTAGACAGGACACACTTGCACCAACAATGCAAGACCTGAGTCTTCATGAGGAAATACCAGAGCAATCCAATAAAGTAAGGTCTAAACTGTTTAAAGCTGACAAGGACACAAAAGACAGAAAGAATATGTGTTCAAGACTGAAGGCATCTGAAGAGAATGACAACTCAATGCTACACATGTTCCTGGATAGGATTCTGGACCAGAAAGGAAAAAAGAGACATTCCTGGGATGGCTAGCAAAATTTCAGCAGCATCTGTGGATTGCATGGTAGTATTGTACCAGAGCTGATCTCCTGATTTGGAGGGTTCTATGCTGGCCATGTAGGAGAGTGGCTTTGTCTTGGGGAAATGTGTAATGGATGTTGAAAAAGGAGGGGCTGCCATGTCTACAGTTTATTCTCAAGACCAATGTAATGGGTATCTAGAGAGGGAAGAAGCAGTGAGCATGAGAGCAAACGTGATAAAATGTTAACAACTAGGGAGGGAATCCAGGTGAACAGGAGACAGAGTTCTCTGTACTATTTTGGTAACTTTTCTATAAATCTGAAACCATTTCATAGAATAATATTTTTAACAGAACTTACTGGCTTAATTCACATAGATTCTAGATGGCATGGTCGCCTAATTTTTTCAGCTTCAATCTTGATTAAAAAGTGAGATTTAAGATGGGCAAGTACTTGGATTTCAAAAATGGTGTTCTGAACATACATCATGAATGCAGAGATGAGAAAAAAATCCCCTCACAGAAATTAGGAGACCTAAAATAAGGAGAAAACACAAAAAACTTACCTCATACATTTTTCTAAAACTTCTCTTACAAACTTTGGTTTGGGACTTTCAGGATCTTGAGTGAGACAATCTGACCTAATGAGGAAAATGTGGTTTTATAAGTTCTTACACACAATTGCAACTTATAAGTTTTGTTAATTTATAACTGCACTTATAACTATTTGTACTTTACTACAAATAGTTTCCTTCTACCTACTGTTTCATTTACACATAGTAAATAAACATCAAAGAAAGGAAGTAATTCAGACAATGAAGGTTGCTTTTATGTTACAGTTTTAAACAGTAACAGTTTTTTGACTAGAGAAAGGAAGGATAAAACACATCATCACTTACCAATCTTCCCAGCTCCAACGGAACTGGAAGTTACTTAGATGATGAGAAAACCAATTAATAAACCTATATAGAAAAGGGGAGGTGGGGACAGAAAAAGGAAGAATGGTTGTGATTTAGAACAGAAATTTATAAAATCCTCCATAACAGATAAAACCCTACTTTACCAAGTTAATGAAAAGCACATTCCTCTACCTGCAGCTGTATATTCTCCTGCCACTAAATCTTTTCTCTGCAAATCTTGTAACTCATTTTTTAATAGTCCCCTATCTTACTTCTAATACTGCTTTTATCTTTTTTAGGTGAATAAGAGCTATGATTCCAGCATCTGTTTTGTGAAGGCACCTTATATGTTCATAGAATTTAATTCTCACAACTTATGAGGTTATGTATTACAAGTAACTGATGATGAAACTGAGGAGGAAAAAAAAAGATTATATAAATGGCAGAGCCAAAGTAGTATAGTCTCTTATCACAGCATACCCCTTTCACTACAAACAGAATATATCATTGAAGTCCCCTTTTCCCCTAAAAACATTCCTGATCTCTAACTAGATAGGGAACATCTTATTATTCTATATAATGCTGTGGACTTCATAGGAGTCCAATAAATATTTGCTGAATGAATGGTAAAATGGAGATGCCTAACACAACTGCTATTTTATTAACTGAATGGGAAAAAAATCAGAGAAGACGCTCCCTTAAAGCATGTCCCTCATGCATCTATAACTTCAATCACTAAAATTACTCAAGGTAAAAAGGCTAATGACACAGGATAGCCCTTAATGATAATTTTCAAATATGGAATTTGAACAATGGACATGAAAGATCATAGACATTGCAGAAGTGTTCAATATCTGTCCTAATTTGATTTGGAAAACTGACAGAGGTAAGAAAGAATACCAGCTAATAAAGGTGACCACACAGACCTCACCCAAAAGAAAATAGTGACCATGCAATTATCACAGCTGTGAAAATTCTGTAATATGATCTTTTACATAAACTAAGAGTCTTGAAGCTGTAGGTCTGAAAAGATTTTTATGTAAAAGCTAGAGTTTAGATGCAGATACTACCTATAAACAAAAAATATACCTTATTTATTATAAACAAAAAATATATATTGTTAATATTTATATATAATAAATATACAGATCAGATTCCCCTTCTACATAAGGGTTAGCATAAAACATATTTTAAAAGTGTACATATGCAATTACAGAGGGAAAAAGTAAAACTGTACCAAAGTACCAAATACATAAACAATGAATGGAATTAAAACTGTAGCATGGGCATCAAAAATGTAACATTACACTACAACAAGTACAAGTCTTGTTAATACACAAAGTTCATTTTGGGGAGGCAAGAAAGGAAACTCAACATGGAAATTGTTAAAACGGCAAATGTCTTGATCAAATTCCTTTATAAAGTGCAAGGAGTAGAAGCTACTGACACAGTATAGAAATAGGGCAATAACGGTACCTGTCTACGCATGTCGTATTCATTGTGTCCAAACGCATGTATAACATTTCAGTTGCCTGTGCCAGCTGCGAATTTGAGGATAAGGAAAACTATTCTCTGCTCTCATACAAAACAAATTGTTTAACAGAAAAAATTAAAACATTTCTGGTAAGTCTTTATAATGACTAATAATGTTGAGCATCTTTTTACGTAATTGATATATTTTTGAGTTTTTTTAATATCGTTTAAATTCAATGACGTGCAATAAATTTAACCTGTTATACATCGATGAAGTCAAGATAATGAATGTTTTCATTGTCTCCAAAATTTCCCCATACTCCTTTATAATCCATTCTGCATCTCTGCCTCAGCCTCCCAGAGTGCTAGGATTACAGGCATGAGCCACTGTGCCTGGCCACGAAATTTATTTTTTTTAAAAAACCCAAAGCAAATTAATTAAGAACCCAAAATTGATGAGAAAATCCTTTCACTATAATTTAAATCATAGGCATTAATAAAACATAGCATCTTCAATTCATAAAAACAACATAAATTAATGCAAGGCCTCCCAAACTTGTTCAGGTGTCCAAGAATCTAGCAGTCCTTAGACTCAAGGGGAGATTTTATGGCATGAGAGTATATTCTATTTCATAACATGGCGGGGGGGTATGTATTAATTTTATAATGTGCATTTCAGTCCCTCACTCTTATTCAAATATTATTCTTCACCATCGAAACAAAGCAAATCAGAACTACTGTCCCTAAAACTTAAAACTTAGTGGAATAAAATTGAAGTTGAGAAAATTTAGGCCATTAAGTTATTAGTACTATTTTCAATCTTGGAATGGAGAGCCATTTATTTTTTTATTAGTGGTAGAACATTAGGCTTACGAAGGATTATTTGTCCTTGTCCTCCAGTCAAATGAACATCTAACCTCCTAGGGATCTAAGAAAGAGAGATTGTATGTTAGCTCAGGAAAATTAATTTTTTTTTCTTTCTTAAAAATTGAAAATGCCAACCTTTCTTCTGTTATAGTATTTTCTTGAACTTCTTGACCACAATAGTGAAGTATATATCTATTTATTTTTAGATAAATATATATTTATAGACATACAAGTACACATATGTGACACACACACATTTAAAAAGCTGTATTTTTAGCTTACAGAATTTAATCCCACGAACACAAATATTTAATAATCTTTTAAAGCTAGGTCAAAAAGAGTATGTTTAAAAACAAAACAAAAAAAGGATACAACTTGGGGTAGAGAGCCAGGCTGAAGTTTGCAGAGTTCAATGAGAAGCGTTGCATACATCACATCAATGTGCGGGGGTGCTGGAAGTTGAAATAGCTCTGCAAAGATCACCTACAAGAGAATCATGAGTCAGAACTCAATCAACTGCTACCTTTGCACTTCTGCCATCAGAAAGACCTTAACCTTCTAAACTTTAACTCCATGGCATTCATGATGAAAAAAGAATTACTTTTTAATCTTTAAAATTATATTCTTTCAAACACAGAGATCTAAAATTGAATACCATAATGAAAATTTCTTCTCTCTATAACTCACTCAAATAAAAGTATACAAGATCAATGCTTATTTGACCCAAACTCCTCTCAGAGAACTGTGCAATTAAATTCCAACTTTGGAAGTATCAAAGTTGATTTAGAGAGGTATGGTTTTCTGAGGGGCTCAACAAATCTGTTAGAGTTTCTTCCCTATAAGTAATAAGAACCCTTACTATTTTAATAGATTCTGAGGATGGAAACACACTGCTACGTGAAATAGATGCCTAGCTCTTTTAGACAGTCCAAGACTTCTCTGCCATGCTTCTTGTTAAGAAACTTTTGCTTTCCACCCTCTCTGTATGATTGGTGGACCACCTACCGAGAAATCTAAAGCCCTGGTCTTTACTCTTTCCCTATCTCTCACGCTCCTATACTTCAATCTGAAGAATTTCTACACATTGTGTAGATTTAAAAATATGAGTTATATTTTGCATGTCAACCAACATGCCAATGAGCCAAGTTCACAGCATCAAGCGTACTCTGAAGTTTTGTAAAGATAAGACATGTACAATACTCTAAAAAAGTATTTTGAAAAAGCAGAGAAGTGCAATATGAATAAAATGTGAATCTTAAATAATACATCAAAACTATGCTCTCTCTTTCATGAATACTGTAACATAAAAGAATAATGCAGTTAACAGTTTGACTCATGTGATCAAGTGAAAACACTTTTTTGGGGACATAAATCTCTACAAGGTATTCAACTGTACTTACTAACATCATCCTTTTGTACGAGTTAACATGGGGTCAAAAGCATTTCCATTCTTCCTACCTCTAAACTCCTTGGCTCTTTTGATCTCTAAGAATAAATATTCACCTCAACCTCGTGTGACAGGAAATAGTATACTAGTCGGTGTATGCTAGTAGTAAGACGCCAGATAAACACCGCTAAAGATACGTTACCTGCCTGAAGTAATACAATATTTTAAAGTATTTAAGCCACTTATGTGTTTGTTAAGTGGACAATGTATTGACAGAGCTAGAGGTAACTTACATTATCCACAATAACTATCCACGAACGAATGCATACCATATATTAGGTCATTAAATATGAAATGTCCAATTTCGAATCAAAAGTTTAGTTTATCATATCTCAAACAATAAGCAGTACAATTAATCAAAGTATGTGCTCTTAAACTATTGACACAGTTTTGCCATCTTAACAGTAGCTTGTTTATGCCAGCAGCAAAGGAGCCTGGAGAGTGAGTGGCAATGAAATCACAAAGGGCGTTTTTCCACAGCTTGTTGAGAATTGAATATTTTTCCTTGCAAAAAGTGGCACAAACCCTGGAAGAAGTGGCAGTCAGTTGGTGCAAGGTCTGGTGAATACAGTGGATGACAGAGAGTTTCCAAGTCCAGCCTCTATAGCTTGAGCAGCATTGTGAGACATGTGGTGGAATGCTGTCTTACAAGAGGATTGACCTGTTTCTATCAACCAGTCTCGGCATTTAATCACAAGCATCCTCATCATTTCAACCAATTGTTTGCAGTAGACAGCCGCTGTAATCAGTTGACCAGTTTTCATGAAGCTGTAGTGGATAATACTAGCGTTGGACCACCAAACAGACACCACTAGCTTTTCTGGATGAATATTTGGTTTTAGATTGTGTTTCAGCACTTCATCTTTATCCAACCATTGGGCCAAATGCTTGCAATTGTCAAAAAGAATCCATTTTTCATCACACATAACAATACGGCGTAGAAATGGTTTCCCTATGTCATGACAGCAAAGAAAAGCAAGGTTCGAGATGATTTCTCTTCTGACGCTCCTTTAATTCATGTAGAACCCATCTGGTTCAACTTCTTTACCTTGCTGATTCGTTTCAAATGGTCCAATATTGTTGGAATAGTAACGTCAAACCTTGCTGCTAATCCACATGTAGGTTGACATGGATTCGCTTCCACTACAGCTTTCAGCTCATCATTATCCACCTTGGTCTCAGGTCACCCATGTGGCTCATTTTCAAGATTAAATAATCAGAAAGGAACTGCTCAAACTATCGACATACTGTGAGTTCATTAGCTACATCTTTCCCAAACACTTCATTGATATTTTGAGCTGTCTGTGCCGCATTGGTTCCACAACGGAACTCATATTTGAAGATAACACAAATTTTTGACTTGTCCATGGTTTCACAAAAATTGCTCTAAAAAAAGTTGAAAGATAATCATAGTCCAAAACATGCGTTTGAAAGACTGAGGATGTACCTTCACAATAAACATAAAAACAGAAAGTGTCAGAGTGAAATGTCAGAGATATCAACTGTCAAACAGTCCTTAAGGAAATTGGACATTTCATACTTAACCTTAATAAATAATTTATAGGCAACTCAAAATTCCTTTGTTCTCTTTACTAACATGGCTAACAGAGCATCAAAACTGACAGCAATTTCCTCACTCCTCTGTTAATTTTCAGTGCCTGACAAGTAGTGAGAAAAACAAAAATAAGCCAAGAGTAGATTATACTTTAAAGTCAACAGAAAGATTCTGAAACTTAGACACAAGCTCCACATGGAATGCATACCTCAACTATGTGGTAGTTCAAGGGGATCTTGTTCTTCCCTGGATAGCTCACTAGCTGTGCAGCACTATAAAAAGTACAATTTAAGTTTAATAAGTATGCAAAGATATGAAAAATAAAACAAGCAGTTTCAAAAGCAGTATGTTTAGATACAAGAAAAATCTTTTCTGAAATGTTCTAGATTTCGATTATTTCACTTAAGGATGGCATAAATTATTTTGTCTACCCTAAGGAAAATCTCTAATGCATCCAAGATTTCTTGAAACATCAAAAGGTGTCTAAATAATAATATTAAGGAAGCATATTCAGACCCACTAATGTAAAAAGTTTTAATAGCAGGGAACACTCCCAAAATACTACTATATTTCTTTCCACCTTAAAATCTAAGCCCAAATCTTCCAAGGTCTAAGAAAATTTTATTAAACTCTTCCAAAGCTTAGGTATCTAAATTGTTAGATAATGGAGCAAAACCATTGGATTCATTTATTCTCATACATCCAAACCAAAATAGCTTGCCATTCAAGTTCTCCAGAGCATATGCTGAATATACACACAAAACCCCCAGCATTATATGCACATTACTATAAAGCACCCAGAAAAGTACTATTTGAGGGTAAAGAGTCTCAAGAAAGTAAAACAAGTGCTTCTAGAGGTTGGTTTTAGTAAGACAGGGAAACAGGAGGATAGAAAGATTTTCTTATACTCTGAACATATATTTTGGTCTTATTGACTCACCAAAATCGCTTTTTCTCTCCTCTAAAAGGACCTTAAAAAGAATCTTACCAAGTCTTCCTTTCCTTCCAGTGGGACTTAATGATGCAGTGAAGATTCTCTTCTATTACAAATCTTTCCACTGAATGACTTCCTGGCATAACAGGACCCTGGAAAGAAAACCAAATATATATGTATACAGACCTAGAAAACAGATTTCTTTCATTTATTCAACAATTATTTCAGAGACTTTTATGTTCCAGGCACTACTATTAGGTGGTAGAAGTTAGGGGATAAAAGTTCCAAAATGTTAGAAGTTCTGTATTTCAGCAAAGTTCATTGTTGTGTTCACTTACCTACAATAAAATCAGAGTGTCAGCTGTAGCGTTTCTTCTACTACATCTGATGCCACGCTACCACTGCCCACTTTACATATTGGTTCTTATATGAAACAAACTAAGTAATTTTGTATATTACAAGCTTTATATGGCTTATTTTTTAAACCATGAGAAAATTCTATTCAAATACCATATAGATCTAAAAAATCATGTATACACTGAAAGATGTCCATAAACATTAAGAAAAGGTTAAGAAATATTACCTGGATGATATTAATTCTTTCTTAACTAATTCATAGCAAATATTTTCAAAGAGCATACATTAGACCCTTAAAGATTTTGGGATGATTTTACTTTAATCTTCTTTATAATTTCTACATTTTTTTAAACATTTTTTGTAAAGGTCAGAACAAAGGAAAAAACCAAATCCTCTTCATTTTGAGGGTAACAAGTATCTTATATATTTATACCCTCTGGCAAAGGATGGATAGGCATATTACAGAGGCAATACCATTTAAATATAAACAGTACCGAAGAAACAAATTTTGAAGTCTCATTCTAGTTTCCCTTGTATAAATGAATACTTAATCACAAAGACTTTACTGGTCTTAAATGTAAACCAGATTTTCAGTTAGGTATGCCTCCATAGACCATTACATAATTTTGACTAAAAGCAATTTACTACATATGAAATATAGAAAAGTGGGCAGCAAGTTGATAATTTTGCATATGTAACTGATTATCTGATAACTTTTTATTCTGAAATAGATAACAATATATGGCTAAACCATACTAAATTCCCACTGGTCATAAATACTTTACCATAGGACAGAAAAGACAGGAGAAAGAAACTCAAATTTGACCTTAGGTGGTAATATTGCTTCTTATGCCAGGAGTTCTTAACTGGGAGCAATTTTGCCCCAAAGGGGACATTTGGCAATCTCTGGAGACATTTTTGGTTATCACAACTGAGGCAGGGGGAGCACTACTGGAATCTAGAGGGTAGAGGCCAAGGATGCTACTGAGCATCTCACAATACATAGGACAGACCCCTGCAATGAAAAATTATCCATTCCAAAATGTCACTTGTGCTAAGAAGATGAGAAACCCCGTTCCATGCTGACTGGCCTATACTAAGCAAGAGGTATTGTACTTTAGCCAGGGAAATTTCTATTCAGAAACAATCTAGTCATCACTGTACATGCTGCCTGGATGTAAGATAATCATATAAGTGCAGAGATATAAAATAATTAATGCATAGTTATAATTTTTATGCCTAATATCAAAATTATACATTTTCTTAAAGTGTAAAGGCTGCTAGTAACTTGACTTCATAATAAAAAACACATTTAAAAATGATAAGTCAGCTTATACTAATCTTTAGAGTTTAATTAAAAGTATTTAATATTTGTTTTTAAATAATAACACAATATGAATAACTTAAGCTGTGCTGTCTAGAGAGAGATGGACAATCTCTAAAACTAGGTATTTTTCTTGAAAAATAACCTTATTAAGAACAACAGCTAAAATTATTGGGCATTCATGTGTCAGACACTGTTCTATGCAGTTCATATGTGTCGTAATTTAATCCTCATAATAAGATTATGAGATACATACTATTATTCTTCCTTTAGGAAACTAAGGCTCAGAGAGGTAAATAACTCACCCAAAATCACAGTTAGTATGTGGCCAAGCCAGGATTAAAACACAAACCAATCTGTTTCTCAAACCTACACCCTTAACCTGCATATTGTGCCTGTCTCTCTAATCTATTTACACATGCCAAATATAACTTATTGCATAATAAGGTGATATCATTCACTGAATTAAGAAGTTAAATTCATTGCCATTGGCCTTTTTAGATAAAAAACTCAAAATTAAAATGTATTGCAGGCATAATGCAAGCAAGATTAAACCACAAGTACAATGCAACACAGGCCCTATGTAGGAACTTTTAGTTGGTCACATACCTCGGGATCATCTGTGTAATCAAACATTCTGAAGATGACCCTTGGCATCGGGTACATTGAATCTTCAGTGTGAGGAGGTGGTGTGAAAGGAGGCAGATTGTGCTGTAGTGCTTCACACAGGATGCTGTCAAAGGCAAGATAAGGTCTTAGGATGTGCCGTTCCTGCCAGCGATCCTTTTTCAATTTCTGAATCTGGGCCCACAGGCAATCTAAATACTAAAGACAGATTAATTTTTAAGAATTAATATAATAATATTTTGACTAGACAAAATAAAAATTCACTATCTTCTAAAATATAGGATACAAAAGTAAGCTAATGTGCAATTCAAAATGGTACAAAAGAAGGGGGTTGTTTCTGTTTTATTTATTATGCCTTTTTTTAACTGACAAATAGTAATTGTACATATTTGTGGGGTACATAGTGATGTTTCAATCCATCACCTCACACATTTATCATTTCTTTGTGTTGGGAACATTCAATATCCTTCTTTTAGCTATTTGAAACTACATATATATGTATTTTTTTTTTTTTTTTTTTTTTTTTAGAGATGAGGTCTTGCTATGTTGCCCAGACAGGTCTTAAACTCCTGGCTTCAAGCGATCCTCCTGCTTCAGCCTCCCAAAGTGCTGGGATTATGGGCATGAGCCAACGCGCCTGGCTGAAACAATATATTTTTGTTAACTATAGTCATCTTACAGTGTGGTACAGAACACTAGAACTTATTCCTCCTATCTACATTGCTTATTTTAATTACTTATTTTATAAAATCTCTCTGCTTGGAGCTGTTTCCTTTTATATTTTTCAAATTGGACATTTAAATAAAAAATATGTCAACTCTGTGATAGCTGGTATCCTAAAGAACAAGGGAATGTTTCAACTACATTCGCACATTTATTGGAAATACAATGTAAGCCTAGGGCTATGAGGAGTTGGATCCCTGACATGAAATGTGGAAATGTAGCTAAGGTGTACAAATGGAATGGCTTGCATATGTTACAGAGATAAGAATCTACTTAAGAGCTGACTGTGTGTATCACAAGAGACTGAAATCAATTTACCTCTTCTTGTGGATGTGGTTTATCAGCAGTCCATACCTGTAACATGGGCACATGAGTCTTTTGGCGTCTTCTAAAGAAAAAAATGAAAGTCTACATTTAGGCTTTTAAAAACGTAAAAGGATTCTCAGTCACTTTCATAATGAATAAAATGTAAATTAGAGCAATGAAAGAATTTTTACCTATTGGATTGGCAGATATCAACTGTTTTGATAATGTACTCTGCATCGCCAAGGTGTAGGTAAAGATTCAGTCTCAAACATTGTTGGCAGAGAGGTTAATTGGTATAATCTTTTTGGAAGGCAATTTGACTAAATCTATCAAAATTAAAATCGTTCAGAACCTTCAACCCAGAAATGCCATTTCTAAGAATTCACATTCCCCATTAACATAATTGTGCACATACACAAAGACAATCAGTGAAACATTATTTCTAACAGAAGAACTAGAAATAACCTGAATGTCCACTAACAGGGGACCAGTTAAAGAAATCATGGTACATTAAAACAGTGGAATATCATATAACTGTTAAAAAGAATGAGGCACAGCTATACATTTTTATGCAATAAATTCAAGTCACAGTAAGAAAAAAAGCAAGTGAAGAACAGTGGGTACACTGGACTACCATTTGTATAAAAAGAGGAGGGATATGTATACACACACATGTATAAGATTGTTAGACTTCTTCTAGCTTTATTTATAACCTAAGTAGATATTAACAGTTATCTAAAGAAGTACCTATTAATAAAAAATGAAACTTAACAGAAAAACCAATCTGCAAAAACTTAACTGACACATAATCATTACCATGCTGCAGGGTAATCAAGCATAAGTTTACTAACAAGGTCTATTATTAGTATTAACTATCTAACGAGATAAACCAAGCTTTTACACTGGCTTGGGACATGGATAATGGGAAGATTTGGGACTATTTTAATTGAAATGTGTCATAGTACTTAAGAAGTATAAGCTAGGCAAAAGGTTAAGGACCACTGTTTCAAGAGCTTGGCAAGATTAACTTATATGAAATAAATATATCGTATGTGCTGGGGCAGCAGTTCTCCACCTGTGGAATATATTAATAATATAGATGTCCAACTCTCCCTCCCAAATAGTGTGATTCGCTAGGTCTAGGGGTTGGGATCTGAGCATTTTAAGTACCACAGGTAATTCTTAATCACACAAATACTTGAGGAAATACTGTATCACATTAGGATGTTTTAAAAGAAGCTTTGTTACCAACTCCCTTGCATGGGCAAAGTAAGCACACATATTTGATTATTTTGAAGTTTCAGTAAGTTACAACAATAGGAGAACGAGGGTACCTAGAGAACACCTCTAGGAACTCTACAGCTTATTTTTGAGACACTCACATAGTATCGCTAACAGATAAAATGTATAACACATTATATCAGTAAGATATCCTTTATCTAAACAACAAACAGTACTATGAGCTATGCCCTTACTTAAGATAGCTTTCAGTGTTGGCAAAGATGCGGTCCATCTCTGCATCTTTCTTTTCGTACAACTCCTTTCCAACCCAGGGCAAAGATGACAGAAATGCATACACATACCAATCCCGTCGCACCTAAAGGATGTTTAAAAAGGTAAGTTTAAAATATGTGCCAGTTAATTTTTCATATTTTATTCTTGAATGAAATCCTATGGAAGCTATAGGGTTTAAATAAGACATCTGGTTCATTCAGAGCATTTCCAGGTATATTAATTCTAGTCTTACTAGACAGAATCATTTGAATTAACATGCATGTCATGAGAACTCATCAGTATGCCAGTTAACTTTTAGATATTAAGAAGTTACGGTATGATTACCTGTTATTATCTTTTATTTATTGCTGAAGGGTTACCAGTAAAAAATTCCTGGTTCTATATGGAGAAGATTCAGCATAAGGGGTTCTCTTACCTGAGGCACGTCCTCTTCCTGAGTTACACTTACAAAATTTTCAAACATAGCTACCATTGATGGGGCAGCAATCACATGACAATTCACAAGATCAGATAAAAAACGGACCTGTAGGGGCAAACAATTTCTGCTTTTAAATCTAAATGTTCTTTATAATAATTACAAAATAAGCAATCTTGTATGGTCTAAACTATGGGTCCCAAAAACCACTAGCCCAATTCCTGTTTTTTGTATAGCCTATGAACTAAGAACAGTTTTTAGATTTTTAAATGCCAGCAAAAAAATAAAAATAAAAAGAACATACGAATTATATGGAATTCAAATTTCAGTGTCCTTAAGTAAACTTTTATTGGAACAGCCATGCTCATTCAGTTACATATTTTCTATGGCTGCTTTTGTGCTACAACGGCAGAGTTGAGGAGTTGTAACAGACTGTTGCAGGAATCTGTGAGCTTATAGGTTTCCATGTTATACTATATTAAGAACCCAGACGCTAAAATATTCTAGCTCCTTGAACCTATCATCTCCTTTTCCATTTGGCTTTGAATAATTTTCACTGAACTACAGAAACGGAAATTATGGAACAGATAGTTATTTGGTGTCACTGCTAAGCACTACTAAAGTTACTGCCATAGCAGACTCATAGTCTAGTGTGATCAGCATAATCTCAACACAAAGAGATGACTCCTATACTAAAAGGTAAATAAAAAGTTCTCTAGGATCAGTGACAAAGGGTGTAGGGGAAAGTATCAGAAAGGAGGCAACACTCGGGCTAGGTCATACAGAATGAGCAAAGTAATCCACAAGTCATGAGCCAGGCAGGCATTGTAGGCAGAGAGGTTTGAAAACAAAATGTAGTTAGGGATCTGCCAAGAATTTTGATACAGCTGGAGGGTGTATAGAAGGCAAGGACAGAGAAACAAACAGATGGGCAACCATAAAGTGTCAGACTAGAGTCTGAACTTGAATTCTATAGCCCGGTGGGTGTCCAAACATTTTTGTATGAACACTAAAAAAGAATCTGATCACATATCTCCAAAACATGTGTATTTATTTATGAAATACACTGGATCACACTATCAATCTATGTATTAAGTATTAGCAACGCTTAATTTCATTTCCATTTAAGATAAGAGTTTTAATATTCACTTCCTGAGATCCAAGGAATCATCTTATGCATCAGGCTTTTAAGACCACCTACCATAGACAATGAGAAGGAACTAAGGTTTTTAACCAGTAACCAACATGAGCAGAGCTTAGTTATAGAAAGACCACTCTGGTGCCACTGTAGATCATAAAGTAAAAGGCAGAGAATCTAGACGCAAAAGGATCAGTTAAGAGGCTGCTAAGGACATGAGAAAGAAGGCATGAACTATGCTAGAGGCCCTGGAGAAAGAAGGGACAGATTTGAGAAAAATTTAGGAGGTAGAATGACAGGGCCTGGGGACGCTTATGGTATAAGGGGGCAAAGGAAAGATAAAAATTAATGTTCAGGTTTCTAAATGGGTTACCCAGTATACAGCGGACCCTGGGGAGAGGACAGAAGGAAAGGAAGTATAATGTATTAATTTAGGAACTTCCAGGTAGGATATCTTAGGGCTATGCAGGTAGTATTTGGAATAGGTCTGGCGCTCAGTGGAAAAGTTGAAGTTGGAGATACAGTTATAAATTTGGCAGCATCATCAAAATAAAGGTGGTTTATGAAGCTATGAGAGTGAATGAGAATGCTTCAGGAAAGAGTCTTTAAATTATTTGGTTACAGCTCATCTCTCCCCTTCATCCCAACGCTAAGTCATAATATAACAAAACGAACCCTAAAGAAAAAACAAAAAACTTACCAAATATACAGCTTCATTATAATTGTTTGCTTTCAATGATTCTTTAAGTTGACGAATCATAGCTTCTACAAATTCTCCACCAAAGTTGTAATTTCTGGCATTCAGTAGTCCAACTAATGTTGTATAAATTGTCAACTTCTCAGGTAACAGACGTGCACTGATTTGAGAACCCAGTACAAGAAAATCCCAAAACAATGGCATCATGTTAAGTTGCTGAATTTTATGTAAAATATTTATCATTCCATTAACTTTGGAACAGGATTACTTTTAGCTATGTCTTTAAAACTTCAGAAAAGGCACCGTCATTAAGAAGAGCTGTGGACGGTGGCCCCCGTAATTTTTCATTTTAATTCTAGTTAGTGAATCCAAGAGTTAAGAAAGTTTATTTTTTTACATCTTTTTAAGAAAGCTTATTTGTGAAGTTATCACACTGAAATAAATATAACTAATGCTAGACCAGTTTTTCTTCAAGTATGTTTAGTGGAACTAAATAGCAGTTCCACAGAAAATGGTTTCCATGGTAAAACATCTCAGAAATGCTAGGTGAAACAAGCTTCTTTAATGTAGAATCATTAAGGGGGGTGGCTGGGAGATACATTCAGAGTTTCTAAACTTAGCTAACCAAATGTCATGGAATCAGAATTCTACTTTGAGAAACACTATTCTAGTTGCTTAGAAAAGATGCAGAATTAAAACCAGTTTCAGCTCAGTTCCTACCAGTTAAATAATTCGATTTTTAACATGGTGCTCTGACATAGTTAAGCTTTGTTTACATCACAGTTGCTTACTCCAAGGATGTTGATTTCATTAAAGTTACTTGAAAAGTAGGGAAGATTACAATAAGAAACCTTTAGAAAAAGAAAATGTTGCTTCCTATTTAAGGCAGCCTTTAGAAATTAGCTCAAAAAGAAAAGCAAATAAGAATTCATGGTAAGTGGGGGAGAGATTCTCTCTTCTTTTAATGTTTTCCAAGGTACCTAGCAAAACATTAAGGATAAATTAGGTCTTCAAAAAAATACTTGTGTTGATAGTAACCATGTTCCCTGAAGCCCTCTCAAAACCCAAAATTAGAAGAGAACAGTGTCAAGCAATACTAGTGCAGCCTTAAACAAACATGGCTTTTAACAAAGTTTAAGTATAAATGCCACTCCATTCTCTTGTAATAAATGGTTTCAAAACAGAAGGTATCTTATGGATGATAACTATAGCAAAACTATTTTTCTTGGTAGTTTCTTAGTCTAAGGATCTGTCTTCCAAAATATTATTTGGATTCCTTTAAAAAATTATACAGCAAACTAACTGCACTTTAAATATGAGAGGTTCAAATTAAATCTACTGATGGTTTCAGTTTGTGTGTACATTGTTAAATTTCAAAAATGAGCTGTAAGCATTAAAAAATTATTTTAAAATAACAAAAATAACTTAAAAGTCACCCTCATAATTTAAAAATACTTCACAGATTTAATTTCATGTAAACTACAAAGACCCTGTTTATCCGTAAGTTTGCAAAGCAAACAATTCAGAGTGATCCATGTCTGTGAGAAACAACAAAGTCTAGATTGCGATTTCCACCACTAGGAGAGGTTGTTTCACGATTTCATGAGACATTCTCCCACTTTAATTCCCTCACAAATTAAATGCTGTTCCCTGTTCTAGCTCACTTAACTGCAAGAGTAGGCCTATTAAACAGCTTCAAAGGTATCTTCAGTCTTTCAAGAGCTATTACTTGAGTCACCAGTTTTCAAATTTATTTGGTACTTACTACCAATTTAAAAATATAAGTTAAACTCTATTTTATGCATTTTAACATACATGCTTTAAAGAAAAAAATCTCTGAGAAAGTGTCTACTTCTTTATTTAAAAAGTCAACTCAAATGATTCTAAGGTTCTAACAAACAATATAAGGAAAATGCTCAATTTTAGTCCTATTTATCCCCAAGAAAAAGAGCTCACCAAAGGGCCAAAGCTCATTTCATTTGTACAGATTCTCTGGTAGAAGGAAACGCAATGACATATGGAACACATCTTTTGAACATTTCCCAAAGCATTTAAGAGTAGATAATACATTATCACCTGGATTCATAAATCTTTTGCATACATACACTGTACAAAGAAGCCTTAAGATCTTGCTCTTGTAGTTAGGAAGATCGGCTTCTAAAACACCAGCCAAGCCTTCTAGGTTGCTCTCCAAAGAGCAGGCACTCTGTAGAGGACATCAAATTAAACATCTATCAAGTACTCAGCAATTAGTGAACTAAATAAAATAAAATTTTCTAGACAATCATAAAGAAGTTGAAGCCTTAGACATGTATAAGGGAGCTATGACAGGTTTAATACAAATCAATTCAGACAGCTACTGTTCTTTAGAAATCCATGAAAAGACAATGAATGGAATTCAAAAAGTAAGCAGTCTAAGATAGCAGAATATGAGAAATGGGAAGACACCATGGGTTCTATTCTCTCTCTCTTAACTAATTCAATGTCTTGCTCTGGGCAAATTACCTCCAGTATCCAAGTCTGCTTTAATTCATTTATAAGTTGAGAGGACTATTCCCTAGGTCCCTTCTATGTATGACTCATTTTACTATGAAAATTACTAATTACTAAAAACTGTCAATTATCTACCTCTCAGTGGTTTCAACAAGCATTCACTTTGGTATACAAATGCATGGTAACACAAGCTTTGCCTAAAACTTAAATCATCAAGTTTTCAGCTGCAGAAATTACTCAAAACCCAGTCAACCACAGCCCTAAACCAATCACAATCTGTGCCTAATGCACTGCATACCTTTTCTCCTACTTTGCATATTAAAGATTCCAAATGGTCTTCAGTTTCATTTGCATCAGAGGTCTTTCTTCTTTTGTGAGGCTGTCCACCTATTTCAGGAACACAAAAAAATTAACATTACATGATAAATCTGCTATCACAAATTTTATTTAACCTTTTTAGGCTACAATCTCTTTTCTACCAGGCTCTACCTTTTCACAGAGTAGAAGCTCTTCACTTGTTCAGGCTAAGCTCAATTACCCAGGAGTCTCCATTTCCTACTATATATTAATAAAATAACTCCAGGCGGCATTATTTATGTTAAATTTTTTGTGAATACTGCCCACGGAGCTTTTACAGCAGCCATGTTCATTTCTGTGGACAGGCTGGGATGCTGCCAAAAACATACTATATATGTTAGCAGTTAGTAAAATACTCATGTACTGCTACTCCCATTCTTTTTTTTTTTTTTTTTTTTTGAGACAGAGTCTCACTTTGTTGCCCAGGCTAGAGTGAGTGCCGTGGCGTCAGCCTAGCTCACAGCAACCTCAAACTCCTGGGCTCACGCGATCCTCCTGCCTCAGCCTCCCGAGTAGCTGGGACTACAGGCATGTGCCACTATGCCCGGCTAATTTTTCTATATATATATTTTTAGTTGTCCATATAATTTTTTTCTATTTTTAGTAGAGACGGGGTCTCGCTCTTGCTCAGGCTGGTCTCGAACTCCTGACCTTGAGCGATCCACCCGCCTCGGCCTCCCAGAGTGCTAGGATTACAGGCGTGAGCCACCGCGCCCGGCCCCATTCTTTTAACTTGAGTTGTTTCCTGATTCTCAGTTGCTTATTCCTAAACCTGTTAGTACCAGTACTAGTCATTATTCTACTAATGTAACTTAATTATTACGTAAATGATGAAATAAGGATGCAAAACCAACTTGAATGCTTTAGAAAGACTTAATAGAGGGGAAAAAAAGTTGTATTAGGTATGAAAAGGAAAACTTCAAAAGCTAGGAAAAGGGAACATAAAACATCTGGATTTCTCACTTGCTTTACAAGTTTCTAAGCTCTTAACTCTTCAATTAACAGTTTCAGTTCTACAGACCACACCGTAACAGAGTATAGAGTATCCCAAACAATAGGAACTATAGTCAGCATAAATATACTCCAAGAAAAGTCTTGAGCACTGTATCAAATAATTCATAGAAAAAAGTACCTTTAGGCAGGTACGGCTGCTTGTGCCTGCAAGCTCAGATACTCGGGGAGGCTGAGGTAGGAAGATCGCTTAAGGCCAGAAGTTCAAGAAAAAAGTACCACATGTTTTATGATTCCTTGCTTTAACTGGCTCTTATGAACTGAATAATTACTGATACCGATTCATTCAAAAACTGTATCATTCAAAGGATTTTAACATACGAAAGAGATCTACCATTCTAAAATCATGACCAATCATCTGTCCTTTTGATTGCTAAAGAATTCAAGGTGAATGAAGCTGTGCTACGAATAAACCTCAAACACCAGACTGTCTATTGTTCAGACCCTTGCTGTTGATGATCTCTTACCATTTTGTTTAAAACTTTAACACATCCACCTTAAATTCTTTTGTGAAACAACATAAGGCTTTACAACTTAAAATAACAGTGTTAAGTATAGAACCTGATGCTATTGCTAAACAATTTTGGCTAGTCTAGTATCATTCAACTTTCCACTTCCATCAATTGGATTATAAGGACAGCATGTGGGCAAGGGAGAAAGAGTCTATAATTGTGTTGGGAATCTGTATTAATAACGAAAATCTGCAGCTGGATATAGGGTTACACAGCAGCAAGTTATATATGACTTCAATCTTCAAACCTGAACAGCCACAAGAATTGAACTATTTTTTTTTCTTTTTTCTTCTTTTAGACAACTCCAGAAGAACAAGGAATTTAACTATTTTTAAAGAGTTCATAATCACTTACTTGCCTCTGGAATATTTGGCTTGAAATGTATGGTGATTCTCATAAAACACAGCACCTGGCTATTCTAAGCTTGGGTTGTTAAGTCTCTACAATGACTGAAATGATCTTCAGATACCACATGAACTTAAGCTGAATAAAATCAATTTGTTACTATCCAGATAGGACCAAAGGGAGGTATTATAAAAAGTTACAGGGTAAAGCACTTGGTTCTTTCACTTCCCAACCCCTTAAATACCATAATCTGACTAAATCATCACTGAATATAATTTTGAAGGGATGATGCCACAAAAAGTATAACATGCATGCACTTTGACAGCTGAGAGGCACTCCTGGAGATATCCACCTGTGTCAAGTTGTAGACATATGTGGCACAGAGGGATCAGCGACCTTAATTCTTAAGTATACAACAAACCTAAGTCACAGGATCTATTAAGGTTCTACCACCAGAAGAGCCAACTTTCACACAAAGGTCTTTTTTTCCAGGAGTCATTCCTTGAAGAAACAACGCATGTTTGACGTAATGTTTACATAAGCTGTCAGCCAGGACATTAAAATAGCCTTCTTCTAGAGCAGTGGTTCGCAACTGGGTACAGATTTTGCCCCCAGTGGCCATCTGGCAGTCTCTGGAGACATTTTTGTTGTCGTGACTGGGGGAGTGCAACCAGCATCTAGTGGGTAGACGCCAGGGATGCTGCTAAATATCCCACATCGCATCGGACATTTCCCAACAACAAAGAATAATCTGGTCCAAAATGTCAATAGTGCTGATGTTAAGAAAACCTATTTTAGAAAGCAGAATATACTCATAGTGTTCTAAGAAACACTGAAAAACGAGCTGAGTGAAAGCAGTTGTTTTTTTGTCGTTTTTAAAACCTTAACCACACAGTTCCTTTCTTTCTGGCCCATCTACTTTGCCAACCCTTTAACCCACCTCTATAGCCTTCGTAACTTAACCATCCAGCCGGCTTGTTCCACTTTGGAATCCTATCCCAGTCTCTAAAGCAACCCTCCAAGCCTCCTGTAAGCTTTAAAAGGGAAAAACAATGCTGCAGGAGAGAAGGTATGATTTCTGAGGAAAAACTAGAAAATACACATACATAGTCATTCATATCTCTGAACTGCAAACCCTCACTTCATTTCAGCTATGCTGAAGGACAAGGTTTGTTTGGCAAATGGGAGGAGGAAGAAAGTATTAAGAAGGAAGAGATGCCCCACTCTCACCTGATATTTGAGAGAATACGAAGGGGAGGGGAAAACTACAGACACAATATGAACTCAAGGTATAGAACTCAGACAAGAACCTGGGTCAGAGCATAGGGAAGTGGGTAAGATACCTTAATTAAGAATAAAATGTGGGGAATTAGCTGAATGTTTTCATGCGCTGAAGAAAACATACTTATGGTAGTTACCAAAGCTAGAACAGATTTTTGTATTAAAATGTAACTATGTAACTTTTATATTTGTATTAAAATGTAACTATGTAACTTTTATATTGCCACTATGTAAATTAAAGTTATATACTGCCACTGCACTCTGACAGGCTGGCTAGTACAGAAGAGAGAAGCAAGTCTTTATTAAAACCCACCTGAAAGGGTCCTAACATACAAAATAAAATTTTTCCCTGCAAGATCTTAAATTAATATGGGTACACTGTACAACTTATATCCTTATTAGAACTAGATGTACCGTAAGAAATTTTAGACCCACAACATAGAAAACAAAAACCAACACTATGAAAGAAAAAAGTAACAAACCCCAACAACGTAAAAGAGAAAGGTAATGTAATTTGATCCTGCAAATTTGAAACAGAGGTAACCATCGCCTCTGAAACAAACTATACTCTTTCAGAATAACAAACCCCTTCACTTCTGTTTATTTTTTTCTCTTAAGTAGAGAAAAAGAGAAGGACTTCTCTAAAAGAGAAGGACTTAATTCTAAGTAGTTTAAATGGAGCTACTATGGTTTTCTTGGCTAAGATTTTGAACAATCTAAATCTTTTCTTTAAAAAAAAATAACATATCGAACACCTACTATATGCATATCCTATAGTAACTAAAAAGTTTCAGAGAGCTGAGTGCAATGGCTCATGCCTGTTGCAATCCTAGCACTTGGGAGCAGAGGCCAGAGGATTGCTTCAGGCCAGGAGTTCAAGACCAGCCTGAGCAACATGGTAAGACCTTATTTCTACAAAAAATAGAAAAATTAGCTGGGCATGGTGGTGCATGCCTGCAGTCCCAGCTACTTGGGTGGGCGGGGGGCGGCTGAGGCAGGAGGGTCACTTGAGCCTAGGAGTTCCAGGTTGCAGTGAGCTATGAGGCCACTGCACTCTATCCCCTGAAACAGAGTGAGACCCTATCTGAAAAAAGCTTCTGGGACATTTTTAAAGAGAGTCCAAGAAATGAATTAGAGTTAGCACTGGACTAGTATCCATATATGTTACTTTCCATTTATGATTTCCCTTTTCTTGTCTATAAGTTGACTACTACATGAACCTCATTGGTATAGTCTCCTACCCCATCTCCCTGAATAGTCTGTTCTGCTCCAGTAACACTGGCCTCCTTGCTGTTCTGCGAACAGGACAGGAAAGCTCTAGCCTTCAGGCCTTTGCACTCATAGTTCCCTTTGTTTGGACCACTGCTTTTCTCCATACAGCCACATGGCTTGCTACCTTATCTCCTGTAGGTCTCTGATCAGATGCCATTCTCACTGAGGTCTTCCTTGACCAACTACATAAAATAGTAACTCCTCCTTCACATTATTCTCTATCCCCTTTATCTGACATTATGTTTCTTCATAACACTTGTCACTATGATACACTATTCGTTACTTGATTGTTTTCCCCCTCTCCATTCTAGAAGGGAGACTCCACCTTTACACTGTCCACTACTGTATTGCAAGTAGTTAGGATAGAGTTTGGCACTGTTACATATTTATTGAATAAATGACATCTAGTCAAGCATATGGAAAGTCAGGTCAGTGACTGACAGGAGCTGACAATAATCCAGAAATGCTCAGATTCATGTATTTATTTTTTACTGTAATAATTCTTAGCCTACTTCAAAATAGCCTTCTCTAACATTTAAACTTCAAATATTTCTTCCTTTTAAAAAAGTAGTAGATGCTTAGCTAAATACAAAGCATCAAAAATATCTGATTCAGATCTGATCATTACCCAAATTGTGGCAATTTACCAAAGTTCCAGGCTTAGTGTATTACTGAAGAACAATTAGATCTGCCACTCTCCTACTAAATTATCCACCATAATAAACTTTGCTTAATGAATGCCATATTTTACTTCTCTGTCTTATTTACTGAGGTTCCTGCAGCAAGACTCAAATGGACAGTGATTTAGCTGCTAGCAGGTATTAAAAAGAAGCCAAATCCAAGAAAGTTATGCCAAGCCTCCCAATAACCAAGCAAAAGATATTTTTCTAGATATTTGCATTCCAATTCTGGTGTTCTCCTCCCTTTAGGGATGCCGAGAAGGGAAACAAGAAAGCATATGAAGAGCAAAGAAAATGGGAACAACAAAAAGACTCATATTCTCTAAAACCCCAAGTGACGACTCCAAGCATAGTTTTTGATTAGTCTATTACACAGCATACAAAAATTGTATTTTCTATACACTGTACAGGGGTTATACAAGAAGCCTCCTGTGTTGAAAATCAAAGCATGCGATGCAGTTACCACCTAGGTAGCTAAGCAAGCCCTGGACTTGCTCTTACTGGTGTCTGGGCACTGCCAATTGTGTCTCTATGGTAATTATACTCAGTCTCTAAACTCTTCCTTAGGTGTCAGATGAAAAGGCTGGACTAGACTATCCTCTCAAGCCATGCCCTAGCAGAAATCCGGTGTTTCACTGCTAGAACTAAATACTTGGGATTCTGCCCCCGTTCCTAATTGCCCTAACATTCAAGGAGAGAGAAATGTCAGCAGAGAAAACTTAATTACAATTTTCGCTTTGTTTTTTCTCACATTGTTGACATCTGACGATGTGTATCACCTTTTAAGTACTAACAGATGATAAAATAAAACATCATCATGAGCCACTGGTTACATGTGTTCTCATTTAACGCTCACAAAACCCAGAAGAAATAAATACCATTACTTCTATATTACAGACTAAGATTTAAGAGAATTGTATAACCTGGGCAAGATCACAAAATAAATGGTAGGGTCTGGTTTTGAACTTAAACCCTCTGGTTCCAAAGTCTTGTATTTTCACCACTATTATACACTCTCATCAAGGAAAAATATACTAACAGAATTACTGTTTCACTTTTTCATGTATGGATGTGTGTTCTTGACTGATTGTAATGCTTACGTGTAATTAAGCATCTTTTTCTTGTTTAAACTAGCAAAATCATTCTTAGTTTTGTGATGGCAATACCATGATCCCCATGAGCACAACCATCCAAATGGAGATAGGAGCCCATGGTCTAAATCTCTCAGTGCTCTCCAGTTAGCTTTCTAGCACTCTTTCTTACACTAGGAAAATACAGCCAGTTCAAAATCTAACGAAACAACATGTGTTTGTTTATTGGCGACCTCCTTGAGTGTGGATAAGAGGCAAAATTATTTCCCTGTAGCTTGAAAGGAAAATCAGCGGATGATCAGCAGAGAGAGTTCAGACTGCAATTCATCAGATATCTCAGTCACGGCTTTGTTTGTACCTTTTCTTTCATCAAAGTCTTCCGAGATCCCTTCTCAGGTGCAGCTTTGAATGTTAAAACGAGATACACCCTAAGAGGAGTCAGCACAGACATAGGTGTACTTTCCTGCTCGGCGGTGCTAAAAACCAAATTCTGAAAAGTCCTCGGAGACCTGGGGTCTATCCATGGGGTTTCATCAGGCCTCCTTTCCCCATCATGGGCTCACGACTAAAGGAACTGGGGAGCGCGGGGTGGATGGAGCAGTGGCTTTCCAGAAGCCGCCTGGCCACACCCGCACTGTACCACCCACCTTCCCTCCGTGGTTCCCCGAACCTCTCGGGGAGAGGGCTTCCCGTCTGTCCCCAGGAGAGCCCAAGACCAAAAGAAAGCAAACCTCAGCTCCCACCCGGGACGGCCTCCGCGGCCGATCTAGGGCACTCACCATCATTCTCATCGCTGTGCCGCCGCCGCGACATGCTGCCCGCCGATGCACTGCCGAGCGGAGAGGCCCGGCGGGAAGCGCGGCAGGAACCGTCGGGCAGGCTGCCGGCTCGAGGACAGCGGCGAGGCTCAGGGGCCGGCCGGCGCGCAGGCGCACTAGCGCAGACGGCGTCTGGAAGCGCAAACACAGGCCGTCGGGTGGGCTCCTGTCCGCGAGAGCCGGCGTGTGGAAGCTCACTGGGCTACGGACGTCCGATCCGCATGCAACCGCCCCCTCGGGCCGCCTACCCTGCCGGCTGCTTCCTTCTCCCGCCTTCCGCTCTATGTCCTTCCGGGGCCACGCAGAAAGTACCGCCGCTTCAGCCAGCCACTGGCCGCCGGCCGCGAGAGGGGTACGCCCGAATGCGGGAGGTGTAGGAGCCCGCTCCAGTCCCCGCCCCCTTTTAGGCCCGCCCTTAGGGCCAGAGGGCTTTCCCAGCGGCCCCTGCGCTCACGGCCTCGGAGACTTCCGGAGCGCGGTGACGTCGCGAGAGTTCCCCACGCAAACACGCGGCGGGGTTGTAGGCCAGAGGGCGGAGTGGAGTGACAATTGCCAGGCAAAGAGCTCAGGGGAGAAAGACCTAGGAAAGGATCAGGACTGGCGGGTATGTGCTCGTTTTACTCCCACTTTCCGGCTTTTGCCGCTTCGGGAAGGCTGCGTGGAGAGGTTGGGCCGGGCCCGGCACGCGGGGTGGGGCCTGGGCGGGAGGCGGCGCCGTGGTGCCGCCCCCTGGGCCGGAAAGACCGGCCCAGACGCGAGCCTGCTGCCCCGGGCTTACCCTCTGGACGTCGGCTTACCTCTCACTTCTCTGAGTTGTTTGTTTAAGAAGGAACGAATGATTGTTTTAGTAATCTGTTTTCAGTGGTTATTGGGTGACTATATACATGTATATGTATGAACGTTCCCTGCCCTAACATCTTTGATGAGCACCGCACTGGTTTATCTAACTGCCTTGTCGATGGTCATCTGAAATTTCACTCTCTGGGCCTAACCTATTTCTCCCTCAGTCTTACCCATTTCAGTAAATGACACCATCCATTGGTTGTTTAATCCAAAAATTTAGGGAGGAGTCATTCTGAGGTCCTTTTCCTTCACTTTCTACTTAACAACTTATTTGTAAACCCTGCCGGGTCTACTTTCAAAACAAATCCAGAATCGGACTGTGTTACTCCTTTGCTTAAAATTCTCCAATGATTTTCTATTGAAAATTCTATACCATGGCCTGTGGGATTCTACGCGCTCATCGCTGTGCTACGACCACTCTCACTTTCTTCTTACTGCTCCAGTAAGTGAAGCGTGTTCCTGTTTTAAGAATTTATACTCACTATTTTCTACAACCTGAAGGAAATCTATTCCTAAATCTGAATGGCTGCCTTGTGGTCACTTAGGTTTTAGCTCAAACGTCAGGTCCTTAGTGAGGCCTTCCCTGGCCTACCCAGTCGCTGTTTTATTTCATTGAGAGTATTGTATTTATTAACATTTAGCGCCTCCTATGTGCCAGGCAGTGTTCTACATGTTGAGGATGCAGAGGTAACAAAGGAAAATCCCTCCTCCCTTGGAGCTAGTATTGTAATGACCCATTCAGGAATGGGTAAGTAATGCAATCAGCCATATTGAGAGGGAAGGTAGTAGAAGATGAGATCAGAGAGGCGGGGGAAGGGGCTTTATAAGGACTTTGGACATTATCTGAGTAAGTTGAGAAGCCCTTGGGGGAAGATCTGACTTATTTTTTTAATAGTTGCTTCTTTTACTCTTAAAGAAGGAAGGTAGTTAGGCTATTGCAATAATTCAGGCAAGAAATGATGGTAGCTTGAACTGGGATGGTAGTGAAGGTGGTGCAAACTGGTCTGATCTGATTGTATTTCAAAAGCAAAAGTGATAGAATTTTCTGAGCAACTGGATGATAGTTTGAGAAAATCAGTCACCAAGAATAATCCCAGCTGGGTGCAGTAGCTCATACCTGTAATCCTAGCACTTTTGAAGGCCAAGGTGGGAGGATCACTCGAGGCCGGGAGTTCCAGACCTGCCTGGGCAACATAGCGAGATCTCCTTTCTACAAAAAATAATAATGAAAAAAAATTGGCCGGGCATGGTGGTGCATGCCTGTAGTTCTAGCTACTCAGGAGGCTGAGGCAGGAGGATTGCTTGAAGCCGGATAGTTCAAGGTTGTGGTGAGCTATGATTATGCCTCTGCACTGCAGCCTGGGTGACAGAGCGAGACCCTGTCTCAAAAAAAAAAAAAGAAAAGAAAAAAAAGAGAGAGAATCATCCCAGAGTTGTTTTTTATCTCAGTAACGGGAAGAATAAAATTGTCTTTTACTGAAATAAGACTGGGGAAGAGCAGAGTTTTGTTTTGAACAGTTGTTTGAAAGTGAAGCTGCAGCTAGCCAGCCATATAGATAGATTGTTTGGTTGTATAAATTTGTAGTTCAGAAGAGATACCCAGGCTGGAGATATAAATTTAGTATATAGTATCCTAAACATAAACTTTCCTTTATTTATGTTTCTCTTTTTTCATGGAGGTTTAAAATATTTATGGGAGTAGGGAAGATCATATAATGAACCTCTGTGTGCTCATCACCAGCTTCAGTAATTATCAACTCATGGTCAATCTGATTTCACCTATATTACCTCTCCTCCCCCAATTATTAAGTCTTGTGAGTAGATGAGGTCACCTAGAGTATGAATATGGATCGAGTGGTTCAACATTTAGAGGTTGGAATGATATGGAAGATCCAGCTAAAGGAAACTGAGAAGCAGTGGCTCTTGTCACTATCTGGTATTTTCTTTTTCTTTTTTTTTTATTTACTTACTTAGTGTCTCTCCTTACTAGAATATAAGCTCCAAGAGAGCAGGGACTTCAACAGTTTGCTTCAGAGCTGCATCCCCAGTGCTGTTCTCTGTGCCACGCACATAGCAGAGGCACCACAAATAATAGTTCAGAATATATAAATAAACTAAAATGAGACTGAAAGATTTAGAGTGAGGGGAGATCATTTTGGAGTGATGGGAAAGGCACGTGTGGACACCCTGAGTCAGGAGAGAGCGTGACTTTTTTGTGGAACTAGACACAGTCAGTGTGGCCCATAGTAGGACAGGTGATGAGGAGTGTTATAAACCTGCTTATATTTCTGGAGAAATAGACCAGAAATAACTGCTACAGCCATTTTTGGAAAATTTACCTGCCACAGATAATTTTTAAAGAAATCAAATTTTAATGTTAAATTTTAAAATATAGCAATAAATTAAATTGAAATATTAATGATATTATCACTCATTGAACCCTGTTATGTGCCAGATACTTTATATTTTTCTTTCCAGTCCTCACTACAGTTGACCTTCGAGGTAGACACTATCATCCCCAATTTCCAAATTAGAGAATTAGAACTCACAGAAGTTAAGTAGCTTTCCCAGGTTTACATATTTGCTGCACAACAAAGCAAAGGCCATGCTTTTCTCAGTGCTTCATGTTGCCTTGTCACCTGTAACATTGTCTTTACAAAAGAACTAATGTAGTATGTTGGTTGTAGTGTGTCATTTTGACAAGATTTGGCCACAGTAGCAATTTCAGTGTTTCTTCTGGCTCATTACAATGGAGGTCTCTCCACAGCTATTTCTTCTAAGGAAAGAAATTTGCAAAGCTCAGAAATTGGGGGATAAAAAGAACAAAGTATTCATAACTGAAGTTACCAGCACATAGCTTGGTTGATTTTGGTTGTATGAGGTGCTTTTCTGCTATCATTTACCTTGAATGTCTGCATGGCTTGCTCCCTAATTCAGGTTTCTGCTCAAATGCTACAGGCTCAGGAAGGCTTTTCTTTCTTTTCTTCCTTTCTTTCTTTTCTTCCTTTCTTTTCTTTCTTTCGACAAGGTCTGACTCTGTTGCCCAGGCTGGAGTGCAGTGGCCCAACCATAGCTCACTATAACCTCAAATTCCTGGGCTCAAGCTATCTTCCTGCCTCAGCCTCCTGAGTAGCTGAGATTACAGGAGTGAGCCACCATGCTCAGCAAAGGCATTTCCTACCCTCTGTGCTTAAAGGGCCCCTCTATCACTCTGCCTTCTTTAACCTGCTTATTTAGCTTCATAATATTTTCACCATCTGACTTTTTTTTTTATATCAGTTTATGTATTTGTTTACTTCGCCCCACAGAAATATAAACTCTAAGAAGACAGAAACTTTTTCATTCACTCCTGTATCCCCAGCATATAGAACAGTGCTAGACTTAAAAGTAGTTGTGAGATAAATACTATTCCATGAGCAAGTGAATGAATGGATAGCTTGGACTGCTGGGCCCATGCTGATCTGCATGATTGATTAGCTTCATGTTTACTTCAAGAAGTAATCAAACAGTGGCATTGTTGTTTCTCCCTTGCTTGTATTCTAGGAGGTACTTAACAGAAAGGAATCTCTGCCCTGCTCCTGTGACCAAACCAGATGCCTTCTTCTACTTCACCAGACCAAGGAGATGACCTGGAGTCCTGTGTTTTAAGATTTTCTGACCTGGATTTAAAAGATACAAGTCTTACTAATCCCAGCAGCTGTCTCAAAGCAGAGTTAGATGGCAGTACAAAGAAGAAATACTCATTTGCAAAGAAAAAGGTAAAATTGTTGTTGATGTTTCATGTTCATGTACATATAGTTAATGTAGGTACATTTAGAAGTAGCTTATCCAGGTTGCCCTCCAGCTCAGGATAAGGTCTACTCAGGGACTTCAACCAGTGATGTTAATTTAGCTCTAAGCAAAGAAGAATCGGAGGTGAGGTGTGGCCCTGGGACAGCCTTGGTGGCGAACTTGAGGAAGGGTAGATCCTAGACAAATGGATTAGATTTTCTTCTCCACCTAGGGTTGTGGGAGAAATCCCAGAAACCCAGGAAACCTATTTATAAGAACAGACAGGCAGTAAGGCAGCTGTCATCTAGTGAGGCTAGTAAACTTGAGACTGCTACTGAACTCTACTGACTTAGGTAAGATTTCTGATCTGACCCAGTTGACTGGCCTCCGGTGGTTTGGTGAAGGGATGAAGCATCCCAGAATGCTACAAGCTTACTGAATACAGCTGGGATTGGGCTACAGTGGGGGTGGTACTGCTGCTACTCTTCTATGCCATTTATGTTTTTTTTCAGAAGCCAATGACTGAAATCCCCTCCTTTTAGCAGTGTGTCTATATTCTATATCAGGCAAGGACATAAATAATTCTAATTGGGCCAGGTGTGGTGGCTCACACCTATAAATCCTAGTAGTCTGGGAGGCCAAGGTGGGAGGATCACTTGAGCCCAAGAGTTCGAGAACAGTCTGGGCAAGAGCAAGATCTTGTCTCTACAAAGAATAGAAAAATTAGCTGGGTGTGATGGTGCGTGCCTGTAATCTCAGCTACTCTGGAGGCTGAGGTGGGAGGGTTGCTTGAGCCCAGGAGCTTGAGGTTGCAGCGAGCTGTGATGACACCACTGCACTGTAGCCTGGGCGACAGACTGAGAACATCTCAAAAAAACATTCTAATTATGTTGATTAACATTTACGTAATTCTTTATGGCTTATGTTTTCCAGATAATGACTCAGCACCTAAAGGTTAAGTAACTTTCTCGGAAGATTTGTATCTTTTCTCAAAGATACAAATAGTAAATGGCAGAGCCAGTATTTATAACTTTAGACCCTCCTTAAGTGGAAAAATAAAAATAGAAACTTTTACAAAGATTCCAAAGATGAAGAAATAGCATGTAGCAGGAGGACTATAGGATGTTTCATGTTGGGGTAGCCTCCAGATGGACTCTGAAAGTTTAAAAGCAATCCTGGAGAAGAGGAGGCTAGAGTAGCACATACCTGCCTACTGGGGACAGCATGGCAAAGCCGGGAAGGTGTAATGGTAACAGCAAGGCGTCCAGGTTTGGCCATGTGTCGGGCATGTGTGGACGGGGAGGATAGGAGAAGTTGGGAGAGGGGCCAGCAGTGGAAGGCCGGGATATGCCATACCATATTATTCCTGTTTTGGTGTGTGGGCTGCTAAAGGCAGTATAAGGCCGAACTGTAATATTTATATATAAATATATTCCAGTATGACTTACAGACTTATATCCTGATAATAAAACTGTGGTACTAGGAATTATTTAACCTCCATAATGCCCAGATTTAGATTCTCTAATCTCTTCTAAAGCTTACTAATAAGAGAACTATTACTTCTCATGGAATTTTTCTATACAATAATAGAGCATAAAACTGGAAATCCCTGTGGGAAGAGAATATAAGGGATTTCATTGAGACCTCCATTAGCTTTAAACCTAAGGTTATTTAACAGTGTTAATATGTGAAATGTAATTGCAGGCCTTTGCCCTTTTCGTCAAAACCAAAGAAATTCCAGCAAAAAGGAATTTTGAATGTAAAGAAAAATGGTGGAAATGCTGTCAGCAATCATTCACAGACCAGACCAGCATCCATAGACATGTGGCAACACAACATGCTGATGAAATTTATGAACAGACTGCTTCTATTTTAAAGCAGCTGGCTGCAGCATTGAGCACCTCAAAGAGTCTTATGTCTGCAGACCAAAAGAACCCTGGGAAAGAGTGCCTTATGCGTAGCCATGAAGTGTCTGCTTGGCTCCCTGATATAAGCTGCTTTAGCCCTGATGAGCTGATAAGGTAAGATTTTCATTCTGCATTTTGGTTTGATTTTAATATTTTTCCAACCACAATGAGATACTGCAACCTCCCTGCTAAAATGAGAGAGACCAACTCCACCAAATGTGGATGAGAATGTGGAACAACAACCAGTCATTGCTGGTGGGAATGTAAAATGACACGACCACTTTGGAGGAGTGTTTGGCAATTTCGTTTTGAAATTAAAGATCGTCACTATGACCCTCTCCTGAGTATAAAACCAACAGAAATAAAAACATATGTCCACAAAAAGCCTTGTACAAGAATCTTCGTAGCAGTTTTATTCATAATAACAAAAACCTGGAAACAACCACACATGTCTGCCAACGGGAGAATGAAGAAACTGAATAGCCATATAAGAATATGGCACAGCAATAAACAGCTATGAAGTGCTGATACGCAAGAGTATGTTTGGGTAAATCACAGAATCCTTATGCTGAGTGAAAATAGCCAGAAAAAGGAGTACATGTTTTCTGAATTCATGTACTTGAGGACACAGTGAACTTGTTATTAGGTTGCTTCTGGCAGCGGGTTTGACTGGGAATACACAAGAGGTGATTTTTCGAGGTTCTGAAAATGTGTTTTGATAGGGGTGTGGATTATACAAATAATTTTGACGTGTCAAAAATGATCAAACTGTATACCTAAGATCTGAATATTTCACTTGTAATTTACATCTTGATAATTTACGTTTTTAAATAAATAGGGTAGATAAAAACTAAGCAAAAAAAAAAAAAAGAAAAGGCCCTTGTCAGATGATTTCAGATCAAATGCATCATTTATTAGGATTTATTGGGGCATATAGTGTTCCACATCATTAATTTTTTACTTTTTCAAAAAGCAGTTAAATGTAGCTTACCTTTTAAAGCATCTAAACTTTAACCTTTTTTTTTTAAAGTGTAGTCTTTCAAACTGTATTATACTCTTCTCAGGTTTCTTAAACAGATTGCGGTGAATGTGATTGCACTTTTTCTGAGTGGTTTAATGCCATCAATATGAACTTTTAAGTAGAATGCCAAGGTACAAAAGTTTGTTCTTTTACTAAGAAGCCTCAAGCTTATTATTCTGTTACCTCTCCCCTTTCTCTCGTAATTCTAGATCCAAACCCTCTGTATTGGTTATCTATTGCTGTGTAACAAATTAACCTACAGTTTAGCAGCTTAAAATGACAAACAGCATTCCATGCACTTTCTGAGGGTTAGGGATCCAGGAGCAGGTTAGCTGGTGATACTAGCTTAGGGTCTTTCATGAAGTTGCAGTCATCTCAGTGTTTGGGGCCGGAGAATCCACTTCTGAGCTCACTCATGTGGTTGGTGGCAGGCCTCAGTTTCTTCCCTGCCTCTTAGAGGCCTCCATTCCTCTCCAAGGGGGGCTTCTCTTCATAGGCTGCCTTAGTGTTCTCATGACATGGCAGCTGGCTGCGCCAAAAGCAGGTGATATGAGGGAGATGAAGACTCTAAGACAGAAGCCACAATCTTTTATGGCCTCGGTGTCGACATGCTGTCACTTTCTCTTGGTGCTAATGGTCACACAGACCAACCTTAATACAGTGTGGGAGAAGACTGCACAGAGGCCTAAATACTAGGAGGTGGGGATCATTGGGAACCATCTTGGAGGGTGGTTACTGTACCTCAGAGTTGTTACTTTTCAGCGTGTGTTATCTAGCAGCATTGTCTGCTCTGTTTACCTAGTTTATTGGGATCTTAACTACTTGGAGCAGCTAGATCCTTAAGGCATGGAATTTCTCTATGGGCCTAAGTTAGGCCAATAATGTATATACTCTGTATAGTAGAAGACCATAGACTGTGCAGTAGCATATGCCCAGTCAGTTTGTGATGTTCTCAAGGCTTTTTGGAAGCCATCCTTCATACTGTCTTCTCTAGGGAGAGATAAAGAACAGAAAATTACATTATTTTCAAATACAAGTGGGAAGGCCTAAAGATGTTAATGAATCCTCTGGGTGATATCAGAGCTTCAAAAAGGTTTTCATTACCAACTGCAGTTTTCTGAACTGAGTATGTTTTAGGAAGGATGTTAACTATCAGAACTGAATCATAGGATTATAAGTTGAGATCCTGGCTTTGAAAAACTCACCAAATCATAATATTACAGAATTCCGGAGGACATATTTCTGACTTAAGCAATTTCTGAATTATTTGGTGAATAGAAATACAATTGACCCTTGAACAATGTAGGGGTTGGGGTGCTGATCGCCTGAGCAGTTGAAAATTCGTGTGTAACTTTTGATTTCTCCAAAACTTAACTACTTGGTGATAGCCTATTGTCCAGAAGCCTTACTTTTAAATAGTACATTGACATATATTAGTATGTTATGTATATATTATATACTGTATTCTTACAAAATAAGCTAGAGAAAAATGTTGTAAGAAAATCATAAGGAGAATATATTTATTATTCACTAAATGGAAGTGGATTATCGTAAAGGTCTTCATCCTTGTCTTCACATTGAGTAGGCAGAGGAGGAGGAGAAGGGAGGAATTGTCTCGGGTGGCAGAGGCAGAAGAAATTCACATATAAGTGGACTCACACAGTTCAAACCCATGTTGTTTGAGGGTCAGCTGTGGTCCAAATTTGATAGATTTTCATCATTAGTACTCAGTGTCAAATTCCCTTTGCTTATCAGAAAGAAGAGAGAATTGAACAAAGACTCAGACTTGAGCTAGTCACTAAAACTTTCTGTACCTTCATGTCCTTACCTCTAAAATTAGAATAATAATGCCTGCCCTGCCTACCTCCCAGTACTGCAATATGAATTATATAGGATGGTGATGGTACGAGCACTTGTGAACTATAAATCGCTATACAAATGTGGCCCTTTCATTTCAGTGTGGCCCCACACATCAAAGAATGTGCTTTCTAGTTAGAGAAACAAAGAAACGGCCACATGAAACAGCAGGTGATACAAGGCAGGCTATATAATTATATATTGTATGGTACAGATTTTGTTACAGGAGTTCAGAGAAAGGAAAATAGGATGTAGGATAGACAAGAAGGTTTTATGGTGGAGGTTAGACCCTGAAATAGGATGAGGCTATTGATAAGAGAGTCGTAGATTCCAGAACTGGAAAGGACCTTAATTATCATCTACTGTAGCATTCCCTAAAAAATGTTCTGTGGAGCACTAGTTTTGGAGGATGCTAAGAAGGTACTGAAAAAGGACACTAAGACAAATTTGAGAAGCACTAACTTAAAATGTTTACTGCAGGACCTCTCAGAGCCTTCGGTAAACTCAGGGCTTTTGCTCTGAACCTCAAAGGGGGAGATACTGTCTGCATGGTTTCTCAGAGTGATTTCATAGAATAGCTTCAGTGCATATTTTGGGAAAAGCAGTTATTTCAGTTCTCTGATTTTACAGATAAAGAAACCAAGGCTCAGAAATTATAAAGACCTACCCAGGTCCCACAACTAATTAGTATAAGCACAGTGCAGTAGAAAAATTATAGATTCCAGTGTCAGAAGACTGACATTCAAGTCCTGACTATCACTTTGTAGCTGCCTCACCTGGGAGGAGTCACCGCAGTTTACTCAGCTGCAAAATGGGAATAATAATGACCTGCATTGGAGGTAAGAGGCTTTTATGAAAAAATGGAAGTGAAACTTTTTTGTATCACAAAGAGATTCAAAACAGATTACTGCCTTGTGATAGAGGGTAAGCCAGAATGTACTCAAATTTCCAGCTATTTTTTAAAATGGAGTTATTAATACCTGTCTTTTGGATGTGACTGTTAAATGAGATCAAAGTAAACTCATTTTTGTAAAGTAAGAAGGTCAGCACAGACACTGTCTTCTATGTAGAAAATATAAAAAGGAGTTACTTTTCATTTCAGGAGAACAATAGTAGGAGCAAAGGCAGTTGAATGTCTCCATTTTAACCTTCCCTCTGATACTCCCTGGGTATGCTTGGAATTGTGGCTTCCTTATGTCAGTGACTCAAATGCTTTTTTTGTTTGTTTGGTTTTTGGGATTTTTTTGGCAATGCTGTCCTTCAGAAATGATCGAATACTCTTTCCATCCGATTTTATAGTGGCCAGGGCAGTGATGAAGGGGAGGTGCTACTGTATTACTGCTACTGTGACCTGGAGGATCCCCAGTGGGTGTGTGCCTGGCAGACAGCGCTGTGTCGGCATCTGCACCTCACAGGCAAGGTAACACCACCTCCCACGCCCTCTCCTTCACTGGGCTTGTCTGGCCTGCCAACCGTGGATTGCAGAGGCTATGCTCATCATTCAGAAGGTTCGCTGCTGGGTTCTTAAAAGTTAGGGAAATCCTGCTGGGCATTTAAGTAGAATATTAAACAGCTATTAACGTGGTGTTTTATAAGAATATCTAATGGCATAGACCAGAGATCAGCAAACTTTTTCTTCAAGAGCCAGTTAGTAAATATTTTAGGCTTTGCACAAAAAAAACTACTTGATGTTGTAGCATGAAAGCAAACACAGACAATGATGTAAAAGAATAGGTATGGCTGTAAAACTATGTGCAAAAGCAGGGATACTTTGCTGACTCCTGGTGTAGGGAAATGTTTGTGATATATTAAATGGAAAAAACATTTTAGAGAGTTGTACATATAGGTGTGATCTCAAGTTGCTTCTTAATTTTCCTAGAATGTGCCAGGGTCTTTTGCCATCTTAGGATATTGACATTTGCTTTTTCCTCTCCCTCTAGAATGCTTTTCTCTACACCTTCAAATGGCTCATGCCCCACTTTAGATCTCGGCTCAAACATTGGCTCCTTAGAACTCTAATCTGAAGTAGTCCTCTCTCCAAACCTCATCACATTCTATCTCTTTCTGCTTTTCAAATTTATTACTACCTTGAAAGTACAATCTTCATTTATTTCTTTATAGTCTACCTTCCTTACAGAATATAAATTAATGAGGACAGAAACTTTGTCTTAATTAATTGATATATTCTCAGTGCTATAAGCATACAGTAGACACTCAGTAAACATTTGGGGAATGTTGACTAAAGGAATGAATGCGTGTTCATAACAAAACCAGAAGTGTATGTATAAAGATGGAAAGCAGTGCATACCAAAATGTTAGTAAAGATTATCTGTGCATGATAGGGTTATGGATGGTTTTAGAATGTCTTGTATGATTACATGCATACACACATGCATATATGTATGAATTTTATATAATTTTCAAAATCCAAATCAAAAGGAAGTGAACTAGGTTCCCTCTGAGATTCCCCTGGTTATGACACTGTACTATCTTATGACTCATCTTTCCCATATATGTCCCAGGTTTTAATTTCCTGAGCTAATAAATTGATCAGTCGATGATACCTTCCATACGCATGTTTTCTGACAGATACTGATTTCATTTACCTTGTTCAGTTCATCACCAACTCCTGCCATTTCTACCTCTAAAATAGCTCTTGACTCTGTTCACTTCTCTCTTCCTCTTCTATCACCTTGGACCAAGCCACACCCTCTCTTGCCTTGTCCATGCAGCAGCTTCCAAACTACTCTGCAGTCTGCCATCCCTGCCCACCATTTAATCCATTCTCCACACAGCAGCCAGAATGGTTACTTAAAGGGTAATGAAATCATATCACTCTCCTCAAAAGCTTTCATGTGGAGTAAACCCCAAATCCTTAACATGCCCTGAGTTCCTGCGTAAGTTGGCCCCTCCTGCCTTTCCCTCTTGGCTAATGCTGTTCTTTACTCATGACACTCCAGCAATGTGGTCTTTCGGTTTCTTGGAACCCACGAAGTTTTTTTCTGTCTTTGGGCCTTTTTGCAAGCAAACGCTTCAAGAAACTCTCCTACACTCACTCTGTTTCTCCAGTCTAATTTTTACTCAAGCTTCAGTTCTCGATTTTCATGACACTTCCTCAAAGAGACCTTTCCTGAGCTTCAATCTAAATTTATTTTTCCCAGTGCACTTTGATGGCATCTTTTAGCTATCTTTCATAGCACTTGTCCATTAGTAACTTTTACCTTAATATCTGTGATCTCCCTTAGCCTGTAAGCTCCAAGAGGGGAAAAACTATATGTTTTTCCAACCACTGCATCCCTAATTCTTAGCACAATTCCTGGTGCATAGTAAAAAAAAATAAGTAAATATTTGTGGAATGAATACGTTTATTACCATTTTTATTATCACCGTTCCTATTCAGAGAACTTCCAACCTTGAAAGATAAAACTCCCACAGGAAACCTGAATATGTAAAATATGAAATCAATCTTTTCCTTGGTTTAGAGGCAGATTTTTATTCTTGGCCTAGCCCAAGTGCTGAACTAGCAGTGAGGGATCCTGCCCACAAGGTGGCAGCACCTGCCTGGATCTTCAGTCCAGATTCCTAGACTTCTAGGATACATGGCCAGTTGCTGAGATAGTTTTATGCCGTTAGATTTGGCAGAATATTGGTGCTTAGGTAGGGAAAGAGGAGAGCCTGAACATTCTAGAATTGTGGAAATAAACTTCTATCCCTATTACTATATAGTCCTTATTGCCTCAAGAAATTTGAGGGGACACATTGGAGACCTTGGAAAGGAAAAATTACAAGAGTTGGAGCCAATAAGATCTGGTTTTGAATCTTAGATCTACCAACTACCAACTCTGTGCCCTTGGCAAGTTACTTTATTTCTCTTAGCTTCTGTTTCCTTTTCTATAAAATGGATTATGATATCTACCTTTCAGGATTATAATGTAAAGCTTCTGTCTCTTAGAAGTTGCTGAATAAATGCTAACTATTGCTTTTCTCAATTTCTTAGATATAAGGCCTTCCTCACCAAGTAGCTTCTTTGAAGGATATCTGTTAGAGAATCCTAGGGATTGAAAGTCTAGTGCATGAGTTAGAGATTGCTGTGCCCTAGCTATGTAGGGAGTAGGTGTGCTTGTCTTCTATTTGGGTTCTGAGATTAAAATAGGAAAGGATCCACCAGCCTATCCAAAGAGAGTTATGTAGACATATGTGCTGCTTTATCCTACCTGCCACAGTCAGAAACCTTTTCGGAGTGGGTTTTCTGACCCTTGCACTGGTTCAGCTCTATTTCTCTATGCAGTCCCCTGTCATTTGGCAGTAGAGTAGGCTGTGTGGCAGAGATGCCACATGCATCCTACTTGCCTCTCCCATGCCCAGAACTGGCTTCACTAGACTGCAGCACTTTTTCTCAAAGAGTCTGGATGTGATCTGGAATCCTCATCATGGGACTCTGGGTAGCCACTGTCAATGAGTTGGCATTGACTGGTGAAATTTTATATCCATGCCTTAAGAATTAGATCAAGTGAGGCAACAACTGAGGTATCTTCTCTGGACCTTAAAAATGGGCAGCCATTTAAAATTTTCAAATTCTAATGCATTGGTAGGTATCAGTGTTATATGAATATGAATAGTAGAATGATACAGGACCTTGAATTAAATCACCTCTCTTTTCAGAAAGTACCATGACACAGTGCTGTGCTTTCTGGCACTTTTTTCTAGGGAGCTGAGTTCTCTAAAGATGATCCATCTCCAAACTTATCGAAAGGATTTTGTAGTACCAAAACAACCCGCTTTGCAGGGCCCCCAGAGCATTGCGCCTTAAGTCAGGGGCCTTACCTCAGGCTCTCATGTCCTTAACCAGTGAAGCATTTCAAAGAGAATACAGGGTTTAAGACACCAGAGAGCCCCAGCTGTGGATACACATTCATTTATTCAACAAATATGTATTGAATGCCTATTATATGGCAGGCACTGTTGTAGACACTAGGGATATATCAGTCAACAAAACAGACACACTCCCCTCCTGAAACTTGTATTCCAGGGGGTGGGTTTGTAGTGGTGGGCTTTCCCCAAACACCATGCAGAGATATCACTTACATTCCCTGCAGTCAGACATGCTCTATGTTTAGGATTTGTGTAGTATCTCCTCAGAAGGTGTTTTTTTTTTTTTTTTTCCAGTTTTGGTGCTCTTTTATCTGCTTTTTATCAATAAGAAGAAACTGAGATTCAGAGAAGTCGATTAACTCTCAGGGCACATGGCCAGTAAGTGGCAGAGCTAAATCTCTATCCTAGATCTGCTGGCCTCTGTGGAGGACTCAGTCATGCTGCCTGGATTTAGGTTAGGCTCAAAATTCACTTCTTTGGCCATTGGATCATTGGCATTCCATAGCAAGTGGGGCTTTCCAGAAGTTTTACTCACATTCTCTTATTCACCACCCATGAACTGAATACATCGTCTGAACCATGGGCTGTGCCATTTTAGAAAAATATAGGTGTCTTTGTCCAGTAACACTTCAGCGTCCCCATTAGTGTCTCTGCTTTTGCTTTTAAACTCGTTGACTCACATGAGCCTATTCTGCTCTGGAAAGATAACTAAGCTAAGAACAGGCTATATTCCCTTTTTCTTACCATCTTGTGTCTGTCTCAGGTTCGAGTCGCTACAGAAGGAATCAATGGGACAGTTGGTGGAAGCAAACTGGCTACCAGACTCTACGTGGAAGTCATGCTTTCTTGCCCGTTGTTTAAGGATTATCTGTGTAAGGATGATTTTAAGGTAAAAGAAAATGAAAATGAAATGGATTTAGAGCCATCCCCCACAGTGCAGGTTATTGAAGAGGTCAACATAAAGAAATCAGCAGTGCCAGAAAAATACCCTTTCCCCTTTAGGTTATGAGACAATGCGGTGCAGGGAGCATGCTTGTCCCCGTCCTTCCCTTGAGTCACCATGCTATCTTAGACAAGTTGGTGCCCTCACTAGACCTCAGTCTCCCTTCTTATAAAGTAAGGGTATTACGATTTAGGACTCAAAATCTGGATGTGTTTACTCATTTGAGAGACCACCTGGCTGTTCTAGCAGATCACTGTTTTTTTTGTAAACCTGGAATTATAAGATTAGTACTTCACGCCACATGGGGGAGTAAACCCGTTGCTCTCGCAGCTGAGCTGCTTTGTTTGAGTGACTTTATGCTTTATCATAATAAGTGTCAAGGTGATGGGAAATGCCTCGCTAGTGTTCCTGGTGGTGACAGTAGGAAAAGAAAGGTCATTCTCTGAAACAAGCTGAGTGTGAACACATGTTAGAATTGCTCAGTGGTGCTTCAGTTTTATAGTTAAATACTTAGAGCCAAAGAAACATCATTTCAGCTTAACATTCCTGCACATGGTAGGTACACAATAAATATTTATTAATGTTGAATTATCTGGTATGTCTTGGGCCCTCTTTTTGGTTTCCTAATTTTTTTCTCCCTAATTTGAGGTTTCTTAAGACTTCAGTTGTTGTTATTACAAAACAGAATCTCATTCTTTTATTTGGCACTTATACCTGGAGATGGGAAAGGAGGACTGTATTCTGTTTTGTTTCTCATTGGCTAGACCAGCAAAGGAGGAGCTCACTGTTTTCCAGAATTGCGTGTTGGTGTATTTGAAGAAATCGTGCCCATGGGGATCAGCCCCAGTGAGATCTCCTACAAGAAGCCTGGTATGCTTGCTTTCAGAAGAAGATTATGCTTTTCTTCATAGGGACAAAGCCTAACAGAGAGACAAATAAGAAAATTAGGCACTGTGCTCAGCAAGAGTCCTGATGAATCTGCTCTTTAAAATAGCTGTGGGGTGGCTAACAAACACTTGGGTGCACCCTGCGCTTAACTTGGTTCTCTATGGCTGTGGCCCCTAACCCCCGGGAAAATTGTCGTCCGTGAAACTGGTCCCTAGTACCAAAAGGGCTGGGGACTGCTGCTCTATGGTGCTGTGGTAATTGAATTCTCACCCCCTTAGAGTGGCCTGTTTTATTATTCTTGGTGATGGTTTGGCAAGAAGTTGTTTTCTCTGTCCAAAGACAGCAATTTGGGGGGAGTGTAATTATTACTTGTAAATAGTTCATCAGCAGAATAGAACACATGGGCCTTTGCTACAGGAAGCAAGTGGCTGTCAACACCAAAGCAGTTTATACTGTGCTCTGGAATGTTCTCTCCCATTCTTGTCCATGGTAAAAGGTTGAAAGACATTTGTTTGGCAGCATTGTTTTGTTTTTGTTTTACTTTTTACTATGAAAGTTGTAAAACATTAAAAAAAGTAGAGAAGATAGTACAGTCAACTTCCACGTACTTACTGTGCAGCTTCATCAGTTAATTAATTCATGGCTGACTATACCCATCCCCTTCTCCCATCTTGGATTATTTTGAAGGAAATCTCAATGTCAAGTCATTTCATTCATAAATACTTTAGTAAATATATCTAAAAGATAAAGATTTTTTAAAAAAATAAGCTATAAAACTATTATCACATCTAAAACATTTTAATAGTAATTCCTTAATATTAATATAGTATCACATAGCTGGTCAGTCTTGTCAGTCAATTCTCAGCTGTCTCATAATTTTTTAACTTTGTTTCTATCAGGATTCAAGTAAGGTCCATTCATTGTGATTCATCAATGTCTCTTTAAGTGTCTTTTATCCTATAGATTTGCCTCCATCATTTTTTTCCGCTCACAGTGCATTTTTTGAAGAACTGGGACATTTGGCCTATAGAGTTTCCCATAATCTGGATAACACTAATTATATCCCCGTGGTATATTTCTCTGTCCTCTTTATTTACTATAAATTGATAATTAGATTTAGAGTATGGCTGTCTAATAGAAATATATAATATGAAATATATAATATGAGCCATATAATTTTATATTTTGTAATAGCCACATTTTAAAAAGGAAAAAGAAATAGTTGGAATTAATTTAAATAATATGCTTTACTTAATGCAGTATGTCCAAAATATCATTTCAACATGTGATCAATATAAAAAAATTACCAGTGAGATAGTTTACCTTTTTTTTTTCATACTAAGTCCTTGAAATCCAGTATGTATGTCACTCTTCTTACAGCACATCCCAAACCACATTTCCAGTGCTTGTCGGCCACAGTGACTGTTGGCTACCATATGAGACAGCTCAGGACTACAGACTCTATCAGATTCAGATTTGATTCCTTTTGTTCTTTCTTTCCTTTTTTTTACCCCCAAGACTACTTCATAGCTAATATTGTCTTGTTCATCAGGAAGCACAAAGCTCTGACTGACTCCATGGTGTTCATTTTTTAAAATGTGAATATGTGAAAGAAGGTTAGGAGTTAAGCCAGAGGGAAGTGGGAGTAATATCAGCATCTGGGAAAAGACACTCTCGTATGGGGAGAGGAGATGAGGGCCAAAAACAGCTGTGTCTGCTTACTGTCCCCCTCTTCGCCCTGGCAGTGTGACTATAAACAGCTCTTTCTGGACACCATGGGACATTGCTCAGGAGTTTAAGGGAGAGTGGGCCCCAGGCAGTGAGTGCCATTGTGCTGTCATTTGAACTGAGTTGTTTAAAGGGACCTTTTAAAACACATCTAGCGGGTGACTGTCCAAACAGGCCTTCTCGGGGCCAGTAGAACAAAAGTAGTAATAGCAGCAGTGGGAGCAGGTTTGGTTCCCTGTGGCTCTCTGCAAGCAGAAGTCTTAGCAGATTCCATGCTTCTCATCGCATTTTTAACCCTCCCTTTTCACCCCACTGTTTTGGTGTCCCTAGTACCTTGTATAGAATGTGGCTTTGTTTTATGCTCCCTACACCCCTAGGTCAGGCAGGTAGAAATCCAAATTCCTTGGCTGAGCTCTGGAGCCTTGTCTCTCTTTGATGTGGAGCAGTTTCAGGTGGTTTTTGGGGTCATCCCTGAGGGGAGTGTGGCTCCTTTGGTGCTGTAAAGCTCTGTCATGAGTGGTGCATGAATGAGTCACCAGGGCTCCCACCCGTGAGATGTAGTTACCCCACAATACAAATCCACCAAAAGTTCCTCACAATCTACTGAGAAGTCTGAACTCCCAAAGATAGAGGCATATTTCTATCTCGGAGTGTCATGGGGCAAAGGGCCCCACCAGGCTGAGGTTCTTTCTTTTCAGTCCCCTTATATTTTAATGCTTCCCTCCTCTATCTTCTAGCTCTTCTTTTCTTTTCTCTCCCTCACTTTTCTTTCTCATACATCATTCCTGTTGGCCACCTCTAGAGCCCTTTTCTCTTTCAGTCACACACATATACTTAGATACATTCTTCTTACTCTTTTGCATTTTTAAAAAATACTTTCCAACTTAATTCTACAACTTTATGCTCACACCTGCCCATGCTAGGGTTCTTAGCCTTGAATTTGGGCTTAGCCTCGGTATAGGACAGTTTACAGAGCCTATAGTCAAGCACATACATGCTGAGTTCCTCCATGTACAGTGACATTAGAACAGTGGCTGTTTCCTGACCCACTAGTGACCATACAATGGACTAGCAAATCCACATGGCAACTTAGATCCTGATTATCTGGTTTTTATCTGGTTATTATCTGGGGTTAGGCCAAGTATGAGGATGCAAAATTCTTTGATTGAGTATTTCTAAACTATCAGGTTTCTATAGTCCTCATCTTAGGAGGAGGGAGATTTAGGATACCTGGAATTACTGAATTATTTCATCATAATCAGTATATATTGTTACTCTCAGACAATTGTAATTATGAAGAGAAGAGGTTTGGGTTGAAAGAAAACAACATGTAAGTCAGGCTAGGCCAGTTGTGATAAAGTTTTGGGGTTTTTGTTTTTGTTTCAACATAATTTTTTGGTTTGCTTTTAGGAATTCATTTATCTCCAGGTGAATTTCATAAAGAAGTAGAAAAGTTTTTATCACAGGCAGATCAAGAACAAAGTGATACTATCCTTCTGGATTGCAGAAACTTCTATGAAAGCAAAATAGTAAGTAAGAGCCAGAATTGAGTTCAGTGAATTGGTAGATCTCCCCCTTCCTGCAGCATGGTCTGTTTCCCAAGAGGATGCTGTGTGTGCCCAGCCAGTACTAGCAGCTTCAGAGAAAACCCAAGCCCTTGAACTCCAGATCTGGGGAGAAATTCTAAGAAAATATGAATGAAAGATATCTTGCCACATTATGTACTTTTCGACTCCTGTGAACCTACCCTTGACATGTGTCAAGGATCTCACAGAAGTTGGCTTTGGGTGGCCTCTCCAGTTGAGACTCTGGGAAGGTGACCCCAGCCCACCAGCCTTGGTTTTAAGTTCCAGATCTTGAAGTGGACAGGTCAGACATGGAGTTGAAAGGGATGAGAACAGTAACTAGCAAGTGCTTCTGTGCTGCTTTGCCAAGGTGGGGGTTGTTTGACCCAGAAAGAACCTGAACCTTTGTTTCTACCAGGTATGTTTTTCTGATAATTTTCTTTCCACTGCTCCTATATTGTAGGGACGATTCCAGGGCTGCTTAGCCCCAGACATCAGGAAATTCAGTTACTTCCCTAGCTACGTTGACAAAAATCTAGAACTTTTCAGAGAGAAGAGAGTGCTGATGTACTGCACTGGGGGCATCCGTTGTGAGCGGGGTTCAGCCTACCTCAAAGCCACGGTGAGCCACCACCCTTGGGGCACTGCGGGCATGGAGGTGAAGAAGGCGCCACCAACAGCCTGTGTGGAGCTTTCCACTCTCTCCCCCATTCCTGCCCCCACCCCCAGCCAGCCAACAGATTTATTTTCCCCTGGTATGGCTCCAGCAGGAGGTTCTTTAATCTCAATATGTAAAAAACACTTAACAGCCTTAGAGACTCATTGAGTATAAAAGGGAAAGATTAGTTAACATCTCCCTTTTTCTAATCCTTTTGCTTGATCCTGAGAAGAGCAAATTCAGTAACATTACATATCCCAACAGGTGTCTTCCTATATTTAGCCCAAAAATAGTTGGGCTTCCCAGGATCTACAGGGCAGAGGCCCTGCCTGCTGTCATCACCCATCCCCCTAGGAGACAAGGTCTGACCAGTTGGTCAGCAGTTGCTCAGTGCCCTGCAGGGGGAGGGGGGCCAGGAGCCCCTGACTGATTGCAGACAGGGAGGCCTCCATTTGGGCACTCCTTGCCAGGTGCCGCTCCTCTGTGGAGCCTCTTCACGGGTCTCTGCTTGGCTTTTCAGATTTCCTATTGTTTTTCCACACCTAGGGAGTGTGCAAGGAAGTGTTCCAGCTCAAGGGTGGCATCCACAAGTACCTGGAAGAGTTTCCTGATGGCTTTTACAAAGGGAAGTTGTTTGTTTTTGATGAGCGTTATGCCCTGACCTACAACAGTGATGTGGTGTCAGGTAGGTCAGCACAGGTCCAAGCCCAGCTGAAGTCAGGCATGTTACTCGTTAACCATTCTCACAAAACCTTATACAGGGCAGGCAGGCCAGTACCAATTACCTGCATAATGAACGGGGAGAAGAAGTGTGTTATACCAACATTTTCCCAACAGTTGGAGAAGCAGCAGTGGAGCAGACAAAACCTCAGACCAGGAGTCAGGAGGCCTGCGTTGGGATCCTGGCTTCATCATTTGCTAGCTGGACAAGTCCTTTACAATGGGGATCAGCTCACCACCCTGCCTGCCTGCCAGGAGTGGGACTAATAGGCTGAATTGGGGGTGCTAACCTGGAATCAGTGTATAGAATCCAGGGGTTCTGTGAATTTGGATGGGAAAATAATTTCATCTTTGCTTTCTATAACTCCTCACTAAAATGAAGCAGTTCCTTCAATTATGAATGTTGGCAACAAACCAGTTATTAGATGTACCTGTGACTTTGTCTTCAGTAGAATTCCTAATTCTTTCATATCATGTTACAGTTGCAGCAGATATCTCAAAATGGCATTTATACTCACCACTGCTTTAAAATGAAAATAATTATTAGGCCTACCATAGTTATTTAATATGTTAATAAGTAACACATATGTTATATATCACAGATTTTGAAAAATATTTTGGTATTTTATATTTCTATAGGATTGGTTTCTTTTGTAATCCTGTGTATTTTATTTTATTTGAAAATATTTTTCTAAGACAGGGTCCACAGTCTTCACCAGACTGCTAAGTAATATCCCTGGCACAAAATAAGAGTAAAAATTCCTAGTTTAGCTGGTCTGTGGACACTTGGGGCATGCACGTTTGATTGGTAGGTGGGGCACTCCAAGGTGAGAGCTGAACCTAGGGCCAGAGCTGGAGGCAGGGTGGCCCCAGGGTGGCCACGGGAAGCCTGTGGTGTGACAGTAGTGTTGAGCCCACACTGAGTGCGATACCAGATGACGATAAAAGAAGGCTGGAATAATCCTTCAGAAAGGTGGCTTCTGCCCCTGGATGCCACATTTTGGAATGGAATAGGTCATAGGCAGACAACCTCGGTGGCTGTTGCAGTTTTCTAAAACTCCTGTAGTCAGGGACTGAGGTAGAATTACTTCTCGGATAATGGGCAAGATTTGGCTTTGTCCTCTCCTTTCCCTTTTTTTTTTTTTGTTTTTTGTTTTTTGAGAAATATCTTGCTCTGTCACTCAGGCTGTAGTACAGTGGCACGATCATAGCTCACTGCAGCCTTGAACTCCTGGGTTCAAGCAATCCTCCTGCCTCAGCCTCCCAGATAGCTAGACTACAGGCATTGCCACCACAACCAGCTAATTTTTGAAAATTTTTTGTAAAAATGTGGCGTGTATATATATACTATGGAGTACTACTCAGCCATAAGAAGGAAAGAAGCAATGAAATAATGTCATTCACTGCAACTTGGATGAAACCGGAGACCATTACCCTAAGTGAAATATCTCAGGAATGGAAAAATAAATACCACATGTTCTCACTGAGAAGTGGGAGCTAAATGATGGGTACACCTGGACACAAAAAGATGTAAAGGACATTGGAAACTAAGAAAGGGGGAGGGTGCTAGGGAGCAAGGGATAAAAACTTACCTATCGGGTACAGTGAACACTGTCCTAGTGGCGGGCACACTGAAAGCCCTGACTTCAGCATTATAGAGTGTATCCATGTAACAAAAACTTTTGTACCCCCTTAATATTTTGAAATTAAAATTAAAATTTTTGTTTATAGAGATAGGGTCTTGCCATGTTGCCCAGGCTGATCTTGAGCTCCTGGCCTTAAGCAATCCTCCTGCCTTGGCCTCCCAAAAGTGCTGGGATTATAGGCATGAGCCACCACACCTGGCCTCCCCTTCCTTCTTGATCTTTTTATTCACTTTAGTGGTCTTGCATTTGTCTCTTACTGGAAACTACTTCAATAAGTAGTAGTTCTGTTTTGGAGCTAGATGGAGTACAAATTTTAAATAAGCAGAAAAAATGGATTTGGGAGATTTTACCGAGGAAATATTGGCAGGACTTAATGGGCACCTGCGTGTGAATGTGAAGAGGAGAAAGGAGAACCAGAGGTAGCTTAGGTAGACAAAGTAAGGAGGCTTAAGGAAGAAGGGTGTGATCAATGGTAACAGGAAGTGAGCCGAGAAAACAGGTAGAGGAAGACGATAATGTGAGTTTTAGGAATTGGGTGATCACGTGTCCTAGCAACAGCAGGAGAGACTCAGGCATGGGGAAGAGTCGTGTGGACTGCAGAAGTTCAGTGTCTGTGTGGCATCATCTGTCTGTGTTGTCCCCACTGGAAAAGGGAATAATCTAACGGGAAAAGACCGTTTAACAAAGGGTTCGTGGGGCGGTGGTTGGCCAGCTTCAAAATAGGTGATGAAAGAGAAATGTTACTACTTGTTTTCTAGATGGGAAAAAGAAAAATGGGTCAGTGGATACTGGAATCAGAAAGACAATTCCTAAAAGCAGCCCTACCCACCCCCAGACTAATCTGGTGTTGGGGGAAGGGGGCAGGGGAGGGTTTTTGTTCAACTACAGGAAGCTTACTATTTAGAAACTTTCCCCAGGCCCAACAGGATATATTAGATTCTGGTCAGCTAAGAGTTATATTTAGGAACTGGAGAAGTGCCTGTGTGTGTGCGCGTGTGTGTGTGTGTGTGTGTGTGTATGTGTATGTGTTCATAACAAGAGCTTTTCTTTCTTCCACAGAATGTTCATACTGTGGAGCCCGGTGGGACCAGTATAAACTCTGCTCAACTCCCCAGTGCCGCCAGCTCGTTTTGACCTGCCCTGCCTGTCAAGGACAAGGATTCACAGCCTGTTGTGTCACATGTCAAGACAAAGGGAGCAGGAAGGCTTCAGGCCCTACCCAGGACAGCTTTAAAGAGGAATGTGAATGTACAGCCCGGCGGCCGCGCATACCCAGGGAGCTCTCACGGCAGCTGGGCCTCCCTGGGAGCCCGGAGCCGGGGCCTGCTGTTGGTGAGGATGGGCCGTGGCTGGTGTGAGCAGCACATTCGGCATTCCCCGAGCCTTCAGTAACAGTAGTTTTGGGGTGACTACATATAGAAGAATGTCAAGGCTGCAGAAACAGAGAAATCAGAATTTTGTGCTGGCCCATGCCATCGTGGCATACCGATCACTGTATTGGCCACCTGCACTTCACAGGGGGAAGGGACAGGGAGTTGAATGTTGACCACTTACCTGCAACATTCTGATTAAGAAGATGCTAGAGCACAGAAAATGGTAAGCTATGTGGGACCACAGAGACGCAGAGAGAGCGAGCCTTGAGCCTGGTGACCAGGACATGCCCTTTCTCTGCCATGCAGCAGGACTGTAAGTAGTCCTTGTCAGCAAACCTGTCTTTCCTGATGGCAAACGTAAGAGCTGTGGCCCTGGAGAGGCCTTGTAAACCAGGCCACTTAGGTCATCTGCCATCTACCCCTGCCTCTGTCTCTTCTCTGACAGCCTGAGGGGATCTGCCAGCGGTGGCATTTGGCCCAGCTCCTGCTCTTGTAGATACGGTCATCCCTTGGTGTACACGGGGGATGGTTCCAGGACACCCAAGTACACCAAAATCCGTGCACCCTCAAGTCCCACAGTGGGCCCTGCAGAACTTGTGTATGCAAAAAGTTAGCCATCCATATACGCAGGTTTTGCATCCTGTGAATACTGTATTTTGAATCTGTGTTTGGTTAAAAAAAATCAACATCTAAGTGGACCCACACAGTTCAAACCTTTGTTGTTCCAGGGTCAGCTGTACAGTTACTGGAACAGCCACACCCATTCCTCTACGTAGGATCTATTGCAGAACTGAGTAGTGGCAACAGAGACCTTGTGGCCTGCAAAATCTGAAGTAGTTACTGTCTGGCCCTTTACAGGAAAGTTTGCCCACCCCTGCTCTGGATCAACAGCTTGTCTGATGGAGTTGGCCTTAAAGATGTGGCCCCTCTTCGTTTTTTATTGATCTGCTTTCTGTGAGAGAGTTCTCCTAATACCCTTACTTCCCCCAACACTCACTCTCTTAGCTTTTAAGTGTTCTCTTTGTGAGACTCAGAGAAGCTCAATGACACTGACATTTGAGCAGCAGTTTTTAGATCAGCACCTGGGATACAAGGTACATTTTTAGTGAGGTCATTCAGTACTGCTGTGGTGGCTGCCCAGCCTTCTGGCCAGTGTACCAGGCACAAGTCCCTGTCACACAGGTCCCAAAAAACACATACCATGCAAGATACAGATCAACAGATTTAATATTACGTTGCAGTTTCCAGTGATGCAGAACGCAGCTGCAGTTGTGTTTCAAGGAGAAGCCGAGTGGGGATGGTCATCCCTGCAGCAGGGTGCCACTCCTGGGCCCGTTTGCAGCCTCGGCAGACACTCTTCCATGGTGGTGAGGCCCTGGCTCCGCCCCTCGTTCCCCTGTACTGCCCACGTCATCACAGTTCAGTGTGCAGGACTTTTCCTTTTTCATCAGAAGCCTCCCTGCTCGGTGCTCTGCAGCTCTGTGGCCTTGTCCTTTATCACAAGATTTGCTGAACCACTATTGAAAATAACTCCTCAAAGCAACAGACAGAAATACTGGTTTAACTGGCACTGTGGTATATTAAAAGGCACAAGGGCAACATGGCTTTTCTGCTGGATCCGAAGAGATGCATATGTTGTTAGAAAGGGATCCAGCAGAAATATCAAAATTATACTTTCAGAATAATCATCTTGGGGTGCTTTGGCCAGGATTTCCTAATTCTTTAATACCTGGATTTTCTTCACCATTGTCCCGCAGAGGCTTAGTTTACAGGCATAAGATCAATGGTGATTTGTCTAATAAGTGACGAGACAGGTGGCTGAAGTCTGCGTGCTTGGCCGTGCTGAATTCCGTAGCCACGATGGACTGGAGATCTGTCTCTCGCTGCTGACCTCGCAGGTGCCGTGTGCCCACTGTGCAGTGTAGAAAGGGGTTTTCAAGTATTTGGCCGTGGGTTTTCACATCCATTGTAAGGCTGGCATTCAGTAAGGAAAACATCCTTTCTGACTCCAGTGTTAGATTGTAAATAAATACCAATGTTCCTAAAGAACACTGCCTGGGATTGGTAAGGAAGGGATGGTTTTTGAAACTTGACACTTCACCATTGGCTTTTTCTGTCATTTCCTCATATCCAGCAAACTTGTTCTTTGATTCCTGGCAGAGCTCTGTGGCTTCAGTCTGTCTGTCTTTCTTGAGGGTAAAATTGTGTTCTTGATCTAGTAATCAGTTTGTCGACTTTAATTTTGAATTTTTTTAATTTCAAAGGAGGGCTAATGAATGATTATTTGTTCTGTTTGCTAAATAGCCAAGATCAAATCTGTAATAAAGTATTTTATAATACTTCTAAGTCATGTGGAAGAGTGTGCAGTTTGTTTACATGTCCCAAATTTTAAATGGACCTGAAACACTGCACAGCAAGGCCACGGAAACTGGGCTCCTGGGGTTAAGTCACTGCTACTACGTCATCTTCAGTAAGATCTGCCAGTTTGAGGGCTTCTCAATTTTTAAATAATAACCAGACTGAACTTCTGTGACTAAAGAAAAACTTCACATTAACCATATTTTATAAAATTCTCAACTACAACCACTAGTTAACCTAAAACCTTAGTGCATAAAGAACTGAACCACAGAAGGGTTTTGTGCCGGCATTTTGCCTTCTGGTTTCCACTGCAGAGCACAGTTGTCGGTAGAACATGTCCAGTTCAAAGGCATGGCCTTCACCTCCGCACACTTAGACGCCGCTCCGGCACTTGGGAATGATGGGCCCAGTCAGGTCCGCGAGCCTCCTTTTCCTCACTGCGAAGGAAGGGAGATAAGATATAAGCTGTTTGTCCCTGTAGACCAGGAACCACCGCTGTTGCTCTGAGTAAGCACCCTGAAGCCTCTTGCTAACTTTTTCGTTAGCGGAGTCTGTTGTTTTGAAAGGACAGTTATGTGTGAGCTGTTTAACAGCCCTCCAGTTAGTCGGTGTTCACTGGTGACAGTCTGTGGTAGTGTAGATTCATCCACAAATTCCTTCTAAATGTTGACCACACAGTCCTACTTTACCCAACTCCACTGTTCTTCCTTGCCTGCCAAAGCCCCACAGTTGAAGATCTTTACTGTGGTTCAGATAAGAGTTAAAAGTTAGTTGATCTTAATGAGAGTAGGGTCTTAACCTAGTGGAAGCATTTTCCCCAGCTCTGGGAGGGCCTGGCCTGCCTCCTGCTTGTGTAAACAATAGTTTCCACCCTGAAGATTACCCTGCGTAATCTTCCGTCCCCTATCTGTGTCCTAATCTATCTGTGTCCCCTTATGTTTAACTTTGCTGTTTTCCCAGGAGCAAGACAATTTATGCTTAGACACTGTTCACATCACGAAGAATTAAATGCCATAAAGAGGAAAGCACTAGCCAGGAGCTTGCCAGCTTAAAGGACAACTGAGGAAGGGGGGGAGGGATGGGAGGTGGGTCCCTGTGTTTTAACTAAGGACAGTGTTTTGAAACAAATTAGTGTCTGCTGAAGACCATCTAGCAAGCTAGATGAGCCATAGAGAAAGAGCAAAGGAGTCCGTAGAGCCAGTAGGTGGCAGTCAAGGGGCCTGCTGGTGTGGCAGAGACAGGAAGCTATTGCCCAGGGAGAAAGTCTGTCTATACTTAGATATCTTCCGGTTCCCAAGCTGAGCTGGTAGACCTGCAGCCACCGGATCGATGCATGTGAGCTGCAGCACGAACCGAATCAGCTTGTGCATGACACCGAGCATATAAAGCAGACCCACAGGGAGGTATGTCACTCAAGTTGTGGCTGGGAGTTCGTGGGTAAGTTCTCAGGGGCACACAGGCTGCCCAGTGTGGGGACTACAGTTCATCCTGTGCCTGAGCCCCTACCCTTCCCCCCGACCCTTGGAAAAAGAATAATTAATGTAAGTCAGAATGGGCAATCTATCTCCTGCCCAGAGAAGACACTGCTTAGCCCTATTCCTGGAGATGATCAGAATGTCCAACATCTTGGGGGGGTAGATGTAGGGAAACAAAAACCAAAACCGAAAAAGCAGAAGAGTTTTGCCCAAAGTGACTAGAGAGCGTGCATGAACCAGACTTTAAGCATCTCCACGTTATCTGTGCAAGCACACCCAGCAGGGCAGTCCTCATTACAGCACTGGAGCCCCTCCCACACTTCTGCAGTGGTCCTGTTCCCATTCCCATGTTATGGATGAGGAAGGTGAGGCAGACAGGAAGAAAGCTAGTACCGGACAGAACCGGGGCGTGTGACTCATCTATAGCCTCAGCCCAGCACCCCCCTCAGGACATTTGGCCTCTTGGATGTAGGCTCTGCATATCCATAGCTAATCTGACTATCGGCGGGAGGGTTGGCTCCTTTTCCCTGGAGAGGAAAAGTGCCGCAGTCTCTGAGATCTAGTGGCAGAGCCAGGACTGAGGCCCAAGTCCCTGGCCTGTGATTCAGGGTACAGAAAGGGATCCCACGCTTTGTTATTTTTTTTTCATTGCTTGCCTCATTGTGTGCAGATCTGTGTGGACAGGTCCCCTGGCACTGGCTTTTACTGGGACTGCGTGGGGTGAAGGGAAAAACATCCATTTACTCAGGTATTATTTTTTCTCATTTTAATGATGAAGGAATTAAGGCCAAGACAGGGGAGTCACTTGCCTCCAGTTACGGTGAATAAGAGACAGAGCTGAGAGTAGAAGCTGGGCCTCCCAATAGCCTCCTCCCACCACCCGGACCAACCTCCGTCTGCCGCATGAGCTCCCTCTGCCTCTTCCTGCCCAGCGTGCACACTTACACCACATCTGTGGGAGGCACTTCCTAGTCATCTCCACGTTCTGCAGCACTGAGTGCTGTCATGTGCCAAGCACAAGGATCAGAGATGAGGATGCAGCATAACAGGGACCAAGCAACGCAGACAATGTTTGATGAGATACTACGGCACCCTGGCGGACCTCCGTGAGGTATGGGAGGCATAACGACGGAAGTGGTCAGATCGTCCCGGGATGGGCAGGTAAGAGGTCAGCAGAATCTTAAATAATGAAAGGATGGAAAGTAGAGGGGACGTTAGGAGTAACAGCCCTCAGAAGGTAAGCTTTTCCCTGGGTCACTTGGGGGCCCTCGAGCCACCTGGAATGGTACTAATATGGCAAGAGGATGGCTTGTCAGGGGTGTCAAGAGATGACCTCCTGGTGGGACCATCTCTTGAGGAGGTGGAGAGCACAGGCTCTGGTTCAAATCCCAGTCCTGCCCACGGACTGTGGGTAGCTTACCTACTTCTTCAGACCTGTCTCCTTACTATAAAATGCCACAGTAATAGCACCTGTCTCAGCTGGTTGTGGGGAGGATTACATGAGTTCGTAAGCTGGGAGGGGTTCGGAACAGCCCCTGACACACAAGGGCCATGTAAGAATCAGCTACCATCATTACTGCACTTGGGAGCCACTTTGAGGGGTCTCCCTGAGAGCAGTGGGAGCCTGGGCAGGGGTCCAAGCAGAGGAGCGGCGAGGCAAGCGTTGGGGCGAGACTTGGAAGAGTGCCGGAGGCCAGGCGAATGTGATGAGGGTGTGACATGAGATACACGGTGGGACTGGTGAGGAGGTGACCAGCCGGCTGGGGTGGGGACAGCGTCTAGGATAGGCCCAGATTTCTGGCTCGGGTGGCTGTGAGGAAAGGAGGGCCCTTTCCTGACATGATTTTAGGGGGATATGATGAAACTAATTTGGGATCCAGCAATCCCACTTCTGGGTATTTGCCCAAAAGATTTGAAATCAGTTTGCCAAAGAGATGTTTCACTGCCACATCCACTGCAGCCTTCTTCCCAATAGCCAAGATAAGGACTCGGCCAAAGCGTCCATCAGCAGATGAATGGATAAAGAAACTGTGTATATACACACAAGGGAATACCATCCAGCCTTAAAAACAAAGGAAATATGGTCCCTTGCAATAACATAAATAGAACTGGAGACAATTATGCTAAGTCAAATAAGCCAGGCACAGAAAGACAGATTATATGTGAAATCTAAAGCAATCGAACTCAGAGCAGGGAGCAGAATGGTGGTCACAGAGGCTGCGGGGTAGGGGACAGGGAGATGATGGTCAAAGGACATGAAATCTCATTTGGGCAAGAGGAATAAGGTTTTTTGGGAGATCTGTTGCACAACATGGTGAATATATTTAACAGTAGTGTATTGTAGTTTCAAAACTGCTACAAGAGTAAATGTCAAATGTCCTCCCGGCAAAAAATGGTATTTGAGATAACAAGTTCATTAGCTCGATTTAATTATTCCACATTGTATTCATAAACCATAATATTACTTTGTACCCCATAAATATATACAATTATGAATTGTCAATTTACAATAAAATTGTAAAAGAAATTGCTCTGGGGTGTGCCGTGTCTGGGGTGCTTTGTAGAGAGGTCTTGCCTGAGAACACTGTGGAAGAGCAACTTTCCCAGGAAGGGATGTTTGCCGCTTTTCAGCATGTTACTCCCCCTCCACACCCCACCTCACCCCACACAACTGTCTTAACTTGGACGCTATAACTCAGACTTTGTTAAGTGGAGAGAGCTTCAGTGGCAGATTTAGAGGACCTGAGAGCCATGCTTAGCCCAGCTCTTAGCTATAAATAGTGTGGAGATAGGAGTCATCCGAGGTATCGCTGTGGGAAATGGCAGATAGGGATCCACGGCTTGCTCCTCCCCGACAGCCCCCCGCCCCCCGCACCCTGGCGCCTTGCACTCACACGAAGAAGGCTCTGTTAAGACCTCAGTGCACAGGGTGGGGAGGACCAAAGATGCACCAGTCGGTATGGGCCCCAGGCAGGCCGCCTGTCTGCAGAGGCACTGGCTGACCCAGTGGCCTTGGGGACTGAACGTCCCCCAAGGAAGAGCCCACCCACCTCCAGCAGGCAAGGCCCAAGCACTGCAGAGGCCCCAACCATGGGGCCCAGAGCCAGCACAGGGGCAGGTCGGGGTGAGAAGGAAACCTGAGAGGCCCGTTCCCTTCTCCATGTGTGCTCCCTGCTGCTGCTAATCACCGCAGTCCCCCGGAGCAGCGGCAGGAGGCTTTTATGACACTAACATGCAGCTGGAACACATGGAAGCCTGTCTGCTTCATCGCAGCATTGCAGGCACGATGAAAATCACTATTGGAAAGGGAGTCCGGAGGAAGCCAACGCACCAGAATCAGAAACGTTTCTCTTAGGAAAATTAGGAGATGGGTACAAATTTGATTTTAAATCCCACATCACCAACTAGCACTCTGAATGCCACCTGTGGTCGCTGACACGATTCTGTTTTAATTCCCTCTGTGAGAAACCCCTGGGGAGCGGCGGCACACAGTTCTCCTCCTAGATAAACCAGAGACCCATTTTTTCCACCTGGCTTCCCTGTCCAGAAAACTGCCACAGTCCCCAGTCCCCTTCTGCTTCCATTGCCAGACTCCCCAGCTTGGCATTAAAGGCCTCCGGCCCAGCCTCCCAACACCTGGCCAGCCCCGTTCCTTGTGAATACCTCACGTGCTGCTCACCATCCTCTTTGCTCACACTGTTCCCTCTGCTTGGAATGCCCTTCCCTCCCTTTGTGAATGATTTTTCCTTCTAGGTGTAACTCCCCACAGCAGTTCCTCCAATCCTGTTAGATCTTGCTGCCTCTCCTGCCCTGTCCTACTGCCTTGCCCTTGTACCCCAGCGCCCCGTCCTGCCCCTTCCTGGAGCTCCTGCAGGAAGGCCTCTGGGCCTCCTCCACCAACCCGCTCTTCCTTTCAAGAATGGCAAAAACCCCATCCCCAACCAGGGTGCTTTGCCTAACTGGCTTCTGTCCTCATCAGTCACCTCCTCACTCTGGATAGGGTTTATAGGCATTCTAAAATTTTTAGGCATGTCTTTGAGTCTTTTTTCCCCCTAAAAGATTGAAAGCTTCTTGAGTCAGAGAACTAGACTTTCTGCCACCTCTTATATCACCTAGCGCAGTCCTGGGCACACAAAAGTTGCTCAGAAAATGTTCGCTGTACTAACAGCTGGTGTGACCTGAGTGAGCCATTGCCTAGACCCCCTCCACCCCCAAGGCTTCAGTTTCTCCATAAGGTACTGGAAGAATGAGCTCTAAGCCCCTTCCAGCTCTAGCAATCTAGACTCCTACAATGGCCCCTAAGAGTCCTTGGTGATGGGATTCAGGCCTGAATTTTAGAATCTCAGACTCTCAGGACTGGGACAGTTCTCAAAGGCCATTTTTGTCTAAGCTCTAGATGATTCTGGTATCCCAGCCACCCCCAACCCTGATCTCTGGTCCCTGGAACTGGAAAAAGACCACCAGACCATCATGCCATTGGAAGACAAAAGCTGGGTTAGCCCGGAGAAAGGGCCTGAGGGGCACATAAGAAGCTTGATATAAACTGGGAGGAAAAAAAGTGAGGTTACTGCATATCAGAACAAAACTCAAGGCTTTTAAGTGCTGGTTCTGCAGCCAGATCACAGCCAGGTCAACAGAGTTGCGACTGCTGGTGATAGCTAGACTGAACCGTCTAGCTATCGTTCACAAAGGGAGGGAAGGGCATATCCTCTGTGATATGACAGTGATAATTATGATTCTTAATGTTCGTTCTTATTTTATTTCAGATAAGGACACTTCCAATAAACGAAGTTGCTAGGCACATTTTTTTTTTTTTCATTTGAGACAGGGTCTCACTCTGTCACCCAGGCTGGGGCACAGTGGCATGATCATAGCTCACTGCACCTTCAAACTCCTGGAATCGAGCAAGGTGATCCTCTTGCCTCAGCCTCCTGAGTAGCCAGGACTACAGTCATGCGCCACCATGTGCAGCTAATTCTTAAAAACAAATTTTTGTAGAGATGGGGTCTTGCTATGTTCCCCAGGCTGGTCTCAAACTCCTGGCCTCAAACGATCTTTCTGCCTAGGCTTCCCAAAGTGCTGGGCTTCCCGGTGTGAGCCATCACACCTGGCTAGGTGCCTTTTTTTTTTTTTTAAAATGGGCTTTTCTAGACCTGAGGCTCTAGAAAAAAGTGGCATCTGGAGTGAGTGGTGAATAAATAGCCTCCGGGCTGTGATATCTCTAAGAGCAGGAATCTGTATCTTCAACACACAGTGCCTTGCAGGACTTTGATAAATGTTCATGGAATTGAGTAATTCAATCTGAAGAGTGTGAGTGTGAATGTGTGTAGCTCTGTGGTTATCTATGCACACAGGGTCTGTGCACCTGCCTTGTGCACACACTCCTACACACTCACCTCCATTCTTCGAGGCCTTCCATGTATGAACCTAACCTCAGATGCATCACCAGGAAGTGACGTTCCTGAGCACTGAATTGAGCTTCAGTCTTAGGCTCTTTGCATTTTATTTATTTATTTTTTTATTTATTTATTTTTTTTGAGACAGAGTCTCACTCTGTTGCCCAGGCTAGAGTGAGTGCCGTGGCGTCAGCCTAGCTCACAGCAACCTCAAACTCCTGAGCTCAAGCGATCCTCCTGTCTCAGCCTCCCGAGTAGCTGGGACTACAGGCATGCACCACCATGCCCGGCTAATTTTTTCTATATATATTTTTAGCTGTCCATGTAATTTCTTTTTCTATTTTTAGTAGAGATGGGGGTCTCGCTCTTGCTCAGGCTGGTCTCGAACTCCTGAGCTCAAACGATCCGCCCACCTCGGCCTCCCAGAGTGCTAGGATTACAGGCGTGAGCCACTGCGCCCGGCCGCTCTTTGCATTTTATTGAGGGCTAGAAGCCAGAAAGAGCTTCTAGCCCTCTGCACTAGCCTTGTGCAGAGCAAGTTTGAATTTGATGAAAAAGTCAGTGAAGACATTTTCCTTTAAAACACATATCTATTGCATAATTTAATCCCAGAAAGAAGCTTTTCTTTTTCCAACTCATTATGCTTCCTTCTCTTCTGTGATAAGAATAATATACGTTGGCTCGTCTTCCTGCCTCGGTTCTAGGAAACTCAGGGCTAAACATAATCATCATTCATGTTAACAATACAAACTTACTGCTTTTCTTGTTTTTGTTTTTCTCTCTTGTCAATCATACTTGCTTTATCGTACACTGTATCAGCTTTTTTAACAGCCAGCAGGAATACACATAATTAATAGCTACATGGAGCTTGTGAACAATTGGCACCTGGAGGTGAGTTAATGACTGATCTAACTTTTCATTCAGCTGACTTGTGTACCTATTTGATGTGTGCTCATCGTCAAGAAAGACTGACACTTATTTTTCTTTTTAGAAAAAGATCAAACTATGCCTCTAACTGAGATTCGCTTCATATAACCTGCTTTTACTTTACTATGAAGTTGACATTCTCAACTTTTACCTTAAAGTCAATGCGACGTCTCCTAGGCTTGGGGTTTTGGTAGCAGTGTTGGTAGGTGGCTTTGGGATTTGGGGCTAGAGTCCGACTGCCTGATCTAGAGGGGTCTCTAAGAGTTCAGAGAAGGGTATTAGAAGAGGAAAAGACCCACGGGGAGCCTTGTGCTTTCCCAAATTTCACTTCCTTCGGCTAACACACTGCTGTGTGCTCTGGGCCGAGCCAGTGCTGAGCTGCGCTCAAGGCGAGGACTCTGCCTTAGCTCCTGAAGTCAGGGAGCTCAGAGTCCAGGGGGGAGACAAAGCACACACACAGAGAACAAGGAAGATGTGATCAACGTGAAAATCAAGAGTTAGGCTCAAGGAGACAGCTCGGAGAGAGTATCAGTGGAATTTTCCCTGACGTCCCAGCACAGGTGGAGGCAATGACAGGCAGGTGGGCAGGGTAGGAAGCACATTTCCACTCACCAAGGTCGTTGTTGTTCATCATCGCGTTGGATGCCCGGAGCCGGGGTCCTTGCTGAGTAAAGTGGTAGCCAAATTTGAGAAGTGTTGCATTTTTTTCCAACATGCTCACGATCTCCATTTCCACTTTGTTGCCCAGGGGCTGGCTCTTTAGTCAAGAAAAAAAAGAGCAATAGTCACCACTCTTTCCGTGTGTGCAGTACCTACACCACCTCTACATGCAGAAAGGCTGAGTGGTGGGAGGGGATTTTAGCCCCCTCTCCAAGAGCAAGGAAATGGTTTACAGGTGTTGAAGGGTCACGCAGCAGGAGCCAATGAGCTGAGATTCAAACCCAGGTCTGCTGGACGCCAAGACTAGATCTTTCCACTGCTCCATCTTCCTGCCTCTCTGAGAGGGTGTCGGGTAAGAGCTCCACTACAGAAGAATATTTGAAAGAGGGACTTTCAGATTATCATCTAGTCTCAAGGAGATTTTTAAAATCCTGCTGCCTGGGCTATACCCCATATTAATTAAATCAGAATCTCCTGGGGTGGGATTCTGGTGGCTGTGTTTTTTTATAACTCTCCAGGTGACTTCAATATGTAGCCAAGTTTGATAATCAGTAATTTAGATCAATCTCTTCAATTTATAAGTGAAGACACTTCACACACACTTAAGATGGCTATAATCAAAAAGACAGACAATAACAAGTGCTGGCAGTAATGTGGAGAAAGTAGGACCCACATACATTGCTGGTGGGAATATATTAATAAAATGGTGCAACTGCTTTGGAAAACAGTTTGGAAAAGATAAACACAGAGATACTATATGAGCCAGGAATTCCACTCCTGGGTGGAAAAGAAATGAAAACAGACGTGTGCACAAAAACTTGCACAGGAATGCCCATAACAGCATTATTCACAATAGTCAAAAGTGGAAACAACCCAAATGTCCTTTCACTGATGAGTGGATACACAAATATGGAAGATCCATATTATTCAGCCATAAAAGGAAAGACGTTCTGATACGTGCTACAACACGCAAGACCCTTGAAACATTATATTAAATGATAGAAGCCACACATAAAAGCCATATTAATTTGTTGTATGATTCCATTTACATAAAACATCCAGATCAGGAAAATCCATAAAGATGGGAAAGAGGTTCGTGGTTGCCAGGGGCTGGGGGAGGCGAGAATGTGGCATGAGAACTGACAGGTACGGAGTTTCTTTTTTAAGTGATAAAAATGATCTAGAATTAGTGGTGATGGTTGCACAACTTTGGGAATATATTTAAAAACACTGAATTGTACCCTTTAAAAGGATGAATTGTGTGGTATATAAACGATATGTCAAAGAAACTCAACAGTAACAGACAGACAATCCCATTAGAAAATGGGGAAAAGATGCAAAGAAACATTTCTCTGAAGAGGATGTACACATTGCAAATAATCACATAAGATGTTCAACGTCATTACCCATCACAGAAATGCAAATCAAAGTCACACTGCGGCATCACCACACACCTATCAGAATCGCTACAATAAAACACAGAGACGACACCAAATGCTGGTGAGGACGTGGAGAAGCTGGTTCACCATACACTACTAGTGGGTACGGAAAATGGCACAGTCACTAGGACAACAGTTGGGCGGCTTCTTAAAAACCTAAACATGCAACTATCATAGGATACAGTGATTGGACTCCTGGGTATTTATCCCGGAGAAATAAAAAGGCATGTTTACATAAAATCTACATATGAGTGTTTATAGCAGCTTCATTTGTAATAGACAAACCTAGAAATGGCCCAGAAGTCCTTACAGCTGAGTCCATACTGTGGAATACTACTCAACAGTTAAAAGCAGCAAACTTGCTACTTGCAACAACCTGGATGAATCTCCAGAGAATTATGTTGAGTGAAGAAAAGCCAATCCACAATGGTTATATAGAATATTATTTCATTTATTTAACATTTTTTTAAGCCAGTCAAATTTAGCAGTGAGGGGTTGAATACAATTATTTAACATTTTGAAATGACAAAAATATTAAAATGGGAAACAAGTTAGTGGTTGCCTGGGGTTCAGGAGGTGGGAGGAGGCAGGTGAGTGTGGTTATAAAAGGACAGCGTGAGGGATGCTTGTGACGATGGAAACGTTTGTTTCTTGACTGTACCAATGTTACTATCCTGGTTGTGACACGGCACTAAAGTTCCTATTGAGGGAAACTAGGTAAAGAGTATAAAGGATCTCTCTGTGTTATTTCTTACAACTGCATTCTAATCTACAATTGTCTCAAAATAAAAAAGTTTAATTAAAAACAGATGTAGAAAGCAAACGGAAACACACGACCAGCGCCAACGGCTCCCACTGCCAGCGACTGGTGCTGTTTACTGGGAGCTCGCTGCGTTCCAGGCCCGGCTCATGCCCAGCTTGCGTGATCTCAGTTCATTCCCTCAATAACCCAGCAGGGCGAACCCCACCTCCTCGGCCTGGCAGTCGAGGCCCTGCACAGAGCAGTCCTTGCTTCCCCTTTCTCTCTCGTTTCTTACTCAGCCTGTTGCCTCTGGCGGTCCGGTCCATGCACCTGGTGCGGGCAGAGGGCCACTCCTGAAAGCTCTGTGCTCTCCGCCTTCCGAGTGGAATGCTCTTACCTCCTACGTCCACCTGTCTGTGTATCCCTAGGGCTTTCATACCCATTGCAAATTCCCACGAGGCCTTTCCTGATGCCAATCCCAGGAAATGATCTCTCCTCATCCCACACTCAAGTGGTACACTGGCTGTCCCTCTCCACACCTGGCTCAGTCCCTCTGCCTCACTTGGGTCACCTGTCTCTGTATCTGTCTCTCCACCTAGACCTGTGTTGTCTAGTACAGTAGCTACTAGCCCCATGTGGCTCTTTAAATCCAATTAAAATAAAATTTAAAGTTCAGTTGTCAGTTTCATTAGCTACATTTTAAGTGCTCGATAGCCACTAGCTAGTGGCTACCATATTGGTCAGTATAGAGAACATTTTCATCAACCCAGAAAGTTCTGTTGGACAGTGCTGCTCTAGACTCTGAGCTCCTGGACAGCACGTGGTACACAGTGTCTCTTGGTCAAGGTTTGTGGAATTGAATTGAATGGAGGAAACAGGAACACGCTTGCTGCACAGCAACGTGGAGGGTATAGAGCATATATCAGCCCAGCACCCGAACAGACAAGTGTGAACCACGGTTGAGACTCAGGACTGAGAACTCCTCCCAGGTATTTTGAGTTCACAAGAGCTCATCTGGGTTCAGACGGGGCCAGGAAAGCCAACTGCAGGAGGCAGAGGGTCACTGGTGAAATTCCACCAGCCCATCTAGCAAGACTCCCGAGAATGCTGAGAAGAGCTCAGGCCTGTCCTTGGAGGACTCAGCACAGCCCTGGGCGCTGGCCAGGCTGGCCTGGCAGACCATGCAGCAACCATCTGAGGCCCCAAGAAGGAACTGGCAGCTCCCTCCACCCGCTCCAGTTAGCCGGCAGCCTGGCCTCTCCTTGAGGTCACCTGCTGGAGAAGCCCTGCTAGAATTCAGGACAGGCTACCCTCGGGATGCTGGTCTCCCCTGAGCGAAGGGGCTACCGGGGACTTCGAGAGCTACCTCTGTGAGGCTGACGCTTCTCGAGGCTCAGTCCAGAGTACAAAGCCCCTTGACACGAATTGCTTCCATTCAACCTGCCTACATCCCTGGGAGGTGAGCAGGCAGGAACCAGCGTCTCCACCTGCAAGATGAGCAAACTGAGCCCACGTATAGAAGGAAGCTGGACCGTGCTCCCTCAGCTTACTCATGACAGAGCCCAGGTTGACCTTGACCTGAGGCTGGAAGGACTGCAGAGGATCCTCCAGGGCCCAGGTTCTCAAAGCAGTGTCCAATACCCCTGGGACGCACGTGGATGTATCTGAGTGTGGGTGAGAGGGCGCCGGATTCCATTAGGTAACCACAGCCAATCTTCCTGGAGTGTCCATTTTGGACCCCAACTATTATTTTTCCATTAAGCAGTAAAACAGAAAACGTGCATGCATCTTAAACCTCAAGCAAACGTTGTCCTTGCTTCCTTCTCTAGCTTCAGGGACTCTGAGACTAAAAGCACTCATTCACATCACGGGCAAGAGAAGAGGCAGTGGCTAGGGAATCAGCACTGAAAATCAGTCTCTTACTTGTTTTGCAAGTAACTTATTAGGGATTACTGTGTGCCAACCAATATCACAAGCATTTTACGAAAGCCAACTCATCTTCTCCTCACTATCAACCTGTGGAGCATGCACCGTTATCATAGTTTTCATTTTACAGGCAAGAAAAGTGAAGCACAGAACCGGTCAGTTACAGAACCAAGATTTGAACACAGGCTGTTTTCTCTGGAGCCTGTGTGACTTGCCACCTCACTTGAGCGCCTCTGAGAAAGCTCAGAAGGCACAAGTAGGACTGACAAGCGGGAACTACAGGCAGACGGTGTTTGGCTCAGTGCGCAGGACTGTGATCTGGCAGTCAGAAGGAACTGGGAAGGTAGTGAACTGCCTGTCCCTGGAGGTATGTAAATAGAATGCAGACCACCTCTCCTAAGGGTTTCCCTAGATATTATCATGAATGGGGAAGGTTGAGGTCCCATGACTTTTAAGGCCTCTGGGGCCTGTGAGCCTATGAATAGCTTGCTTGGATGGCCTAAACAAATCAGGAGGGTGACCTTGACAAAAGCCCCCAGGGGAGATATCAAGGGGCCGGTCATGTCAGAACTGGCAATGGCAGTCTCGGCAGTCTCTCACAGCAGAAGAACTCTTCCTCCCTCCTCCACCCCCACAGATTTGCTTGAGAATTAAACAAATCACTTGTGAATAAATATAACCTCATTATTATGAATTCAAATGATACTAAACAGATTGAGTCAAATAGAAGCATCCCCCTTCACTCCCTTTATTCCTAATCCCACCCCCTTTCTATAGAAGCAATCACCAGGGCCAATGGGGTGTGTTTCTATGCTCAAAATATAGGACAGAAATGTACAGGGGTTTGTTTTGTTTTGTGGCACTTTTTTTTTTCTTTAAATGGATTCATACTATACTTATTGTTCTGCAACTTGCCTTTTTTATTTACTATTTTATGGAGAGCTTCCTAAGCCGGTGCATAGAGAACAACCTCAATCCTTTTAACAGCTTCGTGAGAGGCCCTACGTGGATGGGCACTTAGGTTGCTTCCATCTTTCCCTGCTACAAACAGCGCGGCAGTGGACTGGGCAGGGGAGGGAGGGAGAATCCTTTAGGCTGCTGGGTTGAAAGATAGACGCATTTGAATAAAAACTGACTGCCCTGCCAAAAGGATGCAAAAGCTGGCCGGGTGCCTTTCTGCAGGGTATGACAGCTCTGTGACCTCACACCTTTACCACAAAGGTATGAGGACAAAACAACCAACCAAGACCTTAGTGTTATGAGCTGTAACCTGGAGCTGGTGGCTCTGAGACCCTCATTCTGGCCAGAGGTACCATACATCAGGAAGCTCGCTTTGTACATTGGATGAGGCCACACAGCAAGATGCTGAGGCCTCCTTCCAACACCATGTGAGGCCAGCCTGGAAGCAGTTCCTCCGCCCTGGTCACTCGCTCTGGGGGAAGCAGCCAGCCGAGCTGCTCCTGGACTCCTGGCCCTTGGAAACAGAGAGCTAATACATGCTTATTGCTGTTTTATGCCAGGACTTAGAGGCTGTTTAAGTTGCTAAATTTGGGGACAATTTGTTACACAGCTATAGATAACTGATACAGACAATGCTGAGTGAAAAAAGCCAGGCACCTCTTCACTGTCAAATATTGGAATGAAACTTGGGGAACCTGGCCAGTAGCCCCCAGACATCGTACATATCTTCATTCGAGGGGGTCATGTTTTCCGGCCTTGTCTGTTCTGAGGAGCAGGTTCCTCTGTGCCCTGAGAGTCCCAGGAAGGGTCTGCGGGGGCAGTTCTGTTGCGGGTTGGGAGGTGAATCAGAGGGGACTAGAATCCCTGTTTGGACGTGGTCTGCTTGGGATGGGTCGGGCCTGCAGGCTCCCTTGGGGCTGACAGGGTCTCTCCTGCTCGTCCTTAAACGTAGCCAGGGTACCTCTGTTCCGGCCCAGCTCCGCCACTAACCTAACCCGTGACCTTCAGCCCCAGGTCAGGGCCCCCTCTGCCACTTCCCACCCTCACTGCGGTCGGGCAGCTGAACGTTGCTTGGAGATAAGGAGAGACTGGTTGAGTAAACAGAGTCTTGGTTCCCAAATTGTGTCCCCAGCCAGCCATGGCATCTCCATGTCACCCTGGGTAGAACTCCCCAAGTCCCTCTCTTTGGCCGTATAAGGAGAAAGGAGGGCAGAGACTCACCGACACGGGTCACAAGCACAAGGATGGAGGAAAAAGCTTTGGATCTCTGCGACTCACCAAGAATGAGGAATAAATCAAATGCCACTCACACCTACTCTGTGTCACACTCCCCTACATCCCCCAGCCCAGGGCTGGGCACCTGAGGGGAAGCAGCTTGCTCCGCCCAGGCCTCCTGGGTTGCGTGGTGAGAGGTGTAGGTGGCTTTCCCCTGAGCCCGGGTCAGCGGAGCCCCTCCCCAAGACCTGCCTCCAGCCCCTCCTCCATCAGGCTCATCTCCAGTTAGGCAGGTACCGTCCCCACAGGCCCCTCATCCTGGTGGCCACAGCCCCCTGCTCCTTGTCCCCAGGCCTCTCCTGTCCAGCCAGAACCATCTTCCCAGAGCACAGCCACAGCCCACTTTCCCTAAACCTACACATTCCAAGCTCTGTGACTCCAGCTCCCTTTGTGGCCTTGCTCTGGGGGAACCACGAGGCTCGTTCGGATGGGCGCCACGGCTTTCCCGACTTCCCTTTGTGTGGGTCCCTGCACCTGGGATGCCACAGCCTCCATTTCACCTTCTGAGACATTTTATGCCCTACAGGTTTATCTCAAATTCCACCTCCCCCAAGAAGCCCTCCCTGATTCCTATTCCCTTACCTCCTATGTGACCTTGGGCAGGTTTCATAACCTGCCTGGCGCTCAGTTTCCTCACCTGTAACATGGGGGCGGGTTGTAATACCCACTTACAGCGTCTTTGTGAGCATTAAATGAGATAATGCAGCGGTCCCCCACCTTTTTGGCACCAAGGACTAGTTTCATGGAAGACAATTTTTCCACAGAGCAGGGGGTGGCGGGGAGACAGAGCTGGGGGACAGGCAGAGCTGGGGGGAAGGCAGAGCTAGGGGGGTGGTGGAGGCGGAGCTCTGCAGCCCAGTTCCTAACAGGCCACGGACCGGTACCAGCTGTGCAGCCGGTTCCTAAGTTTCATGGAAGACAATTTTTCCATGGATGGGGGAGGGGTGGCAGAGCTGGTGGAGGGGAGGCGGACCTCTGTGGCCTGGTTCCTAACTGGCTGCGGACTGGTACTGGTCCCCGGCCTGGGGCTTGAGGACTGCAGAACACCGAGCGTGGCTCCTGGCTCATGACACCTGCTCAGTGAATTAACCTTTCGAATAACGTGTGAACTCCCTGGATCACCGGCAGAGTAATTCTAAAAGCCACCAACTTCAGAGTTTACATTATCTCCTTAGAAGTCGAGATTCTTATTATCCTCAATTTACAACGAGGAAACTGAGGCTCAAGGAAGTGGATGTTCCTGCAGCAGGGCGTTCAGCCAGGGTGAGGGCACTGGTCAGCACTGGCTCCGTCCTGGGCTCTGGGGCATGGCAATGAGAGAGAGGGAAGAGGGCAGCTCCCTGGCAGCTGCCACCACAGTGACCTGAGGCTGGTGCTCCTGGTCCTCTTTGGCTACCATCCTGCCCTCGTAGTCAGGTTTCAGCTGACACTAGGTAGACCCTGACTCCCTGCTTGACCAGGCCTGGAGTCACATGAGTAGCCGATCCCAGCCCTGGCCCAGGGCGGCTGCCAAGCCCACTGCATGCCTTTGTGCTCTGCCCCTCCTGCCTCCAGCGGAGCAGAGTCAGCAATGGCCCAGGGAGGGGGCAGAAAGAGTAGGGGTGGGGAGGGGCTGGGAATGACTAATGCAGCAGCAAGGCCACTGGCATGCTGGAGATGCAAGGACTCCCACGCAGCAAATGCACACACAGGGCTGCTGCTAGCTCACGTGACTACTTTATATGAATTAGAAAAAAGGGTCCTCTCTGGGTGAACAAAGCCCCATACCAAGGCATGCAGGTTGGAGAGATGACTATGGGATGAATTTTGCTCTCTGCCACCTCATTGTGCAGTGAACAATATGCACAACCATCCGGGGCAACCTTGCTTACCAAGCACCCCTGCAGGGCCAGGTCCTGAGCTGGGCACTGGGATATGGAGATGGCTCAAAGTATCAGCTTCTGGGAAGCTCACAGGGAAGCTGAGGTACTAGGGGCACCCAAAGGAGGGAGCACCTAACTCTCTCTGGGTGGAGGCTTGGAGGAGCTACGGCAGACTGGCGGGGGAAAGCTATACATTTAAGTTTTATGCATTTTTCTGTATGTTTGCCCCATTTTACAATAAAAACATTTAAAAGTAACAATAATATCACTCAGGTATAACCACTATTTACAATTTTACAATATTTCCTTCCAATCCTTTTCCTATGTATACATTTATACAACCATTCAGCAAAATTTTTCATGTAGGGGGAATAAAAGAATTGAGTTCCTCCATCCATAAAGAAGAAAACATTTTAGTATCAAAAGCAACGGGCTGTAGTGGAACAAGTGTGAGTTTGGGTGTCAGGGAGACCTGGATTCAAATTCTGCTTCCTAAGTGCTGACTCTGTAACCCTGAAAAGGCTGCTTGTCTTTAGCCTGTCTGAGCTGTTGTCTGCAAACTGAGATCCATGATAGTACACCTTGCAGGGTTGTTGTGAAGATCAGAGATGATGGGTGTAAGGTGCGTGGCACAGAGTCTGACCCACAGTAGACCCTCAACACATGTAACACACAAGATACTGTTATTAGCATCCTCTTGGAAAGTTAGAACTGAAAGAGTTGTCCTGTAGATAAATGACTGAACCACAGAAGTCACAGAGAAACAGTAATTCCCTAAGGATACAGATGAACTAGAATTTTCCCAAAGAGTAACCTGAATGGCAAGAAGACTCAAAAGCCCCACTGAGTGGGGGGGTAATAGGAGAAAGTGGGGATATTCAGCTTGGTGAAGAAGAGTCCAGTGGTTTATGAGATGTGTGCACCAGATGTCCTGGGGGTAGCAGAGATCAGAACTAAGCCCGACAAACAGGACTGATAGGGAGATGATTTCTACTGGATAGAAGGAAGGATATTCTCACTGCCTAAGAATGGAAGGGGTGATGTAGGTAGGGAGCGAGCCCCCCATCACAAGGGGGATACAAGCAGAACTGGGAAAGCACACGGGTAAGAAGGAAGGGGAGCATGGTGGAGAGTATGGATTAGACAACCTTCAAGGTCTCTCAAAGCTGGGCTCTGAGCTTCCATACTCAGCGTCGTCTGCTTTGCCTGGCAGCCTGCTGGAACATGCGGACGGGTGAGCTGCACTTAGTAAGGGCCCTGAGGAGTCCCCTGCTCATCTCACCTGGTTATCGATTTTCAGTTCCACCAGGGAAGTGTTGTATGGGAGGGCTTCCACCAGGCGCAGGATCCCAGCCCCAGAAATGAAGTTGGATTCCACATTCAGTGTCTTCAAGATCTTGTTCACCTTGAGCATCTCAGCAAGGGCCTTTAACCACAGAAGAAAAGCAGGGGTACCCGTGAGTCACCCTGAGCAAGGCTGGAGGCCCTCTTGGGTAGATCCTAAGACACCAGGGGGAACAGAAGGACGATCTCCACCACTTCCTTTACCAAGCCCAACTCTGACTGTGTCCCCCTCCCCTCCGACCTGCCATGGCTCCCGACCCCCTCCTGGAGACTTCTGCACTGCTTAGCCTGCATCTACAGCTTCTATGGCCTGGTTCTGCTTCCCTGTCCAGCGTTAACGCCCATTGTTCCTTTCAGGGGGGCCACTCTCAGCTCCCCGTGCATGCCCAGTGATTCCCACCACTTTGCCTTTGGCCATTCCACCCCTGCCACCTGGGATGCCCTTCCCTTGCTGCTTCCCTCGTCCAAACCTTGCCCATCCTTCTAGGCCATTCTCAATGCTCCTTTCTCCAAGGGCTTTTGCTGACATCCTCAGCTCGCTGTGGCCTCCTCCCTTGCACCTGCATTGAATCTATCCATACCTCCCTCGGGGGCCTTGTGTTCCTCTGTTCCGAGTTGTTTTCATTCTGGTGTCTGCCACTAGACTGCATACTCTTGGTGGGCTGAAATGCACCCTATTCATCCCATGTCACCCACAGGGCCCACACAGTGCCCAGTACATAGTAGGTCGTCTGGCAGTGTTCACTGAGTGGCCAGCGGAGTCTCAACCTCCCCTACATATACCCCACTTGTCCCTGCTGTTACCCTCTTAAAATTCCATGGAGACATCGTTTTCTTCATCTGAGCACCCGAGAGCAGAAGAGGGAAGCCTGGGAAACCACCCCACTGGGCAAGTGACCAGGGCAAACTGGAGGAGAGGAGCTTAGGTGGCCCCCAGCACGTTTCAGAGGCGCTCAGCCACCGGGTGTCGATGACAATCAGAGCCTCTGAAGGAAATGAGGTAATTAGCAGCTGGTGGAAACGATGTGTCATGGAGGAAAGAAGACACCAGCAGCTGATAGGCCCAGGACATACTGATCGGTGGGCCCTGCTGTCTGAAATGACACTCTGAGCCAGGAATGCCTGCCCGATGGCACCTGCCTTGCTGACACCCTTGGAGAAGCTCAGCTCCCAGGAAGCTGGAAGATCTTCACCAGCTTCTCCGCCCCCCACCTCAGTGTGCCCCTGGGGTGGCATGCTGGCGTCCTCTGTGATCATGTCTGTCTCTCTGAGTAGGTTGCGCTCCAGAGGGGAGGGGGCCAGTCCCCAGTCGGTGTCCTCTCTGTGCCCTCCACAGCCACCCCTGCTCCCAGGAAAGGTCTGGCCTGGCCTAATCATCAAAAATAATCTAAATAACAACCAGTAGGCAATTCGCCAGGCTGATCCAGCTGGACATGCTGGTGGCTGAGCAGGTCCTGGAGGCCCTGTCATGCCAGGTGTTAACCCCTTGTGTGCTGGATCACGGTGGAGAAACCAGGGCCCAGAAGAGCCGGGGCAGGCAGTGGGGGCACTTGCAGAGCTCTGGCAGCCGGATTCACCAATCGGCCCAGGAGCATTTCGGTATTTGACAAGGGCGTACTGGTGTGCGTGGGCTGATACCAGCTGCTGGTCTGCACAGAGTCCACGCCCCAAACACATTCGTGGACTGGTGCTCGGTGTCTGATCCACGACATAGTAGTGTACAGGGCGTGTGGCTTTGCCAGCTGTGATGCTATGGGCAAACTCAGGATCCGCTGGAGCCCTTCTGAGGTCAGAGGTCATTGATCCAGAGGTTCCTCACTGGCGGCAATGGGGGACTGTGAGCTATTTCTATTATTTTAAAAATATTGAAGAACATTGCCCTACCTGATTTTAAAAATCAGAAAAGAACTGATTGCTACTAAATTGTTAATTGCTAGCCCTGGCAAGCTAATTCCTGTACTCTTTACCTGCTCTTAGTACTGTAGTAATCACACTGTATTGCTATCCTTCCGTCGTCTGCTTGGCCAGACGGACCAGTGGGAGCTGAGACTGCTGGGTGACAGTTGTACTCCCAGAGCCTAATTCAGTGCTGGGCCCGGACTCTCCATAAACACGTGCTGAATGCTTTTTTAGAAAGCAATTGATGGCTACTTTATAGTAAATATAACTTAATTTGATTGGCGATATCTTTTGAGATATGAGTAAAAAACAAATAAAGTTGGTCACGGGGACCCACTGATGAAGGTGCTGATTTTAGAGATGGAGAAACTGAGGCACAGGGAGGGGCAGATCTTTGCCCAAATGGATGTGCTGAGTGGTCACGTGACCACATTGGACTCGCGGGTCCACCCCTCGCTTGCTGTGTGACTTTGGACAAAGCGAGCTGCCTGACCTCTCTGATCCCTGGGTGCTTCCCAGGCAAGGTGGGGAGCCCTGCCTGTCTGAGACCAGCGTGGTGTGAGGACGGCCTGGGCTGAGGTGCAGTTGGTGCCGGGCGACAGCCGTTCCATCCATGCCCCTTGCCGGTGCCTTCCTCCACACCCCACAGGGCTCTCGTGTGGGTACGGCCCGTCCTGAGGCCACATGCATCAACCCTTCTGCGTCACCCTCAATGCGGCGGGACAGGAAAGTACATACATAGGCCACGGGGTCATTGCTCCGGGTCCCCACAATGCTGAACTTCTTCACGTACGTGTTCTCCTTCAGGGCGTCTGCGTACGCCTTGAGCGTGGGTATGGGGATGTTCTGCGGAGAGAAAGGCAACAGGGGTGACCAGCGGCCCCCCCGCGGGCCGGGCCAACGCAGGCAGGTGGGGCAGCAACTCTCTCACATCGTAGCCCGGTTCCTCACCGATCCCCAGCAAATTCCTGGCCAAAAAGCCAAATGGGCAAAGGGGTCCTGCTTTGTCCCAGATGGCTGAAATTTGGAGAGACCTTTCTGCTAAACAAATTGAGAAAATCTTCCTGGAAAGTTTCCTATAGGACCCGCAACTCTCTCTCTGTGCACGTGGAGGCCAGAGAAGAGGCAAAAATCAAAGCGTGGGGACTGGAGGTGCCTTAGGCCAAGTGCTCGGGGCTGGGGGTTGGGGAGGGGGCTGGAGCTCGGCCTCCACCCCAGCGACCGGCACACTTGCTGTGTGACTCTGGGGAAACCGCTTCCCCTCTCCGGGCCTGTTCCTGGAAAGCAAAGCTGGTGGGGGGGTGTTGTACGAGGTGCTCTCTGAGAGACGTCTAGCCCAAAGGGTCTCTGCTCTGACACATCAGAGTCTCCTGGGGACTTTTGCAAAATGGTGATGCTCAAATCTGTCCTAGACCAATAGAATCAGACTCTCTGGGGGTGGGCCTGAGCATAGATGTATATTTTTTAATATCCTCAGGTGAAAAACACTGATCTGGCCCAACTGCCTCATGGTACAAAGGGGAAACTGAGGCGTGGAGAGGGCTGAGGCCTCACAGTGGGTTCCACGCCCTCACATGGCTCCGAGGTGGTATTCGTTGCCCGAGTGCACGATTCTGAATTGCGCCCGGTCTCTCAGGGGGCACACGGCAGGCAACTGAGGCGCCTGAGAGCGTGGCTGTTTGTGCCAATCTCTCATTTCAGAGAGTCACGTTAGCTCCCGTGGGAGCAGAGCATGGGGGCTGGGTGCAGAGAACACTAGGGCACAGGTTTCCCATCTGATGGTGCTGCGGGGCTGGCAGCCACTTAAAAGAAAGCGGAGAAGGACAGAAAGTGGAGCAGGGGCTTGTCTGGCTCTCGCCCCTCCAGAGCTAATCCGCAGGCCTCCTGGCTGAGCAGGTGGGCAGGCAGCTGTGCCAGCCTCTGAACCCCTCCCTCGGTCTGTCCTGGGTGGGGCTGCCCGTCCACCTGTCCCTCCTTTGCCCTGGTGGTCACACAGGGTAACGTCCGCAGAGATTTGGGCAGAGTGCTTGGCCTTTGGACATTTGGCCCAACGGCTCCCTTCCCCGGCGGTAAAATGAGGTTGACCATGAACATGCTACCCTGGCAGCGACGGCCCAGGGGTGGGACCCGCGCAGGGCCTGGGTTACCCCCGAGCCAGGTGGGCACTGGATGGCTGCAGCCTTGAGATCCTGTGCCGCAGTGTGTCTCTGACTCTCGGTTTTATCTCAGAGAATCTCCCAGTGTTTTGAATAACATGGCGGGTTTCCAGATGCAAGCCGGGCTGGCCCCCGGGGAGTGTCTGGGCCTGATGTCCTCCGAGAGAAACCAGGACTGTGGGGCGCACTTGTTTACTCTGTCCACCCCTCTTAACCCATCTGTAAGGCGTCTGCCCCTGTTCCTGATTCAGAAACACCCAGAGCCCAAACAGGACCCTGTTCACTCTGCACAGCCCGGCCTGGACCGCTTGCACCTGGGTGACGTAGGACACGGCCCCTCCCCCATCACAGAGGCGAAGTGAGATAAAGGGCTTTACCCGGATGTTATTGAGGTTGACCTCTTCAAGCTTTGGGTCGTTGTTCTTTACCCGCTCCAGCGTTTCCTCTACGTCTGTTGAATTGGGTTCCTCGTCGGGCACAGGCTTGTATTGTGTGGGTTTAATCACGCCTAGAGTGACGGACAAAAGGGGGGTGGCTCAGAGAAACCAGGGCTCACTTTCTCTCAACAGCACAGAGACACTCTGAAAGGGAGCGTCGGCAGAGCTCAGGGACAGGCGAAGGCTGCGTGTCGCAGGGGCCGGGCCGGGGCACCGCGTGGCAAGCAGCCCTGCAAGGGAGCCGGCAGGCTGGGGCTGTGCTTGGACCCTGCCCCTGACGTTCTGCAAGAACTGGGTGAATGACTTAAGCTCTCTGAACCTCAGGTACAGTCTCGTCTGTGAAGCAGGGCTAGTCATTCTACCTGTGCTCATTACCTCAGTGGGCCCTTGTGAGGCCGAGACGAAGCCTGGCTGGGAAGGAAATGCGTCAGTCTTTCAGCGGGAGGGATAATTATTCTACTGGCACCTTCATTGCTCTTTGGGGCCAAAATGCCAGCTTGGAACAATGAGGTGGAGTCATTAAGACAATGCAACATTGGCACAGGAAAGGACAAAGGGCCTCGTGGAACAGAAAAGGCACATAGAAACAGACCCATGTGGATGTGTGGACATTTATAATAAAGCGGGAGGCCCAAACCAGTGGTGAAAGGGTAAATTCTGCAAAGAATGATATTGGGACAATTGGCTCTCCATTAAAAAAATGACGGTTTGAGCTCATCCCACATCACAAACCAACAAGAACTCCAGGCGGATTAAGAGGCTGAACATAAGAAGTAAACCTCTAAAACGTTTAGAAGAAAATATAGGAGAATATTTTTATAACATTGGGATGGAAAAGGCCTTTGTAAGCAAGACACAAATCCCAGGAGGCTCAAAGGAAAAGACAGATTCAGCTACATAAACTTTAAAACTTCCGGAAAGAGCTAGAGAGCACCGGTGAACAGAGGAAGCAAGAAGCCCAGGGCAGCTCTCTCCTCCAGGGTCAGGGCCGGGGCCGGGGGCCGAGCCGGGCAGCGGGGCGAGTACTCACTGTTGAGGCCCTCCTTGTTCACGATGGAGCTGCTCCCCAGGGCCTGGTAGTACTGCTGGTTGCTCATGAGCGTGTGCATGCCCAGGATCGCTGCGGGGACAAGGGAAGGGCCCGTGACTCGCCTCTCCCAGGCAGAAGAGCCCCCTGGGGACTGATGTTCCACACCTGGAACTTTGGCTCCCAGAAATGGCAAGAAACACTTAATTGCAGGAAAACTCTACCTTTTTATTTGATCTTTACTCTCATCTCTATTTATGTGACTCTCAAACCTCCATCCCCAGCCCAGACTTCTCTAGGCCCTGGCCTCAGATTCTCAGGTCTCCCCTGATGTCCCACCGGCACGTCTAACCCAACGTGGCCAAAGCAGAATGACCCTTTCCCAGCAACGGCCTCTTTCTGTGGCTCCACCTCGCCGTCCTGCGTGTCCCTCAGGGTGAAACCTCAGTCACATGGCACTCTCTCCCCCATGTCCGTGTGACGGTCCCAGTGTCTCTCAGATGGTCCCTCTCCCGTCCCAGCACCTCTGTCCCAGTTGAGGCCAGATCGTTTCTTGGCCGTATTATCACAGCTGTGTAATCACCAGTGCCCTGGCTTCGGCCTGCTCCTACCCTCCACCTCCCAACATTCAGCGGCCAGAAAGATCCTTCTGGAAATGCCAATCTGACCACATCACTCCCGTGCTCAGCCATTCTTTCACCCATTCATTTGTTCCACGTTCATCGAGAGCCCGGCTCTGGGGGGACCAGTGGAGAACGAGGAAGACCAGGTCCCTGCTCCTGTGATGGCGGCGCTGGGGAGAGAGGTGCTAGGCAAGTACCCACACAACTAAAATAGGAGCACACAACGATCGGTGTTGTAAAGGACAAGTTCAGTGTCTTTTGGGAGAACATAGAAGAGGGACTTGGGATGGGAAGGATGAGTTAGTGTTGGCCAAGTTAAGAGAAGGGAGATAGAACATTCCAGGCAGAGGGGGTGGTGGGTGGGAAAGCCCTGAGGTTCAGGGAGTGGCAGGACAGTGAGGGAGGAGGGTGGTGACCAGGAAAGACTAACATGAAGCTGGACACGTGGTGGTGACAAGGAGAGCGACAATGCCACCACCCTCTCTGAGAGCATGCTCTGGGCCAGGGAAGATGCTTTCCATGGTGGCTCTCAATTTGGTTGCACATCTTTTGAAATTCCTGCTGCCCAGGCCTGCCCCAGAGCAATTAACCCAAAATCTCTGGGGGGTGGGGCCCAGGCATCTGCATTTCTGAATCTCCCCGGGTGGTTTCAATGGGCAGCCACGGTTGAGCACCATTGCCTGACACTACCGCCCTGAAGCTGCCAACCCTCTGGAGTGGATCGCATTCACCTAGGCAAGGGCGGATCTCATAGGGTCTTTTGGGTTGAGTTTCGAGTTCGAGTGTCTTTTCCTAGGTACGGCCTGGGGAGCGGGGGTGAGACGTTGCGACCCGACCCAACTGTGTGGGGAACTCACTACGAAGGGGAGAGAGGGATATGGCCTGGGGAACCGGGAGGCTGTGGCAGCTGTCCAGATGGGCGGACGGTGGCTTGCATGGCCAAGTTCACGGCCGGGAGCCTGGCTTCACAGGCCCTCCCTGGGCTGGCCCTGCCTCAACAGCCTTGTCCCTCCCACACTCTCTCTGTTCCAGCTACACAAACGGTCCCTGCTCGGTAGATGCTCCTGCTCTTGCCAGTGCTGTCCCTTCTGCTGGTGATTCTCTACACCCTCCTCCACTGGGATTTCAGAGAAACCATGAATCTTTTTTTAGTATATCTTAATATTGGGGACATATATTAAAAAGTTATTCATTATTTATCTGAGATTCAAATTCAACTGGACATCCTGTATTTTATCTAACAACTCTATCTTCCCACCCTTTAAGACTTGGAGTAACCCTTCCTCCTCCAGGGAGTCTTCCTGGATTCCTCCCTGTCCCTCTCCAGTTCTCCCACAACACCTGGTGACCTTCTTATACCACAGAGTTTACCTGGTGTTAGAGATTACTGGATACTTGTGTTCCCCTACTGGACTGTAGGCTTCTGGAAGTCAGGGAGGACGATTCTCTCTCTCTCTCTTCCACCTCTCCCAGAATACAGTACATATTTGGTAAATATTTGGTGGTGATTTTTTAAAATCCCCAAGCCATTTCATTAAGTGTGGTTTCTAGTTAGAGAGATAACATGAGAGCCCTTAGTGAAGAGTCAGGACACCCAAGTTCCAGCCCTGACTATGCCCCTGATGTCAGTGTGACCTTGTGCAAGTCCCCTCCCGTCTCTGGGCATCAGCCTCCTCTGCCCAATGAGCGAGTGAGACAAGGCCAGTGGTTGTCACCCATGGCTGCACACACAAGTCACCCAGAGAGCTGAAAGACAGTATCAATGCCTAGCTCCACCCTGGACCAACTGATCTGAATCTCCGGAGATTTTTTTTTTTTTTTTTAATCTCCTTGGGTGATTCTGATGCTCAGTGGAAACCGAGAACCACAAGTTGAGATGATCTCAAAGTCCCTTCTGTTTCTCACATTCTGAAAGTCTTCTCTGCTAAAATTAGACTTGCCCGTTCATCACTAAGGAGAACCGGTAGGGAGAGAGGCATCTGCACTGTTCTGAGCTCTCGGGGAGTTAATTTAGGCTGTGTCCGTGTGTGCAGCGGAGCTGAGCCTGAGTCAGCAGCAGGTGAATCAGATCACCACGAGTCCCCATCTGGAGCAGGCTCCGCAGCTCCCACACGGCAGCTCAGGGTGCTTCTAGGAGGTGCTGGGTTTTCAGGTTTGTGGAGGTTGTTGGGACTCATGTGAAAGATGTAACGTCATATGGCCGGCTGGTCTTGCTTAGAAAGTACAGAGGTGGAAAATGGAAGATGCATTTGGTGCTCAGATGCCAGCTTCCTGGGGTGCTCTAGAAAGGGGAGCAGAGGCAGGGAAGTTACGAGGAGCTGCCAGGGAACCAGGGGAAGGAGACCTGGGTTTCAGTCTGGGGCTTTGTGCTAATTTTCTGGGTAACCCTGTACAGGTCACTTCTCCTTTGGGGGCCTCCATTTTCTCACCTGTAAAATGAAATGTGTTTGAACGCTGATCTCTTACCTTCCCGTAGGACAGCCACACCACAGTTTCCCAGGTTTTAATCCTGTTTGAGTTTTACAACAAGCACCCGGGGCAGGTGCTGTCAACTCCCCACTTTTCCAGCAAGCCCAAGAGGGAACTGGTTTGCCAAACCCACTCAGCAAGGACTCTTGTGGCTTCTCACTTACTATTCACACCCACTAGGTCACTAGCAGTTCTAAAACTTCCTCCTCGACGTTGCAATTCTAGGGATAGATATCATATATCCTAAAGGTAATATATGTTAATAGCAGGCCTGAGAAGAAGTAAAATTTTGCAGCTCAGAGGAAATTAAGGTTCCAAAAAGGAAGGAAGGAAGGAAGGAAGGAAAGAAGGAAGTGGGGAGGGAAGGAGGGAAGGGGCCAAGCTGAATCTGCACTGATGCGCAGAATGCCTGGTGGTTCTGGAGCTAGAATTCCCTCCGGCCAGCCCTAGGGAATACACAGTCATGACTTTCTCCCTCGCTCGGTTTTGCACACCCCACAGTCACCAGGAGAGAGTGAGGGGGGAAAACAGCTCATCAACACTGCCTGCTGCTTCATTCTTTGTAGATATTGGCAAGGCTGGATTTAGCGCTGGGGAACTTGATTTTTTTTTTTTTTTTCTTAAGTCTAGATCTTCCTCAAAACTCAAAAAGGGCTATTTTTGAACTCTGAAAAAGAACATTGAGTTCTCTTTCCTCTCTCTGTCTTGGCAGGGCTCACTCATTTGGTAATTCCACTCAGGACGCAGAGAGATAACAGCACATGTCTCAGCTTCTCCAGCTGCCAACTGCTCGGGCTGGCTCTGGGCAGAGGCTGGACGGTGTTTTCCTGCATCCTAGGGGCGGTGAGAGAAACTGGCTCCAGCCCAGGACTTGGGTACAGGTGAGCCGCTCCTGGATAAGCCACACCGTGACACTGGTAGAATAGCAGGAGGACAGGTGTCTAGGCATATGGGAGTAGGCAGAAGCCAGGGGCTGGTCAGGCTAAGACTCTGATAGCCGCAGGAGCCAGGGGTCGCCAACTGCCCTTGGGGGTGGGTGGCCTGGGGGTGCCCCATCTGAAGGGTGAGTCTCCCTAGCCCACTCCCTTCCTGGGGCCTGCCCCACCTGAAGGGTCCCTACATGCCAGTCAGGGCCACCTCCCTGAGTGGGCATGGGAGGCATTGACAATTCCAAGTGCTTGCAGCTGACTCCAAGCCACAGCCCAAGACCACTTGCCAAGAGCTTGGCACTGTCAGGGTCCTGTGCACCCTGCTCATCACCTAGTGGGAGCACTTTTAATGATGAAGCCCACATGTTTCTTGTTTGTCCTCCTCATCACCTCCGGGGCCCCCCAAGGCAGGGACTGGCTCTGGCTCATCCTAGTGCACAGCAGGAGTTCAGTAATGTGCACTAGTTCAGTGAGTGAACGAGCGAATGCATGAGAGATGCACATTACCTGCGTCACACCTGAGTCAGCGTGGCACGCTCGCTGGTGCCCTCCTACAGGCTCTTACCTTGGCCAGGTACGGAGCCTGCCACACCGCACCTGCGGAGCGAAGCTCAGAGGGCCCGGCCTCCCCAGCTCTGAGGCGCTGCTCCTGCCGTCCTGTGCCCTGGCACCTTCTCCCCGAGCTTTCTCGTGCTTTCTCGAGCTCACCCCTGCCTTCCCCCACAGGCTCAGCTTCCATATCTCTTCCCTCGTCTCCCCTGGCCTCATCACCTAAACCCACTGCCCCTCCTACACACTGTCCTTTTCCCGTTATGACACTCGTCTCATCTGTCACTTCCTATTTGCATAGTACTTGTTTAACGTTGGCTCTGTGAGGGCAGGAATCGTGCTGTTTTCTCATGGTTCTTCCACCAGGACCTAGTCCTGTGCCCTGCCATGTGCCAGGCTGTGGACAAATGGCCTGACTCTGTGCACGAGCGAATGAGCCAAGGCCAAGAGGAGGGACATGTTCTGCCTGGGAGTCCGGCCACCGGACTACAAGTGACCTGGAGACCCCAGGTCCTCTCCCTGTTCTAATGACTCTCCCACAGTTCTGGCCCCAGCCAGCCCCCTCTTAAGAAAGGCTCCCACCCCCCACCCCAGCTCTCTCGTGGGCCGGCTCCACCCAGCGCCTCCAACACGATGTCCAGCCTCCATCTCATGCAGCGTCTCTGAAATCGGCTCACGGCAGAGCACTCCCCTTCAGCCACCCAGCCTGTGTCCTGGTGCCTCAGGCCAGAGCGCCTGGCATCATCTCGGCCCCTCGGCCTCTGAGCCAGCACTAGGAAGAGCAGCTGGCCTCACGGTGCAGCCACGTCTCAGATGCTGTCTCACGGCTCTGCCTCGGCCCTCGGCCTCACCGAAGCTTGTCTCTACACCCGTCCCTCCAGAACACCACCCCCTCTCGACCCAAACCCCTGCTTTCGTCTGCCTCTCCCTCACGCCCTTAGTCCCAGGTTTTATCTCCTTGGTGTGACACCCAGAGCCTTTCCTAACGTGGCGCCACCCCATCCCCAGCTGACTTTTTGTGTTGGCAGTTCACCCTCTCTTGCCCACCCTCTGTGTTCTCTGCGTCCCCCCTGCCCTGGAGAGGAGAGGAGGGGAGGGGAGGGGAGGAGAGAGGTCACCCTGGGTGCTGATGCTACGAATGGGCCCTAGAACGAGGGTGCCTGTTCGAACCTCTTGGGCAAGGCATTTAACCTCACCTTGCCCACTTTCTCCACCTGTAAAATGGGGACAATAGAATTTACTTCCTAGTATTGTTGTGGTCAATAAATGCACCAAGGTATTGAGAGCAACTCACACAGCACCTGGAACATGGCTGGTGGTCAACAAATGCTCAGTCCCTCCTTCCTCAGAGACACTGCCCTTTCCAGTGTCGAGTATAAAATGACGGCCGTCCAAGGTTAGCCAGTTAACACCGGTGCAGACTTACAGCTCCCCTGCCCTTCCCGGACATGCACAGGGGATGGTGTCACGGGAAGATGACAACAAATAGCCGTGCCAACAAAAATAAAGGGAACCAGTTTCAAGAAAGCCACACAGAAACTTCCCGCACTGTTGCAGTTCTGTTTTGGCTCATGATCCGCCAGGAGCCCTTGGTTGTGACAGCAGAGACATTTGATCATCCCTCTGAGCTGCCTAGTGAGGGGACTGGTGTCACGGAGGGCGATTAGAGGAGAAAGTCCAGGACAGAAACAGCTCTGGGGTCGTCCACGTGGAGATGCGGGACAAAGGCATCAGCCACCTCCCTCCTGCATGGATGAACCAGAAGTCATCCCCCCCCATCAGCAACGTGGTTCTGTTGAAACACATGGACTCCGCATAGGCTCTAATGTGACTTGTGTGGCTTCTGACGAAATGAATCCCTAACCGAGCAAACCAGGTTCCCGAGTGAAGAGCTCTGTCCCTGTCTGGGTGAAGCACCCACTACCTCTGCGCTTCACAGTGACAATGAAAACCCTTCTTGCCAGCCCTGACACCCTTTGTCTTTCTTCAAATTCTGTCACCTGAAGAGGGGGCTGTCTGGACTCAGGGTCACACACTGGCTGTCCCCATTCACTCCTCGGTCCCTGCAACCTGGCTTCCCCCGCCACCGCCCAGGTCACCCCTTGCATGTAGCCGAGTCTTTCACTGCCTCTCCCCCCACGGCCCCACCTCTCAGCACCGCCCCCTCCATCGCCATGAGTGCCCTCAGGAGTCATGCTCAATGCCCACAGGAAGCCGGTGGATGCGATGAGGCAGAAGACAGCTGCGGATGGCCAATCCCTGGTGCTGGTGGCCCCACCTGGCCTCTGGCCTCATGTACCTCTGAGTCTTCTGGCCAGACCTGAGCCCTCACTCTGCCTCTGTGGCTCTTGCATCTGGTCTGCCCGTCTTGATTCGGCCTTTGCTTTCCAGCCCCAGTGTGGCTAACTGGTGTCCATGCCAGCTGTGCCCCACGACTCGACCCCCACAGCCTCCTCCTGGGCCTGGCACGTGCCCTCCCAGAGCCCCAGGCCCCAGCCCACCTTGTGCTCTGTCTGGAGCTTGACAGCACTAACGATGCTCAAATCTCTACCCAAATGGGGACCCTTGCAGCACCCCAGACCTTCCTGTACAGCTATCCCCACCTGGGTACCCCACAGCCACCTCAAACACCACAGTCCCTAAACAGAGCTCATGTCCCCTCCCCCCCCCCCCGCCGACAACTTCCCCTTGTATCACCAACAGCACCAGCACCCACTAGTCCCTGGGGCCGGCCCTCCTTGCTCTTTCCTCTACCCGCCTCCCACAGCCAGTTGGTGGCAGTCATACCCTTCTTTCCTCTCCCCTGCTCACATGCCTTGGTTCTGTCCCCATCCACCCACCTCCTGCCATCACCTAAGTGATGCTCAGTAGCCCCCAAATCTGCAGAACAAAAACCACCCTCACCGAGTCAGGGAGCACAGCGTGACAGGGAGCGTGGGGTGTCAGAAGGGGCCAGTGCCTGACCCTCGGTGGGGCAGGGAGAGAAGGGAGGGGTGCAGAGGGTGCTGAATATCAATCAGGCCACCTTCTTGCGTTGTCATGTGAATTTGGAGGGTGTGGGGCAACTATGAGATATACGGGAAGATCTCATAGCCAGCTCTCTGAGCTGACCGCGGGCAAAGCACAAAGTTGTAAAATCCGGTGACTTTGCTCTGAGCCGTTTGTGAATCTCTCAAACCAGAGATGTCCAGGACTTGTGTCTGTTCCCCTCTGTTCTCTCCTCCCAGGCTTGGGCAGGATTCGATGCAAATGGCTGGGAAAGGCCCACACTGCCCCCCGACCCCCCCTGGGATACATCCATGTTCCTCTGGGATGGGGTCCCATGGCAACAACAGATGGTTCTGTTGTGTGATGGGTTTGGGTGGTTTTATCTCTATTTTCCTTGTTCCGGTTTTTTTCTTGAAACAGGGTCTCGCTTTGTCAGCTGGCTAGAGTGCAGTGGCATCATAATAGCTCACTGCAACCTCGCACTCCTGGGCTCAAGCAATCCCCCTGCCTCAGCCTCTCGAGTAGCTGGGACTACAGGTGTGAGCTACCACTCTGGGCTAATTTTTCTATTTTTCATAGAGATAGGGTCTCACTCTTGCTCAGGCTGGTCTTGAACTCCTAGCCTCAAGCAATCTTCCCACCTCAGCCTCCCAGAATGCTAGGATTATAGACGTAAGCCGCTGAACCCAGCCTCATTTTGGTTTGTGATAATGGATTTTTATTTTAACACTCTTGGTCTCCTCCAGTTCTCGGTAGAAACAAGGAGGCTGTACATGTCAAAATGAACCCTACAAGGCTCCCTGCCTATGTGGGTGAAGGAGGACATGTGGAAGCTTCTGGAATGCCCCTTACCTGCGATGTCACAGAGTTCTGCATCCGATGCATTTGCCAAGGCTTCCTCCAGCTCTGGCTCCAGTGTCACACTTTCCAGTACGGGATCCATTGGCTTCTGCTTGGGGACCCAGACCTTTCCTGCAAACACATGGGCGCCTGTTATGGGGGCGGGTGGTGGCTGCCGTGGCCCTGGGTGGACCATCACAGAGCCCTGTGGATCCCTCCATGCCGAGAGTGCCTTAAGTCTTCTCCCGCTGGGGACTAACTTCCCCAAAGAACAGGGATCAGGGATGTCACCATAGCACCCCTCACACTTGGAAAGAATGACTTTATAACTTGGTCAAACTACTCTCTATTGAAAGCGCTGGTCATAATTAAACAATCTATAAGTAGGGGGAAAAGATACCAAAGAACAATATAATACAATGACAGAGTCTGGGATACCCTAACCAAGGATTTTGATGAGAGAAAAATTTATAAACATTTCTAAATAAAATACACTCAGATTATTAAAAAATGAAAAGAGAACAAAAATGCATTCTTGCCTCATGGGACATTGTATTTTTAAAGCGTCAGACATAACTGAATGAGGGAGTAAAGAGTCATGCACGAGGCTGGTCACTGCTGTGCCTACAACAGGGACTGGGGAAGAGATTACGGGGCATCCACCCGATGGAATTCCAGCAGTTACTGGAAAGGACGATGGAGATTGCTACTTAATAAGGAGGAGAGTGCCTAAGACAAATGTTGTGTGAAAAAGCAAGTTTACAAAATAGCATGAACAATTTAATTCCATCTATGAGAAATTATGCATTTATGTATTTGTTTATGTAACAGAAATTTATTGAGTGCTTCCTATGTGCCAGACACCCTTCTAGGGGCTGGGGAACAGCAGTGATAAGAACCTGGAAGAGTTGCCAATTCAGTGAAAGGAGACAGATAATAGACACATAAAGGAATCAGATGGTCTTAAGCATCATGGAGGGAGACGGAACAGGAGAAGGGCCTAGGAGATGCCAGCCTGGGGGTGGGTGAGGTGGGCACTGCTCTTTTGGGAAGGGTGGTTGGGGAAGTCCTCATCAAGATGACGGCTACGACCTGGGACCCAGCAGAAGTGAGGAAATGAGCCCCCAATGATCAGGAACAAGGCAAGGGTGCCCACTTTTACTACTGCTATTCAACATCGTACTGGAAGTTCTAGTCAGAGTAAACAGACAAGAAAAAGAAATAAGTGAAAACCAAACTAGAAAGGAAGAAGTAAAATTATTTTTGTTCACAGATGACACGATCTCATATGTAGAAAACACTAAATTTCCACCCCCTCCAAAAAAACCCCATTAGAACTAATAAACAAATTCAGGAACATTGCAGGGTACAAGATCAACATACAAAGATAAGTAGTGTTTCTGTACACTAGCCATGAACAATCTGAAAAGGAAATTGAGAAAACAATTTAGTTTACAATAACATCCAAAAGAATAAAATACTTGGGAATAAATTTAACCAAGGAGGTATAAGACACTGAAAACTACAAAACATCCCTGAAAGAAATTAAAGAAGACCTAAATAAATGGGAAAATATCCTGAGCTCATGGATTGGAAGACTTAATATTCTGAAGACAGCAATGCTACCCAAAACAATCTACAGATTCAATGTAATCCCTGTAAAAATTCCAGTGGCCTTTTTGGTAGAAATGGAAATCCAATCCTTAGATTCATATGGAATTGCAAGGGACCACAAATACCCAAAACAATCTTGAAAAAGTATAAAATTTGAGAACTCACTGATTTCAAAACTTACTAAAATGCTAAATGATGTAGTACTGGTATGAGGATAGACATACAGACAATGAAAAGAATTTAGAGTCCAGAAATAAACCCAAACATCTATGGCAAATTGATTTTCAACAAGGCTGCCAAATCCATTCAATGGGGAAAGAATCACCTCTTCAACAAGTGATGCTGGGACAACTAGATGTCCACATACAGAAGGAAGAAGTTGGACTCCTATCTCACACCATATACAAAAATGAATTCAAAGTGGAGCAATGACTTAAATATAAGAGCTAAAACTATAAAATTGTTCGAAGAAAATACAGGCAAAGTCTTCATATCATTAGAATTGGCAATAGAGTTTTAGATACAATTAAAAAAAAAGCACAAGCAACAACAAAAAAATAGATCAATTGGACTTCACCAAAATTTAAAAGTTTTGCACATCACATAATACTATCAAGAAAGTGAAAAGACAATATGCAGAATGGGAGAAAATGTTCACAAATCATATATCTGATAAGGGCCTAGTATCTAGAATATAGAAAGAACATTTACAACTCAAAAAGAAAAAGACAAACAACCCAAAGTAAAAATCGGTAAAGGACTTGAATAGACATTTCGCTGAAGAGGACATACATATGGCCAACAAGCACATGGAAAGGTGCTCAACATCACTGGTCAAGCCACACTGAGAAACCACTTCACACCCATGACGATGGCTATAATAAAAAAATAAAAATGGAAAAGAGTGTTGGCAAGGATGGGGAAAATTGGAGCCCCCATACGTTGCTGGTGGGAACGTAAAGTAGTCCAGTTGCTGTGGAAAAGAAGTTTGGTAGTTCCTCAAAAAATTATACTTAGAATTACTATATGATTCATCAACTCCACTCCTAGGTATGTACCCCAAAGCATTGAAAACAGGTATTAAAACAAATGCTTGTACAGGAATGTTCAAAGCAGCACTAATCACAATAGCCAAAAAAAAAGATGGAAATAACTGAAGTGTCTGTGAGTAAGTGAATGGCTGAACAAATTGCAGAGTATCATTCAGTTTTGAAAGGAAGGAAGCGCTGATACATGCTACAGCATGGATGAGTCTGGAAAACATGCTGAGCGAAAGAAGCCAGATACAAAGTCATGTATTGTGCGATTTCACTTATAGGAAATATCCAAAATGTGTAAATCCGTAGAAACATTGGTGGTCACCAGGGGATTGGAAAGAAGGAGTGGGGAGTAACTGCTTAATGGCTAGAGGATTTTATTTTGGTCCAATGAAAGTGTTTTGGAACTGGACAGAGATGGTGGGTGCACAACGCTGTGGATTGTTCACTTTAAAATGGTTAATTTTTATGTTATGTGACTTTTACCTCAATTTAAAAAAAAACAGCCCTGCTCACTAGCTGTTGATGGAGAACAGCCTGGAGGGGCGAGGGTGGAGGGAGGGACATGGTTAGGAGACTGGTGCAATCATGCAGTCATCACTTGCACAGTCCAGCTAGTGAAACGGGCAGCTTGCAGCAGGGTCGTAGGATGGAGGTGGGGAGGGAGCAGGAAGTGCACTGAGAAATGTCCGCATAGGTCTTCACTAAAACGGGATCAGGGCTTATTTTCAGGGGAGGGAATTACTGTGTTTTATTGCTTAAACAGCAAAACACACAACAAAATCATTTCAGGAAAAATATATCATAACTTCCATGTTTATATAAGATTCCAAGGATCCAGAAAAGGGGAAACACACGAGGAAAAAAAAAATGCCTAAAGAGGAACTCAAGTATGAAAAGGACTGATGTGATAACTAAGATGAACATTCCATAAATATTTAAGACTCACGGTTTATTATACCCCTGTAACAGGTACCTCCAGTGAGTACGGTGACGCTAAGACACTGTAAGAGGGACCTGGACTTCTTCCCTTTATCTTGCTAGTTGGAATGTGAATGTGATGACTAGAGCTTCAGCAGCTACACAGACCATGAGGACAAAGACATGTCGCAGGGATGGCAGCATGAAAAGCTGGAAAGGGTCTGGATCCCCGATGCTGAGGACCATGCCCTACCATCCCTGGAATGCCTAAGAACATGAACCTTCTTGATTAAATCTCTGTTATTTTAACTTTTTTTCCCCCAGCACATGCAGCCAGATGTAATTCTAATGAAAATATCCTGCAGAGCTTTATTCTGATCTCCCCCACTTGAATGAGAACACCTCTCATTCTAAATTCCTCAGGACTTTGCACTGGTTTATGGCTCTTCCCACATCCCGCCAGGTCTTGTGGTGTGGGGGCTGTTTCCCCCAGCCCAAGCCAGCTCTAGGCCCGGTGCAGGGGAAGTGCTCAGTAGGGCCTGGGCTGAACAGCCCTGAGCCTGCCAGTAACAGCTGGAGGGTTTCGTGTCCCACTGTCTCTGGGACCTCCACATAGTCTACCCATAAGAACTCTAATGACCATCATTTAAATTCTTGATGATGATGAACCTTCTAGGCTTGCTGCTATATGGAAACAGAATGAATCCTAGCTACTCTCGTTGGGTCGGCCTGGTTTTTCATGGAGGCAGTCAGGTCCTAGGAGGCTGGAGAGCTTTTCCTGGCTCTGCCAGGCCAGCCTTCTGTGGAAGGACGGCAGGATTGGTCTGTGCACTGCCCAGACTCCCGTCCCCATCCCCCATGCCACCCTCCAGGTCCTCCCCCTGGAGGGGTGTGGGTAACTGAGGAAATAGACACCAGCAATGACTGTCCACCCAGATCTGCTGCCCACCCACCCCCATCCTCATCCCCGCCCCCTCTCCTGCCACCCCCTCCAGGATGCCTCAGATCACACAATCCTGAAGTTCTGAAGTTCTGTAATCCTGACGCCCCTCGGCCTTTCTGACCTTCCAGTTTTCAGTGAAACCTGGACGGAGCTCCAATTTCAGGATTTGGACTGATTCAAAGTCCTCCCCATAATGTCTACTCCTACGTGCTTTCTCATTTTATTATTCATTAAGCAGCTACTCTGTGCATGGCATTGTGCTAATACAACACAGACACACAGATGCCAGCCACCAACAGGGACCGTTGGCTCATCCTGCTTACATTCTCGGGTGGGGGGAGAATGGAAGCGACTGAAAAAAATAATTAATTACACAATGAATTAATGCCTTCATTCAGCAAATATTTATTTGGGGCCTTCTATATGCTAGGGATTTATTAGGTGCTGGGGATATAAGGATGAACAAGACAGATATGGCCCTTGCACTCAGGGAGCTTGTATTCTAAGGAAGTGGCACACAAGGTTCATCAAACATTTATTTAATTTTAACTCATTCATTCATTCATTCAACACCTCCCTACTCAACCCTACTATACTCCAGGCCTCGTGCTGGCTGGATGCTATGGGAACCACATGAGCAAAGATAGCCCAAGTCATTGCCCTCAGGGAGCTAAAAGGCTAGTGAAAGAGACCAGTGATAAATAAGAGATACTGACAAAATGTGAATTGCTATGAAGGGCACACACAGACTCCTGAGACGGAAAATAACCAAGGGGGGATCTGCAGGGGGACTACATGTCCTAAACCGAGTAGACAGGGACAGCTTCCCTGAAACAGAAGACAGTACAGCTGAGACCTACAGGATAATAATACCTAACACTTACACAGCACTCCCTGCATGCCAGATGCTGTTCTAAGTGGTTTGTAGATATCTTAACTCACTTAATCCTCATAACAACCTCATGAGGCTGGTAATATTACTTTCGCCATTCCCATTTTATGAAGGAAAGCGAGGCACAGCAGGTTAAGACATTTACTTACACTCACACAGTTAATAAGGGTAGTGCCAGGATTGCAACAGACGTAGATCTAGTTGCAGGCTGTTTCTACCCATTATACTTCTTACGGGGCAGGAAGAGGTGGCAATGAACATGGCATGGAGCTGGGAAGCGGGAGAAGCGTTGCAGGCATAGGGAATATGTGCAAAGGTCCTGAGGTGGAAAGGGGCTTGGACAGGAGGCCTGTGGGGCAGAGGGCAATGAGCAAAGGTGAGGGGGCATGAAAGGAGGGGAATGGGAGTTCAGGAAGGGTGGATGATCGGGGAGGGCCTCTCTGTTCTCCAGGGCCTTCTGGACGGCTTGCCTTAAACCAGAGCAGAGTCTGGGAGGAACAGAAGGAAAGGATGCTGCAGCTGCCAGAGAGAGGAACTTGGGAGAAAGAGCAGAGACAGTTAGGGTAGAGAGAGGGTATCTCTTGTTCCTGGTTTGCATAGGTTGGTCCTTGTTTAGGTCTCATGTCTGATATTATTATCAATAGTTCCCTCTTCCACTCTCAAAAGTATCTAGATTTGTATGAAAAATAATCAGAACACCCCAATTAAAGGGGATTTAGGGAAAAGTTGTGCTAGTCTGGTGGATCTGACTCTTTTCTCAGTCTACTCAGAAATTTCACTAAATCTACATCATGCATCAATGCTTTTGGAGTTGGGTTTGTTTTCTGGCCAGGTGGGGATGAGGACAAGGAGGCCCAGTCACAACTGACCCAACACAGGGCCTGGTATACAGGTGGCACTCAATGATGCATGGAGAGTGACATAGTCATTACAGCAACATTGTTCAGTACCTCGTTTCTCCCCTGTGTAGGGGACCAGATCTTCTCGGTCCTTAAACTCCTTTGCTTGCTTTTCCAAGTGATCCAAGAGCTCCTCTCTTTTAAAGGGGCCTGTGGGCGCCTTGGTGGTCTGATCCTTCTGCCTCAGGCCTGCAGGCAGTAGTGCATTCTACAGTGGAGGTTGTGGGGGGCGAGAGAGAAACAGAGAGAGAAAGAGAGCGGTCAGCTGCTGAAGACTTGCATTGCCCCAGAAACTCATCATTGAACAGCAGGGACCTCAGGGCTCATGGAATCCGTCCTAGTCCCTCGTATTACATGTAAGGGACCTGAAACCCCAGGAGGAGCAGGGACAGGCCCAAGGTTACACAGCAGATAAGGGGTCGAGAGAGGCCAGGACTCAGGTCTCTCCAGCGTGTCCCTGCCTCTAACTTTTAAGGCGAGGGAGCGCGGGGTCAGGGCAGCTGACTCATCACTGAGCACAGAGGGCGCTCAAAGAGCATCCGTTGAGTGAGGAATGATTAAGCTGGTGTTTGGATGCACGAAGATACTTACAGCAGTTGGGTATCAAGTGGTTGGAGAAAGAAGAAGGCAAAAGCGGTTTGAGTTAGGATCCTGGATGCAGAACAGGCAGGAAGAGGCGGAACCCAAATATAAGCTGGAGAAAGGCCTTCAGAGCAAGGAGGTGGGCGGGGCTCCGGGGCGGAGCTTCTAGGTGGGCGGGGCTCCGCGGAGCTTCTAGGTGGGCGGGGCTCAGCAGAACTGTGAGGTGGGCAAGGCACGCGCTCGAGCCCCAGATTCCACCAGCCCTACCCGCTGCCTTCCGGCCTCCTGACGGGTCTGTGCTCATGACACACTGGTGGTTAAATATTTTGAACGTCGCCCCTGGAGATGGGTCTCTCAAGAAAGATACCATCAACCAGCTGTTGCATTCTCTTCTGCAAACATGGGCAGGCTTCTAGGTGTGGGCTTACTACTAAAGCAGATTCCTAATTAGGGTGGATTTGAATCACCCTAGTGGGCTTTCATTTTAACTCAGCCTCCAGTACCTTAGGGAGTCAAAGAAGTTTATAGCTGCAAGGATGCTTAGAGATCATCTGGTGCATACACCCCTATTCAAGGGGAAACTGAGGCCCAGAGCAAGAAAGGACTTGCCCAAGGAGTTTTAGGGATAGATCTAGAACAATAACCAGGGTCCTTCTTCAGATCTGGGGAGAAGGGCAAACTCCGTTTCATCGTGTGCTCCCTGCCCTCTTTCTTTCTGAGAGCCAGGGAGGATACCTGGGGGCAGGTAAGGGCAGACCCTCACCTAATCTCTTGATGCATCCCTGAACTGTCTAAATTGGGGAGTCATTCCACCTCAAATCTTTGTACCATCAAAATGCATCTCTTTGGTCACTCACACTCCAAATCTTTTTCTGAAAGCCCCCTCTGTGAGCGAATGGTTAACAGGCTTATGAAGATAGCCAGGCGCCTGGCACCTAGAGGGATAAAGCTTGGGAGGAAATACTACTGTTTAACAAATGTGTAATTTTTTACAAGATGTTGTACCACTGCTTAATACCACAGTGCTGTTCTGGTAAGAGCAGTAGCTGCAAGATCGGGGGATCAGGTGTGCTCCTCCCTGCCTCTGGGAGGGCTGTAGGGGAGCACGGGCCACCCAGCACAGTGCCAGGACAGATAAGGGACTCGGCAGGGGGAGGGTGGTGGTGGTGTGCATGCAAATGCATTTAGGCCACAGTCAGGAGAGACATTGGGAGCTGGAGCATTTTATGACAGAACAACCAGTATGTAGAAAATCAAGCCTTGACTAGTTTGGGGTATCAGGAACTGAAGTGATGCCACACACATCCTGGTTTTCCTTAAGCAGCAGTTCTCAGATACTGTGCACCACGACAGGCAGGACAGGTGGTGCTCCCAGGTGAGCCACTGGAAAGCTCCCGGTGTCTGCCCACTTCCTCTCTCCCAAGGCAGGGCACTCATTGTGGCACTTACTGTGGCACTAGCGAGTGAGAGAACACCTCACTGCCCTGAGAATGTCAATGTGTGATTATTCGTAACGAGTGATCTAAATTCTTTGTGACATGCCTGCGCCTCGAAGTTGACCGCACAAGCCTGACTTGGAATAATGATGATCAAACTATACGATCTTGGGCAAGCCCCCTCATCTCATTGTGCCTCAGTTTCTACGGCTGTAAACTGTGAATAATGAGAGCTACTGTCTCACAGAGTTGTCGAGAAAATTAAACTAGATAATGCAGAGAGAGTGCTTTGCACAATGCTGACCTAGTGAACACTCAGAAATGATTAATTATCTTTTTTAAAATGTTGTTGGTTTTTTTTGATTACTTAGTATCATTTTTGTTATTCTATAATCAGATAAAATACATTTTAATAGGAAATTGCTTGCCCAAATATATATATATATATATATATATATATCTAACAAGGAATGTATTATACAAATATATCTTAAAATTCAAAAAACTAAAATGCAAACATATAAAATGAATTAAGCACTGAGAGCAAGGGCTCGTGCTTGCCCAATGATCTCCGATCCCCAAGGGAAGGCCTACAGATTTTCATCACCGTAAAAGATTTTGATGGCAATAAGGTTCTGAGCACATTCTGGCCTGAGAGAGGCTCAGTAGTGTGATGAGAGGCATGAAAGAGATTGCAACTGAGGAGAAAAGGGTTTGCAAACTCACATCTGTTTTCAAATCTCTCTGGTAGAGGCCACTGATTGAGTTAAAGTTTCTCAACCTCAGCACAGCCGAGGTTTGGGGCTGGACACTGCCTTGTTGTGGAGGCTGTCCTGTGCATTGCAGGGCCTCTCTGGTCTCTGTCTCACAGATGCCACTAGCACAGTCCCCCTACTTGTGACAACCAAAAATGTCTCCAGACACTGCCAAATTTCCTCTGAGGGGCAAAATCACCCCTGATTAAGAACTACTGCCTTAAACCGAAAGACGTACAATTATAATACGGGAATAAAGATGTTTTTAATGCATTTCAAAAATATTACTTATATAACATGAAAATATGGAATCGTTTATTTAAATCTTTACTGAAAGTAGTTGATCTTTTAAAAAAATGTCAAAAGCCTTTTCTAATAATTCTTAGCTTATCACATTTTTTAAATAAATATTGAAAATATCAGCCTCGTTACGAGTTGAAGTTTGTTTTCTTTCCATTAAATGGTAAATATCACATGATTTTCACTTAAAACCAAAGGCTGTTCCATATTTTTTAAACTCCTGATTATTTATCACTTTATCTTGCTTTTAAAAACAGCAGGTGATCTCACACTGTGTATAAAAATCAACTCAAAATGAATCAAAGACCTAAATGTAAGAGCTAAACTATAAAACCCTTGGAAGAAAACATAGGCATAAATCTTTGTGACTCTGGATTAGGCAATGGTTTCTTAGACAGGCTACAATAAGCAACAAAAGAAAAAATAGATAAATTGGACATCATCAAAGTTAAAAACATTTGTTCTGCAAAAGACACAAGTGAAAAGACAACATGCAGATTGGGAGAAAATATTTATAAATCATACATCTAATAAGAGTCTCGTATCCAGCATATGTAAAGATCTCTTACAACTCAATAATATAAGACAAATAACTCAATTTAAAAATGAGTAAATGATCTGAATAGAAATTTTTCCAAAGAAAACATACACATGGCCAATAAGCACATGAAACAATACTCAACATCATTAGCCATCAGGGAAATGCAAATCAAATCCAGAATGAGATGCCATTTCATAGCCACTAGGATGGCAATAATCAAAAACACAGATAATGACAAGTGTTGGTGAGAATGTGAAGTATCTGGAACTCTCATGCACTGCTGGTAGGAATGTGAAGTGGTGCAGCCCTTTGGGAAAACAGTCTGGAAAACAGTCTCAAAAAATTAAACATAGAGTTCCCATATGACCCAGCAATTGCACTCCTAGGTGGAAGAGAATTAAAAATGTATGTTCACCAAAAAACTTGTACATGGATGCTCATAACAGCATATTTATAGTAGCCAAAACTACAAACGAGTCTAATATTCATGAACTGATGAATGGATAAATAAAATGTGGTATATCCATACAATTGAATATTATCCAGCCATGAAAAGGAATGAAGTACTACAACATGAATGCGCCTTGAAAACATTGTGCTAAGCAAAAGAAGCCAGATACAAAAGGCCATTGCATTGACAGGAAATGTCCAGATGAGTCAAATCAATAGAGATGGAAAGTAGATTACTGGTTGCCTAGGGCTGGTGCTGTGGACTGAACTGTGTCCCCTCAAATTCACATGTTTTTTTTTTTTTTTTTTTGAGACAGAGTCTCACTCTGTTGCCCAGGCTAGAGTGAGTGCCGTGGCGTCAGCCTAGCTCACAGCAACCTCAAACTCCTGGGCTCAAGCGATCCTCCTGTCTCAGCCTCCCGAGTAGCTGGGACTACAGACATGCACCACCATGCCCGGCTAATTTTTTTTTCTATATATATTTTTAGCTGTCCATATAATTTCTTTCTATTTTTAGTAGAGATGGGGTCTCGCTCTTGCTCAGGCTGGTCTCGAACTCCTGAGCTCAAACGATCCGCCCACCTCGGCCTCCCAGAGAGCTCAAATTCACATGTTGAAGCCCTAATCCCTAATGTGACTGTATTTGGAACTAGGACCTTGAGGAGGTAATTAAGTTTAAATGAGGTCATAAAGGTGGAGCCCTGATCTGATGGCATTAGTGTCCTCACAAGAAGAGACACCAGAGACCTTCCTGCCCACCCCCACTTCTCCAACCAGCCACTGTGAGAGGACACAGTGAGAAGGCGGCCAGGAAGAGAGGCTTCACCAGAAACTGACCCTGCTGGACCCTGATCTGGGACTTCCCAGCCTTCAGAACCGTGAGAAAATAAGTTTCTGTTGTTGAAGCCACCTAGACTGTGGTATTTTTGTTATGGCAGCCTGAACAGACTAATACAGATGGGAAGGTTGGGGGGAAATAGGAAGTCACAACTAATGGGTATAAGGTTTCTTTTCAAGGTGATGAAAATGTTCTTAAATTGTAATGATGGTTGTACAACTCTGTGAATATACTAAAAAAACCCATTGAATTGCACACTTTAAATGGGTGAACTGTATGGTAGATGAATTATATCTCAAAAAAGCTGTTATTTTTCAAATGGCACATGTTATCTAGGGAAGAATTATAAAAATGGCCAATGCACTAACTAAACTAAATGGCCATGGAATACTGAGGACAGAAGCCTCCTCATGTGCCAGTGGCCAACAAAGACGCTGAGACTGGCCAGGTGAGAGCTGGCTAGATCTAAAATGGCGCCCTGTTTTACAATGTGATGTGCCTTAGTATGTAAATTAGGCATGGAGGAATTAAGTGGAGTATGAAAAAGAAAATCCTACCTTGGCTCTCTCCTGGCTATTAGGACCGAATACTGACTCTCAGGCTCAGCCTATCCAACAGGTGAGGAAAAGAGTCCCCACAACCATTCTGTTGTTGGCTCTGACCAGGAGAGTATTTGGTGATCACGTATGTGTACAAATGCATCTCTCATTCCTTTATTTTGTATTCATTCAAGGAACATCTACCAAATGAGTACTGTGTGTCCAGGAGTGTGCTAAGAGGTGGGGCTATGACCCCACAGAAAAGCTCTTTAACTTGTAGCAACTGGGGAGATGCGAGTCGAATGGCGGAGGTGGAGTAAAATTAGAGAAAAGTCTCAGTTTCACACGGTTATTCACTAAACACATGGTAATCAAGATCCTAAGGGGAGGCCGGGCGTGGTGGCTCACGCCTGTAATCCTAGCACTCTGGGAGGCCGAGGCGGGTGGATCGCTCAAGGTCAGGAGTTCGAGACCAGCCTGAGCAAGAGCGAGACCCCGTCTCTACTAAAAATAGAAAGAAATTATATGGACAACTAAAAATCTATATAGAAAAAATTAGCCGGGCATGGTGGTGCATGCCTGTAGTCCCAGCTACTCGGGAGGCTGAGGCAGGAGGATCGCTTAAGCCAAGGAGTCTGAGGTTGCTGTGAGCTAAGCTGACGCCACGGCACTCACTCTAGCCTGGGCAACAAAGTGAGACTCTGTCTCAAAAAAAAAAAAAAAAAAAGATCCTAAGGGGAGGTCTACTTTCCTGAATAGCAACAAATAATCCATAACCAGCCTGGACATTACCTGTAAAGGTACACTTTCAGGGTGCCCGTGGGAAACTGGAATCATTTATCCCTTAAGGAATTTAAATCTCATTCTCCTAATCTTAAAACGTGCACAGGATATATTTACTGGACAAGCGCTTTCTTCATAATTAGTTAAAAACAAAACAAAACAAAACATTCTGACTCTGTCAGAAAAGTCACCGATTCTGCAGTGGGGAATCAGAATTCACATGCACTTATCCTTACCCCAAAGATAGGTTGGTTATGTGAATTTGCTTTGGGAAAGAGCTTTGTATACAGGACCCTGAGCAAATGTTCACATACTTACTTACAGTTGGGAATTTACTCCTGTGAGGAGGGCAGTGACTAGTGCTGGGGTGATCTCCTTTTCATAACCTGACCGGAAAGTTAGTGTGGGTTTTAAGGAGGAGGAATTTCTAGGTGCTTTCTGGTCTTACCTACAATTATAGCTGTCAGCTGCCTGGGACTGTGAGGAGGGAGCGTTCATGCCCCACACCACCCAGCTCCAGAGAATTGTTGACAGGTAGGAATATGGACAGCGCTATTAGATCGGCTCATTTTTATGTGAAATCTCTTGATTTTAAAACATCAACATTTATTGCACAAATAGGTACCGAGTATCCTCTCATAGCAGGCATGGAGTTAGAGGAAGAAAGAGATATATACATGGGTTTTTAGAGTTTTTTGAAATTTTAAAAATACAAAGTTTAATTTGTTCTTGGAAATAATCATAGGGGAAAAAAATGAGGCAACTTTTCCTGTATGTACAGTTTCTTACTCCTGGTTTTTTAAATGGCGACTTCCTTTTAAATGTTGTAAAATTAAAACTCAGATGTACAGCTTGACAGGTTAACATCTTAGTCTTATTTTCACACCCACACTCTCGGGTCCAGTTGTCCAAAGGACAATGGAAACTTTGACAGATCCTTAGCTGTGCTGCTAGGAGCGCTAACACCCTGCAAACAGGTGCTGGTCAGGCTGAATATCACGTATCTGCACAATTATCGTTGCTATAGATAGTTAGGACTACGTGAGAAGCCATTCTGGCTAGAACCTTGTGGGCTTGCTCACGTGTACACACACAGGCAACACACTTTCACACATACGCACACAGTGTATTAAAAGGAATATAGACTTTCAGCAGCTCAGAGCTGTAAGCCCTAAGAGATCCTCCAGGCAAACTTTTTCATTTTCAGATGGGGAAACTGAGGCATAGAAAACTGAAGTCACTTGTCCAAAGTCACACAGCTTGTTAGCCACATGGCCGGGAAGCCTGTGCTTACATGTGAATAACACTGTATATAATTAGCATTTTCTATATTAGCATGGTAAGGATTTGTATGACTGTCTTCAGACTGGTAGCTAACCATACATAAAACGTCCCTTAACCCAGTCCTTCACAGCGACAAAAAACAAGGGATTTTATTACTTTCCCAAATAAATCAGCTAGTGTAAGAACGAATACAAAACATGCTTCCCTTGGCCTGGGCTCCTGGAGTCCTGGGTTCCAATTCTGTGACCGAAGCACACACAGCTCCTTAAGACAACGGACCAGTTGGTACAAACTCTTTATTGGGAATTGGGAGAAGCCGAGGGCCAGGGAGGGGTGGGGCCTCGCCTGGGTTACACGCTGGACTGAGCCCAGGGCTCTTGATTTCCATCCCACAGAAAACTTTCCATGTCACCCAGCTGCCTTCTCTAGGAATAGATCCCGGGAGCCAGATGAGGCCCCATGTGAGAGCCAGGTATCTTCTCCAAGTGTTGGGAAGCCGGAGCTCTCCTCCTTATCAAGCTGGTCTCAGTTTACACATGGAGAAACTGAGGCCCAGAGGTGTGGAGTTACTGTCACGGGGTCGCAGAAACCAAGGCAGCTTAACTTCTCAAAATTCCTGCTGACTCCCTCCCTTCCTCCTACTTCAAACAATTCAACCTAAGCATGCCCCGACACCTACCCCTCTGCTCCCCCTCTACAGGCCAACTGGTCCCCCAATTACCTTTTGCAAAATATTTGAATGGAAAAAAATATCTTTTTAACTGGACTTGAGGACGTTCATCTTCCAGTTATCTGCCAGGTCTGGTTCTCTTTATGTAAAAGGAGGCAGCTAGTCCCTTTGGGCCCCGTCCGAACAGACAGAGCTCTGCCCCCGCATTACTGACCAGCAGCTTCCAGATCCTACTAGAACCTACTCAGTGAGGCATCTCGCATACCTTAGCCTGAGAGCTCGATGTCACCTCTAAAGGGGACAAGCAGGGTCCAAACTTCTACGTGCCCTCTCGAGAGAGACATATCCCCCAACCCTGACACACACGCTCTGGGCCTCCTCCCCTCTTCACGTTCTTTCTGGAAAGAGCGAGGCCTTCGGCTTAGCCACCCAACCTTGCTGCAGGGCTGGTGAAACGCAGCAGCTGCCACTTCCCCCGGTCAACTTTGTAGGGCATCAGTGCTGACCTCCAGAGGCGCCCCCGTGGCCCAAGCCTGGGACTTGTTTGTGTGGGATCTATTGGTCATAACTGCCACACACACTCTGTCTCTCTCTGGTATTCACGCTACAAAGCGGGGACGCTTCCTTTCCCGGCTGCCTCCTAATCCTCCTTTTCTGCCTCCTGCACCGGGAAAATGTTCCATGTTCCTGCTGGGCTGGGCACTGGCCATCCTGAGACGACTGTGTGATCCCTGCTCCAGGAGGGCTCACAGCCAGAGGAGACACGTGCCCCAGTGTGGTCACCTTACTCAGCCCTGAGCTTCCTGGAGGAGGTGGTCCTGAGCTGAGTCCCAGCGGACCAGACAGGACACAGCCAGGGGAAGAGAAAGGGCAGGGGTGTTACAGGGCGGGAGAAAGCGCAGCACAGGCGGAGCCTCGCAGATGCGGGAGCGTGGCTTGCCAGGGCAAGGGGTCTGAGGCCGCAGTGTTCTGAAATGTCTCCGTCCTGGGGGCACCACCCTCGTTCGAGTGCTTGTGCCTCCGGCCAGGCCCAGCAGAGCAGCCCTCCTGGCTGGTCTCCCTGCCTCTGGCCTCCCCACCTCCACTGCCTTCCCTCCCAGCAGCCAGACAGGCCTCACCAGCACGCGCATCGGACCACGTCACCTGCAACATACTCACAGATGCTCCGCCACTTCCCTGACCTACAGAATCACGACCAAATTCATCAACCAGGGGCAAGGCGGCTTCATGATTTGGCCCTGACATAATCATACTGCTCCAGGGTCCCTTCTTCAAGTGGTCCCTTCTTCAAGTGGTCCCTGTTCCAGCCACTCCAGGCTGCCCCACATTCCACAGCTGTGCCCTGAACTCCCACACTGCCATGCTCAGGCTGTGCCCTCCGCCTGGAATCCTCTGGCTGCCGCTCCCCTGCACTCATCCTTCAAGGCCGTCCTCTCGGTTACCCTGTCCAGCCTTTGCAGTGCTCCCCGCACTGTCTGCCAATTCTTCCAAGTTCCCCCAGGCATCTTGCCAGTTCTTATATAATGCTCATCCTGCTCTGTCTAGGAGCACATCTATGCTGTATCTCTCCCCCCAAGGAGACTGGGTGCCTCTCGAGGGCCAGCTGGGGCACATCTTAGTCTTCTCTGAACCCCAGCACCCAGCACTGGGTGCTAAGAACACATGGTCTGAATTGCCCACAACCACATACACCGATGCTCCAGCTGGGAAGAGGACTTGGACGCCTCTCAGGCCCCCATCACACCTGCTGCCCCAAGCTGTTTCCTGGGCCACCCAGCTACTGCCCCCAAGTGTGTTTGGGGAGAGGGACACATTATAAAGGTGCCAGCCTAGGGGATGCCCAGGATGGGACCAGAGTTTGCTGACGGGGGTTTTGGAAAATGCCAAGCTAGAGAGTGAGACCTTTGTAGTGTCTTCTTTGGGGACCTGGATTTGGTTAAATTTCTGCCAACACCTTTCACTCCACCTGAGGGCTTTCGGCAGAGCAGCACATCAGGCCATCAAACTGGAAAACACACAGTGACAGACTCCAAATCGCCCCTGATGTCAAGCCTCCCCTTCTTTAGTAATAAAAGCACTCCCACTCTTTAGCCAAGCACTTGGCCACTCAGACTAAGGTCTGCATTTCCCATGCTCTCTTGCAACTAGGTTGAGCCATGTAATTACATTCTGATCAATAATATGAGAAGTATCCAGTGGCAATTTCTGGTAACCTTCCTTAAAAAGCACTTGAATCATGGTTTTTCTCCTTTTCTTTATTCCCCGCCTGCTGCCCTTTTTCTCTATTCAGATGCCTGGAACGCGCTACTATGGCTCCCACCTCCCATGGGATGAGGCGGCACTCCAGGGATGGCGGGAGAGTGAGCTGGACAGAGTCTGGGACTCTGGGGCGTTTGGGAAGCTGAGCTCCACACCAGCCCTACACTGCTCATCTGTGGACTTCTACCTGAGGGACGAATAAACCACAGCACAAATCATGTTATTCTGAGTCTCTATTACTTAAGCCAAGTTGCACCCTACCTGACACCCTGGGTTCTCCCCCCAGGGCTGTGAGGCCACAAACAGGACATGGGTGCTTTCTGGCTTTAGATCCCTCATCTGTAAAATGAGGGTCAAAAGCCCTTTCAGGCCAGGTGTGGTGGCTCACACCTATAATCCTAGCACTTTGGGAGGCTGAGGCGGGAGGATTGCTTGAGGCCAAGAGTTCAAGACCAGCCTGAGCAACATTGTGACCTTGTCTCTACAAAAAAAAAAAAAAAATTAAATTAAATTAAAAATTACCTGGGTGTGGTGGTGCATGTCTGTACTCTTAGCTACTCAGGAGGCTGAGGCAGGAGGACTGCTTGAGCCCCAGGAGTTTAAGGCTGCAGTGAGCTATGATTGTGCCACTGCACTCCAGCCTGGGCAACAGAGCTAGACTCTGTCTCTAAAAAAATTTTTTTTAAAAAGCCCTTTCATTTTGAATCTCAGAGTAAAGGTTTGAACACCATATGAAAGCAGCTTATTGGCAATCAGTTTTACCACCATAGGGTATAATCGTTCATTTCCATTCAACTGAACAAACACTGCATTATGGAGGTACTCTGTCAGGAAAGCTGCATCTGGTTGTGCAAGTTGTGCACCGTACTAATCCAAGGGCATTATTCGCTCTCTAGTCTACATGAACAGTGTCTCCTGGAGTTGCACAGTGCACAACTTGCACAACTATACCTGGCTGCACTGTTACCTGTGACGGTACAACGTGGCTCCAGGTCTCAGAAAGTTTAGATTCTAGTGGACAAATCATACATTCGGGTTCAACATTTATTTACTATGTGTCACTAACTGGGCTAGGTACTTTTTATCTAATGATATTTACATATATACATGTATGTAAGTTTCTATGCATGGGTATATTTTTAAGCAAAACACACACCTGCCATATGAAGTAGAACCCGAGTTGCAAACTGGGAGGCCTGTAGTCCAATCAAATGCAGAAATTTGGTTGCGTTTGTTTGGTCTGTGCGTTTGAATTAGCTGTCAGCATTTCCATAAAAACCCACATTTCTAGCACTTCTTGAAAAATTAGGTGACCTGGCAATACTGGGCCTCATTCTCACACTGGCAACAACTGGTGGAGCTTAAAAGCAATTGCTCTTTGGACAAACTCCCGTTTGCCTCAGTCCCCACCACTCCCTATTGTCTCTGACACAGTGGCCATGGTCAGTTACTACGTATCATTGGCTTTGCTGTTGCCTTTCTACCTGAAAGTTTAAATGGCAAGTGAAAGTTTTCTTATATACACATCTCTTTCATGAGTGGAAAAGTAAAAGGTGAACCAAGATGATCACATGGTCAAGAAAACAGGCCCACTTCCTTCCTTCCTTTATATTACTTATGTGATGTTATGGGTCCTGGGTTTGCTGCCTCTCGGTAGAAAGTGCTCAGCAGAGTGGGAGAGATGGGGAACAAACTGGGGGCGGGAGGTGGGGAAGACAGGCAGAGTTTAAACTTTATCTATAGTGATTTCTTTTTAAGGATGATCTGAACTAAACAAAACAAAATTGTAACATTTGTTAAATTTGGATGATGGGAACACAGATATATTCTGTATTCTCCTATGTTTAAAATGCTTCCTACTGAAAACGTTGAAATCAAAAGGAAAGTGCTCGGTGTCCTCAGTGTGGGGCAGGAGCCGTGCTGGGGGCTTGCAGGTAGAAGGATAAAGAAGGCTTCCCGAGGGAGGTCAAGGCTTATAAAAGGGGAAGAAGTGAAGGGCTCCAGGTCCAAGAGGTCCCCCAGCCAGGGGAGGTGGCGTGGGGGAGGTGGTCACGGGGCAGAGGGAGGGTGGGGACACACCAACGCCTGGCCTGACTCACCCTTGCCCCACCAGGCTCGTCCTGCGCACGACCGGCAGTGTTTCTAAGGATGTGTGCCTATTTTTAGAGGGGAGATTTATTTCTTTCCATTTCAACTGTTTACTTCTGTCCAGGGCTTGCGATTCTGCTGGTTTGTGTTACAAAGGAGAACCACGTCCCTGTGGACCAAACTTGGCTGCTTCCTGGATGGCCAGGAGCGCCCCCTACCTTACAGGATGCGATTTGGGGCACAGGTAAGGAGGACTTTACAACTGGGTGGAGTCTGATGGGAAGCCACGGCCGAGTGACACGAGTTCCAGGTTCCCGTCCTGGCTCTGCCACTGACTTGCTGTGTGGCCTTGAACAAGCCCTTTCCCCTCTGTCGACTTCAGGGATTTGTTGTTATTTTGATGTTTCATCACTAAAATGGTAACAATAACACCCCATAGGATTGGTACGAGTGTTTGGTGAAATACATAAAGCACCAAGTGAATGACACATGCCCAGGACAGACCCCATAAATTAGGGTTTCTCTACCTGCGCAGCATATGTAGATGCCAGAGGTGGGCAGGTGGTGTTAGATGGTTGCTAAGTGTCCTTGGCGCTCTGGGATTCTACAATTCTAGGTTTTCCATCATCTCTTCCTGCAATTCATGGCCCTTTTTTCTGAACTCTTGACACATTATAGGCGAAGGAAGGCAAGGTCTGTCTGAATTCGTTCTATCACTCAATAGCCGTGTGATTCTGGCCATGCATTTGTTTATCTATGCAATGGTATTATTCCCAACCTCTGAGGATCAATCTCATAGGATCCTTGTGGAGATATTATGAGATGATGCCCATAAAATGCTTAGCATAGCACCTGGCATGTAAGAACACCTCAACAGAAAACAATAGTTTATTATTATGATTATTTCAGGCTTTGCAGGGGATCTGTTGTTTTTTTATTATTGTTTCTGTGGTGATATTATGTCCCAGATTCCTAACAGCTGACTTTAAAATCAACTCTTAGGACCCAATTTCTTTATAAGGTTGAAATGATCTCTACTTTCTTCTCTCCTGCAAATATTTTGATCCTTTTATTGAGACAGTTTTAAAAATATTCTGCCTTTTCCCCAAAGCCTCATTAACAAGCAATATTTATAGTTAAATTCTCCGTGTTGGTGGATTTGCAATTTCTTTTTTTTTTTTAAGCGTGATATTTATGGTGAAAAGAACATAACAACTTCAAAAGAAATCAAATTGAAAAAAACAGTTTGCTGTTTGTTCTCCAATCTGTTCTCCAAGTTCCCTTCTGGGCTGGTCCCACAGGTGCTCCCAGGGCGTCATGGTTAATAGCACAGGTGACAGGGCCAGGGCTGTCTAGGTTGGAATCCAAGCACCGCCCAGGTTGCATCCTGAGCAGGTTACTTCATCTCTCCAAGACTCTGTTTCCTTGTCCTTAAAATGGGGCTAATGACTGAACCTTCTCCAAGGACTAAATGAGATAATAATCCACGGAGGGCCTTTCCCGTGGCACCCGCAGCACACGCTGGGTATCTACCGATCATATGAGAACTGTACACTGTTCCCCGCGCGAGTCCCAGGGACTTATCATTCTCCAGGTTCTCTGCATTGCCCCGGCTGCCTGGTACAAAGGCAATCTGAACTGAGGAGTTGGCTCCGCTTCAGAGCAGCATCCACTTAACTCCAGAGAGACGAGAAAGGGCAGATCCTCTGGGGAATCAGTCAACAGCGGATACTTTTAGCACATGAAGCATTCCTTTCCTGAGGGAGTCCAAGTGCAACAATCTCATGATAAGCTCGAGTTTTTCCAGAGTGAGAGACAGAAAGTTTCAGGGACTCTTTCTTTCTTTTTTAATATGCACAAGCTTGGAATCCTCTGCTGCAAACAGAGCTGCTTTCCAACTCCTCGTACTCTATTCTGTCACATGACACTGGGGCTTAAAAATTGCATAACTGAAAACAGCACCCCTTGAAGTGTTTGCCCTATTCAGGTACTAAGACAGGCAGGAATGGCTTGAGAAATCATACGTGGTTAGAGCTGGAGAAGGTGTCCGAGGCCATCTAAGCCAACTGCGTCCATTTTACAGATAGGGAAACCGAGAACCGATGAGGGAAAATCATGTGCCTAAGTCCACAGCAGAACCAGGACTAGAGCACAGATTTCTGTATCTCAGGCTCTTCCCAGGAAGAGAGGGATGACTTTGCATACAGCACCCTCTCAAACCACAAAACCAGAGCACATCTGCAGCCCAAACTACCTTCCTGAAGCCTCCTATAAAGCCTTAGAGAAACATGGCTAAGACATGGACTCTAGATCCATACCGTGGCTCTGTCACTGTCTAGCTGTGGGGCTTTGGACAAGCCCCTTTCACCTCTCAGTTTCCTCATCTGTAAAATGGGGATGACAACAGTGCCTGCCTCCTAGGATCATGATGATGGTTAAACGAGTTAATATTTTCAAAGTGCTTATGACATGCAGAACAGCACCTGCACATAGTGCCAGACGAGCACTTGTTAAACAAAAATAAAAACAGGAGGAACATGGAATTTAACAGAGAGGGGAGTGGCCCAGGCACCAAGGGACCTGGGCTCTGATCTGGTTCTGTTCGGATGTGTGACCGAGAGCAAGTTCCTTCCCCTCTCTGGGCTCAGCTCAGGCTCTGTGAGCTGAGGGGCTGGGGGTAGACACCTGCTGGCAGGCGGGGAGCCTCTCATGGGCTGCAAACCCTTGGCCTCGCCCTGCGCTACGATTTCAGAGCCTGGGCCCAGGGACAGCGAGATTGAGCTGGAATGTCTGTGCACTCCGCAAGAAGGGAGGCCCACTAGGCCTTTTCAAAACTCACACACTGTCTTGCAAATCAGGTAACAGAGATGATCTCAGTAAAGGGGCCAATTGTGTGACCGGGACCAAAACCCACTGGCCTCCGTTATCTCCCACCCTCTCTCTGGTTTCGCTTTTCTTTCCCTGAACTGAGAGAGAAAGGAGTCTTTGAAAAACGTCATCTGTGAAACCACAGTGGTACGAGAGTCCCAGGTTTCAGATGGCGCAGGCCCACTCCCAAGTCCCTACGCTCAGTTACTTTCTCCTGCCGGAGCGGGAGGTGCCCACACCTGGGAGCCTGTCTGATATCCGAGTCCCCACGCCCTGGTGGTGTGACCCCAGGCAAGTTAGGCAGCAAGCTGAGCCTCAGGTGCCCCATCCCTTGGGTGGCACAAGGGAGGGGCCTCTCTCCTGTTAGTCACCTGGGCAGGAGCACTGGCCGAGCTAGAGGCAGAGGGCCTGGGGGCTTGCTGCTGAGGCCAGGTACCCTGATCCGTGGGGTGGGGTGAAAGGGAGCTCCCAGCTGGGCTTCAGCGCAGTCCTCAGGGCTGCACCTCCATTCTCTGGGGGCTCCTCCTCTGGCCCCCACTCCCGGGCCTGATGCCAGGCTCCGACCCTTGCAGTCGCCTCCCCTACTTGCAGCCACAGCCTCGTCTAACCTCATCCCCCTCCAGCAGCTCAGGGGAATGGCAGAGACAGCAGGCCTGCGGGGCCCTCGGTGGTCCACGCTTCTCCTCCCTGGGAAGCGCGAAGATTCCTCGGTGGCCCCCCTCCCACCTCTCACTGGTCTCCCCGGCACCCCCTGGTCCACGTGTGCCCGGCCTCAGCTCCCGAAACCGCCACGCCCACTGAGTCACTGACCCTTAGGGACTCCACGGGCCTACTGAGAAAAGTCCCAACTCTCCAGTCTGCTGTGCCACTGCCCCATTATCTAGCGCAAACCCCCTTTCTGCGCACATCTGACCCTCCACAGAAACCACACTGAGACTCCCCAGCCCCAATGCCCACCCCACAGGAGCCTTTGCCCGTGGCCTTCACTCGGCCTGGAATTAGAAAACCCAGGGCCCAGTTCCAATATCACCTGCTCCGTGAAGCCTCCCACCGGTAGGAATTAATCCTCTGTCCGAGCTCCCAGTCTGCTCCCCAGGACACGGTTTATTACGTGCCCATCGCCGCCGGCCTGAGCCCCAGGGCGCAGCCCCCGCCAGGCTCCCTGGTGCTGCCCAGCACAGGCCTGGTGCCTGCAGGTAACTGGGTCACACTCACTGAGTGAACCAGAAGTGGCTACATCTCCCTTTTGTTCTCCCTTTTTAAAGCTGTTTGTTCTTGTAATTCTAGGCGACAGTGATAGAGGATAGAATTAGAACAGAATATTTTACAGCTTGATTGTTCCTGCACAGAGTCTGTTTTTACTGAAACCCAAGCCAATGGGCAGAGGGGACGCAGGGGAGGGAGGAAGGACCCAAGGCTCTCCCCACCAAGCCCACTTCTAATCAGCTTGAGCAGCCAGGTTAGGAGACCACTTTCTCGTGGCCCTGCAGGGGAAACCAGTGAACATGAGGAAGACGCAGAGACGCTGCAGAGGGATTTGTCATTGTAGGGGGCCTGGGACTCAGGAATCTGGGTTATCTAGAAAGAAGCCACTTACTCAAACTGGAGATAAGACCAGGTTATAAGTCACAGAAACTTAGCCCTGAAAGTGACCAACCAACTCCATCATTTCATGATGGGGACACTGAGGCCTAAGGAGGACAGCAACTAGCCTAAGGTCACATGGAGTGAAAGAGACAGGACTGGGTTGGAAGTGGGACATCTAACTTCCAGTCCTGCATTTTTCCAGCTAAAATGTGCTCCCTGTACATTAGCAGTTATTATTTGTGGGTGAGTGAAATGATATTGAAGTGGTGGTGGTGGTTTGGAGATAGGGTCTCACTCTGTTGCCCAGGCTGGAGTGCAGTGGCACAATCGTAGCTCATTTTAACCTCAAACTCCTGGGCTCAAGTGATCCTCCTGCCTCAGCCTCGCAGGTATCTAGGACTATAGGCGTGCACCACCATACCTGGCTAATTTTTTTTAAAAATTTTGTAGAGATAGGGTCTCGCTATGTTACCCAGACTGGTCTCAAACTTGTGGCCTCAAGTGATCCTCCTATCTCAGCCTCCCAACGTGCTGGGATTACAGGTGTGAGCCACTGCACCCGGACTGAGGTGTTGTTTTCTTTATGGATCACTGTTAAACCAGAGTTGAGCAATGACTAGTTAAAAAAGAAAAAGGCAAGAAAAATTCCATTTTTAATGAAAAATATGTAAAATGGAAAATTCACTTAATTCAGTAACATTCATTATACCTGGGCATTGACCTGGGTGCCTGGGATATAATTATGGGATGAAGAGCCCCATCTAGTAGGCCACCTAGGAATCGCTCTCTCGGCCCTGCTCACAGCTCCAGCGTGGCTTGCTAAACCACAAGCACAACCAAGGAGCCATCTGCCTCTCGATGCTGTGTACCCTGACTGCAGAGGCAAATTCTGAGGAGGAAACAAACTTCTTAAATGTGCCAACTGTGAAATGCAATGATAAAACATCAAACAAGTGAGAGGACTCTTCTAGTCCTTTATTTCTCCGCTAATTCATTCCATGCCACATGCCCTCCACTGTCCTGAAGCAGTTGGCTTGCTAGAACGGGGAAATTGCCTTTTGAAGACTCAGTGATGGCACCAGCTAGGGTGGGTGCAGGGATGGGGCGACGTTCTCTAGAAGGCTGTATATGCCCTGAATCAGCAGGCAGTCTACGGTGCTGTTTCTCCCACAGCCGGGATTCATAGTTCCAGGAATCGGGGTTGGAAATAGGAATGGCACCGCTTACCGTTTCCCCTAGTGACCCACCAGCAAAATTTTTGCTTCCTGTTCCTATAACCTCACACTCTGCTGGCCTAGAAGTCTTAGTTTCAAAGGGAGGAATGCTTCCACCAGGAGAAACAAACAACAATGATTTCATTGAACTGGAAGTTACAACTGCCACCAGGCCAAGTTCCGTGGTTCAGACTTGTAATCCCAGCACTTTGGGAGGCTAAGGCAGAAGGATCGCTTGAGGCCAGGAGTTTGAGACCAGCCTGGGCAACATAACAAGACCCCTGCCTCCACAAAAATAAAAGTTAAAAAATTAGCAGGATGTGGTGGCACATGCCTGTAGTCCCAGCTACTTGGGAGGCTGAGGTAGGAGGATCGCTTGAGCCCAGGAGCTGGAGTTGCAGGGAGCTATGATCAGACTACTGCATTCTAGCCTGGGTGATAAAGCAAGACCCTGTCTCAGTCACGCTTGAAGGTGCTGACTCGGGGAGGTGGGGGATGGGGGGAGGGGATGGGGGTATAACTACATGATGAGTGCGATACGCACTGTCTGGGGAATGGGCATGCTTGGAGCTCTGACTCGGGGGGATGGGCGGCGGTACATGGGCAACGTATGTAACTTGAACTTTTGTACCCCCATAATAAGCTGAAATTAAAAAAAAAAAAAAAAAGAAAGAAAGATATGAAAAAAAAAAGACCCTGTCTCTAAAAAACAAACAAAACCCCAAAACTGCCACCCGATCACCTTGGGCTCCTCTTGCCTCTGATTCAACAGGCAGAGAAGGGAGTTACTGTTCTGGCTGGGGTCACTGGCCCTGGCTACCAAGGGGAAATTGGAGAGCTACTGCACACGGGAGGTAAGGAAGCTTATGTCTGGAACACAGGAGATCCCTTAGGGCATTTTTTAGTATTACCATGCCCGGCGATTAAGGCCAATGGAAATCTACAACCCAATCCAGGCAGGACTAGTAACGGCCCAGCCAGGGGTGCGGAACCTGTGGCCTCAAGCCCACATGTAGCCCTCCAGATCCCAAGTGTGGCCCCTTGACTGAATCCAAACTTCACAGAACAAATCTCTTTATTAAAAGGCTTGGTTCTGTAAAATTTGGATTCAGTCAAAAGGCCGCATTCAAAGATCCAGACAGAAATGAAGGTTGGGGTCACTCACCAGCTAAAGAGCCACAATGAGCTGAGGTGCTTGCCGAAGGCAGAGGGGATACAGGATGGGTGATGGGAGAGGGTAGCTATAAATATCAGCCACAGCCACACGACCAGTTACAGAAATGAGGACTGTAATTGCCATGAATACTTTCTCCTTATTTTATGAACATGTTAGCGTATGTGTATAGCAAATACCTTTGGGTTCTCTCCCCCTCTTATTCCCTTATCATGCAACATAGATGCCTTGACTTTATATCATAGTGTTTACGTGTGGTTAATTTTACGTCATTGCATTTAAGTTATAGGACATAAGGGGAGAAGAGTAAACCTCACTCAAGGACTTTACCTCTTCTTCTGGGGAGGGGGTTAGTGTATTTTCTGTTGCACACAGGATAGTTGCATCCTGTTGGGCAGAATTATGACCACGTTATTGTTTTTACGTGGAGGTTCAGTATGGTTTAAAGAGGTATACATGCATGCCAAGTTGACACGGTGTGGACTTGTGATGGTTAATTTTGTGTGTCAACTTGACTTGGCCCTGAGGTGCCCAGACATTTGGTCAAACATTATTCTGGGTGTGTCTGTGAGTGTTTCTGCATGAGATTAACATTCAGATCAGTACACAGCGTGAAGGAGATTGCGCTCCCCAGTGTGGGTGGGCCCCGTCTAATCAGTTGAAGGCCTGAATAGACCAAAAAAGCAGGACTCTCCCGCAAGTAGGAGGGAATTTCCTCCCACCTGACTGCCTTGAGCTGGGCCATTTTTTTCCCTGCCTTTGGAATTGAACTAAAGCATTGGCTCTTGCTGGGTCTTTGGCCTGCCTGCATTTGGACTGGAACTATAGCATGGGCCCTCCTGGGTCTCCAGCTTGCCGACCACAGATCTTGGAACTTGCCAACCTCCATAACCATGTGAGCTAATTTCTCATAATAAATCTCTTTTCATATATGTATATGTATAAATACGTATCCTGTTGGTTCTCTTTCTCTGGAGAACCCTGATTTAACACATTTTTTAAAACCCTGCGAAGGCAAAGTTATTCTAATGTCATTCTCACAAAAGGAAAAAGGAAGTGGTAGCTTTAGGAAGTGTACGCCTGTCCCTCCCCGGTGGTGACGTTAGGCTCCCTGCACCTGTAGCGCCGTGTTCCCCTTTAGCACCTACTCACATCAGGGTCCAGCTCATCCAGCTCATTTTCCAGGGTCCTGAGCTCTTCCTCTGTTAGGGCTCCAAGGATTTCGTCTTCATCCAGGTCACGGTATTTCTCTAGTTCTCGTCTGTACGACATCGTGGAAGGACTTGTCTTTGTCTCCTGAGTTTCTGCGCTGATCTACGACCAACCAGAAAGAGAAAAATCTTAGGAAAACCCTGCTCTGATTTGCTGTCCCAAAGCAAATGGATGCTCTTCATGCACACGGTGGCCTGGGCATGTCCTGTGAACCACCAGGATACTAATGACTACAGTGGAACACTGCACTGAGTTTGACTAATTCTCTAACGAAGCTGCTCAAGGTGAAAGTCCTGAGGGCATGTGATTTAATGAGTGGTAATTGGTTGCAATTGGCGTGGACATTAATTACAAGTAAATGGGTGATTATAAATGGCTTGTGAGTGCCTGAAAACAATTTTATTCTTCAAGTAGTTCAAATACTTTTCTGTATAACCCTCCACCCTTCACCCCACACCCCAGTGGGAATCATGAATGCTGTAAACGCTGCCAAAGCTGATTTTAAAAGAGGGAGGGTATATAATGGTTAATTGAGCACCGGCTGCATACAGGTCCTCACCTGTTCCATCTCATTCAATCATCACAAAAAGGAGCCTCTAGTAATAGCTAACTTTAACTACCATACACCAAGTTGTGTGTTAAACACTTGCCAAGGATTTTCTAGTTTAACCTATGAGGTAAGTATTTATTCTTATCCCCATTTTACAGATGAGGATGCTGAGCTTAGAGAGTTTAGGCAACTTACCCAAATCACGCCACTGGGAAGTGGTGAATCCACATTTGAGCTCAGGTCTGTTGGCTGTCCCAGCCTGCATTGCTCTGGCCATTGCGTCACAGCACCTTTTTCATAGGATCACGCAATGTCATGGCCAGAAGGAGACTGCCTAGTCCCCTCGTTTTACTCGCAAGGGAGCTGGTTTGGAGGGAAGAAGTGGTTTGCCGGGGGGATCCAAGGAGACCAAGGTCCACATCTGCCGCTTCCCAGGCTGCCCTCTCTTGCTGGAGAAGGCCACCGTTCATTGCCCGTCTCACAGGGAACACCTAATGCCTGTGTTCGGATCCTGTCTCTGCTACTTCCCATAGCCATGACCTGTTGACTCATCTGAGCCTCACGACACACCCTCTCAGTTAGGATTTTTAATTAAAACCATTTTATCAACGGCCCAGGGTTCTCTCCACTATACAATACTGCCTCTTGCCTACACTGAGAGGGACAAGGGGGCCTCGATCCTCTGTCCTCAACTCGCCTAAAGCTGCCTGGTACCACAACCAGCCAGCAAAGTCTTGGCATCCCCTCACTCAGCAAAGTTCATCGTGGCCCATAGCACTGGGCCACACTTCTCTCTGCAGCCCGTGCATCTGTCTCCCGCATGGCTTCCTCACGGGCAGGGTCTGGGTTTTCTCCATTCCCTTCTCCCAGGGCCCAGCCCAGGACTATGCATACAGTAGGAAGTTTCTCCCTGAAAGGAACCCATTTCAGTTCTCTACCTGCCTTTGTGGTCGATCAGGCAGCCCTGAGGAGATTCTGGGCTCTTCTGCTCTTGGGGAATGTTAGCTGGCTGCAGATGCTGCTATTATCTCTATGTATGTGCCCGTCCCTTCCTGTCCTTAAACCTACCTGAACTGAGCCACCAGCCTTTCTTTCTGAAGCTAACGGGCTGGCAGGTAAGGCAGCAGCTCAGGGCTTCCTTAAATTCAGCAGAATAGAAGGTAGTGCTGCATGTAGAATCAGTGTGATGGATTCAACTGTGTCCCCTGAAATCCATATGTTGAAGTTCTAACCCCCAGTGCCTCGGTCACCTAGAACCACATTACAGGTAAGAATGTGACCTTACTGGAAATTGGGTCATTGCAAATGTCATTGGTTAAGTTTAGATGAGATCACACTGTGGGCCCCTAATCCAATGTGACTGGTGTCCTTATAAAAAGGAGAACTTTGGACACAGGCACACACACAAGACCACCACCATGCGACGATGAAGGCAGAGATGGGGGTGACGTTTCTACAAGCCAAGGAATGCCACAGATTGCCAGAAGACCAGCAGAAGCTAAGGGACAGACCTTGAACAGATCCTTCCTCACAGCCTGCAAAAGGAACCAGCCCTGCTGACACTTCGGTGTCAGACTTCTGGCCTCCAGAAAGGTCAGATGACAAGTGTCCATGGTTTGAGCCACTCAGTCTGTGGTGCTTTGTTATAGCAGCCCTCGAAAACTTACATAATCAGTATCACCGTCTTCACAGCAGTTCATATTTTTAGACCCCCATGCTGAACAAACAAACAAATAAACGAAACCCATGACTCATCTGTGAAATGACTGATGGAATTTTCCAGAGGAGAGAAAAATGAAACTAGGAAAAGACAACCAACCAATCAATCAAAAAGCTGGGGTTAGTTGTTAACTAAAAAGAATTAAAGTCATCAAAAATAAACTAAAACCATGTTCATTAAGCTAACAGAAAGAGTCTCCACTTCAGCAAACAGAGAGCACACTTTGTTAGAGTAAGTCTGTGCATGTGTGGGCATATTTGTAGGAGAAGTCCAAGGGTATGACAGCCGGCTCGATAAGAGGGACCGGCTTCCCAAATACAGAAACCCCAGTACCATGCTTTTCTCTCAGAATGGCTCGGCCTGGCCTGACGTCTTCCTTTGACCAGACCCCAAGAATGCAATGTTCAGACCATAAAAGGGCCCCCTCCTTGATCCATTTCTATTTACTTCCAAAGAAAGTACAACCAGCTGACAATGCTCTGGTATAGATGAAAAAAACCTTCCTGAAGGCCCTCTGAGAACAACCTAATTTGGCTTTTCCTAAGTGAATCCAGGACAGGGAGATGATCTATGATCTCCACCCTGGGACCCTAACAAAGGGTGCAGAAGGTTCCAGAACCAACACACAGGGATGTCCAGAACCGCCTCCAAACTAGGGTCTCTTGGGCTGCAGAACACAAAGTTTTGGTGCTCAAACAAGTTTTGGGTTATACCAAATTCTGCAGGACTCTGAATGGCAGGACTTCCCAAACATTTTGGTATGCTACTACGCAATGGCATCTCCAAGAGGAATGGGCTGCGAGCATAATTTCCCAATCCTTTTGATTCTCCCAGAATTGGAATCTCATGAAACAAAGTTTGGAAAACACAGCCTTAGGCTCAGCTCTGGGTCACATCAGGGAGGCACTCAGAACCTCGCAGGAAGGCGCATAGAGACAGGACCAGCTAGGACACACTTCTGGGGAAAGTCAGGCAGCTTTGGAACCGTGGGAGCTCCCATGCCTGTTACCTTTTCCAGCTGACTCACTTTCTAGATGATTTGTGGTAAAACCCTTAGAAAAAGAGTCATGGACAGACTCCGGAGAATGGACGAGCCAGGATGAGGGAGCTGGGGAGGAAGGAACCCACGATCAAAGCCAGCTTGGGGAAAGGGGCTGGGGAAAGAGCCAGGAGAGAGAAGGAGGTGGCAACTAAGGGTGGGCCCTCCAGAGATGGCCTCCTCCAGAGATGCCACCCCAAGACGCACAACTGTTACATTTCTTCTTATTGCATGTGGGAAAGTTAATGTACCACTCACGCATCCCAAGGTGCTACTGAATTCAAAAATCCCATATGACAGGATTTCAGAAGCCCTTTCTAATGTCAAGTGTCCCGTGAATATTACGGAGCGGTGAGGCATTACATTAAATAAGCTGAGAGGAACCGAGAGCTCCTAAGGTAAACTATGAAGCTGTCAGCTTCAGCCACACTCATCCACTTGGCTCACAGGGCCAGCAGCGTTAAGCAGGATTCTCCTCCTGTGGCCGGGGAGGTGGGGAACGGGAGGTGGGAGAGAGGCGGGGTGGGAGGGAGGTGAGACCAGTGCGGCCACAGAGCTACTGCAGCGTGGTCTTCAAATACCGCTCGGAAGAGACTGCGTTTTATGATTGTTCATAAAATGCCTGCATTTCCTAATAAAAGAGGTGTCAGGGATGAAACGCAGGCCTGAGACTCACAGGACTTTGGTTGGGGTGCTAATTGTGACAGTGACTCCCTCGGTGACCCTGGCTAAGTTCCTCCCCTCCTCTGGGCCTCTGTTTGCTCATGTGCAAAATGAACAAATTGGATGACCCGAGTGGTTCCTAAATTGTGCCAAGAGGAGGTCTCTGGCTCTGAGAAAGCGCCTCTAGGGCCTGCAGGGGGTTAAGGCTAAGTGAAGGGGCTCACCCTGGATTTTACCTGATGTGTTTGTTTGGGGTTCCATATCAGATTTCCCTGGCAGAAAGGATTCTGCCGCTCGAATAAAAAAGTGAAACTCACTGGACTGGGTTTCTTGGTCTGTATAGTGAAGGGCTGACAGAACTCGCCCGGACAGGGTGCTGTGGGGATTAAGTGACGACAAGCAGATGAGGGTGCCACCTGGGGCTGGTGTGCAGTGAGCCATCACTGTGAGGCTGCTGCTGCTGGAGCCTTCACCTCTCCCGCACCTTCCCCCACACACTGTCACCAGATTGTAGTGTCCCACTTGTCTTCATGTCCCCAGTGCCTACCCCTGGGCTGGGCCCAGAGGAGCCATTTGGGGACAGGAAATGTGCACAACTCCGTTCTGGTCTGGGGTTCTTGGAACCCTGGGCAAGCCCCTTCTCTTCTTGGCTGCTCTGTTTTTCTATCGTTGCCATGGAAAGATTAGACCAGGTCTGGGGCAGCTGGGGATCCTAGGGGGGAGGGACAGACAGGAAGGGGGTGATGAAGCCACCGGGTTCCCAAGGTGGCCCGCCTGGGACAGACGGCTCCTCTGTTACTACCCTAAGTAAGAGTTGTTGAGAAAAACAAAAGGGTAGGTCAATAAATTTAAAACACCCTTACACACATAAATCTGCCAAATCTGGTATCTATTTTACACTTACGGCACATCTAGCCACCCTGCTCCTCCAGGGCAGAAGCCTTAAGCCTCCACTAAATATGAAAAAACAGAATTTACAAGCTGTGCCGGGAAGTAAAACCCGGCAGGTCGGACAGTAAAAATTAGAGGGTCAAGGACCGAGGTCATCCATCAGGAAAGCCTCGGAAATGGAAGTTCCCAGAAGGGGCAGCTCTGGAGCATGAAAGGCCCTTTTAAATTGTTCATGGGCCGCAGGTCCAGGCACTTCTGCTCATGGCACCTCCAGCGTCGCCCGCCGAGTGGGAACGCTGCTTGGGGAGGAGGCACTGGAGTGGCATCATCTTGATTTATGGACTGCTCTTCCCTGAGCTCACAGCGAGCTGAGTCACGAGTTCGAATGCATATTTTCCAGTTATACCATCTTCTTGTTCCAGCCACAGTGAACATCTTGAGCATGGGGCAAAGAAAGGTTGATTTATAAACAAAGTTGACCCTTCATACCCCATCTCCTTGTATATTTGTCCCTCTCTTTTGGAAGATACTTTGGCTAAAGGGACTTTAGGCCACGATTCCTCATGCCTAAATCCTGCATCCCGGGACAATGCCATTTACTCGCTCTCCGGAACTTCTCTCTTCCCTTGGCTTCAGGGACACAAGAGCATCTGCAATGTCCCCTGTCCCTCCTGAGGGAGCTGTCACCCTCTTCCACTTTCAAGGGGCACTTTGCAGGCAGCCATGTTTTGTGTCATGTGACACCCTCCGCGCTCAGCTGATTGGACAGAGTGGGTGCCTGGCTCAAGGGCAGCTAATTGGCTGGTCAGTGACAATATTCTGAGGTGGCGTAGGACAAACAAAACAAAAAAACAACAAACAGGAGTTGGGCAAATGGGCTCCTCCATTTGCATTTGTGTTAGTGTCTGTGGGGGCCCTAACAAAGCAACAGAACTGAGTGGCTTAAGCAACAGAAATGTGTCGGCGCTCCATTCCGGAGGCCAGAAGTCAGAAATCAACGTGTTGGCAGGGTTGGTTCCTTCCGAGGGCTCTGGGGTGATCCGTTCCAGGCCCAGCTCTATTTCTGGTGGCCTTGGGCATTCCTTGGCTTGCAGATACCTTCTCCCTGCGCCCTCTGTACGTGTCTGTGTCCACATTTCCCCTTTGGATAAGGACGCGGTCAGACTGGATCGGGGCTTCCCTAATAACCTTATCATGCTCACAGGTCACTTTCACAGGTACAGCTTTTCAGGGGACACAATTCAACCCATAACAGTATAGAGATGCCAGGGCAGCTGGGGTGAAGGGAAGCCGGGGGCCCATGACGAGCGTGTGGAAACCAAGGCCACGAGGGACGAGACGCGGCCAGGGAGCGAGAGTCCTCTGAGAGGGAGAGCTCGTGCAACCTGAGAGATGGAGAACACCGAGTCCCCACGGGTGCCCAGGGCCCCGTTCCCTCAGGCCTGGGTCACCCCGGCTCCAGATGGCTTCCCACAAGACCCCTGTCTTCCCACAACCCTTACATAGTCCACCTCTGTCCTCACATCCCCTCACTGTCCTGAGGGACCTTGAAAGAGTCCCCGCTCCTTGCAGCCAAGCAAGAATGACAGCTCCAGCTCTCTAGGTTTTCCTCCTCTTTTTCTGACTCCTTAGGCTCCCTGATGACATGTTATTCTCAGCTCACCGGTTTCTCTGATCTTCTCCCTCCTCACTTCTCACAGCCTCCCTGGCTGGCTGTCATCTCTTCCCACGAGGGTTCTGTTACCATGATAAGCTGATGACCCTCAGATTGTCCCTGAGCCCCGGCTCCCTGCTGGGCACCTCCGTCTGGGGCCCCTCGGGCCCCACATCCCTGCCTGAGTGCACCTGTGCCTCCACGCCCCAGCCCCACACCCCAGCCCAGATACCCTCCCTGCCGACAAGCCTCTCTTTTCATTGTTACAGTTGCTTTCCAAATTGTGGTAAAATACACATAATCTAAAATTTACCATTTTAACCATTGTTAAGTGCACAGCTCTATGGCATTAAGTACATTCCCTTGCTGTGCAACCACCACCCCATCCACCTCCAGACTGCTTCCGTCTACCCCAACTGAAACTCCGCACCCCTGAACCCTAGCTCCGTTCCCCTCCCTTGGCCCCGGCAGCCACCATTTCTTTGTGCCTCTGTGAATTTGCCTCCTCCAGCTACCTCAGAGGTGTGGAGTCACGCAGTGTTGCCTCTTTGTGCCTGGAACCTTGTCTCTTTCACATCCTCGCCTCTGTCTCTCGTCTCCCTTCTCTTGGCGCTGCCTTTTGTGATCTGTGTTATTACAGCAGTCTCCCACCTGTCCCCTGCCTCAGTTCTCCCACCTTCCTGTCCTCATTCAACTCAGCTCCAGAGGATCTTTGTGAAAATCAGTCTTCATGCTGCTCCCGAGCTGAAAACGACTCCCACCACTTCCCATCATGCCAGAGAGAGAGCATGTCCTCAGGCACCGTCCCCCCACACCCAGGACACTGCTCCTGTCCTCCCACAGCCTCTGCGGGCACCCTGTGGAGGCAGTGCTGCCCCTGCCTGGTGGGGGAGATGGGCCCCCCACACCTCTCTGTACCCGCAGGCTGGGCAGGGCGAGGGCCACGATCACACCAACATCTCCACACCTCCGCACCCAGCCCTGGCCTGGCTCAGAGGGGAGGCGCAGTCACTGCAGGCGGAATGGGACTGTCAGTGAGGGACGCAGAGTGCTGGGAGCAGGGGGACAGCCAAATCCTATCCCGGCCAGTGATCGCTGGGGGAAGAAAGTCAACCAGCACTTGGTCGGGCGGGCAGGGGTGGGGTGGGGAGTGGAAGCGCTAGTCCAGGGAACTTTCGGAGCCCTTAACATCCTCGACTTTTAGGGTTGAGATTTGGGTCATAAAATGTGATGCAATAATTATGCCAATAACCACTCCTCCGATGCGCAGAGACCTTTGCAGCATATAAAAAAATAACCACTTTTATTCCTGCAGTCACATGTTCCCGGGGGCGTGTTGTCACCTGTGATGGGCTCCAGGTAGAAGAGAGGAGAGGAGGAGAAACAGGGAGAGGGAGAGAGCTGGACTGAGCAGACCAAGCTCTCCCAGCCACCAAGGTCGAGGTCCCACGCTGTCTGCCACCCCTAAGGAGCCCCTGCATGAGACAGCCTCAGTTTCTCCCCCTGTCTTGCTGAAAGAGTCTCCCAGGCAGCACCAGCTACATAATGTGCTGGGTCCAGTGCAACATAAAACAGTGGGGATCTTTGTTCAAAAGGCAGGAAAAAAGTACCATTAAAGGTACAGAAGTTTTTCTTTTCTCTCATGGTCACTTTCTTGATCTGTCATGGTGTTTTTAATCAATTCTTTAATGCGTGATCCACATAGGTGCCCATGGGCTGTGACTCAGAGCATGCACAAGAAGCCCACTCACTGGCTGCCAATGTCCCTCTCCTGCCAGACACCGACGGGCACACCCTGCCTGCTGGAGGGCCAGGAAATCAAGCCAGGCATTTCCCCTCCCATGGGCCACTGCCCCAACACAATCTTCTTGTCTACCTCTGATCCAGGTATCTAGTGTCCTGGCCACTGACTCCATGCAATCCTTTTCTCCACCTGTGATCCAAGTACCTAGTGTCTTGGCACGGATGCTGCAACATGATGAGCGATCCCCAAGGGGACTGACTGCAACCCCCGTGCCAGGACACTAGGTACCTGGGTCAAGGGTGGATGAAAGGTCTGCCCTGCAGTTCCCAGCTGACTGCACCAAGGGGCCCCAGTGGTAGCTGAGCTGGACTGGAGAGAGGGAGGCTGGGTGGAACCGGGGGTGCCAAGCGCAGGGGAGGTGGAGTCCCAGAACCCATCCCCAGGAAGCAGAGAGGCAGCAGGAGGTGGGACCCCATGTGAGCTGAGGTTCAGAGCCCTGGCACATGCTCCATTGTCCATTCAGACTTCACTTAAAAACATAAACTCAAAGATAAAATGATGAAGAATTTCAAGACGGTGACTGCAGAGCATTCCACCCAGCACAGGGGCCTTCTGAGAGTAGGGCTCTTGTACCCGCACAGGTGTACAACCTGGTCCCAGCCCGATGCCCAGGACACACACCCTGAAGGCCCCAGGGCCAGACTCAGCCTTGCCTCACCTGCGATGGTCCTCTTCCCCCCAGTGTCTTCCAACCCACTGAAATCCCTAGTCCCCAGGGTCTATAGGAAACGGGGCCACAGTGCAATGGCAGACAGAGCACTGGCGTAGGGGTCAGGGGGCCTATTACAAGTCCTGCCTTGGGCTGAGGACTTGCTGCATGACCTTGTGGGAGAGACAGAAATTAGTAAGAGAGCCCCAGCTCTCAGGAAGCTTATAATCAACTTGGGAAGACAAGACTCACACACAGATCCTTGGGATGGTGTCACACACATCATCTCTGCGTCCACCACCCTCGGAGGAAGAGGGGTGCTCTGTGCCATTAATCACCCTTTGCAGATGAGGCCTGGGTAAAGGTGACAGCTTGGACTAGGGGTCATGCCAACCTGGCCTAAAATGCCTGTCCTGGCTCTAACTAACTGGGCAGCCTCGGGCGTGCCACTCAGTGCCTCTGAGATTCATGGATTGCTTTGCAAAGTGAGAGCAGGACATGTACTGCATGTTCTCTCAGGGGGTGCTACGAAGGGGACATGAGATAAAGGATGACACAGCTCTTTCCCCTTCCTTCAGGCCCCAAAAGACAACTCTGCAAGCGCTGAATGGGTGGGTGTGGTTGAGCAACCAGGAGGCAGATGTGGGCCTCTCTGGTGACTGTCTTCCCACCATAAACCACCAGTGGGAGGTGTTGGCCCCAAACGCCAAGGCGAGCTCTCAGCGGCCTGAAGAAAAGCATCGTGCCAAAGCAAGGGCAATGACGGTCTTGCTTGGCTTTGTCCTGGAGCTCAACTCTGGGTCCCACCCTTTTGTCAGGGCTTTAACAAGGCACGGGTTATATACAGTCAAGTGTACAAGTCGTAAGTGTACAACTCACTGAGTTTTCCCATTTGTATATACCTATGTGGACACTCAGATGCAGACACAGAACATTCCAGCCGCCCAGAAGGCTTTCGTATACCCCTTCCCAGTCAATCTTCCTCAAAGGGAACTACTATTCTGACCTTTACAACCACAGATTCGCTATGACTGTTTTTGAACATTTTATTATATATAGATGGAAACATACAGTAGGTATGTTCTTGGGTCTGATTTCTTTCACTCAACATTGTATTTGTGAGATTCATCCTTACTCTTTTGTGTAGTAACAGTTTGTTCGTTTTCACTGATGTGTAATATTTTCTTATATGAAATAAACCATAATTTATTCATTTACTTTTGATGGGAATTTAGGTTATTTCCAATATTTGGCAATTACCAATAGTGCTATGACTACGTCTTTTGGTAGAAATAAGCGCCGCTCTTGCGGGTGGAACTGCTGGGTCATAGAACAGGCATACGCTGGGTTTCAGTCAGTACTGTCGAACGGTTTTCCAAAGCGATTGTACAATTTTACGTTTTCACCAACAATGTATGAGAGTTTCAGTTGCCCCACATCCTTGCCAACACTTGGTACTGTTAATACTTTTCATGTTAGCCATTTTGGTGGGTGGGCAGTGGTATCTCACTGTGCATTTCCCTGACGACTAACGGTGCTGAGTGCATCTCATACGCCTATTGGCTGCGTGCATGACCTCTGCCATGAGCTGGGCCTTCATCTTGAGTGGTGCTGATGGAGTCCAGAGAAGGTGAACAGGGTGTCACATGAAGAACAGTTGAAGGACCAGGAGGAACAGGATCACACTTGCAAACCTCTAATGGGCTGACCCGGAAAAGAGGAAACAGAAGAGGTCTGTGGCTCCCAGAGGGCAGAAGGCATAGATTTACCAAGATTACCAGGATGCAGATTTCTGATCAGCTCAAGGAACTTTCTAAGGGTAAAAACTGCCCAAGGATGCACTGGACTGAGTCAGAAATAGAGAGCACCGTCGCTGCAGGCTCATGGGCAGAAAAGACAGAGCCCTACATGAGATTTTCCAGAGAGGTTTGATGTCTCAATTGATGGTGGTAGTTCGGGAGTGGATGAGATGAGATTTAAGGCCATTTGAGGCCTGGTACTATCCTGAAAGACGTGTTTGGAGCCACTGAATGGAGGAGGATGGGGACTTAGAGACCAGCTATCATTAGAAGTCTTGTTTTCTGGCTCGTTTGCATTTATTTTCCCTGGCTGATTTCATTCTCTTAGTCATATGGGAAAGCACCTTCTAAAAAAACATGGACACTAAACATAGCGTTTGACTCCGTCACTTTCTGCAGTTGCTACAAGCCCATCCCAGAACACACTGAGCCTCGGAGGTCTGTACGTCAGTTACATTTGTCAAGAGGTTTAAATTAGAAAGGTCTCTGTGTGTGTGAATGTGTGTGCGTGTTTGCATTTTGCATCTCTCGGGGTCATTACACTGTCTGAGTCACTGCACAAATCATTGTAAGCAACAGGGTTCAGGAAAAGATTCTGAAATCATCTTCCCGTCCCAGCTGGGCTGCCCACCTGCCCGCACACCATGCTACTCTCCACTCTGCAGCTCCTTCCCCTAACTTCTCTGCAACTTTCCTAGTTCAGGCCACCTGAGCTCTCCCCAGGCTCTGCCCCTTCCATTTTTGTCTTCCTCCACACCAGATGAAGAGGGCTCCAGGAAGCCAGACATCATAATACAAACCAAAAATGCCAGCAGAGTTCTGTGGGAGCTATTGCATTGTCTTAGGGCATCCCCCACGCCCCCAAGTCTGAAAGCTCCTTGAGAGCCAGCATCTCTGTCTCCCACGCTCCTACACAAAGTCCTGTACCTCTCCAGTCCTGAATATATTACTACATGTGTTGAACGAATGAGTGAATGAATGCCTAGCATTATTGTTGGCTTTCAAAGCCCTAAGTCAAAAACGCTGGTAGAATAAAAGTTAATTGTAGAAAAGCTTGTGGAGCTCACTCCTTTTCCCATTCTCCATTTTACAAACATGAACTTTCTCACTTTGTCTCATAGCAGGTGTTAACATAAGGTAGAGCTTTATGAAGCACATTTTTACCCTTTCTGAAAAACCAATAGGAAAATTAGGATGAACAATGCCAAAACGTAAATGGCAAATTGGACAAAAATATATTTGCTGCACATTGAACAAAAGGCTAATCTGTTTCATAGACAATGAAAAAGAAAAAGAACAGCCCAGTAAAGTGTGGGAAGAGGAAAGGAATAGGCGATAAATCCACATGGAAATAAATACTAATGGCTTAACAATGTATCAATAGATAAAGAAACTCATTTATAGAAAAGCAAATTGGGAAATGAGATATCAGTTCTTATCTAATCAGGTTGACAAAGATTAAAAAGTCTTAAGAATTCCTGGGGTTCATAAGATGTGGGGAGACTAGGTTCCTCACTCAGAACAGAAGTTACCTTGGTAAACCCTCCTCAGGGCAAGTTAAGCCATATCTATCAAAATGCGCACACCCTTGACTCAGCAATTCCACTTCTAGGAATTTACTCTGTCAGTTTACTCACGGAATTGTACAAACATACGTGCAAATTATCTGGTTATAATCTATTTTAGCAAAAAACAAACAAACAAACCAACACTGGAAACCACATACAAGTCCATCAGCAGGGCACTGGGTAACTAAATTAGAGTATAGATACACAGTGGGACACAATTAACACCATCCCTGAGGCTACTGTTGCCCAGAATGTCACTGTGCCTCATGACAGCAAGCACTGTTCTGTGCCTACTGCACACGAGGCACGGTGCTAAGCTTTCCATGGATTATTTCATGCAATATATTAATAAATAACTCTGTGAAGTGGGCACTTTCATTATCCCCATTTCACAGATGAAAACACTGAAGTGCAGAGAAGGGAAGTAACCTATGTTAGTTGCGCAGGGCTGCCGTAACAAATCACCACATACCGGATGACCTAAAACAACAGAAATTTGCTCTGTCACAGTTCCGAAGACCGAAGTCCGAAATCAAGGTGCCAGCAGGGCTGGTTCCGAGGGAAGCCCTACTCGGTGCTTGTCTCCTGCTTCTGGCGGCTGTTGCCAATCCCCGACAGCCCTCGTTCTATGGCTGCAGCGCTTTAATCTCTGGCTCCATCACCAAGTGGCTTTCTTTCCTGTGTGTGTCCACTCTTCTTATAAGGACACCAGTAGTTGGATTTAGGACCCACCCTAATCCAGTGTGACCTCATTTGAACTTAACTAATTACATCTGTAAAAACCCTGTTTCCAAATAAGGGCACGTTCTGAGGTTCACGTAGACACGACTTTCGGAGTCACCATTTAACTCAGTACACTGACCAGGGTCCCAGAGCGATTAGGCAGTGGAGCTGGGATCAGAATCCGGGCCGGCAATGAGACTGTACTCACCATCATGACTCCGTGCCGCTGTCCCTAACATAATAGCTCACATTTACATAATGCTAACACTGTCCCAGGCACTGCCCTAACCATTTTACATATAATAACTAATTTAATCGCCACATCAACCCCACTTTATAGATGGGGAAATAAGGCACAGAAGAATAAAAATCACCTTAGATTAACAGAGCCAGCAACTGGCAGACCTTAGATTTGAACATAGTAATGTGGTGTCCAGACAGAGTCCATGTTTTTGTTGTTGTTTTGTTTTGTGAATTAGAAGAACAGATTGTGTCTTATGATCTGTCACTTGCTATTCAAGGCCCCTCAAAAGGACCTGGCGGGGCCTTCCCTGGAGCCTGCTCTTGGTTGCCCCTGGGCTCCCTGGGCTTGTGCAGACTGATGCAGAGTCCAAGTTCTTAACCACTATGCTAAACTCCCTTCCACCTAGCATCCTGTCATGACAATATACTGAGAATTAGGGCTAAGAAACTATTTCTGTCTTCTGAAAGACTGGTGTTCTTCCTTTCATTATCAGACATGAAGAGTCCTCCCATTCATCTTGTCTCCCTTTTCCCTGTGGCTGCCAAGATTCATCTCAGAGCCAACTGGAGTGTCCAAATACAGTTACCATTTTCAGCCAGGTTGCTGGCATAATTTTCTGTCTTTATTCCCTGTGTTGGGTGTTCTTAACCTGGGCTTTCGAATGGGCTTCAGCAGGGATCCACATACCCACTGAAATGATATACAAACTGTTGTGCATATGGATATATTCATTTTTCTGGAGCAATGGTCCATAGCTCTAATAAGATTCTCCAAGAGTTTCACGATCCTAATCTTCAAGACTTCTGCCTTGTCTTTTTGAAATGTTGTTTTTACCAGTTAAGTTGCCTGTGTATGTTTATTTTAAGCCATCTCAAAGCTTGTTAATGGTGTAAGTGGAATAATGTATAAGAACCGTAAGCAAATGCATGCCACGCCGCATCCAGTCTGAACTTTTAAGTCTTCCTGGGTTTGCATGGAGGAAGTCTGTCTTCATGTATGCCTCTCCCTTACCTCCAAATTTACACTTCTGAGTAGTTTTGATGTGTCAGGGCCTCAGCTGTCTCAGGTTTCCACCCCAGCACTGGCCAGGCACCCACCCTGTGCTCATAGATGTCAAACTTGTAAGTAATGTGCTGTCCAGAGAGAGTCCTCAAATTTGAGCCAGGGCTCAAATGAATTCATTTGCAGATTAAAAAAAAAACCCACTATATTAATGCAACGGCCAGGGGGAAACTTTGTGATAACTAGCACTCACTGTGGTGTCTCAAGTGTGGTGGTTTAAGGATACAGAATCAACACCACCTTATTAGAGATTATTAGGAATTATTAAGCTTATTACCTCATAAACCCATTTGTGCTTACTAGAAACAAGAAGCTTTTTAAAAATTCAGAATCTCAAGCCCCATCCCATACCTACTGAACCAGAATCTGCATTTTGAAAGAGTCCCAGTGATTCATATGCACATTAAAGTTAGGGAAGCACTGATGTAGAACATGAGGACTTCCATTTCTCAAGTTTATAAACCTTGGAGAGCACTTTAGTTTTCTGGAATACACACTCCAATTGGACGATCTGGAACAATTCCTACTGGGCTTCGCTGTCCTATTACAAAAAGGGGGTAACAATACCTGCCGATCCTCCCTCACAGCAAAACTGAGTTTCAAATAGATCATGGATTCACTCAGTAGCTACTCCTTGCCATGCGGCTGAACGTGGCTGGGGAGCGGGTGGGTAGCAGGTCAGGCAGTGTCTGCTCTCACAGAGCCGATGGTCTGGCGGTGGAGGGGACACATGTTGCAAATGCTGGTTGGTGCTGTGTGACTGTCATGGTTATCACAGGGCTTTCATTCGCTTATTCTTTTGCTCATTCTTTCATTCAGTGGTCGGCCATTTATTAAAACATAAATACCTGCACGATGTCAAGCACGGAGCTGTGAGCTGGACACTGGGGATGCAGAAACCCCATGTTCAAGGAGCTTTTAGTCTAGCCAGAGATAAAGACACACGAGCCAACGATTCCATTTAGAACACACTATGGCTGGTGCTCTGAGGTCGGCACAGGGGGCTGTGGGAGCAGAGGTGAGGCAACAAGGAGCTTTGCTTTAAAGGAGGATGACAAGTTTGCCAGGTTGAGAAGGGCAGAAGGAACTGCAGGGGCAATGGCATGGAAGCATGGAGACCCAGCACACTTGCTCCATGACAGAAAGTAAGGAGAATTTGGAGGAGTGCCTAGAGATGATTGTGGAGAAGTAGCTTGGGGCCAGATCTTAGACGCTAAGGAATTCTTTCTTTATCCTATAGGAAATAGAATCCCTAAAGGAAGAGAATTGACAATATCATAGCAGCTCTCCGGAAGACCTTTTAACAGCAGCATGGAAGAAGAAATGACTTGAAGCAGAGAGACTTTTAAGAGGCTCTGACAATTGCTTGGGAGAGAGATAGCCCAGTCCTCAGTGGGGGTAGAAACAGATGTGAGAGAAATTAAAGGAGGCAGCATTGGCAGGACTCTGTGAGCAAATGAATGGGGTGGTGAAGAGAAGGGAGGCAGAAGTCACAGATGCCCAGAGCTGAAGAGAGCGGCCCAGGCTGGACACAGGAATTTGGGAACTGTGGGGCGATTGGAGCCATGGGAGTGAATGAGATTGTGAGAGGGCGTGGGGTGGAAAGAGATTAGGGTTAAGAGTGGCACCAACATTTAAGGAATGGGCAGAAGCAATGAGTCCATGAAAGAAGTTGAGGAGGCCAAGAGGCAGTTCTGCTACCCTTGGTTCCGTTGGGCTTGGAGAGCAAACGCCTCAGTGGCCATAACTCATCACCTGCCAGAATCAGCTTTAGGAACCACCCTGGGGTCTGCACCCTTGAAGCCCCAGAGTGAGTGGGGGCTGAGTTGGGGCCCCTGAGAAGATGACTGAGACAGGGACACAGGGTAGGGCTTATCTGCCCCTCCCTCTCTCTTCCCTCCTCACACACGGTAATGTCCAGCCTTTTCATAAATCTGTTTTTTTCCCAAGAGAAAACCAAAAGGACATAATAGGAGAAACAAAAGAAATGCTTGAGTTTGTTTAGTTTTTCAGATCAGACAAGGATCCAGCACCTTCTAACACAGAAGAAAACCTTCCAGCCTGCGTCCTAGGTTGACTCCAATGAGCTCATTCTCTCATTATCATTAAGAGCAAAGAGAGTCTGGTCCTATCATAATTAACCAAAAGATGATTTTACAAAACAAAAAAAGAGAGAGGAAATGGCCCCAGAATTGTGCTATTCTGATTCATGTTTTTCCATAGAAACGGGCTTATGGTTTTAAACTGATAATGGCTCCTAGCAGCCCAACAATCGATCCCTCTGGTGTTCTGGCTTTAAGCAAAAACTGAACTGGCCTCTTTAGAAATGTTGGCAGCCTGGCTGGTCCATTAGTAAGACTGAAAAATCAAAACATTGACTGGAAAAGGCCATTATGACTGAGCTCAGCAGGAGTCATCGATAGATGACGTCATTTCAGAAATAAGCAAGCCAAGGTCACGAGGCCTCTGGGCAGGGTCAAAACACCCTTCATGGCCAGTCACCATCCTCTTTTGCAGGTGACATAGGGTCTGAGCCAGGACCCACTTCATTTGCTTTTTTTTTTTTTGCTCAGCCTGGTTTCAGAGGAGCCTATGACGTACAGCAGGTCATTAAGCTAAGTTTGTGGGCACACCCTTAGATTCTCTTTTAACTCTCCCCCGACCCTTCCCCTCCTCTTATCACGCTCCTCATCCCAGGAGCACCTAACCTGTCCCTAGCTCTCTCTCCACTTGTTCAGCTCCCATGCACTCCTGCCTCTGCCCCTCACTAACACTAATAATATCACCGCATGGTACAGGCTCTTGGCGGGGTGGGGACGACTTTCCCTCCACCGTCTCACCTGTCCCCGTGGCAGCCCATATGAAATGGGTACTATTGTTGTCTCCATCATACAGGGAGGAAACTGGGGCTCAGACAGACAGGCCAGGTCACTGACATATCCCATTTTTGAACCCTCTGCAAAGTCACCCATGACCCCTGCCAATTCTGATGGCCCCTTCCTAGCCCTCACCTGCCTCTGTGTCTCAGCAGCAACTTGGGAGAGCTACCCACCTCTTTCCTCCCTTGGCTCTTGGGAAGCCACTTCGTCCCACTCCTTCCCCAACTCTTCACACGGTGGGTCTTGCTAGAAAGTCCTCCAAGGGAGACCCCAAGCCGTCTTCATTCCGGCTCCACTAGAGACCATCTTGTCCAGACCCTCATTGCTCAAGGTCACTCTGAGTGGTGGCAGAGCTGGGGCTGGAGACAGGCGTCCTAACCTCCAGGCCAGTCCACCTCCCGCTGCTCAGAGCTGCCACTACCTCAGTGTTTTCTGTTTTTGCTGAGCGGCAGAGACGGCCCTACCCAGGAGGAGGGAGAAGGTGTGAGGCCCTGATAAGGTGGGGAGGATGCTATTTTTAGAGGACACTGGTTTTCCACTTAGGCTGGGAGGAGCTCAAGGGCCAATGACTTTCTAAAATGTGGGTTTGTAAGACTAATTCGTTAAAGATAATACACCAAAGTGACAGTGTTTTGTTTCCACTCTGCGTGTAGGTTGTGTGGCTCAAGTTTGATGGGAACCTTACCATATGGCTCCATTTCTCCTTTTATCTGTAAGGCTTTGAGATGGCTTCAGAGAAAACATATAATAGAAAGTAAAGTAGAAACAAAAATGGAACTTCAGGATGAGGGCGCTATTGTCGGGGCAAGGGAAAGTCCTGGGCAGCAGCAGATGCAAAGACGAAGACAGGGGCGTTGACGGGGCGGGGCCCACAGAGCTCCAAGACCTGCCTGAGCAGCGGGAAGGGTTGGAGAAGAGGAGGGAAAGGCTGGCGGAGAGTGCAGACCTCCCGGCGTGTCCAGCAGTGTGACCTTGAGCAGGGGGCTCCACAGCCCTTCACGGAGGACAAAATGGCAGTCACCTCTGGGAGAAAGATAGGGCCTTCGAGGTCCCGCTGAGGCCCCAGCACCTGGGTTCAGGGTCTGGTTCTGCGATTTGGACACGGAAGAGCTTAAGCCAGGTCACCTCCAAGAGTCTCAGAGGGCGAAGGGCGAGTGCCGCATACAGGGTCGTTCTAGCCGCGGTGGGCGAAGGGGTGTGGTGGGGGCAGCGCTGCCCGGCTTGGAGGGCGCATCGAGCCGCAGTAAGGGCGGGGAAACTGTGGCCAAGGAGCGCCTGCACTGGAACCCCTAGACCTGCACAGTTCATTGGATCTAAAGCGTATGGGTCACACGCTGCCTTGCCAAGGCGATGCCGTCTACGCAGCAGAGAAGTGCCCATAGGCACCGCAAGGGTGCACTTCCCGGGAGTGTACGGCCCAGGCTACTCCGAGGTCCCTAGTGGGTCCCGTGATACGACTCGAGTCTAGCGGGCACCAGTCTCCAATTTCCGCAGCCCCTCCGGATGTGCGCGCCTGTGTCCCCGGCGTCGGTGAACAGGTGGGGGGAGCACGGGCGGCCAAGAGCGCTCCCCGCTGCTCTCACGGCCCGGGCTCCTACCTCCATCGCGGGAACCAGACCTCGCCCTTCCAATAGGGAATCCGAGGTCCAGAGAAGGGAGGGTGCTTGCCAAGGCCATCCCCTGACCTGGCGACAACCAGGGGGCTCCCACCTCCTGGGTCTTTGCAGCTCTATCGGGCCGCATAACGCGTGTCGTGGCGCTTTAAACCTTGTCTCCTGTAGTTCGGGGAAACTTTTCCTGCCCCAACCCGGCGCAGCGCGAACCCGGCTCCACATCCACCGGAGCCCTTCCGCCCGCACTCCCACCCCCAGCCTCTTACAGGCGGAGCAGAGGCTGCGCCCCGGCCCGCGCGGGCACCTGTACCCAGCGGAGCGCCCCGCGGGTGTGGAGCCCGGCGGCGCTCGAGTCCAGCGGGGGCGCCCGCTCCGCCAGGACCCCGGCCCTCGGCGCGTTCCCTCCAAAGCCCCGGCTCCTTCTCGCGTTCACAGACCCGGCGCGAAGGTCCAGAGCTGAGAGCGCCCCCGGCCAGGGTCGCGCGCGCGGGGCGGCGGGGACCGGAGCGCCGGGCTCCGGACCCCGAGACCCGGGTTCCCCAGCCCCGGAGGCAACCCGAGGCGGCAGCTATTTATAGAGGAGCCACGCTCAGTCCCTCTTGGCGGCGGCGGCGACAGCTGAATATTTTGCCCAGATATGGCTGAGGCCCCGGCGCGGGGGCAGGGAGCCCCGCGGGCGCGAGGGGGACCCCAGGCGGGGTGGGGGGCTTACCGGCACGCAGAGCGGCGGGGCTGGCGCGGGCGCGGGCGGCGGGGAGAGCGCGGGCGGCGGGCGGATGGGCGCGGGCGGCGGCCGCGGTGCTCGGGCGGGCGGCGGGCGGACGAGCGAAGCGCGGGGCTGGACAAGCTCCCGGAGGGCCGCGGGCGGGCGGGCGCTGTGGGCTTTGGGGGTGGGAGCCAGGGGCGGGCCCGGCTTCGTGCTGTCACCGCGCCCCGCCCCGCCCCGCCACCGCCTTCTCCCTCCTTCCCTCCCCCTCCGCTCGGGGGCGCCGGGGCACAGCGCACCCACCCCGGTCCGGGAGCGACACCTGCGGAGGGGAGCGCCAGGGAGTCTGGCTCCGCAGCCGAGTGAGCGCGGGTCGCCCCCTGTCCGGGTCTCAGTTTTCCCACTCGTACCAGGGAGAGTTTAAGTGATGGTAGGGTTATCTGGAAAAAGGGGGGCAGGTTTGCATTCCTGAGGGGTCTAGAATTTAAGCCTCTGAGAATCAGAAGTACTCAAAAGTGATGGAACGAAGCCAGCTAAGCAGCTCCTGCACCTTTACTCCTTCGACTGAAGCAAAGATCTGGCCCAGCTTCCCACAGCCCAGCTAGGTCTGGTATAGCCGAAGCTGTAATAGCAAGCGTTTTGTCAACACGTTATTCCAACAGAGTCTGGTCCAAGGCATTCTCTCTACACTGAGACAGAGTGGAGTGTCTCGTATAACGACTTAACAACGAAAAGTTTCACGTTCTTAAAAGGCTGTATGTTTTCCAGAACCAACCACTCAAACCCAAATGGCTCACACAAAGGAATTTGTATCGACATAGGGATTATCATGGGGAAGTTTTTGGTGGGGTAAACCCTAATAAAATCAATTCTTTAATCCTGGTGTATAGATTACTAATGAGAAACACTCATTTAAAAAATCTTGTTTTTCAAGAAAATGTATTCCTATAAAACCCTCACAGCTGTAAGAGAATGCTCTTTTCAAGGGGCATGTGCCATATATGTCAAAATAAGCAATGGTTTAATATTTCAAATTATTTTAAAACATTTTTGTTGTGAATCAAACCTATAAGAACACACAAAATACGTGTATGTCATATGTGCATGCCACATAAACATGCAGCTTCATAACTTTTTATAGTGTGAATACCTGTGCGACCACAGGAAACACTGACAGCTGCCCAGAAGCCCCCCTGTCCCTCCTGGGTCACAGATCCCTCCCAAAGATGTTCACTTTCTTGTCCTTTATGCTAATCACATCCTTACTTTCCTCAACCCTCTGGTTTGTCTTCATTTGCTCAACTCTGTGTTGCGAGATTAATCTGCGATCTTTCATGCAGCCATAGTTCTCTCTCATTGCTATAGAGTTATCCATTCTATATGCCACAGTTTTAAAAAAATCAATTTTAGTAAATGGACGTTTAGGTTGTTTCCAGTTTGCTATTACCAACAGTGCTGCTGTCAACATTCTATGCCGGAATCCTCGGCACAAGTGCACACGCTGCCGTTGCAAGTGTGGGGTCACAGGACCGTTTTCCACAGCAGTGTCACATTTTCAGTGACACTTGGATTTAACAAGAATTGAAACATTGGAGCCATTGTGGCATATGAGTAGATTTTTTTTGTTAAATCTCATTGAGGTTTGAACTCGAATTTCCCTATGTGCTAATGGGTTGAGCTCCTTTTCATGTTGATTGGCCAGTTGGATGTCTTCTTTTGTAGAGTGTTCAAATTTATTGTCCATTTGTCTTCTGGAGAGTCTTTTGTTTACTGAATATATTCAATAGTCTCTGTGTGTGCATTTCCTCTACCATATTCTTTTATTTTGTGCTTTGTGTTTTCCCCTTATTGATGTCTTTTGATGAACGGGTGTTCTAAATTTTCACAGTCTATTAATCTTTCCCTTCATTGGTGGCACTTTCTGTGTCCTATTTAAGAACTCTTTCCTGTTCCTGAGTCATAAAGGTATCTTCCTATGTTACCTTCCTACCTTAGCCTTTCACGTTTAGGTTTTCAATCCACCTGGAAGTGACTCTGGAATACGGTACAAAGTTGGGGTCATGTTTCATTTGTTTGTCACACTGTCCCAGCACTAATTTTTCTGTTACATCAACAAACACAATAAATTGTTTTATTTTAAAAAGTAATAGAAACATTTCTAAAGTCAGTGAAATAGAAACCACCTCTTCCTTACTTGTAGACAATTTGTGGATGTTTGCTTTTTTTTTTTCTTTCAGGGAAATAAATCATTATAAAAATCATTTACATTACTTTATTTCAGTTAAGCTCTTATATGTCATGATATTTTTATTTCATCATAAGTGATTAATCACTGGCATTCAGTATTCCTGAATTTTGAATCACTTTAGTTGTAAATATTAAATATGAGCTTTAAAAAGCGAGAGAGATAATTTTGACATGTTTAAAATGAAAAACTTAAAACATCTGGTTCTTTACCATCTCCTTTCTGTTCTCATTTTTCCTAGATTTTCTCAAATAAAAACAAGGAAATGATTCAAGAATTTTCATCTCCAGCTTTGTTTTTCTCCCCTGAAGTCCACTCCATATTTCCAATAGTTTATGCATATCTACACACAAAAGTCTACTCGTTGGCTCAAATTGTTCAAGATCAAATTTTTAAGCTTCCCACTCACACTGAGTAAGGTTCATCATCCTATGTTCTCAAATCTTAAGACTTGGCTTCACTCTTTTCCCGATCTTCTGTAGTGATGTATCCCAAATACACCTAATAATTCTAATGAAAAACTTCACAAAGTTTTTTCTTCATTCCCATTGTTCTACTCTTAGTCCAGGGCCTCCCCACCTCATCTCTGGACCACTGCTAAAGCCTGCAACCTATCCATCTGCCAACTCCTCTACGCACTAGTTAGCAAGCACACAATGAGTGCCTGACGTGTGCAAGATGGCATTCTGCCTGTTTCCTGTTGTGGATGCTATGGACAGTGGTGTGCTAAAGTCTGTCATATGGATTTCAAGAGCTGCTTAGGTGCATTTTTTCCCAACTCCAAATTCAGTGATGTCACATTATTAGCTGGAAATCAACACTGGTGAGACTATTGATAACATCAAAATTGTCAAATACCACAAATCAAGGCTCACCTCCCTACCCAACAGCACCAGTTGTCAAACATTCACCAGTACATCACTGGATAAAGAGATGACTGAGACCCATACCTCCCTCAAGGGGCCTACAATTTAGCTGGGGTGATTGGTGCACAGACAACTAGTTATATACTGCAAAGCACAACTAAGGCATGGGCACGAACAGAGGCATAATCAAAGTACAGTGGAGTAGAAAGGGGCACCAGGGAAGGCTTCAGAGTCAGCCTGGGAGGTCAGGCAGGATACTGACAAGCAAAGGTGGTGGTGGTGGGAAGAATGGGTTGCAGGCTGAGAGAGCAGATAAGCGATGTTTGGATGGGAGCAAGGCTTGCTTTAGAATGCCAGTAGTCCAAGATGAACATGTGTGGGGTTTAGTGACCAGATAAAGGTCCAGTGAGGCAGGGAGCGGTGGACAATGTGGTTGGCTAGGGGGATTGTGGGAGGCCTGGGTCTTAGGTCTGGACTCCCTGGGCAATAAGAAGCCACTCAAGATATGGGGTGAGGAGCATGCTGGTTTGCCTGGGCTGCTCCTCTAGCAATGCTGACGTGCTAAAGCCTGAGGATAAGTCTTCACATGCTTTGGTGATCACTTGCTTTGGGATACACCACTACATCAGAGTAGAGGCAAGTCATAAAACTGTCAATTTAACTGGAGAACAACAACTCAGCACTGCAAGGAAGACAACATGAATGGAAAAGGAAACTGTCATCTTAAGATCATAAAGCCTAGAAATTACAAGCTAGTCAGGCTTTATACTGATAAACATTTTTATTCTAATATTATAGTAATAATTCAAGTGTAATTTTCTTTGCAAAGTCAACTCTGTTAAAACAAAACTTGTTAAATATCTTTTGTCAAACTTAAGCATATTCTTTTCAATCCCCCACAGCAGTCAGAGCCATGTAGCAGAAATAAGATTTTTTTTTAAAAGCCTACTACATTTTGTTATTGCTAAAAAATCTGAATTAGTTGTCAAGGTCTCAGAAGCAATGATTAATTAACTTTTGAAAGCTCAACCAGGTACTCTGACATAAAATCATGAATCCAGATATCAGTGTCTGGCAGTGATGTGTCCACTAAATAGACCACTACTTTCCGGTCCCAAGGGTTAGTGTTTTCAATAACTGTCTGCACCAATGCCACCAGAGGTTTCTTCTCCACATGATTTCGAAACACCATCGAAGCCTCCTCAGACCACTGGCTGCACTTCACTCCTAGGAGAAAGAGAGGAAAGGGAGCAGTGAGGGGTCAAAGGAGCCTTTCTTTGATCCATCATAATGGAAAGCTATTCAGGCAATTCCAAGGTAGCTTAAGCATCCCAGGTTAAACTTGCCTAAGCTGAAAAACAGTTGCTGAGCAATCTAAAAAGTCCAGCTCACAGTTTTTCTACTCTGAATGAAGTCACTTCTGTAAGTTTTTACATATAGACACAAGTTTCATTTGTGATTTAATGTTGTATTATAAAATGATGTAATAATGACTACCGTATATTTCCCATATATAAAGTATATGCAGATTTAAACTATTAATTGAGATAGATGGGGAAATAAAATATCAATATCAATGATATTAATGACATTTCTCTTAACATTTTTTTTTCCTTAAGGACCAAATATAGCAAAAATAATTGCTGTATGATTTATTTACAGTGTAATTTTTCAAAATTATACACAGCACCATGGAAAAAGCACTGGACTGAAAGTCAGGAGACTCAGTTACTATTTCCAGTTCTTCCTCTATCAGGTGGTATGATCTTGGGGAAATCAGTTGATCTCTCAGGTCTCAGTTATCATAAAAGAAACTCATTGAACCAGATGAATTTTTAAGCCCCAAGGCATCTCTAAATCTCTACAACTTTCAAACTTGAGAAATCAGATTAGATTTTAAAACAAAATTGAGGCATGAACGTATATTTTTCAAGAAATATTATTAAACTAATATAAATTAACTCCACATGCACTGGACTAGACAAACCATAAATTAAGCCCCAGAGGAATGAAAATCTAGGAGTTTTAGACATAATCTTGGAAGATTTGCTATGTATAGCAAATGTATAGTGAGTATGTATGTATAGTGAGTGGGCTAAATTCTTTGACTATTAAGAATTTCCCACAAAAGAAGGCTAAAATTCTCATTTTATCTCCAGCAGCCCTGACAATTTTTGAGCCATGTTATTTAGCAAGGAAAAAGGTAATCTTTCTATAGTGCTTCATCAGTAAGGTAAGAGATGACCCCACAGTATGGCTCCCTTACTTATATGATGCAGGAAATTGTATGCAAAGCCATACTGTGTAGATGCAAAGAATGCTCATGTCAAGGTCGTATGTAATGAAGCAACAGCTCACCGGGAAGCTTGGGAGAGTAATCACCCAGTGACACTATCTGTGAGTGGGTAACGGTTAATCCCAAGGTCCCTAGAGAATCCTGAAAGCATTCTAAACACTCTCGTGAGTTCCACTTAGATTCCACAGAGTTCTATGGATCTAGGGATATTACCAAATATTTCAAAGGGCTTGGCTGGATGACAACAAAGTCTACCAAAGTGATGACTCCAATGGCCGCCATGTCACAACAGGTGACTCCCATGAAATTTCCAGTCTATGTCACTACTCTCTCTTGTGGATGCCTACACTGGAGCAAGGCAGATGTACTCTCTACAACATAGACTCTAATAGTTCCTATGCATGTGTTTTCAATTGATTTTTTTTAAAAAGGGGGGGGGGTTCTGCCTTCATGATGAGTAATCTGATGCCCAGGTAGATTTTTGCAAATTAAGAGCAAGTCAACAGGAAGAAAGAAGGCTTGGCACAGGTGAGGTTGGAAAAGGAAATGAGGTCACAGATGGGACCCAAGAGCAACACTATGTTTCTAGACATTAGTATACAAAGAAACATTCATGCATTTGTGCTACATGTTTTAGTTTACTAGATGATTTCATATTCACTCTCTCATCTGATCCATGTATTAGTTTAGTGACATAAGCAGGACAGGGATTTGCTAGTCATTTTATAAATAATTATGGGGTAGGTTGAGAAGTTAAGTGACTTGAATTCAGGCCTTTGACTTTAAAACAACACTTTCACTCTGAGAAGGAAGTACACAGCGAAGAAGGCATGCACTGGAGAGGCAGGCTGCTGGGTTAAGGCTGTGGGGGTCTTGGGCAAGATACTTAACTACTCTAAGCTGCTGTGTCCCAATCTGTAGGATAGTTATAGTAATAGTACCTAACCTCCTAGCATGGGAGAATTCAATGAAATAAAGTGGCTGGTAGAACTTCTGCCTCCTGGCCCCCCCCCCCCCCCCCCGGCCACCCACATATACACCTTGCCATGACATTATTAAAGGCCTATTTACCCAGAGTTCCTTTACCCAGTACATCATGGCCACCTTTCAGCAAAAAAAACTACAAGTGATACTAAAGGGAAAAACATAGTTGGAAGAAAATGAGCATCAGAATCAGAGTCAGATATGGCAGGAATGTTGGAATTACCAGACTAGGAATTTAACACAACGATGATGAATATAGTACGGGCTTTCAATGGAAAAGCAGACAAAATGTAAAACAGATGGATAATTTAAGCAGAAAGATGGAAATTCTAAGAAAGAATCAAACTTAATGCTAGAGATCAAAACTACTATAACAGAAAAGAAGAATGCCTTGATGGGCTCATTAAAAGACTGGACATGGCTGAGGACGATCTCTGAGCTTGAGGCTATGATAATAGAAATTTCTAAAACTGAAAAGCAAAGAGAAAAAGACTGAAAAAAAAACCAGAACAAAATATTAAAGAACTATGAGACAACTACAAAAGGTATAACATATGCATAATGGGAATAATAGAGGAGAAAAAAGAGAGAAAGGAACAGAAACAATATTTGAAGCAATAATGACTATACATTTCCCCCAAATTAATGTCAGACACCAAACCACAGATCCAGCAAGCTCAGAGAACATTAAGAAAGATAAATGTTCCCCAAAATACATCTAGGCATATCATATTTAAACTTTAGAAAATCAGAGATAAACAAGAATCTTGAAAGATGCCAGAGGAAAAAGACACTTTACCTATAGAGCAACAAAGACAAGAATGACATCTGACTTAGCAGAAACCATGCAAGCAAGAAAAGATTAGGGTGTTGAGAGAAAAAAAAAACCCATCAAGTAGAATCTTTACCCTACGAAATTATCCTTCAAAAGTGAAGGAGAAATAAGGACTCCCAGACAATGAAAAACTGGGAGAGTTTGTTGTCAGTAGACCTGCCTTGGGAAAAATGTTAAGAGAAGTTCTTCAAAGAGAAGAAAAATAATATAGGTCAGACACTTGGATCTACATCAGGCAATGAATAAGTAAAGGTAAATAAAACTTATTTTCTTACTCTTAATTCATCTAATAGATAAGTTTGTTTAAAATAATAATACCAACAATGTGTTTGATTATGTATGTTTTGTGTATGTGTGTGTGTGTATAATATATGCTTATATATAAGTGAAATGAATGACTGTAATGATACAGGGACAAGAGAAAGGAATTAGGGTTATTTTGTTATTATAAGGTACTCATACCACTTGTGAAATAATATAATTTTACATGAAAGTGGACTTGGATTAGTCGTATATTGCAAACTGTAGGACAACCACTAAGAAAAGTAAGAAAAGATATATAATTGATATGCTAAAAAAGGAAAGAAAATGGAATCACAGAAAATGCTCAATTAAAACCACAAAAAGCACAAAAAGTATGGAAGACAAAAATAAGAACAAAGAACAAGGTCAACAAATGGAAAACAGAAACAACTATGACACATATTAATCCAAATATATTAATAATCGCTTTAAACATCAATAGTCTAAATATACCAATTAAAAGAGATTGTGAGAGTGAATAAAAAACATAAGACCCAACTACATATTGTCTATAAGAAACCCACTTTAAATATAAAGATACATATACAGTAAAAGTAAAGGGATGGAGAAAGATATACCATGTTAACCCTAATTAAAAGAAGGTAGAAGTATGTATATTAATTTCAGACAGAGCAGACTTCAGTACAAGGAAAGTTATCAGGGATAAACAGGAGGCTGGGTGTGGTGGCTCACTCCTGTAATCATAGCACTTTGAGAGGCCAAGGCAGGAGGATCACTTGAGCTCAGTTGTTCACAACCAGCCTGAGTAACAGCAAGACGCCATCTCTACTGAAAATAGAAAAATTAGCCAGGCATGGTGGTGTGCGCCTGTAGTCCCAGCTACTCGGGAGGCTGAGGCAGGAGGATCACTTGAGTCCAGGAGTTTGAGGTTGCTGTGAGCTAGGCTGACACCATGGCACTCTACTCAGGGAAACAGAGTGAGGCTTTGCCTCAAAAAAAAAAAAAAAAAAAGAGGAGCATTACATAATGGTAAAGAGATCAATTCTCCAAGAAGACATGACAATACTTAATGCATATGCACCTAACAATAGAGCATCAAAATACGTGAGGCAAAAACCTAAAAGAAATGCAAGGAGAAAAAGATGAATATACTATCATAGTGGGAGACTTTAATACCCCTCTATCAAAAATGGACAGATCTAGCAGGCAGAAAATCAGTAAGGACACAGTTAAACTGAACAGTACTATAAATCAACAGGATATAATTGCCATCCATAGGCTACTTCAACAACAGCAGACTATACATTCTTCTCAAGCTAACATGGAACATTCACCAAGACAGGACAAATTCTGGGAAATAAAACATACCTTAACAAATTTAAAATACTAGAAATCATATAATGTATGCTCTCAGACCAGAATGGAATTAATAGAATTAGAAATCAATAATAGAAAGATAGCTGGAAAATCTACAAATACTTGGAGATTAAACAACACAATTCTAAATAACACATGGGTCAAAGAAGAAATCTCAAGAGAAATTTAAAAATATATTGAGCTAAATGAAAATATGGCATAATAAATCAAAATTTGTGAGATGCAGCAAAAGCAGTGCTTAGAGGGAAACAGATAGCACTAACTACATGTATTAGACAAGAAGAAAGACCTAAAGTGGCTTGCAGAGTCCCTAGCATACAGTAAGCACCAGTAACTGTTAGCCACAATGCTGGTGATGGGGATGATGGTACCTGCACTCATTACTCACTGAGAATCCTTCTTTGGGCAGTCTGACTGTCATGTTTAACAAAACACGTTGTTAGCAAAATCAAAACATTAAAAAGTACAAATGAAAACAAGTAACCATTAGATCTGAAGAAACTACTTAGAGGTTTGAGTCCAAAGCAGACTAACTGGTGGCCATGCCATGTATAAAGTGCCATTTTTGCTTTATATCCAATTACCCTGGGAATTTCCTTCGAGTTCCAGTAGGAAGACACAGTGAAACTGGCAAATATTTCAAAATAAAGCAATATAAGCCTTCTAATAAAAGCCTGTCAGTAAGTAAAAGAAGAATCTATATACATAATCTCTTTCATTGCTGAGATAAATCACTTCTGTCACTGTGTTCAAGGTATGGGGTAAGCGGGGCTGAAGACTGTGGGCAGTAGCAAAGGGGTCAGGATGGCACCATGTGGCCATGACTCCCCATATCCCAGTGTGGCAGGACACAGAGAGCCCAGGTGAGTGCCTTCTGGCCTCCACGCCCTCAGCTAACGCTGTCAGGCCTCTGGGTGGAGCTTCCTCCAACTGCTCATGCTACCTAATGGTAGGGCGCTCACAGGGGAGTCACCAGCAGTTGTATGCTTTCACAAAGATAAAAGGGAAACCTCATTAGACAATATTAGAGAGTTATCTTTGTATGCCTATTAAATTAGCTCCTCAAATTTTAATGATAGTCGAGAGGCTGGTGTAAATGTGGTAAAATTGTACTCACATGCTTTTAGCTGTGATGTAAACTAGAAACTCACTTGGCCTTGAAAATGGTCATATTCTCTGACCCAAGAATGTTTTATGATTGTGTAATACTCCATTAGGTCAAAGTATTAAAATTTATGCAATAAAGAACTTACACAATAACAATAATGAAATATTCTCCTCCTGTTCCTGTTGATCATTTAGGTTGTTGCCATGGCTTTTTGCTTGTTTTAGCTAGTATGCCTAGCTCCAGGGTTTTTCTTAATATACAATGAAAAGTAGAAACAACCTAAATGTTCAACAATAGGGAAATAACAATAAAATGGCAATTTTTTCCCTTAAAAATAATAAGCCAAACCATGAAATGACAACCAAGAAGTAGTTAGGGGAAAAAAACGCTAAATGAAGAAAAGCAGAATGCAATATTATACCTGTGCTAAGATTATAGCTTTAGGAATATACTCATGCATGAAATCAGAGTGATAAAGGAGTAGGGAAAATATCAACAACAGATGTAATAGTAGAGCATGACTCTAAGAGATCACTGAAATTATTTCTATTATGATTGGGATGTTATTAGTTAAAAAAACAAACTCAGTAGGCCAGTAATTCAGTAACTTGCTAAGTACTCAGGACAAAATGACAACATAAGCTATGTTGTAGCACGAGTTCCATTTCCACAGAAATTACCTGCAAGTTGAGCTGTGACTGCCTGGAAGGGGAGCTTTCGGAACACATCCACCAGGGGCTGCACTTTTCTTATGTTGACCAACTCATGCTTGCCATAGTCCAGCTCATACACGGATACTAGTCCATTGGTCAGGATTCCTTTTAGAAGCACCCTGTACCACCTGGACGTTCATTGGATTAAAAAGAAAGAGAAAACACACAAAGTCAACACTTGCTTTAAGGGTAACATCTTATGATAAGAAGAAAAATTAATGCAAATGATGGTTATCAAAACACAAAACTATATTGTCATAGAAGTTTTTAAAGCAATTGCTGCTTCTTTCTCCACTGACTCATTCGACAGAATCTGCTCATTCAAGAGGCTTTTACGGGCCTCATGGAGCTGGTGAAGGAAGCAGATACATAAACTGCCAACTGTCATGATGCAGAATGAACCAAATGCCATGGCGGATGACGATGACAAAGCCAGGGGATCCTTTCACTGTGGGGAGACAGAGGATGGCCACATGTTTGGCACATGGTACGTGTTTGGATGATGGAAAGATAGAGGCAAGCAGGGCCAGCTGGGGCTGAAGAAATGCTTGAGAAGAAAGCACAGAAGATTCTAGAGGCCATGGCGGTGGCAGCAGAGCAAACACTCCAGTATAAAGGGTGGAATGTGTGCAGAAATGGAAGAGAAATTTAGACTGGGAAGGCAGCTGGGGAGAGAGCAAAACAGTTTTGAATGAAAAGTTGACAATTTTAATCATGCTAAGTAAGGACATTACAAAACAAAACAAAAAGCCAAGCCACCACCTAAAATAAGGAACTTGGAAAGGGTAGGAGAGTATGGGGGAAGAAGAGGAGGATGGTTTCAGATCTGGAGTCAAGGCACCAGAAAGAAGTTCAAATGAATATACTTTTCCCCTCTGGGGCTACATCAACATTATTAAAATGAGGAAAAACCTAGACATCAAGGCTAATATATGAAGGATCATTTTAAAGTCCTACAGTCTCAATTACATGATTAAAAAGTATTACTACACCAAGGAAATGAAGATCATTCATAATGGCTAAAAGGAAAGTATCTTGGAGGTGATTCCTGCTCCTGAATGCTGTTGAATTGGACTCCACCGCAGATGGCAGGCTCAGTCATTCGCTGGAACAGGTTTATCAGCCATAAGCCACAAGCCCAGAGGAATAGCAGGCGCTGTACTGCAACACACTGCTGGGCTGGGGCTGGCCAGACTGGACCAATTCTTCAGCCAATGAACCCCTAGCAGAGAACGGGTATAGGAAACCCATGCAACTGCTATAGGGCGAACCACCGTGAGAAATCTACGAAGGGGTCAACTTTAAACACTTTAAACACTGTATATGACTGGGCCCCTTGACCGAATCCAAACTTTACACAACAAATCCCTTTAATCAAAGGATTTGTTCTGTCAAAAGGCTGCACTCAAGGATCCAGAAGGCCACAGGTTCCCCACCCTGTACTGGGGGCTTCTGAGTTAATCCCAGAAACCTTCAGACAGGCTCAAAGTGTAGCAAGAAATGCTCCATGCGTCCCAGAGATAACTGGAACACAGAAAGGATACATAGTAAGTTCATGAGCTTTGAGGACCAAACGGAGTTAAACTGGAGTCTCCACCTGGGCCATTTTTCATTTGTGTCACCCTGGGCTCTTTATTTAACCTCTCTGAACCTCAGTCATCTCATGTGTAATATTTTAATTCACTTGCAGAAATAATGTGTGAAAAGTGCCTAGCACATTACTTGGTTTACAACAGGTACTTGGCAAATGGTAGCCATCATCGTGATTATTAAAATGAAGATTAGCTGTATAACTAAGAGCTTCAGACCAAACTGAAGAGAAAATTTCACATGTGGAAATGCCAGTTTGGTACGGGTTGCTAGTTTGTGCAAGTGCAAAAGGAGATGAAACCACCGATAGCATCATTTTTAAATCGTACAGGGCAACATGATGGTGGTCGGTGTCTTTAGCCCATAAATAAGGGGTACACAGCACTGAAGAAAGAGTCATCAGAAAATTGATGTGTACTATTTCTATTCAGCTTTCAATTTTCAAAACTAGGAACTTAAATAAAGGCCTCAGTTTTGACTAGATTACCAATTTCAGGGCAGGCATCACCTGGAGTTTGTTAAAAACACAGATTTTGGAGAGATTTCTGATTCAGAATGCCTGGGGTAAGGAAGGAGAATATGCATTTTTAATAGGTTTTCCAATATTATTATACTAAGATAGATTTGGAAACCTCTGTAATAAAAAAGGTATCTGAAATTCCCGAGTCTTAACTTACCATAGTTGGGAACAAAATTTAGTAAAATATTAATAGTCCTGAGTTTTAAATAAGCTCTAAATACTTTATATTGATTCAGTTCATGAAGTTTAAAAAAGCATCAGATAATTTGTTCTTATAATACAAAACATCCCTTGATTATCTGGGACAAATTAACTGGTTGAAGCCCAAGAGTCCTGGGGCAGAGCTGTTCAAACCCATGAGGGTGGGTGGGGAGTGTGAGGCCCTGTAGGTCTCCAGTTCATGGGTTCTCCTCTTGCACACAAGCCCTTTCCTCCTGGTGGGAACGCGTCACCATCGATCATCATTAATCTGCCCCCCAGATGATGGGTAGCATGAGTTTGGTTTTAACTGTGATTGAATTATCCTGCAAAGAGTTCTTATTGAAGAAAACTTACACAAATTGAATTAAACCCATTTATGCTTGTGGTGTAAATAACATGAGATAGCAAAAATGGTTTTTTAAAGATCAAAATCTTGCAACATGGAAGTATGCTTTTCAAAATGAGAGCTATTATACTTTTCACTTTTTTTTTTTTTTTTTTTTTTTGAGACAAGGTCTTGCTCTACTGCCTGGGCTAGGGTATAGTGGTGTCATCATAGCTCACTGCACCCTCCAACTCCTGGGCTCACATGTTCTTCCTGCCTCAGCCTCCAAAGTAGCTGGGACTTCAGGAGTACACTACCATGCCCGGCTAATTCTTTTATTATTTGTAGAGACGAGGTCTTGCTGTTGCCCAGGCTGGTCTCGAACTCGTGGGCTCAAGTGATCCTCCCACCTTGGCCTTCCAAAGTGCTAGGAGTATAGGCGTGAGCCATCGCACCTGGCCATTTTTCACTTTTGAGAGTTAAAAATTAGGCTTTTTTCTTCCCAGAAAATGACAAAATTTTATATATGCCTGTTTGCTATCTCAAGAAAGAAAGAAAACATTTCATATAAAAAAAGCAGTTTGATCTTTTAAATTGAGTTTTGAGGGGAGTGTGTGTGTGTGTTTGGGAGGAAGACAATTCTCTGTGTTCAGCATCAACAAATAAACTCATTCATTTCTCCTATGAAAGCTGGCAAAGGGACAGGACAGGAGCAATTGTGACGTTTCCCGGGGCTTCAAGGCTTGAGTGGAGAGTGGAATGCTTGGGCTTCACTGGATGGAACCACACATAGGAGGGGCTCTGGGGAGAAGAGCATGGATCCAAATGTTAAAATACTAGAAAACAGACTAAAGTGCTGAACAAAGTATGGTTCTCCCAGTTCCAAGGCCAAAAAGTAGTGGAATATGCATTGTTGCTCCTTACAGAAGGGGGCACAACTGCTAGGATACAACTGACAGCAAAGCAAGAATTCTGTCATCTTTCAGCAAGTGATTTTTCTTCTAGGAATATATCCCGTGAATAAATAACCAGAGATGCAAACAAAGATTTATGTTCAACATTATTTATAATAGTGAAAAATATGGGAGAAAAAAACCCTACATAACAAAAGAGAATTATAAGTAAATTATGACTTCTCCATATGATGAACTATCATTCAGTCGTTAAAAAGGTTTGTGAAGAAACTTTATCACATGGAAAAATGTCCAAAGCATAATGTTAGGTAAAAAAAGCAGGTACCAAATTATACATACTAATAATATACCAACTATATAAATATGCATGTATAAAAACTAGAAGAAATACATAAGTAGTTCAGCAAGTGTTATACCTGGCTTGTTGATTTTAATTTCTTTTTGCATTTTCTAAATTTTCCATAATAAACAGTTTATTTTTTAAAATAAAAAGTAACTAAATGAAAAATCTGGCTATTTTCTGAATAAAAAAATATTTTTCTAATGGAAAAACAACTAAACCTTCATTTTAGGTATATAATTAGGTTTTAACAGAAATATGGTTTCTAGACTTTTAGATAAATGACATCATTTTAAATATTAGAAAACTGAAAAATTCATTGGTTTTGTTTCACACTCAAAATTCCCATTCATGCAGTTCAAAGTTCCCCTGTTGTGATTAAGACTCTTGATATCATTCTACACATTTTTCATAGGAGTAGAATAAAATGCTTTGTCCAAGAACCTACTTATTTTCCACTTTTGCAGCATACACTTGGTCTTTTTCCACCGCTATGTGGCGCTCTTCAGACACACTGTAATACAGAATCATCTCTTCCATCAGAACCTCCAACTTATGTATCTCCTGCCAAGGCTGGATGACAAAGTAGCCTGGGTGACAGGCCACTGGTACATACACATCCATGTGTTCTCCTGGCTTTGACAAGACCACAGGAGGTGGCAGTTCCTCCACGGAGAAAGAGTTGGTATGGTCCACCACGGACTTTTTGATGACATCCATGAGGCTCTTTCTGAAATTCTCTCCAGTGCTGCCAGACACAGGTGTGTTGCCTGACACAGGTGTGTTGCCCGACACGGGCGTGTTGCCATTTTTGCTAGGAGAGCTAGCTCCACTGGATATGGCACTCAAAAACACATCCTTCTGATGCTTCCACAAGTCTGCATTTGTAATCTGGCGGTTAATACTGTGGTGAGGATCGGGGAAATTCTTAGGAGTAAATAAATAAACATGTGCAATCCCTCTGGTTTCATCCACTTTCGTAACCTTTGGAAAACACAAAAAACAATTCAAGGAATCCAAGTTCACATTGAATTCTGAGAGGCAGTTATACTAACCCTAAACATTAAAACACAGTATTTTGCAAACCGCCCCCCAAACCTGCTAACATTCATTTTATTTAAGGAAAGATAAATTATCTATCACAGCTTAGCAATAAATTGGCTCTTCAAACTAGTCTAGAAAACAGAGCAACCTTACAGAAATGAAAAATTTACTAACTTTCGAAAGCTGAGAAAACCTTATGGCTTACTATAGGTCATTGTCACTGAGAAAGGAAGTGATTCTATATATCATGATCAAAAGTTTTTCATTGATGACATTTCAAAACACTCAAAGTAGAAACAATAGTATATTGAGCCCCAGGGGCTCATCAGCCAATGTCAACAATAAAAAAAAAAAAAAAATCACAACGAGGGCAAAACATTCTCCAGGCATTCTGCTTAAGGCTGGTGCACCCTCCGACTGCAAAGGGAAGGAAAAAGTGTTGAAATCCACCATATCCTTAGGCACCTCTGGTTCAGATTCCTTGTAGGGTCCTAGTATATGTCTTCCCCCTCCCCTCCTCCCCAATTACATGGGAGGAAAGGGACTTGGGGAGAAAAAGAAGAACAATGCACCATTGAATAGGCCAAAATTGCCATTTTACAAACCTTTTGCTCAAGAGACCTTCTGACTACCTACCTCTGCTCTTTCTGCCCAAGGGGTTTTTGTATGGAATTAGCACACATTGATATTTGTGACTGTACTGCCATGTGTCCCATAGGGCAAGGTGGCTGTTAATTATTCTCATCAGCAACTCTGGTTTCTCTTACCAGTGACAAAAATAAGACACTTACAGCCACACCTATCTTTTACCAAACAGGGCTAGAAATGACAGGGAGGAGCACAGCAATGAAGAGAGGGAGAAAACAGCACGGAAGTCCATCTACTTAAAAAAATTTGTTTCCTACCCATATCAGTCTTTTTAAATTCATCCTTTGAAGTACTAATGAAATACTGACTACTAATTCATTTTGATATTTATGATACAAAAGTACAATTTTAAAAACTAAGAGTTAAAAAGTATATTTATTGAGTACCCAATATTCTGGCTTTAGGAACTTAAAGAGTATCTGCGAAAATATTAATAATATTATGTGACAATTGAGGAAAATAAAATGGTACATACTTAAGCATGTAACTGTACATTATAAACCCTAGAGGAGAATAAAGATAGCAAAATCAGTGTAAGTTAGAATAATTCAGAGGTCTTCATGAAGATATTTCCCAAGGACATTTCACTGTTAAATGTTTATATAAAATGATAATACTATTTGCATCAGATAACAAAAGAGAAAAAATCATCTTCTTACATTTCTATTCTTGGAAATAGGAGTGATATTTATGATTTAAAGATGTAAAAGTTCAGAAAAAGAAACTAGAGCTAGTGAAGTAAATACAGCAGTTTGAATAAACGTTAGGAAAAGAGGCAAAAATCATTCTAATTTAGGAAAAAAAGAAATATAGGGCTTAAATGATCTTTAGAAAAATTTATCAGGAGATATGTGGGAACGTAATTTCTTATCATAAAGCAAAATAGGAGCAGAGAACCATCTCTACTACCTTATTAATAAAAGTATATTAAGGGTTTAAAAATAATAGTAGAGACATAGGATAACTTGTTACATAAAAACCAATTAAACCATGAAATATAGGTACACATGTAATAAATCTCTTGAATATAAAAACGTGTTAGATGTGAAAGTGTCAGTTTACAGTGATATAAAATTCTTCCATAAAAACCAAATGAGCCCTTACGGCTGCCAGCTCCTTTTCAAAATATATCAGGAACAATGAGACACTAACCTTAATGCTGCAGTCTGAGCAGTTCAAAACAGAATCTCTTAACCAAAGCACAGCATCTGGTGTCCACATGCCAATAGACTGTGGAAGATCTGCTAAACAGCACTTAATAGCCTGGAAAGAAAACATGATGGAAAAGTGAACACACCATCATAAAATAGGTACTTACGCGTAACGTCAGTAGCATTTTCCTGCAAGTCAGATATTGCCAAGATAGAGAGCAAGCAACAATAGCTAATGCTGACAGTCACAGCTCTCAGTTGGAGCATCTGCTATGTTCCTGCCTCTATTCCTATTACTTCTACTGTCTTTACTCCTGTTAGGGGCCAGGGCTTGTACCAGGCACTCCAAATACTCTCATTCTCCCCCACTTCTGCATGACAGGTATTGTGACCCCATTTTACAGATGGCGAAATGGACTCAGAGAGACTAACTTGTGTGAGATAACAAACTTGTGAAGACAGGCTTGGGACTTTAGGGTTATCTAGGCCTTCCCTCTAAGCCCAGCTGAAAAAAAGAAAAAAAAAAAAGTGTCATTTGGAGGAAATCTGACTCCCATTGCAGAAGTCTTTTTGGAGGCCTAGGTGCTACACTGAGCATTTCCTGAGTACCTCAGGGGTGCCAGGCTCACCTTCTGAAGGAGGCCGTAAGGAGAATTAAGGAGGGTGAGAAAACTGAAATCCACAGAGCCCTAAAAGCCTCACTGTCCCCAGTGCTCTTCACCTCCCACCCCCACTGCACACACTCTTCTGAAGGACGCTACAGCAGGGAGTGAAAGGTGGCCTCGGGGACTCCCTTCACCTCAAGTAAGTCCTTGAATTGACGGAGGCAGTTTTGTGCAAGGGATGAAACCCACGTCCAGGATTCCTTCTTTCCTCTCTGAACCTCTTCCTCCCCTTCCCCTCCTGCCCCAGGGGTGGCAGGCCTCTTACTGTGCCAGCTGGATGTGGCACCTTTCCGGGCGGGGAAGAGTCACTCAGAGCAGAGAGCGGACTCCAAGACCTGCAGGGGCTGAGCAGGCAATGGAGGAGCCAGGCAGGCCCCATGGGGCCCACACAGAAGGCCTCGAAGCTGCCAAGGAGCACGGCCCCACAAAGGAGAGGGCTCAGTACAGTCAGATGCCCCAATTGGTCGAGAGAAAAGCTCGAGATAGGGATTTTTGTGTGAAATGTTTAAATTTTAAAATCCTGGCAATGAATTCACATTTTTAAAATACTGTAAGAGCCAAGAGCCAAAACTCAGTATTTATGGGTCATCTTTGGCTGACAGTCACTGGTTTGCTACTCTTAGACCCTTGGGGAGATGCTGTTAGCCAGATGCTTGGGCTAGCTGGCCTTTAAGGTTCCCCCAACCAATAGCCTTTACATCTGTCAAGTCATGAACCTAGGTAAGATCAATGGAAAAATGTGTAGTGATTGTTAACGCTGTAGCATGAAGAAGGTACTACCGTGTAACTTTCAGACAGAGCAGTGGGACAGATCCTTCCTTCCCCTCCAGCCCAGGGGCCCTTTTCTGGGTAAGGCTGGCCCTGCATGGCTGTTCCAACAAGGGGATGTAGAGGCCAGAGGTGTTATTAAATGACAGCAGCACTTGAAGGTCTAATAATTTCCATTATGGCTGAGCAGCAAGAGAGCAAAAATGATTTTGAAAACAGCTTCTCTGTAACAGTCATTGTTAGAAAAGCCAATGGTGATGGGAGTGAAAGAGATGCCCAAAGTCATGCTAATTACGGACAACTACCTTTTATTCACTGAGTTTCATGGCGGAAGGTATCTTCTGAAAAATATTAGTCAAGGGACAGTTTGAAATTATAGAATATTGAATAGTTTTTTTTTAAAGATACTAATTTCTGTACAAGGTCTTCTACTTCTAAAGGTGGTAAGTAGTTCTGAACAATTAAAAATAATTCAAAATCCTTATCATTTGAATGTTTGCTAATTAAAGAAAGGACTGGCTGAAGTTAATTTTTTTATTAAAATGTATGGAGGGAAAGTCATTAAGAAAATGATTAAGTATGAACAGATTCCCAAAGAGAACAGTTACCTAATGAAACGACAAACTCTAGAAATAAACATTTACATACAATATTCTAGAACTATGTAGAAGTCAGTAATGGCATCTAATTATTACAATGGAACCTCTAATTGGACAATATAGCCTAATGACTCCGTAACTGACAATAGAGTCTAACGACTCAGTGTACTTGAAAACAAACATTTATCAAACAGTATTTTGTAAATATGACTGGTCTTCTTGTCTAAGTCAGCTAAGATTTACTTCTGAAAACAAGACAACCACATTTGGACAATTTCCAGTTTCTTAAACTAGGTCTTTGACCATTAACTAGATCAAAACCAAGAAGGCATCTCACAACATGATTACAAACACATCCAAATCTCCCAGGCTGGTAACACTGTACCTGTGGTGGGATTGCAATCATTTCTTGTAGAAACCGAGGCGGAATTTCCCTGAGCTCTGACACTTTTACAGATGTCACAGTGCCAGAGTCCAAGAACTGAACATCAAGAGCCCGGCTGCTGTGAACGTTTGTGATCTGAAATGAGATACATGTTGGCTTATTTATTAGCAGACCCCAAAGACCAAAATGCTTCTGTGCAATTACATTTTATACAATTCTAAACTGCATATTAAAAGCAACAAACACTAGTGTTAATTATGATTTTCCCTTAAGTGTATTATTTACTAAATATTCTTTTAAAGAATTGATTTCAACATCTAGTTGTTAATTCATTTAATCTGTAATAATCAGTAAGCTAATAATATTCAGTAAAATTCGTAAGTATAGTAATATTTACTATTTCTCTAATTTTAGGACACAATTTATTATAAAATAGTTTGATATGTTATTATATATTACTGGTTATAAGATGTACTCTGTTATTCAAAATGTTACAATGTAAAGAAAAAACTATTGTATCTTAGGAATGAAGAAATAAAAAACAGGTAATTCAGAGACACAATTTTACTGTGGGTCAATACTATATATTTTTAAATCATAATGTATTTTATAGCTTTATAAGAAAACGTAATAATTTTTATTTATCCCAACTGAAAAAAATCAAAACTCAGAAAGTCATAGAGAGGTAAATTAAAGTCCAAATTAATAGTTCAAAAAATCAGAAAACTATACCTGAGTCAAAGCAATAATGACCTTTGTAATCATTTGTATTAACTGTCAAGAACAAATATATCATTTAAACACAGGATCTGTTCTTCATTAATCATTTTTCCCTCCCTAACTTTCTATACATCACTAAGAGAATGAATACTCAAACCTTCTGTCTACCTCAAAGGTAGACAGTACACAATTTGATAGTAAGAAAAATAATACTAGATATTATCTAAAGTATTTGGAGATACACTGAGAATGCATTTTTGCCAAAAACCCATAACCTGAACTTAAACATGAAGACACTCAAATTGAGAGATGCTTTACAAAGTGAAGCTACTCTTCAAAAAGTCATGAATGAGAAAGACAGACTGGCTAGCTGCCAGACTGGAGGATCCTACGAAGACAGGACAACTAATGCAATGTGGCATCCTGGACCAGAAAAAGGACATTTGTGGGAATGTCCTCAGTAAGTTCTTTAGATTAGTTAATGGTATTGTATTAATGTTAATTTCCTGAGTTTGATAATTACAGAATGGTTAAATAGGATGTTAAAATTTGGAGAAGGTAAGCAAAAGGCAAATGGGACCTCTGTACTATTTTTTGTAACTTTTTAAAAAGTGAAATAATTTCAAAATAAAATGTTTAAAAAGTATTTGTACATTTACATATTATAAACTAAATAACAGAGCTTTAACATCTGAATAATGCCATAATCTTTTCAAAGAGTCATGTTTTTGAAGTTTGTACTTAAGCACATAACCTTGGTCATACCAGCCTTCTGACATATGTTCATATTAATGACAGTAATTACTTCAAAATTGCTGCTATCATTACAGTAGACATGACCAGGTTTTATTTAAATAATGGGAAAATCAGTATAATTAAGTTAACAAAATGTTGCTATGCAGCATTAAAAAATCAATAAAGCAATGATTTTTACCTTTTGGGGGCTGGTTTGAGAATCTTACAAAAATTATGCATACTTTCCCCCCAAAATATGTAATACAAACACACACACAATTTGCATGCAATTCCAGGAGGGTTCAGGGTCCCCCTTGCCCCCGGCCCCATGAAAGTAGAGGTCTTTGTATCTAGGTTAAGAACCTCTGTAGCAAAGAAAAAATAGAAAAAAATAAAATAAAATCAAGCCAAGATTTCCAAATTTTAGCAATTGGGCAAACTAGATATCCAAAAAAGAAAGAAAGAGCAAATAACCACAAAAATCCAAAACCTAGCTTTTAAAAAACATCTAATACATGATAAAATATAATAAACCTCATTTCAAATTCATAACTAAGCTTGCAAGAAAATAAGACAATTATTAGGGAGTGGAAATAGAGGAGTATATGAACACTGAAGCCAAAACCATCCTGGGCAGGTGACATGGACTTAGACCCAGGCAAGAGGGAGGGAGGATCTGAGACTGTCCCATGAAGCCAGAACTCTCCAAGGGCCACACTCTCAATGGAAGGGCGACTTTAGAGAGCGATTAGGCAATATCTAGTAAAACTGAAGATACACATTCCCAATACTTAGAAACTCCATTCCTAGGTATGAGGGTTCATAGTAACACTGCTTATAACAAAAGACTAAAAACAATCAATGTCTGTCATCAGGAAGATGGAGTGATAATACTGGCATATTCATGGTTATATGATACAGCAGTAAAAATAGATAAACTAGAGCTGCACACATCAACATAGGTGAATCTCACAAACACACTGAATTAAAAAGCATGTTCACAAGAATCAAAACGCTTTATTATTTACATAAATTTTAAAAACTTATTCATTTAGTTATATTCATTTACTTTTTACTATATATATTCTATATAAGTATTCATTGCTATAATTCTACTATCTAAATATTAAAAGTATATAGTAAAAGTATGTGTGCATAGTTATAAATAACAGTAAGACTATAAACAAATAATAAACAAGAATGAGAAACACCAAGTTCACCCTCGGGGTAGGGGTAGAAGAAGGTATGTAAATGAGGAGCTTCACCCATATTGGTCAGGTTTTACCTCATCCTCAGGTGGTAAGTCCATGAGTGCGTATTCCATTTTATAAAATCCTGTTTACTTGAAATATTTCACAATAAGATAAAAAAAAAAAGTAAAGTGACTGATTTTACCTCTACTCGTAACCATTTTCCTTTGCAATGGAAGAGGCAGATTTTCCCACAGAAGGGTAATGAAACGAAGTACTCGGAGGTCATGTGCTACAAAACAAAAACACAGTATTTTTATTACTCTTACCAAAGAGTGTATTGCTACACCATTAGAAAAACAGATTGCTGTGGCACAGGCAGACAGTCATACCCACAAGTAATCAGACTTCTGTGAGCCCTTTCCCTACATGGAGTACACTGCAGTGATGCAGCAAATGTACCAGGGTTATAAAACTTCTGCCTTGTTACTCATGCATTTGTTTATGTCAGTGATTTACTCTCCCTAAGAGTACATGGCTCATACAACAGCACTATTAAAATGTCTAAAACGTTAGCGTAGAGGTCAGTGTGATTCATTTAGGCCCTGGCTTCATCAGTTACACGTGAAGAGAGGTGCTGAATCTGCCAAAAAGCAGGAGAGCAGCAGGGTTGAAAAGTAAGAAGGCTGGGCTAGCTGTCAGTAAGGCCTATTAACATTTCTTAACATTCAGATTCAAAGATAGGAAGATTTTAATTCCAAAACAAATGTTATCAATACAAATATGATATCAGTGCCAGTGAAACGCCAGCAAATCACAGCTGTAGGTCTCTTCATCTTCCTCTTCCACTGTAGCTAGATGTTGGGGACCTATGCATGGTCTCTTTCTGTTCAGGGTGAGTGTTTCTACTCTTCCCAAAGGCAATGTCTCCACTTGGGTTACCAGGGCACTAGCAAATATCGAGAGTGCTTTCTTCACCACTATAGGTTATAAGAACATCCATACAAATGAATCACTGGAGTCAAGCCTCTTTGGGTGTCTCAGATTTCTCCAAGATAGACTAGCAAATTCAACTTCAGGAATGACCTTGAGATATACACACACACACACATATATGGATGACATCTGAAACATGAAAGAGATAAAGCTATGTATCTAATGTCTCAATTCCAGACTATAGTCTGAATGCAGGTTTAACCTGATTCAGAAAATATTTTGGAATATCCATTCTATGTAAGACAGCAGATTAGGTACTGTAAGGGATGTAGAAAATTGGTAAGTTGCCGATAAGCCTACACTCTAGTAAGGCAAATGGCTACAATACAAAGCTGAATATGAGTGCCCTGAGGTACCCAATGTGCTCTGTAGGGTAGAGAAGGATTCACTTCCAGGGGTGAGGGGGCCAGGGTTTCAGAGGCAGTAGGGTTTAGTAACTTGGAAGCCACAGCATTTTCTGGATTATGAATATAATGTCCTAACGGCCATAAGCAAACCACTTCAGAAACTTAAAACAAAACCTCTACAGATCTTGATTCAGAAAAAAAAAATATTAGGATAAAAGTGTAAAGTGCTTACTAATACAATTTAAGCTGCAGAACCACATTTACCAGGCAGCAGGTCCTCAGGGACCATAAAGAGCTTGGGGACTGATGCCTGAGAAGGAAGATAAGGGCAGAATTAAGAAGGTAAGTATTATTCTCCTTCTAAATTCCAAGGTTTCTCTGTTGCCTGAGGCAGATGAGGCAGCTGGCTCCAGCAGACAGAGGCACAGGCACCGGCATCATGAGACTGTCAACTGCATGTTATAAATGACAAATCTACCAATTGTTTGAGCACTTACTATATCCTAGGCTCTGAGCTAAGCAGTGCTGCAATTAGTCCTCATGACAATCCTATAGATACACACTATTATTCCTTCATTTTACAGTGCAGAAATGGTATTATGTTCTTTTAAAGCTCTGAAGTCTGGTGCTCTTACCTACTATTCTAGAGATTCTACCTCAAACTATTAAAAAATTATTCATACTTATATAATTTAATGAACCACTCCTGTTTATAATTTTAGGGCTAATTTTAGACATGGATGATATTCCACCATACCTTACAATGGAAGTAGTCCTCTATCTTATGTAGAAGGTCACTGAGCTTGTTGAGACCCTTACAAGGCACCTGGCAGTAAAGTGTCCCGTCAGAGCAAATATTCGTCACTTTGACATTTGTGTACATAGCGTCAACCTAGAATAGACAAAAGACACCCCAAGAAAGGTTGAGAACAGAATGCAGCTCTTACCTACCTAAGGGGTATCTACCTAAATATCCCGTTAAAAGCCTTTGCATTTTAAAACCTTCTAAGTTAGAGGATAGGATGAAATGAAATTCATAACTTAAATGTAAAAAACTAATTTGAATTCCTTTCTTTTCAAAAGGAATATCCAGTATCATTTGTGTCAGGGACAAAATAGACATTCTACATACATTACCACATTCCATTGTCTGAAAAGCTAACAATATCCTTAACATTGATTTATTTTCTCCCCATTTATTTAGAAAAAGAATTATTACATAAACTATGTTTTTGCAACATTAACAAAAGTGAAAATAAAAAACTCTCACAAAATCAACTATATTATCAGTCTACTTTCTAACCTGTGTCCACAGGCCACATAAAATTTTGTGATTTTTAAATACTATAATAAAGTAAATATTTAATTTTAGCCATTTTTAGTCAAATAATAATATAAAGACAATTTGCAGTTGCTCTACTTATTAAAACAAAATTTTTCCCATTGTTTTTATAAAGTCTTTAAAATGATCATCTTAAACATCTCATCCTATTCTCTAGAGTGAATGTTCTATCATTTATTTAAGGTTTCCTTATTTTGGGGCATTTATGTTCTTTACATTTTAAAAATGCTAAAGCTAATAATAAACATCTTCATGGACCTAATTTTCCCTTTTTTATATTATCTTCCCTTATTATGTTTACACAATAATTTCAGGTCTTTCTCCACTTGTAGAGCCTGACCAGCTCCTCTCTCTGGAATGAAAAAAAAAAAAAAAAATATATATATATATATATATATATATAAAAGAAAAAAATAATTTCATATAAAATCAATACATGTTTGTTGTAGAATCTGGAAAATAAAAAATCCAACTCCTAAGAAATAATTACTGTTAATTTTTTGGCACTTTTCCCCCTTCCAGCTCCCCCTTCTCCTTTTGTCCCTTAATATATAGTAATCTGTCTCTACCATTTGTTAGCCTAAAATTTATAATATTCTTTCCTTATGATTTTCTTTCATAGAATATGTGTAACAGATGATAACAGTGATCGCAATGGTACCTGCAGGTGAACCTCTAGTGACTTGTCACATATGGCCTTCAAGCAGGTGGCATTGATATTGACATCATCTTCTCCTGATGTATCGTACAAAACAACAAGTGGAATATCAGCTTTGTCAAGTATTTCCACTGCAAAGATCTTTCCACAAGTTAAAGATTCAACCACCTTCACTAAATCAGGATCATCACTTAGAACTTCCAATCCTGAAAAATATTGAATATTTTAATTTCTACTTTATTCGCAAAATAATTTTAGGGTGAATAGATTGTGTCTGTCTTGACCGCTTATTAAAATTATGAATCTAACGCAAAATTGTTAAATTTTATATGAAAGCTTTATTTTATAATCTTTTATGCCTTACACTTTGTTTTAAAAAATATAATGTGAATGCCCTTTTGAATGATACACTAAAGCAGGGAATCTTAAAACAAGAAGAAAAACTGATGATCAATAAGAATTTCTACCTGAGGAGAAACAACCTTCACTTTATATACAAACACATATTTCAAACAAAAAGACTAATACGCATAAGAAGCTATCATTGTGTCTGCCAGTCATGAATCTGCAATGTTCTTCCTAAAATTCTACCCTTGATTTTTTTTCATTTTTAATTAAATATATACAATATTTTTTTCTTATAAAATGAACATATATATTTGGAAACTGACACAGTACTATTGTTTGTTTCTTTTTAAATTATACTATTATGACCCTAAGAATACCAAAGAACCTTCTGATTTATCAAAGATTAATGTTTTAACATAATACAAGTATAGGGTGAATTTTGTTGTAGTCTATTCTTTAAATTCTTTGAAAATTGTAATTCCATATATCTGATAATTCTAAGTTAATCCAGTAAACTAATGAAAACTAGCTCATTATTTCCCCCAGTGGTGCCAAAGTGCCTATTTCTATATTCTCTCCCTTTAAATCCATCAGCTAAAATTTAGACTCCTCCTGAACTACTCTCCTCTTGTTCTGTTCTCCAGACACATAACTTTGTGGCTTTTCTCAATGCCTTCATTTCAGCATCCTAACTCTTGTCCTGTACTCTTGATATGTTCTTTCTGAAACCAACTCCCACAGGTTCCTAATAGGCTTTTAAAATTTCTTCAGGTTTATCTCACAGATACAGTCAAACCCAGCTCCTATGACATAAGGACTCACCCTGACTGGGAAGGAGGCATTTATTACTTCGGAGGACTAGTTTTCATGAAAGAGTTATGATCATTTTCTGCATTTGGCTCAAGCTCCTGTGGCATGAGACATATTTCTTTTTTTTTTTCTTTTAGAAATTTTTATTGGAATCACATTAAACCTTTAAATTACTTGAGAATTAAATAATTATTTTAATAATATTTAGTATTCCCATTCAGGAACATTTATATCTCTACATTTATTCTCCTGGTATATCTGTCCACATGTTTTTTTTTTTTTATTTCAGCATATTATGGGGGTACAAAAGTTTAGGTTATGTATATTGCCCTTGCTCCCCGACCCCCCCAATCAGAACTTCAAGTGTGTCCATCCCCTAGACGGTGCGCATCACACTCATTATGTATGTATACACCCATCCCCTCCCATGAGGCATATTTCAATGCCTTTCCTCATCATGAATGTCATATGACCACTGTATCCTCTACACTTTACGTTTGTCCCTATAATGTCACTCTCTACATGTGCATTCCTCTATGCTTCCTTGAGGAAGAAATAAAAGAATAGTAATACATGGACTATACAAGAAACTACATGTGACCTATCGCCAAACTCATACTTGGGCGTGGGAGGGTGTCAGGTGTAAGCATCACCACAGTCCATCTCAGTGGGAGAGGGCTGAAGGTCACCTCACAACACCTCGAGCAACGGGACTGAAACTGATCAAATCCCATGATACAGGGCCACTATCAATTGTTACTAGGGCAGTTAAAACAAGAAAAAACCCTTTAAGATGACCAATAGACATTTTTATAATAAATTATAATAAATATATTTTCATATATACATAAAATATAATACAAATATTGTAACATTCTTATAATGATCACATCCTATAAAGAGCATGTTAAACACAAATTTATTTAAATGTTTCAAGAAATAACACATTGTAACACCTTGAGATAACTAGTCCATTTTAGGACTTAAGCATCCAAGAGTATGGTGGTAATAACCTATCCAAATGGAGAGAGTTTATAAAAAGTTCCTCTTACCTGCAAGCTTACATTTTGTGGCTTGGAATGAGAGTGAACAAAACTTCGGGTTCAGCTTGTATCCTTTGCTCTTTTCAACACTTTCACTAAAACCATAGTCAACATAGCATACCTAATGATAAAAAAAACCCAATAATGCTTAGGCTCAAAGTTCTTTTTCCTCACTTAAAAAAATCATTTTTTTTTAAGTGGCTCCATTTTATTCCATAATCAGAAAATTAGTGGTGTCAGGGGTGTCACAGCTGCCTGGAAAAAGTCAGGGGAGATTTCCCCTGACTTACTCCAGATGAGAAAGGTTGGGGCTGAGACCAAGGAAACCAGCGCTCCTGGTCAGGCCCCAGTCCCCTACCTCGCCCCTCTGTGAGACAGCTCAGCCCTGTTGCCTTGCCACTGCCAGTCTCTCGGCAGCACATCTGTCTGGTTCTGCCAACTCAGCCAGCCGCCTCCCCTACTTTCACTAATATCATAACACCCGCATCACTCTCTTCTTTTTAAAAAAAAATTTATTTTTAATTATTATGGGTATATAATAGTGGTATATCTTTATAGGGTACATGTGATGTTTTGATACAGGCATACAATGTGAATTAATCCAAACATGGTAATTGGAGTATCCATCACCTCAGGCAGTTAACATTTCCTTGTGTTAGGAACATTCCAGTTCCACTCTTTTAGTTATTTTAAACTATACCCTAACTTATTGTTGGATTATAGTCACTTTGTTGTACTATCAGATAGTGTTCATTCTATCTAACTATATTTTTGCACCCATTAACCACCCCCGCTTTATCCTCCCCTCCCTGATACCCTTCCCAGCCTCTGGTAACCATTATTCTACTCTTTATTTCCATGAGATCAATTGTTTTTGATATTTAGCTCCCACATATGACTGAGAGATTTGTCTTTCTGTGCTTGGCTTATTTCACTTAACATAATATTTCTCCAGTTCCATCCATGTTGCTGCAAATGCCAGGATTTCATTCTTTTTGTGGCTGAATAATATTCCATGGTGTATATGTACCACAATTTCTTTATCCATTAATTCATTAATGGACACTGAAGATGATTCCATATCTTGGCTATTGTAAATAGTGCTGCAATAAACATGGGAGTGCAGATATCTTTTCAATATACTGAATTCCCGTTCTTTGGATATATACCCATCAGTGGGATTGCTGGGTCACATTGTAGTTCTATTTTCAGTTTTTTGAGGAAACTCCATATTGTCTTCCATAGTAGTTGTACTAATTTACATTCCCACAATAGCGTAGGTGCATTCCCCTTTCTCCATATCCTTGCCTGCATTTGTTATTGCCTATCTTTCTGATTAAAGTCATTTTAACTGGAGTGAGATGGTATCTTATTATAGTTTTGATTTGCATTTCCCTGATGACTAATGATGTTGAGCACTTTTTCATATACTTGTTGGCCATTTGTATGTCTCCTTTTGAGAAATGTCTATTCAGACCCTTTGCCCATTTTTAATTGGATTATTTGATTTTTTTCCCTATTGAGTTGCTTGAGCTCCTTATATATTCTAGTTATTAATCCCTTGTCAGATGGGTAGTTTGCAAATATTTTCTCCCATTCAGTGTGTTGTCTCTTTGTTAATTGTTTTCCTTTGCTGTGCAGAAGCTTTTTAGCTTGATGTGATCCCATTTGTCCAATTTTGCTTTGGTTGTCTGTGCCTTGGGCATATTACCCAAGAAGTCCTTGCTCAGACCAGTGTCCTGAAGCATTTCCCCAATGTTTTCTTTTAGTAGTTTCATAGTTTCAGGTCTTTAATTCTTTAATCCATTTTGACTTGATTTTTTCATATGGCAAGAAATAAGGGTCTAGTTTCATTCCTTATTTTTCTTGAGTCACATACTTCTACCTGTTCCCTGGGCAGCAGTATTTGTTTCTAGAGAAGGCATCATTCTTGTGGTATCTATCAGATTCTAAATCCCCAAAGTAGCATTTGTGATGGCTGTTCTCAGCTACTGTGCTTCCAGGGACCAAGCTGCTTCTGTCAATGACAACAATGATGTCATGGTTGGAAAACATGGAATTCTACACTGAAAAAATAAGTACTCCTGTTTTTTTTTAGGGATGTGAAGCTGGGTTAAGCCTTCATCCAACTCAATGAAAGGATCCAAATCCGCTGGACAGAATTCTGTGTTTGCTGAAATCTGTACGACTCTTTCTCACCATTAGCATAGATCATTAAGAGCCCGGATATTATTTTTAGAGTATTTATAGAACCTGCAGTTGAAAGGACTATATAAAGCTGTGGTTTAGAACGATAACTATGAAATGTGAGAGAAAGTGCTGAAGATCTAGTATGCTTCTCTAATTAAAGCAGATGATGGCTTTTAAAAAAAAAAAAAAAAAACAAAACCAACAACAAAAGCTTGGGCAAAGGCTTGGCTAAGAGATACCAACAATGTAGAGGCAGGTCCCTTTTCACTTTCTATGGGATTACAAAGTTCACAGGTCAGCTTCTTAGTACTTAGATTATGGTACTAACCACACAAAACAAAAATCCTCCCCAGCAGAGAATCTAAGAAAAAAAAGAGGCAGAGAGACCACTAACTCCTTTCCCTGACCATCTGGTAAGTGGACCTGTAGGGCCTGTCTGCCCCATATTGGAAAGATCATCTCTTAGAGTGCACATCTGACTCAACACTGTCTTAGGCGTAGATTGTTGGCAGGGTCCCATGTCTGGCAGTTGGCCATTTAAGTGCACAAGTCTATCTCTCCAGTCCAAATTAGCACCTGTTCTTCCTTCTCATAGGCCTCAGGAGTTAGGCAGCTCTCATTTCGTTAATAGCCATCACCACATACAGCTTGGATTCTGCTCTTTCCAGACCCAAAATGGAGATAACATGGTCTGACAACAGGACATATCACGTGAAATGATTCTTGGAAAATTCAGGGATGTATTCTTAGCACAAGAACAGCTAAAGAATAACTGTTCCAAATGCTTCAAAGTGTTTCTGTAGTGTTTGTAGCTTATTTCTTTTTTTTTTTTTTTTTTTGAGACAGAGTGTCGCTTTGTTGCCCTGGCTAGAGTGAGTGCCGTGGCGTCAGCCTAGCTCACAGCAACCTCAAACTCCTGGGCTTAAGTGATCTTACTGCCTCAGCCTCCCGAGTAGCTGGGAATACAGGCATGCGCCACCATGCCCGGCTAATTTTTTCTATATATATTTTAGTTGGCCAGATAATTTCTTTCTATTTTTAGTAGAGACGGGGTCTCGCTCTTGCTCAGGCTGGTCTCGAACTCCTGACCTTGAGCAATCCACCCGCCTCGGCCTCCCAGAGTGCTAGGATTACAGGCGTGAGCCACCGCGCCCGGCCTGTAGCTTATTTCTTTTCTTTCTTGTTTTTAAGCATGATGCCACGTACTTGTATGGCAGCTGCAATTTATAAAACCCCTGCCCATGGATTGCCCAGTGTGGCTCTCACCACACCCTGTCCTTTGCTCTGTGAGGGCTGAGTAGTTTCTGTCTGTCATGTTCTGAGATTAGCCTGAGGAGGCTCAAAATCCTGGCATGGGCTCCGGTCCATTCCTGGTTCTCTGGCACCATCAAGTGGCCAAAGGTCTCCCAGCACTACTGAGGGACACCCAGCAGACATCCCTGGGTGCGCGTCTGGGTCAGGCCAAACTGACACCAATCTCAGGGGGTGACCACAAGCTCCTGTTTCTCCTACTCACTAGGGACCTGATAGGTGAGAAGCAAGGAGGGAATCCATACCCACTGCCAGGCAAAGGTCGCAAAGGTCAGTTCAAGAGAAGTAAGTAGCTAGGGTTTCTCCAAATAAAGGGAGAAATCATCTCAGTCAGCTTCATGGGGATGTGGAGAACAAAGTCAGGCCAGGATTGCCACAGCCACTGCTGTCTTAAGACTGCAAAAGATACTAAGCTATCTTTTTTATTTCTAATAACCAGCCCATAACTCTCAGCAGCAATGACATGGCTGGTCGCTTCCTTCTTCATGAAGCACTTTCTTTTTCTGGCTTCCATGACACTACCCACTTGGTTTTCTTCTTCTTTGGCCATCCTTACAGTCTTCTTTGCTCTTCTTATGCCCACCATCTAAATGCTGAAGTGTTTCAGGACCCTGGTCCTGGGCCCCTCCTCTCCTCTACAGGTTTTCTTTCCCTAGGTGATCTTATCTAGTCCCGTAACTTCAAATATCACCTATATACTGATGCCTCCCAGTGCCATAGTGGAGATCTATGCTGATATATCTCCAGCCCCAACAACTACTTGAGCTCTAAATTCATCCATGTGAAATCTGATAGCTATTGTCAAACCTAATAGGTCCTACAAAGTTCTTGATTATCTTCCATACTTGTTCTTCTCTCCGACCTCTCAATTTTAACAAATGGCACCAATATCCATCCAGTTGCTCAAGCCCCAAACCCAGCAGCCATCTCAAATCTTCCCTTTTGCTTACCCCTCACATCCAACCATTTAGTGTCCTATCAGTTCTACCTCCAAATATAGCCTGAATCTCCTCCTTTACCTCCGTCTCCACTACTGCCACCCAGTTCAGCTTACCAGGTAGCCGGCTATTGCAACTAACTAGTCTTACTTTCCTTGTGTGCCTATCCTCCACAACAGTACCAGAACCACTTTTGAAGCATCTAGATGAGATCACATCACCCTGCCTATGCCTTCCTTCAGAGTTATTTTCTATCATAGCACATTGATTATTTCCTTCATTGCACTGAAATTGTTTTGTGTATTTATTGCATACTTGCTTATTATCTACCTTTTCCCACTAGAATATAAGCTTCTTGAGACCAAAGACTTGTCTCTCTTATCCCCTGCTCTAGAACTGTGAAAAAGTGCATAAAAGTGCATCAGGTAGATACTAACATGATGATAGTATCTCATTTTACAGATAAGGAATCAGAGAAGTTAAATGACTTTCTCAAGGCCATGCAGTTAAAAATGGCAGAGCTGAGGCCGGGCGCGGTGGCTCACGCCTGTAATCCTAGCACTCTGGGAGGCCGAGGTGGGCGGATCGTTTGAGCTCAGGAGTTCGAGACCAGCCTGAGCAAGAGCGAGACCCCATCTCTACTAAAAATAGAAAGAAATTATATGGACAGCTAAAAATATATATAGAAAAAATTAGCCGGGCATGGTGGTGCATGCCTGTAGTCCCAGCTACTCGGGAGGCTGAGACAGGAGGATCGCTTGAGCTCAGGAGTTTGAGGTTGCTGTGAGCTAGGCTGACGCCACGGCACTCACTCTAGCCTGGGCAACAGAGTGAGACTCTGTCTTAAAAAAAAAAAAAAAAAAAAAATGGCAGAGCTGAGACTCAAAGTCAGGTCTTTCTGACTCCAGAGCTTGAACTCCCACATTGTAGGTATGGAGGAAAGAAAGCCCAAGTGACTGCCCTATAGACTTCAGACTGGGAGATATCCTTGCATTATGTAGCACAGACATTGCTGTACTGTTAATGTGTCACTAGTATTTATGTATGATTCTTCTCTTCATAAGAAATCCCTATGCCTTAAAACAGCTTAGCTTTTGCTGAACTTACTAAGGGCAGGGGGAAATAAATGGCCAGCAAATATTATCTAGGAACATTTAGGGACAGTTACCTTTTATCAACTAGAGGCCTGGAGGAATGGAGGAAGTAGACCCTCCAAAGGCACACAACCAAATACAGGCAGAGTCAGGACTAGTGCCCAAGCCACTAATCATAAATCCTGGTCCAGTGATCAACATGGTCCTTAGTTTTTTCCAGATATTTTTCAAACTTTATCCAAGTATAATTTATACTAAATAAAAGATATCCATTAGAAGTATATAGTTTCATGGGTTTTGACTAATATATACCCATATATCACCACTGTAATCAACATATAGACCATTTCCACCACCCCCAAAAGTTCCCTCTTGCCCTTTGCAGTTAGCCCTCCTGCACCTCCTGTCCCAGGCAACCACTGATCTGATTTCTATCACTGGAGATGAATTTGACCTGTTCTTAGACATCATTTATATGGAATCATATATTAATAATATTAATCTTTTGTGCCTGGCTTCTTTAACTCAGCACAAAGTCTATGAGATTTATCCATGAGACTGTATGCTTAGTAGTTTGTTCTTTTTTATTGTTGAATAGCATTCCATTACATGAATACAATATAGCTTGTTTACACATTCACCTGTTGGTGAACATTTGGGCTGTTTCCAGTTTGGGAATATTAATAAAGCTGCTACAAATATGTACATACAAGCCTTTTTGTGGACCTGTTTTCATTTCTATTGTGTAAATACTAGAGGTCATATAGTAAGTGCTTAACTTTATAAGAAACTGCCAAACTGTTTTCCAATTTTCAGATTTTTAAAGTCAATCAAATTACTTAAAAGTTGTGCCTCTGCAGATTTGGTTAAGCAATTTCCTAAATATCTCTGTGAATGAGAAAAGGTGGTTGGGGTGAGTTTACTTCTGGAGAGGGTCAGGGCCTCTCCTATTGAACAATCTGGGTCCGAAAAAGCAAGCACCTCTTTTTGTGTGTGCTTGTGCTTCAGTGGAGAGTAACCGAGGGACTTAAGCCCAGGTTCAGGGACTGGTCATTTGCACTCAATGACACAAGTGGGATTATTGGCCAAGGCTGACAGTGGCATATGGAATAAGGCTCTGTATTATGGAACAGAGGCTGTAGAAATACACGTGTATTTCTCAGCTTGCAAAACTTAGAGAAAACCAAAAGATCTTAGACATGTCTCCCTTCACAGCCTGAGAGTCCTCTGTACAAACACAAAGGCAGAACTGGGAGACAAGGGTCACTCCCTACATGGTGTCCTTCCCATCAGGATGGATGGAAATGTTCCTTCCATCTCCTTTTAGGGAAGGGGAGACATCTTAACACTCAAGAAAGAAAAGATCTTTTCCTCACAAATTCTCTATAAAGTATCAGGCTCATTATTCAAATGATAAATTCCAAACAAACACACAGTTTCCACCAAGGCAGAAAGAAATGACACATCAAAAATAGTAGACAAGTACAGATGACCACATGGCAGATGGAGCTACCATACAGCTCCTCTCCATGTTATACGGGGAGCTCTGAGGCCCAAAGGCACCACTGTGCTCAGAGAAACTGTGCTTCTCTGCCTCTGCACTAAAGTTAAGAAGAGGCACAGGAGCAGAGGCTGCCCACCAGGAACGTGGCGAAGCCTGAAAGTCTCAGAGCCTGCTGATGAAAGTGAGCCTCCAAACGAGCCCCCTGGCCTTTCCAGGAGGACAGAGAGGGCAACACTGGGAGCAGCCCTGAAGAATGATGCAAGTCCTGGCTGGAGAAGAGGGAGGCGAAGATGCCATTTTCTCTGGTCTGTACTGCTTCCCTCACTCCAAAGTACTGGCCTTGATAAGAGGCCCACAGAGCTCCGGTCAGTACTTACTATATATCCCAGGAATGGAAATAAGTGCCTTTTCCTAATTAGATCATGGGTTATGGATACTCCCATGGAGAAGAATTTTTTTCTTTAACTAAAATTCTAAGATAGTATGACTACAACTGACTTGAAAGCTGAGAGAGAGAATCTTTTACAGTTACTAGCTTTTCAACTTCCAGAGAAAACTACACATCATAATTAGAAAGGACACAGCATTTACATTTGAAAAATGTAAAGAATCAACATTTACATTTGGCAAATAACAGGTGTTTGCCTTGTTCATAATGCTATGACAGTAAACAGTGCTTGCCTTTATTTTGTTCTCTTCTGTTGAGATGACCTGTGCCCGTAACCAAGCGTCTTCCTCGGCATTTATCGCCAGCAACTGCCCAACGTGCACAGTCTGGACTGGTGTGACTCTAGGGTTCTTACTGTAATATTCCTTCATCTCATCTTCCATTAACTCCTGAGCAGCAGAATAGTCTTTGCCCACATACCTGAGTTAGTTAAAAGAAGAGAACCCAAATGAAGCAACCCAGAAGGAGAAAATCTATAGGAATTCACTCATGTTGTTCTGTTTTCTCTACTGTCATCTTTGGTTTGGCCTCAGACTGACTTACCTCAAGAGGGATGAAAACATATGTACTCAGTAAACAGTTATCTCTTGATAAAGGAAGACAGTATTATGGAAATCATGCAAAAAAAGACTGAGGTCCAACACACCACACAATAGAGCAAACAGTGGGCAACAAGCCAGAGAATGAGAGAGTGTAATAGTAAACGGTGAGGGAGTGCTAGGGAGAACAGGCTGAGAAACAGTCAGGGAAGGGAAAGGAAGGGGAGGAAGAGATGTGGAAAATAGAGACACCAAGGTAGGTCTGGAGGCCAGAGCAGTGAGGGTTGATCTCCGACCTCGACTAAGGCTACTGGAGATCTTTGCAGATTACCAAGAAGAGACTCTAGCACAGTGGTTCCCAACCTTTTTGGCACCACCAGGGACTGGTTTCATGGAAGACAGTTTTTTTCACAGACTGGGGATGGGGGCATGGGATGTCATGGGGTGTGTGTGTGGTGTGTGTGTGGTGTGGAGCTCTGGCAGTCATATGTGGCTGTTTCCTAACAGGCCACGGACCGGTAATGGGCTATGGCCTAGGGGCTGGGGACCGCAGCTCTAGCAGACAGTTTTGCCCTAAGGCTGGGTCTGAACAAATACCAAGCTCTGAAAAACAATGAAATTTTACTAGAGAAAAAACCAAAGCCTTAAATACTCTAAACACAACAATGCAACACCCCCTCCAACTTATTAAATAAATTTGAACAAATTACAACAAAATGCTGACTTCTGATACCCTTAAAAGAGGTAACATGTTCTGGCCAAATGCCTCTAAAATTGTATGCTGAGAAGCGTTTTTTTCAGGATATGCCCCTATCCCTTTCTATAATTTTTAACTGTTGACAACTATGGTCACCTTGTTACAGTTCATATTATCAAAACAGACTACCGTTTTCTTGCCCTTTAGACCTCAGAGACAATTCCATCAAGGGCCTCCTTCCAGGATATAAAACCTGGCAAATCAAGTTCAGGTCATGCAACAGGAGCTATGTCAGCCCTAGGATGAAGCCTCCTTAGTTGGAAAGCTATGCTGTGACAGTGCCAGCATCACCTGGCCAGCGAGATGGGGGATATACCACTGGAACATTGTTCTTTGTACTGTTACAGTTTTTACCCAGGCTGTGGATGGGCCTATGGAGCTCTAAGAAATGACTTCTTTAGGAGTATTTCCACGTATTCTTGGTAACTATCAGCAGGGCAGAGATGCCACAGTCAACCTATTGGTTTCTAGAGGAAAAAAAAAAGCTTTAAAAAAATCCTACGCAAAATGGGAGCCTCTTTTGAGGTAATGCCTATTTTAAAATGAAATATTACATGCTATTATTTACTCCAGAAATAGTTGTAGAAGCTTTGCCAATACGTGATCATTTACATTAAAATTTTTTCTTCAGAGACCCCTATGTTGCCCAGGTTGGCCTTGAACTCCTGGGCTCAAGGGATCCTCTGCCTCAGCCTAGCTGGCACCACCATGCCCGGCTACTATCATTTAAATTTATTGAGCTTCACAAATGTTAAGGCACTGCCTGGAATTCTGCTGCACTCTCCAACTCTGCTGAAGTGCTCATTTCTTAGGACCTGGAGTCTCAGAAGCCACCCTATGGCACTGCTACAGCCCTAGCCATTCAACCCGCAGAGGCTGGGCTGCAGCGGGTGGCGGGTGGCGGGTGGCGGGTGGCGGGTGGCGTGGTGGCCTGCCGAGCACAGGTTCCTGCCAGGGTGGGGAAGGTGATGAGAAGTGGCCTGGGATCTGCAGGAAGCTCCTGCGCTCTGCAGCAGCCAGCAGAGAAGGATGGCGGCACAGCCTGGGTGAGGGCAGTGACGTTACAGTTAGTATGAGAGTAAGTGGTGGCAGGAAAGAGGCCATGATACATTGTTCCCAAATTACCGTGGCAAAGGGGCAGAGAATGATGCATAGGCCAATTTAGCGAAGCCATAAATACAGTTTGACAAAGTTAATTTCTGAGAAAAGAGACAATGAATTCCCATATTTGACCTGAGGGTTCTGCCACAGCACCCCTCCAGGCCCTTTATGAGCCAGTGACCCAGCTTGCGATGCCTACTGCTTGCCTGGGTGAAGATGTGGGTACAGACATGGCTCAGGGTCTGCCAAGCCTTGGGTGAGGTGGGAGCCAATGACCTAGGGTCAACCTAACGGCAGACATTACCCAATATGCTCGCTGGTTGTCAGCCACGTTGCTGAACATGTAGAATGCTGACATCAGGATTCAAATTCACACCAGAAAAAAGGGGTTAAATAATCTGAAGACCCTGGACCTAGACATCCTGGAATAGATTGGAACCCTCCTACTAAATTCCTAGAACTGATCCAGATTCCTGCCAACCCTTGGTAAGAGCATCAGAAATCATGATTGATCCAGCCCAGTGCTGGGTGCTTGGTCTCCTTCAAAGGAAGCAATGAACATTGGGAACAGATACCAAAGGACCCTGCCATGGAAGTAGATTTAGGTTTTCTTTACAATGTTAAATGGTAAAAGTTACCAATGTGCCCCTCTACATCTTTCCTTTCCTTTCCTTTATTATATCAGTGAACCATAAGGGATCCCTAGCCCTTATCAGCAACCTATTTATATCTTCAGGCCACAGCACATCTTAGAATAAAAGCTTTATACATGCACTACCCCTGTATAAAACAAGACCCTTCTAAAGCTTCCATAGGTTCTTCTAGTTTGAGCATCTGAAGATACTAGGTTCACTCTATTATCTACTCAGACTTAGTTTGCTCAAATGGAACAGCTTTGATATTTTTGAGCTCTGAAAGATGTCGATTATTTTACGTGGTCTTTCTTTGGGCCTTTCCAGCTCAGTTATGGGTCCCTGAAGGAGTGACAGCCCAGACAATACGGCCATTTTGGTTGAAGGAGCCTGGATTCTGTTCTGCTTCAGCCTTTTCCTGATCTGTACAGCCACAGCCACACCCTGGGCTGGTGCCTCCAGAGGTTTTGCTACACAGGTTCCCACTCTTTTCCTGAGTTGGAAACTGCAAATTTTAGTCTTTCTATATCTTCTATGTATTTTCTATTTTTTCCAAAAGTCCAAGTCAGGTGCCTAGACTCGGACTCTTGTTTGAATTCCGGTTACCATGAGCTACTTAGGCAATGACTCCCCTCCTTCTAGGCAATGATACTGAAAGGCTCAAGTGACCACAGTACCTTTGGGTCCAAGGTCTAATCTGATGTATTATATGAAGAAGGCAGTTTTTAGCTATTTTGACTTTTAGGAAATGCTACATAGTCCTAGGTTAAATAGTATTATCTACTAAGTGGGGGACTTTTTTTTTTTTTTTTTTTTTTAATGAACTAGGTATTGCTTTTGACATATATAGCTACCATCACGCTTTGGACATAAATTTTTTTCAAGTTCATATTATCATTCCAATTTTTAAAATTGTTAGTAATCTCCTCTCACAAGAATAACTGCATATTTTAACATTTAACACATTAAGATTATACTTCACGATAATGCTAGAACTAAGAATATATTTTTCTTCTTTCAACTCTTAGCATCCAATAAAGAATAGTGAAGTGACAAAAGTACGCCAGGATCCTAAAGGATCAGAAAATGAAACTTGCCTGATAACTACTTCATTTGTGTTGCTCAGCTCAACCACCAACACAGACGGGGATGCCTCGGTCGGAATGATCAAAGGAGGAACTGCTATGTCCTCCATAAAGGTATCGGCATTTTCAGCCATGTTTTCTTCTAACTGCATATATTCTTGTTCAATCATAGCCTTGATATCACCATCGCCATGTGCTTGCCCTGCATTCTTTAGGATTTTGCCAGTGGGCAATGGCAGTTTAGCATAAAGAATGGCCTTCTGGGGATTTCCAGAAATGTAGTCTACGGTGCACACATCAGAAAGCGAGGCAAGATTTTTTAAGGCATCCTTAGGGATTTTCACTTTGTACATGTCCTCAAATGCTTTTGGGAGTGCACTGGCCCAAAGGCCACTTGAGTATTTCACCAGCAGCTCCGCCACTTTCTCTTTAAAGTCTCCTGGCATAACTGTGGAACACCCTTCGGATGGTGACGCTTGCTTGACAGCGGGCAGCGGGGATGGAGGCACTTTTTCAGTGTCCAGTTCACTTGTCAGAAGCTGCTTTCTCTTAGCTGGATAAAGGAGTAAATCGTGGCCACCACTGCCAGGCCTTTCCACCTGAAATTTTTAAACAAAGCAAATAACAGATATTTCAGTGGCTTTCAACAACCTGAAAACACATTAATCCATTTTTAATTTGAGAGTAACACTGTTTTCAAACTAATCAAGGAAACACAAGTGTACAATTTACTCTTCTTAATTACCAAGACTTTAATGCACTGCCTTCACCTGCAAATAACCTGAGCCACATTTCAGAAATAAACAGGAAAATAAAATAGTATTAATTTCACTTGTATGGCATCTAGACTCCAGCTGCCCTAGGAAATCATGAGTGCTCTTTTCTGTAAAGTGTACTTCTCATTTAGTTTTCTCTGCCAAATCCAAAGCAATAGCTTACAAAATTGACTGAATACAAGGCGAAAAGAGGTTATGAAAAGGTATCAGAACTGTAAGGAATAAACCAGGGGAGAAAACCAGGAAATATTTAGAAAAATAGGAGTGCCATCTCTCTTCTTCCTGCAATATCCTGAGAAAACCCTCAGCTTTCCATTATTTAGAGAAAGATGTTCGAGAGGTAAAGTATAGTTTTAAAGCAACGACAGCAGAAAGTTAGCTTAAAGTGTTGTCACTCCATTGAACCAGTGTTAAAAATACCAGGCATTTGTATGCATCCCTTCTCTAGTTTTGTTTGCAAACCGTTCCTGAGAGGCATGGCTTGATGGCATCTTTCTATATACGAGAAGAAAGAGAAAGGAAACATGTACAGCACCACTTTTTCCAAGTTCTAAGCCTTTCTATTACTAGACTAGGGGTCAGCAAACTACATCCCACAGCCCAGCGCAACTCATGGCCCACAAGCTAAGAATGATTCTTGTATTTTCAAATGGCTAAAAAATTGAAAGAATTATTATTTCATGACTTGTGAAAACTGAAATTCAGTGTACATAAAGTTTTATTGGAACATAGTCATGCTCATTTGTTTATGTATTATCTATGGCTGGCTACTTTTGCACTGTAGTGGCAGAGTTGAGTAACTGTGATAGACTGTGTGTGACAGTCACACAGCTCTACGTTTACTATCTGACCCTTTACAAAAACAGTTTCTCAAACCCTATGCTAGATTAGACTGCAGTTAATATTTCCTGCCTTCTGAAATATTCCCATTTCATCAGCTCCCATTCAGCTATTCCTTAGCTACAATTTAAGCCCTTAGGAGGATAAACGAAGGCTGAGGTCCCCAACCCCTGGGCCACAGCCCAGTACTGGTCAGTGGCCTGTTAGGAAATGGGCCACACATCACCGCCTGAGCTCCACACCCCCACCCCACCCCCATCCACTCCCAGATCTGTGGAAAAATTGTCTTCCATGAAACCAGTCCCTGGTACCAAAAAGGCTGGGGACCACAGTACTAGTATAATCATATAAGCTTACAGGAAGCCCCCTACCCAGAAAAACAGAATATTAAAGTATGCTGGGTGGGTGGTTTATTAGTAAAGAACACTGACTTCATTTACTTCACTCTCCATACAATGAAAGAGAGAACAAATATGTATGTACAAAGAAAGAAGGTGCTGTTTTTTTACCAGTCAAAAGACACAGTCAACTAGGTATTAAAATAGATTCTTTTTGGTCTAACTACGTATTCCGGATGATACACAAGAAATGAATGATATCAACATAAGTACAAAACATTAGGTTTTCTCTTCATTCTTCTGCCAACATGTGCTTAAGTTTTGAGGACTAAAGAAAAGTTCCATGCCTGAAAAGCCTAAAGCGCCACTCAAAGTAGAGGAGATTAGTATATGCCTCACAGCTGCAGCCATCTCCATCACCAATGGCGGGCTCCTGCCAGCACCCTGAGACCCTCTGGATGGCACTGTCTATGACTGTCACAAGTTAGGTCCCTAATTTTAAGCCACAGCAACACAAATATTTGGACCACTCCTCATCTTCTCTTGATGGTTAGTCTACTTCTCTAGGGATCCATGTTTGGAATCTTAAAATGTCAATCTTCAATGTGCTTCAGGACAGTAAGATATAAGAACACAGATTGGGTATCCAGAGAAAGTTTGAAAAACACACTTTTGGAGCAAATGGCAAAAGAAAACAGAATTCTATGTGAGTGATTCACTTGTCATATAGAATCCCAATTAATGTACAGTCAGGCATCATTTAATGATGGGGATACAGTCTGAGAAACACATCATGCATCAACAGGTGATTTCGTCACTGTGCAAACATCACAGAGTGTACCTACACAAACCTATATAGTATAGCCTACTTTGTTATATAGCTCCATTATAAACTTATGGGACCACCATCGTATGTGCAGTCCATTGTTGACTGAGACATCATTATTCGGCACATGAATGTAATTTTAGATCTAGACGTGGCAGTTCTCCGTATCCCAAACCTGCAGGGTCCACCTTAAAACTTTCCTTCAATTTTCACTTACTAACCTCTTCTCAACACCTTATCTGAAGTGGATGGTAGAGACTAATTTCAGTGGACAACCGCCCATCTTATTTACCTAAAATAAATTTCACAAACCCCATCCCCCCACAGTCTACATGGCTTCTTCTAACTCAGAAGAGGGTAAGAAGGGTTCTTCAGCTTTATGATCCTTTTCTTTCCAATGAGTGAACTGAGGATAGGGGATACTTCAATGTTTATTCAGTCTCCCCTCCTTTCAGTCCCAAAGCTGGCATTTCCATCTGTGCCTTAGATGTGATCAAGACCAATTACCTAACAATGCACTTAATTTTATCAAACCTCTGAATATGACCAGCACAATGAGTTCTTCCAAATAGGAATTACTGTCGACAGAAGTTATGAACATTATGTTCCAGAAGAAGAATAGAATTCCTATTTTTACTGGCCTTTATTCCAGAATAATGCTTAAAGACCTGAAGTACTAAGCTTTCAGAGCTGTGCCTGTAGCACTTAATTCAAGCTTTGCCAGTCGGCCTCTAAAGTAAATTTTTAACCAATAAGCCTGAATTTATCCAAAGTCCAAACAATAGCCAAATAACTATCTAAACTAGAAAACAGATTTCTTCCCTCAGCAGTTTTATTTTATTTTTATTGTTTACTCAAATGACTAGTTCCTTGCATTATAGGCACTTTCCAATCTTTAATGGCTTCTTTATCTCAAAAGCATTGGTTATGTGCCTAAATTCCATTTTGTTCTCCAGTGATTTGGCCTCTTTAAATTCAAATGAGCATTCACTAAGATTAAAGATAGGCCTGACTTTAGGAATTGAACCTGACACAACTGGAATTGATTCATATATCCTCCAACACTTTAGGCAAATATTCATGGCTACATTTAGTGATGTGGAAAATATCTTGGTCCACATACTTCATTAACCAATCTTTGGAGAATGGCTGAAGGGTTTCTCAATTCAATGGGAAAAATTCATGAAATTCATATCATTTTTAAAGTTAAAAATATAATTTAAAACAAATGTCATTTTTTTCTGCTTAAACTTTTTAAAGTTTTCATACGAGTGGAAACTTGCTTTTCCTGGGCATTCTGCTGTGATCACCATCTGTCCTCCACAAAGCATGCTGTCTCTTTTAAATTTTCTGACAAATGGGCTTAGGAAAGAGATCTACTACCATAACTACCCACTGCCGACAAGAATCTCCCCCAAAGATAAGGAATTGCTACGATGTGAGTTACAGTGTGGTGTCCATTCTTCACTGTGCTCTGTGCATCTGACAAGACTTACATGTTCATCTCCTGCCTCATCCCCCAAGATAGAACAGCCATCTTCCTGTCTTCACAAATGACCAAGGTTTAGTCAACATCTACTTAAAACATGGCTTTTATTATTTCCTTAGTGTGACAATCAGCTACTAACCATCTCAGGGGACTTCTGAGGAAGGGGCTTTTTACACCTTCTAGTTCTTTTAGTCCACCTGGTTCAGGTATATACCTGAGGAGGGGATCAAAAGGCCTCCTCTACTGTAGGAGGAGACTCAGGATCATAATCCTGCCCTTGTCCTGGATGTCTTCTTTGTTTTGTGGCTCTACATTTTTCCTATGGCTTTGGCCATCTACCCAAAAAATCACCAGTTCACTCATGGGGAACTGGCATGATTATAAAACTCCACACACTATGTATGGATGCCCACCCCACCTCCCAACAAGAGAGACAGGTAACATAAAAGAGTAGCTCTCTACACCCTGGAGTCAAGCCACCTCCTTTGGCCATCATCAGAAGACTGTGTATCTAATATGGCTTAAACTTTCTACCCACAGATTCATTATATTCAGCTTGATTTCTGCCTCACTTGGAATCACAACTTGAACGAGATAATTTTCTCACACCCTCCTGGGTTTCTCTAAGTTTAGAGGAGACAGATTAGTTTGGCAGATGTGAGGCCCAAGGACTTTACATCAATTTCTTCAGGAGCCTGTTTGTTCACACAAATAAAAGTCTTCACCCTAACTTTCTTCTCCTCAACGCTATAAAGTCTTTACTTCTTCCTTTCTAGTTTTACCTGTGCTGTAAACTTCAAGTTTTTAAAGCCAAATGCCTTTGAGTCTATGAGGGCTCACCAGCTAATTCTGCAGCATTGGCCTCTGGGGTAAGCTTACTATCTCTCATGGAATTAGAATTTTCTTTGGGATTCTATAACAGAATTAGTATCATCCAATTAAATCAAGGAGATTTCCAAAGCATTTGTATGGACACAGTTTTGTTTCCATGGAGTAGTGGGTTCTTTGTGTCGAAGCATTAAATTAACTCTACATTTCATTTTATATGGTCACCACCCAATACAAACCTGAGACAGTACAGTACAATCACATTCACCTGGAGACCCGCTTCCTAGCACTCCAAGCATTAGCAATGGTTATAAACTCAAAACAAACCAAAAACAATTAAAAACCACAATAAAACAAACAACAAAAAATCCAAACCAATTTAAGAATTTGATTTCAGCAGTGAATAAAAGACCTCTGGGTATCTAGCAACAATGAAAACATTCAAAGAGTTATTGGCCAGAGGTGGCATCAATTACTGTATTGATGTAATTCAGAATTTTAAGAATTTTTAAGAGTTTGAGGTATTAAAGTATTAAACTTAAAACTCAGTGATTTCCAATGGATAGGAAAATGATATAATAAAAATAGAGATTAATAGTGAAACATCTTTGATTATAGAAGCTATGAATAATTAGTGTAACTGGGTAGTTTTTCCTCATTGACATTTTATATTCTCTAATTTTATGCTGTCATTCACAAAATGTTATGCTCTCTAATTAAGGCCTGGTATGCCTCCAGCCCAACTTAGAACGCTTCCCTGGCTGTCTCCCAGTTGCCTCCCAGTAGTCTTGGGGCTACTGGCAGAAATTCTCCTCAGCTGAGTGCATCTAGACTGGCTCACAAAGGAGTTCCTCAGCTCTCTAACAGCTTCAGGCAAAACACTGCACACAGATATTCCGACTAATGTAGGAATAGAGAGGTCTTTCTCTTCACCCATGTTTCAGAGAGTAGAGAACTTCGACTAAATCTCTGGTGTTCAACAGTCATTGGTGCAAGATTTACAATTTTACTAGAAATCAGTCAGCCAGAGGCCATGGATCCTGGGTGACCTCAGGGCAGATACCTGCAGTGTTTCCATCCAATGATGATTCTTGAATGAAGCGACTTGGCCTCTGCTTGCCTCTTGAGCTTCTTCATGAGCCACTCTCTCTCTCTCTTTTTTTTTTTTTTTTTTGAGACAGGGTCTCCCTGTGTTGCCCAGGCTGGAGTGCAGTGGCATCATCATAACTCAGTGCAACCTCAGACTCCTGGGCTCCAGTGATCCTCCTGCCTCAGCCCCCCAAAGTGTTGGGTTTATAGGTATGAGCCACTGTCCAGCCCAAGCCACTTTCTTCTTATTGAATTTCTCTTTCCTGAAAATGCTATGTTTTCCCATTTCCAGGCTTGGCACAAGCAGTTTCTTTTGTCTGAGGTGCTTTTCTTCCCCCTCTTGGCCTAACTTATACCAACTCATCTGTCAGGCTTGGGCTTAACAGCCACCTCCCCTGGAAGGTTTTCTTGACTCGTCAGACTAAGTCAAGTCCTCCTGTTGACACATTCCCTCAGCACCCTGCACTTCACCTTCACAGCAATCACAGGCTTATTATTTGCTCCATGTTTATTTTCCCTGCTGGACAGAAAGTTCCATCAGGGTAAAGACCATATCTTGTTTACTGTTTCATCCCTAGCACCAGGTCAGCAGCCGTCACACAGAAACATTTTATAAATCCTAGTCAAATACAACAGTTAAGAAGAGCATTATTACTAAAAAGACCACAGCTCTAGAATAGCCACGAGGTGTTGCTACCCTCCTGGGACCCAGTGGGAACTCTTGGATTCCAGTATCCTTGGTCTGTAGGCTTACTGTCTTGGGATCCTTGCCTTTCCAAGATAGCTTCTGCACAACTTCCACTTCCCTCACAAGTTGCCTAGGAACACCATGGAACTGATTCATTACTGTTAGTAACTCTCTATTCTCATTAGCTTTGAAAACTCTCAGTATATGTTTTGCTGTCCGAGGGATCCAAAAGGTTAAGAAAGGATTCAAAGCATCTGCCTGCATCAAAATGTCTTCCAACATCCTTGTGAAGTGGCTTACAACACATAGCTGATTAGAACCTCCACAGAGGTAAAATTTCAAAGCTATTCGGTCACTGATGCTGCCCATTCTGATGTTCAAATAGAAATCCCCCCAAGTGGTTATCTCTGGGTGGCAGGACTACGGGTGATCTTTATTTCTTTTATCACTTTTTCAACCTTTTTTATATAGAATGGTTTATGTGATTGAAGGAGAAAACACTTTTTTTTAAAAAAGAAAGAAATATACCACACCTGGATTTCTTCTTCAGTTACATGACAAGCCATATAGAGAGATACCTATCATCAAGCTCTTTCTTATCCTAAATTTTCTGCACTGCGTTGAGACTGTCTGATCTTGCTTACAGTAACGTCCGCCCTAGTGGCATACTATCATTGTTTCTGCTTTTCAGCAAGGTGAGAACAAGAAGTTAGAAGAAAGGGAAAATAACCATGGTTTAACTGTCTGAAGCTGTTTAAAAATAACAATGGTATAACTGTTTAACAGCAGACTGCTAAAAAATGTTCAGGAGTTAAAAAAACAGTTTTGAAAACTATCAATAGACGTCAATATGACTGGTGGTTTGGGGCACCTTAGTCACAATGCTTCACTAAGCAAATTATCATCATCTAACAATTGGTAGTGATTATATCTGAACAGTCTTGCTCAAAGTTGAGAGATACAACATATAGATAGGAAAAGTATATTGTATTTTTGCTTCCCACCCTCACTGCTTGGACAGAAAATAATCATAAAACAAAAATGAATTCAAGTGTTGAAAACAGCAACGAAAAAAAAGTCAGTGTTTTAGCACCTGAAATTTAGTTGGAAACCATTTATTTTAGGTAAAGTTTTAACATCAAAGAGAATACACTCGCTTACCTACAATCCTAGCAAGAGAAAATCTGGAACTTTGGAGGCATGCAGAGTAGCAAGGATGAAAATTTCCCCAAAAAGTCATAATTAAGCCACACAAATACTAGTAAATCTCATGGAGTATAAAACAACCAGAAACAATACATTAAGAATAACCTGTGAAGTTTATTTTTAAAATTTTTACTCTAAAGAAGACATCTTTATCAAAACTTAGTAAGGAGTTATATATGTTATCTTGGCAATAAAAATGTATCTTTTCATTAAAAACTTTCTACAAAATTCACAAATATTTATGGATTTAACAAACAAAGGAACTGTATGCATTTGAAGAAGGGGCTACGAGCACCAAACTTCAAATCAAGCAGCCTGGCAAAACTTCCTCAAAGGTCCCCTCAAGGATGGGAAAGTCTGAGGAGGTATATCAATGTCACTAAACTGATTGAATCCAGTGAGAAAATTCTTCCCAGAATGGAGTAAAAATGGAATGAATTGAAAAGCAACCTTGGGAAATTCCATTATAAGAACAAACTCTACATTCCACATAAATCAGGGGTAACATTCTTATGAGTTTTTAAGCAGAGAAACAGCCATAATTCCAGAGTTTGAATTTCTCATTGTTTTCCCACTTTACACTGTATATTCTAACATTTGTCACATTGCCTTATTTTTTCATGTTTGTTTCCCTCACTAGACTCTAAGTGTCTTAATTGCTTGTGTTCTTAGCATCTCAGGCAGTAACTGGCACAAGTAGGTACAAAGTGAATGGTGTATGAGCAAACAGGATGGATGATGAATGAATGAATGTCACTTGCCTGGAAAACGGCATGGGACTCAAGTGGGTGACAGTGGCCTGGAGGAAAAAGCAGTTACAAAATACATGCTTTTTTTTTTTTTTTTTTGAGACAGAGTCTTACTCTGTCACCCCAGCTGGAGTGCAGTGGCATCATCATAGCTCACTGCAACCTCAAACTCCTGGGCTCAAGCAATCCTCTTGCCTCAGCCTCCCAAATAGCTGGGACTATAGGCGCATGCCACTGCGTCAGGTTAATTTTTCTGTTTTTAATAGAGACAAGGTTGCACTCTTGTTCAGGCTGGTCTTGAACTCCTGAGCTCAAGAGACCCTCCTGCCTCGGCCTCCCAGAGTGATAGGATTACAGGCAGGAACCACTGCGCCCAGCCTACATGCTTTCTTTAGGCCAGGTGCTTACAAAGAGGGAGTGCCCTACACTTTGCTCAACAGGCTTGGGAGCCAAAATACATATTAAAGAAATAAAAGCCCTCTATCAAAGCACACATAATCCTCATGTATATTTAATTCTATAAGCTTAGAAGCACCAAGTAGCTGTTAATGCTACCCTTGAAAACAGTTCAATTTTAAATATATTTTATGTAAATAAAAACAATAATAAACATCCAAAGATTAGTTACTTTAAGAATCCACTTCTCTCTAACTGTGGCTGAACTAAGATTTCTAATAAACTATGCTGATTCATCATCTTATTATAACCACAGACTCCCAAGCAGGAACAGGAATGGAAATTGATAAATCCTTTTCAATTTTTTTCTTTCTTTTAATTGTCAATTTTTTCTCTCCAAGGACAGTTTGTAAAAATTTTAAACATGAACACTACATTAATTTTAAAATAAAAATAAAATACTCTATAAATAGCCAAAATAACTAAAATTTATTCATCTGAAAGTCTTTAAAAACAGGAATAAGCATATAAAATTTAAGGCTAATAAAAAATTATTACTAGTAAGTTCAAGCTATTAAAATGGCAAAACTATCAGTGTTTACTGGTAACAGTTCAATCAATACAAAATGGTATATTATCTCACAGCGCATTTTTAGAATAATTTAAAACAAAGTATATAAAAACAGGAATTACAAAATCCAGAGCCTCAACCTTGACATACTTGCCAATAAGAACTGACATTTGTTAATCTTAGAGATAAAGATTAATGAGGCAACATATGTAAACTGCTTTGTGCCCTCTGGATAAAAGGTAATATGACTAATAACTCGATAATCTGAAAGTTGGGCAGGGAGGAGGCATCAGGAGGGAGGAATAAAGAAAAACGTACCGTGCAAACATGAGGCCAGTTTTCAAACTGTTGTAAAATTCCTTGATTAAGGTCTTCTTTATATAACTCTTTGTAAAAATGTGGAAGCTTAGATATCCAAATGCCATTGTTATGCTTGTTTAGTATTTCCTTTATTCGGTTTTGAACCTCATCCATTTTATAAGTGTAAGAGGCAGGAGGCGTGACATTTGGTTTTTCAACAGTCTGATTTAAATTATCTTTAAATTAAAAAAATGATAGAATTACCAAAATGCTTAACATTTTAGATTACCATCATTACCTAGAATCTGTGTCTTCAGACTTTGCTCTACTGTGGGCATGTGGTGGCCAAGGGACTTAAAAGGGAGCAGGATTAGGCAAAGCAGCACCATGACAACCTTATTCTGAATTTTAACCCTGAAATAACCAGCTGGATCAAAAGGCACTCACAGAGGGAAACTGGTCCCTCTATTTTGCATGATGCTTTAAACATCAGGATGATTCTGCTAAGAATAATTAAATTTATTATTTAACCAACCATTTTCTACCTGTAACTAAGGAAGATTAAATTTTAGACAATATTGGTATACATGCAACGTTGAATTTAAAGCTATATTCCACAAAGCATAAGAATACTGCCTTAATATTAAGATTGAAGAACATTTTATAGAAGACAAAAAATTGTACAGGTTTGAAGATTATAATCATTTTTCACCTTTGTCAATGAAAATAAATAATTTAGCAATATTCAGAAGTTCAAAAATTGATCTACCTAAAATAATCATCCTGGCCTCATTTTATGAACATAAATAAAAGGTTTGGAACCCACAGATAATCTTTAATGATTTCTTTTTATTTCCCAAATATTAATCATTTATCTTTCACAAGAGCACATTTATGAAGTTTTGGCTCTCTTATATTTATTTTTTACTTAAAATTTAGAATCCCTGAGTGAACATTCAAAGACAATAAAGAAATTTGAGTGATCACTATAGCTGACAGTTCTGGTATTTTAATTCATTCCAAATCTCTATGAAATTTTACTGTGATACAGATTACATTAAAAATTACCATCTACAAGCAAAATACATTCATGTTTTAATCAGATAGTATCTCTGCTGGGATTCAGTAATTTTTATTTTCCATTTGCTGGTAGAGACATATAGTCTGGTTTGGAAATGTTGGCCTCTGAGGACACCAGGAAGCCAAAGGGAGAGCTCTTCCTTGACAATGCATGGACGCTGACTGCTCTTCCCACCAGAGGGCAAGAAGATCTGGCCTTGCTAAGAGCTAGACTGGCACAGAGAACAGAAGGGTCCAGAATGGCCATATATATTTCCTATTAAGCTACTTTATTTAAGTTCTTCCCAAACAATGATATAAGAGAGCTGGGAATAAGGAAAAGATAAGTTTCTCATAACTGGCCAGGCCTCCCTTAATGAGAGAGTGTCAGCAGTTGAGTCTGCAAATGCACCTGCTCTGTGGGGCCACTGGAGTCAAAGCATCTGTACCTTTTGTTAAATAAATTAAGGAAGTAATCTAGGTTGCCAGCATGTAGGAGAGGTTGTGTTTATACATGTGCAGCTCTGCCAGGTGAACTGCAATCCTCCTGAAATAAGTCCTCTTGTTTCTGCAGAAAAAGCTTATACTAATTTAAGCCTCTAAAGGGATATTCCACTTTACTGAATAGTCATGTTTCAGAAAATGCACATGTAAAAATAATTCTTACAAACAAAAATCATACTATTCAATTAATTTCCATAAGAACTCCTGGAGATGTGTTCCTATGAAAAAAAGAATTTCAACTTGGTAAGAATCATGCAAAGCAGCAAATCATGTTTTCGTTTCACACACTGTAAGCACTGATCTGAAAACACTGGGTGTATCTATGAGCAGCGGATGTACATATTGGTTGAAGACAAGACAGGGAGTAGATACGTTTCTCCCATCTAAGTACTAACCAGGCCTGACCCTTCTTAGCTTCCAAGATCATAGGAGATCAGGCGCATTCAGAGTAGTATGGCCATAGACAAGGGAGTAGGTACATTTCTAACCTCCAGATTCTCTAACTTTATTATGTCTCCTATTGTTTCTTAACAGTCATTTTGGATTTTATAGCCTGAAGAATTATTTGCATTCACATTTAGATGTTTAATGGTCACTGCACACGGTTCAGAGTGCCAGCTTTTAAGTGGGGGAGTATCTAAAACTCTTTTATAAGTTTAAGTCCCACATTTGTGTACTTTAAATCTAGAGCAGAGCTTTCCTTTAAGTGAGGACTCAGCCTCCAAAGTCTTGGGGGCTGACGCCCTAAGGAGTGAGAGAGAAAGAAGGGACACCAGTTATCTCTGCAGGTCACAGTGGAGGTGAAACAGAGTGGGTCTGGGGTGAGAAAGGCTTCAAGGCAGAATAACAATGATATCCTTGGAGGTATTACTTTTTTAAGACCACTTTAATTCATGATTTAAAGAAATTAAGAAAGAAAGGAGGAGAGATACATTCCAAGTAGGAAAAGGTGAGAGCAAATGTCAAAGGCCACCACCAGATATTTCTCTTGGGACCCTGAGGCTCCAGAAGCCGATCTGTACCATGAAGATAATGTTTAGAAAACATACCACTCAGTTCCTTAGTACAGGTTCTTGAGAGATGCATCAGAAAAGGTGGTGGAAGGGATGCCTTTGGGCTAAACCTAAAGTGTAAAAAAAAAAAAGTAAAATAAATTCAAATAGCAAAGTCTACACAAAGTTTTAAACACTACACTTTTCATTTAAAGTCTCTGTGGGAATGAATAACAAAACAACTCATTAAAGTATTCAAATTCAGAAAAAAATTAAAATAAAACCTGGCATTATCTTTCATGTTCCATATTCACTCGGAGAAAAGTATGTTAAAAAGCTAAATTTAAACTAGGTCTTTGAAAGCTTCTTTCAGAACTTAGAAGTCAGAATTCCAATTAATTACCCTTAAGGAACTAGCAAAATAAAGAAAACCACTCAAAAAATAAACCATTGAAAATAAAGAATATTTTCAAATATAACTAAGAAATGAAGGACTTGCATCACTAAATGTTGAAATGCTTTTATAAAGTTACAACATTTAAAATCATTGGACAGATAAGTAAAATGATAGAGAGCTTACAAACATTCAATTTATCTTAGCACATAATAAAAGTGGTATTTCAAAACAGACAGGGGAGGGACTGCTTAAATAACTATTTGAAAAAGAAGAAACATAGATCTCTACCTCATACCCTCACCGAAATAATTTTTATATGAATTATATTGGATTTATGTAGGAAGATTTTTTTCAAATATGAGGACAAAAAAATAAACCACACATACATCATTTACATTCATGTCTACTTCCCTCCCTAGACTCTAAGTGCCTTAATTATTTGTGTTCCCAGTGCCGAGGGCAGTGCTTGGTACCTGCAAAGGAGAGTGAATGTTGTTAAGAATGACTGAATGAATTAATGACTACAACTTGTCCCAGCAGTGAGTATGAGACCATGGTGGGTGACAGTGACACAGCATACCTATCTGCCTGTTTCTGAATAGTATGGAATACTCTAAAAATTAGATCAACTATTTGAAATGAAGCACATTTCCTTATAATATTTTAATTCTAAAATAAATTATTATATTCCAGGCTACCAATAAAAGCTTACTTAGTATATACAATTTTCAAGTATACAATATATTGTTATTAACTATAGTCACCATGATGTACAATAGATTGATTGAACTTATTTCTCCTAACTGAAATTTTGTTTCCTTTGACTAACGACTCTACAATGTCCTCAACCCCTCAGCCTTTGGTAACCACAATTTTACTCTGTTTCTGTGAGTCTGGCTTTTTTAGATTCCACATGAGATCATGCTGTCTTTCTGCGCCTGGCTTACTTCATTTAACATAATGTCTTCTAGGTTCACCCATGTTGTTGCAAATGACAGGATTTCCTTTTTAAAGGCTGAACAGCAAGTATTCCATTGTGTATATACATTTCACATTTCCTTTATCCATTCATCCATTGATGGACACTTAGGCTGATTCCATGGCTTAGGTATTGTGAATAATGCTGCAATGAACATGGGAGTGTAGGTATCTCTTCAACACACTGACTTCATATCCTTTGGACATATACCCAATCGCAGGGTTGCTGGATCATACGGTAGTTCTATTTTTAATTTTTTGAAGAATCTCTATACTGTTTTCCATAATGGCTGGACTAATTTACATTCCCACCAACAGTGTACCAGGGTTCCCTTTTCTCCACATCCTTGCCAACACTTGCTATCTTCTGTTTTTTGATAGTAGCAATCCTACTGGGCGTGAGGCAGTATCTCATTGTGGTATTAATTTGCATTTCCCTGATGACTAGTGATGTTGAGCACTTTTTCATACACCTGTTGGTCATCTGTAAGTCTTCTTTTGAGAAATGTCTATTCAGGTCCTTTGCCCATTTTTTAAATTGGGTTGTTTCCTTGCTATTGAGTTGAGTTCCTCATATACTATATTTTGGATATTAACCCCTTGTCAGATGCATGGTTTATAACAATCTTCTCCCATAGGTTGTCTCTTCACTCTTCACTTTGTTGTGCAGCTGCTTTTTAGCTTGATGTAATCCCATCTGTCTATTTTTGCTTTTGTTGCCTATGCTTTTGGAGTCACATCCAAAAAATCATTGCCCAGACCAATGTCATGAATAAATTTCCTCTATGTTTTCTTCTAGAAGTTTTACAGTTTCAGGTTTTATGTTTAAGTCTTTAATCCATTTTGAGCTGATTTTTGTATATGGTATGAGATAAGGGTTTAAATTCATTCTTCTGTAAGTGATATCCAGTTTTTCCAGCATCACTGATCAAAGATATTGCCCTTTTCCCATTGTGTGTTCTTGGCATCTCTGTCAAAAATCAATAGACTGTAAATGTGTGGATTTATTTCTGGGATATTTTTGTTCCATCGGTCTATGTATCTGTTTTTATGCAAGTCTCGTGCTGCTTTGATTACTATAGCTTTGTAGAAGATTTTGAAATCAAGTAGAATGATGCCTCTGGCTTGGTTCTTTGCTCAAGACTGCTTTAGCTAATCAGGGTCTTTTGTGGTTCCACACAAATTTAGGATTTTTTTCTACTTCTGTGAAAAATATCATTGGGATTTTGAAAGGGATTGCATTGAATCTATAGATTGCTTTGGGTAATATGGACATTTGAACAATATTAATTCTTTCCTTAGCTTTTTAAAATGGACTCTTAAACACTTTTCCACTGTGGCTATACCAGTTTACATTCCCAACAGCAATGTATGTCCTCTGTTTCTCATTCCTCTGTTTTTCTTTGCTTGCATTCTTGTGGGTTAAACATTTTTGAGAATTCTATTCTGATTTATTTAGTGTTTTTCTGTATATCACTTTGTGCAGTCTTCTTATTGATTGCTCTGGCTATTATAATGTATACAATTACATATATAACATATACCATATTCTATTAGTACCAATGTTTTACCACATCAAGTGAAGTGTAGAAATCTTACTTTCATTTAGGTCCCTTTGCCCTCCCTACTTTATAAATAAAATTGTCCTAAGTTCTTCCTCCATATATGTTAAACACCTCATCAGATGATCGGTTTTTTTTCTTCAAGCAAATATGATTTAAGAAACTCATGAGAAGGATAATCTATTATATGCACACCTGTTTTTACACATTTTGTTCTTTCCTTTCTGAAGTTCCAAGTCATCTTGTTATTTCTTTTCTGTTGAGAGAATTTCCTTTAACCACTCTAAGAGGAGGTCTGCTAGTGACAAATTCTCATATTAATAGTTTTCTTTCATCTAAGAATGTCTTTATTTCCCTATCATTCCTGAAGAATATTTCTGCTGGATATAGAATTTATAGTTGACAGGGCTTTTTTTTTTTTTAACACTAGAAAAATGTTAGGCTATTCCCTTCCTCCACGGTTCCTTCATGGTTGCAGATGAGAAATCTGCTGTCATTAACACTGGTGTTATCCTACAGGTGACACGTCATTTTTCTCTGGCTGTTTCTGAGATTTTTTTCTTTGTCTTTAGTTGTCAGAAGTTCAATTATGAGGTATCTTGGCATAGGTTTCTTTTGGTTCATCCTATTTGGTGTTTGATTAGCTTCTGTAGGCTCATGTCCTTAGATCGATTTGAGAAGTTTTCAACCATCAAGCCTTTAAATACTCTTCTAGCCCCACTCCCACTCTTTTTCCTCTCCTTCTGAGATTCTGATAATACAAATTTTAGACCTTTTCTTATTTCTCTACAGGTCCTTCAGGCTCTGCTAGGTCTTCTTTGTTTTTGTTTGTTTGCTTTTATTTTGTTTTGACATCTATTTACTCTGTTGTTCAAACTGGGTAATTTCTATTGTTCTGTCTTCAAGTGCTCTGACTCTTCCCTCTATTATAATCATTCCAACATTGAGTCCATCCAGTGCATTTTTAAAATTTTGGTTGTTGTATTTTCTAGCACTATAGTTTCCATTCTATTCTTTTTTGTATGTTCTGTTTCTTTGGTAAATTTTCTGTTTTTTCATTTGTTTCAAAAGTATTTGTAATTGCTCATTGAAACATTTTTACGACAGCTGCTTTAAAATCCTTGTCAGATAATTCCAACATCTGATTCATCCTGGTGTTGGTGTCTGCTGACTGTCTTTTCTCATTCAAGTTGTCATTTTCCTGGTTCTTGGTATGAAGAATTATTTTTTATTGTATCCTAAACATTATGACCGTATGTTAGGATCCCATTTAAATTTCCTATTTCAGCAGTTACCATGTTTAGGTTTAGCATGTAGGTCCTGGTCTACTTTAGTGGGCTGTGATTCCAATGACAATTTAGTTTTCAGGGCCCTTGCTATGCTATCCGGGTCTGTTATATTCACTTGTTGCTGGTGGGGCTACCACTTCATCTCTTCTGGTGCTGCCACAGGGATGGAATCCACTTCCTCAAGGCTGGTACTGCAAGGTGAGGGGTGGAAGCAAGCTAAGATGCAGGTCAGAGAGTGCTACCTAACTTGGGCCCACTCTTAGGGCTGCTTGATGTTGGCAGGGCCCTCACTCAATCCCTGCTGGCGCTGCCTATAGCGACAGGAAGCATTTATCTAGGCTGTCCTGTGCCACTAGGTGAGGGATAGGAGACACCAGACCATTGAGTAGAGATTACTACCATGGACCCATTATCCAGGATGCCTGGTTTAGCTGTTATTTTATAGATTCTATTAAAAATATGTTCTTAAATGTAGGCACACAACCAGAGGAGACTATGGTATCTCAGTCACACACTGGACCCAACTAGTGCTTTGGATCAAGACCCAACTTTTAACTATGTATTTTCTAGACCTTATGAAAATTATAATAACTAACCATAAATAACATTAAATGTATATCATTATACAAGTATTTTAGAATTACTTTTTTTTTTTGAGACAAAGTCTCACTCTGTTGCCTGGGCTAGAGTGCCATGGTGTCAGCCTAGCTCACAGCAACCTCAAACTCCTGGGCTCAAGCAATCCTTCTGCCTCAGCCTGCCAAGTAGCTGGGACTACAGGCATATGCCACCATGCCCAGCTAATTTTTTCTATATATTTTTAGTTGTCCAGCTAATTTCTTTCTACTTTTAGTAGAGACAGGGTCTCGCTCTTGCTCAGGCTGGTCTTGAACTCCTGAGCTCAAACAATCCACCTGCCTTGGCCTCCCAGAGTGCTAGGATTACAGGCGTGAGCCACTGCACCCGGCCAAGAATTACTTTATAAAAATACCAAAACATAAAAAATAATAATAGTTCATTTTCTACATAACTTTTTAGAAAATTAATTCTTCCTAAATATTCTAGTATCTGGGGGAAAGTTCCTGGAGAAAAATTATCTTTTACACAAAACAGAATTTTTTGAACACAGATTTAAAGGTATATGATACAACAAAATTTGCTTTGAAAAAACACAAATTAGATGGAAGAGTGTGATATTGATGCATCTACATCAGGGGTCAGCAAATTTTTTTCTGTAAAGGGTCCAATAGTACATTTTAGGCTTTGCAGGCCATCCAGTCTCTGTACAACTATTCAACCATGCCACTGTTGTCCAAAAGCAGCCATAGGCAATATACAAACAAAACCATATAGCCATGTTCCAATAAAACTTAATTACAAAAAAAGGCAGTGGGCCTGATTTGGCCATGGATTGTTGATTGCTGACCTCTGAACTACCTTATAAAACCGTAAAATTTAGAGCCAGAAAGGAACTTGAGATCATCTAGTTTAGCATTTTCACTGGACAAATGAGAAAACTGCAGACCTAAAAGATGAAATAATTAATTTTATCTGGCTAGAGAATGCCAGCACCCAAACTAAGACTTTTAGGTTGTCTTATCACTGCTAGTCCAATATTCTGATTCATGAGTGTCTGATGCTACTGTGTAATTATAGACACGATTACTGGAACACAGTGGAACATGTAACTTGATCAGATTTTACTTAAAATTCTAAAATTAATTATAAGAAACTTCTCTGAAAAAGTTGTAAGTTCTACTAAAATATCATCTTAGAACAACTTATGAGAGCTTTTAAAATGGATTTTACAAGGAGAGACTACCAACAAGGCAGAAAAAATACAGAATGGAGATACATTTAGAGAATGATGTTCAGGCAGCCAAGGAAAGCAGACTTACTAGTCATGATACATTTCCCTTTACATGTGAACTTATATTAGATCACATAAAAAGTATTTCTTTCTTAACCTGAACATACATTTTTAACATTTATTATCCTAGGTTCACCAAACTTCTCTTTTTGATCAGACGAAACCCAAATACCTGTTGTTGGTGGGCATGGTCACATGCCTCTGCACTGGGATGTCTTTGAATACTTCATTTCCAAGAGGTGTGTGTAATGCATAAGGTGGCATTTCAGCAACAGACTTAACTCCAAGAGAGTTTCCTTTGTCTCTTAACAGCGTTTGATTAGGTTTTTTACTGATAGAAAAATCTGAAGCAAATCCTGGTTGTCTGAGGGTTGCTTTTGGTTTTCCTATGAAGTTAGGTATACATAATGGCATCAATTAGCTTCCTCAAACCCTCGTTTTATTATGTCACTACCCCCCTCCTGCCCCCGCCCCCCACCCCTGACCATATGTTTTCTATGGGTGTCTATTCTTTGAACAGTCTGTAAGAACACAAGGAAGTTGCCACTGGAGGGTTGGTCAGTAGGGGAAGAAAAGATTGATGAATATTTATTTAGTAGATGAGGTTCTTTTTTTTTGTTTTTTTTTTTTTTTTGAGACAGAGTCTCACTTTGTTGCCCAGGCTAGAGTGAGTGCCGTGGCGTCAGCCTAGCTCACAGCAACCTCAAACTCCTGAGCTCAAGGGATCCTCCTGTCTCAGCCTCCCGAGTAGTTGGGACTACAGGCATGCACCACCATGCCCGGCTAATTTTTTTAATATATATATTTTTAGCTGTCCATATGATTTCTTTCTATTTTTAGTAGAGATGGGGTCTCGCTCTTGCTCAGGCTGGTCTCGAACTCCTGAGCTCAAACGATCCGCCCACCTCGGCCTCCCAGAGTGCTAGGATTACAGGCGTGAGCCACCGCGCCCGGCCAGATGAGGTTCTTCATCCACCAAACTAGCCAGTAACTGTCCTACTCACTGACAGACACTTCAGTGGCAGCCATGTCACGTTCTTACAAATGCAGCATTCTCAGCCATATCTCAGTCCTCCCATCTTTTCTCCATCAGTCCAAATTCTACCCATCATTTGAGGTCTGGGCTCAAGTCTCCCCTTTGCCATGAAGTCCTCTATTGCCATTTTTATCCATGATGATCTCTCCTTTGTCTAAAATGCTCACTGTGGCATTTAGTCATCTACTGTTTTGCATTATTGTTGAACTATTTCACGAGAATTTAGTTTTAGAACTGACCATAAGCTCCTTAAGTGTTCAGTAAACACAGGCTGAGTTGTCTATAACACTTTTGTGTACTATATAATTCATGTTTTTCTGAAAATAGAGATTTTATACCAAAATACATGATTTGCTATATAAGACATTAAATCATATGTTCTTGGTTCATCCAACATTCTGGACAAGGCATTCTCTCAAATAATCTAAAAGAATAAAACCTCACACTGCCATAACAAGCTTAATTAAAATTTGTACTAAGTTATTTTTATAATTGTAAGTCATGCTCACTTAGTAATTTCAAATGCAAATGCCAGCTCCAGGATTTTTCCCCTGACATAAGAATGTTAACAGATATAGGTATTTATCATAAATATAAGCAATATTCCCATGTTCTTTATGACAGTGTATTCACAGACAGGCTTTAAAATTTTAGCATATGAAAAGCCCCTACCTTCTAGAAAAAATGGCATGGTTTTCTTCACTCTCATCTGACAATTAACCTGCCGTCCAGTTTTCCTTTTAGAACTCCTCTGACGAGCCACAAGCTGAGCAATTCTTGCAGTTTCTGTGCAGGCCATGGCATAGCAGGTAATCTATTCATGAGAGGCAGGGTGGGGGGAGACAAACATTTCTCAGATTCCATGTTGCCCAGAGGCAAGTTCTTAAAAGTGGATCTTAGTGAGCCTATGCATCCCAAATCAAGCTGTATGCAAATATTCATATTTCTCTCTCCTTAATAATGTTAGAACAAAATTATACTTTCTACAAGAGGAATCAAGCATAGTGTAGTACACTGAATAATCTTTCCCCAAATTGAAAATTTCATTTATTCCTTAAACAGTTATTTATAAGGCATCTACAATGTACAAGGTACTATGGGATTAACCAGTGAACCAAAAGAAACCTGTGATCTGCAAGTATTATCATATATAATCTGTGAAATATATTTTATCCCCATTTTACACATGGGAAGGCAGAGGCTCAGGAAAGTTAAGCAACCTTCCAAGTCACACAGCGAGGCTCTCGGAGTCCAAAGTATGCACTTAAAACGACTATGTTGCTTTACTTCTCCAAGACCACTAAATCTTAATCCTGCCTCTGCAACGGATTAGCTGGGTGACTGTGGGAAAATCTCAGTATTTTCAGCTGTAAAACAGGGGTTTAGAGCTGGTGTTTTCAAATTATATTCACTGGAGCCATAGAGTTCCACGGAGGGGCCTCAGGGGCCGCCACTGCAGGGGTATGAGAGCAAGGCAGTGTGATCAGAGTCTCTGGACCTTCCACCTCAGTTTAAAATACAGCATCTCAGTTTTTTATATTGTTTAAAAAACTGATATGATATATAGGATATTAAAAAAAGATCTGAAATATAGAGACGATTGGGACTAGATGATCTCTACAGACCTCTCAAGTTTTCAAATCTGACTCTAAACTGCAATCAAGAAGAGAAAAAACAATGAGGCTTTATACCGTAAGCCACAACATGTTCCTACTCCTTAGCTAAGTATTTCTGTTCTTGAGAATATATATTAAAAGAATATAATTCAAAAGGAAAAAAGTTACCTTCCCCAGTATGTGCAATGGGAGACATTTTAATAATCAAAACCTGGAAATATTTAAAATGTCCAAAATAAGGGAAAAAAGAGTTAAGTAAATTATAGTACAGTAATTATATGAAGCATTATTGATTTACTAATTCATTCATATATTTGATCATTCATGCATTCAACACAGATTTATTAAGTGCCAACTATTAGGGGTGGAAAAAAACAGTCTCTCATCCTTGAGAAACTTATGAAGGAAAAAGAGAGAGGCAAAGAAACTAAATAGAAAACATGGTGTGGAGTGTTATAATAGATGTGTTCCAAGGAGCAAGCAGACAGAAACCAGGGCTTAAATCTGTCTGAAAGGATCAAGGATGCCAAAGTACATTTTATTATTAACATAATATTTAATTTATTTCTATCTTTTTCTTATAAAAATTATTACAGATAAGGCAAACTTCCCCTTGGACTGCTCTCCTGATCCTGGCTCCCTTTTCCTCCTCTACCCACTGCCTCCTCACCCCCCACCCTCCAACAGAGGAACCATTATGACAAGTTTTGGTGAAACACACTCCAGACTTGTTCTATGTATTCATGTATGTAGAACCCTACCAAGGAAACAACAGTGTTGCGAGGCGGGGTCGGGTGTTTTTTCAGCTGCGTTGGGGTGGTGGTCTGTCTATATGTGTCACACTATCTGATGGGCAGGTTCCAAGATGTGAAGCTGCTGGATCACAGTGAAAGTGCAATACATCTACCTGCTATCACCAAATGGCCCATACTATCTATAAACTATTTTCTTCTAGAAAAGCTGAAGGATTTAAAACGGTAGAATAATATGATCATGTTGGTACAAAGGAGAACAAAGGGACAGAAGAGAGGGGAGAACTGCAAAGAAGCCCCTGTACTAACCAGAAGTGATGAATGATCAGCTAGGAATTGAGCTAAGTCCAGGTGGCAGGAATCGACATTCATGCAAATGATGAGAATTTAAAACCGTCTATTAGATTTGATGACCAAGAGGTCATTAGTGACTTTGGCAAAAGCAGTGTAACAGGTTTGTAATGAGCAGGTATGGTGTTTAGGCAATTAAGGCCTTCAGTACAGCTATTTTGTTTAGATGTTGAAACTGGGTAAACTTTAACTTTAAAATTTTTTATTTAGTGTGGTTAAAATCTTATTTTTACAATGAAAAGAATTAGAATCTAGACTGTGCTTCGGATGCTATTCTCTCTGTCACTATCAATCTCAAACCACTTAGCTAGTACTTTTCACTTTGACTTCGATCATGGGCATGAGATTGGAAGTGCCAGACAGGCAATTAAGAATTGGTTTGATTCTTCTGACATACACAATCACCTTCTTACCTCTCCAGATCTACTAGTCTCTATCCTGACAACTGCTGGCACACTTCTCAGATAGGCTTCTAGTGTAGGGTAACCTAGCTGTTTGAAGGGGATCCAGTCTCCAGTCAAGGATCTGTACTCTCCTTGGAGCCGGGGTAATGCTATTCCATTCTTATGAGACTGCAGAACAGCTCGCAGCATCTTTGAAACCAGATCTGCTTCCAGCATCTTTCCCTATAAGAACACAGTAGAAGGTTACTATAATATGGCTCATTAGTCTATGAATTCAAATAGATTTTTAGAGCTGAGAATTGTTAGACTATTTCACAAATTGTTAGTGAAAACTTTCTGTGCAATTACAATACACAGGGAAATAACTGCCACGGTAAAGAAAAGCATAGAACACCATGAGAAAGGGGGGGAAATCAGAAAGGCATAAAGACTAGCCCAGGGAGGGAAGAGATCAGGGAATGTTTCCCAGATGAGGGGAAACATGGAGTCCTGAAGGGCAAGATGGAATCGACCAGGCGAGGAGGAAAAGGGTGAGCTGAAGGGCTGGGGAGAGGTATCGGCCCAAGGAAGGGAATAGGATGAGCAAGGTCACAAAGGTGAGAGAGAAGTACATGGTGTGTTCCAAGGATTCCAGGCAGTTAGGTGGCTGAACATGATTAAACTAAGACTCCAAGTTGAGGGCTGAGAGAGGGGCTAGGAGAGGTGGGAGGCACAGACCACGAGACTACTATATTATGCTAATATGTATGCATTTCTGCCAAAAATAATGGGGGGCCTTGGGGCCATTTTTAACAGGAGAACAAAATGATCAGCTCTGTATTTTAGAAAGATCACTATTCAGCAGTGGGGAAGATAAATTGGAAGGAAAAGGATTAACAAGTTGTAAGAATACTTGGAAGTGTGGAGGACCTGAAAACAGGGCCTTAGGAATAAACAAAAAATCAATTTGAGAGGTAATTAGAAGGTGGAATCTACCGGAACTGGTTAACTGGTTTGGATGATGAGGAAGGCTCCCAAGTTTCTAGCTTAGAAGCACGGCGGACAGTAATGACCCACACTGAGGTGGGGCAGAGGCAGGTTTGCAAGAGAGGAAGACAGAAGATTCACTGTGGACATGTAGAGGTCGAGATGCTTGTAAAACAGCCATGTAGATATATTCACTAGGAAATTAGATTAGAGGTCTAAGCTGGTTATAGACTTGTTAGTTTTTGGCACATATGTGGTATTTGATGTCCAGGGAGTCAAAAATGAGGCTAAGGATGAATCTCTGTGGAATGCTGTCATTTAAGAAGAGCCTATAAAAGGCTGAAAAAAGGGGACCAGAGAGATAGAAGAAAAAGTGGCATATAAAACCAGTGGTCCCCAATCTTTTTGTCACCAGAGACCATTTTCATGAAAGACAGTTTTTCCATGGTTTAGGGATGACTGAAGCACATTACATTTATTGTGCAGTCAAACCTCTGTGCTAATGATAATCTGTGTTTGCAGCCGCTCCCTAGTGCTAGCATTACTACCTCACCTCCACCTCAGATCATCAAGCATTAGATTCTCATAAGGAGCACAACCTAGCTCCCTCGGATGTGCACTTTACAGTAGGGTTTGCACTCCTATGAGCATCTAATGCTGCTGCTGATCTGACAGGAGGTGGAGTTTATGTGGTGATGCCAGTGATGGGGAGCGGCTGTAAATACAGATGAAGCTTTGCTCACTCACCTCCTGCTGTCCTGCCCAGTTCCTAACAGGTCCATGGCCCAGAAGTTGGAGGTCACAGATACAAACAAAAGGAAAGAATCAAGAAGAATGGGTATTCAATAGTGTTGTATGCAGCAGATGGGTTGGGAGAAGAAATGAAAAGTGAATTTGAGTACCCAGGAAATCAGTGGGGACCTTGGCTAAGGATTTTCCTAGGTCAGTAATACACACTTTTCAAGATTAACCAATCATATTTTTGGGGGACTAACGATTACATCTAATTGTAGTTCTGCAGAGAAAAAAACAGAATGAAGATAAATTCAGAGAATAACGTTCAAGCAGCCTACCCTTTTATTAAACGAAAGAGAAAGGCATGCCATGGACAATGTGTTAATTTTCCTTCAACAGTGCTATCCAATAGAACTTTCTGTGATGATGGAAATGTTTTATATTTTCACTGTTCACATGTGGTTTTGAGTACTTTGTGGCCAGCATGACTGAAGAACTAAAATTTTATTTAAATTAAATGGGGCCACTAGCTACCATATTGGACAGCAGAGAATTCTAGACAGCCTTTTTCTTTCTCTGGCTTAGAAAACAGAGAGGAAGAACAGCATACAATTCTACTGATTTCCTCATCTGTCCATTTTAAAAAGGAAACAAAATATCAGCTCATTCGTGGGTGCTCTTAATTATAAATATGGTACTTAAACAACAGCAAGGTTTAAATAGCAAATGAAAATCTAAGTACAGTCACATGCCACATAACAATGTTTTGGTCAACAACAAACTTCATATATGACAGAAGTCCTATAAGATATAAGTCCCATAAGATTATAATGGAGCTGAAAAATTCCTATAGCCCAGTGATGTCTTGATGATACTCACCCTGTGTAGGCCTCAGCTAATGTATGCATTTCTGTCTCAGTTTTTAACAAAAAAAAGTTAGACAGTACAGTTGCCTACAGTATTCAGTATAGCAACATGCTGTACAGGTTTGTAGCCTAGACGCACCAGGCCGTACCATATAGACTAGGTGTGTAGTAGGCTATATCATCCTGGTTTGTGTAAGTACACTCTATGATGTTTGCATGACAAAATCACCTAATGATACATTTCTCAGAATGTATCCCATTCTTTAAGTGGCACATGACTGTATCCATTACGTACTTTCCACTATTAAACATTAACTCTTTTCAAATTATCACCACCAGGACCAACATTTAATTAATACTGTAGTCTACAAAAGACCTATACTAGGTCTATATTCTTATTCTTTCTACAGATGATAGTTATACAAATATGTATATTATACTTATATATTACGTATGGTAGATACATATTTATATATAGTCATGTATCACTTAACGACAGGGATACATTCTGAGAAACATGTTACAAGGCAATTTAGTCATAAGAACATCAGGGAGTAGACTTACCCAAACCTAGATGGTGGAGCCTGCTACATACCTAAGCTATATAGTATGGCCTATTGCTCCTAGGCAACAATCCTGTCCAGCATGTTACTGTTACTCTACTGAATATTGTAGGCAACTGTAACACAATGGTAAGTATTGATGAATCTAAACATAGCTAAACATAGAAAAGAAAACATAGAAAAATATGTTATTATAATCTTATGGGATCATCATCATACATGTGGTTCACTGTTGACTGAAACATTATATGGCACATGACTATATATTAAAATCTTCATTTAGGTATAAATTACATAAAACAAAATTAACTGATTTTATGCATGGTGTTTCTTGTGTTTTGAAAAATGTATACAGCCATGTAACTATCACGACAATCAGGATGTAAACATTTCTAACACTCCCCAAAAATTCCCTCATGTGGAGTACATAATATATGTAAAAGTAAAACATGTAACAACAGCATAAAGAATGAGAAAACGGGAATGGGAATATACTGTTGGAAGGTTTTTACACTATACATGAAGTAGTATAACATTATTTGAAGGTAGACTATGATAAAGATGTATATTTTAAAACCTATGGCAACCACCAAAATGTTTTTAAAACTAATAAGCCAGTAGTAAAGATAAGATGGAATAAAACAACACTCAAAAAGCAGACAGAAGTAAAAAAATTAGATAGGAAAAAGTGAAAACAACAAAGAACAAACAAGAAAAATAGAAAACATCTATCAAGATGGTAGTTTTAAAGTTAATCATACCAATAATTACATTAAATGTAAATAATTGAAATGTCTGCCTTATTTTTCTCTCTAGCACTTATCACCATCAAATATCCCTCTTTATTTTTCTGTCTCTTTGACTTGAATGTAAGTTCCATGAAAGCTGGGATTTATGTATGTCTGTTTTGTTCACTGCTGAATTCCTAGTGCCTAGACCACAAGAGCTCAAGATATCTGTTGAATGAATGAGAAATTCTCCATCTATCTAACACCACTCCTTTTCTCTCCTATTCACTAAAATCTATATAGCATAATGTATGTCGGCTATTGAAGGAATAACCTTGAATCCAATTTATTAAAAAATTATTTGCAAATTTTAGTGATTGTTATAAACTGAATGAGATAGTCAAGCATGTCACCAAAGGGTACTTGAAAACCACCGCATAGATTATTTCTCAGCCTTTCCACTCTGAGCCAGAGTTCTCAATGATCAGGCCCTGGTCAGAACAATGCCATTAATGCAAGGAGTCCACACATCCTGACAGCAATAAGCACCTGAATACTGGTAAAGGTCTCACACATGTATATGTTCTTGTTTTTAAACAGTGTGCAGATACTGTTGGTATTCATGATCACAAACTGATATTAAATTCATAATGGCTTTTAGTAGTTACATATTTCATCAACTAATAAATACTAGAAGTATAACTAATAGTGTATACCACAGATTTTGGTAGTTATATATTTCATCAACCAATGGATACCAGAAGTACAACTACTACTGTATGAGGTTTCACAAGATTTCTTACAAAGCTACAAAAAGGACCTTGTACTTGACAAGATTGGGAAGCAATGCCTGACCACAAGGCTGCAATCTATAAAATAAGTTAGTCTCTCCCTCCTTTTTCTAACATATGCCATCTTTCATGGAATATCACAACTCTCTATTTGCAAACAATTTTCTGGAGGGAAGGACAGTCCCTTGAACTGTAAGACTGAGGATCTCAAAGCTGGTGAGAAGCAGTAAAATGCAGTAAAACCCAGAAAGGTAAATATGATTGTACTCAGATGCATGTCTGGTTCTCATGCTTGTCAGTCTCTTCCGGTCTGGGTTGCAATTCCTGCATTATCTTCACTTTAGGCACTGAATAAAAAGGAAGTTAAAGCTTAAAAGAAGTCATTATTATTTTCTAATGTATGTTGCTCTAAAATGCTCTGAGTTTATTAAATTGTTGGTCATCGTGGCTTTTTTGAGATTTTCTGAAGATGGTAATTACACTCTCAAGGTACATAAGAACACTTTCCTCTAAGTATAAAAATCAAATTCAATATCTTGGACATCATCTACTAAAAGCACAAAAGGAAACTTATCATGGAAACTTCAACTATTAGTGTCCCAAAGGCAAACTTTTGGGCATCTCTCCCACTGAAAAAAATTAAGTTTGGAAGTTTCTCAGCAATGGCTCCCCAAATTCTTTTAAATTTGTTTTTATTTTAGCACATTCTGGAGGTACAAATGTTTAAGTTGCCATTTTGATCTTTCAACTCTCTTCCCTTCATTTCTATTATCTGAAAGTGTTGTGATAATTCTCAGTTTCAGAGAATTCAAATTATTTTTATTCTGTGAATCTGAGAATGTCCCACAAGCTCTGGTGACCATAAATTAATAAATCAGGCTAGGTTGGGAGAAATGAAGTTGGACATCTCTGCTTTAGACCACAAATTCTCGGGCTAAAATTCCGAAGGGCCAATATGGGGGCTGCCTAAGCTGAATAAGAATCCCAAGCATCAGAGTAAAAAGGAAGTGGGTGTGGGGGATTGTTAATATTAAATCATAGCACTTCTGATTTCAGAAACTGACCAAGGTCAGCTGGCAAAGACCTCAGTCAAAGAGAAAGAAACTGGCCATGACGATTACACTTGAACTTCACTTCCTTCCTCTCACTCTTTTTCCTCCTCCTTTCCTAGACTTTCTTTCTGAATAAAAGTGTCAAAAGTAGAGTTATATGTGCTTAGCACAGTACTTGTCATTCAGAAGTTACGTAATAAAAAGATTTTTCTAGAAGCATGGCATGGATGAAAAAATGATCTGTGAATATATGCAGTCAATAGCTAAGAGTGCAACGACATATGGTATATTGCAAAAAATTTTAGTACAGCATTAAATTTGAAATATCACAATTTCCCCAGATTTTCTTATTTGCCTCATTAATACACTTTTGAACTGGCAAGCTTGGTAAGAACACCGATGGATCTCTTCTAAGCTTTCTCACCTAACTAGTAGGCAGAAAGTCTCATACTGTTTTGGCAAAGGGTCTTGGAGCAAAGATTCCTGCCAGACCACAATTCCACAATGTCCCTGGACCCTGCCTGGTTAGGAAAACGGCACAGGATGGTAGGTCCAATCTCTGAATGCGGAGCTGGGAGAAGCATGGAATGTTAGTGGGCACCCTAACACCATCTCCTCCAAATTCTCTAGCTTAAAACGAGGGAACTGAGGTCCACGGAAATTGTTCCAGCTCTCACATATTTTTATGGCCAGAATCACAAGAACCCCAGTCTTCTGGCTTCCAATCTAGGACTTCCTTGCAGATGGCTGCTCCTAAAGTCTGAAAATAAATTTTGACTTAGGGAACACTGACAGCAACCTTGGGGCATGTTTAGTGACTAGTCTTTAAAATGGCTTGAAACAGGAAATCTGTCCTGTTCTGATGTAAGGGTGTGACACTCAAATCCAAAAGCACTGCCAACTCCTGAAAAAATTCAATGATGGCAACTGCCATCTCCTTTTACGATTTCATTCTTTCTCTTTTCTCTTTGTTTATACCTACTTCATTGTGAGTACCCAAGATGCTAATAATGTACAAGAAAAGAGGTGGGGAGTAGGGGAAACTAATGACAACCTTTAGGGAAGTAAGATTTAAATAATTTAAATAGCCTAAAATAATTCTCACTACATTTCAAAACTATACTTTGTAAATTCACAGCTTTTGTATTTAATACACCTGAAAATGACCCAAGCAAGTCTTATTCTGAAGAACCCAGTTTTGGTGTATCATAGATAAAAATGCCTTCTACCATCGATGGATCCTCCCAGGCTGAGTCATTTGCATGTTATCTGCTTCCTCTAGCTACTGGTGCCCCAAGGCCTTTAGCTGAACTAGTCTGACTCTCACCTACCCTTTCTCTTCTCTAGGTTTCTCCTTTCTCAGCTATTTCCAACTGCACTATTTGGCTCATCTTCCCATTACATTTTTCATGTCATGAATAACTCTGGAGTTGTAGAGTGGCACTAAATCCCAAAAGAAACCATAATAATTATTAGGGAAACTTAAAACACCAAGTAATCTCTCTTACCTTCTTTAGTCAGATGCTCAATGTTCAAGTATTTGGATATCTCCTTAGGGCATATATTTCTGGTAACTGGCTGCCTTCTCCTTGAAGACACTATTTTAGCAACAAGCCAGGACCTTAAAGTTCCAGAATACCTGTGCTGAAATGTTTCTGACATCATCTAGGCTAACCCAAACCCCTCATCGTACAAATCAATAAACTGAGCCTCAGAGAGGGAAGGTTCTTGTCTAAGATCTTTACCCAATAAATGATTTCTCATCTTGCAACAGTTTAATATGCTATCTTTTCTTTCCAATTATAGTCTACTTGTTATCATCTCAATCACTCCTTCACCAACTGGTTTTTAAAGGAAAGACTCCCTCAGGTGGGGGTATATTGCCTTACAGTTTGTTTTTTAGGAAGCAGTTTTCTTCATTATTTTTGTGATTTCAAGTTCCAAATTATTCATGCACTTTTAACTGCATACCATGAATGTATATAAGTAAGGGATTGCCATAAATCTACATACTAGAGAAAAACCTCTGAGATGATAAAGTGGCTTAGTCAGGAGCTTGGGTCTTAATCCTAGTTCTGCTACTAATTACCTGTGACCCTTTGAGCAAGTCACCTCAGGTCTCTTTTTACACACAGAAGGAGGGTATGAAAGAACCACGATTCTCAACTTTCTTTGGATTCCTTCAAGGCTGAAATGGGGTTCAACGATCTAATGAAAACCATGGGTTTGCTTACTCATAACAAAGCTTCACAGCCTAAAACATGGAGTTGACTTTGAGTCCACTGGTTATCTTGTGCTGATCATAAGTTCTGATTGGCATACATACATGTCTTCAGCTAAAAATTCCATAATTAATTACTTTTAGTTTGTTTGAAAGCCAACATTTTAGAACTACATGGCCCATGGGGAAACAATGAAAAGAATGAAACTTTCAAAAGTACAGAGGTGGGAGTGGAGAGAGGAAAAAGTAGGTTTGGCACAAAGAAAGAAAAACCACTTCACATAAATATGAAATTAAATTTCACTCCAAGCACCAAGGAACTTCCATCCTATCAAAGTGCCCAGATACAAAGCAGTCTACATCAAATCTTAGTTTTTGAAAATAGCACTCGACAAACCCAAAGTAGGCACTTAGAGTTGAATTATAAAGTATTTTTTCTTTACATTCATATTGAGTATCCAACTAGACTATATTGCACAGATAACTTAAAAGAGAGGTCTTTCAAGGAGTTTAAGTCTCTCGATACAAAATACAATAGTTTATTCAGCCATGTTCAACTAGTACACTTAAAAGGGCATTAGCAAGGATTACATTTCATTTCCAGTCTACAGGGACTGAAATCCAAAGGCACTGCCAACTGCTACCTTACGGTCTCACTGTGTTTACCCAGCAAAGAGGGAGGCTGTGCGCCACCAAAGGGCCCTGGACTGGGGGCACAGGGGATGTGGGTTCTAATCCGGCTGGCCCCAGGTACAATTCCCTACCCCCAGCACAGCGCTTTGCCTGTAACTGATGCTCAGTGAACGTCAGTTGAGCAGAACTGCAAAAACCTTCACCATGTGCCAATTTATATTATATAGAAAACTTAAAGAACTTTGTGCCCCGGCCCTCAAAAAATCTGAAATCCAGTAACATAAAATATGGGCAGTTTGGTGGAAGGATGAGTGTTAACATTAATTGACTATTATTATGAGCCAAAGGATCAACAGCTGTTATCTTGAAAGAGCCTTTCAGAGTAAGTTAAACATCTGTTTGATACATACAAAACCAGACTCAGAGAAAGTATGTAATTTGTTCAAGATCACACAATTAGTAAACTGAGGCCCAGATTTCAATCCAGGTCTGCAAAGCCCACACTACTTAAAGTATACCACACATACGTATATATCAAGGCAGGCCAGGAAGAGATAGGAATTTGGGTCTAAATTTCACTTCTGCCACTAAGTTGTCCCATATCTTTAGGCAGAACACTTTTCTGCAATTTTTCCACCTGTACGCTTAGGAGGTGGGGATTCTGGGGAGAAGAATTACTGAACTAGATCAGTGTTTTTTGGGTTTGGTTTTGTTCGGCAGTTATCAGACTCTTCTTGGGCCAGGACTTGTTCTAATGTAGTTATTTCCCTTCCCTGCTTTGAAATTATTTGGGAATGGCACCTTGGCTATTAATGGAAGTGGATGGGAACAGAAAAGACATGCAGGCTCCAAGCTCCCTCCCAGCAAGTGGAGGCTGACGGCCTGACCCTGTTGGGCGATGTTGCTCAAAGCTGAGAGACAACTTATTCACGGATTCTAGTTTCCCTCCCAGCTTGATGCTTTGTACCCACCAGGTGCTCGTGGTTTGAAAGGAACAGATATGTGTCCCGTATTATTTGAGCGGCCTGCATGGACTCGTCTCCGGAGTACAGAGACCTCAAAGAGAAGTCCGCGCCTTTAAGGAACTCAAAGTTCATAGTATAAAATACATGGGTTCAAACAGTCGGGAGATCAGACATCCCGTGCCCGGGGGCGGCGGCGCGGCCCGTTGGTCCGGGACCGAGAACCACTTCCTGGTCCGCATCTCCCGGCCTCGTCCGCACCCCCACTGCTGCGTTTCCCCCACTGCACCCAGCTTCCGAGGCGGCAGGAGGGTCCGTCCGACTCCCGGGTGAACGCCCGACCCGGCTCGGAGCGGCCGGGGGAGGGGTCCCATCAAAGATTTAAAACACAACGCTCTGGAACTCCAACTCCCCCGGCGCCTAGCCGGGTTTCCAGGCGTCGGACCCGGGCATCCCCTGCGGCTGCAAAGGAGAGGCCCGGGACCCGAGACAGCCCCGCCGGGCCGCTGTCCCGCGGGGGACCAAGGTGCGCCTCGTTCGCCCGAAACCTCGTCCGACGACGCCCGGCACCTGTCGCGCCTGGAGCCGGCAAGACCTGCGCTGCTCACCTCGTTCCGGGGGCCCACGGCCAGTCCCCGCGGTTCTGGGTCCAGCTGCCGCCGCAGCGTCCGTCAGGGCTCCGGCCGCGGCCGCCGCCCACTTTCGGTTTCCCCGCACGGCCGGAGCCGCCCCCGCGGCTCGGGAATCACCTCAAGCCCCCGCCCCGCCCTGCTCGGTCCCGCCCCGTTTCGCCCCGCCCCACCCTGACGGCAGCCCGGCCTTGGCTCTGCGCATGTGCGGGCGCGTCGGCCCACGCCGGCGTCCGCGCGTGGGAAGGGAAACCGACGCCGCCTAACTTCCTAGCGGTTTCTGCGCGTGCCCACGCACCGGCGGGAGGCGGAAGGCGACTGCGGGGCGGGCGCAGGAGCGCCTCCTGGTGAGCAACGCAGGTACTCGCGGGCCGGCAAGGGGCGTGGCCGACTCCGCCCCAGCCCTTCGCTCTCCTGCTATCCAGTTCACCTTCTTCCTTCTACATAGTTCTTTCAACTCTTGCACATTCTTTTCTTTAACATTGGATCAGTTATTTTTTATTCTCCTAGGCAACCGCCTTGTCAGCTCATATGTTTCAGGACTTTCCTCAAGCGTCACCCTTTCAAGGAGGGTGGCCACGCTCTCTAAAATGTCAGCATCCTTTCCTGACATTCCCTATCCCCCTTCTCAGCCTTGTTTTTTCTCCTTGGCACCTATCTAGCACACTAGATGTGTTTTACTTATGTTTTCATTGTCTGCTCTCCTCCTAAAACTAGAGCACAGGGATATTTGTTTGGTTCCCTAATCTGTTCCCAGAGCCTACGATCGTGCCTGGCACATTCGTTAAATATTTGTCAGATTTATTCATTCATTCGAAATTTATTGAACGCCTAATAGTTATACACCTATTTCATCTGCGCATTAATTCCACGGACATTTATTGAACACCTGCCTTGCATTCCTTGAACACTTCTCTGCTTCATTCTGCATGCATTTACTAGAGAGCCTGCTCTTCGTATTTTTATTTACAGCTTTGTTGAAGTATAATTGACATACAGTAAACTGCATATGTTTAAATGTACAGTTTGATAAGTTTTGATATATATACAGCTGTGAAACCATCACTGCAGTCAAAATAATGAACATGCCTATCACCCCTAAAAGTTTTCTCGTGTCCCTTACTCTCTCAAGCACTCTTCTGCTTTCTGTTACTAAACATGATTTTGATTGTTCTAGAGTTTTATATAAAAATTTTATGTATGAAATTATACAGTATGTACTGTCTTTGGGGGAGTCTGGCTTCCTTCACTCAGCAAAATTATGTTTGTCCATATTGTTACAGGTACTCCCAGTCCATGTCTTTTTATTGCTGAGTAGCATTTTATGGTTGTAACAAGCCTACCACATAACACAGCAGTTCTACTCCCAGGTATTTACCCAAGAGAAATGAAAGCGTTTGTCCCACCCAAAGACCTGTATAAGAATGTTCGTAGCAGCTTTGTTTGCAACAGCCCCAAACGGAAAGAATACAAGTATCCATCAATAGGTGAATGGATAATCAACCAAAATACATTGAACACCTGCTGTTACATAACAAACTTTCATGGAATATGGATAAGCCTGTGCCTATGGAGCTTTTAATTTGTGAAAAGATGCAGTAGGCAATGAAAAGACAGATGGGAAGTAGACCTTGAAAACTTGATATCCCATGCTCAGGAGTTTGGGCTTTCCCCCAAAGGCAATGGGGAACTGTTCAATGTTTTTGAACAGGGTCTTATATGAACACTGTTCTCTTTCATGTCCCACATCTGGTCCCTGACTATGTCTGCCTAAATGTCTCTCTCTGGAATTTCTTTGCATCCCCTCTACTCTATTTCAGTTATTTCAAATCTCTTTCTCCCTTTTCTCCCCTCCAGTCTACTCCAGACATTGCAGTGGATTTAACAGACCTTGCTATGGTCCGAATGTTTGTGTCCCTCCAAAATTCATGTTGAAACCTAATCCCTGTTGTGGTATTGAAGGTGGGGCCTTTGGAAGGTGATTAGATCACGATGGCTCCACCCCCATGAGTGGGATTAGTGCCCTTAGAGGCTTGAGGGAGCTACCATCCCTTCTGCCATGTGAGGTTGCAGCAAGAAGCTGCCATCTTTGAAGCAGAGTGCAAGCCCTCACCAGATACAGAATCTGCTAACATCTTGATCTTGGACTTCCCAGGCTCGAGAACTGTTAAGAAATATATATTTCTATTATTTATAAATTACTCAGTCTAAGATAATTTTGTTATAGCAGTAGGAATGGACTAAGACTTAAAAGACAGGCAGCCCAGTTTGGATTCTGCAGTGCTCAAAACATCCTGTGACTCCGCATTAAAGATGGGAAAGATATAAAAAGCAGCTATCAATTGAAATGAGTGCCAGTGGGAGTAGGAAACTGGAGGAAAAATACCCTTCAGAGTCTAACATGCAAAAAAATCATAGAATGATGTGAGTTGACCCCAAATCTGAAGTCCTTTATCTTTGAAAAGTTTTCCATGTTTGGACTATCCTATATGTTAATATAAGGAAAAATGATGCTCTGTAGCTAGTTCTCTTTAAAAACCAGCTTTACTGATGAATATTAATAGTTTATATATGATAAATATTTTAATTGTACAGTTTGATAAGTTTTGACAAATGTCTTTAATCGTGTATCCACAATCAAGCTGTATCTTGATTAGTATAACTAGTTTATCATTCCAAAAGTTCCCCTGGACCCCTTTGCAATTATTTCCCTCTCTCACCTGTAGCCCCTGGCAGCTCATCTGATTTCTGTCACCATAGCTTTGCCTTTTCTAGAACGTCATGTAAATGGAATTACACAGTATGTATCCTTTTTTAAATTTCAAAATATTAAGGGAGTACAAATATTTTTGTTACATGGATACCTTTTATAATGCTTAAGTTGGGGCTTTTAGTGTGCGCATCACCTGAATTAGTGTTCATTGTACCCAATAGGTAGGTTTTTACCCCTCCCTTCCTATCCCCGCCCCCTTGTTGATTTCCAATGACCTTTATATCTCTTTGTGCCCGTGTGTGTCCATCAATTAGCTCCCAATTATTAGTGAGTACATGTCGTGTTTGTTTTTCCATTGCTGAGATCCTTCACTTAGGATAATGGTCTCCAGTCCATCCAAGTTGGTGCAAAAGACATTATTTCATTCCTTTTTATGGCTCAGTAGTACTCCATGGTATATATATATATACCACATTTTCATAATCCACTCATGAATTGATAGGCACTTAGGTTGATTCCATATCTTTGCAATTGCAAATTGTGCTGCAATAAACATTAGAGTGCAAGTGTCTTTTTGATAAAATGACTTCTTTTCCTTTGGGTACATACCCAGTAGTGGGATTGCTGGGTCAAATGGTAAGTCTACATTTATTTATTTCTTTGAGGAATCTCCATACTATTTTCCATAGAGGTTGTACTAATTTGCAGTCCCACCAATGGTGTATAAGTGTTCCTTTCACTTTGCATCCGTACCAGCATCTATTATTTTTTGACTTTTTAATAATGGCCATTCTGACAGGGGTAAGGTGATATCTTATTGTGGTTTTAATTTGCATTTCCCTGATGATTAGTGATTTTGAGCATTTCTTCATGTAGTTTGTTGGCCATTTGTCTATCTTGTTTTGAAAAACTTCTGTTTGTGTCTTTTGCCCACTTTTTAATGGGGTTGTTTGTTTTTTCTTGCTGATTTGTTTGAATTCTTTGTAGATTCTGGATATTAGCCCTTTATTGGATGTATAGTTTACAAATATTTTCTCCCATTCTGTAGGTTGTCTATTTACTCTATTGATTATTTCCTTTGCTGTGCAGAAGCCTTTTAATGTAATCAAGTCCCATTTATTTATTTTTGTTATTGCTGTATTTGCTTTTGGGGCCTTAGTCACAAATTCTTTGCTTAGGCTGATGTCTAGAAGAGTTTTTTCTACATTTTCTACTAGAATTTTATGGTTTACATTTACATTGTGTGCCTTACATTTAAGTCTTTTATCCATATTGAATTAATTTTTATATATGGCGAGAGACAGGGGTCCTGTTTCATTCTTTTGCATGTGGCTATCCAGTTTTCCCAGCATGATTTATTGAATAAGGCTTCCTTTTCACAGAGTATGTTGTTGTCTGCTTTGTCAAAGATCAATTGGTTGTAGGAAGATCATTTTATATCTGGGTTCTCTGTTCTGTTCTATTGATCTAAGTCTCTGCTTTTATACCAGTACCATGCTGTTTTGGTTACTATAGCCTTGTAGTGTGTACCCTTTTGTGTCTGGCTTCTTTCACTTAGCACAATCCATTTGAGAGTCATCTGTTGTTGCACGTATCAATAGTTGGTGCCTTTTTATTGCTGAGTAGTATGCCATTGTATGGCTATATCACAATCTGTCCCTTTCCATTTGATGCACATTTATGTTATTTCCAGTTTGGGGCCATTATGAATAAAGGTATTGTAAACACCACATTCATGTCTCTGTGTGGTCATATGTTTTTCTTGCATAAAGACTTAGGAGTAGAATTGCTGGTTGTAGGATAAGTGTATGCTTAAGTTTATAACAAGCTGTCAAACTGTTTTCCTAAAGTAGCTGTACAATTTTGAACTCCCACTTCTACTCGCCTCTCCCTCAGCAATGTACAAGAGTTCCAGTTCCTCTAAATCCTCTCCAATACTTGGTGTTGCCAGTCTTTTTAATTTTAGTCATTTCAGTGGATGAACACGGATATCACATTGAGGTTTTAATTTATATTTCCCCATGACTAATGATATTGAGCATCTTTTCATGTGTTTATTGGCACTTCACATATGTTCTTGGGTAAAGGATCCATTCTCCAGGTAGATTTTTGGCCAAGATACATCAGGAGATTCCGAGAAGTCCCTGGGTATAGCTGACATAGCAAGGACAGGTTAGGAAGTTTTGGGTTTTTTCCTTTGCAAAGCGGTCCAAAGCCCAGGGAGTTTAAGAATTCACCCCCATACCCTGGGTATAACTGGACTTCAGGACAATTAAGGGATATCAGAGATGACACAGATTGGTTACTCCTTAGGCACAACGGTTCTTACCCTTTTGTTGCGAAGGAGGTCAGAATACATGAAAGCAACATATAGATACAAAATTTGGTGTATGATTTCAGAGAGGGTTTGGAGTCTTTAAAGGCCCACTGTGACCCCATGTTAAAAACTGCCTTCAAGGAAAGCATATATCCTGAGGCCAAAGAGCAGAGTATTCAAAATGGACAGGACTCAGGTGGAAGGCATTCTTCCTCAGCAAAAGCCAGGCTCTCCTTGGACAACAGGGGCAGGAGCCGGGAGCATCCGGGTCTCTGTTTCAAAAGAGACAGGCACACACTTCCATCCTCGAGAGCTGAAGAGAGGTCCTTGGTGTTCTGCTCCAGGTGGCTTTGGGGGTAGGCAAGGCAGATGGGAGGGGGGATCAGTAACAGCTGGCCAGCTCACAAGAGGGAGGTTATCATGGAAAGGGAGTGTAAATCAAGGCCTGGGTATGAGGAAGGAAGATGGCTTTGTTGCCAGATCATCTTGGGCAGAGAAAGGTGAAAATATTTCCAGTGTGAAACATCCATCTAAAGCCCTTCATGCATTTTTGCCCACACCTGGGGAGCCTGTTCATTTGGAGAGAGCACATTGGATGCAAACACCAAAGTACCTGTACAAGGCAGACAGGACCAATGGCTGAGTTGAATCTCTGTCCTCCCTCTCTTCCTTCTCGCAGTTAGCAAGCACCATTTAGAAAGGGGGTGGAACAGCAGCCATGTTCCAGGAACATATCTGTAGCTCATTTGGGTTTTTTTTTTTTTTTTGTCCCAATAGATTTTTTTGGTCTTTGCAAGACAGCCCAAGAAAGACACGCTCCTCCTCTTCCCTCTCAGAGCCTCTTGGACTTTACAACCACCATAGGCAACTTTGCAGATGTCTTTTCCAAAATTTAAGAATGGCAATTTGAGAGAACTCTAGCTGCTCTCATTTCATTTCCCATCTGAATTCATCTGTTTATTCTCCATACTGTCTCCAAAAAGAAAACAAAAACCAAAACTCATTTCTATCACTTTAGGTACCATCACATGAACACCAGGGAGTTGGTTATGGCATTATTCAGTGTCTGGAGCGGTTCTCCTCTCAGGAAGCCTTCCTTGAAGCCCCCACCTGAAAATGATTGTTCGTTTAGCTGAGCTTCTGGAGCACTTTGTCCCTCAAACATGTTCATAGTAGAGGAGAACATAAGTGATTCTGTGTCTCATCTCCCTTGAGAACAACTTGAAGATATTTTACATTTTATTCATCTTTATTTTCTGAGTTACTTAGTTGCAAATACCTTTTAGCAATACTCCTTTTTGAAACTAAACAACATATTGAAAGTTATGTATATGAATAAAACCCAGCCACATGGGTACTTTTTGCTTACATAAGGTCAGGAAAAATAGATCCCTGACAAAAGGAGTCTTTGGACAGATCTACTTTGGGTTAGTCGTTAACATCCTAATCACCACCTCTCCCATTAGTTATTGCCTCAGGAACAAAGGCAGAGAAATTTCTAGACAACTGCATTTGTTTTAACTGAGTAAGGAAAACGAACAAAACAAAACAAAAAACAAAAGGGAGAGACTGCCAGAGCCCTGCTAAAATCCAGGCCCTGGTAAAGCTAAGGTTGTGCTGATCAAGCAAGAGCCCCTAATCTGCCCACAAAGGCCTCCAAGGTGAGTCAGCTGAAAGGGGCTAATCCCCAGAAGGGACTGATCACTAAAGCTTTACAGGCCACACAGCCACAGAACACTGGAAAACAGGGGATGACGAAAGCTTAAAGGGATATTGTGTAGAGAAAGGTCACAGAACCAACCAGGGAGGGTCTTGGCGATCTAAAAGGTCACCTTTGCCCCCTTGTGAGTTGTGGGTCTTTCACACAGCTCAGCCTTAGGCAGGGCCCCAAAATAAGGATGATTTCAAGGATGTGGGTATTACTAAGAATTGTCAGCTGGCTTAGGGGCTGGTGGGGCACGGAGGCGGGGTAACTAATACTTTAAGCAAGGCAGTCAACACAATATTACTGATCCTGTAATAGTCAGTAAACCAGCTGGAACAAAGATTACACTGCAATAGTTGCTAGGGATGAGGAAGTAGGAGGCAGTGAGAAGAAACCGCATGGGTGCAGAGGAGGTGCCTAGTACGGGGTTAGCTGGCTCTGACATCAAAGAAACAGTATTCGAGGAGTGTGGGCTCCGCTTAGAAGCCCACAGGGCTAGAAGGGAGGCTCATTACTCCTTAGTTGTTTGACCTTGGATAGATCATTTAGGGCTTGACCTTTTGTTTAGGAGATTGCACTGAACTCCAGAGCCCTTTGGCCCTGGTTCTAGCCTCAGATTCCCTAAGGTGGCAAAGTTAAGCCCAAAAGTAGCAAAAGAGCCTTTTTTGGGGACTGTTTGGTCAATTCCTATTCTTCATTGGTTATTCATGGGAGCGATCTTCCCCCTCTGATCCCAGGGGCACTTGGGACTTTCACAGAGTTATTTGTGGTTGTCACAAAGATCGGGTGCACCTCCTGGGATTCAGTGGGCCAAATGGGGGAGTACAACAAGCCTGGACGCTTTCTGTGCTCCCCCCTCATCAGAGAGGTTTCCCTTGTCCCAACCAACATATGAAGTTCTTGTCATTTATGTAGATGATGAAGCTCTGCTTTATATGTAAACACAAATAATTTTTTCCACAGTTTCAGGATACAGTGAATTTTCCAGGTTATTTTATCTGTGAATTTCATTTCAGGAAGGTAAATGAGGGGATTACAAAATATTTGTCATAAAAGAGGGGTGTTGAGTCAGATAGGGTTGAATATCGCTGCCAGAAATCCCCCAATAGCCAACTCCACCCAGAGAGAAGCTGAGCAAGACATTCTTGTTTATACCAATAGACAGGGGAATACCCGAATTTATCTTTGTTAGAATTCTGCATCACCCTGCTACAAAATTATCTTACTTGCCCCAGTATTCACATCGGTTGAGGAAGTTAAAAATCATTCTTTGTAGAGAGACTTCCTAGAGTTCACTTTGCCCAAAATTATATCTCCCTGACCATAGTACAAGAGATAGTCTTGTACTTCCTCCTAGTTCTCCCTTATCCTCTCACACTTAGTCTTTGTCATTTAAAACTGGAGTCCTTGCTCTCAGCAGCAACTTCCTTAAAACAGGATGTTTAATATTTGCAATTAGAATATTGTAACACCTGGGGGCTAGCTGTTGGCTAAGAAGAGCTAGCAAGCTTCAGGTAAGAGGGAGACAGTGGAGATTTCCTCAAGGAAAGAGGTTCTTATTCTGAGATCAATGCAGGATGTCAGCGCTAAGGTGGGATTTCCCTCCCTTTGCACAGGACGTGTTCCTGAAAATGTGTTTGAAGGTTGAACTATAAACTTACTTGTAAATATCACTGTAATTATGGGAGCTCTATTTACAAAGTTTTATACACACACACACACACACACACACATACACACACAGTATATTGCCTTATATATTTCTCCCTAAACATGATGACAGTGCCTGGCACAGACAGACTTGCAATAAATATTTATTCAATGAATGGATAGATGAGTGAAGGGCTTAGGTCTATCCACTTTGCACTGTGCCATGCTTCCTCTGTGTATACTTGATGAATGAAATACAAGACCTAAGAAACAAACAAGGGAAAATGTATAAAATTCATAAGGACAGAGTAAAAAATTTTTCCACTATCAAAACCTCTGTGGAGAGCAATATACCTACAATATAGGTCAGCAAATAGCTTGTACCAAATTTGGGCATCAGTTGTGGACTGATGTCTCAGTCAGTTTGGTCAGTTTGAGCTGTTGTAACAAAGCCGTAGACTAGGTGGCTTGTGAACAACAGAAATTTATTCCTCACAGTTCTGGAGGCTGAAAGTCCAAGGTTAGGGTTGCCGACATGGTCGAGTTCTGGCGAGGGCCCTCTTCTGAGTTGCAGACTGCTGACTTTTCGTTGTGCCCTCACATGTATTTCTTGTATCCTCACATAGCGGAAAGAGCACTAGAGAGCTCTCTGAAGTCTCTTTTATAAGGCCACTAATCCCATACATGAGGGCTCCACCCTCGTGACCTAAATCACCTCCCAAAGGCCCCACCCCCTAATACCATCACATTGGAGGTTAGGATCTCAGCATATGAATTTTGGGGGAGATAAATATTCAGTCCTTAACAATTGAGAGTTGTTCAGGGTGAGCCTTGATCTGTAGTTTGTCACTCTTTATCCGTAGAAATTCCTCTTTTCAGATGGATCTCCAAAAGTTTCCAATCATTTCTTCCTGTTTTTTCCCTGTACCCTTTCCTTCCTGGGAAAGTTGGACAGGTGCTCTGCTCACCCCCAAGCCCCAAGGTTCTGGGTGGTGAGGTGGAGAACAGGCTGGAGGAGGAGTATGACCTGATACTTCTTCAGATGCTTGTGGGCATCAGCAGGCCAAAAACCAGGCAGCAAGCCCTTCTGGGCTGTTTCCAGTATGTGGATCCTATGCTTGGACCACCTGTGTCAGTGGGGAACCGCCCGTTGCATGTGAGCCCTGTGCTGATTGGGCAGGCAGCTCTGAATGTCAAAGCCATTTTGATCCAAAAGCTCCCTCTGTGGGGTGTCTACCCTGGGGCCATAGTTTTGCCATCAGCTAAGGAGGAGGAGTGAAGTCCTCCTTCTGGAGGAGGGCTTGCTCGATATTTGGAGAATGCTGGCCCAGCCTTCCTGATGTCTTCTTTTGGCTGTCACATTTCCTGCCCCAAGCAAGCTTTAATTAATCAGAATTTTTCTTGAAAGCGGTACCCAGAACAAAAATTTCCTTGCAAATAAACAGGTCATTTCCTTGTAAATAAACAGGACTCATTTGGAAGGTTCCTGTGATTCATTCAGGCAATGGCTAGATGTTCTAAATAGCAGGACTGGTAGCTGTGTGGTCAGGATCTTTCCTCAGGGTTAAGTTGAGGAAAGCATGGCTCTGGGTTGTTCCAAGTCTTCCTTTCTCAATCCTGACCCAGTAATGTGCCTGAGAAGGCTAAGTGGTCTTCATCTGAAACTCCGAGACTTACGAACAGGGCTTGGTAATATTGCGTAAGCCTTACTGCTAGAAAGCTGATTTTGTCATTTTAGTGCAATGTTCAGAACATCACTAGCAGCCTGTTTAGAACTGTGGTCCTGACTAGATAGAAGCCAGGCTAGTGTTGGGTGAACAAGTATCCTTGGACTTATTTTTAGGAGTCCGAGAGTTCTAAACAAGAATGTAAAATATTTACATTTTTATTTAGATGATTATCTAAATAAATATAACCACATTTTGCATTTTCTGGATAATTACTTCATAACAAAGTTTTGACATGCTAGTTCAGTGCTGGAATTTGCTTTTATATTTATGGTGGCAAAGCTCCAAATATTTACCTAAAGTCACAGCATTTAAATTTTAATATACTGGGAAGTGTGTCTGGCTGTCCCTGGTTTGGTGTGTCCTAATGTCAAACTTACAACAGTCTCTCAGCAACTGCCTTTTTGCTGATGATGAAATATTTTATCAGTAATGAAGAGAAAATTTTCCCTTTGTGGTGATAATTAGTAATTGAAGGCATACTCACAGAAAAAGTTCTACACTTTTCAAACTATCTAATCTATTGAATATTATCATAAATACATCATGAAATGATACATGGCAAAGGAGTAACATACTGATTTGTCATGAGCTAATGACAGAGGCAGAATTAATATTGTTTTAAAAAATTAATATATTAATGATGCATTTTCACTAAGTGAAGTTCAAATAATGACCTGGTGTATAGTAGAAATGAAAGTTTTGTATTAACTGGAATAGAGAAAAATGGTGAGAAAATTAAGTAACCACATGGCCCTATGATAATAGAAGCACCAACAGTTCAAATGAACACTGTTAGTAGTCGTAAATGTATGCTTATTTTTGCAAGTGGCAGTATTGCACAGATTATATCCTCTATGTATCAACTATAAATAGTTAATTAACAATAAATAGGCAGGAAATAGTGAAGAATCATTAATGGTATTTTTTCAGTCCTGTATTTTGGGGTGCATTATCAAGTTCCTTAGTCCATCAGAATAGTGGGCCAGTTGTCAAAAAGGATTTTATTGTTCAACAAGAAAGATAATGGAAATTGTAATGACAATGACTCAAATAATGGTTCACCAAGATCAAAATCAGGTCAGGCCAACAAAGAGTGAAAATACAGATAATTTTATTTATTTTGTAGGTTTGTTTGTATTTAAAAGATGTAGGTTCTTCTCAACTTGTTCTATAGGTAACAATATAATCCCAATTGAAATCCGAGCAACTGTTTTGTGGATCTTGACAAACTGACTCCAACATTTACATGAAAAGGCAAAAACCAAGAACAGCCAACAAACATTGAAAGAGAACAAAATTGGAGGATTGATACTACCAGATTCCAAGACACATTATAAAGCTATAATAATCAAGGCATTGTGGTATTTGGCAAAGGAATAGACAGATAGATAAATGGAACAGAGAACCCAGAAATAGACTTACACAAATATAGTCAATTGATCTTTAGCAAAGGAACAAAGGTAATTCAAAGGAGAAAAGATAGTCTTTTCAACAAATGGTTCTAGAACAACTGGATATCCACCTGCAATACAATGAATCTTAACACAGACCTTGCACATTTTACAAAAATTAACTCAAAATGGTTCATAGACCTAGATGCAAAATTAAAAATTATTGAACTCCTAGAAGATAACCTAGGAGAAAATCTAGGTGATCTTGGATTTATTGGTGACTTTTTAGATACAATATCAAAAAACAAAACATTGCAAGCTGCTGTGGATGTGCCCCCAACATGGCTGGGATGACACACCTGGATCTGGTTCTATTAATAAATATAATGGGAAGCCATTGGAAGTTTTATGCCACAGGATGACAATATATGGGTTTCATTTCATATTAACCCCCTCATAGCACAAAATGGGAAAGTGACTGTTCCAGTCTCACACTGGTGGAACCCAGGTGTGTCTTGAGTTGTATTCAATGCTGCGTCCCACCCATTTTTTTATTCTTCCATCTCTAAGTTTGTGCATTTGTTACCTGTGACACCAACCCATGGATCTTGTAAGTCTTATCTGAAGTACACCTGATGATTTCCTCAGGAAGCAGATGCTATCATGGTTTCCATCTTGCAGGTTGGGAGCTGGGGAGGCCTTGAGAGGCACAATGACTCTTCTAGGAAACAGAACTGATAAGAAAAAGGAGGTTCTGAACCCTGCTCTGTCTCCTTAAACCTTGGACCCTGGCTGTACTCAGGTGTTCCCAGGGGCCTGTGTTGGCAAAATTATGTACAGCTAAGGAGATGACATGGCAGAGGAGGGTGAGCAGTCAACAGAGAGGCTTTTAGGTAGGTCTTATTGAAGGAAGGGGCCCAGGTACCTTGAAGAAGTGACCTCACTGCCTTGGTAATAGACCCCAACAGAACTTAGAACTCTGGTAACCAGCACCCACATTCTAGACACAGCCCCGTAACCAGCTCACTTGGCCAGAGACACTCAAGAGAGTAAGATGTTCTACTGCTATATCCCACCCTTCCGAGTCTCGGGCCCCAGGAAAGCCAGAGTGAGAGCCTTTTCCATCACTACAGATGTTGGTTCAGTCCTCACTCCTGATATCTCTGGCCTTTTGGCAGGAGATACCCAAAGGTAACACAGGGGAGCCCAGGGTAGGCCCATCCAGGCCAGGCCACAACTGTGACCCCACCTGGGGAGCCCCACACCCCTTCACATCCCTCTCCCTCACCATGTGTGTGGAGGGAGGGGGTGCAGGGGAAGGCAGGGGATGAGATGTTGGGCCTTTTTTAGCCAGGAGCGGGCCATCAGGTATTGGAAGGCTGGTGGGCCTATCGTGGTCAAACCCCATGCCATGGCTGGCGGGATAGGAAGTGAATGGGGTGAAGCACATCTCTCAAGATGTTAATCCTGAGCCCTGGAGACTTTAGCTCATTTCCTCCCCGGCTGGATGTCTAAGCAGATGCCCATCTGTGCTTTATCTAGGAACAGAATTCCTAATAGGAGTGTCCCTCTGTGGCTCTATGGAAAGGGCTGCCACTGTGCTGGGGCTATCTTTATTTATTTTTTTAACATGAAGTAGCTCTCTGCCTAACTCCTCACTGGCCTGTGCCCTTTCTGTGTTTGGAAAAGCATGTGGAAAGCGAACCTGTTCTCCTACTTGTGAAGAGGGTTTGAGATTCCATGTAGCTGGTCCTTGTTCTTGGTGTATCTGAGGCAGGGATCCCTAGGGGTTGGCCGAGGGGCCCCACACCAACTCAGATATCTGGAAAGGTACTGGTTGGGTCTCATTCATTCAACAAATAAATAATAAGCACCTACTGTGTACAGGCACTTTTCTAGGCCATGAACAATATTAAAATGACCACAGCAGAAAACACTCCTTGGGGTGTCTCAATTCTAGCTGGGGAGCTGTAGGCACACTAGACATCATAAGCAGGTTGTGTCCACAGTACATTAGATGCTGTAGTGGTGACAGCTGTGCTGAGCCAGGAGGGGTTGATGTGGTGGCAGATTTAGCAGGTTTCTGGTCCTTGCTGGTCCGTCCTGCTGGGTGGATGGGGTAGGGGGTTGGGGGGTCCTTCCTTTTGGAAATCAGCCCAACCTGTCCTCAGGAAGCCAGACTCCTGCTGCTCTTCTGTCTGGATTGTACCTCCAGGGGAGGGGGCACCCCACCTGCACCAGAGATGAGCCCTGCAGGGGAAGCCAGGGGCCAGGGGCCAAAGGGGCTGCCCAGCCTTGGGTCCAATGGCTAGACTGCGGACAGGTATGTGTGCACTCTACAATGACCCACTTAATCCTGTAGCAGATACTGCTAATCAATTATAGTCATAGATTCTGGCCCTGGTGCCCAGTTCAAACTAACATGTGCCCCAGATGGCTTCTGAGAAGTACATGGGGACTGAGGGATCCCTAGTGGCTGCTTCCTGAGTGGACCTCATAAGCTTCACATAAAAGAGGAAGCAAAGTGTCCCCACCATGGCCCTGGGCAGCCCTTACTCGGTCAGTCAGGGATGGCACCTTGGGAGTCCCCTTACTGAGCAGAGGAAGAAAGTGCTATGCAGGGGAAAGTCCAGAGGGGTTCCCTGGGGAGTGGAGCCTTGGGCATGGCCTCAGCCCAGCCTGTGGGCAGAGGCTTCTGTGGGGCTGGGGCAGGCAGGGACTGCTCAATCACCTCCTGGGACACCGACACCCTGTGCTCTCCCAGCATGGCAGGGCTTAGCTGGGGGCCTGGATGCACACTGAGAGCCCAGAGGACAGGACCCTGATCAGTGAGGCTACTGGGGTGCATGGTAAAGGCAACTAGGACATGGCCTTTGGCTGGGAGGGGCAGCTGTTTCTCCTGTGGGCCCCTGGCAAGCCACTACCCCTCTTTGGCCTCTGTTTTCTCATCTTAAAAATGGAGGGATGGTGACCCCAAGGTGTAGGCCTTACAGGGTGGTGATGTGGTCAAAGAGAAGAAGGGCTTGTGCCCAGGTCCACCCTAGGCGGGTGGTGGTGGGAACAGTGATGAGAGTAGTAGGACATGGAGTCCTCAGGGGAGGTAGGTGGAGATCCTGCCACACTTCCCTGAGGAGGACACAGGCTCAGGGAGGCCAGACTCTAAGTCCAAGGGACTGAATCTAAAACCAGCACCCTGGAGGTGGTAGTAGTGTTGGGACCAGCCAACCTGGACCAGATGTCCAGGGTCCAAGCTTGGGGGGCTGGGAGGGTAAGGGGGAGAGGGGAGGATGTCCTCACTGACCTTGGCCCTGACCCTGGCAGAAGGGGATCTCCATGGTGGCCACCCTGAGTCTGGACCCCCAGGGACCCCAGAGGCAGCGGCAGCAGTGGAAGGTTCAAGGGCTGGGGGGGAGGGGTCTCCAGGGAGTCAGAGGACGGGCTCCTCCCCCCAGCCCGGGGCCTCCAGATCTAGAGAGGAGGGGCTTTCCCCCTCCAGCCCTTCCCTCCTGGAGCCACAGCGCCTGAAATGCCTCCGCGGAAGGGACTAGAGCAAGGGCTTGGAAGAGCTGGGCTCAGGGTGGCTTTGGGGAGGGACAGGCCTGCACTTCCCAGCCTTTGTGATTGCCAAAGCGAGCTGGAGAGCGACCAGTGTGAGTTTGCTCTGTGTGAAGAGAAGCCAGGGGAGAGGAGACTTGGGGGAGGCAGCAAGGGGTCTGACCTGTGTGGGGAGTGTCGGGGAGGGCCTTGGGTCGGGCACTGAGAGCAGGTGCCCATCAGCACCCCACCCACTGGCATGGGGCGCGGTCCCTTCCTTGGCTCGCCCCTCACTGACCTGGTGCTGCTGGACACTGCGGGGAAGGATTATCCGTTCGCGAGCGAGCCTGGGGCGGGCAGGGCGGGGACCAGGATGCTGAGCTTGGGAGGAGGGAGCCTACTGCGCCCTGAGCTCTCGCCCTTGGCAAACCGGCTCCCATGAGCGCTCCCCCGCCGCCCGTGGTGCCCATCACACTGACGAGTGAGCGGAGGCTCCACGCAGGGCGCCAGTCCCTGTCCCCGAGCTGGTGGGGCGGCAGGGCGGGCCGGGGTCTGGACCGAGCTGGACTCAGCCGCTCCATCGGGCGCTGTCCAAGGTGCGAGGAGCGTGAAATCCGGCCGCACTAAGCCAGGGAGGACGTGAGTAGGCGAACAGGCCCTTCTAGCCTGAGGCCTCAGTTTCCCTGTCTGTCATGAGAGAGGGCTGAGCTAGAAGGTCCCTGAGTCTCCGCTCCCATGACCCTTCCCCGGGAGCCCTGAGCCCGACCCAGACCCAAGTCCTGTTTTGGAGGTGCGCTCTGCCCCCTGGTGGCCTCTTGTGGTAGTGCAACACGAGAGGCACGGGGTGGGGAGGTGGTTGCGGCCATCGGCCCTTCGGATGGGCTTGGGCCGTCTGCCTCCCAGGAGACTCTGATCAACTTCCAGGAAGGGAGCAAGGTGAGCAGCTGTGGCATTCCCTGCTAGGGGGGCTGGGGTGTGGAAGTCAGAGACCTGCAGGACACTCCCAGGCTCATCCCCTGCAAGTTAGACTCACGGGGGCCTGGGGGGGATTGATACACAGAGCAAAGGGAGACCCACCCCACCATAGGCTGGGGGGGGGGGGGGCGGTCTGCGCTGCAATCAAGGACAATTTCCTGGAGGAGGGGCTATCGGAAGCCAACTCAGAACAAGTTGGGGACCGGATGGGATTAGAGGGGAGGAGGGGGCCTCTCAAGAGCAAGACTCAGACTGGACCCTGTCCCAACCCCACAGCCTCCAGAGGGCCCCCCAATATTCCCCACCCTGTCAGCATCCTGTTCCTTCCTCTGGTGCCATGAATGCAAAGTAATTAGGGAGATGCAGCCGCTCCAGGTGGCAGCAGATAACCACCACCTTGAGCTTGAGGAGTACTTTGGGGCCTGGCTCAGGCCCTGGGGCGGCTCAGGGAGAATGAGAGGGGAGACCCTGCACCGTGGCTCCCATGGTCAGAGTTGTCCCTCTACTTACTGTGTGGTGACGGCGGGGTCACACGACTCCAGGTGCTTGGCAGGCACTGGGAGGGGGACCTGAGGTGTGGCTCCAGGTAGTCTCACAGCTGCCACTCTGTCCTGTAGCTACAGCCTGTCCTGCCAGCTGCAGCCACCCTCCAAGTCAGCCAGCAACGTCCTCGAGGCCAAGAAGAAAAGGTCATCACCAAGCCCAGGTGCCAGTGAGTGACGTGGTGGGCTGGGGCAGACTGCCCTGGGCCTCAGCGAAGCTCCGGGCTCAGTGTGGGCTTATGGCATCAGACAGCTGGCACTGGGATCCCAGCTCCATACTGACCAGCCCTGTGACTGGGCAGATCACCCAACTCTCTGGGACTCGCCTTCCTCCTCTGTGAAATGGGTTGGTGCTAAATGATGGCTCACATGGCGAGGACATGAGTTGACCAAGCACTGAGCACAGTGCCTGGAGCACAGAGTGCAGAGAGGGTGGGCGGGCAGCCCCCCAGGTAATCCTGCCCTTCTACCCAGCCACCAGGCTCCCAGAGCAGAGCCCTACACCAATGGCAGGATAGACTCACGAAGCCAGCTCAACTGTGGCCATGGCCCAAGCAGGAGGGCACAGCTGGGGCACTTGGGGGCACTGGGATGGCTCCTCAGCTTTGATGAGGACAACATGGCTTTTTGTGGGATCGCCTGAAGCCCAGGAGAGCATGTGACACCCCTGTCCCATCTCCCTGAGAGCTCTTCCCCAGGTCCTACTCACCCTTTGAAGAGGGGCATATTTATTTGCTACAAATAATAAATACAACAAAGAGTTGAGTATTATATTAAAATCCTGTTTTCATTACAGCCTGGGAGCTGTGGTTTTGTTCTTTCACTTTCTGTGTTAATTTAAATGAGCTAAAAACTCTCACATTCCTCCTTGAAATAAGGCATTTTGCAGGGGCGTCAGTGTATCGGGGAGATGGGAGAGGGCAGGCACCGTCCCGGCTGCCTGGGTGAAGGAGACACCCAAGTCCTCCTTTGTCAGGGCCCATGTTCATTTCAGTATCGTTAACCTGGGGAGGCAGCAGAGACAGCCCCTCAGGACTCCCAGGGTTTAGAAGTTGAAGGTGCTTTCACAGGGCATAGCAGCAGCCTCGGGAATCTGGGTGTCTTCAAATAACACTTCCAGGAACCAGTCCTGACCCAAGACAGTGGCTGCCTTTCAACAGCTCTGGAGGAAAAGAAACATGTTCTGCTTTGGCTTAGCTTTCTGAGGTTTCTTTTGATCAACTATTAGGGACTTGTAGTTTTCTTTTTCAAACTCTGGAATTCCATCAGCACTAAGTTGGGGGAGAGGTACAAATGGCGTCAGGAAAGGCTGGACATTGCATCCTCAGTCCTCCTTGGGGGCCCTGTGAGCCACCCTTTACCTTAGCTTTGAGTCCCCCCGGGATCCTTGTTTCTGACCTCAGCACTCCTTTTCCTGCTGGTTTCTTACCAAGGGAAAAGATTTGCAGCGCAGCTTTTATGGCTACAGCTGGGCCTCATTCCATAAACATCACTGCTGCCTATGAGAGCTTCAGTTTCTTTATTTACAATGTAGGGGCTGCACGGGGACTGCCACCCCTTTCCTGGCGGGACCAGGTTAGAAGGTGTATGTGCAGAAGGTGCTGCAAGCTGGAAGGGGCTGTGCCCATGTGACTTGCTGCTCTGAGGAAGAAGGTGTCCTGGCAGAGTGGTGCAGGGCTCCTGGCCTTGGATTTGGGAAACCTGGGGTGATCATGTGGCCAATGCTGCACTTTGTCCCCTTGGCCCACCTGAGTTCACCTGCAGCTGGGGAGCTCATCCCCAGCAGGCCAACAGTGTCCCCTGAACCCCTCTCTGCATGAGGGCTTTTTCTGGCTCCCCAGGGGGCTCCTGTCCTGCAAGCTGGCACAGACCAGCAGTGTGGCAGCGTCAATGCCAGACCAGCCTTTGCCAGCATGGACAGAGCCAGACCAGGTGGGACACCACTTTCAGGAGGCTGAGCCCCTGGTGGTGGTCACACCTCAAGACCCCTTCGGGGTTTCTTTCCTCCCAGGCTTCTCTCCCCTCGTCCCCACTCCTGCTTCTCGGGATCATCTCCAGAACAAATGACTTGCCTCTGAGTCCCTGCAAATTTTCGGGAAACCCCAAACATGGCTGAAGTTCTGAACTGGCTGTATCACTTTGAACACCTCAACTTTCTGGACTTGACTTTTCTCCGGGTAGAATGGAGGGGGAAAAGCCTACCTCATGACGTCGTTAAAAGATATAAAGCACGTGCAAATGCAACTGACGCAGTCCAGACGCAAACCCAGTGGCAGTGACGGAGTTCAGGAAGCCAAGGCAGGAGCAGGAGCAGCTTGTCCACGTGACACACAGCGCTACTGACAGCCGAGACCTGTGTGATTAGTCACGCAGCCATCGAAGGAGAGAGAATCAACAAGAAAGACGGCGGGATGGACATCTCCAAGAAAATAATCTGAGCATCACAGGATTAAAGAACCCCTTAGGGAAATTAAGGGGGCCTGGAAGAATTTTGCCAACATGCTACGGTTTGGTCAGACAATTGTGTCACAAATACTAACCAACATTGGATTAATTCTTTGTTGGGTCTAGGAATCACTGCATAGTTGCAAACATAACCCACATTTGTTACACATAAAATATAATTTTCCCATAACCTTTTAAGTTAATTGATTCTTTAAAAATTAACAAAATGTATTTTTAATGATTATGGGTACATAACATTTGTATGTCTTTATAGGGTACATGTGAGTTTTGATATAGGTATACGATATGAATTAATCAAATCGGGGTAATTGGAATATTCACCACCTCAGGCATTTAACATTTCTTTGTGTTAGGAACATTCCAGTTTTACTCTTTTAGTTATTTTAAAGTATACCCTAACTTGCTGTTGATTATAGACACTTTGTTGTGCTGTCAAATATTGTTCATTCTGTCTAACTATCTAGCTATATTTTTGCTCCTGTTACCATCCCTGCCTTATGCCCCCTTCCCGCCACCCTTCCCAGCCTCTGGTAACCACCATTGTACTCTGTCTCCATGGGATCGAATGTTTTTAATATTTAGCTCCCACATATGAGTGAGAATATGTGAGCTATGTCTTTTTGTTCTTGGCTCATTGCACTTAACGTAATGTTCTCCAGTTCCATCCATGTCCCATAACTATTAATGATTTCATTTTTCAAGATGAAGTGCCGAGCATGCTGTTTGGAACTTATTTCCTTTGAAGTTCTGGTGTCTATTTTAAGTAACTGAGTCCTGGTACTCACCGTCCCTACTAAGCACACGGACCCCCCCCCCACTTTCACGTGTGTCTTCCTCATTGCAAGTGAGCCCCACGTGGGCAGGGACCACGCCATGTCCTGGCCACTGATGCAGCTACGGTGCCTGGCACAGACGGAAGGAGGGAGGGAGAGAGGGATGGAAGGTACGTAGCTAGATAGATAGAGGAGGAGTCTACATAAAACGAGCATTTATTCGGGGTGGGGTGGAGGGCGTGACACGTAGAGTCCCTGGATGGTGCGCAGGGACTGCTTCCAGCTGTCCTTCCAGCGCTGCGCTTCCTTCACCTGACACGTGTTGTCATCCTGGATCCTCTTCAGCTCCTCCTGAAATGACTCTAAGTATTTCTGGAAGGCAGGGAGGAAAGCAGCAGGGTGGGGCCACATGAGGAGGGACTTCTGGACTCTGCACTAGGGGAACGCTGGAGCCTGCTGACAGGGGGCTTTTAACCCATTCCAGGCATTGGCAAGAGTTCTACAAGGCATTTTTCATGTGATTTTCTCCATAGCTCATTTTACAATTGGGGAAACTGAGGCTCATAGCCCTGCCTGGGGTCACCCAGCTAGAAAGAGGCTGAATAGGGACTAGGACCTATGTCCATCTGACTTGGGACTCTGTACTCCTTTCTAAACTCTGTCCCGCACTGCAGCCTGCCTGGGGCTCAGGGGTCCCAGGACCTTGGCAGGCTGAGCCCTCCAGGGCTCTCGCCCTCACTGCACTCAGTGGGCAGAGCTGCTCCCTCTGCCTGGGGCTTGGAGGGGCAGCTGGACAAGGGCCAGCCCTGGGCAGTTTGGCTTCTGCCAATAGTGGGACCAGCTGACCTCTAGGAAGGACGAAGTTTCTCTCTGGGCACCAGGACCAAAGGTCCATGGATCTTCAGAGCTGAGAGGTCCCCTGAATGGTATCTGGGTGCAGCCTCCTCATAAGGCCAGCCCCCTGGGATCAAATCCTGGCTCTCCCACCCTGTGGTGGCATAAAGGGGGCCTCAGTGACCTCATCAGTGAAATGGGGATAATAATTCTACCTCCTTGTGGTGTTGTTAGGAGGACTCAGCTTGGTGTCTCATGCCAAGAACAGAAGCTACCAGCAAGTACTCAGGAACCGTCCCTGCTCCTGCTACTCTGTCCCTCACGGGGAACCTCTTGCACCATTGCTTCTGTGCCTGTCGACAACGTTCCCTAGCTCTGACTGCTGTTCCTCTGGAAAGTCTTTCTCCAGCCCTGTCTGGGTGGGGCGTCCCTCGGCCGGGCTCCCACAGCACCGGGATAACACTCTGACCCTCGCCAGCAGTGGGATGGACATGACCCACAACACAGCCTTATGTCCTGAGAGTTGAGAACTGCCGCTCCGGGGTGCACTGACACGATGTCTGCCACGTGGGCCAAATGTCAGGGTGACCGGTGATGGGACGCTCCCCCTTCCCAAGGCAGCCAAACTCAGCTGTGCTCCCTGGGACGTACCCACCCCTCCCTGTCTCACCAGGTACACAGCATCTCGGGCCTCTATGGCCGCCAGGTGGCCCAGGGTTGTTTTGGTGGTGAATATTGATGCTGTTTTCTGGAGAAGAATCTTGTTTTGAATGGTGACTTCGGTGGGTTTGATTCCTGGCCACTTCCTACAGACAAACATGTATGTGAAAGCCCCAGGCACGTGTCTCCATCATTCATGGTTCACCTACCACCTCAGTTGGAAAAGCTGAGCATTTCTTTAAAACAATTACCATGGCTCATGGCTTTAAACTTTTTGGTTTTTTTTTTTTGGTGGGGGTGGCCTGGCCGCGGGCCCAATGGCCCCGGCTTTAAACACCTTAATGAAAAGGAAAACCCTACTGAGCATTTAATGCTACACTTTTTAAAGTTCTGCTTTGTATTTCCACGCTGTTTTAGTCACTGTGTGCAGGTAGTTTCGGGTTCTGTGTGGGGAAGGGGGAGCCACCCCTCAAGTTGTTTCCCTTTTCCTGGGCTTCAGTTTCCTCCTCAACCTGCCAGCCAGGTGGTAGCCACCATTCCTGGCCCATTTTTCCTGTTATCTGTAAAGACCACTTCTGAGAACATAGGTGGCCAAAGCACTGCTTGGCTGCTTCCTGCAGAGTCACACTCTTGGGGTACAGGAGATAGTCACTGTGACAACACTCTTCCTAACAGATAGCTGGAGGGGGTCACAGTGCCAGCGGTGACCCAAGACTGTGTCTGCCACTGAGATAGGCCTCCCTTTCACTGTGGGCCCCTTTGGCGGGTCCTTATCGTGTGAACTAACAGCTGTTGAGCTCTTGGTATATGCCCGGGGCACTCCATGTATCACCTCATTTAACCTTCCCTCTATAATATCGTGTAAGGTAGATCCATTGTACGGATGAGGAACTGAGGCCCAGAACACAATGCCTCTCCCAGGCTACCGGGTCTGTCTGACTTCAGAGCCCGAGCCCCTAACCATTACACTGCCCTGCCCCCCACAGATACAGCCACTCATGGCAGCCCTTGGGCCTTGGCTCTCGGCTCTCACCTGCTCCCACGTTCAATCAGGGGCTTCTCACTCTCTTCCTCCAGGGACAGCCCGGAGAGTTTCCTCCGTATGAGGACTGACATTTTCTGCTTGGGGGGCTCCGTCCCTGGCAGGCAAGAGACAGGTTACTGACTGCGGCCTCACCGACAGCCTAGGATCCTGGGACTTCCCCTGCCATGTTCCATTCAGGGATACGAAGGCTCACACTCCCCCCCTCCCCACTTGCAGTCTCCATGGCAGGCAAAGCCCCCTCCACAGAGAAGCTGAATGTGCCAGCTGTGCCGGCGGTGGCAGGGACAAGGGGGTCTTTGCTTGGGAATCTGAGGAGTGGTTTGGGCGCTATTCCCAGCTCCAAATCCCTGAGCCTGATGCTCTGACCTGTGAGTCCCCAAATATGCTTCTGTAGACACTTCTTTGGCTCATGCTAGCTCATATGGGTTCTGAACTAAGAACTTCCCTTGGGACAAACACATTCAAGGTTGTCCCTCAAATGTCCAACCTTGGATGTGCTTTCTTGACTGGGGAGAAAGGGACTCGCCATGCCCAGCTAATTTTCTATTTTTAGTAAGAGACGGGGTCTCATTCTTGCTCAGGCTGATCTTGAACTCCTGGCCTCAAGCAATCCTCCTGCCTCGGCCTCCCAAAGTGCTAGGATTAAAGGCGTGAGCCACTACACCCAGCCTGAACATATATCTTTGAAAAAGTGTCCAAGTATTTTTTTGCTAGATAAATTCCTAGAATTAGAATGCTACTAAATAGATCAAAGGTATACACATTCAGAGTGTTGACAGGACTGACAAATGGTTCTCCAAGAAAGAGAATCCATGTATCCTCCCACCAAGGGTCCCTCCCTGTGACATTCTCACCAGGCCTTATTGTCACCAAACTTAAAAACTTTGCCAGGCTATTGGTGAAAATGATATCTGAATAATGTTTACATTTGTGTTTTTCATCATCAGTGAGGTGGAGCATCTTTTACAGCCACTGGCCATATTCATTGCTTCTCTTCTGAAGCATGCACGCAAGTGTGTGTGTCTTTTGTCTCTTTAAAAATTCGACCAGAGAGTTTTTTGTCCCACAGCGATATTCATTCTTTCTCTGACCTGTAGGTTGTGAAGAATATCTTTCCAGTTTGTGGTTTGTCCTTGGAAAGTTTTCTGGTTTTGTTTGGCTACACAGAAGTGCCAGCCATTTCCTTTAGGGCTCCTGGCTCTCATGTCATACTTAGAAAAGGTGTCCCTAACACCACAAGTATGAAAATATTTACTTCTAGGGTTTCACCTTCATATGATCTTTGACCCATCTGGCATTTGCCTTTTTCAATCACAAAATTATTTTTAATGAAAACAAACAAATACAAATTCATGAGTCCCCTCAGTAGAGAACCTGTTTTCACGCTGGTAGAGCTGAGGAAAGCAGAAACCTCCCCTCCCCAACCTCCCCCTCACCAACCCCCTGGGGCCAGGACACAAGGCTGGTGGTGCCGCTTACTTGCAACCTGGACATCGTCGATGGTGACCACTTCATCCAACTGCATCAGGAACTTCTCGGTGAAGGCGGCCAAGCTGCCTATGAAACACCGGCTGTTCTTCCAGGTTGATTCCTGGAAGAAACATGGTGAGCACAGTCCTGCAGGGAGAGGAACTGCCCTCCAAGGCTGGCTGGCAGAGGGACTGGGTGGACTCCACTGGAGGATGTGGGGAGCCGGCCGGTGAGCCCAGACCAAAGCCGTGTGTCAGCTGTGTCTGAGCTAACCGGCATCTGGTCCTCAGCCAGGAGGCCTCTTCCAAGAGACGATTGGCTTGAGGATAAGAAATGATTCAGAAATGGCCAAGGAACACAGACAACTCACAGAAAAGGAAATACAACTAAACATGGATCGTGAAAAAAAAAAATCATTATTAGTAATTTTGTAGTTAAGTATTTTAGAAATCAAAGAGGATACAAGTTAGAATATCCAATAATGACCATTTTCACCTACAGAATCCAGCTACTTTCATGCCTGCTTTGGCCAAGGTGCCAACCAAAGGCTGCACACAGTGCTGTCAGTGGCTGTCCACAGGGGCCATCTTTCTGGAGGGTGCCGGGCTGGGGACTCAGTGGCACCACTGACCTCCAGCTTCTCCCTGTTGATCCTAATCAGGTTGTCCAGCTTTTCCTGTCTTGTCTTTTCTGCTAAGCGTAGAGACTCTAATTCTTGGAAATGTGTGGGGTGTCCAAGACTTGGATGGAGCTTCTGGGCATTTTCATCCTTCAATCAAACAATCAAGAATTCAGCAGAGATTTCAACCCAGTCTTGAAGTCAGGACCAAAAAAATCACTGGCCTATGTCCTTTGTCAATTATGACCATGGCCAGGCTGATGTGTCCTCTGACCTGGATGTGCGGGGGCCATGGTGGGCAGAGGAGTGGCAGAGAGGGCAAGCCAGGGGCATGGCTGGAGCTGACCTGGAGGGCTCAGAAGACAGCAGGCTGAGCATCTGCCCAGCACAATTGGGGCTTTAGTCCAATGAAATCAGCAGCATCCCTGTGCCACAGCTCCAAGGACCAGTGTGGACAATCTCCAGGACTACATCCCCACTGAACGCAGCAGACCGCCCGTTAAACCCAATAAGGAGCTCACTGAGCACCTTCTGTGAAGAACTTACTGGCTTAGTTCTTATTCCACCGATGCCTCCTGGCCCTCAGCCCCCATCTGATGATCCCAAGCTGGCTTATCTCCTTCCCTTGGACTTGGCTCTGCCCATGACCTGCCTCCATTTCTGAACTCCCAGGACCCCTGGTCCTGTAGTAGAAGGGCTGGGATTCCCTCACCTTTCTTTTCTCCAGCTTCTTCTGCTGTTCTTCAAACTGCCCTCGGATCTCTTTCACAGAGGTGCAAAATTTTTTCCAGTGGTGCTCCTTGAAGTTCTCTATGACCTGCCAACACACCCGGGGCAGCAGCTCCTCAAATCTCCTCATCTGGGCCCGTAATTCTGCCGGAATTGAGCACAGGAGACAAGGAAGGGAACAGGCTAGAATCAAGTTGCTGAGGTGATCTCACCAACAAGATCCACAGCAGTTTCCCGAAGAGAAAACCTTGGTCTCCAATGTGGTAACAGCTATTCCATCAAAAGGAGTCCTGCAGTCAAACCAGTATAGGAAATACTGACTTAAACAAGTTCAAAGGGCTTCTCCTCTATATTCTGCAGACTTTCAGTTCATTTAAAATGCACTGAGTCTTTCAGCATTTCTGGAAAGTTTTCATCCATTATCTCTTCAACTATTGCCTTGACTCTCGTCTCCTCCCTCTCTGTGCGTTCAAACAGCCGTATGTCAGACATACTCTTTCATCCACACCTCTTCCCCTCTCCCACATTTTCATCTCTTTGACTTTCTGTGTTATATTCTGGATGTTTTCTTTGGATCTGCCTTCCAGTCCACCAATTCCATTTGCAGCTGTGTATAACCTGGTAGTAAAGTCACTGATGGTTTTAAAATTTTAACTGTTAATTTTTCTTTTATAGAAGTTCTATTTAATTCTCTTTCACATCTACTTAGTCATTTTAATAGTCTCTTGCTCCCTACTCATGTTTCCAATTCCATCTTTTATTTAACCGTAAGTGTATTATTTTATATTCTGTGCCTGATACTTTTAATATCTGAAGTCTTCACTGGTCTCATTCTGTTGCACCTTGCTCACGATGTTTTGTTTCCTTGTGCTTGTGGGAGCTTTATTGTTGTTGTTGTTTGTTTATTACTGTGGGCTCTTATTCTGGGCATTTTATTTGTGGGAATCCCTTGAGGCCTGAGTTGAAGGCGGGTTTTTCTAGAGATGATTTGTAGTATCTCCAATAAGTAAGCTTCCCGACACCACTAACACAAGATCATTTTAAACTAAGATATCAGATTGAGGTCCTTTGGATGCTCCACAAAAATAAAATTGAATTCATGTTTAGATAACCTGTGAATTCAGGTTTAGAAACCACATGAGGTAGCAAATAAAAATATAGAAAAAAAGAAACCACATAAGGGCTGGCTTATAGTTTTGGATTCTCATTGGAGTTTTTTCTTTTTCTTTTTCCTCCACTCAGTACCAAGGTTTTTCATAAGACAGTTTCCTTCTAGTTGCCAGACGGAGAGAGGGAGAGGAGCTTGGTTTATGTCTCATTCACCTTACTTTGCAGGTGGAGCCCTGTGGAGTTCCAGCTTTAGGTGGCTTGTCTCCTTTTAGACTTCCCACCTTGGGGTGGGGGAAGTCAGTAGATTTGTCTCCTGTTCCCAGTGCCCTGGAGGCCATGAAAATGGAGACTCAAGTTTACTTGGAAGTCAGCAAATTACCTCTAGGGCAATAACCAGAGTTCCTGCTCAAACTAAAGTTATTACTCAGAGTTTCTACTTTCATTTATTTTTTGGCTTTTGCATGTTTCTTACTTTACAGATATCTCATCAATGCATTTAAAAGATTTTATCACAAAAATATTTTCTCCAGCACATTACAAGTCTTCATTGGGAGAGTTGGTCAGGATACTGGCCTGCCAAACAGCAGAAAAACTGGAAGTCTTGCTTAATATGAATTGTGAATCAACCAGAGGGACACAATCTACAGCACTTTCCAAACCCATTTGACCACGGAACCTTTGAGGATGATCACGTAGGATGGGATCCTGCAGAGCTCACTTGGGGAAGTTCTGAGCTAAAGAAACAAAACATTATCTGTAGTTTCCATTCCAGTCATTCAACAACCATAGCAATGAGAGCTAGCATTGATTATTCCCTGTACATGCCAAGTCTGTGCAAGGGACTTATTCCTCAAAAAGGCTTCCATGGTGAGTGTTATTTTCTCCAGTATACAGACAAGGAAACTGACGCTAAGGAGGTGAGATCATGTGGCCAAGGTCATACAGCTGGGAGATGGCAGTGTTGGGTCCTGGCCCCAGGTCTGCTATTGGAACCACCCCTTATAAAATTAAAAAAGGACCACAAAGAGGGAACTGTGGTGGGGGCCTGAACTCTACAAAGCTACAGGCACAGGTAAAATACATATATAATCAGCCATTGTTCCCTAGCTTGCTTTCCTATAATTGCTACTCAGTAGTCACATAGCTGATGGTCATAAAGATTCTTAGCTTTCTTCATTATGCCCAGAGATACCACTCTTGTGAAACCTAGGGCTAGTTTTTGAGATGTCTTCCAGGCCCTGTGTTCCAGTAGACTGGCCGGCCCACCTAGACCAGTGGCCCATACCAAGGAACTGATTCAACTGGACTTGCAACCCCCACCCAGGGACTGACTCAGTGCACAAAGACAATTTCTTCACTCCTGTGGCTCTACTCTGAACTCAGCCAATCAGCAAACCCAACTGCCTAGCCCTTTGCCCACCAAATGTCTTTAAAAACCTTTCTCCCAAATTCTTGGAAAGATGGCTTTGAGAACTTGGTCCCATCTCTTTGCAGGCACCTGCATTATTAAACCCTTTCTCTGTTGTAACACCTGCTGTCTCAGTGTACTGGTTTCCTCTTGAGCAGCAGGCAATGAACCTGGTTGGCTGTAACACTATCCCCTAATCTCTCCTACTTCTCCCCAGGCGGCCTCTGAAATAATACAGCACACCACAGCACAATGTGGTAGATCCATACAATGGAATATTATTCAGTGATAAAAAGAAATAAGGTTTATGCAGGCTTAATAATACTTTTGCATAAACCTTGAGAACATTATGCAAAATGAAAGAAACCAGTCACAAAAAGAAGATCACATACTATAGGATTCCATTCACATGAAAGCACAGAATAAGGAAGTCTATAGAGGCAGAATGTAGATTAGCTGTTGCTTAGCGCTGGGGAGAGGATGGGAGGATGGGGTTTCTAAAACTGATGGTGGTGGTGATTGTACAACTCCAAATAAACCAAGAACCAATGCATTGTACACTACATGGGTAAATTGTGGGGCATGCAAATATCTCAATAAAGCTGTAAAAAATATCAGTAGAAGGAACAAAATATTTGTGGAGGTACAAATTACCATATTTCTCAAGAAATGTGAACTGTTTTTTGCATTTTCTTTCCCCCAGCCAAATCTGATCATTGTTTTTATCTAATTGAAGAGGTCAGCTTTTCACAGGGAGGCTCCTCTGTCTCCCCAGTGACTTCCGGATCAGGAGGGTAGGATCCAGGCCACAAGGCCAAGGCCAAGCTCCACCACCCCACTCACCACCCCTGCTGCGGCTTTCCACACACACCCACGAGGCAGGAGTTGTGGTACTCCTCTGCCTGGCTCTGGTACTCCAGGATCTTCTTGCAGATGTTCTCGGCACACTGGTCGAAGGTTTCATACATGCAGTCAGGCCTGGTTATCGGGCGCTGCCTCTCTTTGCGGTAAAAATCCTGCCAGAGAGGATTGACTGTGTGTGGATGAGGACTTGCTGTGGGACTCTGGCCCTTGCCCCTGGGATCCACCAGCCCACACCTCCTAGCCTTTGTGTATACCGTCCCCTGTGCTGGGGATGCTCTTCCTCCCTGGCTACTTGTCACCTCCCTCCATATGCCATGACCTACCCTTGTTATTTCTCAAGTGAGCGAATGGCAAAATCCTATATATCCTTTAAGACTCATATCCATGGAATCTCAAGTCAGTGACCAGGCTGGGAACGTGCCAGGAAGCACCAAGCTGGGCACGGGCTGTGGGCCACAGAGGTAGATGAGCCAGAGACCTTGCCCTGGACGAGGCAGACAGCCTTGTGGAAAGTGGACAGGAGACCACACCAGCACCACTGTGCAGGGTGTACGGGGACAGGTGGCTGGGCAGTGACTCTGGGAGGCCCCCCAGGGGCCCCCTTTCACAGCCCCACCCCTCTCCCTGTGCCCCACCACGTCTGCTGGCCTCTGGCTGGGCACTGGGCAACTCAGGGACAGGCTGGGCTTGTTCCTCTTGGCAAACCCACTTTGTGACATGTCGTCAGCATTCAAGAAATGCTCAGTGACCAATTCAATGAATAATGAATGGATGCTGAATGAATGAGGTTTAGTTTCTAAGAGAAAAAAACACCACAGGAGATGACAGAAGTTGGGGCGCCGAGGTCATTGGGGGTGGACTCCTCTCTTTCTTACGTCCCCCTAGTGGCCATGACCAGCAGGCTGCAGAGGGCAGAGGCAGCTGGGCCCCGTGGGCAGAGGTCCTCACCTCTGCGACGGCCAGCAGGTGCTCGTTGCTCTCCCAGAGGAACGTCAAGATGGTCCCTTTAAAATCCCTGCAACACACACCAGGCAGATCCCTGAGGGTCCTTGTCTAGACGTACCAGTGTGAATAAAACCAAATGAACAGAACTTTGGCCTGTTACTCCTGAAATCAGTGCCCCAGGACCTTTGCACACCCTGATTCCTCTCCATAAAAACTGCTAACTTTCTTCTCAGTTGTGTTTGTTCCTGCTCTTCCTCAGATCCTGGCTCAGCACCAATTTCTTACCTCCTTGTTCTGATGCTGTTGGGGTGGCCCTCAGCCCCACAGCACTCTAATCAGGAGTAGGGATTGATCCGTGTACCTGGCTGGTTTTTAACCTCCCTCGCTCCCAGCAGACTGTGAAGTCCACTAGGTGTTTAAAATATTGAATGGAAGGCCATTGGGCTGAAACAGCTCCACCGCCTCTACATGAGCAAACTCAAACCCAACTCAGAGTGAATGGCTATAGTCTAGGAAAATGAAACCTAGCCAACGAGGGACTTTCCACTTAACTAAGCAAATATTTTCTTTGTCTTGCTTCTGTGTACAACTAGTAAGAGTTTTCCCGTCTACCCCTCGGTGAAGCCTGAACTGCTTGGGGTCTGGCACTGCCTGATTCATGAATTACTGTCTGCTCAAATAAACTCGTTAAGATTTTAATGTGCCCGACTTCACCTTTGAGCACAGGACACAGACTGTGTGTGTCTGCTCTTGTTCACCGTGGAATCCCTCGCCCCAGGGCAGTAACTACACCTGATAGTGCCTCAGGATTGGTTGAAAAAAGAAAGAATGATTACTTATAAATAGTAATCAAATGAACAGGACTTTGGGTAGGACCAAACACCCTTCTGCATCGAACTATAAAAAATAGAGTCAAGGTGTCAATGGTGCAGGAATGTCTTGGTGTGTGGACAAGAGAATGTCTAGCCACTGGCTTGCGGGTGACGTCTGGGCTGCCTAAAGTAACGGCCACCGTTCTCTGCACGGTTCCCAATCCCCAGGGATGAGACCCCCGCAGGTGAAAGGGCTGCTGAGAACGGGGTGCTGGATGGGAGCTCCTGATTGGGGGGCGCTGTATGCGAGCTCCTGATTGGGGGGGGTGCTGTATGGGAGCTCCTGATTGGGGGGGGGGCGCTGTATGAGAGCTCCTGATTGGGGGGTGCTGTATGGGAGCACCTGATTGGGGGGATGCTGTATGGGAGCTCCTGATTGGGGGGCACTCGGGACGCTGTATGGGAGCTCCTGATTGGGGGGAATGCTGTATGCGAGCTCCTGATTGGGGGGTGCTGTATGGGAGCTCCTGATTGGGGGGCACTGTATGAGAGCTCCTGATTGGGGGGGGGGGTGCTGTATGGGAGCACCTGATTGGGGGGATGCTGTATGGGAGCTCCTGATTGGGGGGATGCTGTATGGGAGCTCCTGATTGAGGGGCGCTGTATGGGAGCTCCTGATTGGGGGGAGGTGCTGTATGGGAGCTCCTGATTGGGGGGGGCGCTGTATGGGAGCTCCTGATTGGGGGGAATGCTGTATGGGAGCTCCTGATTGGGGGGGGTGCTGTATGGGAGCTCCTGACTGGGGGGTGCTGTATGGGAGCTCCTGACTGGGGGGATGCTGTATGGGAGCTCCTGACTGGGGGGATGCTGTATGGGAGCTCCTGACTGGGGGGTGCTGTATGGGAGCTCCTGACTGGGGGGATGCTGTATGGGAGCTCCTGACTGGGGGGATGCTGTATGGGAGCTCCTGACTGGGGGGATGCTGTATGGGAGCTCCTGATGGGGGAGCACGCTGTATGGGAGCTCCTGATTGGGGAGCGCTGTATGGGAGCTCCTCATTGGGGGGCGCTGTATGGGAGCTCCTGATTGGGGAGCGCTCGGGACGCTGTATGGGAGCTCCTGATTGGGGGGGTGCTGTATGGGAGCTCCTGATGGGGGGGGCCGCGCTGTATGGGAGCTCCTGATTGGGGGGCGCTGTATGGGAGCTCCTGATGGGGGGGGGGCGCTGTATGAGAGCTCCTGATTGGGGGGGCGCTGTATGGGAGCTCCTGATTGGCGGGCGCTGTATGGGAGCTCCTGATTGGGGGGGGGCGCTGTATGGGAGCTCCTGATTGGGGGGAGGTGCTGTATGGGAGCTCCTGATGGGGGGGGGCCGCGCTGTATGGGAGCTCCTGATTGGGGGGGGGCGCTGTATGGGAGCTCCTGATTGGGGGGGCGCTGTATGGGAGCTCCTGATTGGGGGCTGATGTATGGGAGCTCCTGATTGAGGGGTACTGTATGGGAGCTCCTGATTGGGGGGCGCTGTATGAGAGCTCCTGATTGGGGGGTACTGTATGGGAGCTCCTGATTGGGGGGCGCTGTATGAGAGCTCCTGATCGGGGGGAATGGGGGCTCCTTTGTGGAGCTTGACTGTCTCCAAGGGCTTTCCCTTTTCTGAACTTGAGATTTTACTTGTTCGTTTGAAATGAAGCCGTACTAAGTGAACCAGCTCTGGTTTTAAACACTGAAATTACAATAAAGGAAAAGAGAAATTGCTGGGGGCGGAGGGGGTGGGAATTGGAAAAAATTACCAAAAACCCAAAACCTCAAAGGGTCTGCTGCCCTGCCACCAAAAAATATTTAGCTTGGAAAATGTGCAATTTTGGTGAAAAAGCAAATCTAGGTGAAATGGGCTGAGACAAAATGACCTCGGGCCTCCCCATCCCCTTTCTTAGCTTTCTATTTCCCCCTCAGCTGAGTCAGACTTGCCCCCACCCCCACCCGCCCCTGCAACAACAGGGTAACCACAGTTAAAGGCAAAGACGTTGTCACTTACTCGGCAGGAGGCGGCGGCTTTTCCCCAAGCACCTGGTACTTTCTGTCCATTTTATTGGGCTTGATGTGCCTTGTGAAGCTGTGGGACAAAGGCGGCTCAGTGCTCAGGAGGCTGGGGACAGATGATGGCAGGTCTGAACCTACAGGAACCCCGCCTGGGCTGCTGGAGGCACTGGCCCGCCCGTGGGCAACCGGACTCCCATTTCTGGGTCTGAGCCCTTCGCGATGACTTCCTACTCCGCAGCGGCTGTGAAGACCACCTTATCCTGGGGTGAAACCTTTGCCACTAAAACTGAACCAAGGCTGCTGAGAGAAGGCAAGGGGCAGAGGTGCTCAGGCCCAGCAATTTGCACCTTTGCTTCCCTGGGGTGAGGACCCAAAGAAAAGACCCAAGGAGTCACAGGTAGGTTTGCCAGATACATTGAGTAACAATGCAGTTCACCCATTTAAACTTGAATTTCATATAAGCAAAGAGTAATTTTTAGTATAAGTATGTCTCATGCTATATTTGGACATACTTATACTAACAAATTAGCTGTTGTCCAGTTTAGCTGGGCACCTTCTCTGGCACCTTCTCTTTTATGTGGCAACTCTAGTGACATGGACTTCATGTTATAGCCTCTTAGAGACTGAATATAGACACGGCTGATGGCCGGATCATATGTACAAAATAGAGTTCTGACCCACAGCCTGCAGCAACCTTTGCAGGAGACCAACCCCCTTATCTAGGACAAGCAGCCCAGGAAGCCAGCCTGCCGGAAGTCAGAACTGCAGGGAGCCAGAGTGTTACCTCCAGCGAACATCCAGGAAGCTAAACAACATCACCTGTAACAGTAGCCCCAGAACTTGATTAATAAGCAACACTTCCCTAAGTTTTGTACTCATTTCCAACTTGGGACCAACCAGAGAAGGTCAAATATGCCCCTGCAGCCCACTGCGTAGGTTGCCCTGCAGCCTGCAGCGCCCCAGGCTGACAGCTCCAACCAGGGCACAGCTGCAGAGGAAGGGAAGGGGACGCTTCACAGTCCTCTGCCTGCCCTGGAGGCTCTGCGGAGAGCCCCCGATGGTGGCCAACTCCCCGCTATAGCTTTTGTCCCTCTCCCTCGGCTGATTTTGCTTCTTCCCACAGTCTAACCACCCTGATGTGGCTTAGTGGGCAGAGCACCAAGGCCCAAGACTCTTGTGGCTCCATGACATCACCCCAGGAAAGCTATCTGTTCCATGGCTCCAACTGTCCCTCTTTCTAACCACGACCACGAGTGTGGGAGGTAGCAGGGCTGAGAGACACCAAACTGGGATCAAACTCCCAGACATGCTCTTTAGGTGGGGATCTTAAGTGAGCCATGTCCCTCTGCAGGATGAGCTCAAACCCGACAAAAGCCAGCATCGGAACTGGCCTATTCCGAGACAGCATCTGGGAAAGCAACAGGTTGTCCCCTGACTTTGAGGGGACAGGCTGGAGTTGGGGAGGGCTGCTGGGCAGCCCTGTGCCCTACCTTCCTGCAGAAGAGGTGCTGGCAATGGGCATGGCCTTCTTCCCAGAGCTTTCTGGCCGGTTCCGACGCTTCGGGCCTTTGGGTGACAAGAGCCAGGATGAGAGTGAGGATAGGAGGCGAGGACAGGCCACTCAGCACCACCGGCTTCCCCACTGCTGCCCCCAGACCACAGGCCTCTGTGCCTCTACCTGTCTGGGACTGATCTTTGTCAGACTGGTCTGGCCATTTTGTGCTGGAAAGTACAAAACCAAAGGAAAGGATGTGAGCTTTTCCACAGTGACCATGAGGACAGCTCAGGACAGGCTGGGGGCAGCATCCCAGCTGGTCCCTGGGAGTCCTATCATGGGCCCCATTTCAGATGAGGAACTGAGGCTCTGAGTGGGAAGCCCCTTGCTCAAGGTCACAGGGGGACCCCAGTGTGTGGGGCCCCCCAAGCCGGTCCCTGAAGGTTCAAGGCCATGGGCCATGGTGGCAGGGGCCCAGTGTGCACCCCAGGGCCACTCACTGCAGGATCTTCTTGACCACCTCCACAGCTGGGTCTTCAATCATGGGCTTCCCCATGCGGCTCGGCAGGGCAAAGGACTCAGCGGTGACCTGCTCCTCCTTGGACTCCTCTTCAATGACTTCTGAAGATACCACAATGTCACTTTCCTCCTCCAGGTCAGTCAGGATGGTGTCCTGCAGGCCAGAGAGAAGGGCTGAGTGTGTGGAGACCAGCCCAGGTATGGGGCAGGCAGCAGTCCGGGTTCAGACCCTAGCACCTCCTCATCCAAGCGGTGTGGCCGGAGGCAAGCTGGCCAACCTCCTAGAGCCTCTGTCTTCTCTTTTTAAAGTGGTAGAGGTCATGTCTCCCTTAGAGGGTTGTTCATTCGTCTGTTCATTTATGCCTTTAAAATGTTTCCCGAGTCCCTGCCCTCCACGAGTCTCTGCCTGTGTTCTGGGGACATGGGCCAAGAGGTCACCCATGATCCCTGCCCTCATGGAGCTTGCAGTCTTGTCAGAAGAGACAATGTTTAACTTGCACTTATACCAATAAATGCTTGGTCAAAATTTGGACCAGTGCTATGAAAGCAAAGTTCCAGCATCTTCTGTGAGACTGAAGTGAGACCTGCAGAGGTGCCGAGGCAGCGTTTTTGGCGAAGTGGATGAGGGAATGTGTGAGTGCCAGGCTGAGCAAGTGGCCGACTCCCTGCGGGCAGGACCTTGGAGAAAGGGTGGAATCTGTGGCCACAGTAAGAGCTTAGTCAGGCCGGTCCCTGTTTCATTCCGAGTCTCATCTCAGTGGTGGCCGGTCAGCCCCTTGAGGGAGGGGTCCAGGCTGGACCCACAGAGCCTCCCCCCTGCCCGGTGCTGCATTAACAGAAGTGGGCGGATGCCTGGTGCTGGCTGCGTGGCGGGAGAGGCCTCCCTGCAGGGCCTGACAGAGCTGCAGCAGCTTTCTGGCCCTGAAAGTGGGCTGAGCCCCTCTGTGGGTAAAGCCCGGGGGGAGGGGTGGGCAGGGGGGAGGGTAACACAGGCTCCGCCCTGTCAGGCTCACGTCTCGGGCACACAGCCTCTTAAATGGGGCCCTCACTGTGTGGCCTGTGTGCTCATGGGGAGGTGGGTGGTGCTGCGTGGGCCAGGAGACCCCAACCCAGACCAGGGGGTGGGAGAAAGTGGAGGAAGTCTTGTCCTTGGCAGGGTAAGAGAGATGAAAAGGCATGTAGGACAGGCCACCGAGGCTGCTGCGTGTGTCCAGTTAAAGGGTTTGGACTTTACCTGAGGGTGGCAGGGGGGTGACATGGTCAGACCTCCGCCGTTTGGTCTGGCTGCAGCTCAGGGAAGGGACTACAGGGGATGTGCAAAGACATGGGTGGCCAGGTGGGTGGGAGGCAGCAGGTCTGGGTGAGGTGGTGGGGCTGGCATGGGGAGAAGCCTGGGTGCAGGTGGGTAGGAAGGGGCTAAGAGGTGGGGCTGGCCCGAGAGCCAGTGGATGGGGTAAGCTGAGGGTGCTGATGGTGGTGCCAGGGAAGTGGCCCACTGGGGATCAGAATCCAGATCTGACTCCCCTTGTATCGTTCCACAGCATCTCAGTGGGGCTGGTATCCAGCAGAGCCCTGCCGGTCTCCAGGGAGCCCAGACAATAGCTCACCCCCCTTCCCTGCAGCCCCATCCCCCTCCTTACGGTGAAGACCACTTGCGTCACAGACACCGTGTCCAGCTTGCAGTTGAGGTACTGAATCCTCTGGCTCAGTCTTTCTTTCCAAGTTCGGACAAAGCCAAGGAGGTCTTCTGTGCTCACTACCTAGTGAAGACAGGAGGAAGGAAGACCTAGGAAGCAGCCTGCAGGAGAGCAGGCGGATTGCACTGGCACTGCAGGAATGGGGGCTGGTCTGGTAAGGATGCCTCCTGGCTCCATGGTGGCCCCTCAGTAGCAGGGAGGGCCCAGGGCAGTGGGGACACTGGGCTGGGCTCTCCTAGGTGGCTGCACTGAGCCAGCACACACTTCACTGAGGGGGGCATCGGGAGTTTTGTTCCTGGCTCTACAGGTTCAACTCCAGGCAAATGACTTGAACTTGCTCAGCTCAGTCTCCCCATCTGTAAGATGGGGACACAGAATATTGCCCAGGCTCTCCTCTGACTCTAACATTCTGTGTTTGGAAGGAAACGTTTGGTCCAGGTGGTGAGGGTGTGTAGGAATGTGCAGGAGGGCAATCTGGCCGTCTCCATGGCAACGTCTAATAGGCAGCCACCCCCTTGGAGCAGCACCCCACAGGTGTGCAGGGATGCAACGTGAGGATCTTCTCCCTCGCCGCATATGCCAGGCACTGCTATCGCTGGCAGACTATTGAACCAGCCTCCTCCATCAACACGGGAACGCCTGCACAACCACGCTCACGTGTTCCTCACCTGACAGGGAGGCTGGGCAAGCCCCTGACACCTGCTCGACACCCTGACAGGAGAGGACAGCAGGGGGTGAGAAGTGAGGAAATGTGAGAGACTAAATGTTTCTGCTCGGGAGAGGCAGAGCCTGCCCCAAATGGCCTGTTGAACCACAGCAGATTAACCTTATTTCTCCCCTGCTCCCCAGTGGGTGGACTCAGAAGCAAGACTAGGTAAGTCATGGGCGAAATGCAGGAACCACCTTTCCTCTGCACATCTGTACTGCAGTGCCAGTAATCTCAGTGGATGTACAGAAACGCATGAATGAGTGAATGTATGTATCAGGGTTTAGAGTCCAAAATGAGAATAGTGTGAGGGACATTTATTCTGCACCTGATGCTTTGCAGATGTTTGCACTTTTCTCAAGAATCATGCAATACCATACAAGAAAAAGCAATAAAGAAAGAAAAATAAATGTCCTTTTAGTACTAGCAATAGCCGGGCACAGTGGCTCACGCCTGTAATCCTAGCACTCTGGGAGGCCGAGGTGGGCGGATTGCTTGAGCTCAGGAGTTCGAGACCAGCCTGAGCAAGAGCGAGACCCCATCTCTACTAAAAATAGAAAGAAATTATTATATGGACAGCTAAAAATATATATAGAAAAATTAGCCGGGCATGGTGGTGCATGCCTGTAGTCCCAGCTACTCGGGAGGCTGAGGCAGGAGGATTGCGTGAGCCCAGGAGTTTGAGGTTGCTGTGAGCTAGGCTGACGCCACGGCACTCTAGCCCGGGCAACAAAGTGAGACTCTGTCTCAAATTTAAAAAAAAAATTAAAAGAACTAAAAAAAAAAAAAAAAAAAGTGCTAGCAATAGAACCACAACTCAGCATCACTGAAATGGAAGAAAAGGACAGAGGATGGTGAGGAGGAGGCTTCCCACCCCAGAACCCTCAGGCCGGGGTGTCTGGTTCTGGGAGCGCCTAGCTGAGCTGTTAAGGAAAGGTTTCTCGGGGTGGCCTGGGCACACGTGGAGTGGGGCACAGAGATGTGCACTCGTGGCAGAAAACAAGCACAAAGACAGCCAGAGACCTGCTCTGCGGATTGGGGCCCGGCAGGCACTTAGAACCATGCCCCTCCCGAGCTCTGCTCCAGTTCTGACTTCACATGGTTTAGACAGAAAAAAAATCAGTTTATGTGCTATGAGATCAAAAGAGACAAGTGAAAAGTCAAACAAAAGCAGTTGTTGAGAGGGCAGAGCTCTGCTTCAGTCATGCACCAGGCTGAGCTCCCATTACAGCAAGGGACACCTGGTGACATCCTGGGGGTAGTGAGGTCAGAGGAAGCCAGACTCCGGCCCCCATCCACATGCCTGCCTGGAGGACGGTGGCTGGTTCCTCTTCTCTTCCTTCCTTCATTCCTTTGAGTAAAACAGGGGTTAAGTAGGAAGGCCCCAGGACACCCCTGTGCTGCAGAAGTCCTGTGCACACATGTAAGTTTATTTCAAGGTCACAACTCTAGCACGACACATCTTTATTATTCGCACGTAGAATCTACCGAGCACTTACTGGCTTATCACCCTTTGGGTCTCGACAAGTTTCTATCTTGTGCTGAAGCTGTTCCAGAGAAGAATTTAATTGATCCGTTTGCAAATTGGATTTTGCCACCTAGAAAACCAGAGGTCCCCAGATTTTGTTTCCAGAATACACATTGTGATCAGGAAAATGTTCAGCAAAGCATATTATCTGAGAAATTGATTAAGCACTGAAAAAATGAAACCAGGAAAGAAGTACAGTTTTATCAGAAACTAGACCAATACAAATTTAAAGGATATTTTTTCCTATCAAATGATAACATCTAAAGACAACTGGCACCCAGAGTGTGATGAGGGAGTTGGGAGAAGGACAGGCTCCTGCTCTAACCACCCAGGGCCAAGTCTGTGAAATCCGCCTAGAAACCTTAAAGAGCCTTAGAAGGTCCAAGTTCTGGTCCAGGTTTCTAGCTCTCAGGATACACCCTGTGGACACAGTCAGAGTGTCCCAGGCAGGTGTCATAACGAGAAGTGAAATCCACTAAATGTCCCTCCAGAAAGGAATTTTTAAGTAAAAACTGCAACACATTCACGAGAGGGAAGCTATCAAAACAGTGTTTTTGAAGACTCTTTAAAGATTATACAGCTTATAAAATTGAATGAACAGCAAGAGGCCAATTTTGGTATATCCCCATCTTTTCATGTATAGAAAAAAGCTTAAAGATAAATCAAAATGTTAAGCAGGGATGATGACTATGTAGTAGAATTATGGATTTTTTTTACTTTTTGTGTTTGTTCTATACTTTCAATATCATCCACGATGGAAACATCTTTTGCTTATCATATGTGTCATATATTAAAAAATACAACCCCTGTACACTGTGAACAGTCCCCAGATACCAGCTCAGGAGAAGGAATGTGTGCGAGCACCCGCCGGAGCCCACTGGGAATATTCTCCTTAACCGAGGGCAGGGAGACAAGCCCTGGAGCCCTGGGCTCTGCTCCCAGAAGCTGCCCTTCCCCGCTTCCGGAATGGCTGAGAGGCTCCTGTCCCCATCAGGGCCTGTGTTTACTGAGGGTTCACTACACGCCAGGGACTAGGTCAAAAGCTTAGCCACGTTAGCTCATTTACTGGTGCCATGACTTTGCTTTTACGACTCCCCTTTCACAGATGAGTGAATTAAGTGCTTCCTGGGGCCACAGGGGCAGGAGGCTGAGACCTCAGAGCCTCAGACCCCAGAACACCCTTCTTTTCTTGGAATGCATTTGCCGCTCCCAAAAGACAGGTCCATCCTCCTCGGCTCGGCTTGTTCTCACACACCGTTCTCTGAATGGTGCCCTGACCTATGTAGGTAACCCAGGCCCTTCACTTCCAGGGCACCCCGAGTCCTGCCCACCCACTGCCCTTCAACTCTGGGATCAGAATGTGTCCCTGCTGACACACTGTCCAGGCTACTATGCTCTCCCCCTCCGCCTTGCCCCTCTTCCTCACTCCTGCTCACTCCCAGCCTTTCTGCAGCCAGGAGCCAGGGCCCCTCAAATGCGGCCCTGAGCACATGGCCCCTGTGGGTGCCTCTCCAGCCTCAGAACTCCCCATCCCCCCCCCCACACTCTCCCCAGGATGTTTTCTACCATCTCTGGGGACGCTCTGCTCCCCACCCTCCTGCTGGGCAGGCTCCTACTCTCCCTCAAGCCTCGGGGAGCCTCACCTTCCCAGCCCAGGTTAAATCCTCCCTCTCTGCCCCCTCGTGCCCCACACGGCCCTCTTCCCCTCTTGTCACACAGGTGGCCTGGTCATGGTTAAGGCCATCATCTCTGGTGTCATTCAGACTTGGGTTCACATTTTGGCTCCAGCCTTTAAGAGCTTTGTGTTCCTAAAAAAATGGTGACCTAGTATCTTTTGTAACAATCTGGTTACTTCTTAGTGAAGTACGGCAAGAATGGAAAAACAAACACCACACGTACTCAACACTAAATTGGACCTAATCGATCAACACTTATGGAAGTAAAACTCGAGGGAAACGAAATAGGTGGGAGCAGGGAGGAAGTGATGGGTGAATTCACACCTAATGGATACAGTGCACACCAACTGGGTGGGGCGCACACTTGTAACTTTGACTCAAACTGTACAAAAGCAAATTATGAAACCAAAACATGTGTACCCTGTAAAATTCTGAAAAAAGTTTCAGAATTAAAAAATATAGAAGTAGAGAATAAAGGCTGGTTGTCAGAAGCAGGCAGTGGGGAGGGGGTTTGGATGGGCAATTGGGAGATGTTGGTCAAAGGGTACAAAGTTTCAGCCGGGAGGAAAAAGTCATAGTGTGATGACTATAGTTAATAATGTATGTTTCAAAATAGCTAAAAGAAAGGATTTTAAATGTTCTCACCACAAAGAAATGATAGATCTTTGAGGTAAATGATATGTTAATTAGCCCGATTTGCTCATTCCACAATGTATAGATGTACCAAGACATCACATGGTGCCCCATAACTAATATAATTATTGTCAATTAAAAAATAAAGTTTTAAAAAAAGAAAATTTTGTGTTCCTACCTAAGTCACCAAAGTACTCTCTGCCTCAGTTTCTTTATCTCTAAAATGGGATAAAAACAGTACTTGCCTCATGCAGGGACTGACAACAGCTAATACAAGTAAGTCGTCAGCGCAACACATGGTGCACAGCAACTAGGGAATGTTGGCAGCTGTTGAGATTTCATTTCTGTCTTTCCAGCCGGAGAGCAAGTCCCACAGACAGAGACTGCACTGGCGTCCCAGCACCCTGGACAGTGCCTGGTGTGCAGCTGTGTGTGACAAACATGCCCTGGGTGAAGAATGCATCTGTCCTACCTGGCACTTGATGTTCACTTGCAGATTTGTCAGCAACCGCTGGATTTTCTCTAGGAAAATAACGTCCACGGACAGGTTATGGAATTTACTTTCAAACTTGCTGATGACATCATTGGCCTGTACGGAAAGATGAGGGCACTTACACTGGAACTCCTGGACTTTGGAAGAGGAGGGGGACAGGCCCAATTAGAGGCTGGCAGGGTGGGGGGCTTGGCCCTCCCTTCAGGGGGAGTTGAACAGGGCGACACTCTGTAACTGCTAGTCCCGGGGCCTGGCTGGAGGGCAGTGCTGGGCTCCCCCACCTGGTCCAGGTAATCGGTCTCCATCTTCTCCATATAGAGCATGATTAAGCTTTCGACAATCTCTATCCGAGAAGCCTCCTTCTCCAGTCGATGACACAGTGAGCTGATTTCTTCAGGAGAAAAGTTGCCTCCCTCAGAAAACAGTCTGAAAATAATTGAGGAGAAGTAAAATCCACCAACCAGATCTGAACGCTCCCACCCGTCCCGCACATTGTGCTTAACACACTTTTAACCTAGGCCTCAGACTGGAAGCACAAGATGACGGGAAATGAACGTAGGTAGCTCAGGTAGAGGAGCGGGGATTTGTAAATGGTGCAGAATCTCCATTTGTGTCAGTTTGTCAGACTGGACACCCTGACAGACCCAACAGAAACAAATAAAATGCCAGATAAAATTCAAAATGAAGATAGTTTTCTTGGAGCTGCGTAAAGGCAAGAATTCCAGATGAAGTGAGACTAGAAGGTTCCTTGGAATGCAGGTGGGTGCCAAAGCTGGCTTTGCCCTGGAGACTGTTTTAGCCTTGATGACTGCACAGGTGAGGTGACAGCCTAGAGCTGGACCCAGAGGACAACACCTGCACTATGAGATTGCGTGAGGAATGAACCCCGCCGGAAACCAGGACTCTGGCCTGTCTATGTCCAAGGACAGGGAGGAAAGAAAGATATCTCTTTCCTGAGAGCCACAACACAAACCAGACCTCATACACATTTACAAATTGAATTCGTATTCTCTGGAGTGATCAAAAAAACCCAAGCAGAGAACTCTAATTGGTCCTCACTAGGTAGCACCCCTCAGCAGAAACAAACGAGGACTTTCTCTGGGGAGGCCAATGTCAGTCCAGGCCTCAAAAACAAAAGAGAACAGGAACAGATCCTCCATAAAGACCTTAGATAATAGAATTATCAGACTTAGATCAGAAAATAACTAGGTTTAAGATGTTTAAAGAAATAAAAGATAAACTTGAAGATAAGAGCAGGCAATTTTGAAAAAGAATCAAATATAACTACAAGTGGAAACTATAGTAATTACAATTAAAAACTCAATGAATAGATGTACGAGGAGATTCAACATGGTTACAGAGAGAATCGATGACGACGAGGAAGGACGATATAAAGAAATTAGCTAGAATGAAGCTAAAATATGCAGAGTGATACAGGGATAAGCAGGTCGAGATGCCTCACATATGTCAAATTATAGTGCTATTTTTCACTACCTTCCAAATTTAAAATTACTATTTTTATAATCATAAAAATCTCAATAATATTTAAAACAAATGCAAGCCTTGCAGATAGCAACATGGAAGGTGCCTACTGTTGGGGTTCAGAAAATGATACCCCAAAACCCCCAAAAAGGTGCCACTTTCAAACTGAGAGCACCTGGGGAGCAGCGAATGCAGGGAAAGGTTTTCTCTGAAGCTCCCCTCTCTACCTAAAGCCTGGGTCCTCCAGAAGATTTTCAGTTATTGTGAATCCCTTCCCCAGCCAGGGGAAACTGACGCATATTGCAGGGATGAAGACTAGAGGTGGCACCACACCCACAGTCCAGACTGTCCCAGGCTACTGTCTGTTCTTTGGGCCTGTTCATCTCCCCTAAAAATCACTTATGCTTCCTCTAAAATTGCCTACATCCCCCCCTTCCCTCTCCCCTATGAAGAGGATATTTAAGCTTCAACCATCTGGCCCTTCTCTGAACTTCATACTTTGTGTGACTCCCATGCACTTGCATGTTAATAAATCTGTTGCCTTTTCTCCTGTTAATCTGTCTCTTACAGACTCAAATTATTGAAATTTTAGGGAGTGGAAAGAAAGTTCCCTTAGCTTCTACTCCACCATGATTTAATGGTAGTGGGGCAGGGGATTGTAGGTCAGTATGCATACTAGGATTCCATTTTTCTAAAAAACTATTAAATAATAATTTTTGCTTGTGTATGCCTAAGTACAGGCACATAAAAATATGTATTTTTTGAGGGCTTCCACTTTTAACTTTATATACATCTGTGTTTGATTATGTTATAATGAGTAAAAGATCTGTGATTTTTAAAATAACATAAGCTTTAAAAAAATAAACATATCTTTTCACAAATGTCAAAGACTAAATCCAGGATTATTTTCATTTAGGATTGAGTTAAAATCTCGGGGGGGGAAATAAGGGGAAAGAGTGGCCAGTAAGAACATAGAAAGATGCTCAACACCCTTAATCAGGGAAATGCAAATCAAAACCACAACGTGATACCACCTCATACCCATTAAGATGGCTGTTATTAAAGAAATCAGGAAATTAACACGTATTGGTAAGGACATAGAGAAATTGGAACCCTTGGGCATTGCTGATAAGAATGTAAAATGATGCAGCTGCTATGGAAACAGTATGATGATTCCTCCCAAAACACAGAATTGTCAAATAATCTAGCCATTCCACTTCTGGGAATATACCCAAAAGAATTGAAATCAGGGCCTCGAATAGGCATTTGTACACCAATGTTCCTAGCACCGTTATTCACAATAGGCAAAAGGTGGAAACAACCCAAATGTCCATCAAGAGACGAATGGATAAACCAAACGTGACATATACATACTGTGGCATATCATTCAGCCTTAAAAAAGAAGGATTTTCTGACACGTGATACAACGTGGTGAACCTTGAAGACATTTTGCTAAATGAAATGAACAGACACAGAAGGACAAACATATGATTCCACTTATATGAGGTACCTAGAGTAATCCAATTCATAGAGACGGGAAGTGGAAAGGCAGCGGCCAGGGGCTGGGGGAGGGGCAAAGGGGGCTAGTGTTGATGGTACCGAGTTTTAGCCGTGAAGATGAGGAACTGCGGCAGACCGACAATGGTGAAGGTAGCACAATAATGAGAATGTACTTAACGCCACTGAACTGTACACCTAAAAATGGTAAATTTTATGTTATGTGTATTTTGTCAAAGTAAAAACTTAAGGGGGGAAACCCGATGGCCTACAGAGGCCCTGGACACTGGCTCCCACCTGCAATGCTTGATAAACTCGATGTTTGTGAGGCGCAGTTTGCCCAGAGTCTCCTCCAAGTACTGTCGGAAGCTGCGCAGGGACACCTGGGTGACATCGACGTAGCTAAGCAGCTCCTGCTGCAGTGTACTGCTGAGAGCTGCCAGCCTATGGGAGACAGAGGAGGAACACGACAGGGATGGGGGACCACCCTAGGGGACACAGGAGGGGCAGGTGTGATGGTGACCAGATCGAGGACATGAGAGGGCAGGACACTGATGAGTGACCAGCTTGGGGGTGTGGAGAGGGTGAACGATGACCTGGGCCCAGATGACATTCTGAGAGGCTGCTTCGGCTCCACAAGCCATGCCCAGCTGTGGGGCCACCAGAACCCCTGCCCAGCTCCTTGGGTAGCAAAGGGGCAGTATAGGGAAGTTCAAAGTTCCAGCATGTGCAGTAACACAGTGTGTCACTCGGGATGTGCTGGTCAGAGGGCATCCCTCTCTTCTCTCTGGCACCAAATTGGTAGAAGAATCCCAGTCCTTACCGGATCGTCGTCCTCCCTCCAGCAGGCTGTGTCTGATTCTGGCAACGTGGCTCCTGCACCTGGGACTCTCCTGAGAGTGCCCTGCAAGCTTCCTCTTTACAACCGAGTCCAACCCACCAGCTGCCTCCTGTGTGCCTGATGGCTGTGCAGACACCTGCCAGTCTCCTCCCTGTGGCTGCCTGAGGCCTCCATCTCATATCCCTGCATGGCCTCCCTGGAACCCCCTGCTCTGCCCTGAGCTCCTCCCCTCATTGGGGAACTCAGCCCTCTCCCACATTCCCCCATGCCAGGCCAGGGTGCCTCTGAGTTCATCTCAAAGGCCACCTCCTGCAGGAAGCCCTTCCTGATTTCCCTGAGGGGAAGTGGTCTTTCCCACCATTGCTATTCATGGCACGTGGCCGGCACCCTTGCGTGCTGACTATGTGCACCTCCCTTTGCTCTCCTTGCTGCCCACTCCCTGCTCTCCCGCCATGTTTCACGAAGTTTGACTCCGACTCTCCTGAAGAGGTAAACTCAGAAGAGGGCTCCTGTGGTGCTTTCTGCTCCTTCTTCGACAGGGAGGGACAGCTCTTGTGAAAGCAGCAGCCTGGCTGGGGTTCTAGAGCCACGTGGGTGGGATAAGATTCCCAGGGCCCCTTACTTTTGGCTCTTGGTGGCGTTCAAGAAGACATGCTCCATGTCGTGAATCTTGCGGCGGAAGTTTTTGCTCCTCACGTTTTGCTCTTCTTGGAACTCGCAGAACATCAGCCTCTTCTTCTTCAGCATCTCGACCACCCCTGCGCAGTGGCTGTCCAGCCGCTGTTGATGAAGCAGGAGCTCGGCTGCAAAAGGACAAGGAGCTCTAGCACCCCGTTCACCTCAGCACATCCCTTTCCTGGAACGACGCCCACCTGCAGCCCCTGCCGGGCCAGCTGCCGAGCAGGGACAGTTCGGGAGAAGGTCCCCTTGTCCTGCCCCTGCTGCCCTCGCCAGGGCTTGGGCTGGGAATGGGCTCTGACCTCAGGGAGGCCAGACTGGGCCAGATGCTCTCCCTGCTGATGGAGACACCCTGTCTGAGGCAGAGGGGACACAGCCAGGGAGGTGGAGAGTCCCAGGAGCAGCCGGGCAGCAGGTGGGATGGGTGGGGGTGCTGGGGAGGGCTGAGATCTGGGTGAGAGGGTCTGGGGAGGCAAGAACAAGCATGAAGCCGAGCAGTCTGGGTTTGCCCCTTTACATCAGTGGATGATCGTCTCCAGTGAGCCCGAATTCCAACTGGCTTCCGAGGTGGAGTAGAAAGAACACGGATTGGGCTTCCAGAGCCCATCACAAACCTTTAGTGCAAGCAGAGAGCCCCCTGTCTCCCTGTCTGACCCCCCTATTGTGTAAAGTGGTGGGAGTGCTGTGGTCCCAGCTCTGCCAAGAAATGGAGTGACGTGCAACCTTCGTTTCCCTGGCCTCAGTTTCCACGCTATATGCTGGGCCAGGGAGCGGGAAGGAGGCATGCATAATCTTTTCTATTCCTCACGGTGCATTTAGTGCACACACTTTCCAGATGAGGACAGTGAGGTTCCAGGCAAGTTGCTGGGGCAGCAAGCAGTGGGATTCAAGGCCAGTTATCTGCTTGCACAGCTCTGCCTGCCCCAGGCAACAGGAGTTTGCACGGCATCCTGAAGGGGTGCTCTGCTAGCTCCAAAGGGCTGTGATGGAGCTTGGCATGTGATCTGAGTGGCAACCTGACCGGTTTCATTGAAGAATCCTACTAAAATGTGCCCTGCCTCATTAATAGGGCCCACCACCTAAGAGGGAAATGCTTGTCTTTTTCAGTGTAAGTGATCAGGCAGAAATAATGGCTACCACTTTGGGAGGCTGTATCTTGTGCCAGGTGCGCGTGCCATTTCAGGAGTATTCATTCATTATTACCTCCCACACCTTTCACCCTTACACCCTTCTGCAGGTGAGGGAGGGGGTCAGAGAGGTCAGATAACCTGCCCAGAATCACACAGCCAGAGAAGTTAAGCCTGACTGCTCTGATCCCTGAGCTACAGGCTTGCCTCTAGAGCATCCGCCTTGCAGGTGTGTCTCTGATAGGTATGTGAGCAGATCTGGGATCCAAGAGCTAAAACAGGACAATGCTCTTCATGTCCGAATCTAACATCCTCTTTTAAAAAGACAAAAAGGAAAAACAAATCTCAAATGGGGATTCAGAGAACTACCTTTCTCTGCAAGCCTAGGAGGTGCGAGCCCTCTCGCACATCTTCCGTGGTGTGATGAGGACATGCTAAACATTGCATCGTGCAAAGCAGGGCAGCTAGTGAATGCAGAGCCACCGTGGAGCAGACACTGAGGGAGGGGCTGGGGGCAGGGCAGGCCTTCCCAGGCAGGGTCTGTACCTGCCCTGACATTGTGGATGTCCTTTTCAATGTTCTGGGCTCTTGGCTGGTGCAGGTGCAGACGCAGCTCCAGTTCTGAATCCAGCTCATCAATCTTGGTGGCCACGATGACCCGGGCATTGAGGGCACACTGGTCAAACCACTTCTCCAGGTGTTCAAAGAAGCCAGCTCGGAGTCTAAGGGAGAGACCAGCCAGGGTCATGCCAGCAATCATGTCCCATGAGAAGTCTCTCTATGTTGAGACCCTGTCACTCCTTTTTCACCATTTTATTTCCGAACTACATTGTATTTCATTGTGTGGATGAATCATCATTCACTTAACCCTCCCAGCGCTGAAGGACACTGGGTGGTTTCCAACCTTTCACTCTTACAAAGAAGGCTGCAGTGAATAACCTTGTCCATATGTCAAGCATAGAAATGTTTCTATTGGATCAGTGCCTCTGAACTGGAATTGCTGAATCAAAGGTTAAAATACATCTGTGGTTTTGGCAAATACAGCCGTACTGTTGCCATCGGAAGGCAGCTTACATTCCCATCAGCAATGAATGATAGTTCCTGTTTCTTCACAGCCGCAGAGTGTATTGTCAAACTTTTGAATTTAACAATTTTGTCATGACTGAGACCAAACATATTTTCGTGTGTTTAAGACTATTTAATTTCTTTTTCTGTGTACTGTCCATTAATGTCTTTTTTTTTTTTTTTTTTTTTGAGACAGAGTCTCACTTTGTTGCCCAGGCTAGAGTGAGTGCCGTGGCATCAGCCTAGCTCACAGCAACCTCAAACTCCTGGGCTCAAGCGATCCTCCTGCCTCAGCCTCCCGAGTAGCTGGGACTACAGGCATGCACCACTATGCCCGGCTAATTTTTCTATATATATATTTTTAGTTGTCCATATAATTTCTATTTTTAGTAGAGACGGGGTCTCGCTCTTGCTCAGGCTGGTCTCGAACTCCTGACCTTGAGCGATCCACCCGCCTCGGCCTCCCAGAGTGCTAGGATTACAGGCGTGAGCCACCGCGCCCAGCCCATTAATGTCTTTTCTCAATTTCTCTGTTGTGTATAGCTGATCTTTTCTAAAAAATCAATTTCTAGGAGCTCTTAATATATTGGGGACATGAGGCTCATTGACTTTGATTTGAGTTGCAAATATGGGTTCCCGGCTTATCATTTCTTCCTTTTTAAAGTTTACGGTGCTTTTTTGGCCATGTGTTAAGATGTCAGTTCTCCCAGAATGAATCCATAGATTCAATGCAATAACAAGAAAAATATCTCAACATGTCTTCTTATGGGAACCGATGAGTTGATTCCAAAATGTATGTGGAAATACAAAGAACTGAGAATAGTGAAGACAGTCTTGGAGAAGACCAAGGTTGAAGGAATTACACTACCAGGTAGTAAGACTGAGAATAAAGCTGTAGTAACCAAGTGTGAGGTGGTTGTGCAAGGAGAGACACACGGGGCAGAAGAGGAGCGTGGCAGAGCACTGAGGGAAGGGAGAGCCTCTCAGCAAATGGCCCGGGATCAACCGGTTCTCCACGTGGGAAAGAAATGAATCTTGACTCCTATTCACACCACAAACAAAAATCAATTCCAGGTGCCTTTTAGATGTTAATATGGAAGTTTTTAAAAAGAACATCCTTAATACATAACATTGGAGACTATTTTCATGACCTTGGTGCAGGCAAAAATTTCTTAGGACACAGGGTAAACTAATGAAAAAAACTGACAAATTGGACCTTATTAAAAATAAGAACTTCTGTTCATCAAAAGATACTTTTAAAGAGCTTATAATCGGCAAAGCACAGAGAGATGAACATTTGCCATATATTTATGTGCTACAATCCTCATATGGAATATGTAACTAGCACCCATAAATTAATATGAAGAATGACAATCCACCAGAAAAAACAGGCAAAAGATTTCACAAGGCATTTCACAAAAAGAAAACCAAATGGCTAAAAAGTATATGAAAAGATACACGATGTCATTACTCATCAGGAAAATGTAAATTAAAAACACAATGAGGCACCACTATAATTACACTACAATGACCAAAATAAAAACCACTGACAATACCAACTGCTGTTGAGGTTGTGGAGCAGCTGGAACACCCCTACACTGTTGTAAACTGTAAAACTATTAAAACACTTTTGGAAACTCTTTGGTACTATCTTTTGGCTGTATCTCCTAAAGATGGACATGGACATACTCTGTGATTCAGCAATTCCATGCTTAGTTACATATGTAACAGAAATGTACACATATGCCCACCAGAAGACTTGTGTAAGAATGTCCAGAGCAGCATTACTGTTATATCCCCAAATTGGAAGAGACCCAGACATGCATCAGTAGAATGCATAAATAAAGTGGATTATATTTCTTATAATGGGACACCATACAGAAATAAAAAGTAAACTCTAGTTACATTCAAGAATATATATGTCTTACATATATAATGAAAGAGTGAGTTCTGCATGATTTAATTTAAATAAAGTTCAAAAATAAGCAAAATGAACTTAGAAGTTACATTTGTTATCCTTAGGGAAGAGAGGGGTGGTGACTTGGGATGGGTATGAGGTGGGTTCCTGGGGGGTTGGTAACGGTTCTATTTCTCATGGGAAATAGAATAAATAAATAGAATAAATGGGTAATTTATTGAGATTCTCATGCTTTTATGAATGTTTGTTATCATTCAATATACAAATCCAATTGGTTGGACAGAATTTTTTTTCTGGTTAGTCACAAGGCTAGATAACAAGGCATGGCGGTTGGTGCAAGATTCTGGAACTACGGTAGGGTCTACATTCATATCTTGGATCTAACTGCTTCCTGTCTTGGAGATCTTGGCCAAATGACTAACTCTCTGAGCTTCAGTTTCTTCATCTATAAAGTGAAGTTAATTATGGCACCTCTCTCACAGTTATTGAAGGGATTAAATACTCTCAGTGAGTAACAGCTCTTGTGGTGGTCCTTGTTGATCTTTGTCCTGTGGGCTATGGAGAGGACAGATGAGGAAGAAGGATGACGTTTGAGTAAAGAGACATTTCCTAGGTGAGGTGATGCTGAGGTGCAGGAGAAGGAGCTCAGAGGCCTGACTGTACTCCTTCCACCTCCTGTCTTTGGCCTCCTGCCCATGTGTGAACATGGGAAGTGGACTAGCCAGGTGATGATCTCCAGCTAATCAGTCCTACCTAAGACATTGTAGAGGCAGGAGAGCAATGGAAATGCCATTTAAAAGCCAAATGCAAATTTTCATGTTTGGTCCAAACTCTAACACAAAGGCCCACAAACTTGGGAGTTAGGGGAGGTAAATTCTCAGTGGTAGGATTATGGGTCATTTCTCTATGTTTCATTGTTCTTTTTCTATTTTCTGCAATGAATGTGTCACATAATTAGTATAAAATATCATACATGATATAGTTATACCTATGGTCTATATCTATAGAATTTAAAAAAATAAACCCTAAGATTACAGATGTGCCAGGAACTAGAACCCAGAAGCATCTGGCAGGGAAAACAATGTTTCTTATGAATGAGCCCCAAGCCAGCAGAGCATCCTGGAAGGGGCATGGGGGTCACTCTCACAGAAGACATTTGTGACTGCAAATAATTCCTGGACATTGGCTATTTTTTATTGCAGTTCTCATCCCTACCCTCCCTCAGTTACCTATATGTTTTCTTTTTCCAGCTGAAACTAGTCTAATCTTTGTTATAATATTTCACTTTGTTCATAAAACTCAGAATAACAGAATGAGAATAAAATAATATTCTACTCACCGTTTCTTAATTTCTAAAATTAGCTCGGATGGAATTATCACTTGCTCTATGTACTTGGCACTGGAAGTGTTGTCGATGAGCATGGCTGAGAAGCAGGAATGGGGCTTCCTGAAACGCTTTTCTTCTTCCAGGGGCAAGAAGACATAATAAATGTTTCCACTGGAGGTTGTGAAGGACTCCATGCACTCATAGTATATCTCCTCCAGACTCTCTTCATCGTCTTCGTCCTAAGCAGGGAAAAAGACTTTAGACTTGACATCATCAAATGGACTTGGGGATGTCAACCACACGTTCCTTAATAACAGAGGTTATAAACCTGTGGGCCAAATTTTGCCTATCACTTTTCTTGCCCCCATAGTGCTTTTAAAATTAGGATGTTCTACATGAAAATCTGGGTTTCCAATTTCTCTTAAAACATCAGAAAATATGATGATTGTGACCCTGCATTCTCACATGGCATCTTTGGTTGGGGCTGAGTAATGACTACACAGTCTTCATCACTTGTCATTATTTTACACTTGGTCTCCAGCCCTCTTTTCTAGTATATACCTGTGGGCATTTGAGTTTGGGATTCCTGCTTAAAAAGAACACTCATTTACCAATTCTTCCAAAGCAATACAGGAAATGAGTCTTGTAATTCCATAAATTATGGAATTCAATTTATTGTTCTGTAAATTTGAATGTGGTTTTTTTTTAATGTGTTTTGAGGACAAGATTTATTAATATGAGAGTCACTTTCCTACACTCAAAGGAGAGGTCTGTCTGCCAGCTTGGATATGGATCTTTTGAAAATAGGAAGAGAGAAGAAATGAATAGGCCAGGATGAAGCAGGAGAGGCTAAGTTGGTCCATTCAATGAAGAGGAGCTAACAGAGAGAGAACAATGGAGAGATGAGGAAAGCTATATAGTTGAGGGGTGACACCAGAGTAGGCTGCAGGAACATGAGGAGAGGAAGGTGGATTTTAAAAGGCATTGCTCTCTGTAATCTTAGCACCTTGGGGGACCAAAGCCTGAGCCCAGGAGTTTGAGGCTGCAGAGAGCTATGATGATGATGCCATTGCACTCTAGCCTGGGCAACAGAGCAAGACCCTGTCTCAAAAATAAATAAGTAAGTAAAAGCATTACTGTGAGTGAAGAATTAGATCCCTGTTCACAAAAATAAAAAAGTATGAAAGTGTGAATACTTTTGTAATTTTTTATATGTATCTCTATGGAGACTGGTCCATCAGGGACCCCAGCTTATGCTAGGGATACACACAGAATGAACACAGCAAACTTTCCCCATACCTAAGAATGAATCTGTTGCTGGCCTACCTCACTCAATGAGAAATTGTCTTGCTCCTCCTTTGCCTCCTCTTCCTTCTGCCCGTCTTCCTCCTTCTCTTCCTCTTTCTCTTCCTCCTCCTCCTCCTCCTTCTCCTCCTTTTCCTCTTCTTCCCTCTCCTCTTCTTCCTTCTCCTTTTCCTCCTTCCCCTCTTCCTCCTTCTCCTCCTTCTTATCCTCCTCCTCCTTCCTTTCTTCTTGAACCATTACATTTTCCTGGTTCAAGGAGCTCTCTGTTTTGACCTGCTTTTCTTCCAGTCCTTGAATAGAGCCCTCTTTGGACTCATCCATCTCATCGCTCAGTGCAGATTTTTCTGGCTGGCTCAGGAACTCTTCAGTTATGGAGGACTCTGTATCTTGATTTTTTTCTTCTTTCATCTCTTCTGCTGACCTGGTAGAACTTGTCCCTCTACTTACGCTTTCTTCACTTTTGCTTATTTCCACTTTCGCCCTTAGCCTTTTCCTCAGTTTTCTAATTCTCTTCTGGAAGGGCTTTTCATGTGCTTCTGTTGATGACCAACACCAAAGCACAGAGAGAGACGATTTACCAATGTTGCCTGGATCGGGCATCCCCAACCCACAAATACATAAGACTGAAGTCAGGGAGAATCAAACGTGAATTATAAAAGTGTTACCTGGTTGCCTGAATTTGAAAATGACTTCTCCAGCCAAGTTCTACAAGGAAAAACCACGACTGATTGAAGGACTGCCTTTCTATAGAGGGCCACTTCTAAGGACATCTCTTTTCTTTTCAGTAAAAGGACCCACCCTTCCCCTTCAATATCTGATGCAAGCCTTGGCCAACTTAGTTCACTGTAGTTATCTGGGTGTTCCCAGTCTAGGAAACCAGTTTTCCTTAATTCCAAGAAGGCTAGCAAACCCTTACAGCACACATGGGAAGTAATGGAATAAAAGCTCATTCTGACACATTTTTGGTAGTGATCTGGAGCAAAGGACCAAAAAAAAAAATTTATATATGTATATATATATAAATTGAGGATGCAAACAAAGCAGCGGGAATCTGCTGCATTTCATGCTAGATGGGAACAGACAGAAAGAGCATGACTTACATGATCCTGGGAGCCCCCTTATTAACCCTGAAAATTCTCTACTTCACAGGCTCTGGGTGAAGTTCTAGATATACTGTATTATGGGTAACAGTGTGGGCTGTGGAGTTTGCAGGACTGGATTTGAATCTCAGCTGGTTACAAGCTGAGTGATCTTGGCAAGACCTTTAAACCGTACGGGGCTCAGTGGGATTGTAACAGCGTGTATCCCTTTAACCCAGGTGACCAGAGTGATCCCAAAGATTAGACAATGAGCTCACCCTCCAATAGCCTGAGTCTCCACCTCAACCCAGGTGTCAGAAGGAGCATTCATTTGCAATCTAAGCAGGAATCCCTTCTGAGAGCAGAGATTCTCTGGGAAGGAGCCAGGTATCCCGTATCAGGACTCTGGCCAGGCATGTGGGAAAAGAGCCAAACTCTGGCGGCTTCAAACCAGGACATTCCAGGTATTCATGCATTTACCCAGACACATTCATTGTGTCTACATTACGTGCAACACCCTGTGCTAGGGACAATCGAAGTTGAATAAAAATTAATAAGGCATACTTGGCCTTCAGGAAACACATTCCAATTGGGCGCTCTGAATGCCTATATCTGACAACAACTAAGTTAAAAAAAAATGCTTAGAGACTGGAGGAGGGGTGGGATGGGGTGAGGAAGGTGAGCTGAGGGGTCAGGCTGAGTGGGCGGGGTCCTGCCCTGGTAGTGGACCAGAAGGACGGATGGGTTTGGGACCCGTGGAGACAGAGGGGTCCCAGAAGAGGCAGCAGGATGAGGAAGGGTGGCAGGCAGGGGGCATATGCAGAAACGGGTGATTTTGCTGGACCAGGGAGAGTCAAGGTGGGAAGCACAGAGTATGAGGCCTCTATGGTCATGCAGGGACTGTGAGTTGGATTTGGTGAGGGACTTTTGAGCAGGAGAGTAGGTGGGTTAGGGCTGTATTTTAGGAGAATCATGTGGTGGTGCTGGGTATGATGATGCAACTCCAAGTGTCATATAAATCAGCCTTTTCATTATGCATCTATGCAGCCCTGAGCCCTGAATTCTGAACCTTCACCCTTTTTTAAACTGAGAAAGAGATGGTCTCTTTAGAGACACTTTCAGCTTCTTTCTCCTTGATGTCTTGACATCGATTTCAACTCTATAGGGTTAGGGATGGCTTTCAAAGTCTAAGCAGATCAGAACAAGAAGTCAGCCTCTTGTCTTTGTGAGTGGCTGGGTGTACCATATTCCTCTCCATACCTGTTCAAAGATTTCACGCACGAAGAAGTGTTGGCTGAGGGCGAAGCTGTAGGAGTTGAGTTCATTCAGGATGATCGCTGGGTACTCCATCACTTCCTTTGTCAGGAAGACATGAAAACACTGATACCTGGGAGGCAGGTAAAGGAGACCACTATCTCAGGGGGGCTCCGCTGAGTGAGGGAGACCCCCGCCAGGAGCTATACCCCTGACTCCAAGGAGGTGGCTGAAATCTGGCACTTAGCTCTGCATAGAGCTGCCATGTGGGGGTTCCTTTTACAGTAACAGTCCTTTGGCTGTTTTTCTGATCATACAAAGAATACGTGCTTTTTGCAGAAAATTTGGAAAACACACATGAGAGTTTTCTGTGTGTTGTAATGTGAGCTCCCTTTTCCTGTCCACTGTCCTAACTCGGTCCTCAAACTTTACAGTGCCTACGTTATCCCATCAAACCCTCAAATACTCCAAGGCCCGGGCTTTCATCTGTTTCTCAGATGATCTGGGCTCAAGACCAAGGCTTGCCTAGAGTTATATTTCTGAATCTAAGTATTACAATCAATTGGTAGTGCAATTCTCTTTCTGTAAACGGTCCTTATAGGATTGGTGTACAAAGGCACAAGAAAGTTCACAGACAACTGTTTGTGATATTGAGAATCGGAGCCAATCAAAAACAGCTGACCAATGGAGGGACAGTTAAATCATTATGAAGTATCTATAGTAATGAATGCTACACAGTCACTTAAAAATTGAAATATATCTGCAGTTACAGAACAATTTGCATAGTATAAGCCACTCTTTATTTTAAAAACATTATATATGTGTATATATTCATATATATAAAAGTAAAAGTCCATAACAAGGAATCATTGGGGAGGAATGAGGGGAAATCTCTCTATGTTTGCAGTGGTTGACTTTTGTTTTTCCTTTAACAAAGAGCATACATGTTTAAATTTTAAAAAAGAGGCCCCATGTTCTTGACCCTTAAACTATTAATACATCGCCTCGAAACCTCCCTCCACAAACTTTTCAAAATTCTCCCAGAAGCTTCTTTGTTGCCTGAGGGCCGAGCTGCAGAGAACCACAACGTTCTGCAAAGTTAGAGGCACACTTTCCATCTTCAGCTCGCTGGGTAGGCCCCTGGGCTCCTACGCAGGCTGCCTGTGACCTTGAAGATGAATTCCCGGTCACCCCCTCCTGCCTTCTGGGGTCTGGTCAGCCTACCTGGATCTCATGTTCTTCAGAAAATCTTTGGCCTTTTCCAGGTGAACTGCCAGTGTTTCTTTGTGGCTCTGCTGCCTCAGTTGGTCCAAGAGCTTATCAAAGCGAGCCTCCAGAGCCTGGCAGCCACCCCCAAAACAAGAAGAAGCAGACATGAGCCCCAGAGCTCACGGAGTGAGTGACCTCCAGGGACCTGCCACTGGCACTGAGGCCTGGGCACCTGGGCAGGCCTGGGATGCCCTTTCTACAAGTGAGGCACCAAATCTGCCATCGCTCTCGCTCTCTCTGGACTCTTTTCCGTGCCTGGGGTGTTCTTCCCTGCCCATTGTACACTCCAGGACCCACATCAGATGGGACGCCTCGGGGACATGTCCCTCACGCCCACCACCCTGGTCAGGCCGGTGCCATACCTTCCATGGTACCCGCTCCTCACTCTCCCCTCACCAGTCATGCTCTAAGTCAGACTCTGAGCTGATCCCCCTCAGGCCCAGACTGCGAGGGCAGGCCAGGTGGGGACAGTGGATCTGCCAGGGCAGGGGGACTGCCAGACACAGACACTCGATTCCCCGGTTACAGAGCTTTGAAATGATTCCAGATGCTACACGGTTTGCTACGTGAATGACGTGTGTTTTCCTGTAGTAAGAACCTGGAGTATATTCCTCCTGCCCTTCGAGAATGTGACATCTTATCAGACTCCATATGTGAATAACTGACCTCAGTTACTGGACTTCAAAGTACACATAGACTGGAGAGTTCGACAGACCCTTGGAGAGCTTAGGCCACGGCAGTTTTCACTCTATCAGCAGCTTCTCTGAAGGACAGAGAGCTCACCCTGCAACAGGCCTTGGGCTATGAGGGCTCCCCGCCAGCCCCGGCACCACCCCTGGCTTCCAGGGGCGTAGTGTCATCACAGATCTCTGCTATGTTGGCTTTCAAGCCAGCTTCTCCTGAGAAACCACTCATGGGCAGGGACGCCTCAAGCTTTAATCAGACTGCACTTCCCACGAGGCCTGCTTCCACCCTGATTGAGCAAGAGACTTTAATAATCTCAGAACTCACTCACCACGTGGTGAATGTACTTTGTCTACCCCCTGTGAATGCATCCCTGTGAGGTGTGTTCATGCTATTCTCCCCCTCTTTAAACACTGAGAACCTGGGAAAAAATTCTCTTTGTATGGCAATAAACCATGTGACTCATGATATCATACTTTGATCATCTCCTTATTTTCGCCGTCTGTCTGTCCCTCTCTCTCTCACGTACTTTCTTATAGACACGTTTGATTCCAGGGACCCATCCCATAGCTGGCATCTGGCTCAAGGAGATTTCTGCTACTCCCATCTGGTCTGTGACCAAGGTGAGCCTCAGTTTCATAGCTCCAGGTTTTACACTGGGGTCTCGGATGTGGCCGCGTTCATTTTTGTCTGTGGTGGGGCCGCACCTGGTTCTCCAGGCCGTGCTTCTGCTGCTGCTCCTCCAACCTCTTCTCCAGATCCAGCTCCTGCACCGACAGCTTGCCCTGGTGCACCTCCCACAGCTGCGCTGCCTCCTGGAAGTAGCTGAAGAGATTCGAGCTTTGCCACTCCACCTGCTGAGCCAGGGCCTCGAAGGATTTCTGCAGCAGCAGAACCCAGAGAAGGAGCCTTGAGGGCCCAGCCGTGGGGCCCCACGTCTCCAACGACTGAACGGCACGGCTGTCACTGCCCAGGCACCCTCCCTCAAGGTCAACTTCTGGGCCACACCTGGGCTCCCGGCTGTCCCTCCCTGGGGTGGTATCTCTGGCCTGCCCAAGGCTATGCCCTTGGTCTGGCTGAGCCTAAAGTCTCACCTCCAGACCTGTCCTATGCCCTACAAAAGCCACTGACAGGGAGAAGATGGAGTGTGGGCCTAGAAGAAAGAACGCCCGTCTCTGGAAACCAGCCTGGGCACTGAGGTGGGGCCACACCAATACTGGCCTGGGCCGACCCACCTTCCCTGCAGCTCCCTGACTCAGGCGTCTCGGTTGAACACCTCACTTGCTGCTAAGTCCTCACACGCACCACCTTTTAAAAACTATGCATGTCTTATGCCCTCATCTGGGGCAGGGGATGGCAAATTGTGGTCTGCAGACTAAATTTGGGCCTCCCCCTGCTTTTGTTTGGCCCTGTGAGCTAAGGATGGATATTCCAGTTTTAAATGGTTGGAAAAAAGTCAAAATAAGATATTGAATGAAATGAAAATTATATGAAATTCAAACTTCAGAGTCCATCAATAAAGTTATCTGGACATAGCTACATCATTCATTTCTGCATTGCCTAGGGCTGCTTTTGTGCCACACTGGCAGAGTTGACAAGTTGTGACACAGACTTGACGGCCCACAGAGCCTAAAATAGTCATCATCACAGAAATAGGCCCTTCACAGAAACTTGTGCCAACCCCGCTAAGGCAGTAAGCGTCTTGGGCTGGGGGGTGACTGTGCGGCAGTGCTTGAGAGCCCGGGGTCAGCAGGGGCTTCCCTGGAGTTCTGTACAGCACCCATGTCCCGGCAGCTGGGACGGGCAGGGGATGAGCCTGGAGTGGCCGGCGCAGGGGGCACTGCTCTGGGAAGGGCTGGAGAGGGTGAGGGCAAGTGGACACACTAGGGACACAAAAGTTGGAGGCCCCCAGATTCTGATCTCCCGGTGACCTGGCCCCCCAGGCACCCCGCTCCAGCACCGCCTCACCAGCTGCCAGCGTCCCCACCACGCACCTCCAAGAGCTCCAGGTCCTCCTCCACCTTGCTCTGGAGCACTCCCACCATCTGGAAGAAGGACTGGTTCACCAGGGTCTCTGCCTCTGTCTCGGTGAAAGCCTTCCAGTCCAGCAGCTGGTTCTAGGGGTGGGAGGGCAGTGGGGACAAAGCAGAGCCTGGCTTAGGGCTGCGGACCCCACAGGCACAAACCGCATGCTGTGGGGCCGGCGGTGCTCAAGTCAGACCTGAGCTCCCCCCTCGAAGGACCCTGCCTCTCCTGACTTCTGCTCCCCTCAGGTCTGGAGGGGCTGGTCAGAGATGCAGGAGCTCCCCGGGGCAGCAGGCGAGGCCCTCACAGCTCAGCACTCTTCAAAACAGTTAGGCTTTCGGGGTTTTTTTAAACTGACACAATCTTACCAAGGAGGCAGGGAGGGGACATTCCGACAAAATATTTCCTCTACCCAAGAAAACCAGTCCCTGTTGTGAAGAGGTGTGGGAGTGAAGCCCCTGTCTCACCCTCTTCCGAGGTGGGCAGGGTGGAGAGAGAAGTGGGGCCCGGCAGGGCAGTCCCACCTATGAGACGGGGCGTACCCATAACCCCAGGGTGTGATCCCCATTTCTAAACAATGCACAGGGCTGTGCGTGACGCAGAGTCACAGGTGAAGCCTGAGGTGATCTGAGAGCACACACTTCATCTCATGTGGGCTTCCTAGAGGAGGGGATGTGGCCTAAAACCTGAGGATGGCAGGGGCAGCTGGGGAGGGGTCTGGTCAAAAGGAACAGCTGCAGAACACCCAGAGGCCAGCGAGTGCCTGGGGCCCTGAGGAAGGAAGGAAAGCCTGATTCAGGCTGGGGGAGGGTGGGGTGGGACAAGGCTGCGGGCAGGGCAGCAGGGACCCCCGGGAGGGCACAGCAGGCCCCGCCCCTGCGTTCCTCTGCTCAGGCCCATACCCACCTTGCAGTCCTGCATGTGGGCCAGGCACTCCTGCCAGGTCTTCTCGTAGTGGAAGCGGATGTGCATCATGCAGTCCGTGTGGTAGGTGTCTTCGTGGGCAGAAAACAGAAGGCGTCAGCCGCTCTTCCAGGAGGAGGGGACTTAGAAAGAGGAGTGTCCTCTTTGCAAAGGAAAGCAGCTTCTCCCTAGCTAAGTGCCCCCACAGCCAGGTTTATCTAGGTGAAGATTGGTGGTCCTGATTCCGATCTCTCCTTATGAAGTTCCTGACACCCCAAGATAAGGACCTCAAAGGAGAAGCACAAATTTCCTGACCCCGATTCTTGCTTCAGTTTCAGGACTGGTGAAATTCCCTTTGGGAAGCTACACCGAGTCCCACACCAGTCGCGAGGCTGCACACTAACGAGCGCTTGCAGATCCTGTCTGTGGTGCTTCCCGAAGACACGCGACGCGCAGAACGCCCAGAGCTTATTTATCTATTCTTCTCTCCGCTTCTCCTCCCTATGGTTTCCCAGCCTATAATAAACTCAGTGTGACTCCGGTGTCTAAGAGAAACAACTCTGGTTTGGTGCTCCTGGACGTTTCCAGAAACTGAAGGACCACCAAGACATTTTGTGGTGGTTGTTTGACAAGGACTGGCGGGAAGGGCAGGGTAGATGGCAGCTGGGCATGGATTTAGGACAGCAGGGAGGGCTGATTTTCACTGGAGCTGGTGAGGACAAGCTCTGAAGCTGCTTTTTCCAGTCTCCAGGGCCACTTCCTGGGCCAGGGTATCCCCACCCTTCCAGGAGGTCACTGTGATGGGCTCTCCCAGGTCCCCTGCTTCCACTCCTGCACCCCTCTGAGCCATACGCCCCCTCTGACCTCATCACCCCAGCTCAGAACCTTCTGCTGGGTTCCTATTGTCTCAGGATAATGTCTGGACTCCCCACACAGCCCACGTGGCCAGCAGAGCCTGGCTCCTTTGCACCTTCCAGCCTCTCCTGCCCCCTTCTCCTTTCCCTGAAGGCCACAGCCCTGTCTTGTTTCTGGGCCACACCACCTGCTGTATCCTGCTAGGAAGTGCTTCCCCCCTCTTGGCCTGGCCAACTCTCACTTGCCTTGCAGATCTCAGCTAGATTATTGCTTATTTGGCAAGGTCTTCCATGACCCCTAACTGGTTGTATCTGACTACGGACTCACATAGCTAGCGACCTGTCCACTCCCTGCTGTAATGTCCTGCTTTGTCTGGCTTCTGCTCTGGAGTGGAAGTGCCCCAGGGCAGAGCCACCTGCTAGTTGCCAGGGCCCAGCACAAAGTCTGTCCCTAGGAGGCACTAAATGAATGGCAGCTATTATTTAACGTCTAGGGACTTGTTCAGAAACACTCTTGGGAGCCCTAGGAGCAATAGCAGGTACTACTAACCAAAGTACCCAGGACAAGTCCAGCTGTGACACTTCATTGGCTGTGTGACCTTGGGCAAGATACTTCACCTCTCTGTGCTTCTGAGTCCTCTATTACAAGAGGACAATAATACTACTGGTCTCACTAGGTTGCTGTGAGCCTCAAAGGAGATGAAAAATTGTCACATATCTCCTGGAGCAAGGCTTGGTAAGCTTTGTCTATGAGGAGCTAGAAAGTAAATATTAATAGTTTTAGCTTAGGGCCGTACAGTCTCTGTTGTAACTACAGATGCCGCTCGACTTACGATGGGGCTACATCATGATAAACTCATCATCGTAGGTTGAAAATATCATAAGTCAAAAAAGCATTTAATACACCTAACCTACCAAACATCATAGCTTAGCCTAGCCCGCCCTAAACATGCTCAGAACACCTACAGCAGCCTGCCAGTGGGGACCTCATCTGGCGACACAGCGCGCCGCTGAGCATCAGTTGTTCGCCCCCGTGATGGCGGGGCTGACCGGGAGCTGAGGTGGCTGACACTGCCCTGCGTTGCAGAGTATCACACCACACATCTCTAGCCCAGGAAAGGATCAAAATTCAAAATCGAAGTGCAATTTCTACTGAACGTGTACCACTTTCACAGCATTGTAAAGTTGAAAAATCCCAAGTCAAGGACCGTCTGTGCTCACTCCTGCCACTTGAAGCAAAGCAATTGGAGACAATATGCATACAAACAGGTGGCAGTGTTCCAATAAAACTTATTTACAAAACAGACAGCCAGTTCATGGGCTGTGGTCTGATGACCTTTGTCGTAGAGCATTTTCACACATTACCGCGGGAGTGACCGGGCACTCCCTGTGTAAGCCGGGCACGGAACTCCTGCTGGAAATCAGCCCCACGAGCAGAGACCATCATTGCTCCCCTTGACAGCTCTGTTTCATGGAGGAGAACACTGAGGCCATAAGAGGCCCCGACTTCCCCAAGGTCCCGCAGCCAGGGTGGAGCAGAGCTGGGTGTCAAACCCATGTCTTTTACTGCAAGATCATGTGCTTCACCTCATTCTCTCAGGACACGGCCCCTGAGCCACCCTCAGAGGTGGTCACTGGAGCCATCTCTCTGTCTCCATGCTTGGTCAGGGGCCAAGGGTCAGGGGTCAGAGTGTGTGGCTGACCTGGCTGCAGGCTGTATAGTGAATGGGGGCTGGGAATTGAGGAGGGGGCTTATGAGCCCTCAGAGCTCACTCTTCCCTCCACAGCCCCTTTCCTCTCCCCAGGACCGAGGTACCACCCACTTCCTTTCAGACAGGTGACTGACTGCCTGGCTGAGCCACGACAAAGCCACTACGTGAACAGAGTTCTGGAGAGACCTGAGTGGGGTCCCATCAACGTCACTCACCGAGCTGCTTGTTCAGGGCCTTGAGAGAAAAATACCACTTATTCAGCTGAGTCTTGCTGTAGTTGGGGGGCAGGAGGTTGCTGCGGAAGGAAGATAGGACGAGTAAGCCACAAATGAACAAAACACTTACTCACCAAAGTGGACAGCATCTTCAAGGAATATAGCTCCAGAAAATTATTCATTTAAATACTAAAGAAACAAAGGGACCCCTGGGGATCTCCTGGTGCCAAAAACATACCTCTCAAAAAGGTCTTTTAATATTAATGAGTTTATACATAGAAAAAACTCCCGATTTTTCCCAGTGGGAAAAAACAAACTCTACACATCACTTGACCAAGAAAGCCTTTTCCTTGTCCTTTACACCTGGATCACAATGGGGCAGGAGGTGTGTGCCTGGGGGAAGCCCTCTGGCTCAGCCATGTGGGATCCCAATAGTCGTTTATATCCCAGGAAAACCAAGGCTCTGGATGGAGGAGGTGAGAAGACCCTGTGTACGGGGTTGCCAGCTGTAGGAGAACAGGAGGCGCATTTTCCCAGGACACGGTATCCCCACTTTGTATACCACACAGGCTCCGTCCCCGGCAGATGGGCTTCCTAGGCAGTGGGCTGCCAGGGTCTAGAGCACTCAGTGGGCACCCCTTCGAATAGCTTTACTAGAGGACCTGAGTGGGAGGGACCCACATCTGAGGGGAGCGTCCACAGCCTCTAACAGGTGCCCTGTACGATGGCAGCAGCCTCCAGCGTCAGACCCCTCTGACCCAGGCTTCCCAGCTGCAAAGCCCATGGAGCCACTCTGCTCCCCACTGCCCTCAGGAAAAGGCCCAACCCCCTCAAACCCGGCCCTGTGTGCTCCGGCCCCCACCTCATCATCCTCCCTCACCCCTGTCCATTGCTTCTTTCAAGTTTAGTGTGACATTCGCAAAGTCACACTGAACTTCTTTCTGAAGCAAATAGGTCCTGCTCTTTCTTGCCATTGGGGCTGGAAGGCCCCAGAATGTGGGTCCAGGTGGCCAGTCCAGGACCAGAGGGCCGGGAGATGGCCTGGTTTGGAGGATGCCTCAGGGGAAGGGCTGAGGGCCACACCTGCCTGGCCACTGGACCCCTCCCGCGCATACCAGATGGTCCAGAGATGGTCCAGCCGCCTCTGCTGCAGGACGTTCTGGGTCTTCAGCATGACCTCCAGTTCCTTCTTCACGGCCGGAGGAGCCCGGATATTCTCATTGGCCATGAACTCACTGGGCAGCCGGACACGTTGGCACCGTAGAGAGGGGAGGAGGCCCAGGGCAAGAACATTCAGAGCCCCAGCACCCCTTCCCTACACCACCCCCAGCCCCTTCTCCCCAACCTCTGCCTGCAATACCCTGAAGAAAGAAGGGGAGAGAGGCAGGAGGGAAGAACAGAGGCACCGCCAGGGAAGCTCTGGCACTAACAGCACGGGACCAGCAGGCTCAGATCCAGTGGGGGTCCTGATTGCCACCTGCCTGCAAGTCTGGGCCTCCCCCAGTCTGAGCCTCAGTTTCTTCTTCTGTAAAATGGAGCTAATGATGGCACCTTCCTCACTTGGTACTTGTGAGGACTCCGTAAGATGGTGCAAGCAAAACCCTAAGCACCGTGCCTGGCTCACGAGAAATGCCCAGGAAATGTCAGCTATTGCCATCGCTGTGGGCATTTTTTGACATAATGACTTCCCAGTCCCAGGCCCAGACAGGCACTTTCCCTACAGTGTCTCATTGAATCACTGAGACCTTGTTACACACAGGCCCATTACGGAGTCCGATGTGCACAGGAAGAGACAGGTTCTGCATGTTCAAGGGCTAGATCAAGGTCACACAGAAGGGCAAGGTGGAGCCAGGCCTCAGCACACTTTCCCTTCACCCCCAGCAAAAGCGCCACTTGGTGGAGGAAGCGTGGAGATGGGCCCTGTCCTCACCCTCCCACCCGTGGGGAAATGTGCTCCCGAAGGGTGGGCAGCGTCTGCCTGCAAGACGTCTGTCTGTCCTCCAGGGCCCAGTATCCACGGGGTCATGAGTAATAATACAGCACGGAAATTGTAGAGATAATCAGACGAAATGTGTTCTAACCATTTGTACTGAGCTCAGAGATGCTTATGAAGTAAGGTTCATGAAGAAACTAAGATACACAACTGCATATACTCCATGAGTCTGAAAGAGCCCGGGGGAAAATACACCAAAATACTGCGAGGGAGGGAGACTGCCCCCTCCAGCCCTTGCCGGCACCCAGTGGGCGGGGGAAGAGCTGGGCAGGGTGGGCAGCCACAGACCTGAAACTCTCCTGCAGGGACTCCTTCTTGAGAACCTTCCAGGCGTCCACCAGGCCCTGCCAGCGGCGGCGGCTGTCCAGCTCCTCCCGCAGGGAGGCCTCCATCAGGTTGACGAACAGCTGGGCCAGGGCCCTCCGGTTGCCCAGCAGGGCATGGTTTATGACCTGTGGTCACAGGCAGGCGGGGCTGTAGACAGAGCGGGGCTCGCGGGTCAAAGCAAACCTCAGTTAGAGAGGGGCGGTGGGAGGCTGGAGGGGGCAGTGGGGGTGCAGGCTGAGGGCCAAGTGGTGGTGGCAGCGTCTGAGGAGGACTGAGGGGTCAGTGGGCTCTTGAGGAAGCTGCCTGGGCTGAGCAGCCACGGACAGTGACTCGGGTCCTCCCTGAAGGCTTAACCGTCGGCCCCGACCACATGAGCTTCAACCCAGCTCCAAGGCTACAGGCGATGCTTTGTTACAGAAGGTGAAAGGAGTTAAGCACTCAGTGGGCTCTAAGTGTTTACTCTTTTTTATAAATCTGTTCCAAAAGCAGAGTGCTCATGCCATCAGGGACCAGTCACATATGGTTGTTAATGGAACTGAGACCCAATGACCAAATGAGGCCAGAGCTGGTGTATTCTTCAGCTGTTCTCCCAGGGGTTCTCGCCTGGGCACCCATGGCACGGGAGTGGGGACAATCCCTCATTGTGTGGCTCTGTTCTGCACTGTAGAATCCTGAAAACCCTTAGATGACAGTGGCTTCTCCCATTCTCCTGGGCATAGAAACTTCTCCATGTGCCACCACACATTTCCCAAAGCCCTCTAGGGAGGTGGCAGTGCCCTGGGGCGGAGCCAGAACCCTGCCACGCTCAGTGGGTAGAAATTGCAGTAATGCTTTTCAGTGGACCCGGGGTCTCATGCAGCTGCACTTCCCAGTTGGGGTCACTGGGAAGCACTCCCTCAACCTCCGGATCCGCAGCCATAGCACGAGGATAATGCCATCTACATACGACACAAGATTTTGTGAAATTAAGTGAGATAAATGCACGTAGAGCAAGCAGCAAATGCTAGCTGTTATACTGAGTAAAAGAAGCATGGGAAGTGAAACATTCCCAGGACACTGAAACCCTGGCTCTCCCAACGGATGGAATGTGTGCGGCGTAGGCACCATCCCTGATGGCGAAGGGAGCTGAGCCCTCTTATCATCCTCCCAACAAGTCCTGGCGGGTCGGTATTCCAGACAGTCCTCAATTGACGATGGATCCACTTAGGAGTTTTTGACTTTACGATGGGCTTACAGAGGTATTAAATGTACTTTCGCCTTATGATATTTTTGACTTATGATGGATTTCTTGGGCGGTGGCCCCACTGTAAGTCAAGGAGCATCTGTATCATTCTCATTTCGTGGACCAAGAAGCTCTCAGTGCTGGGGCTGAGACATTTCCGGAGCTTCCGCATCTGGGCGGTGGAGAAGGTCTGTGCTCCCTCCCTGTCCACGCTTTGTCCAGGACACACAGCAGAGACCTGGGCTGGACCCATCTGGGATTCTGAACAGTGTCCTCTTTTTGGCCTGCCGTGCTGTCGGCAGGCCTGTTACCTGACAAGCTCGGCTCTCTGCACAGGACCAGGACACCCACAAAAGCAAAATGCACCTCTGAGCAGGCAAAAGAAGAATCCTGTCTCACAGTTGAGGGGTCAGGATTTACTCTGACTTTGGAGACATCATGGACAACTTTGAACTTAGTATTTTCCAGCCCAAGGAAAGCAGCTAGGGGAGGGTGAGGGAGTAGACAGGGGAAGCAGTGGGGACACAGCCAAGGGGCAGGGTAGCCCAGCAACAGGCACTGACCACCAGTAGGAAGAGAGACAAGAACAACTAGGAAAACCAGACAGAGCAGGCAGAGCAGGTCACTCGTGAGGGCGGAAGCTGTCCTGAGACCGTGATGAGCCCAAGATGATGACTCCATAGTGTCACACCTACTGCATTGCACCTAGTAGCTGAGACACAGTGAAATCATCAGTGCTGCAGTGCTCCAAATGGTGGCACTGTGGTAGCCGTGCCTGGTTTAAGATGGCAGGGAAACGTGACATGCACTTGAGAGAGATTTCTACGGAAAATGCTTACAGTAGCAAAGACTCAGATTCCCGACCTACGAGGCCCCCTGAGTACTTGGAAATGTTACGGATGAGACGCCCACCATTCCTGAGACAGCAGGCTAGGGCACCCCGGGGTCCTGCTCCTTCTTCCATGGGCTGATCCCCCAATGGGAAAACCACTCACCATGGCTTCTTTATCCATGAGCCTGTACACATCGGGCTGCATGAGGTAGGAAGTCTTCTCTATGATTTGCACATACTTCTTCAATACATTTTTTAGCTAGAAATGGCAAAGTGCCAGAGTTAGCCACTCATTTCCTGAAGAACTAAAAGGAAACAGAGGATGCCCAATAAACCCTGCAAGCAAAAAGCACCAAGGAGCTCACTTTGTCGGCGCGGGAGAACTCCAGGGAGTGCAGTGCCTTGTCCAGCTCCTTGATCTTCTGCTTCTGGAGCTGGAACATCTTGGCCACCTTATCCCACAGCTCCGACAGGGCCTGTGCAGAGAAGTTCAGGTCAGACTGGGAGCCAGTGGGAGGGAGGGAAGGAGCAGGACCTGGGAGGCAGGCCCAGCCACCAAGGGACCCCTACCTGCATCGTGTAGTCCTCGAAGTTGGTGTCGTTTTCCACCTTTTTGAAGAGACTGTCGACATCTTCATTAGACTCAGACAGTTTTTCCAAGAAAAGTTGCCCTGTCTCCAAGAGGAGAGGTTCCATTTCCTGCAACAGGCCGGGAGGGTGATGGCCATGGCATCAAACCCTGGGAAGGAGGGAGCCCTCCCTGTAGTGGCAAGTCCCAGGCATGGTCCAACCTCAAAAACGATGATCATTACTAGACCTGAGGGGTTAAGGTCTACTAATTAACTCACAGCCAGAGGACAACGGCAGCCACGCCACACGCCCAGCACTCTGCCCTGCGCTGAGCCCTCGCTCTCAACTCACTTGATTCTCAGCACAGCCTGTGATGTAGGTTCTGGTATCAGGCCTAGCCTAGGGCTGGCGCTCAACAAATACTCATTAAAGAGGTGGCCAAACGAAAGAATACCACGTTTACTTCAGATGAGGAAACCGAGGCTCAGGTAGATGGCTTGACCAAGGCCACAGAGCTCGTGGGTTAAAGTAGAGCTGGGTCTAGGTGGGACGTACTGAGGAACGTGGCTTGGTCCTTTGGGTACAGAGACAGCTCCAGGAATCCAGGGTAGGGTGACACAAGTCAAAGAAGACTTGGGCAGAAGGGTGGTGAATGGAAATGTGGGGCTCAGAGCAATCCAGAAGGGCAAAGGCTAGTCTCATTTCAGGAACATTCTGGGCATGTCTAGAGATGAGGTCTCAGGGGAGGAATGAGAGCTGAGTGTGCGGAAGTGCGTAAGGGCCTGGCAGCACTGAGCTGTCGCTGGGGGCACACCGTTGGGCCCCACCAGCAGGACTGGGCCGGGAGGTCAAAGGCTGGGCTTTGGCGTCAGACCTGGAGGGCAGTTCCAACCTGGCCCCTGATGTGCCCAGTCAGGGAGACTCCCTGAGCCTCACTGCAGAATGGGCAACAACAGCACGTGATTTAGAGGGCGTTTGCAAGAGTTACAGGGAGCCGTACTCACAGCAAGCACTCACAGAGAGCCACTCAGACATGGCTATAGTTCCATCTATGTCTAGGTCCCGGTGAGCCACTGCGGACCTCCTAGCTGAGGAGGAGGGAGGGAGGCCGGCTGCCGTGACAAACCTGCCTTTGCCTTCAGAATGGTCTGAGAAGGGAGAAGGAGGGAGAGGGAGGAACCTCACCATCCCGATTTGAGCAATCTCCTGATGAAAGCTCGCCAGGGCGTTGTGGTAGCTCTTCCTTTTGTGCTCCTCTCGCCCTCGAAGGGCATCCATGTTTATCTTCTCGGGAACTGCGGAACAACAGCAGAGGTGATGGGGCAGCCCTCAGAGCCCCCAGGAGAGGGGAGAACACTCAGGACAAGGCTGCGCTGGCAGAGAGCACCTGCACACCAGGGCTTGGGTTCAGAGGGTGGACCCCAAAGCCAGGCCAGCATGGCATGGGCCTCAGGAAAAAGAGAAAAGATGAAGGTGGTCCCTGAGTGCTACAGGGAACGAGTCCTCAGTTATACAGTTACACGTGTCTATAATTTATGTTTTCAAAAAACGTTTTATAGAAGCAAATACATATACAAATAATAATTGCCAACACATTTACGTAGCACCTTCCATGTAGTAGGTATTGTTCTAACTCAATCACTCCTCATGATGAGGCCAGGGGGCAGTTTCTACTCCTGGCCTCATTTCACAAGTGAGGAGACTCAGGCACGGGGGTTAAAGAACGGTTGGCCAGTGTGTGAGCAGGCTGCCTGCCCCAGGGTCTGCTCACACCCCGCTCTGCTGTCCCCTGCACCCAGCTGGGAAGCTGGATACCATGTGGGTTAATGGGGGAAGCAGGGGTGCCATTGTGGAGGGGGGTTTACTTTCTCGTTATCTCCCTCGTTTTTCCACAGTGAGCATGTATTGCTTTTGTATCATCAAGAAAAGGGGGCCGGGCGCGGTGGCTCACGCCTGTAATCCTAGCTCTCTGGGAGGCCCAGGTGGGCGGATCGTTTGAGCTCAGGAGTTCGAGACCAGCCTGAGCAAGAGCGAGACCCCATCTCTACTAAAAATAGAAAGAAATTATATGGACAGCTAAAAATATATATAGAAAAAATTAGCCGGGCATGGTGGCACATGCCTGTAGTCCCAGCTACTCGGGAGGCTGAGACAGGAGGATCGCTTGAGCCCAGGAGTTTGAGGTTGCTGTGAGCTAGGCTGACGCCACGGCACTCACTCTAGCCCGGGCAACAGAGTGAGACTCTGTCTCAAAAAAAAAAATAAAAAAAAAAAAAAAAGAAAAGAAAAGGGGCCTCCATATTGGGAGGCCAGGACAGTGCAGGACGAAGGCAGTGATTGTAGATGGAGAAACGCTATAGTGAAACTGCCGGGAAGTCCTGAGCGATGTCCTTTAGCCAACCGTTTGTCATCAGCAAATGCCCACTGCGCGGACAGCCCCTGGCTGCCCCCAGCCCCCTGCACAGGGGAGGCAGCTCAGGGGAGAATGCCGTCTAGGTTCCTAGGCCAGGCAGAGGAACACAGTGGGGGCTTCAGGGGCTTCCTCAGAGGAGCTGCCAGTAGACACCACCCCCCAGGGCTCTCTGTGGCCCAGGGCAGGGCTGCTGGGGGCGGCTCACCCATAGTGTCCATGAGGCCACGCACTTCTCGGGCAGCGGCAGCACTCTCGCTCTCTTGGACTTTCTCCCTGTGGGCTATTTCCTTTTCCCTGAGGCACAAGCAGAGGAGAATAAAGCTGTGGCCCCCCCATGACACCACCCAGGGCAGCTCTGGCACATGGGGGAGTGTCCGGAGTGGCTGCCCGGGCCCCAATTCCAGAGACCCCCAAGGCAGTGCTCAGGCTCCCAGCAAATGCTGCCTGCGTGTCCCCTGCCAGCAGATGCTGTGGGTCCCCAGACAAGAAGTCGCTGGGTCTCCACCCTGAGGGTGTCTGCTTCCGCTCCGGAGCCATGGTCCACCTGGGAAAACAGATTGGAATGGCACGAGCAGCCCGAGAGCCAGGCCGTGCTGTGCTCCAGCACACAAGCTCATTCACCCCTTCAGCAGCCCATCCTGTGAGGCAGCTGGGTAACCCCACTTTCCAGGAAGGAAGGAGCGGGGGCTCAGAGGAGCCACTGTGTGAAGAGAGCTGAGACTCCAAGAACAACCCTGTGACACTAAGGCCCAGGGGGTTCAGGTGAGGGAGGACAGAGTTGGGATCCCAGGACAAACTGTCTCAGCAAGGTGGACCAGGGGGGTGGCCGTGACGCTAACTTTGGAATAAAAACTCATGAATGTGCTGTCTATGGGGCAAACATCACAGAAACCCGCAGTTCTCGGTGACCGCTGCCATTCCCTGGGCCCTCGTGTGTCCAGCACCTTCCAGCTAACTTCTCAGTTAGTCCTCTCTGCACACCTAGCAGGGAGGGGACTGGAGGGCTGGGCTGCAGCTGATGGGGCCCAGGCCAACGCTCTAGAGGTGGTCTTTCAGGCCTTGTCATTCCAAATGCACCTGACCAAGGCAGCCCATAGGAGCCCACAGGACGATGAGAACTGCTGTCAGCTCTGGCTTCTTGGCTGCCTGCCCTGGGGACTTGGGAGCTTTGTTTACACTAGTGGTCATCTACCCCCTGCCCTGAGCTGGTCACCACTCACCCAGGGGCCTTGCCATAGGTGCATGGGCACACAGGTGGACTGGCCTTGGCTGGCTGAATTTCAAGCACCTGAGCCCTATGCTCTGAGGCCTAAGGAAGACGGGGCACCCTGGCCCTGCCACTCATCAGTTCGGCCCAGTCCGGCCTCTCCTGGCCCCTCAGAGCATCTAGGGGGAGCTGGCCCCGGTGGCCAGGGAAGGCCCAAGAGCACTGGCCCACAAAGGGAAGCAGAGAAAGAGGAACAGGAACCCCAGGGGCTGTGCTGTGTGGGGAAGCCCAGGGGGCAGGGACTCTCAAGGAAGGAGCTCACCCCAGGAGCAGGGTTGACAGAACGGCCAGCCAGAGGGAGGGGAGGGACAGTGGGATGGACATTTGAGGACAGGCTCCCTGCAGAGGGAGAGGGAGGCTGAAGGGGATGATGCCAGGAAGCCAAGGCTGTTTCCCAGCCCTGAGAGGAGCCAGGGGCAGCCAGGAGAGCAGGGAGGTCCTGCCTGCGGTAAACAGGGGATGCACGGAGCGGGGACTGCAGTGGGAGGAGCTGGAGGTGGGTGACAGGTCAGGCAGGGGGACATGGGCCGGAGAGTCTGGGCCTGGGTGGGCCAGTGGACTTGCCCATCTGTAGGTAGTTAAGGGTACTGAGGGTCAGAAGCCTCTGGGGTGGTTTCCCGGGGAAAATCCAAAGGTCAGGTCAGGGCAGAGACCTGTACCCAGCACTGGGTCTGTCCCTGACCCAAAAAGAGTGAAAGGGACAGCAAGGCAGGTAGAGCAAGCCTGACTTCCTGCCCCAGAGTCCCCAGCCAGGCAAGAGGTTTATGGCTTATGCAGAGTTTCAAGAGCCCAAGGGAAGCCCGGCTCCTGTCTTATGCTCCCAAGAATCCTGGGAGGAAAATCCTTTTCTTCCCTTTTTTCCCTAGTTGAGGGTCTGAGCTCAGCAGACTGAAATGGCCTGCTTAGGAATCTCAGGTTTAACTTCTGAACTTGGAAGTTCACAAGGAACTCCTGATCTCCCTGCCCCACCCCACCTGCTCCCATCTCCCTGCTGTCCACCAGCATTCTGGCTGGAGACCTAGGGCCCTGGGGAGCCCTCTCCTCCCCTCCAATCCATCACTGGGTCCTGTGGGTTCTGCCTCCAGAAGACACCTGAAGTCCACTCCTACTTTCCCTCTCACAGCCACCACCAAGGTTGTCAGGACAAGTGCAGTGAGCTCCTCCTTGGCCTCCCTGACTCTTCTTGCAGTCCCCCACACTCTGCACAGAGCTACCTGAGGGACCTCAAAAATGCAAATCAGCTGCTCATAGCAGTAAAGTCTAAAACACTGACTGTGGCCTGCAAGGCCTCTCCCAGCCCTACCTCCTGCCCTCTTTCCAGGCCCACTGACCTTCAGCCTCCAGGAATGGGCCAAGATTGTTCTCCTCAGAGCCCTTCCCCCATCCTTCCCCTCCCTTCCCCTCTGGTCCCAGCTGAGGTCCCTCCTCAGAGCTTTCCTGACTCCTGTCCCATAGCCCCTGTCCTCTGGGTCAGAGCCTCCCCACCACTGGGAGGACATGTTTGTTCATTTCCATTTGAGGCCTCCAGGTCCATGAGGGTGGGATCTCCACAGCCAGCACCTGGCCCTAAGCACACAAGCAAAAATTATTAGAGGAGGGAGTGGGGAGAGAGAAGCAAACCGCCCTGCAAAGTAGGTGCTATCACCTCCTTGTTTTAGAGGAGATTTCATTCCTACCTGGTGCTCATCCTGTGGAAGGTCTTTTTGAGTTTTTGAAGACTCTAAGGCACCCCCAGTGTGTGGGAGTGGGGCCTGGACAGCAGGACCTACCTGTAGAGAACAGGGTTTTCTGTGACCCAGTCATTAGGGAGGCTGTGCGCCCACTTCTGCTGCCGAGGAGACATTATCTCCCCTTCAGGAATCTCCACCTTCTTCATCAGGGGTGTCCTGCCACTCTTCGGGGGCACACAGTGCTCTGCAGCCTGCTTCCTGCTGATGGCCAGGGAGTGGATCAGCTGCACCTGAATCCAGGGAAGACCACGAATGAGGAGGTGGTCAGAGCTGCTGGGTCCCCAGTGCCCTAAGGCTGACTGTGCCTGTCTTAGAAAGACACCTGGGAACCTGCCACTAGTAAGGCACTTTGCAGGGAGGCCTTCAACCCCAGGGCACACCCCCTGCAGGAGGGGTCTCCTCCTCTATAACAGTCATTCCGCCCCTTCAAGAAAGGCATTTTTTAAGAAATTTACATGAAGACCAAGATGCACATCAGCCTTCCAAAAATTATATTTTTATTTTTATTTATTTATTTGAGATGGGGTCTTGCTATATGGCCCAGGCTGGTCTTGAACTCCTGAGCTCAAGGAATCCTCCCACCTCAGTCTCCTGAGGCATGTGCCACTGCACCCAGCTTCAGCCTTTTTTATAGTCAAAAAGATTTGGAAAAAAGGAATGGTCCAATAGTAGGGGATTGGTTGAGTCAACATGGTATGTTCCTTAGATGGAATGTTAGACATTTATTAAAGATGACACTTACAAAGAATTAAATTTTTTATTACATGAAGAAGTGCTTGTGAGATGATATATAGTTAAATGTATCAATTTAAAACATCAATTAAAACTTATAACCAAAATTATACAGCATGATCTCAAACTGTAAAATGTACAGAAAAATGACCTGGAGGAAGTGTGCCAAGCGTTAAGAATGGCCTGTTGCTTAGAGGGAGTAGGATTGTGTGAGTAATTTAATTGTTTCTTTGGTTTTTTTATACTTTTATAACTTCCAAAGGTTCTACACAGGGCATTATTTAGGGCTCAAATTAGGAATGAAAATCTCTTTTAAATAAACAGCACAGAACTTCAAAGGGTTCTGGTCTATGTGCTTAAGATCTCATTTTGTTTGCACAGTGCTTTGGAGAGGACAAGGCAATTTCAGCAATTAAAGAGGGTTTTACTTTGATGCAGTTATGGGAGCCACAGATCAACAAGCAGGTGTGAAGTATATGGATGCCCACGGGCATGGGATAGGGTCTGTGAGACATTGTTAAGGAGAAAAAGTAGGTTTCAGAACATTAGTACAGAATGGAAACAATTTTTTAAACAGAAAAATTAGAAACGCTTTTATGCATGGGAAAAAGACACAGGCGCCTAATGGTTCATCCAGGCTATTTCTGAGTAATTTAAATTTAAACTTTTAATTTAAGTTTTCTAATTTTCAAGAATAGACATTCTAATTTTGTATTCGTACATTTTAAGAACCAATAGGAATTATTTTTAAAATCAAAGTAATTTCAAAGTCCATATTTCATTAGATTCCCAGGCCGGGAAGCCCTCGGAGGGAGGAAAGTTTGGCGGCAGAGGGGGCGGGGTGGAAGCAGAGAGAAGCGGGCCCTACCTCAGCCTCGAAGATCTGCTGGTAGATTTTCCCATTCTGAACCCGGGTCACCTTCCCCACCGACGACATCCTGGCCGCTGGCTGGAAGCCCCTGCTGGGAAGCCGTCCTTGAGGACGCGTCTGGGGGTTGGTCCCAATTCCGACCCGGATCTCAAACCAATCCCACGGGGTGGGAAACCGACGCCCGCCCCAAGCTCAGGTCCTGGCGGAACAACAATTGGCCCCGGAGGCGGCACTCCCCGCCCCCCCCCGACCCAGGCAGGACCCCAGAGGCGGGACCCTCGGCCGGGGACGGAGTGGCGGGGGGCGGGGGGAAGTAGGCGGGTGAGGGTGGGGGAGGTCCTCACGCAGGCTCAGGGTTTTAATTTTAAACAAAACGCAGAAGGGAGGGAGCGCGGAACAACGATGGAACTAACCTCCGAGGACCCCCAAACTCGCCGAGGAGCCCGGCTTTCCCCGCTGCGGCGGGAGCAAATCCGAGAGGGATTTTGGGGACGCGAGTAATACAGGATTATTGTTTGTGTTTCACTCTGCCAAGCTCTTCTGGGAAAAGTCAAGGCGCCCACGGTGTCAGCTGGGATTGGAACCCAGCTGAACTCGAGTCTAGGACTCCACCCCCACCCTCCAGGAGACGCAGGGAGGGTGCAGTGACCGGAGGAAGTAGCTTGATTCTGGCCACGCTCCTTCTGTCCCCCTCCCGAGCCTCCCAAGCAGCCTTGGCAGCCCCTGGACGTCCCCCTGAGCCCAGCCCGGCCGCGGCCCACCTGCAGAAAGCACCTCTCAAGTCAGCCGGGACCGTTCGCGTCCCAACAGCAGCAGGACTCGCATAGTCTCCAAGGCAACGCGAAGGGGCGGGGCCGCGTTCGCCACGCCCACGCCTGCCTTCCCTGGGAAGGGAAGTTGCCCTTAGCAATGGGAGCGCCACACGTGGAGTAGTGACACTCTTAATCAACTGCTTCCTTAAATGCCAGTTTCTTCTCTGTACAAGGGAATACCTACCTCAGGGCTGGCAGGAGCATCCAGAGCAGCACAGCAAATGTTCTGAAAGAATAAGTCTCTTCTCCAAGAATAATAAATATTATAACATCTGAATTAGTTTTGTTCCTTTAAGAATTTTATCTAAATGGAATCATACAGAATGGACTCTTATGTTGGACTTATTTCATTATATTTGTAAATTTCATCCATATTTTTGAATGTGGCTGTTTATTTTTGTACAATATTCCATTTTAAAAAAACATTTTATTTATGCTTCCTATTATTGATGCACATTTGGATTTTTTCAATTTGGAGATTACCATAATGCTATTCTGACCATTCTTTTGTGTGATGAAGATATGTAGGCGTTTCTATTGGGTGTATACTTAAGAGTGGGATCGTTGGGTCATAGAGTATGTACACGTCCATCTTTAAGAGGTACTCCGTTTTTGAAAGTGGCTGTACCAGTTTACACACACAGAAGGGCCTGAGAGTTCCAGTTGCTCTACATCCTCACCAACATGTGCTATGGTCTCTTGTTTTTATTTTAGCCTTTGCCTGGTGGTATCACATTGTGGTTTTAATTTGCATGTTCCTGATTAGTAAAATTGTCAAGCACCTTTGCATATGTTTGCTGGCCACATGGCTATCTTTTTGTGAAACGCCTAGTCAAATAGTTTGCCCAGTGTTTCTGTTGTATTGTCTGTCTTTTTTCTTATTAATTTATGGGAGTTAGTTACATATCCTAAATATGAGCTTTTCCACATAAATATCTGGCAAATATTTATTCCTATTCTGTTCTTGCCTTTTTACTCCATTAAAGGTGACTTTTGATGTGAAGTTCTTAATTTTAATAAGACACAATTTACCGATTTTTGTCTTTAGGAGTGGTATACTTTGTGTTTTACCTAACGTCATGAAACTATTCTCTGATGTTATTTACTGTAAATATTGTTGTAAACTTTCACATTTAGATTTATTTTTTTTCTTACAGTGTGAGGTAGGAGTCAAGATTCACCTCTTTCCCACGTGGAGAACTAGTTGACCTGGGCCATTTACGGAGAAGACTATCTTCTCCCCACTGCTCTGTTGGGCCTCTCTTCTCATATACAAAATATCTTAATGTGTGGGTCCGAGTTGGACCCTCAATTCTTTCTATTTCGCCTAGTGTTTGTCCTTGTACTAGTAGTGCACACAGCCTTGATAACTGCAGCATTAAACTGTCTTAATATCTGGTAGTATGAGTCCTCCAACTCTGTTCTTCCTCAAGATTATCTTGACTCATCTTTGCTCTTTGTATTGCCATGTCACTTTGGAAATTGGCCAGTCAGTTTCCACAAGATAAGTGATAAGATACTTTATAGTGATTGTATGAATTTGTTGACCAATTTGAGGAGAAGAAACATCTTACTAATACATTGCAAAAAATAAAACACAAAAACCAAACCAAAACACCATCAGATAAAAAGAAGAAATGATAAACTGGGAATAAATATTTGTAACTCATATCACCAAGCTCACATCCCCAATATAAAACAATCTCCTAGAAATTGCTAAGAAAAACAGCCACAAAGTAGAAAAATTGGCAAAAGACATTAACTCTCATTTTACAGAAAAATAAACTTTAATGCAATAACTTTAAATGCATGAAAACATGCTCAGGCTCAGTCATAATATGACAAAACTGTTAAATTCAAAAGTTTGACAACACACCCTGAATTTGTGGAGAAACAGACAAGTGGTCCCCTCCTCTCTATGCCCGTCATGTCCAGTGCCCTGTGGCCTGAATGCATGGGGGGTGACCATGGGGCCCCAGAGGACATAGGGCACCAAGAGCAAGCAGAGGCTGGTTGGTGGGGACCGCATGGGGCCAATTTCAAGAGCAGAGCCTTTGGTGCATTGTGCATATATGAGCCCACGTGGCGAGACGGGGCTCACGTGCACCCACTGTCCTTGGCCTGCTCATGCTCCCTTGTACACACCTGGCCTTTGACCCAAGACCTGGCTGCCCTGTGCTCGATGTCCACCCCCACTGACCATGTCAAGAGGCCTGTGCACCTGTGTGCGCCCAAGCCCAACCCATAGCAGACACCCATCCAGTGTTGATGGAGCCTGACACCATGTCCTTGCTGAGCACGTGCTTATGCAGGACCACATCCAAACCCTTATTGTACAGTTGGGAAGCTGAGGACCACAAACAGGCAGAGACTGGCCCACATCAAAGGAGATAGGTAGAATCCAGAGGATAAGGGAGGGTTCCATGTCTTCAGACACATTTAATGTCTTGTCTGAGCCTGCATGAGGGTGGCATGGGAGTGAAATTCAGCATAACAGGTAATCCTAGAGCTCTACTACCTAAGATCGTCAGCAGGTTCTTTGAAATATTATGCTTCTGTTAATACATTCTATGTGTGCCTTATCTGGATCCCTGGAAACAAGAGACCTAGTAGCCTTGAAATAATGTTTCTTCATGGTGAGTGTCTCCATCTAGCATGATCTCCAAACTCCCAGAACCCAGAACTTCAGAGCTGGCGCTCCTTGCCTTTCCCCCAACACATGTGAGAAATGGCCCATTTTACATCTGCAGATTCTAGCTCACGTGTTGCTGCTTCTGAGAAGTCTTCATTAATTTTAACACAGTCAGAATTAGTGGTTTCCTTTTCCTAGTCCCCATAGAACTTTGTATGGGTCCGTGTTACGTGTAGTGGGTTGGATCACAGAGAGTTGTTTACATAGTAGCCTCTCCATTTCAATATGGGCTTTCCGTGGGTATTCACTCACTATTCATTCAAACCATGATGATTGATCTTGGTAAGCAAATTCATTGTCAAAAGATTGATTCATCTTTGCCTCATTCTTTCATTCATTCCAACATTCTGTTCTGTTACAGGGGTGTGCTTGGTGAAGGTGAGCAAAACTTGAGAAGGCCTCTTTCTTCATGGAGCTGATATCTCATCGAGGGAGTGGGCAGATATTGATCAGATCATTCACAAAGAGTTATATGACAAATAACAATAACTGACATTTATTAAGAGTTTAGGATATGTCAGACACTAGCTTAAGATGTTCATGGGTACTAATATGACTAATTTTTTTCTCAAAACAAAGGTGGATCTTAGTGGGGGTTATCCTCTTTCTATAGATAAGAAAAGTGAATGAAGAAAGGCAAAGTAATTTGACCAATGCCACACAGCTGCAAACTGGTGGTGTGGGGACCCCAACGCTCTGAGTCCTAGTTTTCTCACTTTCTAAAAGCAGAACGGCAAAGTTGTGGAGATTAGGCTAAAGAGACAACTTTGCAAACCTAGCAATAGGACTGGGTTTATACTACATGTTCAACTAACAACCGAATTGCAATTGCTCTGAGGTGGCTGGAGATTCCCCCCGCCCTGTTGGTGGGGTCCTCACAATACTTGCACAGGCTTCATGAGAAACTTTGAGTGGGCAGATTTTGTAGGTCCTGGGCCATGTCCCTACACTTCAGCATGAAGAATTTGAGTAAGTATGGGGCTCTGCACAAGGACAAATATCTAAGCATCCCGCCCTGGCATTTGGGCCTCCCCAGCACCCTGAACCTGCACATGCCACCTGGCTCTCCCTCCTCAAACATGCTTGGGGCTCACACACTCACACAACTTCGCTCTTGTTGTTCCCCACCTAGAATGCCTGTCTACCCTGTCCGCGTCCTCAGACAAGTGGCTTTCCCAGTGACCAGCCCTCATGAGAGAGAGTCTGTGCATCTCCTTTGTGACCAAGGCCAAGGTCAGCTCTGTCCATTCCTCATTGCAGTGGCCTGGGAGAGAGAGCTCAGTGCGTGCCCGCTTGTCCTGACAGAGTCGGGGCTGGGATCGTGGAGTTCCTCCTCTCCCCCACCATAAAGCCCGGAAAGAAGAAAGCAGTGAGGACCCTATTGGACTGAAGGCCACACTCTGTTCCAGAGAAAATAGGATCTGATGGTTAGACTCTTCTGATGCAGACATTTTACCACCTTCCTCAGTGACACAAAGTTCTGCCTTGTACGTAAACTAAGTGCTTCTTAACAAGTGACCCCCAAGGCTGCCTACCCACAATGGATAGTAGAAGTCAATAATGAGCAAAGTTTGTTCAATAGACATTTCTTTAATTTTTGATCTGTTTTGCCAAGGGAATGAAATAATCCTGAGACTTCATCCCTCGGCCCAGTTGGCCATCCCATGAGTGGACAATGCTGTCTACCATCTGCGGGGACAGTGCCGGCACCATCACATCTCATTGCAGGGGACAGCTGCTGGTTAGCTGGACTGAGTCCTCTCTGGGGTGCAGACATCCTAGCCTGGTCTTGGACCAGAGGTTGGAGACCAGTGTCAGCTCTCTGAGCATGTCATCAGCATTTGGGTAAACTGCCGGGAACTGTGCCCTGATTTCGGTTTTCTGAGCTTGACAAGACTGGGGTTGTTGATCAGGGTCTGCAGCAGGAGCCACCTTGTCCTGGACCTAGCTGAGACGCGTGGACCTAGGAGAGAATAAGAGAAGACAGACTGGAGGGGTGTGGGAGGGGGCAGCTTGCCTCAAAGACTTTTGGAAGAGCTGCCTGGAATGTGCGAGGTGTGGCAGAAGGAGCTGGACTCCTGGGAACATGAGGGAGGTTGGAGGGATGTGAGTCTTCCCTGAGACCTGGGTATCCGCAGTGTTGGGAACAGCAATGAACACAGTCTGCACCCTGAAAGGCAGGAGAGCTCAGAGAGCTTGTGGCAGGGCGGAATAATCAAATCAGCCCAGGGCATCTGGCACACAGCCTGGGATATGGGTTGGAGTCTCAAACAAATGGGAAACAGAGGACTCCACTAGCAGAGCTAGAGTCATTTCCAGGCAAGGCAGGAGGCCAGGTAGCAGGACAAGGACACAAGGGCTGAGTGGGTCCCATAGCCAGGCTGACTGGGAACTAAGCCTCCTGAACTCCCTGGTTGAAGGGCATCCAGGGCATGGAGTATGGAGAAAGGGGGCAGGAAGGTAGAAACTGGGGCAGCTCAGGGATCCCAGGGAGCCCAAGGGTGTTTATTTCCTGCTGTCTGAACCCAGCGGAGGTTCCAACAGGAGACTTTACCTGCTGACTGGTCTATGTAGCAGTATTTGATGGCCTGCTGCAGCTGCCTCTCCCTGTGGTCTGTGATCAGGATGTGACAAAAGCTGACGAGCACGGGGTTGGTGTGATAGTGGTCCACATAGAGCATGCCGATCCATGCCCTGAACCCTGAAACCCAGAGGCGGGTCAGACCGGGCAGTGCTCCCCGACATGACCCAGTTTGTACTTTTTATAACTGCAGAGCCAGTTTTCTCCCCAGTGGTGCCTGAGTCCTTGCTGAGCATCTAGAAAATGAGGTCTAAAGATCTGGAAAGATTCTTAGGAATCGTATTCTAATCTGTCCATGTTATAGGGAACTCAAAGCTCAAAGGAGCTAGGAGCAGCCCGGCTAATACTGAGCAGCATCGGTACATTTATCGAACGGATGAATGATGAATGATCGTGAGCTAGAAATAAAAGAAAACTACTTTCTCTTCCTCAGACATGGCTTTGATTTTGGAGTATTTCAACTAAACAGAACATTTTCTTAACTAAGTTTCCAACTAACAATGCTGATAATTCTGAGATGTGTTCATTCTCAAGATTTTCACAGCGGTGCACTCATAAGACAATCTAATTGTTTACATAGACTTCCACTACCTCTGACTGCCCCTCCTGCAAGGTCTGCCAAATGGGCAGCTACTTAATAGCCTTGAACTCCCTTCTGAGCAGCAGGCAGCGCATGTTCTTACTACTCAGCTTTAAGGCCTCCATCAAAGGTAAGCTCTGAGCTCCAGGGAAGGGTGTGAGCTCCAGGCTGGGCGGCTGCCGCAAGCCTGCAAAACCGGCCCGCCCCAGAGGATGTGGCCAGGCAGGGGCTGGTCGCTCACCCATGTCTGCTCCCTCGTAGCCGCTCTGCATGATGGTCCTGTCGATGCGCGCGATGAGCCACGTGCCCAGGATGCAGCTGATGAGCAGCCTAGAGAGGCAGGCGCCCAGGCCCAGCAGCACGTTGTAGTAGAACAGAAAGTAGTTGAAGTTGTGGAACGCTTTCCTGCAGACAGAAGCCAGCCGAGGGAGCCCCCTTCAGTAGGGCGAGGAGGCTGGGCAGGTGGGCTCTGGAGTCCCCCCAGACCCAGGGTCAAATCCTACAACCCCCGGTGCATGGCTTTGCCATCGCACGCCGTAATGGGGGACCAACTGCTCCCAGTCACAGCACTAGTGTGAGGTCCGGCTCAGGCCCAGTGTGGAGGGGCTGAGAGCACAGTGCAGGGTGAGGGTTCGTGGGCACTGTAACTGTTTGATGCGATGTGTGGGGTTTGAGGCTTCCTGTAGGATAAGAAATCTCACAGGGCTACAGTTGGTTCAGCGGCTATAGCAGAGGGTGGGCTTCCCCACTGTCTGTTGCAACAAGAACCTGCCCGCAGCCAACGCTGTTCCGAAGTCTTCCAGAGGAAACTCCCCAAGGGACCCCCTGATCTTGTGGTTTCCTGTGGCCTCTGGGATAAAGCCCAGACTTTGCATCCTGAGTTTCAGGACCCCTCTGAGAGGGGGCTTACTGGTCTTGTCACTTTGTGTCCCCTCCCTGTCCTCCCTGTGTCCCTCACTGTCTAAGGCCACTGCATGGCAGGCAGCCATTTGAGATTCTCACTTTTTTCCTGACTCATTCTGCCCTTTTGTGCCTTCCTGCCTTTGTCCTTGCTGTGCTGGCTGCCGGCCATGCCCTCTCCTCCTTCCTACAGGCAGAAATCCTGCCGCCCTCCTGACCTCGGCTCCAGCATCCCATCTGCAGGGAAGTAACCACCCCGCCTCTCCTCCGCCTTCCCACCTCTCTACCCTCATCATTCAGGTTTCTCTTGTAACCCTTTGCACCTTCCAGAGTCGTCTGTTGTCTATGTGCCAGTCTGTTCCAGTGGACTGAGCATGTCACCAGTAGGTCGTGTCGGGGTTATCTCTTTACTCTCAGTGCCCCTGTTTTCCCTCAATGAGTGGATGGCATTGAATGAACGAACTAGAAAGGATTATCATGTGCCAAGCGCTATTGTTCTAAGTTCAATTTCTTAACACATTTCACCCTTACAGCACCTCTTTGAGGTATGCACAGTTCATAAAGGGGGAAATCGTAAAGGGGGAAACTGAGGTTTGTAAGTGTTCAGGAAGCTCCCACAAGGTCACACAGCTCATTGGGTGGAGCCAGGACCTGGCCCAGGCAATCTGGCTCCAGAGCCCACCCTTGGCCCCCCCGCACCACACCCTCTCAGAGAGTGTAGAGCCTGCCTAGGAACCTGCCAAGGGGAAGGGGAAGGGCCGGGAGACCGCCAAAGCCAAGGCCGTACAATCCACTGGCCTCACCCTCACCTGTTGTTGAGAGCCAAGGGCTTCTGCTTGTCAGCTGAGCCCAGCTTGGGCTGCAGGAAGAAGCCAGCAGCGATCCTCACCTGCAGGATCATGAGACCCACGACAACGGATGTGGTGAGGCTGAAACACAGGGTGGGGCTGTCGTGAGGTGGCCTTTCCAACTCTTCTAGGCCCTTCTCTGATGCCCAGTGAGAGAGAGGAGAGAGACGCTGACCACTCGGCAGAACAACAGTAGCATGAGCTCCTGTTGTACAAAGCATTCCCACACCCACTGTGCAGGTAAGGAAACTGAGGCTCACAAAGAGGAGGTGACTTTCCCAAGACCACAGGCACAGGTCTTCTGTCTCCAGATCCCAGCCCATTACTCCAGGAGTTCACTGATGTTGGCTTTCACCAGGGGTGGCAGCTGGGCGAGTGGCTTAGCAGGTTGAGAAGCAAAGAAAGGAATGGGTTTTCCGGAAGTGCTTGAGAAGGGTGCGAGAGAGTGGAAAGGACTGGCTGTACCCCAGAATCATGGGTGGCTGTAGGCAAGTATGGAACCAAGCAGGTTAGAGCAGAGAGGTCCCTAGAGAGCGCCACATGCTGTGTTGACACCCCCTGAGTGGCAGTGCGGGGTAGTGGTTAAAAGGAGGCTTTGGTTTCAGTTTGCCCAGTTCCAAATCTTAAGTCACCCCACTCCTTGGACAAAACTCTTAGTGTCTCTGTGCCTCTGTTTCCTGGTCTGCAAAATGGAGGGCAACATTAGCACCAAATTCATAGGCTGTTATGAGAAAAGACACATAGTAAATGCTCAATGCTACTGGCTTGCACTTTGTCTTCCAGATGTGTAAACAGATGTCCAGAGAAGGGAAATAACTTACCCCAAGCCACACAGGAGCCCCCAAAGCTTAGCTAGCGTTCCCTGCCTCCTTCCATCATACTGTCTTGCCTCTCACTTTACCTCCCTAAACCTCAGTCTTCCCAGGTGGAAGATGGACATAAGTGTATCCCATACATCATACACAGTTGTGAAGAGGGAAAGGCAGCTTTTTGTAAACTGTAAGGTTCCCATCCCTGAGAATTGCTATTATGGCCCATCCCTGGGCCAGAGCTAAGATCACAGGCCCAGAGAGCAGCTGGAAGGGCACCCCAGCGCCCAGACATGGAGTAACAGGACACCCCGCCCACCCAGCACTTACATCCCGATGCCCAGCCCTTGGAGCATCTCCAGGGCCTGGTTGTGGATGACGGGCAGCACCAGGCCGTACATGATCGCCATGCCGCACAAGCTCTGCACCACGTGGATGATGAAGTAGCCTGGGGGCCGAGGGAGCCGGTGGTCACCCCCAGGCCCCTCTCTGCATTCCACCCTCTACTGTCCTCCCGCCAGAGGCCCTGGCATGCTTGCCAACCCTGTTCCTTCTGCCTGGCATGGCCTCCCCTTCCTTCCCACTTACTCCCTACTCACCCTGCCAGGTGCAGTTCAAATGTCAACTCCCCGAGAACACATCCGAGCCCTGCCCTGGACGTGGATAGTTACTTTCTCCCCAGGGTCACCATGGACCTTAGCATAGAAGCCCCGTGGGTTCAAGACAAGTGGTGAGGGTGACCTAGAGAGTGTTTGTTTCTCTCTCCGTCCTGAAGGGCTCTCAAGGGCAGAAGCCAGGGCTGCTTCCGAGTCTCCTCTCTCCTCCCCACCCGTAGCCAGGACTCTGCGGGCGACCCCGGAATACGTGCTGAATTGAGTGGGTCACGTGACAGCACTTACCCCACAGAAGGTAGGCTATTTGCCAGCCAGAGTACCTTGCAATGGCCACCTGTGATTTAAAGGGAAAAAGGGGTCTCAGAAGGCTTCATTACCTCTGCCACGTGTGTCCAGCACCCGTGGCTCACGTGGGGGGCACCCACCAACCCAGTGAGGCAGGTGTCTTGATCGTCCTCATTTACACAGATGAGGAGACTGAGGGCCCAGTGAAAACAGTGGTGTGTTCCCAGCCACCCAGCAGCAGCGCAGGACTAGCTCTGAGGACCCTGGATGCCCATCGAGGGGCCCTTCCTCCCCCAGGGTGGCCCTGGTGCCACAGGGCAGGTTGTGCACGTGGCATGGTCTTAGCAGAGAGGCCTGTGCGGACTCACCACGCTCTCCGACGAGGCGGGATTGCGGAACCTCAAAGGGAGGAAGTGCTTATCTCCTGCCCACAGCTTCTTTATGTGCTTTCTGGACGAGAAGGGGGCAATTAAGCAGTGTTCATAACAACGCCTCTTTGGGCGTAGTCAGAGCCCAACAGGTATCACAGAAAGGCCTGTGGGTGCTGAGGGCTGGTGGCCCAGCCTTCCCAGTGCGGGCTGCAGCTCCCGGGCTACCTCAGAGTTGCCTTAAATCTCTTAAAGTTTAGCATATTTGGTAAAAATAATATATATTTACCAAGTCATAAGGTGACTGAATTTGATAGATGACATTATGTGTGGCCTTTATTTTCTTTGTTTTGCTTTCTATATTTTCTTATTTTTTCTGTGATGAGTATGTATTACTTATGACATGTAAGAAGATTTACAACCAACCGAAAACAGAAAACCCATTTTGTTGATAGCCTAAACTAATAACAACAGAAAGGGAAATCAGAGAGGGGCAACAACCCCTCACAATCCCACCCCTCAGCCAGTCCCAGGCCAGGCCTTGGCCCTGCACGTAAAGGTGAGCTCGACAGCGTTATCTTCTCAGTCCACATTCACGTTTGTGTCCTGCTTGTTATACTTAACATTCTATCTCCAGCATTTTTTCAGGCCATTTTGTACTTTTCAAGACTACTAAATTAGAAAGACTTAGGATGAAATAAAGAATGCAAATATTAATGATTTTTATATCTATTACATGTTGAAATAATAATATGTGGGATATATTGGGTTAAATAAAATATATTATGAAGATTAATATAACCTGTATCTTTACTTTTTTAAAAAGGGCTACTAGAAATTTCAAAATTGCATATATGACTTTCATTATGTTTTTGTTTGGCAGCATTGGAGTTGAGTGTGGTTCAACCAACATACACAACACAACACACACGCACACCATGAACACAAATTTGCATTGTGCATAGAAAATTTCTGGAAGGATACACAGAAAACAATTAACAGTGTTTAGCGTAGGACAAAAGAAGGAAGACTTACCTTACACTAAATATGCTCTGTTGTATTTTCTTAAAAGAGCCTACATATAGGATGGAATAATGCTAAGAAAAACTAAAATGTGGGCACAGTGCCAGTGCCCAGCAGTTCGTAAGGGGCTTTCTCGTCCACAGTTTCCTCTGCCCCACTGTCCTGATAAGGAGGCTGGGCAGGGATCACCACTCCTGGGTGACGGGTGGGAGCAGGGGCAGCCTAGCCAGGAGCCAGGCCTCCTCACCCCAGGTGCCTTCTCCTGCGGTGCCCTCAGCTGCCCCAAGTCCATGCAGCCCCCTCTGTGCTGTGGTTGTCCCTGGTTGGGCTCCAATGTCTCAGTGAGTATTTCCCAGCCACGTGCAGACTAATGATGGAAGGCACAGACATATGCCCACATCGGGCAGGGCAGGGAGAGTGGCCGTGTACAGACCACCACAGGGTCCAGGGAGAGGAAAAGTGGAGAGAGGGAGTGAGACAGGGCTGGTGGAGAGCTGGGGCCCTTCATGCCAGAGCGGGTGCAGTGGGTGCCATCTGCAAGAGACCCGCCACCCTTTGGTCAGGCAGATGGGAAGGCTGTAAAGGCAGGATGCTCCAGAGAGTTGCAAGCTAGCCCCGGGCTTCCTGTGTGTGTGTGTGTGTGTGTGTGTGTGTCTGTGTGTGTATGTGTTGGAGAAAGAGAGAGAGGAGGGAGCAGTGGATACTTAATATGCAATTGATGTCTACATGCGAATGCTCACTACATATTTAAGGCCATCCCCGCCTCCTGCACTGCTGTCCTTGAGACTGATGCTCCTGGTCCCTTTGATGCACCAGGTTCGCCTGCTGGGAGCCCAGCATGATTAGCCCTGGAAAGCAGAGCAGATCTGCCATCCAAGAGAGGTGCCTGAGTGTGCAAGAAATAACGAGGTCTCTGGGGTCAGAAAGACTTGATCATCTGCTAATTGCTCGGGCAAGTTATTTAATATTGTTGAATCTCAGCTTTCCCAGCTGTAAAAATGGAGATGAAAGTACTTATCCCTCAGGGTCGTGGTGAAATCCAAATGAAGATTCTAAGCATGATGTTAGCTCATTGTGGAAGTTCAAATCGATAGCTTTCTTTCCTTTCCCCCTTCCTACCAAAAGATCACTTATCCCTGGACATTATATTCACTTCCTGGGCCCATACTGGGCACTGCGGCCGCGGCTCAGGAACGCTGAGAAAAGCCTGTCACACACACTCCTGGAGAAAGACATGCAAATGACTCCCAGAGTGTTCTCACCTGTAACAGGCCAAAATGTGGAACAGGTAGCTCACACACGTGAGGGAGGCAGGCAAAATAGTCACCACCCAGACTCCTGAAACATAAAATGTGATATGAGGGACATTGAAAAATAAACATGAGACAGAATTTTCGAAATGCGGAATCTCGTATCAGAAAGGTCTAGGCAAAATCTATTACACTTCCTTTACCACGTTTCTTGCGTAAGTAAACTTCTGCTCATTTTTCTGTTTCATTTTAGCCACACACGCCCTTGATTTAATTTATTTCTGCACAATCCTCTCTTTGGTGCTAATATTTTCACTCTATAGTGAATGAAGGGAAGAGAAATCTTGAAGTATGCACATCATACGTAGCCTCTGCCCGTTGAAAATGTCATTTATATTTTACCTCTAACTGCCACTTGGGGCAGTGCTGGCTGCACTTCAACCAGGTACAAGGACGGCTGGGATCAAGATGCGCTGGCTATTCACTCATCCACCTTTCCACAAGTTTTTGATATTGAGAATCTAATCTGCTCATAGAAAAATTCTGTGTGTTTATGAGAGAGGGATGTAGAATCAGGGAAGGAAGATGATTTGTTGGTTTCAAAGCTTCTGTGGAAGTTGATTTTTCCATAGGTACAGAAAAAGCATTTTATAAAAATCCATCTCTTTATGATTAAAAAATACTCAATATCTGGTGTTCTATTGCATAGCAGGGTGACTATAGTTAACAACAATGTATATATATTTCAAAATAGCAAGAAAAGAAGATAGCTTGTTTTGGTTTTTGAGACAGAGACTCACTCTGTCACCCAGGCTGGAGTGCAGTGGTGCAATCATAGCTCACTGCAACCTCAAACTCCTGGGCTCAAGCGGTCCTCCTGCCTCGGCCTCCTGAGTAGCTTGGACTACAGGTGTGTGCCACTGTACCCAGCTAGTTTTATTATTTTTTGTAGAGATGGTGTCTCACTATGTTGCTCAGGGTGGTCTCAGGAATTCCTGGGCTCAAGTGATCCTCCTGCCTCCGTCTCTCAAAGTGCTGGGATTGCAGGTGTGAGCCACTGCACCAGCCAGAAGAGAGTATTTTGAATGTTCTCACCACAAAGAAATGATAAACGTTTGAGGTGATGGATTTGCTAATTACCCCGATTTGATCATTATCCAAGCCCTGTGCCCAGTTTCCCACACAGGTGTCAGGAACAGACGTGGTAGACGGGGTTACCTTTGGTGACACTGATCAGCTCTTTCAGCTGCGGGATGACTGGGGCCAGGGGCCCCGTCTGGTTCACAGAGGCGGTGTAGCTCTCCAGCTTGCCTTGAAACACGGCCAGCTCATCTCCCACGAGCACAAACATGTAGAACTCAATGACAATGAACTAGGGACACAGAGCAAAGGTTGCACGGTCTCACCTGAGTCCAGCTCAGCATAGGAGTAACACATGGATCTCTCTTTGGTGTTGAGGCCAGTCTCTTCCAGGCGTTCAAAACTTTACTGGAAATGACCCCACACACTGGCTATTCCAGCATGAATGGGATTGAGTTCTTGGGAGACGGAAGTCAACTCACGCTCTGTTCCTTACCCTACAGTGAACAAGACTGGGCCCCACAAGGGCTTGGGGAACTCTTCAAACACTCCTGGAAACAGAGTGAATGAATGACTAACTTTGAGTGAGGGGTGACCCTGGGGACAATTGCAGCCCTATCTCCCATTGCTGCCATCACTGATCTGGGGGAGCCCCACGGGAGACTGTGTGACGCTTCCACACCCAGTCCATGGAAACCTCCCACGGCCTGTCTCCATGCTCCTTCCCCGTGTGCTGACTGCGTACAGATGGTGCTGGGGTCCTCAGGAGTGGTGAAGTCACATGGCTCCTGAGCGACCACGTGGCGGAGTGCTGCCTCTCCCACCTGAACACCCACTCAGCACTGTTGTGTGGTAAAAATACAGTGTTAAGCCACTGAAACTTAGGGGGTTATCTGGCACTCCAGCATAACTCAACTTAAACACTCACTGAAAAACTTAATCACAGGAGTGACTTAAATAGATATTGTCCTAGTACATTTAAAATGAGCAGAAGAGAATTTAGCCTTGCCATTTTTATTCCTCCATTGTGACTCAGCCATTTTACTTCAGGTGACTTTGACCACACAAAATGTTTTGATTCTATGCTAAATGAAACACTGAAGTCATAATTATGTCAACGTTTAAAAATTTTTTTGAGAAAGCAAACTTAAATAAGACTTTTAAATTTTTGATCCATTTTTTAAAATATAGGACAGTAAGCCAAGTCTACTTTGTCCACTTTATTTATAATTCTCTGATATTATTTTTGTCAAGATCAATTATTTTATATTTAAATGATTTGCTTTTTTTCACAGAATAATTAACCGACTATAGGTTCTGCAGTTGTAAGTTTTATTTAGGGATCATTATTTCTACCAAGTCAACTTTCTTGGGTCAAATTCTGTATACTGAAATATTTTTAAATATATTTTTCTTCCATTAGTTTTTAGGCAATGATAAATTTTACTATGTGGAGTTTTAACTGCTATTAGTTTTGTTTGGTGGGAATTATTTTTACTAGTGTTAATAATATTCACCATGAGGGTAAAAGTGTCCCTGGAATCAGAATGGTAGAGTTGAAGTATTGTACTTATTTGATTTGCCAAGATTCAATTTTGACCCAGCTTTTTAGGAACATGCTGTGTGCCTCAAAGACTCCATAACCCTAGCGTCCACCCTGCCTCATTTACAAATTATAAAAAGATTTTCTCAGATGTACTTACAAGGTACAGGCAGATGAAGGCCAACACGATCGTTCCGATCATTCTGCTTGGGAATTGAAAGCACGGGTCCCACTCGTATATCCTGCTTTGGAACCAAGTTGTTTCTCCCTCTCTGTGAATGAATAAACACCAAGAAATGAGAGGCTGTGGCAGATAAACAAGTTCTTCTGAAAATAATCCCATCTCCTCCTTTTTATCTTGGAGTTTAGTGTAGGGAGAGAGTAACGTAGTTTCCACAGGTTTCATTTTCCCCTTATTCTTAAATAACATGGAGACTCAGTTTTATTCAGGGCAGTAATTCACTAACTAAAAGACTAAAGTTCCTGACCTCTCTTGCAGCGAAGAGTGACCAGACTAACTTCGGGCCAACGGGCTGTGACCAGAAGTGTGGTGTGGGACATCGGGGAGGCTGCCCAGATGGAGCTGACACAGCTGGGAGGGTCCCCTTGGCCCTGCCTTCTTTTCTCCTGCCTCTGTCTGCAGTGCAGACATGGTGGCTGGTCCAGGCTGGCACCCCAGCAGCCACATGGGACCACGAGACAGCACTGAGGATAGAAAGCACATACTAGATGCTGAGGCAGAAAGACAGGGGATCCGTGAACTGCCACAGTGGGCAGTGCAGGGTCGGGATGGACCGCTCACCTCCAGAGTTCTTTGATAAAGTAATAAATCTCTCTCTCGTTACTTTGATAAAGTAATAAGTGTCTCTCTTGTCACTATTATTTGGGGTTTTCTGCTCTATCTAGCCAAATCTAACTCTACCCAAAGTACTAGCTGTGCCACCGTGTAACCTCAGACAAGACACATCTCTTCCCTGGGACGCATCCCAGCACGCACAGTGGTAGCAGAGGCAGGTGCGGAGGCGGCGTGTATGATTCTGAGATCCGGTGCTTCTGCCTGGCAACATCTGCGTCCTCGTCTTTGGTGACAGCACCTCAGTTTTCATTTGGGGAACTACCTTTCCTTCCCCTGGGTCCTGGGGGATAAGTGACACTAACATCACTTCCTGGCTCAGAGCACAGTGATTGTTTCCGGGTGGCATGTGATCCAATGAAACGCTTCTGTGGGACTTTTGTTTGAATATCTGGAAAGGGAAATTTCTCTTTCTTCTGAGCTTAAACCAGGAGGGCATGAGCTGGAGAGTCCGAGTGCCACCTTGTGGAGGAAGCTCACTGAACTGCGAGGACAGCACAGGTAAAAGCTGAGCCAAGGGGAGGCTGAGGGAGACAGACCCGGCTGAGAGGATGTCAGTAAGCCCCTGGCTCCAGCGCCCTGAAACTGGCTGCTCCAGACTCATCAGTGATGTGCGCCCACACATTTCCTTGCTTTAGTCCAGTTGGAGCTGGGTTTCTGTTCTTAGCAAACAGGGTCCTGACCACTGCAGGGCCCCTCCAGCCATCATCCCAGGTCTGTCCCCTCGTCAGTGCTCAACGGAGTTGGTGCAAACCTGCGGGTCAATGAACAGAACGTCGCTTACCGCGGGCGGGGCGTTCTCAGGAGCCGCTTGACATGTGCCGCCTGGTGAGCTTCCAGAACCGACTTTTCTTCCTGTGACAGAGAAGGCAGGCATGGGCTTTGGCTCTCTAATTCTTGTTAGGGTTTTGGTCTCTTTGAGGGGCTACAGCCACAGAGGGCAGGAATTTGGGTACGAGTTGCTCTTCTGGATTAGCCATTTCCAGGCACCTGTCACTTCTCGGCGCGAGGAGCAGGGTCCAATTTCCTATGTACCAAGCACCTGCTCTCAGGAGACACCAGAGGTCTGACCTGCCTAGTCTCGCGTGCGTCCTGCCTGTACCGGCCACCGTTCTGTGAAACTTTTTCCCCTGCAGATCTGATGATCTCCCATCATAGTTCAAGCCACTGTTTCAAGAATGAAACACCCCGAATCTCAGCCTTTTTAGGAGTTTCTTTTGCTCATTTCTTATTTTTTCAGCATTTAAAAAATGAAATTTTAATGGTATATTTTGAAATGTTTTCTCCATGTGCAATGAACTTTCCACCATAGTCATCTATTTTGCTACATACATATTAAATGCGTAAATTTTGTATGTCTTATATAGCCAGGGTGTTGGGTAGAGTCCAAAAGACCTGGTTAGAGTCCTGACTGGCTACTTGCTATTTGTGTGCCTCAGGCAGGTCACATCTGTACCCCTCAGGTGCCTCAGAAGTAAATGGAGAAAATAATAACACCTTCCAGAAGGTTATCGTGAGGATCAAATAAGACAATGTCTATCAAGCACTTGCACGATGCCTGCCCAGTGCAAGCACTCAATAAGTAATGGCTGCTATCATCATAGTGAAGGAAAATTTCTTTTTCTTCTATCTCTAGTAAAGGCATCCAAAATAGCCTTTTTTCCCCATAAAGAAAACTGTATCTATTTAGATAATCTTTTGTATTTTGCAAGAAGTATGTTACCAGCTCTGGTCATTGGAGGAAATGCAGAAAGACTTAATTTCTATCTCCAAATCTGGAAAGTTTTAAAGCTATATGTAATCACTGGACCACTTTAGTGTTATTATCTTGGTTTTGTGTTTGGTGTTTTTTTTTTTTGTTTGTTTGTTTTTTGCTTTTAAGCAGATGCATGGCACATCATGCCCAGACTCTGAGCCTTGCAGTTATTTAAAAACATTCTGGTTCCCCTGCCTTCAAGATACATAATAGGATTATACTTTCCCATGCCCTTGTAGGTGCGTGTAGCCAAATGATGGCTTTGTCCAGTAAAATCTGAATGGAGCTGACATCTTGGCAGGAGCTTTAAAAGCTAGTGTGTACTTCACCATGTTGTCTTTCCCTGTTCTGTGTCAATCACTCACGTTCCCAACGGAGGCTGCTCCGTCAGCCCGGGTCACAGAGTGAGGAGGACATGGCCCCAGGCACTCCCATGATTGACATGTCACAATAGTGAGAAATAAACCCTTATTGTGTTAAGCCACTGAGGTTTGGGGGGTTGTTATTTACTATAGCATAACCTAGCTTGTCCTGACTGTCATGTTTATTTCGAAAAGATAGCCAAACAACAAGAAAAATTCAAAGTCACTAAAACAAACTAATTGCAACTCCTTCAAACTCAGATGGTGTAGAGACCAAAGCTGTGGCAAGTGAGTCCCAGGGGCATCAAGTCCAGGTGTCACATGTTCTGATTCAATGGCGGGGTATAGGGGAGAGAAAAAGATCTATCCTGAGCCCAGGCGACCTCAAGCTGGAGCCATTTGCCCCGAGCCAGAGTGGCTGTGTTTGACAATGGTTGAGAGAGGCCCCGCAACCAAGCTGTCTGGGTTCCAGTTCTGGCTCTGCTGCAGGTGAGCTGGGCGACTTCACACCTCTCTGCGACCAAGTTTCCAAAACCACAGTGTGAGAAGTAGTAATAGTAGCTACCTAACGGGCTGTTGTGAGGAATGAACCTGTCGGTACACGCAGTGCTTATACTTAGTACTCACCGCCTGGCACTCCCAGCCCAGGCGCACCCTCAGAGCCTTGACAAACATGTGCAGGAAGCGGCCCAGCAGGAAAGCAAGGCACAGCAGCGAGGGCCAGTAGAATATGACGGTCTCGTACCTCCTCCAAAACTGCAACAGAAGCAAACCACGGTGGCTCCAGGCAGGGGAAGCTGCAAAGGGAGCCCGCCTGCCCCAGCCTGCCCTGCCAAGGCCTGTCCTCTCAGGCTTGGCAGCCAGTGGCTGATCCCAGCGCCCCCACCCCCGCACCACAGACCAGCAGTGGACTCGGAGCCCAGCAGCCCTGGATTCAAGTCTCAGCACCCCCTTTTTATTTTATAAAAACAGCTTTCATGGCGTTTTTCTTCTGATTAGGAAGATAAATGCTCTTTTTGGAAAATACGAGAGAGACAGAGAGATAGACAGAGGTAGGTAGGTCTATGGGAGGAGCAGAAAAAGACGGAGAGGGAGAAATGGAGAAACAGGAAGGAAGGAAGAAAGGAAGGAAGGACGGATTCCAACTCCCCTTCTGCACACACGAGGAAGCAGAGGCCCAGAAACTGACAGGGTGACAGAGGCTTGTCCAAGATCACACAGCAAGTTGGCCCTGGTGATAGGACTGAGTACCCTAAACATAGGTCAACAGAGACTTACCTGTCCGTGGGGACACTGTGAGACTTGAAGAATAGTGACAACAAGCCTGCAGGAACAGAATCAGGGTTTGGGGCCCTGGGGTCCCTCTCAGCACAGTCCCAGGAGCAGCCCCTGTGAAAACAGCCCAGGGCCCACCACCCCAGACTTACCTGCGCCTGTGGGAGGGCCGGTTCCCAGGCCTCCACCTACATCCCTCCCCAGTCAGGCCCCCGCTTGTGCCAAAGCGGGTGCACACTAAACTCATGCCTCACGTGGACACCATCTCAGAATCCATGAGGGCACCGCAGGAGGGCACCGCAGGAGGGCCCTCAGAGATCGCTTCTTCCCTTCCCTCATCGTTCAGGTGGGTGATGGAAGCCCAGAGTTGGCAAAGGGATTTGTCTAGAGTCACACACAGGGGCAGAGCCAGACCAAGATCCAGGTCTTGAGACTCTGCGGCTGCGGCCACTCTGCCTCTGCATGACCATGTCTGGCAGCTCTGCTCTGAATTCAGGGACCTCCAGGCTTTACCCCCGACATGCATACCTGGTCGCATTTAAGCCTGAGCCATGGCATCGAAGCTGCTGAGCAATTCCCGCCACCCTGCTCTCTCCTGGCCCAAAGCCTGTCCGAGGCCGATAAGATGATGTTGCTCCACATCTAACCCTGTATACCTCATTCAAGTTTCTAAAAGACAAGTCACCTACAAACTTTGGAATTGTAGCCATTGGTGTGTCAGTTGCCTGTGGGACCCCTGCCCGTTACCATGATGAGCTGGGCCTGGGGCCCCTGGCCCCATGGGAAATGCTGGATGGGGGAAGCAGCCCACAAGGGAGCTGGTGGCAAGAAAATGAGCCTCAGTGGCTGGAGAATAGAACTATTCCCGGGGTCAGTCTGGCAACAAACGTTCCCTGGTGCCAGCTCTGTGCTAGGTCTGGTGCCCAGCTGTGGGGGCACAGAGGTCCACGTGAAGGTTACTCTCCATCTGGTGGGAGCGACTGTCCACAGAAAAAGAGCACATAGGATCGTCTGCTAGCCTGGGGCAGGGGGTCCACACAGGGAATAGGGCACACAAAGACACCAGGACACATAGTCCCCGAAGGCCTTCCCTGGCTCCTAGCGGGGATGTAACAGAATGGTTATTGAATGACCACGTGGATGGATGAAGGAAGGCAGGGGTCTTGTATGATGGAGGTGTGTGCCAGACACTGCTGGGAGCTGGAGAGAAAAGGAGAGGCCCGACTGTGCTGGCCCTGAAGGCTGAGCTAAGGCACGTGAGCTTTCTCTGAGGCTCGCGAGAGAAGCCACGACAGTGCTGAGAAGCAGCATCTAACCAGGCTCCTGCTTCCCTCAGCAGTTTACAGAAGTCCCTGGCTTCTGGGAATATTCTAATCACCAGGAGCCTTGTGCGAGGCAGGCAGAATGCCAGCCCAGCCTCCTGAATCCTCAGATGCAGTCGTAAGCAGGGGCTGTAATGGAACCCTGGACAAGTCACCCTGCCCTCCCTGGCCCTCGGTCCTGGGCAGAGATGTCCTCCAAGGGGAGCTCCCAGATCTCCCCTGTCCTTTGCCCAGAGTTCAGCCATGGCCAATGGGGTTGGGCGAGGGCAGGCAGGCAGAGTCTGTCTTACCAGATCAGAGAGTAGCAGAAGCCAAGGATGGAGCCAACCAGCCGGAACTCGGATGAGAGGCAGGCAAAGAAGGGGAAGTAGGCCAGGCCGACTTCCATGCCTCCGATCAGAAGCACAAAGGCTGGGGAGACAGGGCCAGAGACACTGTGAGTCCCCTTACCATAGTACTATTACTACTATTACTATCTGCCTTTAAAAACACTATGTAGAAAACAGTAAAAGGAATTCTAAATAATGGAGAGATATATTGTGTTTATAGGTCAGAAAACTCACTATTGTTAAGATAACAATTCTCCCCAAATTGAGCTATAAATTCCATGTAATCCCAATCAAAATCCCAGAATTCTTTGTAGAAATTGACAAAATTATTCTAAAATTCATATGGAAATGCAAACGACCTAGAATAGCAAAAACATCTTTGGAAAATGGCCATGGAAGGATGAACACCACCTGATTTCAAGAGTTATTAATCTATGATAATCAAGACAGTGTGGTATTGGTGCAAAGATAGACAAATAGATCAATGCAAGGGAATAGAGAGTCCAGAAATAGACCCATATATGTAGCCAATTGATTTTCAAGAAAAGTGCAAAGGCAAGTCAGTGGGCAAAGGACAGGCTTTTGTAGCAAATAGTACTGGAACACTCCATTGTGGCTACCCAAAGACAAAAAAGAACTTCTATCCACACTTCATACTATATGCAATAAATTAACTCAAAACATATCATAGACCTACAAACAAAACTTAAGGCCACATAAACTTCTGGACAACACATAGGAGAAAATCTATATGGCTTCAGCTTAGGCAAAAATTTCTTATATGACACTGTAAGTATGATCCATAAAAGAAAAACAATGAGTAAGTTGGGTTGCATCAAAATTTAAAATGTCAGTTCTTCGAAAAAGTTGTTAGGAGCATGAAAATTCAAGCTACAGACTGGGAGAAACTATTTGAAATTCATATATGTATATGATAATGGACTTATACCCAGAATATATAAAGAACTCTCAAAACTCAATAAGAAGAAAACAAAAACCCCAATTTTATATAATAGGAAAATGATTTGAACAGACACTTCACAAACAAAGGTATAGGAATAGCAAATAAGCACATGAAAGTATGCTCAATATCATTAGTCATTAAGAAAATGCAAATGAAAATCTCTATATACCTCATAAAATGCCAAGAGTTTTTAAAAACTGGCCATACCAAGTGTTGGCAAGGATGTGGAGAAATCAGAGCTCTCTTACTGATGGTGGTAATCTAAAATGATACAATCACTTTGAAAAACAGTTTGACAGTTTCTTGAAAAGCATGATACTATATAATCTATATGATCCAGCCAGTCTACTCAGGCATTTATGAAACATGGAAGCATGGTTACATACAAAGCCACAAATGGTAATAGCAGCTTTATTTGCAATAGCCAAAAGTGGAAATAAATCGAGTGTCCATCAACAGGTGAATGAATGAACTGTGGTATATCTATATAGCGGAATACTACCCAACAGTAAAAAAGGATAAACTGTTAATACATGCAAATGTGTATGAATCTCAAAATAAATATGCTAACTGAAAGAATCCAGACTGAAAGGAACAGAGTACATCTGTATGATTCCATGTGTACAAAATTCTGGAAAATGCAAACTAAGCAGACCAGTGGTTGCCTGGAGAAAAGGGTGTGAAGAGAGAGGAGAGGAAAGGAGAGATTAGAAAGGGGAACAAGGAGGTTCATCAAGGGGTTCGTCACTTGATTTGGTCACAGTTCCATGGATGTAAACATTTGCCAAAATTTCCCAAATGGTATACTTCCAAGAGATGTGTAGCTGTATATCGTTTTGGTTTTAGTTTGTATTTCCCTAGAGACTAATGAGATATTGGTAGGTATTGGGTCATATATACTCGGAGCCCATGGTGGGGAACTGGGCTGGACAGAAAGGTGTGGGAGTTGTTGTATTAGGGGTAATTGAACCTGGAGATTAGAGCTGCTCCTTCAGGTGGAGCATGAGGCATGGGGAAAGAGAAGGCCTCAGACCAAAGGCCAAAGAAGGAAGCGTTGTTCTTTGAGGAAAAGTCCCAGGGCTCATTGATATCAAGGGGGCAGCTACGACTCTGACTCAGGAGAGCTTTTGGGGGGTAGGTGAGGTAGAACCTACTCTCTGAGCCTTTGTTACATCATATTTAAAGACCTCTGAATCTAACTGGTGGAAAGCCCCACGAGCGAGCTTTGAGGCTTTGTGGGCCAGGCATAGATCTTAGGCAAGTAACAGGCTGGGAAAAACACGACAGTTCACAAAATGTGTCCCCTAATCCCAGAAAGCCCCACCATGTGGTCTCTGAGAGCAAGAATTTCCACGGCTGAGTTCCCAGCCGGCATGAGGCAGCCTCTAGTACCTTGGGCCCACTGGGGGACCTGCAGGGGCTGGTAGCCCTCTGAGAACAGGAACATGACCTTATTGGCTGTGGCCCCAAAGGCGATTCCATAGGACCATCGGTTACTAAAAGTGCCCACGAAGTCTAGAGGTCTGTGAACAACAGAAACAGCTTATGAGGACAGAAGGTGGCTCTGAGACATTCCCACAGGTCATCTCCCAAGTGGCACTCCCATCCTGCAGAGGGGTTATGGGATAGTGAACTATTCATTGCAGCTGACATTTCCTGGGGCCCCCTGTGCCAGGCCTGGGGCCGGCATGGATTCAGGGCACTGAAGCGAGGAAGACAAAACTCTGGCCCAGAGGAGCTCCAAGCCTAATGGGGGCATATGCAAGGACACCAGCATCTATGACATAAAGCAAAGTGGGGGAGGTTTCGTTTAGAATAGAGACAGCATGACTCGAGAGACAAAACAAGGAGTGTGTCCTAGCCAGGTTTGGGGGAGCCTGCCCTGCACCCAGCCACGTTCTCAGAGAATTCTTCCTTCCAATATCCCTGATGAGGGTCCCGTGCCATTGGCTCCGCTGGTACCATGTGATTGAAGAAGGAAGTAACATGCCATTCCAAAATATACCGCTCTGGCTACTGACTATTTTGAGTTAAAGACACTTAAAAAACAGCAGGTACAAAAAGATCACTCTGACCTTCTTGCTGTTTCTTAAAAGCAGGAGATGAACTTCCCACATACAAAAGGTCTTCCATGTACGAAAGGGAAACAGCATTCTTGTCATGAGGGACGGGCAGTCTAGGCTGAGAGAACTCTGAACAGATCTTATTAAATAACTTTTATCTTCTGGTCTCCCCACATAACTTAGTTACTTTTTCACAACTTACTACTCTTTCTCCAATTCAGTGTGCACGTGTTCAACTCCAACTGCATCCTTGGGTCTTCATTTCCTTATGAGGGATCTCATGTCATGTAAAAGTTATATTTAAATAAATTTGAATGCTTTTCTCCTGTTGATCTGTCTTATGTCAATTTAATTCTCAGGCCCAGCTGAAAAACCCTAAGTCAGTAGAGGTAAAATTCCACTCCCCCTACCCCCGCATAATCATGCCTTCCTGGCCACAGTTGACTGGGCTATAGGTGACAACTGTCTTTGGATGGGCTGGTCAGATATCTGGTCTTATATTTTGGGTTTATGAACATCGAGGACATGAGCCAGTTAGGTGTTAGAGCCTCGGGCTGGAAAGTCACACCAAGTTGGGACAAGAGTCAATGCCAGAGGAAAGCCAAAGTTACAGGGAAACAGAGGTCCTACCTCAGATGGCAGAGAGGAAAATGGCAGATGGTGCTGAGGGGGCCCCGTGACATAGAAGGGCAGAAGGAAAGAGAAAGAATCTCCCACAGATTCCCATCTTAAGAGATATAGTTCCCATGGGTCCTGTCTTATTGCTTTCTATGAGATCTCTGTAACTTTAAAAAAATCCCGTTATCCTTTCATGTAAACAAGCTTGGGTGGATATCTGTTTCTTCTAACCAAGAGAGCTTTGTCCCGATCGGAGTAAGCGATTGCATTTGGGAGAAGAGAAAAGCCTCTTCCCATGAAAAGGTCCATTTAAACTGGGCCTTAATGAAAACCCAGGAAGGCAGGGAGAGCCAGGCATTGCAGGCAGGGGGTCCCATGTGGCTCAGTCATCGTTCCCTTTAAGGCTCTGCTGAAGGATCATGTCTTCTGAGAAGCCTCCTTGATCATCCACTCACAATCAGGCTGCCCCATCTGTGTCCCCTTTGCACTAAGTGCACGTCCCTGTTTCAGCACACCTTCCTTTGTGTCACCACTTGCTTAGTAAACTCTAAACTCCTCTGGGCTGGGGACCTAGCACACGACCTTGGAAAGAGTAGTCACTCAGTGCAGGTTTGTGGCCATGCATTTTGTTGAATTGAGTTGAATTCTAATCAAGCAAGACCCCAGCTACAGCACTTAAGAGCTATGTGAGACTCAGTTTCCCCATCTTTAAAGCAGAGATAGAAACCCCTACCCTGCTCACATCACAGACTCATTTGGGGCAACAAGTAACAAACTGCTCTACAAGCTGCAAAATACCGTGCGCGCGTGAGGGTTACTACTCGGCGAAGACGGTGGGCCAAAATTGCTCAGAGAGGCAGGGGATGGGAAAGCGGCCAGGGAGCAAGTCGATTGTGCCATCATCAATTTAATTAAAAGTGATTGAATGTAACTGCCAAGGGCCTTCTACTTCATATAAAGTCCTGTGCTGGCACCTGTGTGCCAAATGCCCTGGGCAGAACTGAAGGGCTTCACCTACCAGCTTCAGTCTCTTTCTGTGCCTCAACCGATGCATCTTAGACCTGGCAGCTTGGGAAGGGCCGACTGCCCCAGTGGGTGGGATCCAGAATGAATCTCTCACCTGCAGCTCATGTCATCCCTTGCCTCGGTCCTGAGAAGTGGGCTTCCTCTCCGTTCTCAAGAGCCCAAGGCCGAGACCTCAGCACGTACATAGTTTGAGCCTGCTGAGGTTATAATACTGGAGGGGGATCAGACGGAATATCAAGTTGATCTGGGTTAAAGCTCTTGTCACTTGTTAACTGTGTGGCCTTGGGCAGGTCACTTACCCTCTCTGAGCTTGAGTTGTCTTATACATTGCATGAGGACAAAACCTCCACCATGCTAGACTGGCAACAAGGTTTGTCAAAGTAGCACAGACAAAGCAGACAGTTCAGTGTCTGGGTCATATGCAGTGTGAAATGAATGTTAAATGCATCCTGATGATGATTAGAGGGTGATGAGGCAGAGACAGGAACAATTAGAACTCAAGGAAAAGTGTAATAGGGGTGCAGAGACTCAGAATGGCAGAGCTAGAAAGGCCCTGAAACCTCCCCTGGTCCAGCAGGATCTCCTGTGCGTGACTCGTGGCACCATCCCAAGAAGGAGCCTTGCTGCAGTCACAGGGAACTCTCTCCCTCCTGCCTCCCGAGGTGGCCATAGGCCTGAGTGTGGGAAGGCCTCTGCCATAGTGGTCTGCGTCTCCTCCAGATGCTTTAAGCCTATCTGGGCAGCCCTGGGTGCTGAGGGCTGCAGTGGCTTGGAAGCCAATTCTGAACTCTGAGAGCTTTGGTTGGGTTGGGGCAGGGAGGGGCAGGGCTGTGCATGGTGGAGTAGAGGTGGGGGTGGGTCCTGGGAGCTACCTGCCTTGTCAATGACGTTGACACTGACCACAGGGTACCTCCCCAAGGTTTAGGGGTTGACCCCCAACTCAACTCACACGATGATTCCAAAGTGGTTTCCCAGGAGGTAAGAGGTATCATCCCTCTGTCTACGATGCTCTCGTCTTTGGAGGAAAGACAAGACCAAAATGATGGCAAGCTGGAAGCAGAGAAGATGAGAGTCAGTGGGCAGGTTCATCCCCAGCGTGGCCTCAGGCCTCACTGAAAGTGAATGTGTGGGTGTGCAGAGAGCTCAGACTGTCCGTGGCACCTCAAACTCCAGAGTCAGGGAGCTGGCTGCATGGACCCTCGAGCTACCAGAACATTCTGTGTTGAGCTTTCCTTTGTGCTGCCCTGAACAGATGTAGGTTCAAATCTAGTCTCTCTCACACACTGGCTGGGAGACTTAACTTCTCTGAACCCGGTTTCCTCATCTATAAAAACAGTTATTCCTATAACCGTCAAGTTGCAAATCCTTCTGTGCTTTTTCCCTGTGGATTCAGTCCTGTTCTCTCACACTGGACACCCTTTCTCTCTCCTCCTTTCACCAGAAACTTCTTGAGACTTGTCTACACGTGCTGTCTCCATCTCTTCTCACGGGCTCCTGAACCCCCTAACCTGCTTCTACCCCCATCACCCCGCCGAAGCAACTATGGCCAAGGGCACGAATGACCATTTTGTGGCTCCATCCCATGTATACTATGAGCCCAAGCCTAGCTTGCTCTCTCCGCAGCACCCCACAGAGTTGACCACTTCCTTCTCTTTGAAGCATTCTCTTCCCCTGGCCTCCATCAACCGTGCTTTTCTGGTTTTCCTGCATTACTTCTCGGACTTCTTTGCTGGATCATGCTTTACCCCCCCTGGATTTGGGGTTCCTCATAGCTCAGTCCCAGGGTCATGCCTCTCCTCGCCTGACCTTCTCTTCCTTGGTGATCTCATCTCACATCCGTGCTTTTCATGGCCATCAACACACAGCAGACTCACAAGCTTGAATCTGCAGCCCAGGCTTTGTCCATGAACTTCAGAACTGTACATCCAACTACACAGCTGACATTTCTTTTTAATGAGTTAAAAGCCTCTCAAAGCTTTTATCAAAAGCTTCAGAACATCTTAAATGGAACTCATGATTTTCCTCCTGCCCTGTTCCTTCATCTACCCCAAACCTGGATCTCTTCTCATTTTCCTTAACTAGCGAATGGCAGCTACCGTCATCCTTCCAGCTGTGCAAGCTAGAAACCCAAGAGTCATCCTCGACACCCCTCCCTCCGCCTAACCTCCCTACCCAACCCATTACGAGGTCCTGTCATTTTCACCTCTTAAACTTCCGGAGTTGCCCACCGTGTTCTAGGATGAGCTAAATCGCCTCTCACCTGGACCCCTGCCACAGTCTCTTAATTGGCCTTCCTGCCTCCTCTCTTACCTGCCTCTAACCTGATGTCCACACTGCAACCACAGCGATCTTTTAAAAATATAAATCTGATTGCACCACCTTCTGCTGGACACACTTCCACTTCTCCCCATTGTACTTAGCTGAAGGCAAAACTCCTTAACACGGAGCCCTGCAGGGCTCTGCCTGGCCTGCCCCCCATGTCCCCAGGCTTCTCTGCCTCAATTCTCCACCCCGTCACGCTGGCCTTCTCAGCTCCCCAAACTCTGTCTTCTCCCCTCCTCCTTTGCACATGCTGTCCCCTCTGTCTGAAATTCTTAACTTCATATTCCAGCTGACCTCAGCTCTGTCGTTACTTCCTCAGAAAAGCCGATTTTGACTCCGTTAAAAGCCAGTATCCCCGACTCTTGTGCCCTTAAAAGCCGCCTTCTGCCTGTGTCGTTGGTGCATAATGTAAGAGGTTTTAGAAGGAGACTCAGCTGGCGTCTCTCCCCTGAGCTACTCAGGTCTCTTTGGGAGCCCGTGTGTGGCAGCAGCGTAGCTCCCCCCCCCCCCCCGCCCCTCCCCTGCCTTTACTCACTGACGGGATGAGGGAATAATGGAGGAAGAGCTCCATGTCCACCAAGCTTGCACAGCCGCCGTTTAGCTGCCTGGTCCTGAAAAATGGCCAAAAATCACGTTCACATCCACCATCACTGCTGCAGTCATTGACCCTTTAGCCTTGAACATCACGGGCGGGAGTTTGGCTTGTCTGGCCAAATTGGTCTTTTTTAACTTCACTTTCTCAGAGCCAATGCTGCTCACCTGCTCACCCTAAGGGGATTAACCCTCTTCCCTATTTCTTGCTCTAGCTTGATTGTCTATGCAGCTTCCTTGCCAGCTGGAACTAACTCCCTCATTTCCCCGTGACATGGCCAGAGGCAGATTGTGGTCCTGTGGGGCCCAAAGCCTATGTAACGTAAGCATCCTTCATAAGTAAAACTACAAAAATATCTTATTTATTCACACTTTATGGGAGACATATGACCATGTAAACAGTTCACTAGTGTCCCTCCCACCCTGCCAGAGCCTTGGAAGTATCCTGTGAGGGGCCCTGAGACTGAAGCATCATGAACTTTGCAGCAAAACAGCCTCCAGACATCGCTTTAGCCTGGGTGACAGTGAGACCCCACCTCAAAAAATAAACAAACAAAAAAGAAACACCGGTAAGAAAAAAATATCCAAAGAATAGTAATCCACCAACAAAGAAAAAAGACAAATATTCAATAAATACTTAAAATTAAACTAGTAATGAAAGAAGAAATTAAGATGAAATGCTGTTTTGGAGGAACTATAAAAAATAACTACCCAGCATTAGTGAAGGTTAAGACAAGTTGGTATTCATTTACTGGTGGTCACAGTGTATACTGGTATAACCATTCTGAGGATTAATTTTGCCATACGTATCAAGAGTCTTCAAAATGCAGCAATTCCATTTCTAGGAATTCTATTTTTAAAAAATATAAGCTGGCCGGGCACAGTGGCTCATGCCTGTAATCCTGGCACTTTGGGAGGCTGAGGTGGGAGGATTGCTTGAGGCCAGGAGTTTGCAACCAGCCTGGGTGACACAGTGAGACCCCATCTCTGCAAAAAATGAGAAAAATTACCTAAATATGGGGGTGCATGCCTGTAGTCCTGGCTACTTGGGAGGTTAAGGCAGGAGGATCGCTTGAGCCAAGGAGTTAGAGGCTGCAGTAGGCTATGATCCTGCCACTGCACTTCCACCTGGGCAACAGAGCAAGACCCAGTCAATCAATCAATCAATCAGCTAAGGAAATAATCAGAGAGGTACCTGAAGAATGTACTAGAATGCTAAGAGATCTCTCTCTCTTTCTCTCTAGCTCTCCCTCCTATATGTGTATCAATTTGAGACGTAATACATGCTCATTGTAAAACGTTCAAAATATTTACAAGTGCATAAAGGAGTAAAATGAAAATCCTTTCTTCTCCCATAACTATATAGTTTTTAAGCAAAAATTGTATCAGACTAAACTAGGTGTTTTCATTTAATAAAGGAAATTTCTCATGTCAGTATATACAGACTCGTTTAATTATTTTTGATGAGTGACCCTGCCTAGACAGATTTGCTGCTGGACCTGTCTCCTGCTTGCAAGGGCTGAGCCAGGAGTTAGTCTGGAAGCATCTCACAGCAGGTGAACTCAAGGAGGGTCTATGTGCAGCCCTCTAAACACGGGGTCCATAGCCATGGAGCCTGGCTCGCCTGGGCTGACCTCCCACTCCAGCAGCCACTGTAGTGAACAGATAAAGCATGCACTGGAGTCCAAGTTAGACCACTGAGGCCCATTTCTTGGTTTCTGAGGCTCATGCTGCTTCCTGGTGGGTCCTGGGCTGGTCGGGCAGATTTATTGGAGGGTGAACAGCAGCTACAGGGCAGCAGTGAAACAGCACTGCCAACTGTAGACAATCTGCCCAACACTGACGATGGCTTTAAAGTGTGCTTATAATATATCACTAAATGAAAAAGAAGTTAAAAGATTATAAAACAATATGACCCTGAGTTGTTAAGTGGTCATCTCTGGGTGGTGAGATTAGAGATCATTCTACTTTGTTTTTCTTTATGTTTTTCTCAATTTTCCAAGTATGGTACAATAGAAACGTATTTCTTGACAGCTGCTAATCTATCTCCAGTGCTCAAAAAAGTGTCTGACACAAAATAGATGGCCATAAATGCACGTGGAATGAATGGATGGGTTGTTTTCATACTCAAAGAAAAAACTGAATGTTGTCCCAAAGCAATAAAGTACCATTCTGATGGGAAAACGTCCATGAAATCAGCACAGCATGAAAATGCAAGGCTTGTTCTGTGACAGGGGAAAATTCACAAGTCTTTCACTAAGTTAAACATAATTGCATATGAAATCTAGGAGGGTCAGCAAGATGGCCAACTAGAGTTGCCTGGTGCTTGCCCCCTCCGCAAATGGGACAAATACAAGGAAAAAGCAGCTACGTTTTGACTGGAGCGACTGAGGACGTACCCTGGAAAACCCCGGGGGAGTGACAAATTCCCTGTGGAGCACAGAAGGCCAGGATAGCACCACAGACAGAGGGGTGGCACACCCTGCCTCTGCCACTCTGTCTCCCCACTGGGACGGGCTCGGAGTCAGGAGGGACATCTCATGAGGAAAAGGTAAGCCAGGGGCCTACAGTGGTCCCCATTACCACCACAGACGCCAGCAGTCTTTGCTACAGGCGAGTCCCCCAGTCCTCACGGGCCCGAAATCGAGTTTGGAGAATTGCTGGGAGTTTGCACAGCTGCATTCCCCACACGAGGAATCCCCTTTGTATCCCGACTCCCACGACCTAAGTCACTACTGCACAGTGTCATCTTCAAACCAAACCCACTGCTCAAATGTGCCCTGCCCTGGGGGCCAGTAGCCACTGACTCTGTCCATCCATGAGGCCCTGCTATCATTCCGTCGTATCTATACAGGTGCCAGCAGCCGCACAAGCCTAGCTGCCTGGAGCCTAGACCCAGTGGAATGGTGGAGATCACAGTATCTAAACCCACGTGGCACCCGTCTTCTATGGAACAAGCAGACCTGCATGGTGGGGAGGCCACTGCAAACGCTGGGGACCCACTGTACCCTTGCACCTATGCACACCTGTGGGCACATGTGCCAGCCCTAACAGCAGTGGCCTGTTCCCTCAGAGAGACCACTGCACAGCCAGCCAGACTCCTGCATCCCTGCATACTTGCACCAAGCTTAACGGAAAGCATGGTGGCAGCCCTACCCCCAGGAGAGACTACCATACAGCCAGCCAGCCTGCCACACCTGTGCCCAGCCCTGCAGCCAGTCCAGCGGTGACCCTGCCCCCTATAGGGTTCATTGCACAGCCACCTGGCCTGCTGCACCTAAATGCACCCATGCCCAACCTGACAGCTCATGTGGCAGCGGCCCCATCCACCAGAGAACCTGCTGTGCAGCTAGCCAGCCTGCCACACCCAGGCATGCCCCCAAGATAGCCTGCCACACAGCAAGCAGGCCATCACTCCCATGTGTGCTTGTGCCCAGCCCAACAACCAGCCTGGCACCCTCCTCCCCAGCAAAGCCATGCCATCACTGTCACAGAATCCTGCAGCCTAGGCCACAGGCACACTTGCAGACATCACTATGAGGATTACAGCTGAAGAAACTGCAGAGACCATGCTACTGTGTCCACCCAGAACCAAAGCCAATGCATTATACTCAACCAACACCTTAAGATCCATTCAGAGAAAAAAATTTCTCCCTATGAAAGCTGCTCCCTAAAATTGGAAAAAGTGAGTGTTACACTAGATGCAAAGCTAGCACGAAACACATGATAGTAGCTTTCATCCATCGATGTCACTTTATTGTTTGTCCCTATGTTCTAGGCACTCTGCTATTTTATATTACCTAATTTAACCCTTACAAAAATCTAAGGAGGTAGGTTATATTATCCTCTTTTTAAAATGAGGAACCGAAGCCAGGAGAGGTTTGATGATTTACCCAGGGGGAGATGAACCAAGCTCCCCGCACGTCACTCTCCTCCCAGTCCCAGCTGGTGGCTCACATGGTTGCTCAGAGCTCCTAGAGGTCCCTGGCCTTCCAGACTGCGGCTGATTCATCTCTTATCCTTAGAGCCAGCCAGTGCCTGGCACAGAGAGGCTCAGGGGATGTTTATGAAATTTCATGGGAATCTCCCCCAGGGACCTGAGGCCCAGAGAGGGGCAGAGGTCAGAAGACATCACGCAGCCCAGGACTTTTCATTGAGCGCAGTGAGCTCAGCGATCAGGTGCTGGGCACCTCGTGGGCACGGAAGGACTGGTTCCCGCTGCTCCGTGCAGAGGAGGGTTAGGGAAGGAGGAAGAGGTGCGTGCACAGTGTGTGTGCGTGTCTGTGCATGTGCGTTCATGTGATGCCTCCCACAATGCAGCAACCCATACACTGGGGTGTCTGATTCTGCACCAGTCCTTCCCTGGCTTTGTGAATCCCATGAACCCCCAGTTCGTGCAGCCTCTGCAGAATCCGTGGAGGTCTGAGCTAGAGGCAGAGGCGTGCTGAGACTGGCCTGTGCCAGCTCGGAAGAATCAACTGCCCTGCCGTATGGAATTTCTCGAGCCAGTCGTTAAACACCACCACTGTTAAAAATTAGATTGTATAAACGTATAATTAAATAAGTTATATTAAAAACAAAGATAGTAAAGAACCAAAACTGATCACTTCCTAATTATGTCGCTATCTTTTACCATTAGCTGCACTCTTGTGTTTATGCACTATTAGCTGTTGTGTCTGGGTGACGGCAGTGCTATGCCACGGTGTGCCGCCCTGCGTCTCCTCCCACTCCTGCTCAGCGACTTCACGCGTCTCGAAATCAGCCATCATCCATGGCTTACACCATGGAAATCAGCAAACACTATAAATCAGGGCTTGATTTATTGTTTTGTAGATTGTCTATAAAGTGACAGAGAAAATGTTAATAATGCAGATTCAAAAACATATGTTTGTAGCCATTACACTGTGAATAGCAAAAAATAATCGAGATGTTCTTTCAGAATTCAGAAACTTTTATCTCATTCAGCAAAGTAGTTCCTGTCAATTGATGAATCAGTGAAGTTCTGACATCTTGTCTTTGTTGTTTCGCGTTTATTTTACTCATTAATGTAAATAAAAATGTCAACCGACATTCATGTCAAAGCTATGCTCGCTCATCCATTGCAATCACAGGTTGGCTACAGATACAAGGTCAGCACAAGTCGATGGAGGCATCCTGCGAGAATTAATTGGCCATATGGAATTTGCAATAAAGAGCTTGTATATTTTATTATCTGTAAGTTATGTGCACTGTATCTGTTATATCAGTATAATTTATAAGAAACTTACATATGCGTACTTTTTTCAGGGAGGCCAGTGATTACACATTTCCCAGCACACCACTGGGCAAAAGTGACCCTGGCCCTGGGCGTGGCCTAAAGTAATGAGGACTTCCGAGTTTGGAGGACTGAGGTGAACATTGTGCTTTAGAGGAAAGACAAGTTTAGAGGAAAGAACATAGGACAATGCCAGCGTCCAACCCTACGCCCTGCCTTGCATAAGTCCTTTTCCCCACTCTGTAAAATGAGGAGATTGGACCAGATCAGTGTTTTTAAGTTTTTTGACTACAAGTCACAGTTGTATGTGTTACATACAACACATAACGCACAATTACAGCTATGATCCAATTCAGATGTGTGTGCATGTGTGTGTTTAATAAATTTCACGAAACAATACCCTCACTATGCTCCACCCCCTTTGATAGGCTTAATTCGATTCAAATTTCTATTCTGTCCCAGTCCATCTTGTAAAATGCTGGTTATAACCACTAAATTAATTTTGCAACCTACTCATGAATTGCAACCGTTTGGAAAAAAATAAACAAACAAAGAAACTTGATTGTCAGATGATTGCTGGGGGCCGCATACACCCGTGAGGGCCCCTGGCTTGATGACACTTTCAGCAAATATGTGACTTTGCACTGCAAGACCTGCAAACACCATGACCTGCTCGGATGTGTAAACAGCAAGAGAGGTCATTTGGAAAGTTTAGCCCAGACCTCATATCGCCTCCTCCTGCTCCCGACCCAGAGTCGTTCTGCCCTCCGCCCCTCCCCCAGCCCCTTTGAACTTACCCTCAGTGCTCCCAGCACTCATCACGTGGGCTTCATGCTGTAAGGGCACTTTTCATGTCTAATCTCTTACTTTTAGGTCATGGATTTTCAAAAGCTAGAAACATGCTTTATTTAAGTTTGAACTCCAGCCATCCCCCACCCACCCCCGACCCTGGGCTTCTAGACTTGAGACAAGGTACATAATAAATCCACGTCAGTGCTTGTGGAATGAATGAGGGAAGGGAGGAAGGGAGGAAGGATGGGAGGGAGGAAGGGAGGGAGGAAGGGAGAAAGGGAGGAAGGATGGGAGGGAGGAAGAGAGGGAGGAAGGGAGGGAGGAAGGGAGGGAGGAAGGGAGGGAGGGAGGAAGGGAGGAAGGGAGGAAGGATGGGAGGGAGGAAGGGAGGGAGGAAGGGAGGGAGGAAGGGAGGAAGGAAGGGAGGAAGGGAGGGAGGAAGGGAGGAAGGATGGGAGGGAGGAAGGGAGGGAGGAAGGGAGAAAGGGAGGAAGGATGGGAGGGAGGAAGAGAGGGAGGAAGGGAGGGAGGAAGGGAGGGAGGAAGGGAGGGAGGGAGGAAGGGAGGAAGGGAGGGAGGAAGGGAGGGAGGAAGGGAAGAAGGGAGGGAGGAAGGGAGGAAGGGCGACACAGGCCACACTGTGCGCACGTGGCCTGCCTACGGCTGAACAGCAAATCCTGCCGACCCGGGACACAAACACCCTCATCCACTCCTGGTCGCGGAACCACAGACTCAAGGCTCTGGAATCCACCCCATCTGAGGTGTGGCTGCCTCTGCGCCCTCCCCTGCCCCCACCCCCATGGGGCAGCCTCGAAGCCCCACTGGGGCATTTTCGGTGGTGGAAACACCGGCCTTCCCAGCCTGGCCCTTCCATCTTGCTGACGGAGCCGGGCCCAGGGGGCAAGCGCAGGCTTCGGAGCCAGGCCGACCTGAGAGCTGAGCCCAGCTCCACCACGTGCCAGCTGTGGGGCTGTGGGCAAACCCTGCCCCTCTCCAGGCCTCACTCTTCTCATCCTAAAAATGGATCCAACGCCCCCCTTCCAGGGTGCTGAGAGATCCAGTGTCTGGCCTCTGCACCCAAAGAATAATGGTTCTCTCTCTCGGTCCCTTCCCTGCTTTTGGATGGCTCTGACCAAAGAGAGGAGTGTTTCCTTTTGCAGAGCTGGGAGGGGACTCTCCCTGGTTGCCATACTCTGGGCCTGTCTGCTCCTTTGTCCCATTTGGGGCATTTGGGCAGCCTTTGTCCAGGCTGAGCAGCAGCAACCTCTGCCGTTCCACAGCCTCTGCCTTCCCTCCCCCCAGCTCGGCACAATGCTGGCACTGTCACACTCAGCCAGGTGGATGTCCCTGGCCTTGGGCCCCTGACCGCGAAGTGGACTGCAGCCCCTCATCTGGTTAACCAGTAGCCAGAGCGGCTCCCCACGCCTGGCCCTGTGACCAGTCTCACACTTCTGTACTGCAGGAAGGGTGGCCCAGAGCCCTGCACCTGGGCCCAGAATGGCCCAGCCACCCTCCCCAGCTGCCGCCTCCTTAGAAGCCCTCATGTGAACAGGCCTGAGCAGGAAGAGCTGCTTCGAGTCCATCCAGCTCTGCTGCTGAGTGCTGTGCTGAGCTCGGAGGACCCATGGGTCTCAGTTTAGTCGCTTCTGGATTGAGGGGATGGCCTGCCTGGGACACAGCCCACTGGCACGGCAGCCAGTCCACTGGCCCTGCCTTTTCACCGGTCTGTGTCCCCCACTGGATGGGGGGCTCCCTGAGAGCAGGGACCCTTCTCACTCAGCTCTGGGTGCCCAGCTCCTGGCCCAACCTCTGGCAACAGCAGGTGCTCATTGATGTTTCCTAACATCGCTCGAGGCCTTACTCTGTGCCAAGCTATGTTTGAAAGGATGTATGCTAATTAATTCATCCTCACACCGGCCCCATGGGAGGGGTACTATTATCACCCCGTTTCACAGATGAGAAAACTGAGGCACCAAATGATTAAGAACCTTGTCTGAGCACTCACAGAGTGAAGACAGGAGAGTGGCAGGGGCTTGTAAAGGTTTGACAGTGAACTTGTGCACCAGGTCACTCGTGCAGGAATTAAGAATTCCGTGGAGGGATGAGATGGCAGGCTGTCTGTGGGAGGAGCAGGGGAAGGAAGGGATGACGGTGAAGCAAGCCTGGCTGTGTGTTGACAACCGTGGTAGCCAGGTGACAGGTATGTGGGTGTTCCTTGTACTAGTCTCTCTTCTTTTGTATGGGCTTGCACATTTCCATAACATAAAATTTAAATGTTTAAAATAAAATAAGGGGAAGTTCATAAATACCATAAACCCACATGGGCTTGCTGACTATTTTTTCTGTTTTCTTCCCAGTTCCTTCTCTTCCCTTTCAGGCCTGCCCCTGGCAGCCTCCTAGAGTCACCTATGGCTCTCTGCCCACCTGTGTCTTACTGTCTGTGCGTTTGTCTCTGTGTCTGCCACTTTCTGGGAATGGGGGAAAGTTCTGCAATAAAGCACACACACAGACACCCTGTTTTTATTCCACTTCCTCCCAGGGCCTCTCTCTTTCTTTTCTGTGTGTCCAAATCCCTGTCCTCTTTGCCTTGGCCTTGACCACTCCCTTCACTCGGCCTTACTATACAGCTGGGAAAGGGCAGCTCCTGTCTGGTGCCCTCCCTCACAGGATGTGCATGGGTGTTTTCACGTGTGTCTGAAAAGTTCAGAGAGAGCTAGTATGAAAAACAATCAGAGCCAGGCTTGGGGCTCATGCCTGTAATCCCAGCACTTTGGGAGGCCAAGGCAGGAGGATCGTTTGAGGCCAGGAGTTCAAGACCAGCCTAGGTGATGTTGCAAGAGCAGTCTCTATAAAAAATAGAAATTAAAAAAAATTAGGCAGGCATGGTGGCATGCGCCTGCTGTCCCAGCTACTTCAAAGACTAAGGTGGGAGGATCGCTTGAGCCCAGGAGTCTGAGGTTACAGTGAGCTATGATGGTGCCACTGCACTCACTCCAGCCTGGGTGGGCAACAGAGGAAGACCTTATCTCAAGAAACAAAAAACAAAAAACAGTTGGTTGTTTGAGAAGACAATAGCCATTTTTGCTACTCCCTACCATTCTTGACTGTCCAATACAGAAATATTGATTTTCGTTTCTTTTCCCTTAATAAAAATAACAAAGATTATAGCTATCATTTATTGAATGTTTACCATGTGCTGAACACGGAGCTAAGGTTCTTATAGTTATTACCTCACTTAATCCTTTCACAACTATGTAGCATGTACTAGTATTCTCACTTCACAGATGAGAAAACTGAGGCTCTAGACAGGTTAAAAAGTCCCTTGGCTAGTGAGTGGCAATGCTGGAATTTGAACTGTTCTTTTATTTTCTAAACAGGAAACACGTTCAGGCACTAAAATGACATTACGACATTGATAACAGTTTCACATCCGGGGTCCTCAGAGGGCACAGTGACACTTACTCTTCACTGGCAGACAAATCTGAACAACATGCTCAGGCCGAGCTCCGCCCTGTGAGATCACAGGATCAATTGCCTGTCTCCTGGTTGTCTCTTTTGGATGTTCCATAGGCACCCTGGTCTAACATGTCCCAGCTGAACAGCCCACCAAACTGCTTCCCCGCTGGGGTCATCGTCTCAGGAGTGGCACCACCACCCCTCCACATTCGTCCAAGTCAGGGACCCGGGTCATCCTTCACTCCTTCCTCTCCAGTCCCTGCCAAAGCCAGACACATCTCCCCACCCCCACAGCCACCACCCTCGTCCAGGTGACTGTCCTCTTCATCTGGCTGCCGCAGGAGCCTCCTGCCCAGGTTCCTACCCCCAGCCCTTCCTCTACCCTGTGACCAGCGGGACTTTCCTAAGGTCCACATCTGACCACACCCCTGCCCTGTTGCCTCTCAGCCACACCCCTTCTCGCCTGTCCACGGAGCCAGCTGGAGGGGGGCGCAGGAAGGACCAATTCACCTAGACTGCCAAGTTCCAGGCCCCGCCTGCCCCTGCCTGCCTCTGGCTAACTCCCCACTCTCTCTGTCCACCCGCCCTGCAAGCCCTCAGCTCCCTCCTCTTCTCCTGTGGGCAGGATTCCAGGTATCTCCTTTTCTAAGTGAGTCTCACTGTACCTGTCTCGGTTTCCATGGCTCCTGTTCTCTCTTGTGTCCTACGTAGTGTCCTTTCTAAACAGATACTATGACACCCGAAGATGGTGGTTCTATTTTTTGTTATATTTTGGAGTAGACTTTTCAGTTCTTCGATCTTAAATATTTAACAGTTATGGTAAGAATTCTTAATTCCTGCTACCTGGGCAGGACTTTACAAATCTCCAATCCTGTAAGCCGTGGGTTAGGTAAGACAGGGATAATTTGTAGCTGATTAATAGCTGAGGAAACTGAGGCTCTAAGATTTCTCGGGAATGACAGAGTCAGGATTGGAACCCAGGTCCTCCGACACCACATCCAGGCTCTGCCCGCTCCACTCTGTGTCTCTGAACTGAAGATGAGAAGAATCTATTCACCGATCCAGTAACCTATCTACAGTTCTTTCCTCCAAGCCAGGCTGCCTAAAAATCAGCAAATCTCTCTCTCCCAGTTTCCATTAATCGCAAACATTCAAGACAGTTCCCCAAACGCGCGGGCGGCTGTCCGGCGTGGATCGTCTCAGACCTGCTCACCTTGTGTTTTCGGGAAGCATTTTGGTGGAGAAGCACTACCCTGCAGCCCCGGTGGGCAATTTGCTGGCAGAGGAAGCTTCTCTGGATTCTCCTTTGGGCTCCTCCAGGCTCTTGGTTACAATTGCTTCTGATAAGCTGGTGTTCTGCCCAGTTCTCTTCACAGCACCCAAAAACTCGGAGAAAAGGCAAACATGCAGTCAAATATTTACCCAAGAAACGAAAGCCGGCGGGCAGCTCTCTTCCTCATTTCGGAACAGTGCTGGCTACTGTTCTGCTCTTCCCCCCCAACCACGCTGCAAGAGCAGGACCTCTCTCCTGGTTCCTCTCCCCAGGCTCCCGCTGGCCCTTTCCGCCCCTGCTCTGGGCACTGGCCCCCTGAGCTGTCAGAGCTTTGCCCAGCAGCCACGGCCCCTTTGGCTGGCTGTAAAAATTATTACAGGCAATAAACCGGGACTCTGCCTCAGGGCAATTAACTAGGACCACCGGCTCCCAGATTCTCTTGGAGACATGGCTGTTTCAGAGCTGGACCCCACCCATAGGGCAGAGCTGGTAGCTGTCTGCAGGGGTTCTTGCTCCCGTTCTGTAAAGCACGGCTGTTGCTGTGAAGGATCTTCCCAGCCAGGGCTCTACTCCCCAGCTGCCCTGGCATCCAGGAGCAAACGCAGGCTAGGTCCCACTCGTGGAATGTGAGCGGAAGTGATCCGTGTGCAAGTGTGTCCTTTCTACCTTCTCCTCCATCTGCTAGCTGGACTCTAAGGCGCTAAAGGACGTGGGATCACAAGATGCAAGGAGTCTGGGTCCTTGAACCACCGTGTAGAGAAAATCAGCCCCTGCACAGACTGTCCTTTCACAGACTAGTCCATGAGCAGAAAGCAAAGTCCTACTGTGAGAAGCCAGGGAAGTACGAGGCTTATCTGTTACAGCAGCTCGGGTACCCTCGCTGATGTGGCACAGAGTGCCGAGGGCTTGTAAGCATCACAGGGTCCAACTCCTTTATTTTAAGGGTAAGGCCTCATTTTAGCTTAATTGCCTCTTTAAAGGTCCTACCTCCAAATGCGGTCACCTTCTAAGGTACTGGGAGTTAGGGCTTCAACGTATGAATTGGGGAGGGGAGGCATGGTTTGCAATTCAGTCCATAACACTCCTGATCCGATCAGCCATGGTGGAGAGGAAAGGGGTCATGGAGGCAGTGACCAGACACCACAACTGACGAATCCAGGCCCTTGCGTTTGCTCATCTGACCCCCTCACTCCTGCCTGGAGCGCCTCCTCTCACCTCTGCTTAGCAGCATCGTTTTTGTTCCCCACTCCTGTCTCAAGCATAGCATCTGCCATGAAGTGTCTCCTGAGCACCACGATGCAACCTTCTTTCTCCTGGCTTGGCCTCCACCCCTCCTATCCCGTGCACTTGTTTGTTCACGTAACACATACGGAGAAGCAGTCTGGTGCAGTGGTTCAGAGTGTGTACTTCATTAGCTGTGGGACTTTGTGCAAGGGACATTGTTAACCTCTCTGAGCCTCAGTTTTATCTGAAATAAGCTATGCCCGCCTTATAGATGTATGAGGTTGAAATGAGCTAAAACACATGAAATACTGAGGAGGGTGCCTGGCACACAGGAAGCGCTCAATGAGCATTAGCGTTTACCGGGTGCCTACTACGTGCCAGGTACTGACTGGGATGCTGAGTACACAGTCACATCACAGCTGACTGTGTGCAAGTCCCAGCTCCCCCTCTAGGTTACAGTGGCTCGGAAGCCACAGCTAGATCTGATTCATCACGATATCTGGGATACAGGGGTGGCCCCATAAATGCTTATTCTTGAAATGAAAATGATGAAAGAAAAATGAAAAAGATAGAGAAACGCAAAGATTGAGTACCACATAACTCTCTTAGTTGGGTGCCTAGAAACAAAGAAACACTGTAAGAGCATTTCCACTGAAAGCAGGCTCTCTGTCTCCCTCACTGGAGGAAGCAGTTCCTGTAATGTCTTTGCCACGTTATTCAAAGAATTGCAAATCTCTTCGCCCCCTAGGCACAAGGAGATTATATAGCTTCCAGGAATGCCCCTCTGTGGTGCTTCCTGGTTCCACTGCCCGGGTTTCAAATGGATACTTTAAATTCTTGAATGATCATGGCCATTTTCCTCACAATTCTACAATTCCTCTCTTCACATCATTAAGGAAGAGTCATTATTGAATTGTCACCAATCTCCCTGGGAGGTTGGAAAGGCAGTCCACCTTAAAATGGAGAAAAGCTAACACATTTGTTCTAAAACGCTTCAGTTCAGAAAAATTTTGTCCCTAGCAACAAGGGCTTATTTCTGAGGCGCTGCCATGGTCCACCCATGATCCCCTTTGAAACTGGCATGGTGTATTTCATATGCCCTCTCTGGGGCTTTCGCATTTTAATGTTGAATCTAAACATAGAACTTGACTTGTATCCCCAGAATTTTTCAACATTTGATTTCTCTCCACCGTGCTAACCTATGCAAGCCTTTTTGAATATCACTTCTTCTATCCAATGCACATTCATTTCTTTTTCCAGCTTTGAGGCACTTGAATACTCTCCTTGAGTTCCTCTAGGTTATTGATAAAAACATTAGACAGAAGCCCTATAGCACTCCACTGAAGACCTCTTTCCAGGGTCTATGTCATGGTGTTGAGGTTGGCAGAGGGTGAGGAAAGAGATGACTCATTACACCAGACCCACGTTAGGAAGAGTTACAGTATTTGATCCCTGTATTTCGCAGGGTTCAGAGCTTGGATGATGTTACAGAAGGAAATTCAACAATGTATCACAAAGGTTGTACTTGTTGTGAGCTTATCACAGGACAGCCTCTATTGATTCTATAGAGATATGGTTTAATTATTAGATTTAGAAACAGAAGAACTCATATCTGGAAGACCCAGTGCAATTTCTTCATTAAGTAAGATTGATGGCTTTCTGGGGCAGGTATGACCCTTGAGTGGGGACTCTTTTTCTCTCTTTGAAAAGGAATGAAACCAACCTATATTTTGATCGCAAACAGGCCTGGTTCCCCCCTGCTAGTAGAATACAGCCAAACTCCTTAGCTGGGCATTCAGCGACCTTTGTGATCTGGCCCCAGCTTGTCTTTCCAGACTGTCCTAGATAAGACTCAACGCTGGCTAAGCCCACAGGAGAGCTGGGGCTGCCCTCTCAGGCCCCATCCTCCTCCTCGCTCCTCACTCGTTCATCCCTGTGGCAAATACTCACGAAGCACCTATGCACTGAGAACCGTGCTAGTCCCCGAGGACAGACGCTCTTGGCACTCACCTTGTTCCTCCTCCCCGGGTCTGAAGCCAAGAGCCTGGCTTAAGCAGTGTCCCCCCAGGGAGAGATTTAGCGTTTTGCAATTTCTCACGGATGGAATACAGAGACCGAGGGACGAGATCACTGTCCCAGAACGCAGTCTGGAACACATTACTGTTATGGGGCACGAGGACAGGCAGGGGCAGAAGATCAGTTCCTGCAAAGGCCACTTCTAGAGCACTTGGAATGGGATCAATTTAAACCGAAGGCCAATCGTGTATTGGAAAAAGAGCCCTGGGCTGGGACACTCAGAAACCTGGGTCCTCGCCTCAACTGTGCGACCTTGAGCAAACCCCGTCCTATCCTGTACTGCAGTCACCCCCTGTGTAAAGTGAAGATATCAGAGGTGGCCCCTGAGGACCCCTTCTCTCTCCCTGACCCAGCCCAGGTGTCGTCTCTGAAGCCCCATTGCTTCAGAAAGGCTCATATCTCTGAACATTTGGCTACTTCTGTTTGCATTTTTGTTCTCACCTCCTAATGGAGAGCTCCTTTTCTGAGCACTTTGGTCATAATCATTGGGGAACATGTGTTGAAACGATGCATGAGGAACATTGTCATTTCTAGATCTGTAAACCCTGAACCGTCCACAAGGTGGCGACTTTCCATAGGCGTTCCCAGCGCAAACCTGGCGCCTGGGCGAAAGCCCTGGAAAGATGCTGGAAGGGAGAGAGGAGAACCAGGACGAACTCCCTCCAGGGCTTATCCTCTGGCCCCTGGTGGGTGTCTGCTGTCCAGCCCCCGCACCTGTAATGTGTCAGTCTGTCAGACAGCAGGACGGGCCTGCACTACCGTAGCCACGCCTGGATCGCACCATTTCCGAGCTTCTCAGCGGGCCAGGTAAGGCTGGTGACCCGGCCTCACTGACCTCCTGGGCCTCACTTCCCGCCCAGCCCCGCAGCTGTGCTCCGGCTCGCGGTGCTCTCTCTGGTCCTCCTGCCTGCCCACACACTCTTCCCTCCACGGGGGCTCCCTCTGGCCCCCCTCCTTCCAGGCCAACACCTACTGGCTCTCTGAGATTCCGTTTAGGAAGTGCCTTTTCCAGAAAGCCTTTCTCAACTCTCTTTTCCTCCAGCGCTTTTCTATAGTGACATTAACTGCGCTGAAATTGCTTCTCCATCTGCCCCCCACCCTCCTCAGGCCACCTTCTTGAGCGCAGAGTGTGTGGCCTGCTCGTCTACACCCCGCTGCCCAGCTGAGGCCTGGCGAGCGAGCCTCAGCCCTCTGAAACCTTGTTGACCGAAGGACGAGCCAGTGAATCTGCAAATTGGGGATGTGATGTAGCAAGATGGACTGAGAACCACACCCCTGCCCAACAGGAAAACATTCGAGAATAAGGAAACAAACAGCTACTGCAGGTCCTTTCATTCAACATCATTTTGTTATAATGTTGATGAGGAAAGAAACATCGATTCTGGCAGGGGCTGCTGCCCGTGTGGAGTTTGCAAGCGCTATCTCTGCATGGCTTTTCCCTGGGTGTGCTGGTGTCCTCCCGCATCCCACAGACGTGCCCGTTAGGTGACCTGGGTGTCTGAATGGTCCAGGCTGAGTGGGTGTGGGGGCGTGTGTGAGCGTGCCCTGCAATGGCATGGCGTCCTGTCCAGGGTCGGCGTCCTGTCCAGGGTCGGCTCCCACCCGGCACCCTGAGCTTCCAGGATAGCCTCCAACCACCCGTGACCCTGAACTGGAATATACTGGGCAAATAATGATCTCACTTGTTTTTATTCAGCTTTCTTAAATGTATGTCTAGCTCACATTTATTTCAGTGTTTAATATTAGAAGTGCTTTGGGTTTTGTTTAGAAGTTTGGTGATGTTTTTGTGACCAGAAACATGCCCTAGAACTTAACTCTTGTTTCTATCAATTAGCCTGTGGTAAATGGATTTCATTATAGTAGTTTCCAGGAACCTATGGGCGAAGTTAAGTGAGGACTTACTATGTACTTTTATGCTGATCCTGGCTCAGGAAGGGATCAATGCTCCTAGCACAAAACAGAACATTATTATTTTGAAGGGAATGGAGCCAAAGGCATGTTGAAAGGTGGCAAAGACTTTCCTCATGTGAGTCTAGGCTGTGCTGTCTTCTGAGAAAGTGAATCTTCCTGTTGGTGAGATGAATTCTCTTTCGATTACTTGTGAGCAAACTGGCAGCAGCTGTTTTACTTTCCCGGTAGGAAAGGGAAGTTCCAGGGGCTTCTGCTTGGCCCCGCCTCTCACAATAGCCCTTGGGATAGACGTCGGGTGTCTATTTTTTTTTTAATTTTTTTTTTTTTAAAGGCTGGTCAAGTGAAGCAGTGGGAGTGGAGAAGGAACAATCTGTAACCGGTTGTGATCAATTAGTTGTAAACGTAGTGATGTCTATTCTGTTCAGAAACTGGGGAGGTAACTACAGGGTGGGTTCACTGTGATTTGAACTTGGGAACTGATCACCATAAGCCCCCACTTTGTGGGCTACAGTGGTTCACTCTAGTAAACGGTCAGAAGTCCCTCTGTGTTCTATACACACGGACAAATACATTTGTGAATTCAACGTGCATTATAATTATGCAACCCACAAATTAAATTTTATGTGTCATTTTCAGCAATATTGACACTGCAGCTACAAGAACTACATTTTTATTAATTATTTTAATAAATAATTTATTTTATTAATTATTTTAATGAATAATTTATGTTATTTCTAGGTAAGCTCTCTGGTTCTCTGATTGTGACCCATCTTTGAGGGTTGTTTTCCGGGACCACTCCTGGTACGAGCTGATATATCACTCAGGGTCTAGTCAGGTGACAAATGGAATTTAATATAAAGAATTATAAACTAGGTAACTGGGAGGTAACAACTGCTGGAAGCAGCTACCACCATTAGGGACAGGAGAATAAAGGGAAAGGCTGGAATTTCTAAAACTTAGAACATAGGAGGGTCCCTTGGAGCTCAAACGCAGACCTCTGCCGGGTGTGCTGCTTGGCTGATGCCAGTGTCACTGCGCTTGGAGAAGGAGCTCCAGGAGGATGGGGCCATCTATTCTAGGTGGGCCTGAACCCCAACATCCTATCAGCGCTGTTTGAACCCCCAGTCTCTGCTCAGCTCTCCACCTCCCAGCAGCCACTCTCTCCTGGGCCCGCAAGTCTTGCCCTACGCTTGTGCAGTACAGGGTCAGCCAAAGATCTAAGCCTGCTGGGGTTCCTTCTCTATGGTTCCTCCTTTTTATGTCCTGCACCCCCAAATCCCACTGTCTTAGCCCTACACTCTGATCTCTGCCTATTCTGTCCAGCGAGACCTCACGACCTGCTTGGGCACCACTTCCCTGCACTGTGGCCTGGAAGGCGTCCCCAGGGAGAAAGCCTGCGTGGATGTGGGGCTCACATTGTGTGACTGTCCCCACCACAAGGACCACAGCCCTGGGTGGGAACACTGTCCAGGGCCTGCCCACAGGAGTTTTCTTTCTGTCGCCCAGGGTTTATAGTTGTTTACGCAGGAAAGCAAATATCCACTATCGTTCTTTTTTGGCTGCTGAGCCTCTGAACTCACATCTTTGCAGAGCTCTACATCTTACTACATCCCCTCGTACACAGTATTGAAGTGAAATCTGTCCCCTAACATCTCTTACTCATCATTCATGGGGCTTCCCTCTAAAAGCCCACCTCTCCCTCTGTTCCGGAATGGTCTGCTAGAGGTCTGCAGACAGGGATTTCATGATCCTCGGCCTGGAGGAGGCCTTCTAGCATTGGCCTGACTGTTAAACTTGACCTTCGAATCCATGGCCTAGTTATGCGGAGGCCTCTGCTCACTTGCGCTCCTGTCTGTCCTCTTCCTCTACACTGGAAGCTCCCCAAGGATGGGGACATCTGCCAGTGATCTCTACATTTAAGAGAGGAATGAGTCGACTGGGACATTCATACCTACGTCAGCAGCTGCTGGGTGGGCATGCACCTGCTCTGGGTGGGACATTAGCTAGCCTCTGTGTCGTGTTTGTGTCGTGCTGAAGAGGTAAAAAATCACACCCATCCTGGCTGCCTGATTACTTACCCAGGTGCATGGGATCACTCACCCCCTGCCAGACAATGAAGGTGCCTCAACCCCCTTTCCTGCTGGGAGAATTTGTCCCCCCTTTTTCCATAGGGCCCCCAGGCGTGGCCCACAGTGTTTACTGGAACCTGGAAACCAGAGAGAGGGAAAAGAACTAGGATCTGCTGGGCTACGGGCTTGCGGGCAATTTTAAAAGGAAATAGACACCACTGATCAACTTCAAAGCTTTGCAATGTTTTCTCCAACCAGATATTCGGACTTTGATGCCACAGGCTCAGTGTTGGAAAATGAGTCTCCTGCTTTAATTCTCAAAGAGCCCTTATGCATACATAATGCTCTCCCTACCTTTTAATAGGAATGTAGATCATATGTAAATGTGCCTTTGTGCAACTATGTATCCCAACCTGCGTTAAGCACACATTAATTTCATAATAATGACATTGCTCAGTTACTCTCCCTCAATGTTTGCATAAAAAGCAAGCAAATCATTTCTGTATACGTATATTTGCCAATCGTGACCATGTTTTGTCCAGTCCAGGACTCAGGGTCAGGCACTGTACTACGGGAATGATGGCTCAGTTTGAGGAATTAAAGATCATGTCACCCAACCCCTAATGCTTTGACCCCCTCCACGCTCCTTGCCAAGATTTGTCCTTAAACTCCTCCTTTGATGGGGATCTCACTACCTCTTTGGACAGCTATGAAACATTAGAAAGTTTGAACTTACTGGGAAGGATGTCTCTGAAAAGTAGCATAGAGTTTATCTCTTTTGTTTTCAAATCCTGCCTTGTTCATTTGACATATTAAGTGTTTCCTTCACATCACCAAACAATCTTAAACTTTTGCATGAATACGCATTCTCACACTTACAAATGTCATCATTGTGTTTTATAATTGCTATTTTACTAAACAACGTATTACGAATAAAAATTTTTTATTCAGTTAGCCCACATCTCCTTCCTCATTTTTAATGCCTACATGATCCTCTGTTGTTGGATGTACCATAATTTATTTAATCACTGCCTCTCAGTGGGCATTTTGGTTGATTCCAATTTTTGCTGTAGTGACCAGCTCCAGGATAAAGTCTTCACACATTCCTTAGGAGAGAGTCCTAGAAGGGCACAGAGGGTCGAGGGGTGGGAGCACTGTGAAGGGCCATTCTGGTTGCAAGGAATCATCGATAAGCATGGAGAGCTGCACTGACTGCTCTACCAACATGGTTATAGTTATTCCTGGCGACCAGCCACCTCTCCTCTATGGGGCTGATTGTAAGGTGAGGCTGCAGCGGGCTAGGCAGGTGGCCCTGCTCTGACCACCACATAAAGTGGCCTCTGAAGGGACTCCTTTCTGGGGATAAGAACATCCCCTGGAAGACTGCAAACTGGGGAGGAACTGGGCCTGGAAAGCAAAAAGAACACCACCGAGAGTGCTGTGGCCAATCTTCCCAGGTGCCAATAGGCTTTCTCCATCTCTAGGAGTTCAGCAAAGGAAACAAACAAACAAACAAACAAAAACCCACAAAAAACAGAGTCCCTACCTCCATGGAGTGTCTTCACCTGTCCACACATCAAATCCAGCAACAGGACTCCCTTAGGTTTCTTGTCTGGGTCCCCTGCAGGGACTTGGACAGGATGGGGTGCAGAGAGCCTGGCCCAGAGCAGGCAGAGGGGGGACATGAATAATTGACTGCAAGAACCTGCATTTTTCCAACATGCATCCCCATTAAGTCACAAGTATGCTGACACTTGTGCACCAGGACTTCACTGGAGCATCATTTGTAGTAACAAAACGATGCAAAGCAACTGATTAAATAATTGCAATTTCTGTGCAACTAAATACTGAGCAAAGTTAAAAAGTCCAAGGCCACTCTACATGAACTCCAAAATATATCACTGTATCTCATCACAGTGAAGTCACTGTTGACCATCAGATGCACCATGACTTTATATAGCATTAAGAAACACACACACACACACACACACACACACACAGCCAATTAAACTATGCTCCCTTTGGTTCTACAAGAAACCAGATTTCAGAGATGATAAGAGGTGGGAAGACTGAAATACTGTAGGTGGAAAAACCAAGGCAGACTAACGAGTATGGTATGCTACTCTGTGTGTGTGTGTGTGTGTGTGAGAGAGAGAGAGAGAGAGAGAGTTTTTCTAAAGGGAGGGTCTGTGCAATCAACAGCGCTTTTAGAGGCATAGAAAATTCCCGAAAAGAGACACAAAAATCTGACAGCAAGAGTGGCCTCTGGAAGCCGGGTTGGGAGATTGGGATACAGAGTGAAAGGGAAACCCTCTTTTCACCCTTACATCTATTTGTAATATAGAATTTTTAAACCATATGTTCCCTTTTTAAAATAAAACCTTGAAAACTACTGAATGCAAAATAAAATAAAAAAGCGCATCCTTCCAGGAGGATTTTGGAGCTGGTCTTGCATCTGGAGACTCGACATCCAGTCTTGACTCTACCAAAGCGACCTCGGGTAGGTTCCCGCCCCGACTGTGTCTGGGTTTCCCCAGAGTCCAATCTGATGTCGGAGAACTGGTCTCAGGACGTCCCTCAAGCTCGGAGCCCCGGGCCGAGCGGGAGCCCGCCGAGCCTCGCTGGTCCTGGCGCGGTGCAGCTGTCTGCGGGCGCCCCGCGGTGCGGGCCCGGCCAATCAGCGGCCGCGGGGCGGGAGGGGTGGCAGCGCCGCGCGCGCGGAGCGGAGCGCGAAGCAGAGGCGCCACTGCCGTCCCGGAGCAGGCCATGCCGCGCTTGCCGCTGCTCTTCCCGCTGCTGCTTCTGCTGCTGCCGCCGCTGGCGCCGGGCCTCGGGCTCCGCGGTGCGGACAGCCGGCGCCCCGAGTGCGGCCCGTGCCGGCCGGAGCGCTGCCCGGCGCTAGCGAGCTGCCCGGCTCCCGGGATCTCTGCGCGCGACGAGTGCGGCTGCTGCGCGCGCTGCCTGGGCGCGGAGGGCGCGAGCTGCGGGGGGCGGGCGGGCGCGCGCTGCGGCCCCGGCCTGGTGTGCGCGAGCCGGGCCGCGGGGGCGGCGCCCGAGGGCACCGGGCTCTGCGTGTGCGCGCAGCGCGGCGCCGTCTGTGGCTCCGACGGCCGCTCCTACCCCAGCATCTGCGCGCTGCGCCTGCGCGTTCGGCACTCGCCCCGCGCGCACCTCGGCCACCTGCACAAGGCGCGCGATGGCCCCTGCGAGTTCGGTGAGTTGGGTTCAGGCTCCGTGGGACTCAGGTGGGTAGAGAAAACGAGACCCAACTCTCTGGGGTGTGGGACCAAGGATCCCCCTGGACAGCAGTGGACAGCAATGCCTGGGCCTCAGTTTCCCCTTCGGGAGCAGTATTTCTCATCTCGCCCGGTGCTTAGGGAGACTGGGTAGTAATCCACATCCTGCACCTGTCCTTGCCAAGCTCATGGAGACACCAGCCATGAAACTAGTTGGGTATTTGGTGAGCCTGCTGCCCCTTTTGGTACTTAAGTACTTGCTGGTGCAGCTATTTGCAGGCCTGGCATGTTTGTTCCCCGGAGCCTGGGAGTTGGGGATGGGGGCGGTTGTCCTGCTGGGTCTGAGTTCCTGGATATCCAGCGCCAGATGGGTTGTTTGAATGGAGCGGAGGGAAGATGAGGATGCCGGCGGAAAAGGAACTCGGGACTGGGAACCCAGGAGTCACCAGGCCAGAGCACAAGGTTCTCAGATGTGGGGTGGGACCCCACTGGGGATCCTGAGGGAGCCTTCATCCAGGACAGGTAAGACCATTGGAGACCTAGGATCTGAAAGGTTATAGTGCCAACAGGGGCAGACCAGGTTTTGTGGGTCTAAGGCATAATTTGGAGGGTCCTGCCTTAAATAAAGGAATAGAAAATTATGAATTGCTAGGAATTTAGAAACTTAACCTTCATTAACATCACAGTGAAGGCATTTCTGGGTGCCATAACTGCCCACCCTCTATATATACCTTTTAAAAACCAAACAAAAAGAAATCGAAACATTAGTATAGGGGCGCCAGTGAAGCATCCTGCTTCCCCGGCTTCCTGAGCATGAGTGTGACCTGTCCATTAGGTTCTGGAGAACTGCCCCTGTGTACTCTGCCTGGAGGGGGCAGTGGAGAGTTTAGGGTGATGGGGCAGTGAGTCCCAAGGAGCCTGGCTGGCAGCCTGGGGTTCAGGCTTCTAGGGAAGAATTCTGGCCTGGGCCTAGAGACCAAGTCCAGACTTAAATGCCTAAGTCAGTGTAATGACTTTAGCTTCAAGAAAGAAGCCCAGGGGTGGGGTGAGGCCTTTTCCAGGCCTTATGAAGTGCCTAACGTTATTTTCCTCCCAAGTATTCCAGGTAGATATACTCAAGTCCCCAAGACCTAATGGGTCATAACAGGAGATGGGGCAGGAAGCCTTCTGTCCCAGGAAACACGAAAACAATGTTCTGCCATCAAGAAGCTGAAGCAGCTCCAGCAGCACAGGAAAGTCACCGTTGGCTATTCCTAGTCGGGGCTCCCAGTGGAGGACAGAGCTGGCTGGGGGGCTTCCGTGCTGCTGCTGGCTCCCTGGGCAACCTTTGGCCAGTCCCTTCCCCTCTCTGGCTGTGTCAGCCCCTGGGGAGCCATGTTGAGCTCTCTTTCACTTTGCAAATTTGCTTCTGTCCTGTGGCACTTAAACAGTCTCGTCTTTTCCCTTTTTCTAGTTCTTGTCACTCGTTCTTACAATCTGCTTTCCTCAGCAGTTAATTCACAGGCAGTTCTTTGTCTCCAGACAGGTAACACTTTAACTCCACATGCAGGAGACATAAGAAATGCTGACCAGGTCCCCAGAGTCTAAGCAGTGCTGATAGTCTCAGATAATTTCTCCCTGGAGCGGTGTTCTGTTCCTCAGAGAAAGACGCCTTAAAGACATGGAGACCACATCTGCCGTTACGCAGAGGAGGAGGCTGAGACCCCGCCGGGGCAGGGCACGTGTCCAGGACGACCATAAAGGCTGACCGGCTAGCTCCCAGGTCCCGACACCCTGTCCAGTGCTCTTTCAGGACAGGACCTGATAGTATTAAGTCAGGCAGATGGTGGTTGCCATGGTTACCAGAGTGAGGCCAGATGGCAGATGGAAACGCCATACCCCTAATTCATTCAAAATTACCAAATGACAAGTAAATGTGGCAGCCCCTCCACTCTGATCTATGCGCTCTGGGGCCCACCCTGGGCACAGGCCCGGGGAATGAAGATGTTTGCGGGGCCACACGGAAGCAATCAGAAGCTGCTTTTCATGATCTCGTTAGTGACACGTCAGGCCTCCCTGGAGTTCAGCCCCCCTTCCCTACCAGCATCTGTGTCACCCACCGCAGACCTGTCCTGGGGTGCTTGTGTGGCCCCTGCCCTTGTGTCCCGGTAAAGCATGAGGGTGTGGACAGGGGATGTTTCCTAGCTGAGGTGGCACCTCGTTCTGTGCTGCCCTAAAGCCATCTTTTGTTCAGAAGACACAGCGGGAGCGTTTTTTAATAATGCCCCTGGGGACCCTGGCTGAAGGAAAACAGACTGAGTCAGAGCAGGGCTGTTCTGCTTCACCTTGACTTTAATGGAATAAGTATTTATTGCTCACAGTATGGGGCTGTGTTCTCACCCGTGCCTCTGAGGGCCATGGGGAAGCAGCGTTCAGGCTTAAATCCTGCCCCTTCCTCCTGTGCTCTGCACCGCCCCAAATTGCCTGACGGTGAGAGTGGTCCTTTCATCCGCGCGTGTATGGAAGACCAGCATATGAATAATTCTTTACTGCTGGAAATCGCTCCTGCCTCCATCTTCTTACTGGATGTTTACAGCTACCCTGGGGAGGCCTCACTCCCATTTAATAGAGGGGAAACTGAGGCAAGAGGAAGGGAATTCCCTGGAGCCACCTGGCTAGGCCCAGCTGTGATTGGGCTCCAGCCTGAGTTTGCCTGCTGTTTTCAGATCAGAGCCATGCGTGGCTAGCCTGCCGGCACCCTGGGGGTGAGAGGGTGCTGTACATTCGTTGGCCTTGAATCTTGAGGACTTCTCAGCTTGGATCTGTCTTCCTGCTTCCCTCATCCATCTAGTTAGCACTGGTGATGGCTCCTGAGAGGAACAGGGATAGCCCACAGAAGGGGAAGCATCTCGAAGGATGGGGAGAAAATCCCTAGGCGGAGAAGGGGGCTAGCACAGCCTGAACCAGGCACAGAGGTGGGAGGCCCTTTGGCAGGTGTGGACGGTTGGGAAGGGAGATGACAACCCCAGCTGGTTGGGTGTAGATCATTGCAAGGCTTGGTGCCAGGATGAAGGGTGGAGCTTCATCCTGTACTAAAGTATGGGTTCAGTTTCTCACGTGCAAGGCGTTAGTAGTAGTAGTATGATTATTGCTATCGTTACTTTACAATGCTGGATTGTTCAACGTGTGCACCCCGGCCATTTGTTAATATTGGCGGAGGGTGCACATTGATGTCATGTTTTGAATGATGATTAGATAGGAACAGGGTCCTGGGCCAGTACCCAGCAGCATTGAGCCCCAGCAGCTTCAAGGAGCGCTTGAAATCCTAAATCTTAGAAAATTCACCTTGGTTGAAATTCCAGCTCCGCTTAGAAACCTCGGTGTGTGCTAGGCGCGTGTTACCAGGTAACCAGAAGAGGTAGCGAATGCCACTTTGTGAGAGGGACAAAGAAGGGGGCCTCGTGCTCAAAAGCCTTTCATCCGAGGGAGGGGATCTGAGGCGGAGGCTGCAGGGAGCGGGATTAAGCCGTTTCTCGTTCCACATCGTAACGTGACTGTTAGCACAAATTATCAGGGCTGCTCAGCACATCGATTATTAAATTCTTTGGCTGTGGGCTTTCTCACACAAGCAGACAGGGTCCTGAGGGATGACTTGATATTCTTTCTTTCCCTAGCGCCATCAACTTTAAAGAAACCTCAGAGGCACGTGGGGAGATTTTTCATTCCGGCCATCAAGGGCCACTGAAACTGATGGGGTAGGGGGAAAGATCGCCACACACTATAATAATAATATCGATCCCTTCCATTTGTACGGATCCACACAGTTAATAACACAGTCACATCCATTATCTCCCTTCACCCCGAGGATACGGGGCAATGGTCATTTGCAGATAAAGAGGAAATGATTAACAGCTTGCCCAAGTCACATGGTCGGACCCCCGGGCATTTGAGTCTCCCTCCGTTAGGCTTTTGCCCACCTGACAGCACTGCCTCCTGTGATCGCGTACACGTGGGTGACTATTCTGTGTTACCTGCTGGTTAGACGTGGGTGAGTGGATTTGCGCCATCCCAGCATTTCTGGGGCTATTGTTGGCACCAGCAGAAGGAAACAGGTATTCACAAGATGAGAGATGAAGCTGGCACTTTTGCAGACTGTAGGCCAGGAGCTGTCCCCCCTCCTGAAAGCCACATTATTCTTGTCCAAGGCAGATGCAAAGGTTCCTCCAGCAGTGTGGTGGCTCTGGCATCAGTAAGGTTATGTGCCTGGCTCCCGAGTGACTGTAGGGACAGGATGGACTCCTGTGTCCATTTTAAAGAAGAAGACGCTGAGGCCAAGTCACAGCACTGGGATGTGGCAGAGAAAGGATTCGAAACTGGGTTGCTCTCCCCCAGCCTGCCATAGTCCCTCCTGCATGTGGCAGTCATGACATTGAGCACTCCAGTGGCACACTTGAATGAGTCCTTAGGGACAGTAGGAACTGGGAATGTCCTGCTAGCATAACGACACAGTGCTATCGTAAGGACACATTGGGGTCTCTTCATAAGAGCTGTTCCCTGGGCATGATGTTTGGGGTGGTTCCATTGTTGTGCAGAAAAAAGCTAATATAGCAGCCCTGAGACCGTAGCCTCAAAAAGCCCTGCTGGCAAGGTTGGCCCTTGGCTGCTGTCTGGGAACTTGGATTTCTGGAGGGTTCCCACCATTGCCAGAACTGGTAAGAGTGGCTCACCGCGCCTGAGCTATACAAACGATGCGGTTTATGCTGAACGCCTGCTTTCCCAGGGAGCGTGGGATTTGGGTACGCAGTAGGTGGGGGTGCCTTCGTGACCGGCCCTCAGTAGAAACCCTAGGCACCGAGTGTCTCGTGAGCGTCCCTGGCCGGCAGCGTGCCACACAGTTGTGAGTGTTCATTGCTGAGCCCCGTGTGACTCCCCTGGAAGGGGCTCTGGGAAGCTTGTGCCTGGCTCTCCCCACCCTGCCTGTTCCCTGTGCTGATTTTGCTTTGTGTCCTTTCGCTGGAATAAATCATAGCCTGAGAACAACCATATGCTGAGTCCTGTGAGTCCTCCTAGCAAATCACCAAAGCCGGGGGTTGTTTTAGGGACCCCGGCACAATCCTGACAGAACATAATCTCTTATTCTGGGATAGAGTCTGTGTTGATAAGACATGTTTCACTTTGAAAAACGGTGGGGAATTAATGGAGTCAGGGTCCCTGGGTTGGAGTCCTCCCTCCTCCAGGCACTTCACCCTCTGAGCCTCGGTTTCCTCATCTGTAAAAGGACAGTGAAAGCACCCGCCTCACAGGGCTGGCGTGAGGATTAAAGGGGTCGTGTGCTTGGAAGGGGCCTCTGGGGTAAAGGCAAGATGGTCTCAGCACAGTGGATGAGAAGAGCTTGGGTTCTGGGGCCAGGTGGCAGGGCCTGTAGGGTCACCCCACCATTTAAGGCCTGGTGGCCCTGGGCAGCGCCCCCACCTGGCAGCTGGAGAGATTGCGGGAAGACAAAGGGGTGATACCCGTAGGAGGAAGAGCGCTGCGTTAGCTCGTGACATTACCTTTACTACTATTATTATCAATAGATTATCGATCATAAAGAGCTGTTGTGGACAGAAATATTTTAAAATCATATATTTGAAAATTAAAAACAATATTAGGACAAGAGCAGCAGGAGGAAACCTTGTGAGGTGACCAAGCTGTTCTATGTTGGTTTTCATGCTGGTTACGTGACTGTATGCATCTGTCAGAACCTGGAACTGCACACCAGAAAGAACGAATGGTGCTTTAGGAAAATTTTAAAGTGAATAAGTAAATAAAATGTTAAATGTCCCTTTAACGCGCTGTAATGTGCTTCGATGTCCCCTTAAAAGCAGGAGGCTGCTGTAGGAGAGCAGTGCTATTTTCTGCCAGGAAATCCGTGGCAAAGACAGCGTTTCCGTGGCAAAGACAGCGTTTCCGAGACAGACTTTCTTAATTGTAGTGACTGAAAGAGAGAGAGAGGGAAACGCGGGGAGAGAGAAAGATGAATTGTGATTTACTGGTTTATTCATTTCGGCCTGAAAGGGACTGATGAAATCGCATTTAAAATTTATGACTTTACATGAACGAAAGTAAAACACGCTGATTGAGGGTCCCTTTGGAATCCATCTCGGGCTTTGGAAGAAGAGCGCTTCCGACTGCACCACCGGGAGCCACTTGAGCGCCTGTGTTGCTGAGGAGGCGCTGGCGGGGCAGCGTGAATAAATTAGACCCTCTTTGTCATCGCAGATGGGGCTCCTGCTGGAGAGCAGGGTGTCTGGTTCTTTGTGGCTGTCAGACAATGTGGGAAATCTGGGACCTTGGTTCCTGGGGCCTCTGGCACAGGCAGGCATGGGGTCGGGCGTGGTCCCTTGGAGGGCAGTCAGAGGGACTCACTGAAGGCGTGGACGGATCAGGCAGCGGGAGCAGAGAGCAGCCTGGGCTGGGGAGGACGGTCTCTGTATGCTACTCACTGGAGGCTCCAGAGGGCAGCGTTGGGATCAGCGGGCAGGAGTTACAGAGAGACAGCTTTAGCTCTGGGTGAGGAGGAGCTTTCTTACTAGCAGAGCCCTGCAACATGGAATGGCCTGGCTCTGTAGGTAGTGAGCTCTCAGTCGCTGGAGGTATGCAAGTGGAGGCTGGATGAGTATGTCACAGACCATCAGGCACAGGATCTTGGGGAGTTGGAATGAAAGAGGGCCTCTCCAGTTTGAGACTCTGTGGCTCTAAGACAATTTTCCAGAGACATTTTAGCACCAGTGTGACAGGGTCTGCTTCCCAACTGCCTGGAGGGGCCGGACCAGTCTCCTTCCTGCACCCTTCCCCTCCTGTGCCTGTGGGTGTGGCTCGAACCCGCCCTTCACCCCTTTCCTCCTGCCTTCCATCTCCCCGCTCTGCTCCCCTGTTTTATTGCAGCCTCACGCAGGTGGGCGAGGGCCCTGTCCCTCTCAGGACGGGCCTGCAGAGAGCAGCAAGGCTGTCCTTGAGTCCCCCAGCAAAGCCCTGGGGGTCTTAGACCCTGCAGTTTGATGGCCTGGGAATGAATGTGTTTGCTCTTTCATTCGTCGTGTTTCTTCATCCAATCTTGTGTTTGAACGTGGGAGACCTGCTCCTGGCCCTCACTTGGGTATCATGTTAGCTTAAGCCACCACTCCCCTCCCTGACTTCATGGTTAGATCAGCTGGACAGCTCTGGGAAGCAGAGGAGGAGACCTGAGCATGCGTGTCCCCTGGCCAGGCCTCCGCCCTGTACCTTGCCCAGGGTGCTGCTGTGGAGCTGGATGCCAGGGTGACCGAGCTTGCCGTCCAGTGCAGGTGATAGAAACGCTGGACTGCAAGGCAGGCTGGGTTCAGCAGGTCAGAGAGGTGAGACCCCGGTCCTGGGCGAGGGCGCTACTGCTAGGCCCTGCAGGGTGGGCGAGGTGTCCAGCTGTGGAGGTGGGGGCAGGGAGGGCATGCAGAGGGGAGGCAGGGCGTGGAGGGCTCCTGGATGGGGCCTGAAGTCTGCGGCGGCCGGACGTGATTCTTACGGCCTGGTGCGAGCAGAGCAGATGCCAGGCACGGGGAAGGCGGAGTGTGGAGTATGAGCTAAGAATTTCGAGCTCTGGTCCTGTCCGGAGAACCACACCCTGCCCCCCCTCTCTATGATGTCTGACAGCCTAAACCACATTGGCCTGATTCCTTCATCGCCCGGCTGGGCTGCTTCAGTCCCTCCCCCGGGTTTCCAGGCCTGCAGTTTCGCCCTTGCCGGTGGGGAGGTGTGTAGCGTTGGGGGGCCCTGGGGGCTCTGTGCCCTGCGCATGCAAATGGGCGTCTTGAATGCACCTCGGGGGGCCTCAGCTCCAGGGTGCTGCAGCTGTTCTGCCTGGCATCCTCCTTCCCACCGCCCTCCATGCAAAAGGAGAAAAGCCCATCTGTTAGGAGACTCTGCCGTTGGTGACGTGACGCCAGGCCCCCTAGGAGTCTGCCACCACGTCCTTTAGTGGAGCCGAAAGCAGATGGCAGCCGGGCCTGGAAGGGGCCCAGAGGGAGTGTGCTGAGACCTAGCTCTGCCACAGACACGCCAGGGGACTTTGGGAAGTCACCTTTCCTCTCTGCACTTCTGTTTTCCTGTTGGTAAAACAAAGGCGGTGCGCCAGGGAACCGTGGGCATCTCTCAGGTCCGAGGAAAACTCTTCCGTGCTTCCTGCTCGAGGGTGTGGACGGCGTCTGCCCGCCCTGCGCTCCTCGCCTCAGATGTGCCCGCAGGCTCTCAGCAGGCAGAACTTCGGCGGTGGGGACTTGGAAGCTGGCAGGAGAAAGACTGTGTCCCTTTGTCTCCTCCTAGCTCCTGTGGTCATCATTCCTCCCCAGAGCGTCCACAACGTCACCGGGGCGCAGGTGTGCCTGTCCTGTGAGGTGAGGGCTGTGCCCACCCCCGTCGTCACGTGGAAGAAGGTATTTCCATGCAAGAACTCGTGTGAGATTGTGCATGTGGGAGAGAGAGACAGGGAGAAACAGACAGATGTGGGTGGTAAAGGCTTTTTTCTTTTAAGTGTGTCTGTGTTTGTCTTTATAGGTGGGCCAGAGGGTTAAGACAAGATACCTTATGTACCACTCCTCTGCCTAAAACTTTCACCCCAGAGCTCTCCCTAGGAAGGGGGGCTGCAGTGTTTCCTGTGCCATTTCCTCCTGTGGCCACCAAAGCTCTGTTGTTACCCAGCCTGCACCCGCTGCGGTGACCACAGAGCCTTCTTCACCGTGGAGCTGCGTCTTAGACAGACCTGGCTGGTGGCAGGACACCCAGTCCTATTCCAAAACCAAATCTTCCAGAAGACCAGTTTTTGAGAGACTGGCAAGGGTCACACATCTATTGTCCCTTTATCTCAACAGCCCGGATATAGGGGGTGAAGTTCTGAACTGCTTCTGCCAGAGGGCAGTGGTGCGAGCACCTCTGCTGTCCAGCAGGGGGTGCTGTCCACACACACAAATAGGTTTAAAAAGCAACTGACATTTTAATAGGAATAAGAAATGCTGGGGTTTCAGCCTTTGAGTCAGTGGCTGGAGGAGGGTGAGGGGGCCTGTGGGGTCGTCGTCCTTACCTAGAAATACTTTTTCTAAACCTCTCCTGTTTCTTGTCCTCTGTAGGTCACGCAGTCCCCTGGGGGCACCCAGGTGCTGGAGGAGTTGCCTGGGGACCATGTCAATATCGCTGTCCAGGTGCGAGGGGGCCCTTCCGACCACGAGGCCACCGCCTGGATTTTGGTGAGTGTTCAGGATTATTGGATATTATTGACAGACCTCTAAAACCGCCCTCTTATATTTTTCTAACACGTTACACGTTTCAAAGCTGTCCTCATCCATTTCTGACTGGATCGTTCAGTAACTGGTAGGCAGGCAGGGCAGGTGCATGTCTCCTGAGAGCATACGTGATCTGCCACAGTGGGCAGAGTAACAGCCCCCCAGAGATGTCCGCCTCCCAATCCCCAGAATCTGTGGACATGTTACATGCCATGGCAAGGAGGGGGTTAAGGTGGCTAAACAGCTGACTTGAAGGTAAGGAGATGAGCCTGGATCATCCAGGTGGCCCAGTTTAAAGGTGGGTCCTTAAATGTGGAGGAGGGAGGCAGAAGAGTCAGAGGCAGGGTGATGCCACGTGAGGAGGACTCGCCCCGCCATTGCTGGCTTTGGAGATGGAGGAGGAGGACATGGCCAAGGAGTGCCAGCGTCCTCTGGAAGCAGGAAAAGGCAAGACAAAAGAAGTCCCTGAGAGTCTGAAGGAAGGACACAGACCTGCCCACACCTTCATTTTAGCCTGCTGAGACCCACCTGGGCCTCTGACCTCCAGCACTGTGGATAGCAAATTTGTTTGTTTTCAGCCACTAAGCTTGTGGCAATTTGTTAAAGCAGCAGTAGGAAACTAAGGCACCTGCCTAGGCTCCCGTGGCTGGTAGTGGGGAAGATGGCACGTTCAAGTCCCCCTCCAGGGTTCTTTTATGCCACTCACAGCATTTTGGCTAAGATTGGGGATGGCACGTGTTTGCAAGAGTGATGGGATGAGGAGATAGGTCCACGTTGGGCTAGTCACTGTACCTCTCTGAGCCTCAGTTTCCACCAGTGTAAAAAGAGGGCTCCGAATTGAGTAACCTCTGACAGCCCTTGTGGCCCTACAGTCCATGACTTGGCTGTGAGTCTCCTGTGAAATGAAGGTAATAATGCTCACCCTTCACCCACGACTGGCATGAGCTCAAAGTGAGGTGGGCGCATGGCCCGCCCCATGGTCTGTAGGTGATGCGGTTGGGAGAGGCCGTTATAACACGACAGAGCGAAAGAGAAGTGAGCTGTGTGTGGACCTGGTTCTGCGTGTCCTCAGGATGCTCTCTGAGGGTGTCTTCCTCATTCCACCCGCTGCCCGGGGAGGGTGGCGGCTCTTCTCCCCCCAGCTGAGAGGCTGGGAATGCCATCGGGTGTGTGGCTTTTTCAAATCAAGCACATGCCCCATTTTCTTACAAGAAAAGATAGGGAGGGGGAAAAGGGTTGTCTCTGGTGGTAGTTTGTAAAGGCTGCCCTGGTAGGGAACACTTGTGAGTCATTCTTTGGTCAGCAGACTTTTGTTCCTCTTTGAATTTGAGGTATTTTCCTTGTAATCTATACCTATCACTTTCAACAAAAGGACCAGGTAGCTCACAGTAAAAGGCAGGAGTGCAGAGGAATTATTGACATGAGAGCCACAATAGGGAGAGGGCCCTTCCCGAGGGTCCCTGAGAAGGAAGTTTAGCTTTGGGCTCCTTGGCAGCCACAGCGAGAAGAGAAATAGGGGGAGGTGTGTCTTACTCTGGAAGCGAAGAAGTCTTCAGACTGATCATTAGGAACTAAGTAAGGAGGTCATTTTGCTGTGCCGTATGTAACTACAGAAACTTGCCTCTCGTGTTTCTAGATCAACCCCCTGAGAAAGGAAGACGAGGGTGTGTACCAGTGCCACGCAGCCAACGTGGTTGGGGAAGCCCAGTCCCACGGCACGGTGACGGTTCTTGAGCTGAGTAAACCCAAGAGCCCCCACTTCCCGGCTCCAGATGACCACATGTGATGGAGAACGTATGTGTTCTGAGTCTTTTTCAGTATCCCTTCACCCATGTCACAAGAGATTTGAGGTGGCTTATAAGATGTGTCATAAAAAAGGAGACAAAAACAAAGGTGGAGGAAAGCAGAGAGAAAGCAGCGGGAGGAGCGTGTTAAGATGCGCAGGCCAACCCTCTGGTGTGTTCTGCACACATTTCACTCTGAGCTTCCCTCGTGCAGAGCCCAGCTGCGAACGCGATGGTGTCCGTAACATGAAAAGACCAGCTGTGTTTTTCTGTTTCTGAGGCAGGAGGAGTATTTCCTCTGGGTCCTCCCAGAGACTGCACCGAGAGAGGTAGCAGACGGTGTCATTGTGATGGCATCCGTGTGAAACACATTCTTGCTTTGTGTGTTCCCAGGGCTTTTCCTCGTGTTGCGGCCCTTCTGTCCCCGGGCCTTGCCTGCCTGTCCCCAACACCACGTGCTGTTTAACAGCACATCTCCTGCGGGGGCAGGGGCGGGGCGGAGAGGTCTGTGCATCTCCTCTGGCCGGGGGCTCTTTGTCCTCACAGTCACACAGGTGACAGCTGGGGTTGCATCTGTCCCCGCCTACAGGTGGACTATGAACTTGGGAACTGAAGCACGTTGTTGGCCAGCTTTTGCTGCGTAACACCCCCAAAGCCGTGCTGGTTCGCAGCCACAGACATTTGTCTCTTGTTCACGTTTCATGTCACACACAGCTGTGGCTCGGCTGTGGCTCCACCCCACGTGTCCTTTCATTTGGCAGCCGGCTGGAGGAGCAGCCCCAGTGTGGGACACGTCTGTTCTGTGGCAGCAGGGACGAGTTAAGAGGCTGAGCTGCCCACTCCATCGCATTTAAGGCCTCTGCTAAAGTGTGATGTGTGTCATGCCTGCTTGCAGTCTGTTGGCCAAAGCAGGTCACACAGCCACACGCCGTGCGGTTGGAGTTGGGGGGGTGTGCTCCTCGCACCAGAGGTGCAGGGCGGGGACGTGTGATCCTCTTACGGTCCCAAACAGGCACCATCACCAAGGCCCACCCACACGTGCTTAATAGAGCAGGAAAAATTAGAAACAGGTCTGATCAAGTGTCCTAAAAGCAGAAGGATTTTGCTGTAGTTTTAATCATATTATTCTTTTAGCCACTATTACTGCATGTCTTCTGTGTGCAAGGCCTTGCATCAGGTCTGTAGGGATGCACTGGAAAATGAAGCGTGAACGTTATCAGAAGTACAAGGAATGCAATGCTCAGGGAATGGGGGTGAGGCGGGAGGAGCAGCTCGGAACTGGGGAAAACAAAGGAGAATCGCTGAGGAAGCGGCAGTGGGGTTGAAGGATGGGTGTAAGTGAGTAAAGTTAGAGGCACTAGACATGGGGAGAAAAATACGAAAATGTAAAACTGCCGTAGCAAGGCAGCAAAGAGAAGATCGGGTCTTAAAGTTGCCTTCTTGTACTTGACTATTTTGTTTTATGTAGATATATAATGTTTCACATTTAAAACATATATCTATAATATTTATACATATACACACAATTACAGAAATGATTCTGGAGTGTGAATAAAGTCCATTATAGATGATATTTCAAAAGGAAGCCAACAGCAGGGGCACAGAGGCTCACACCTGTAATCCCAGCACTCTGGGAGGCCGAGGTGAGAGGACTGCTGGAGGCCAGGAGCTCAGGGTTACAGTGAGCTATGATCCTGCCATTATACTCCAGCCTGAGTGACAGAGCAAGACCCTGTCTCTCAAAAAAGAAAAAAACAAAACAAAAGGAAGCCAGGAAGACTCATGGAATTTTAAGGCCATCACTGCTGTCCAGATCTAGAGTTCTTTGTGTAACACGTAGTATTGGCCAGCTCTTGCTTGCATACCTCCAGTGATGTGGAGCTCACTACCACCATGTAGACAACCACATTTGGATTTTCCGATGGTTGAAAAGTTCTTCCTCTTGTTAAGCTGGAGTCTGAAATGTCTACTCACTGGTCTTAAATGTATTCTTGGGTCCCCACGGGGCCCTCACACTCCGCACCGGCACATTCCTTGCCAGGGAGAGGTTTAAAGTTATGGACTGTTCCCCCGCCTTCCATGTAACGCACAGTTGATTGTAACACAGCAGGCTGCTTTTCTCTAATTCTTCCCCCTCCTTTTCTTCCCAGGGTCTTAGAAACATTGATCACAGGATGGCGGAAAAGTCAAGTTATGGATCTTTGTGCTTTGTGAAGAGTTGAAAAAACTGTGTTTGTAGGTGACCCCTTTTGTATGTTTTTAAATATTAGATGCAAACTAGATTCGTATGCAGATGTAGTTTTTAGCAGGGCAAACGTCGGGCAAACAGACGTGCATGTGGGTTTTTATACTTCTGAAATGTGTTGCTCCATGAGAATTCCTTTTTTAGTCACTTGCCTCCCAGGGAGATCACATAATGGTATGTTTGCAATTCTAAAGGGCTCAAAACAAGGCATGTGTCACCTGTGACTCTTTACCTCATTTGTCTGTGACCTGTTAGTGGGTGCTCTGTGACTTGGCGTGTGCTGTAGAAGGAGGGAGGAGGGTCCTGGCTCTCCTCTGCCTGACCTCAACTTTCTGTGGGACCCGGGCAGGTCCCTCTCCCTCTCTGGGCCCTGATCTCTTCACCTGGAGTGTGGCATTTGGACGGGACATTACCAGTGTCCCCTCTAGCCCTGCCATCCTGGAGGAAGATGGCCCTATGGAAAAAACAGAGCAAATGTGGTCTTAGCATCCTTTTAGAAATGGTATTCCTTCAAAAACAAATTCCGTTGCTCATACCAGGGTGTGGACAGCTGGCTGTAGCTCTTCCATTCCTGCCTTTTTCCCAGTTTAAAGAGATTTAGTCTTAGGTGCTTTCCCAGATTCAGGAGCCCCTGGCTGGGCATTTGGAGACCAGAATGTCCACTTGGTAGCCCCACATTCTCTAACCAGGGGGGCCATGGAGGCCTGGCTTCTGGACACCAATTGTAGAAAGGGGGCCAGTGTTCTCTGGGCTGTGGAATTGGAGCGTAGTAGAATACATTTTACTTACAGACATTTTGGCCTCATCCAGGAATAAGGCTTTCTTTTTGTCTTTTTTAGTGAAAAAAATGAAAAGAGAATATTTACTGTCTTGTCTAAAAAAATAGATCTCTAGGTGATTACAGTTTTTTAAAGTCAGAATTGGGATCCCTTATTGTGGACTAGCCTTTAAAGTCATGAAGCTCTTCCCCAGCCGTGGTCAGAACTCTGGGGGCGTGGGCAGGGCCGGTGGTAGTGTCCCTCCCTTTTGCAGATGAAGAAACCAGGCTCTAGGTGGTAAAGCAGTAATGCTTGCCCAGGGTCTGAAGGCCTCTGAGAAGGACCAGGACTCGGGGCGCCCGGCCCTCCTTGCCACCCTTTCTCCTCCATGGTGCTGCTTCTCGGGGCAATCCCGGAACTGTGTAAAAGAAGATGCTGCCAATCCCACAGGTTTCAGGGCCTTTTACCAAGGTTCATCCCAACTTCTAAAGCACACTCTCATGCCACTCACACTGAGCATTATTACATTTTGGAATCCTTGTTAGAGTTGGATTTTCTGCCTTTAAGCCTGGCCGTTCTGTACCTAAGATACTGGAATGGTGTCATGGCAGAACAAGACTGGCCTGGGAATCTGGAAACAGGCGGTCCATTTGCATATCTCTCCCTGGCTTGCTGTGTGGCCCTGAGCAAGTCCCCTTCACTTTCGGGGCCTCAGTGTCCTCATTTGAGTAAGAGGAGACTGAAACTAGATGAGTGGTTTGCAGACCTTAAAACACTGGAGCCTCTCTTTATAAACAGCTGGGGTTGAACTTGATCCAACAGGAAGCTGCTCTTTTCTGTTGGGGGTTGGGGCTGCCGGGGGACCTGCTCATCCCCCGCCCCCACTCAGCGCCCCCCTACCCCTACTCTCTTCTCCCCCACTGTGATTAATTTCTGTGTTGGAGGGTCTGCAGTTAATCCCCCTGTGATTTGAATGGCTGGAAAATGATTTGCTCAGGCCCTTAGTGAAACTATGTCAGAAGGAATAGTGGCGCTGTGGCTCTGGAGAAGGTAGTAGAACATGCATCTGCTAATGAGCACATTCTGCAGAGTCAGTTGAATGGCCTCAAATTTGCCTAGACCCAGAGAGCAGGGTGCACGGAGCCCCGCGGAGGCAGTGCTGAGCGGCAAGAGCTCGGGGGGCTGGCTTTAGCGTGCAAAAATAAATAAATAATAAATGTCACACTGTCTGAAATTTTTACCAAAACCGAAAAGGCAGATTAACATGATCATTCCAACCTAATGGCTTTTGAAATGTGAGTACCTAGAGACCTCTTCAGTGGCTAAGAGAACGTGTGCTGTGGCTGCTGTCATCACGTGGAGACATGATCATCCCTGCCCCCAAAGCCTGTGTTTTTCTACCCTGTTTTCATAGATGTCATGATGCCACGACCTCTACACCCTGACAATAAATGTTTTTAAAGATAGTCTTTGTGGTGTCTTTGTCCTAGGAATGCTCTGTAGGCGGGTCCAGGTCCCACTGATATTTCTTTACCGTCCCCTGTGCATGTTGTCCCTTTTTTCCGCTTACCCACAGCAGCTACTTCAGTCCAAACCCCTCCTTGCCTCTCCCTCCCGGGCTGTGGTCACAGCCCCACCTGGTCACCGTGCCTGCAGTGATTAACCAGCCCCGATCATCTTACACTACTGGCAGCCCGAGCCTCCTGACTGCCCCTGCACGCGTGTGTCCTGCTGTACGAGGGTTCTAGCATTAAATCCACTCACTGAGGTCTGCCCTGTGCCGTCTCCCACGCACAACGGGTAGCATCCTTCAGCGAGACGCTTGGCCACATGAAGGTGTGTGGGACCAGGTCCTGTGCCCAGACCCAAGTGGAGAAATGGGTGGGACAAGTTTGCAGTCCTGCTGGGCAGCATAAGGTGTCTGCTTTGTCGTCAGTGCAGGGCGAGATCAGGAAAGACTTCTCAGAAGAGGAGGCGTTTGAGCTGGCTGGAGTGGGCATGGGGGGCTCCAGGCTAAGGAAACAGCATAAAAAAGGGTCGGTGGAGAAATGCAGTGTAGTTTGTGAACAGCGATAGTGGCCAGGGGCTGCCGCTCGGAGCTGCGGTGGTGGGCAGGTGGCAGTTTTAGGCCACAGCCCTAAAGGCCATCAGAGGAGGGTGAACTTGATGCTGTTAGTGGGCAGCTTGGGTCTGTCTTCAGTTGTCGTCTGGGTCATAGCTGGGCTTGAGGAAGATAATTCTAAAGCCAATATTCAATCCTAAACGTATCCACTTTCCCCCTTAAAAAAAGGCTCGTTTTGAGTCAAGGTGGATTTTTTTCCTTCAGGTTCTGTAGTGAAATTAATTCCTACGTCTTCAAAAACACTGCCCTGCCCTCTCCCCGAGGGCTGGATGATGTGGGAGAGATGAATACGAACCAGAAGATCGAGCAGCAACAGTCTCCCCTAATGAATTTCCTCGTTCCCAGCCTTTGCCAGGCCTCTTGAACATTAAATCAGAGAGTGATTGTTCTGTGAGATTTTAATTAATTCAGGGAAACCCAAGTGCTCCACTGTCTGCAGTTAATGAATTCAGAACGTGGGAGCCCATCACCCAGGGCACAATTGGATACCGATTCCTGCCCTCGCTCGGCCCGGTGGGGCTGACTTCTCCCTCCTGGAGGGTGGGCTCACCACGGAGTTCAGCCTGCAGCGCATCCAGGGGTGGGGAGCGTTAGCACCAGGAGGCAGAGTTACCTGTGTCGCCTTTCACTGTGGCTGTCTCTTCCGCATGCCCGAACCTCTCCCGTAATATTAGGGAGTGGTTGATTGTCAAGGGAAGAGTAAAAATTATCAGTACGAGAGAGTGGGGGGTCAGCAGCTGCTCCTTCCTCCACGTATAAGCCCACCCGTCATGCACGTTCGCAGAGCACCTACTGTGCACCAGGCGTCACCAGGTGTTGAGGGCTCGCCTGTGGCCCTGGCACAGAGAGCTGCTCATGGCACCAGACGTGGCCCTGTCTCTCTCTGGGCTGCTGAAGGTGCATGCAGTTGTCGCTTGGGTAGAATGGGCATTGGCTTTGCAGTTGGAAGACCTGGAACCGAGGTCAAGCCCTGCCACAGTCTGCAGGTCTGGGTCACTTCCCTCGACTCTCTGAGCCTCCGTTTCCTCATCAGTCTGGGGACGTCGGCATCACTGCCCTGGCCTGCTGCTCTGAGGACCCCTCAGGGAATGGTCATGCACTGTCCATTCTGCAGGGGACACTGAGGGCTGTGGGCCAGCAGCAGAGGGCAGGGAGAGAAATCGGACATGCTTAGAGTATGTGAGAGACGTGGTCTAGTGGGACAAAAAAATTAAACCCATTTCAACCAACAAGAGCTGCCCCAGGACAAGACTAAACAAAGGACAGGTGCGATGAGCTCAAAGGGGCCAGAGATTGCTCAAATGAGGAGTTCAGAGGACGCGTCCCGGAGGAGGTGGGCCTCAGGCAGGGCCCCAGGAAGATGGGCTGACTTTGGAGCCGAAGGAAGGAAGGAGAAAGAACAACATGGGCAAGGCTGGGAGGGAGCAGACGGCCCATGGAGGAGTGGACTCTAAGACACAGGGTGAGAAGCACCCCCATGTCGGCATGCCCAAGTGGAGGCGCTGTGAGTGACAGAGCCGGGGCGAGCTGCCCCCAAACCCAGGCCCCACACAGTGGGGAGCTGTCCTGCCACCCACTGCACTTCCAGCCCCCTCTGCACCGCGGCCGGGCCGTGTAGCTTTTGCCAGTGAGATGAGTCGAGGTGGTGTGTTCGTGCGAAGCGCGGGGCTCGTGAGGAGCAGCTGTGCCTTTTCTGCAGGTTCTTCCCCATCTGCCAGCTGACACGGGGGTCTCTGAGGCCCTGCTCCATAGACCCCTCGGGATTCTATAGATGGGCTCGTGGGTTCTGTGCATTTTTTTCTGGTGAAAAAGTCACTTTTATTAACTTCTCAAAGGAGTACGTAACATAAAAATGGTTGAGAACCGTTGTAGACAGTGGAGTCACAAGATAGAAGGAACCCGTGTTCCTGAATCTACGTGTGGAAGGAAAATGCCAATTAACCAGACACCCTTGTTAGATTATTCCATAAGCAAAAAATGAATCGTTGTTGTGTTGAGCCCTCAGCCTTGGGGCTTGTTACGGCAGCCGACATTATGCTAATGCACGTGGGAGGGATACCTGGCCGGGAGCCACGAGGCCTATACTCCAGGCCCGTGCTCTGGCACCACTGAGCTTGGGGCCTCAGACAAGCGGCTCTGTGCACTTCTCTGGCTAAGTGAGATGTCCTAGAGGCTCTCAAAGGGCTTCTTAACGTGACTCCTTGTTTTCCCTTGAAGGTCTTCCTAACTCCAGGATTAATGTACACGCCACTGGGGATTGGGGAGATTAAGTGGCACTATCAACCCAGGGCAGTCTGGCTTCTGTCGCCAACGGGCCACACAAACTTCTCCATAGACCCCTGTGGCTGCTGCCTAGTGACACTCCTCAGTGTTGTTGATCTCTTGCGAGTGGCTCTCTCCCCTTGGAGAGCCCCGCCTTCCTCAGCTCTGGCCTCCTCTCCCAGGTCTTCCTCCTGCTCTTCAGCTGCCCCCGTGGGATTCTCATTCTCCTGTCACCCCTCGATGCTGGCATGCTCAAGGTCAGGCTACTCTTGCCCTCCTTGCAGTCTGTTCTTAACACAGCAACCCCACTGATCCTTTTAAAATGTAAGTTGGATTATGTCCCTGCTCTGCTCAGCACCCTCTGGTGGCTCCTTCATCAGTGAGAGCAAAGGCCCCAGTCCACCCACACAGTGGCCTCCAAGCTCTAGTCATTTGTCTCCGGCCAGGCCTGCTATGTCTCTGGCTTGCCCCTCGCTGGCAACCTGGCCTCCCGTGTTCCTGGAGCCCCCCAGCCAAGCTCCAGTCTCTTTCAGTCCCTTGTCATCTCTTCCGTGAGACCACCTCTGAGCACCTTATGAAGATTGGAACTTCCACCCCACTCAACGCTCCTGGCTCCCTCCCGGCTGGGTTTTTCTCCATAATCCCCTTAACCATCGACAGACTGTATTGTGTGTATCTTGCTCATGGTCTGCTTCCCCCATCAGAGAGGATGTTCAGGATTTTTCTTTTGTTCCCTGCTATATCCCCAGCCCTAGAGTAGTTCCCAGCCCATAGTCAACACTCAATAAAATGTGTTGAATAAATGAACAAATAAGTAAATTCCCTATCTTGTCCATAAACACACTCTTCCAGCAAGTGTCCCTTTTGCAGTGGCTGGCACCACCCTCTTGGTCACCCCAGCCAGAAACAGGATGTTACCAAAACTTTTGCTCTCCTCTTGCTCCAAGCTGCCTCTCTGTCACCACCCACCAAAGCCCGCCTCCTGGCTCTCCAGGCTCTGCCCCCGACCCCGCACCCTGGTGCAGGCCAGCGTCACTTTGGCCGTAGGCAGCAGTGTTCTGAGAGGCTCCGACCCCAGGTCTGCCCTGCTGGAGGACCCCTGACTCCCCCATCAGTATTTACTGTTACAGCAAATAGTTGTCCTTGGTTAAAGAATTATGTGTACAGCTCATTCACTGAGGTTTCCAGGGGACCCTTACCTAATTCTGTCTACAGGAATAGACGGTTACAAAATTTTTCTAAGATAAACATGTTAAGCCCTAAGTTAGAAACAGACCTAGCTGAGCACATAAATTAAAGATAAAAAAGTCAGAACACTGAGTCTGTGTACTACTGTAATCTACTTCTCTAAATACAGAGACACATGGTCAGGAGTGAAGCAGGAATAGCCTTGACGTTTAAGATAGTTCCAGCTGCACGTTATCTGCTGGGGAGGTGCTTTAATCAGCTTCTCCGCCAAGGACCCAAACCGAGCTTCTGCTCTGCAAAAAAACTCAAGGCGATGGCTGGCAGCAAAGAAGAAATGTTGCTTTGCAAACGTCCTCTGATAATGCCCTCCTTGTTGGGAGCAGCTTCTATTCTGTGAACTAACATGTCCACAGATTCCTTCAAGGCAAAACACTGCAAAACTCCTGAAACCTTTCACGTCTCTTAGCCTATTTTCCCAACACTACCCCTCAATCCGTTCTCCAGCTTTAGAAACTGAATCTGATCCCATCACTTTCCTCTTAAAACCCTCAGGGGCGTCCCATTGCAGGACAAGGTGTGAGCTTCCCTGCAGGGTGCAGGAGCCCCCTTCACAGTGCCTGCCTGCCCCCCACCAGCCTTTCCTCCCTGCCTCTCCCCTCCCTATGGGAAAACTTGCCTTTCCTCCAATCCTCCATGCTTTCTCGGAGACTCCAGGAACACCCTTCCCTTGTCCCTCAGCCTGGTTGCATCCAGTAGGATCCTGTGTCCCTTTGCACTGGACCTGTCCCTGGGCCGAGCTGGATGCCCCAGGGTGCATTGGTGTGCAGCAGTCAGAAGACCTGCACATCTCTGGGGCTCGATGTGTAGCAGGTGTAGCATGATAATACTAAATGCCACAAGGTGGTTGGAAGCATTAAGGGAGACGGCACATCGTGGGTGCTTAATAGACCTGATTTCTCTCCTCTCACCATCTCACAGCCTGTGTATGCTACTTCTCACGCCCTTTTCACCCTGCTGTGTGTCTCTCCTGCCAGACTGTGAGCTCCTGCCGGGCAGAGACTGTCTCGCTCAATTCTCCTTCCCCCACAACCAGCCTAGAGCCAGGGCCTTTGTTTTTTCTTTCTTTCTTTCTTAAACCAATAAATGAGCGGCGTAAATGAATTCCCAAGGTGGACATCAGAAGCCAGCCTCACACCCAGAATGGAGCGAACCCAAATTAAAGTTCCTAAAAGGGCTCAGATCTGGTCAGGAGAACCAGTGATTGAGCAGCAACCCTGATGGACCCAGCAAAGTCGCTGGTGTGCTGGGCTTGTTCGGCACTGCCGTGGCTCCTTCAGGCTCAGGAGTGGATTAGACATGCCCCTCAGTACACCCCCCATTTATGGGCCCTGGCACATGCTCATGGGGAACTGACTTCAAATGAGCTGCTTACTAAACCTCTCAGCTTCCGTTTCCTCATCTGGAAAAAAAAAGAGAGAAACTCCAGCACCTGCTTTATAGAATTGTAGCAAGGCTTGAACAGCATGTCAAGGTGCCTGGCAGTGTCCGACAGAGTAAAAGCTTGGTCAAAGTCTGCTGAACAGGTGGAAGCCGCAAAATTGCAGCATCCACCACCGAGGAAGTCTTGCGGGCAGGGTCTGGCCTGAATTGTGTTAGACTTCCCTGCTCACCAGTGGTGAAATGGGTGGGGAGGGGCCGAGAGGGCTGAGCTGATTCACAATTTGCCTCAGACTCAGAATTTCAGGGCTGGGAGACTGTCTTTTCCCAATCCCACCCCATACTGAGACACCATCCACAAAGTTCCTCTTGGGTTAAGAAGTATTGAGAATCACGTAAAGAATGGATGTTAGTCATTAGAGACACCCACCCATGCACTCCCATTTCCCCTTCGCTACTGTGCAGCAAAGGTGCCCGCGGCCTCCAAGAGATACAGGCAGAAGGTGCACTTCAGGGAAGAGTCAGGATCACCTCAGCCGTAGACAAATGGTATAGACAGGAGGTCCTAGGAAAGGGAGGTGAGACATCCAAATAGACCCCGAACCCTCAAGAAGGCTTCCAGCCAAACGCAAGTCACAATAATGAACAAAACCACCTTGATGCCTAGGTAAGACAATAGGAGATGACAGCATGTGCACTCACAAGAACGGGCAGACTGAAAAGTAGGGTGACTTGTAAGCCACACAGTCTGGAAAGATGGAAGCCCAGGAGGGATGGGCCCAGCATTCTGCTTCTTTATGCTGGCCTGGCTGGCTGGGGTTACGTTTACTCCCACCACGTGGGGAATGAAAGCAGCAAGACTAGCAATAACCATAAAGAACTCTGCCCTTGGAAACTCAGGAAACCCCCAGCATGTCAGGATGGCCCCGACGCTGGGCTGGGCTTGAGGGGTGGTGTGGTTTTGGGGGGCGGGGGCAATGCCAGTAGAAGCCTCGAAATGAGATGGACTTGCTCTGGGCAGGACCCAGAGTTTTTCTCTGTGGGTCTTACAGTTGTGCTTTGTCACCCAGCCAAGAGAAAACAAAAATAGAAACATTGCAGAGGGGACTTTGCACCTGGCTGGGGATTGACGAGTTACCACCTGGGTCCCTTCCATCCCCAAGACTGTAAAATGTTCAGCAGCAAGAGAACATTGAGACTAACAGAATGAATGGGTTTGTTTTAATTTTTAAATGAAATTAATTCACATCTCGTAATTAATTCCATAGTTTTTAGTATAGTCACAAAGTTGTGCAACCATCACCACTGTTCAATTCCAGAACATTTTCAAAACCTCCCAAGAAGAAATCCCAAACTCATTAGCAGTTACTCTCCCAGTCCCTGGCAACCACGAATCTACTTTCTGTCTCTGTGGATTTTCCTAGTCAGGATATTTCGTAAAAAATGGAATCATATGATTTGTAGCCTTGTATGTCTGGCTTCTTTTCACTTAGAATGTTTTCAAGGCTCCCTATGTTGTGACATATGTCAGTACTTCTTTCCCTTTTATGGCCAAATCGTCCAAGGAATATTCCATGGAAAGATTTTGTTTATCCACTTATCAGTTGATGGATATTTGGGGTGTCTAGGCCTATTTTAAAGGCATAATTATGTAAACATATTCTTTGCCTACTCCTTCCCTCAAATTAAGGAAAATCGGCAGTAAAATGGAGGGCTATGAAGAAGAACAGCCAGAACTGGTTCTTAGAAAAGGAAAGACACCCTGGTGTTCAGGTTAAGCCAACAAAGAGTAAGGCCAAGATTTGGTGTCCACCTAGTTCAAACTCCTAATGCCTTCCAAGCCTATGTCTGCGTTGAGTCCATCCACTACACCATCAAGTTAACCCATTGGAAAGTCCTTGGATCAGCAGGACTAAAAACTATTGTCCAGATCAGTGGGTTTTCATCTGTCTTCCAGAGACTTCTAAGGTTTCATGGAAGCAATTCGCAGGCCACCAAGGGGGCTGGGGCTGGGGAGCAGGCGGGTAGGACTCTGAGCCCAGCCCCCCTCCCTGCTTTAAGTAGAACAGCTCTGATTTAATTGCTTTATTTGTTGGGGGTCCTACTAAGAGTTCATTTGGAACAAATAAAGGGGATCCATGGCCAAGAAAAGTTTGGCAGCCACTGGTCTAGGTGATTGTGGAACCGCCGGACTGGGGTTGGGCCTATGCCACGGCTGTTCTCACGAGTTCTTCTGAGGAACCTTGATGGTGACTGTCTTCACCTCCGTGTAGGCCTTAAGCCCGTCCTCCCCCAGCTCCCTCCCATTGCCAGATTCCTTAAAGCCTCCAAATGGCGTGTGGCAGGTGACGATGTTATAGGTGTTTACCCACACGGTCCCAGCTTGGAGAGCCTGGGTGAAGTACATGGCCTTGTCCAGGTCCCGGGTGAACACGGCGGCAGCCAAGCCATACCTGGTGTTGTTGGCCCTCTCAATCACCTCCTCAATCTTCTTGAACTTGAACAGGGGCTGCACGGGCCCGAAGATCTCCTCTTTGGCGATCCTCATGTCATCCTGCACGCCACCAAAGACCGTAGGCTTGATGAAGAAACCACGCTCCCCAAAACGCTCCCCGCCACAGAGGAGTTTTGCCCCCTCCTTCTGGCCAAGCTTGATGTAGCCCAGGATCTTTTCAAACTGCTCCTTGTCCACCTGGGGCCCCTGCTGCGTGTCCAGCTGAAAGGGGTTCCCCACTTTCCTCTGCTTGGCTTTCTCCACGGTTCTCTCGAGAAACTCATCGTAGATGGATTCTTCAACAAAGGTCCGGGAACCAGCACAGCAGCACTGGCCCATGTTGAAGAAGAGGGCTTCGTGGCACTGCTCCACGGCGTGGCCCATGTCGGCGTCAGCCAGCACGATGCTGGGGCTCTTGCCGCCCAGCTCCAGGGTGACTCTCTTGAGGTTGGAGTCGCCAGCGGCCTTCTGGATCAGGTGGCCCACCTCCGTGGAGCCCGTGAAGGCAACCTTGTCAACATCCATGTGCTCGGCGATGGCCGCCCCTGCTGTTGGGCCATAGCCCGTGATGATGTTCACCACGCCAGGGGGAAAGCCCGCCTCCTTGATGAGGGATGCCACGTACAGGGCGGAAAGGGGGGTCTGCTCCGCCACCTTCATAACCACGGTGTTGCCTGTGGCGAGCGCCGGGGCGAGCTTCCAGCCCTGCATGGCCAAGGGGAAGTTCCAGGGGATTATCTGGCCACAGACACCAACTGGCTCATGCCGGGTGAAGCAGAAATGCTCGCCGTCCATGGGGATGGTCTTGCCGTGCCACTTGTCAGCCCAGCCAGCAAAGTACCGGTATACCTTGATGACCTCATCCAGGTCTAGGGCATAAGACTCTTGGAAAGGCTTCCCGTTGTCCAGGGTCTCCAGTGAAGCCAGGTAGACACGATCCCGCTCCACTAGGTCAGCCAGGCGGTTCAACAGCCGGCCCCGCTCGGAGGCATCCATCCGGCGCCAGGGGGACCCCAGGCGGAAGGCCTCCCGGGCAGCTTTCACGGCCAGATCCACATCAGCCCGGTCCCCTTCAGCCACGTGCCCAATGACCTCCCCCGTGGCAGGGTTGACTGTCGGGAAGGTCTTCCTGCTGACCGCATCTCGCCACTCGTTGTTGATGAACAGCTGGTTGTAGCGGATGTCTGGGTTCAGGATGGGGCTTGGGAGGGCTGCTGCCGAGGAGTACGGGGCGGTCCTGCCGTGGAGGCAGAGCAGCCGGGGCACCAGGCAGCGCAGCATGCTGACACTCTGGAGAGGGACAGAAGGAACCAGTGTGAACAGGAGGGACAGGGCAAGGGGGCACCCAGAGGCCCACCAACTCAGACGTCCCAAGATTCCAGCATAAAGGGGCATTACCTCTAAAGACATGGATTGTAAGGGGTGCGAGGGACCTATAGAACTCTCTGGTCCTACTCTGTCATGCTCTACCTCACTCCCTCCCTCCCTCCGCAGGGTCTTTGCTCAAATGCCACCTCCTCAGCAAGGCCTTCTCTGACCACCCTTTATAAAGCTGCAACACTCCCTATCCCCACACCCTGCTAGAAGTTTCTCCATCTCCCATCCCAAACCCTGTCTTTACAGGCTCACATGTTCATTATCTGTCTTCCTCCAATAAAATGTAAGCTCCATGAGGGCAGGGATTTTTTTTTTTTTTTCTGTTTCATTCATTGCTATGTCCCTGAGCCTAGAATGATGCCTGCTACAGAGCAGCTGCTCAAGAGATAGTCATTGAAGGATATACTCAGGAAACATAGAAATCTCCACAAACACCTTTTAAGAATTCACCTAAGACTTGAGCAGATGTCAAAGGGACTCCGATACAGTGGTTCTGCAAGAAGGGCTTGAGTCCTTTCCCCTGTGTGCCTCAGTTCACCCATATGAGAAATGCCCCATGGGGTAATGTCCAATGGGGTCTTGCATATAAAAAGCCTGACATGCTCCACCCAGGACATTAGAAAACCTAGTCTAGCCCCCGGGACAGGTCCCAGCCACACCTCAGCTCGCCCAGAGGAGCAGCCAGGCAGCAGCAGCTGGGAAGAGGGCCTGTTTGTTCCTATGCCACGGCTCTGAAAACAGTGTCAGCCCGGCGGTTCAACAGCTGGCCCCATGGGGCATCTCACATATGGGGGAAGTGATATGTGAACAACATATCAGTTGTTTAAACAACAGGTACCATAAAATTTAAACAGCATATAAAATTTATGAAATGAAAATTAAAGTGTGTAAAGTTCCTAGATGAAGCAGCTATTCTCCAGCCAGGATTGAATCCCTCAGCGTTTGCTCTCTCACAGGAAACTTGCCCCGCCCAGCAGCAAAAGGAATTGCACCTGCCTCCCCCCGTGGCCCCCCTCCTGTCTCACCCCCTAGCCAGCCCTGGGCAGGGAGAGGAACAAAGAACTCATTCAGGAAAGCCAGGCTGCAGCAAGGGCCCCACCCCATAAAAAGCAGCCATGACCAAGAAAGCGCCCTCTGGGGGAAAGTTGAGGGTACCCCCAGGTTCCATTTAGCTCAGGGCTCTGCCATATGCTGGGACAGTAGCAGCCTCACTGCCAACAGGCCAGGGTCTGAGGGGGAGGAGTCCAAGGGGAGGGGGGAAAGGGGGAGTCACCAATCCTCCAGGAGGGGCCTGGAGGGGCTCAGCAGGCAGGGGAGGTGGTTCTCCCGCCTCCCCAAGGCTGTTCCTACTCTCGGGCCTTATACGGGGTCTGCGGGTAGGAAGATCGCGGCTCACAGGCACACCACGCTTTACAGTTTGCAGGCCATCTTCTCACCCCAAATTCACAAAGCCTGCCTGCAGTCCCTGGGTGATCGGGGTGGATGATGATCCCATTCTGGAAGAAGGTTGGGCACCAGAGAGGTTCAGGGTCTCACTGAGGACACACAGCATCCACAGCCCTAGCTTTGCATTTCCTCAGAATAGGGGCCGTTTTTTACGGTTCACCCTGTATTAGCGCCATGTGGGAAAGCCCAGACCTCCTCGGTATGAGGGACCCTGAGGAACCCTGGCGGCGCCCTTCCCACCCCCTCTGCGCCCATCCCACCCCCTCTGCGGGGAGGGGGCGTATGTCCCAGCCTCTTGGCTGGAGTGGGCCGGGTGGGCAGGAGTGCTTAGGTTTGGGGGGGGGGGGCAGTCTGTGTCCTCAGGGCCGTCCAGCGCCAGCCAGGGACGAGGTGGGGAAACGGGGCGTGGAGGGAGTCCTACAGGCGGAAAGGCCGGCCCACAGACCAGGAAGCCCGGGCCCAGAGGGGAACGACTCCATCGCCGCAGGGACAGGGGCCTCGGCCTGCCCCGAGGAGACGAGGGGAGACGGGCGTTAGTTACCTGCGGCAGGCTTGGCTCCGGCTCAGGTTCAAGTTCAGGTTCCGACTCTCCCAGGTCTACTGCAGCTACCCGCCCCGGGCTCCCCGTGGGCCCCGCCTCCGCGCAGCCCGAGGCTCCTCCCTCCAGGCGCTGGCCGGCGTGGCGTGCGCGGGGCCCAACACTCTACCTGTCACCACCCCAGCCCTCTGCCCCGCGGCGGCCCGCACCGCTCCAGCGCGCCGTCACTCGCAGCCCGGCACGCCCAGCGGCCACACTGCTCAGATCTGGAGTCCCGAGACGCTCGTTTGGGAGGGGAAACTGAGACCCAGAGAGGGGCAGGGGCTTCCCCAGGTCGCACGGCAAGGCTCTCCGAGGCTGGCCCCCAGCTACACTTTGCATTTCTCGTCGGGTACGCACAGGACACACCGCGGTCGATCGCCTTCCTGGAGCCACTCCTTAACCCCTTCTCTGCCTCGCCTCACTAATTTCTGAGTGTCTTCCACTTTCACTACCCTTTCCCCCAGTTCCTTTAAGAAGATTTTATATTTGTGCACTTTCAAAAATGCAGGTTTTGTCCTAAGAATAAGAATATATACAATGTAGAAAGCTTAGAAAACACAGAAAAGGATGAAAAAGAAGGAAAAAAAATCACTGTAATCCCTTCATCCAAAGGTAGCCATGATTAGGGTTGGGTGTTCATCCTGCTGGTATTTTCTCCTCTGCAGGAAATTCTTGTAATAAAAATGAAATCATATAGTGACCTCTATTTTGCTGCTTAAAAAAAAAAAAACTTAGGATTCCATTATGAACTCTTCTCTTATCGCTAATTATAGACAACATCATTCTCTCCAAGGTGGCACAGAATTCCCTGGTAGGGGTGAACTGTCGGGCAGTGGACTGTCTCCATCTTGTTGCTATAAAGATGCCAAGACGGACTACTGACACTGCACCCACACCGTGCCTCAACAGCTATGTTTCCCAGTTAGGTTCTGGAGGTGAACTGCCAGTTAGCAGCACTCCTGCCAGAGTGGAAGTTGGGAATGTGTGGGAGGGCATTGTCCTGTGCTGTAGGCTGTCACTAGCAGGATGGCAGAAACGTGAGATGTTCTGCAGCAGGCAGTGACCGTCTCTCTCCAGCTTCCTGATGAGAACTGGCAGCTGTGCCTGCAGCGGCTCCTTGACTTCTGCCCCTGGCTCTTTGAATGGAGGCTGCAAGTGTGTCAGCGGTGGCCTCAGATAAGTCACAAGGCTGGCAGGCCACATCCATGTTGTTCCAGGAGTCAGTCCTGGTCTAGCTAAGGCCTCTTCTACCTCTGCTCCTTCCAGCAGTTCTTTCAGCACCCAATCCCCTGTATGAAATCCCTGCCTCTCGACATAGGCAGAGTGTTCACATGTCACTGCCTGGACCTAATTCACATAGTTCTTTCCTTCAGCTACATCGCTATGGAATCTTTTGCTACCATATCATGGTTAGGATGTTCACAGCTCTTCTGCAAAATTTAGCTCTTCATTTGCATCTTGACACCCTGATGCTCAGGCTTTCCTTGGGTTTCCCCAGCAACGGTGTGAGCCCCTAGCAGAGCCTCTCCTTCCTCCCCTAAAGTATGCCTTGGCACTGGCCTGGCATGCCGGGATTGATTGACTTAATGATTAATTGGCCAATCATTAATAGGCCTTGTTGATAGAAGCAGTGAGTCCCTGACAAAGCAGGTACCAGTCCTCATGTGTTCAGACCATGCTGGAGAGCTGTGATAGGTTTGAGAGGCCGGCAGACAGGAAATAACCCCCAAGGGGAAGGTTGGGGGCTGTGCCCTGTGAGGAGCAGCTGAAGGAACTGGAGGCATTCACCCTTTAGAACTGGAGGGACAAGGTTGTGTCCTCCAAACCAAATCTCTGAAGAGCAAAACCAGAGAGGATCTGCAGGGTCCTAGAAGGCAGAGCTGGACCAGTGAGGGGAAGTTTCAGGAAGGCAGAGGCGGAACTTCCTGATGAAGCAGAGCTGGCTATGTGTGGGAGGGGCTGCCTTGAAAGTCAATGAGCCCCCCATCACTGGAGGAATACAAGGAGGGACAGACAACCATTTGGCAAAATCCTAGTTCTTACAAGGACTGAACTAGACAAGTGGCTTCCAAACTTAGCTGTGCATCAGAATTGCAAAGGGAGCTTCAAAAAAATTTTTTTATAACCTCCTGGGTCTTACCTTCAGAGACTCTAAATTGATAGGTGGGTTGGAGCCCAGGAATTTTTTTTTATGCTTTCCTTATGATTCTGGTGTGCAACCATATTTGGGAAGTGCTGGCCTAAGTGGTCTTTGGTCTTTCATGACTTCATCATGGATGTTTCCAGAAAGTGACTGGCCCTGCAGATGCTCTGTACCTAGATTCCGTCCAGCACGCTCACCCTTGACACTTCCTAAGCTGTGGCTGGCATCAGGCCTCATCAAAGTGGTCCTGTTGCAAGGCGTTTATAAAAGCAGCAAATAAATTTTAAAAAAGAGAATCTTCCACAATGCTTGACATTTATGGCTTAGCGAGAGGGATGAATGTGCAGTGGCTGAGGGCAAAATGCACAAGTTATTTTTGCAGAAGGCTATTTCTCAGGAATGTGTTGGATTCAGCTTTTGAATTAGTGAAAAGGATCCAGGCCTCTATAATGGATATTGGGCCTGGAGCCCTGTGGATTAGAGGGGAAAGAGTGAGATAACACAAGCCTCAGTCAGGTCATTATCCTCAGGGAATGTCATCATGGATGTGTTTACACTGGGCCGGTGGGGGAAGAGAAGCTATTTCTATCCTTCAGTGCCTTAGAGCCTTGTATGTCTGGAAAGTTACTGAAGAAATCCCAGCTCTGAGAATGATAAACAGATCAGATAGATTCCAAACAAAAAGGCATGTGAACTGTGCTGGGGTACAAAGCATTTATTCTACACGGAGCATAATCCTTCTCCACACTTGAACTGATGAGGGAGGACTGGGTCAAGACCTGAGAACTTGCAGGGAATGGAAATGTAAAAATAAGATGCATTTAAAATCAAACCAAAAAATATGTTTTCTTCCTCTGTTTTTCTAAGTGAACCTCTAAGTGAAGCTTACACTTGAACATGTCCAAAGTCTGAATGTTGTTGAACAAAACCAGGCCTGAGGATTTGCCACAAACTCAGTTCTCCTTCTGCCTACGTGTCTTCCTTCCTCTTCCCTCCCTGTGCACCTCATTTTTATGCTTGAGGAAACTGAGACCCAGGAATGGAAAGTGATTTGCCCAAGGTCACACAGGGGATTGGTATCAGAGTTCAAACTAGAAACCAGGTTCTTGCACAAGCATACAAATATGGGATGGAAGCAGAGCATGTGGCTGGTGCATGGGCATCTGCAGATGTGGGTTGCTACCCATGGCTTTGAGGAGCCCCCTGAGAGGCATCCAGTTCAAGGCCACAGGCAGCAGAGAACACTGGTGGTAGCCTTTCCCTAATCCCAACATTTCCAGATTTCTTGAAAACGACTTCCTGCCCTTGATTTCCCAGCCTCCCAGCACTTACATAAGTCTTTAATTCCTTGTACTGAATCTCTTCCTACTCAAAACACCTAGAGTGGCTTCTGTTTTCTTGAAAATGTCCTGATAGCATCAGTGAGACTAAGAAAGACCCAGCTGAGATGAGGAGAAGAGAAGGAGGGGGAAGAGGAGGAAGAGGAGGAGGATGGGGGAAGGAGGAAGAGGAGGCTGCCTCGGTGTTTACACATGGCAATGGCATCTGTGAGTTTGCCCTAGCAGAGCAGAAGGCCCAGCTCTGACTGCACTACCCTGGTTGTGGCTCCCCTCCTGACAGTTAAGGCAAGGAGAAAAGCCACATGCGAATGACCCAAGCAGTAGCTGAAGGCAGCGCTGCGGGTGCGCTGGAAGCTCCCTCCTGGGGGAGCGAGGAGGTGGAGTTGGGGAGAGGTCAGGGGATGAGATTATAAAGGGAAGAATGAGGGTGGTAAGTAGGAGGGCTATGCCAACCCCTCCCTGGGCATGGAGGGGCCTGCCCTTCACACCTGCCTGCCCCTTCTCCCTCTGGCACAGTGACAAGCAGCACAAGATAAATCAATCCTATCTCAACTGTCCCAGTGAGGATGCTCCAGATCAGAGGCCACAAACTGGCAGCTTTGGTCTCAAGCCAGCACACATGCTCTGTGTGGCCCCAGCAGAGGTTGTGGGGTTCCCCCCACTTTTATGCTTTCTAATGTTTAAATATTGAGCTATTTAAACCACATCAGACCAATCTGGTTCTACTTTTCTGCAACAAAGTTGTGAGTTATTTTTCAGTTGCCATGGACCCCCAGGTTGAAGGTCACATAATCTGAGCATGCCCAGATGAATCAAGTGTGCAACCATAGACGGAGCCTAAGTGCTTGGACTGAGGAGTGGGTACTGAATTAGGAAGCGGACACTGCACGGCAGGATCCAGGATCCAGTCAGCACCTTGGCATCACTCCATGGCAGGATCCAGTCAGAATGTGTCTCCTGGCATCACAAGATCCAATCAGATCCACCTCATTACCCTCTGACCATAAAACCTGCCCAAACCCCAGATCAGGGTGACAGAGTTGAGTCTAATTCCTGTCTCCTTTTTTTTTCTTCGCCACCTGACAGTAAACCCTTCTTGCTTCAAAAACTTGGTACTTTGGTGTTTGGCTTTCCACTGTGTGTGGGCAAACAAACCCAGTTCAGTTTAGTTATATTATTTCATATTACAAATTTATACTTCTAGTTTTTCTTGAAAATTTGCAAGATCTAGCTCCATTGGGTCTGCACACTCCTGAGGAACAGTCAGTCAGCTAAAGATGCATGTGGTAGCTGCTTTCTTTAGACAGGAGTTTCACTTTCCAGTTTGCCATAGGCCTCACCACCCCCTATTGCTTCATACCAGGTTCACTGATTGTGGTAGGCAGAATAATGGCCCCTAAAGATGCCTCTGTCCTAATCCCTGGTGCCTGTGGAGATATTTCCTTTCATGGCAAAAGGAGACTTTGCAGTTAATGATCTTGAGGCAGAGAGATCATTCTGGATTATATGAGTAGGCCCAATGTAATCACAAGAGTCCTTGTCAAAGGAAAACAGGAGTCAGAGAAGGAGATGTGGGGACGGAAGCAGAAGTTGGAGTGATGCAACCACAGCCAAAAATGCAAGCAGATGGAAGAGGCAAGGGAACAGCTTCTCCCCTAGTGTCTCTAGATGGATTGAATCTCTGCTGACAGTGAGACACACTTCAAACTTCTGGCTTCCAGAACTATGACATAATAAATTTGTGTTGTTTTAACCCACTAAGTTTGTGATAATTTGTTTGAGCAGCAACAGGAAGTTAATACTCTGATTCACTCATGTACAGCCCTTGTAGCCATTTGAGTTTATGGTCCCTGACTTATAGGGAGCAGGACAGATGGCCAACAATAATCTGTTGTGTAAATACACTGTAATTATGGTGGGAACATCTTTTGTTTTGTTTGCCCAGCATCCCTCTTTTGTTCTGAAAATGGGACTCTCCTGCTCCCACCTCTACCCCAATCATATTTATGAGTAAGAACTTTGCACCATAGTATTCTATGTATTCTGGGGAGCTTGTTAAAGGTTGCTAAATATAAATGCTTTATATTCTGCATTTCTAACGTGTTCCCCAGTGATGCCAATGCCTCATCTGCTGGTGCCCACAACACACTTTGAGTAGCAAGAGTAGAGGATGGGCACTGAAGGACCAGTCAGAGCCAGGCAGGCAGGTTAAGCTTCAGGGAAAGGTACAGGCATGTGCACGGGCCTTGAGGTGGGAGGTGAAAGGATGGCCTTGCTAATAAACTATCTAACAGAGAAAAAGAAACTATTTAATAGAAAGGGGAAAAAAAGGAGAAAACTCACAGCACATAATTGTCCCTTCGAAGAGAAAGGTCATAGCACACAACAGCCCCTTGTTTGATTAACCACCTGTGGCTCAACTCATATTTAAGATTAACCACCTGTGGCTTAAATTGTTTCATTTGAGTGTTTGTGTTAACAGCCTTGAAGAGCCCTGAGCAGACAGCAGGGCTGCAAGCTGTCCCCAGCTCCCACGCTCACCAGACCACATTCCAAGGACACTGATCAGCCAGCCTCACAGAGAAGAGGAAAAAAAGGAAAAACAGACGCAGCCACTTTACAGCCTCACAGCCATTTTCTGCTATTGGCTGGTAGCAATCATTTTTTTTTGTTTGTTTGTTTCTTTCTTTATCCCCACAAAATCCCCTTATCCTCCCAGCAAGATGGCACTTCTACTTTCTCTTGTGCTATGCCCTTCCCTCCCTTTAGAAAGTAAAATAAACTGTCTTTCTTTAAAATGATTCTAATCTTTGTGATGAGAATTCTTTCTCATCCTAAGCTATGAGTTCCCACCCTAACAGGAGGGATCAAGGTGCATTTAAGGAACTAAAAGAAGACAAGCATGACACAAGCAGGAAGAGCCAAGGGGACAATGACACTGGAAGACATAGGGGCCAGACCTTGGAGGGTTTGGAGGCCCAGGTGAGAGTTCTGACTTCTGTGCCAGGCACCCTGGAGGGGCTCAGAGGGCAGCAGGGAGACTGGCCCAAATAAAATGAATGCAGCAAACTGCGGTGCACCTTCTAACAGAGATTAGCACCAAGCTCTGTGGAAGCAGAGGAGGGAGCCCTGAGCTGACTCCCTGGACTTCTTGGGAGAAGATGACTTTTCAGCTGAATCATGTATCCGCCAGACTTGTTAAATAGTTCAGACATGGATAATTAAACAGCAGTTCCTAACCGTGGCTGTGCGTTAGCATTACCTGGAGAGCTTTTAGAACTGCAGGTCCCTGAGCAGCACTCCAGATCAGTAGGGCTCCTTGGGTGTTGCACTGGGCGAGGTGGTTTTGCTGATATTTTGTTTTGAAGCCCCTCCATTGATTCCAATGTGTAGCCAGGTTTGAGAACTACCGACATAAGAGAAAACCCAAAATGAAAGTGGCTTAAAGGAAAGTGTACTTTTCTCTCACTTAGAAGTCCCGAGGTAGGCTGTTTAGGTCTGGGGTGGGGGCTCCGTTCCATCTTCGTTCCCAGAGCAGAGGATCCGACTAAAGAATTTTGAGGAAGGAGGAGGGGAGGTTGACATGCTCCAGTTTGCAATTTGAAAGGACCTTTCTGGCTGTAGTACACGTCTCCTCCAGTTTCCTAGGGGGAAATAAGATTCCAAATTATGTCACCAAGAACAGCAGGTGTTGATAATTACTTAAGCTAGCAGCTGCTGGGCACAAAGGGGGTTGTTATTCTGTCTCTATTTTTGTGTATATTTAAACTTGCTCATAATAAAAAATAAAAAAATATACATATGTATCATGTTACCAAATCAGTAGACTGTGTCCTCCCAGTTCAGAGACTCTGTAATGGATCTGCCTCTTCATGACCCGTGGGTCCCTGTCTTTGTCTAAATCCGTTAGTCATTAGACCAGCAATCACCGAACGGGGTGGGGTGGTGCAAAGGGCACAGCTGGGTGTCGGAGCCTCGCTACAGCCTCTCTGTGTGACCTTGGGCACCTTCCTCCCTCTGGGCCTCAGTGGTCACCACCGTAAAAAGAGGGGAATACAACATGGACAAAAGGGCCCCAGGAGACCAGGGCCTCAGAAAGTTGTGGCAAAGCTGTTACGTAATGTTCATTGGTAGCAGGGTCCTGCGGCCACAAGCTTTGGAGCCCAATCGCATGCTATCTGTGACACCCAGTTAATTGACGTTCCCAGCCTGTTATTTTGGCTGCTTACGGGCCATTATGGGCAAGGGTTGAAGTACAAAGTGTTGGCAGGGACCCAGTGTATCTTCACACGTTTGCTGATTGAGCGAGCCTGCAATGCCGCCCCGCCGTCAACAACGTGTGGCGCAGGTTTGCCAAGGAGCACGTAAGGGCCTCTTGGCTCCAGCAGTGGCTGCAGTAGGGGAGCTGTGACTTCCACTCTGTCTCCAGCTGGTTCTTTCTGGTTCAGAGACTGTTTCCCCAGCACAGCCCCCCACCAGGCCTGGCAGTTTCCACATCAGCAAGCATCCGCCACCCACCGTGCCCTCCTTCATGCAGCTCCTATTCCTGACGGCCCACCTATGCCAGGCCCTGGCAGTACGGAGGTGAATCAGACACCATCCCCGTCCTCAGGTGGCTCACAGACTGGGGAGGCAGACAGACATGGAAACTGGTGTGTTTCTCTCATAGTATGTGAGAAAGTCCAGCAGTGCCAAGAGAGCAGAGAAATAGCAAATGGAACAAAACAACAAAACAAAATCTGGGAAAATAAGGGGAGGCTTCCTGGAGGAGGTGACACTTGAGCTGATTCTTGAAGGCCAAATCAAGGGGAGAAATGGCATTTCTGAGAGGGAGCCCTATGGCTTGGGGAGCAGCAAGCAGCTCCTCCTGGCTGGGGTCTGGGGTATGATGGGCCATGTGGAGACCAGTGAGAGAGCTGAGGCTAGAGCCCTAAAAGCAGATCATGAAGGGCCTGAAGTACCTTGCTAAGGAGTCTGGGTGTCATCCTGAGGAGGCACAGAGGGACCTTAAGACAGGGAGTGACTTGGTTAGATGAGAACCACTCAATTTCATCAGATCCCACGGCAGTGAGTGAGGATTAGGTTCAGCTCTGAGTAACAGAGACCCTAACAACCATGGCTTACGTAAGATGGAAGCTGATTTCTTTAAATTAAAAAAAAAGCCCCAGAGGTAAGCAGTTGAGAGGTGCTCAGTGATGCTCAAGAATATGCCCCCTCCCAATTCCCCGTCTGGCTGTCCCTAGCAGTGGGCACTGTCCCCATGATCCAAAATGGCAGCTACCACATCACATCCCAGGTGACAGGATGCAGGGAGGGAGGGAGAGGACAAACAGGCAACATGTGCATGCCTGCTGCTGCAAAGGAGGCCTCCCCAAAGCTGCCCCCCAAAATACTCCCACTCATAGCCCAATGGCCAGAACTTAGTCACATGGTACAACTGGCTGCAAGGAGGCTGGGAAATGTAGTCTTTGTTTAGAGTGGTGAAAATATGAGGCTCCCATTTCTGTAGCTCAGTGGGAAGACAGACACGGGGGAAGACTGGGAGGCTCTGCCACAGACCCTTCAACTCTGCTGTGAGGACAAAAGCTATCAGCTTCAGTTGACAGGTAAGGGCGCTGATGCTCAAAGAGAGAAAATAATTCACTCATAAGCGGTGCGAATTGCAAAACTTGGCTTCGAATGTTGCCCTTGCAAACACTGGGAAAGCTAGCGGAGGTGAATGACCTGGCGCTGAGTCTCCGTCTCCAAATCTGGCTCTAGAGCTCCCACTACGGGTCTGCCTCGGTGGGTGGTCCAGGAGGAGGAGCCCCTCCCTAATCAGGAACAGATCAGAGAGCAAGGGGGCCCTGAGAGCTTCTGGTCCAACACCACCATTGTACAGATGGGGAAACTGAGGCCCAGAGAGGGGAAAGGACTTCTGCAGGTCCCACAGAAAGTCAGTGGGAGGGCTTGGACTGGGATCCATCGTGAGAACCCACACATGGCACAGTCTTAGGTGTGGTTCGCCTGGTGCTGGGCGTGGTATTTAAACAACCGTTTTAGGTAGGCTGCAGCCTGGTTAAGCCATCAGCTGCAAGTTGGTGAAAGAAATTGCTCCAAGGTTGGAATAACGCAGATGCTTCCCACCACACATCTGTTCACATGGAATATGAGTCATGGAAGATTCCTTCCCCAGAACAGAGTGCACGAGGGGAGGACAGACCCACAGAGGAGAGGGCTTGAGGTGTCTTGGCAGAGCCCCCAGCTGGGTGCCTGGCACCCTGGCTCCCGGGTTGTCTGCTTCCCCATGTGCCCCCCGGGCCCAATCATCGGCACAGTGAGAGGACGGGGCTAGATCACAGACTCAAGTGAAATCTCACACAGGAGGCCAATGTCAAGCCAGGTGGAAGGGAGCTGCTAACTGGACCCCAGCCCCTGGTGGCCCCTGAGGAAGCTCCAAGGGCGGGGGTGTCCTTCCGAGATGTGCCCCTGGGCAGAGGGTGCCTGGGAATATTCGGGAGGAGAAGGAAACATAAAGTGACTCGGGGGCAGGAACCAGGGAGTGTGGCCTCCACCCAGCCAGGGAGAGTCCTTCACGGGGTCTGGAGGACAGCTGGGCCAAAGCTTAGACCAGAAGTACCTGTCAGAAAAGGGGGCGGTGGCCAGATCAGGGCCGCTGTCCAGAAATGGCTCCATTCGGGGCTGCATCCTAGTTCTCCTCCAAGCTGGGCGGGCTCTGCTGTTAAGGGCAGGAGGGGCTCCCCGGGAAGCCGACATCAAGGCTGAGCGGTGCTGGGGCCTCGGGAGGGGCCCTGCCCCAGGCCCAGGTGTGATGTTCAAGACACTGAGTAACAGAACATCCAGCCCTGACTCATCAGCAAACAGCCTGGCCGCAATTCTCCCGTGCCCAGTCCTTGGGTCCCCGTCTGCTGGGCTATGGTAAGTCATGGGGAGGTGGGGGGGGGCGGTCCCAGGGAGGGGCTCTGAGGCCAGAGTGGAGGTGGCACCTGGGGGCTCAGCTATGGGCTGCTTACCCACTGGCAGGTGAGCATTTCATATTAAAGCACATAGATGGTTGGACTAGGGCTTTTCAGCTGAAAATGAGTCCTGCATGGTCACTTCTGGCTTGAGCCAGAGGGGCTCATCTCTGTGCTAGGAGGAACATGAATTAACAGCATTGTTACTCTGGTTGTCCGGGAGAGGAGACGGAATCCCAGGGAGGGGCAGGGACCGCCCCAGGTCAGGCAGGAGACTGGCAGGGCAGAGTAGAACCCTGGGTTCAGAAGCCACTGCATCTGTGGCCTTGGAGGTGCAATTACTGCCTGCTGGGGACACGTCACCACCTTTAATAGACATGTTTATTTAGGGAAAGAAAAGACCATTCTGTCTTAAAGAGGCGGGGCAATGAGGGGGCAGAGCAGTCCTCCAGCTGGCCGAGGCTGGTGTCTCAGATTGCATTCCACCAAAGCCCATCTCTGATGACAGGGACCAAGGAACTGGGCTGGTGTCTCAGATTGCATTCCACCAAAGCCCATCTCTGATGACAGGGACCAAGGAACTGGGGTGCTGAACGGGGCTGTTTACTCACCGAGCTACGTTTGCAAACCTGCTCAATCATCATCTCATCATCATTATCCTCATTCTCCACTTCACAGACAGGCTTCAGCCCCTCCAACCCTGGATTTGCCTGCTTGTTCCCTGACACGGCCCCCTGGGCTCGTGTCACCCCGGGTTCCCATCCCAAAGCTCTCCCCAGCTAGGGCGCCCTTTCTCCCTCCGGCTGCAGAGCATGGCTGAGCAGGAGAGGAAAAGCAATTATTTTCAAGCACTTGAAGCCACCTCTTCAGGAAGCCCTTGAGTCCATCACAACCCAAGTTCCTCTCCATATCTGTGAGAAACCTGAAGAAGGATTTTAAAATTCTGGTCTGCCTGTCAGAGCAGAATACGTGTAAATAGGTAATTTCTTACAACCTTAAGGCGTACTGGGAGCCAGACACTTACGAAGGTGACATCGTCCCAGGCACCTGCCCTGTGCTTTGAATGAGGCACTAAGATCCCCCCAATGCCTGAGGGACGCAGACTTCTGATTAAGCCTTGTCGTGTGTCTCCCTGGAGTTTGCAGTGCCTGGTTTCAGTGTGCCTGAAATGCCACCATGTCAGTGACCTGCTGAACCTTCCTATTCTCTATGAAAGTTCTAAGAGGGGAGAGCAGGAGTCACCAAGAGATGGTCTATCAGTCTGGATTGAAGTCTAACAGTAATAAATATGTATTGAGGGCTTATAACGTACTAAGCACTTTGCACGGATTACTGCATTTAAACCTCATCACACCACGAGATAGGTAACCTAACTATGGTTTCTCTCTCAGAGGAGGAGGCTGCGCTTTAGAGAGGCAGGTGCAGCGCTCAGCCCAGGTGCACACTAGACTCACCTGGGGGCTTAGGAAAGGCACTGCGGCCCCAGCCTGGCTCCAGACCACCTGGGCTGGTGTCTCAGATCAGGCTGGGGCCGGGCCTGTCCATGGGTCCAATCTGAAGTGCCCCAGGTGATTCTGATGTGTAGTCAAGTTGAGAAGGGTGGGGGGCAATTGCAAAATTTGCTCAAGGTCAATGTCACACAGCTAAGGCATGGTGGATTCTTACCCCAGGTCTGACTCCACTAGGCCTCACTTGAGCATGGTGGGAATCAGTGTAATTCGTTGCCCTGCACAGGAACCTTGGCTTTGGTTTAAAGCACTTCCTCCCCTTAACAATGAAGTCTTATGCAAACCTGAAGCCTCCAGCACGTGCAGCTCTGGGACCAAAGGTGTTCTGTATCTCCTACTCTAAACTTTCCTGATTTTTTCTGTAAATTACGGATAACAACACTCAACTTGCAGGGCTACTGTAAGGACTAAAAGAGTGAGAGCCGCAGAAGGTGACCAGGGCATTACACAAGCCCTGTGGGCGTTGGTTGATGATATATCTGAGAGGCAGAGGGGGGAGCATGGGCCTGAGGACCAGCAGGAGCACAGGCTTGGAGGTAGGAAGGGCACGGCAGGGAGGGGGGTTGGGGACAGGGCAGAAGAGGGTGGCTAGAGTAGAGTGTGTGAGGCGTAGTCGCTGTGGGCGGCATCTGCAGGGTGAAGAGGGAGGGCTGGGCTCTGCCCTTTAGTTGCTGCCCACCTGGGCCCCGTCCAGGTCTGTCCCCCACACCCACCACCTGTGCCCAGTGACTTGGCCTCCCTCTCTTGGTGCTGTTGAGGGCCACCGACTGCCCTGTCCTCCCTGCGAGTCTCTCCGTCAAAGTTAGCCCTCCTGCAGCCCCTTCCTCTCTGCTGTGAGCTATCTGCTGCAGTCAAGCTGGATGAGAACAATCCAGAGATCAATTAAGATGTGAATGGCCGCCAGGAAGCTGGTGTCTGTTAGGGCTTTGTCACTCTGTGGCCTTAGACATGTTTCTCCTCTCTGGGTGTCAGCTGTTGATCTGCAAAGCAGGGGGCTAGACCAGACCAGTTGCTTGTAATCGAAGGCCTTAGTAGTTAAAACATTCCAGAGCACACTGTCACGTGGAGATACATCCTGTCAGGTGAGTATGGAATAAATGCAAGTTGAGAGGCAGACAAAATAGATCCCAGCAATGGGCCTGGCGGAGGGGGGGGCGGGGGGGGGCGGGCAATGACAGGGGTCCCTGGGGTTTAAAAGGCTAAGGACTGCTGGGCTGGGCAATCTCCAAGGCCCCATCCAGCTGTGACAGTCTGTGTGTCTCTTACATTTCAAGTCAGCTTGAGAAAGCACTTTGCAACCAGCAAAACTGGCTTGGATGTGACGGAAGGCACCGCCTTGGGAGAGAAGGAGTGTCCTGTCACCAGGGTGTGCAGACAGAAGCCAGACAAACCTTTGGCTGCAAAGAAAAATGTGTCCCGGGGCCAGGCAATGTCCGAGAGGAATGAAGTGGGATTGCCGGGGCACCAGGCTTGCACGTGTTCAGCTTTTAGTAGAAAATACCAACCAGCTTTCCAAAGGGCTTGTACCCACTTACACCCCGATATCTGTGTATGAGTTTGTTGCTCCAAATCTCCCTGTGTTTAAATATTGACTACAAATTTTTAAACACCCTTTGCAGGCCAAACAAAATACAGATATTACCTGTGGCTTTCTGTTTTCAATCTCTCTAGTGGAGAGAGAATTAAATGACAGTCGCTAAGGATTAGACAAGAGCATTTCCAACATCTTTTCCTGGACCACTTGGGGTTGGCTCCAGCAAATGGCTCAAGTCTCTCAAGTCCCTCCCCCCCCACCCAGTAGCCATCCCCCCCCACCCAGTAGCCATCCCCCAGAGCTTTAAAATAGGCTCCACCCCCCACCCCCATTTACCTCCTCCGACCACCATGGGGCTTCAGTGATAAATGCCTGCAAGTCAGCCAGGGAGGAGAAATGGGGCTGTACGTGCGCAATAGTCTCGTGACTGATCAGCATTGGCTCCAAGGGTGTGACTCCATGAAGCCACCCTGCCCCGCCACGATCGTCTCCGACCCTCTGCTCTCTCCGCTGCTCTGTAAGCACTCGCAGGCACCTGCTCTGGGCCGGGCCCGGAAGAGTTCCTGGACCCACCTCACTCTACAAATGAGGACACCGAGACCCGGGGACAGAAAGGAATCTGCCCAGGTCACAGTGCCCATCAGGCAGAGCTGGGAGCTGAACCCCCCCAACTCTATCCCAGGGCTCCTTTCTGTACCTTTGAGGCCCCAGAATCTCTCAAAGGGACCCCTCTGCCCCGGGCCACTGCCTCAGTGCCACTCCCTTTGCCCCCCTTGGCCTCTGGTCCTCACCAGCCTGTCTGCTTGCAGCTACCCTGGTGAGGGAGGGAGTCCCCTGTCCACTCCCAGTTCCCCAGTCCTTGGCCTTCTCAAACCTGTCACGTCACAGACTGGCAGCCCTGCCTGAGGCTCACCGTGCCCCCCGTCTGCCTCCGCTCTTCTGTGCTGAGGTCCTCCAGGACGGAGACTCTTCGGAGGTCGGAGGTTCTGAAGTCAGACAGACCTGGCCCTGAATCCTGGCCCTGCCTCTAACTAGATTTATAACCTTGGGTGTGCCACTTAACCTCTCTGTGCCTCAGTTTCCACAGCTGTGAAATGGGGTATTAGTAGTACCTATTTCCTAAGGTAGAGATGAAGAATAAATAAAGCATTTTGAGACTGTTAACCTCAACGCAAGGTAGGAGATTTGAGACCCAGACAGATGAAGGCATCAGCCCATGGTCACACAGCATGTTTATGGAAGGGGCAGGAACTGAATCCAGGTTTTCTGTGTCCCAGGCCTCCATGCACCACTTCCAAGGAATTCTACTGGGTTGTGCAAGCCAATCAGAAGCGTTAAGGCAGGAAGTGGTAAGAGTGAGCACCAACTAAAGAAGCCCATTTCCGGTCCTGACAAAAGGCTATCCTCTTTAATGAGGGCCAACCATGTCCTAGGTGTACTACATACTTTAGAATCATGAACTCTAGTCTTCCCTAAGAAGGAGGCAGCCATTTTACAGAAGAGGATACTGAGGCTCAGAGAAGTCCGCAAGCCCAATAAGTAGTGGAACAGGCATTGAAACCCAGATAGAGCATATGGACTTTGCAAGACACTAGGCTGCCACCTGCTGCAAGATGAGATTCCTCAAGTCTGCTTAAACCAGAGTCTTCAGATAAGTGCATGTGTGCTGGGAACTTGGGAGGTGTTGGGTCCTCCTCTTTAGGACAGGCAATTGTATCCCAGGTGGCCCGAGGGTCTTTTCAGAATGACCCTCTCTTCTGAACTCCTTCATCTTTCCTTCCACATCCCGTCCCCACCACCTTTGCCTTCACCTTCACCAGGGCACTTCGGTGAGACGTGCTTACTGGGTGTTGGGAATCATGTTTTCTGTTCCTGCCCATAGATCTCACTCTACCCGCTTTCCTAACCCAGCTTCTGGCATTTCCCTTCTCACTCTTGACCTCAGTTTCTCCATCTGTACACTGACTCACCAAAGTGATCTTGACTCCCAGATGATCACTCTTTCCTCACCAGTGTTTCCACCCGTTCCAGGCTGGGGAGACTCAGCTGGAGGCCGGAAGGAAGGCAAATGGATTAGAGTAATTCGCACCCGAGGGTGAATGGCTGATAGCTCCATAACCACCCCCCTCGTTACTTATATTAACCTTAAAAACAAAACAAACAAACAGAAACACCAGTGAATCATCCTGGTGGCATCTTATGTGGACCGAAGAAGAGAAGGGAACTACTCCTGTGGGGAGGAAGACCGGAGAGTTTGGAACCAGAATCTTCCACAGCTGAGGCCAGACCTCAGGCTCTGGTGTCGGACAGAGCTGGGCTCAGATCAGCTCTGCCACTGACCCGATTGGTGACAAGTTAGTGACCTCTCTGAGCTTACGTTTCCACGTTTGTGAGAGGGAGTGACAACCCTGCCTCTGAAACTCCTGACAAGCTGTGAGCAAGAAAATACCCATGAGGCTCCCAGCACCGAGCCGGTCTCCCAGTGAGTGCTCAGAGGTGTGGGGTCTCCTTCCTTCCTTCCCCTCATTCTGCTGCAGAGTGGAGACCTCCGCCCGCCTCTGCCCTGGGATCTGGGCGTGTTGGCCATGAGTAGGGTGGTCTGCCCTGGCCTTCCAGGGTGGGAGGCGGGTGGGCGGGTGACTTCACTCACAGAATCCCCTCGCCCCACACTCCCCGGCTGGGTGCAGACTTCAGCAGCTGAGGGTTGGCTGCAGGACAGGCCTGGCTACAGGACAGGCCTGGCTGCAGGCTCTGGGGTGGCAGCCAGAGCAGCTTGCCTCGAGGCGAGTTTGGCTCAGCCCACCGCTTTGTTTAGCTTCAAACGTTCAACGTCTTTCTATTTGAAAACCCCAGTCTGATGGGATGGCCTGGCAGCCGTGAGAAATTTGGGGAGCTATGTCTGGGTGGTGAGAGGTCAGGCTGCATGTGGGGGACAGCCTGGCCCTCTCTCCACCTAGGGCCCCATTCATTCATTCACTCATTCACTCATGCATCCATGAAATATCCATTAGGTGCTTACCATCTCCCAGGCTCTGTGCTAAATGCTGGGACCCAACTGGTGAGTCCATATTCTCAAGGACTGGAATGTGCTGCCATCAAGGTGAGTGAGGGGCTCTAGCCAGGTGGAAGGGGCGGTGGGTTTGTTTTGACTACTCCATTCATCCAGTAATCACTTATGTCCACTCTATGCTGGACATGGTATTAAGCCCTTGATGGAATTGTCACTATGCCTACCAGGAGCTCTTGAGGGCTGTGCCAAGCTGTTGTTATTCTCCTGTGGCCCCTCCATGCTAGACCCCAGCTTGGTCATGCAGAAGGCACTCAGACGCTGGGCCAGAAGGGAAAGCCACGCAGAGCAGCAGAGAATCCTCTCTGGTTGAATAGGGATTTCACAAAGAGGATCCCAGACCATCACTGGCGTTGCTGTGCACACTGGGGAAGAGAGGGACTCAGGTTCCAGTCCTGATTCTGCCACCCACAGGCTGTGTGACCTCAGGCAAGCCTTTTCCCTCTCTGATGTTCAGCTTCCTCTCTTGTACAAGAAAGGGATTGGAGCCGGTCAACTCCAAGATCCAAGCCACAGAGCCCAGGACACAGTGTAGGCCAGCGAAGGGGCCCGGGAATGCCTATGTTATTTGTCATGCGGGCCAGAGGCAGCCAGGGTTGGGGACGTGAGTGGGGCGTATGACAAACAACATTACTTGGTGCCATGAACCCTCTCATCCCACCTGTTCCTAAATTGGGATTACTTTGCAATCTGATGAACACAGCATAGCATGTTTATGGTAATTCTTTGATCATTGGGTCTGACAGGCAAATTTCTCTTTATAGCTTGATGTTAAATATATTTTAAAGTGATCATAGTTCATTGAATCTTTTTTTTTTTTTAAGAAAAAAAGAACAATTATAATATAGTAATAGGTTCTGGGACACATGAATAGGATTCTAGACCAAAAAGGAAACAGACTTGCTTCCAAAGAACCGAACATGGAAATGGAACAGTCATTTATTTCACTGTGGAGAAACCAGCAGACTCCACCTTCCCCAAGTGATCCAGGTGAGCCTCCCTGGTGATGTCAGGTGGATGCTCCTCCCCCGTCCCTCCCCCTCCGTAGGGATGCAGAGTTACGGGCCTGACCAGCGGCCCAGCTCTAGTTGCCACGTGGGCTTGGAACGATCTTGTCCAGTGTCCCCGCGAGGCCCAGTGTGCTGGAAATGGCGGGACTGGTCAGAAGGACAGTGAGATCTCATAGAGGCTCCCCTTCCTATGGGTCAGTTTTTCAAATTCTCCTGCAGCGCCATCCACAGGAGGGATGATGCCTACAGTCCCAGGGGAATCTTTTCCCAGAAGATGAAGGGAGCTGTTGGCCACAGTGTTTGTGGTGAGCCGGTGGGAATGAGGGGTGGGAGCCCCAGAAAAGGCCCATCGGGGCAGAGTGTCAGTGGCCACAGGTGAGACGGAGTCCTGAGAGGCAGAAGCTGAACCTGCCCTGTAGACCCAGGACGGCATCTCTGGAGGCTGAGCCGTGGTGAGGCTTTGTGCAGACGGGACAGGCTGCAACCTTCTAGAAGGGAGGCAACCGCCTTCCGAACTCAGGTATTGGTACATTACTGTGTTTTTTGAGGGGCTCCTATGTGTCAGGTCCTGTCTGATAGGAACTCTAGCTATGTCCCACTAGAGGTGGGAGTAAATGTGGTGTTTTCCTAACAGTTTTTTTCCCATTAAAAATATTATATAGCAAATTTGGAGGACATAGAAAAGAAGAAAAAATGGACTCCAAATACTCAAAACCTCAAAAAAAAAAAACCCTATTAATATTTTGGTGTATTTCTTTCTAGATTTTGCTATGCATATTTTTACACAGTTTAAATAATATATATTCTATCAAGTGACTATACCATATTTACTTGCTTTGACATGTATGTGGTTTCCAATTTTTTTATATTAAGTCTTTGCTTTACATCTTTGTGCATAATTGTACTTTTAAGTAAACTATCTCATTTCAAAAACACATAAAGCTTTTCATGAACTTCAGATAATTTTCTAACCCAGAATTTCTGTTATTTGTTCTCTCTGGTCTACTTAGGTGAGTCATTCACTCGTGTGTTAGGTTATTTCTGTACTGACTTCTCCTCAACTCCATAATAATAAATTCAATAAATTAGATGAAATGGGCACATTCTTTGGAAGACACAAACTACCAACACTTCACTCCAGAAGAAATAGGTAAAAACAATAACTCCAGATCTATAAACAAATTGTATCCAAAATTGAAAAGCTTCCAACAAAGGAAACTCCAGACTCCTATGGCTTTACTGGTGAATGCTAATAACAAGTTATTTAAGGAAGAAATAATACCCACTAAACAAATTCTTAAGGGAAACTAGAAGAGGAGGAAACATTTCTCGATCATTTTATAAGGCCAACATTTCCCTAATACCAAAAGCAGACAAAGACATTCCAAAAAAAAAAAGAAAACCACAGTCTAAAATTCTTCATGAATATAGATGCAAAAATCCTCAACAAAATATTATCAAAGCAAATCCAGCCACACATACAAAGGATAATGCATAATCATTACACTGGGAAGTAACCTAAGTATCTTGCAACTGGTGAATAAAGAAATAAACTGTAGTGCATTCACACAATGGAATACAATAGCCAGCAATGAAAGAGAAGATTCAAAAGGCTGTATACTATAGTATTCTATTTATTTATTTATTTTTCAGACAGAGTCTCACTCTGTTGCCTGGGCTAGGGTGCCGTGATATCAGCCTACCTCACAGCAACCTCGAACTCTTGGGCTCAGGTGATCCTCCTGCCTCAGCCTCCCCAGTAGCTGGGACTACAGGCAGGCACCACCACGCCCAGCTAATTGTTTCTATTTTTAGTTGCCTGGATAAGTTTTTTTTCTATTTTTAGTAGAGATGGGGTCTCAGTCTTGCTCAGACTGGTCTCGAACTCCTGACCTCAAGCAATCCTCCCTCCTCGGCCTCCCAGAGTGCTAGGATTACAGGCATGAGCCACCAAGCCTGACCTATAGTATTCCATTTATTTAACATTCTGGAAAAGACAAAATTATAGGAACAGGAAACAGAACATTGATTGGCAGGAATGGGAGAAGGGTGACTACAGAGGCGCAGCAGGAGGGAATTGTTTGAGGGGGCAGAATAGTTCTGTATCTTGATCATGGTGTGGAGACGTGACTGTTTGTCAAAGAGCGCTATAACAAAAGGCACATATTATATGTAAATTATATGTAAGTGCCATATGCAAATATTTTATTATAGCTAAATAATGCCCCAATAAAAAAAAAGAAAGAAAGAAAAGGCCATCTATGCTTCCATTTATGACATTCTGGAAAATGCAAAACTAAAAGGACATAAAAAAACTAGGGCCAGATTGTAGGGGCTGATTACAGAGACGGAGGTAACATTTGGGTGATGGAACATGCTATTTCTTGATTGTGGTGGTGGTTACAAGACTGCATATGTTTCATAGAACTGCAGACCTCGAATGGGTGAATTTTACTGTTTATAAAACCTCAATACACCTGACTTAAAAAAAAACTCTTCATGGCCTAGATCACCCATGACTGCCTGGTTCATCTATGCCAGCAATGTCCTTTATAAAGGACATATGTATACATTTCTCAAGACATTTGTTTATGTCAAATTATCATCAAATCATCTGCCTCTAGGTCTCAGTTTTGTCACCTGTAAAATGGGCGTTTGGCCCTTGTAATCATGTCCTTTAATGGAGAAGAGCATGGTTTTAAAGTCTGACAATTGGGTTCAAACTCTATCTCTCCACTCCCCAGCTGTGTGACTTTGGGCAGTTATTAGCCTCGCTAGGCCTCAGTCAGAGTTATGCTAACAGCACTCACCTCCTAGAAATGTCGAGAGGATCAAATGAGACAGTGCACAAAGAGTTTAGCACAAGGACAGGCAAAGAATAAACATTCCGTAAGTGGTACCTGTCAGTCCTGACGGAATCAGACCTGTGCAGAAGGACTCTGGGAAGGGCATCTGTGGCAGGCCAAATAACGTCCCCCAAGACATCCATGTCCTAGTCTCCAGAACGTATGACTGTTCCCTTAGATGGCAAAAGACTGCAGACGGGATTAAGTTGCAGATTTTGAGAGGATGGGATTACACTGGATGATCCGGGTGGATCCGATGTAATCACAAAGGTCCACAGACAGGAAGGAGAGGCAGAGACAGAGGAGGAGCAGAGGCTGGGGTGATGTGGGGCCACCAGCCAGGAAATACAGGCGGCCTCTAGAATCCAGAAAGGCAAGGAGACAGATCTGCCCCAGCCTACAGAAGGCACCAGCCCTGACAACCCACTGTAGGCTTCTGACGCCCACTGGCACTGAGTTTGTGGCAATGTGTTGCAACAGCAAGAGGAAATGACCCCAGCCTTTCAGGTGCAGGGATCCTGTTTCCCAGACCAGGGGGACTTGGTGTGGTACATAAAAGACCTGAAGCTGAACAGCCCTTGGAACTGGGCCTGACTGGGGCGGTAGAGAATGCCAGAAGCTCTGAGCAGGGTCGCTCCTGACCATGGTCTGAGTGTGTGCTGGCCACCTGCATCCCAGCCCACTGACCCACTGTGTGACAGCTCAGTGACCTGCCTCCGTCCATACCAGAGAATGAGCCCTTTCACTCCACACCGCGAGGCAGCTGCCTGCGGGCTGGAACCCTGCATGGGGTTCTCTGTTAAGGCTCCATCGCCCTCCTCTGCTTTCTCAGGGACCATCCTGGAAACCTCCCCTGCACGTGGTGACAAACCAGTACTGAATTTGGAAGCGATTTAGATCCTGCCTTTTTCTGTTGTTTTGTTTTGGGAGTGTTTTCCACCTATGTCCACTGGGGGGTGCTGTGTCCATGTTTATAGACGGCTCTGAACACTAAGCATCCTCGTGCCACGCAAACACTCAAGTAAGCAAACACGGACAAAGAGATCTTCACACACGTGTGCCTACATTCAGACACATGGTCACACACAAACTCCATGATCACACACATAGCACCTACTCACGCACATATAGATGTGTTTATCTATGTACAATCATGTGTCACTTAAGGACAGGGGTATGTTCTGAGAAACACGTTGTTAGGCAATTTCATCCTTATGCAAACAGTATGGAGTGGACTTACACAAACCTAGATGGTACAGCCTGCTACATACGGAGGCTCTATGGTACAGCCTAATGCTCCTGGGCTACAAACCTGTACAGCATGTTACCGTCCTGAATACTGTAGGCAGCTGCAGCACAGTGGTAAGTATTTGTGTATCTAATCACAGACAAGGTGCAGTGAAAATACGATAGTATAATCCAACAGGACCACTGTCACATATGTGGTCCATCATTGATTGTAACATCCTTATGAGGCACATGACTGTATATGTATGTACAACCAGCACATGTGCACACAAACATATGCTCATGAACACAGTCGCATGGCCATAAAACGCACACAGACATACAATGCACATACCCACATACACTGTAGATATGTTCAGATACACACATACAGGCCTGCATAGATTCATCTGCACACACAGACCATTAACCCAGCCATGCACACAGCCATGTGCGCAGTGTCGTAAATACACATTTTGACACACAGACATAGCGTAAAAACACAGTCGTGCACACACAGTTAAGCAGCAACACGTGTACACATACATATACCTCTAGCCTGGGCTTTTGTTATCTCACTTTTTCAAAAAGAATGCAGTCCCTTGAGGGATGATTAACATCGTGGTGTTTTCTTAGGAAAACAACGGAAATGTCAACTTTATAATCCCGACGGAACTGTTTTATTCGTTAAATGTTAATGAAAGGCAGTTCACTGAGTCTTAAGAGAAAAATAGTAGCCCTGCCAAGCTACAGTTTTGCCAACACCTTATTAACATACGGAAGGCTCTGAAATATCCTAAAAGAGATCCTGGTTTTAACAAATCTGAAGGACTTTCAATAGAAAAATCAAAATAAACCAAAAAATTATGTAAGGTTGCAGAATAATAAGTCCAAACAAGTCCTTTCTTCTCAGAAAGGGTGATGATAAAGAAATATGGAGACTTTGCAAATGATTATCAGATGGCCAGGCCTGGAAATTTGTCTTTGATAAGACAAAGGCACTAAAATAAAGCAAAACATAAAAGAAGGAGAGAGAGAAAAGGGCCTATGAAAATAGCCGATGTGCTAATAACGTTGCGTAGCTGAGAAAAGTCAGCGGTCAGAAATGCACCCCGCTCGGCGGCCAAGCCCTGCCATGAAGCCGGAGAACATTCCAGTAGGATCTAGTGGGGGTGTGAGTAGCTTTGCATGGATGTAAGGTGTCCATTTCTCCGTCTCTCTTTGTAGAATTCTAGTAAGGCAGGGGAGAGGGGCTCGGTGCCTGGGTCAGGACACCAACCAAGGTCCAAGTCCCGGCTCTGCCACCGCCATGTTGGTTCACCTGCTCCTCTCTGGGTCTCGATCTCCCCAGGTGCACAGTGAGAAAGATGTCTTCTCTAATCTCTAAGGTTCCTTCCTCCTCTGAGACCTCCTCATTACCAGCCCCCTGCCTCTCCGAGACCCCACTGCCTCCCGTGACCGGAATCGCTGCAAGTGGCTCTGTTTGTGCATTTACCAAAGTGCCCGTTCCAGCCCATCAGCTCGATACCAGGGAACAATAGCTCGGGAATAGATAAAAGGCATTCATCAGGCAGCCAGCCCCAATTATCATGTCACACTGAATGAATGTATTTTAAAATCTTTTCTGACAAGAAAATGTTCCATGTAGGTACCTTCAAATTAGCTGGAAAATCCAGAAAATTTGCTATTAGGCCTTCTTTGAAGAACCTTTATTCCCCCCCACTGTTCCGGAGGAATTCCTTGGACATTATTAATTCCTTCCAAGAGTCTGACCTTAGGCCTCCCGCTGGGACCGAAACACTTTGCCTGTCTGCCCGGCTCCCCGGAAGCCATTGCAGAGCGATCCACACCGTGGCCCGAATGGGAGATCACCTGCCCATCAATTTCAAGTGTCAGGCGGGCTGGAGTGGAAATTCAATTCGGCTCCACCTGTTCTGTGTCTGTGAGCCCTGTGATAAGAGCTGAGTCCACCCAGCCCTTGCCCTTGAAGGGAGACCCCACAGAAGGGGACGTGCTTACAGACAGATCGGTGTCAGTGGGAGGTCATGTAGCACAGAGGGAAGCCAGACAGACTCCATTTTGAAGCCCGAGTCAGCCACTGGCTGTGTGACTTTGGGCAGGTGACTTCACCTCTTTGAGCCTTGGTTTCGTCACCTCTACAATGAGGAAGATGGCACCTAACTCTGGAGGCTGTTGTGAGGAGGGACAGTTTCAGGGGACGCAGGCTGTCCCTCTGACCCACACTGTGGTCACGGACTGGCCTTCCCAAGCTGTCTCTGCTTCCTGGGGCTGAGGGACTGTTCCTGACCTCTTCTCCACTCGTGACACGCTGCATGAGTCTTTCTGCTGCTTTATTTTCAGCTTCATGTTGCAGACGGCTCCGCTGAGCTGTGGTCTGGAAGAGATTTCTTTGGCCTGGCGAGAAATTGCATGAAACACACAGCTACCTGGAACTCGTGGCTCAGGTGTGCAGCTGCAATCACTTGGTGGAAAAGAGATTGATTCAGGGAATTAATTTCCAGATGAATATAGAACAATCCGCTTTCACTTCCGCCTGTGATGGTGGGCTTGTGCGGGGGCAGATTGCTGACTAAGGGAGATTTCTCATTGGCCCACAGGATTTCAGAGCTAGTGAGGGACTTAGAGGCCAACTAGTTCTTGTTTTACACATGGTGACCCTGAAGCCCAGAGAGGGGAATGGGCCTGCCCAGGAGCACACGGTGAGTCCCTGGAAGAGTTGTGCCTAGAACCCAGACGTCCTGTGTCCCTGGCTTCTGTCCCTCTTTTTGTCCTGCTGGGCCATAGATCACCGCCCAGAGGACTGGGATTGGGTTCTTCTTTCTAGTCTTCCTCCTCTGCACTGGAGCCCCTGGCCCTGGACCCCTCGGCTCTGCCCTGCCTGAGCCTATAGACCCTTCCTTCTCTGCTTAGGGGCATCTCAGGCCCCTCCATGGAGTCGTGTAGAGATCCTGCCTCCACCAGCCCTGGGGACCTCAAGACCTCGGGAAGAGTCCAAATGGCATCTCTTCAGGGCACTTTGTGGGGTGAGAAGTCTCTCTGCCTGAAAGCTGTTCTGATAGTTTTCTCTGTCCAGCGGGACACAAAGCAGATGCCACTGGGTACCTGGGACCTTTTGCTAGGGTCACTTTCCTTCACATCTACGGGGCACTTCTGCATCCATGAGGGAGTGGCTTGTCCACCCTGTTTTACAGATGAGGAAACTGACGCTCTGGGAGTGCAAGTGTCCCACCTAAGGGGACGCAGTCCCAGAAGCATGGAGTTAAGATCTAACTCTGAGTGAGTTAGATCCTCCTCCCCACAGAGGGAGGAACAATCACATCAAGAACAGGTAAGAAATGTGCATTCATTTTTGCAGTCACCCTAGTCGTAGGCTTGATTCAGCTGTTGCTCCTTAGGAAGAGGAAAACATCCACCTGCACCCTCACTGGTCAGCTGAGAGCGTGTCGCCTGACACTTTCTCCAGAGAGCTCTTTGCTCATTTTACCCTGACCAGGGATGTGCAGAGGCAACATCCAGACCAGTCCTGCCACTGTCTCTGCCCCAACACCTGGGCAAGTGGAGAGCAGACACTGGAACGTTGCCACCGAAAAACCTCAGCCTTGCACATTGCAAGAAACGGCCAAAGGAGGCAGAAAGGAAGGTGACTTCTGACTTACTTGCGTATCGCAAATCTCGCAGGAGTCATCTAACTGGCACGTCCAGAGCCCTGGTGCATGGGAGTGTGGACAGCACAGAGAATATTCTGCAGCCTGTCCCTGCTGCAAGAGGGTGGGAGGGTGAGGAGGGAGCTGCCCCACAGCAGCCACCTCAGCAACCTCCGAGAGGCTACAGAGCCAGTCAGGGATGGGGCCAGGACCCAGAGCCCTGCTCCAGATCACTAAGTCTGTAGACCCGGGGGAATGATATATATGACCTGGGGGAAACAACAGCAAGAGACGAATGACTAAGGGAGAACCGTTCTGACAGGTGGAGAACAAGGGGTCCAGCCTGAGTTCTCCAGAAAGCAGAGCCAAGGGAGGACAGTCCCAGAGAGCAGATGTGAGGGACGGGGAGGGAGGCAGGCAGGAGGGAGAGCTATAATGAGGACGTGCTTCGGATCTGGCCACTGCGAGGTGTCACTCGCTGCTGGTCCTGCGGGACTGTGTCCCTGAGAAGCCACTGAAGCAACGTCATGTCTCTCCTATTAGCTGGGAGGAAAGGGGGGTGAATTTATCCACTGGCTTCTGCCCCCCATTGATGTAAGGTTCACCCCAGGGCACAAGCTCCTTGGCTTCCCTGCGTGTCTAGGAGACGGCCCGGTGGGAAAAGCTTGCTAAGAGTGGCCACAGACCGCACAGGTAGGTCAGGCGTTGCCTATGTGCCTCTAAGCCCTGCTCAAGGATTTGGTGCCTTATTCTGTAGGCACTGGGGACTACGGGGGCGTTTTGGAGAGGAGAATGACACGGTCAGAGGGGGCCCTCTTGGGGTGCATGGTCTCCGTGCGAAATCGCCATCATCTCTGCAAGGGGAAGCTCTGGCAAGTGCTGCACAATCTTCATGCAAATCTGAATCTGCTTCCCCCAGCCCCGTGCTCTGCCCTTCACAAAGTGCTGCCCCGGAGCTCCTCTGCTCCTCTCGGCTGGGAGGTAGGGAGGCTGGGGACGGACACCATTCCCTTTTCCGGAAGGGGCAGCCCCCTGCGGGACTGATGGGCAGTGGCGGGGTTAGGATGTCAGGGCCCAGCAGGGCATCTGCAGCACAAGGGCCGGGCTGGGTGCTGGGCCCACAGTCCCAGGGCCCATCCAGACTCAGCCTTCGAGAGCCTGTTCATGTTCCTCTGCTTCCATAGAAACCTGGGGACTTGGGGACTACCTGTGGGGAGGTTCTGCCTTCCCTCCCACCTTCACATCCACACAGGGCCCTGGGCCTGGGGACCAGCTGCACGTCACCGAGTCAGACGGTGAAACCTTTGCTGCCAGTGCTGTCGAGGGGCGGGGCAGGCTGTCCGGCCGACGGGGGCCGTACGTACCCTGTGCCCACTGCATGGCCTCCCTGGCTGGTCAGCCCTGGTTTTACCTGAAATCCTTTGCAGGTGTTGTAGGAAAGGGACACACCCAAGAGAGTGGGATCTTTTCTCCCTCTCCAACAGCTCGCCAGAGAGAAGAGAGGCTGCTTGAAAGGGTCTGGGTTCATGGCCCAATTCACTGTCCCCAAACTGCCATGCCTCATGCCGGGCTTGGTTAGGAGCTGTGTGATTCACTTGAAAATAGCAGGGAGGACAACACCCACACGCAAAGTCCCACTCAGGGACTCACCAAACATTCCCTGGCCACCCTCCCCGCAGGGCACATGCTGGGGTGTGGCCCAAAGGAACTTGATGTCGTCCCCTGTTGACCAGGCCCTCAAAGCACGGGAGGCACACAGATGCACGAGGACCTTAGTAAGTCTACTATGGCAAGTGCTGGCCTCAAAGCATGCTCAAAGAGGAGGCACCAGTTTTATCTTCGTGGCAGGGAAGCGGAGAGCCTTAAAGGACAGGCAGCAAAGGGTGGGGAAGAGCGTTCCAGCTGGAGGGAACAGCATGGGCCAAGACCCAGAGGAAAGAAGGCAGGCGTTTGGGGACGAGAAGAACTTAGATCAGGGTTCAGCATGAGTGGGGAGAGGAGATAAAGATGAGGATAGGAGTTGAAGATAAGGAGCTTCATATGACCTTCAAGGCAGTGGGAAACAGCAGAGATGAGAAATGTTCCGGTCTCTGTGTAAGCTGGTGTTGGATAGAGAGGGGCCAAGACGACATGCATGAAATCCGTCCATCAAACAAGCACTCAGTGAACAGCAAGTCCAGACCGGGCCCCATGCCAGGGTCTACCAGCACATGACAAGGTGGGAGGCCAGAAGAAGAAGTCCGAAAGCAGAAGGAAGAGCCCAGCACCCAGGGCTCTGAGCCCAGCTCCAGCTGCTCGAGGCTGGACGCCTCCACCCCCGACTGTATCTTTAGAGGCAACACCTTCGCAGGCAGCCACGGAGGCCCACAGCTGCCAGAGCCTCCATATCTCTCTTATAAACACAGATGTTTTACCGTCTTGTCAAAGGACGGCTCTTACAGCTTGCCTTGGGGAAAACAGAAACCCCCCCACCCCCAGCCTCCTGGAAAAATGCGATTGTGAGCTCTCTGGCTTGAATGCAAACCTGCAGCCATCTCTTCCTGGAAAGTGGAGGAGGAGGGCCTCCCTCTCAGGCCCCGGTGCCTTCAGGTGGTGAAGGTAGGAGCTGGAGAAGGAAGCTCCGACTACAGTTTACCGCTCTATCCCCCCACTAGCCTGAGGCCTGAGGGTGGCACCGCCCTGGTGTGAGTTCTCAAGAAATGTTTGTGAATGAAATGTGAACCAACAAATACCCGAGGGTGCTTCTTGCTGTGTTGTCCCAGGATTTCAAAGCACCCTGTAGAACACCACTCCAGGGTATGCAATGCGGTTCCTTGACTCCAGTAGAGCTAAAATTTGGTGGCGGCTCCAGAGTGTCAGAGTTTCGGGCTCCTCTCCTTGCCACCGGGCTCAGGGTTGCACATGAACTCCCTGAGAGTTATCTCAGATCAGGGCGGACAGGGCTGGGGCTGCTCCCAAAGGACACACATTTCTCAAGGACGATGGAGTGACTCAATTCTCAATGACAGCTGCTATCTGATTCAATGCCCACCTCCCATCACATTCTAAACAACGATTCAGAAAACCCTCTTCCCGGGACCCAAAGAAGAAGGACTGCCAAGGTCAAAGGGTAAACCTCCGCTTAGCCTCTTGATGGCTACTGCAGAAAGGCAGCTGGGAGGAGAGAGGAAGAGACCTAGACATCGAGCGGGGTGGGTTTGATCTATCCAGCCCCACCGCTCAGCAGCTTTGGGATACAGGCAAGTCCCCGGACCCCTCTGTGCCTCAGTCTCCTCCTCTGTAGGAGAGGAGAAATAGTACATGCTGGAAGATATTGGCTCAGACTGCAAGGAGATCTCAGTTGGGTTGGGCTCCTGTCCTTGGGTTCCAGCTCCACCTCTAGCCTCTGAGGGGCCTTGGCGGAGTCCCTTTCTACCTGAGCACTCGTGGACCAGCATAATAATGTCCACCTCCATGAGCTGCTGGGGGCTACATGAGATCACTTACATAAAAAGCTTTGTAAACTGAGAATTTTTATACAATGCAGTGGGGCTAATATTATATTCATTAAAAGCCCTCAAACCAGTTGACTGTGTGTTGTACCAAATGCAAGGTGCACTGGCCTGGCCCTCGGAGGTGGTTTGCGTCCAGCCCTGTGAGTTAAGTCACCTTCTCCTAGTCAGTCAATGGCGGGACGGTCAGGGCGTGTCACGTCAGTGGTGGGAATTTGGGGTGGTGGTGGTTAGGGGTGTGGTGATAGGAGCTGATGCTAGAAAAATCACACATGATTTTAAGTGTTATCCAGTAGGTGCTGAGGAACATGGAAGGTCTTTGAGTAAGAGCAAGACACGGTCAGAGCTGTAAATTAGAAAGATCCTGGTAGCCCGTGTGGAGGATGGATTGGGGAGGGTGACACTGGGGGCAGGGAAACTGCTGCACAGTTGACACGAGGCCCAGGTGAGGAGCAAGGCGGGAACAAGGTCTGTGTGGCTCCGAGGTCCAGGCCCACAGCCACGCACTTCATTGCCTCGCTAATTAATTGAATATATGATGAGGGACTTGTTACTGAGAGCGAGGCTGAGGATAAGAGCATTAACCTTTTGTAGGAGGGGTTAAGTGTCACAAGCAGGAGATGAGAATTGTTTGAGCGTAGCTTCGCCACCGGCCTCCCAAAAGGCTGATCTTTGGCTTGGTAATGATTTCTCTGAAGTCATCAAACAGGCAAAAAAAAAAAAAAAAAAAAAAAAGTCCCATGAACAGATTTGGACTTTGCTATCCTTGAGTGAATGTTTTTATCTAGGCCTTTATTTTTAAGGCCACTTTCTTCTTCCATTTGAGAGGGACGATTCTAGTCGTGTAAATGGCATTTCTCCCGTGAAAGTCCTGCCGCCCCTGGGTGTGTGTCTGGGTCTCTCCGTGGGACGGTTCAAGCAAGTGAGCAGCAGGATGGCGTCCGTGGGGCCGAGACTGACCCCAGCCTCGCTGTTGTCAATACAGTCCCCCTGGTGTCCTCAGCCCTGGCTCTGCGAGGCCTGGAGTCAATATGTGCTTTAATGTGTTTTGGTCTCATTACCATGGACTGGATTAAGCAGCCCGCATGGGCTTTTCAATTAGGAAGACAAATTCCTGACAGTGTTTACAAAGGGATTAGATTCCTGCTTAGCATGTGACAGGCCTTGCCTCTTCTTCCTGCCGCCCTCCCCTTCCTTCGCCCGTCTTTCCTTCCCCGTGTTCCATGAACAAACGGGTTCACTCTGTTGCTGTTCTAGGGATATTGGGCCAGCTGGGCTGGCATGAGTCGTATCACTGAACCATCTTAGGTGACGTCAGTCCAGCTGCCGAGCCACGCTTGACTCTGCTCCAGCCTCTGCTTGCATTCCTCCAGCCCCTGGGAGCTCACTACCTCAGGAGCCAGCCCGTGTCACGACTGCAGGAAGGCTCTTCTCTGAGCTGAGCTGCCATCTGCCCCCGGAAAGAGTTTCCCCTCACCCCCTAGGCCTACCTTTCAGGACCTGTCAAAGCCTGTCCACCACTACCGCTGCGCTGGAGTGACCTTCTGGGACTGAGAGACAGAAATCTCATGCCTCCCCGGGGTCTCCCTTTGAGCTGGACACCCCACCTCTGTCATCATCCCGTCTTTTGCACTGAGGCACTGTTTGTGTCACATAAGCACATGTGCATGTAGTTTCCCTCATGCTATAAATAAATGCCTTTTGTTGGCTTTTCTTAATTAAAAATACACCATAAACATTATTGCACACGGTATGCCACTCTTCAAAACAGAACTAGGTGCGTGCTTCCGAGGATTCCGTGCGGGGCATCACGCTTGCTCCACCGTCCGCCGCTGACGGAGGCGTACCCTGCTTCCCCGTGTCCTCACGGCGTCTTTGTTCCCTTGGTGCTTTCCTTCCAGTGAATCATTTCCTCGGGAGAAATTCACAGTAGTGAGATGCCTGGACCACTTATCTTGATTTGACTTTTGGTACCTATTGTTAGATTGCCTTCGAGATGTCCGCGCCGGGTAGGTGGCCACCTCCCTAGCGGAGCATGTCACTTCCACTGGAGACGTCACCTGTGCCGGATATGCCCCTTTTAATATTTTTCTTATTTTGTGGGAATAAAGCCATCTCAGGGTTGTTTTGATTTGATGACGTTCACCAAGGATTAAAGAAGGAAAGAAAAGCAAAAGAGGATGAAAGGACACCTTCCCCTGAGTCAGACGCTATTTGTCTTCCTCTGGTGTGAATTGTCCGTTTGAACCCTTTGCTCATTTACATATTGGGGTTTTGATGTTTTTCTTACAAATTCTGATGAGCTCTTGGATTGTAAAGATATTAAACCTTAGTCTGTCCTTAGGTAGACATTTTCCGCCCAGGACTTTCACTTTAATCATGTTGTTCTTCTTGTTTTCTGCCCAAGGGAGCCCACCATTGAGGACCAGGGGGCAACCCTGGCCACCGATGGCCCAAAGGCCAAAACTGGCACCTGTGAGGTCCAAAAGAATAATATCCATGCAAGCATCGTCCTAGGTGCTCTGGGGGTATCGTTTCTCTCCTCTAAGCAGCACTGGCCCGACACTGTGCCTACGTTACAGATGTGGAAACTGAGGCCCAGAGGGGTGAGGTGCACATCGCAGGTCCTGCAGCAGCCACGCCGGAGGTGGCGCAGGTGAGCATTGTCCCGGGTCTCTTGCCCTCTTCCACAATACCAGCAGCCCGCAGAGCAGTAAGAAAACATCTGCTGCCAACATCTCCAGGTTTGTGACTTCAAGTTCCCCTGGCAGAGGAGGGAATTACCATATTTGGGGGCAATTTACATCAAATTACCATGCACCAGCCAACAGCTGCCGCCTGGAGCGGGAGACCGGCTGCACGGAGCCGTCACATTTGTACACACGATAATGAAAACCCGCACTCGAGCCTCCACGTTCTCCCATAAATATGGTCATTATGATCTTGTTGGCATTGCTTGTTGAATTCCATCTTGCAAATTGTTTCCTGGTTGCCTGGGGGAGCTGACTTGGTCTCTTCTCATTCTCATTTTCTCTAAGACGCGACGGTGTGGGGCTTGCCCACGCTCCTCAGACTGTCCTCTGCCACAGACGAAGGGTTCTCAGGATGGCCTCCGCCCCGTCCTACCAACCTTCGTCAAGCCCTGCCGTGTGCATGGTGTGGGGCAGAGTCGCGAGGAGTGGCAGAGCTGCTCTCGGGGCCTCTCCTGCACGGTACAGAGTGACACCTGCTGCCCAGCTAGGGTCGGGGGCAGGACTGGGGTCAAAGTCCAGGATAAAAAAGGGCCCTTTGTGCCCCCTGAGCTGGACCTGGAGGGGTTGCACACAAACCTCCCCATAGCGCCGGGGGCTGGGGGAAGGCCATGGGCTCAGAATCCCAGCTGTAAATAATAGAACTCTTCAGCGAGCTGGAGGATAGGGAGTGGCAGGGAGGGAATTGGTACAAGGACACAAGGAATCTCATGAAATCCAAGGGCTAGATTGGGCCACACCAGGACCAGAAACAAGAAGTGGAAAGCTGATTGAACCCAGGCCTCTGCAGCTCTGTCTGCCCCTCTCCGCACAGGGGCACTGATCCCCTCTCTGCGAGGAGTGTCTCCTGCTCCCCCTGCACATGATAGAACATGGACACCCAAGTGTCATGTTCATATGTGACAAGTCCAGCCATCCACAGAGTGGTTCTCTCTGGTGTCCCAATTCTAAACTACCAAAGAACGGAGAATAGGCTCTAAGGGGCTCGGCTTGGGGCAGGTGCCTACTCTTGGCCCATCACCTGTAGCCAAGGGGGCAAGCTCACCTGCTAACACGTGGGGACCGAGAGCCCACCCTTTCGGGCAGGACCGGGAGATTCCAAGGAAGGGGCACTGAGGAGATAACCAAAGTGGCCTCTGCCACGTCTTCAAGCTAACACTTTTTTAATAATTGAATTTTTTTTGAGATACCTGTAGATTCACCTGCAGTTGTAAGAAACAATACGGAGAGAGCCCTCCTGCACTTGGCTTCTTTTTCCCCCAAGGGTGACATTTTGCAGAACTATGGTGTAATAGCACAAGAATATTGACATTGATACAAATCACTGATCTTATCCAGACTCCACCAGATTTACTTGTACTCAATTGTGTGTGTGTGCGCGTGTGTGCGTGTGTGCGTGTGTGAAGTTTTATACAATTGCATCCCCTGGGTAGGTCTGCGTATCCAACACCGCAGTGAAGATACTGAGCAGCTCCAACCCCCAAGGATCCCTTGTGTTGTCCTTTGTGGTGAGCTAAATAACGCCACCACCACTGTCCCCCAACATGTCCATGTCCTAGTTCCTGGAATCTGGGATTGTTATATTTTGTGGCGACAGGGACTTTGGCGGTGTACTTCATTAAGGATTTGGAGATGGGGGGAGATGCCGGATTATCCAGGTGGGCTCTAAATGCCATCACAAGGGCCCTTGTCAGAGGAAGCCAAGACGGTCAAAGCAGGAAGTCGGAAATGTGATGATGGATGTTAGAGCCTGGAGTGATGCAAGGAAGGGGTCCCAGGGCAAAGGCGGCAGGCGGCCTCTCAGAGCTGGAAAAGGCAAGAAATGGATTTTCCCCTGGAGCCTCCGGCAGGACTGCAGCCCTGGCCACGCCGTGACTTCGGCCCAGTGAAACTGAGTTTGCACTTCTGCGGTCCAGAACTGCGAGAGAATATGTTCATGTTGTTTTAAGCCACTACGTTCGTGGCAATTTATCACAGAAGTGATTGGGAGCTAATATACCCTTTTATAACTACACGTACCTCCATCCCAGCACCTGCCCCAGCAGCCACGAATGTGTCCTCCGTCTCTAAAGTTTTATCATTTCAAGACTGTTAGGCCGGGCGCGGTGGCTCACGCCTGTAATCCTAGCACTCTGGGAGGCCGAGGCGGGTGGATCACTCGAGGTCAGGAGTTCGAGACCAGCCTGAGCAAGAGTGAGACCCCGTCTCTACTAAAAATAGAAAGAAATTATATGGACAACTAAAATATATATACAAAAAATTAGCCGGGCATGGTGGCACATGCCTGTAGTCCCAGCTACTCGGGAGGCTGAGGCAGTAGGATCGCTTAAGCCCAGGAGTTTGAGGTTGCTGTGAGCTAGACTGACGCTACGGCACTCACTCTAGCCCGGGCAACAGAGTGAGACTCTGTCTCAAAAAAAAAAAAAAAGACTGTTATATAAATGGAATCACACATTTGTGAGCTTTTGGAACTTGCTGCGCACCCCCTGCCCCTGCTGTTGGCACTGTGGAGTCGGGGTGCCTGAGAGAGGGCCGAGAGGGGCCTCGGGGGCTGCGGGAGAGACGGGGTTGGAGGTGCAGGCTCAGGCTGATGGTGGCCGTGGCTGCAGACGCCCAGGGCAGGCTGGGATTGCCCGGGCGGAGGAGGGGAGGGCAGAGGGGAGGGGCCGCCAACACTTTAGGGGCGGGTAGAGGAGGAAGATCCTGGGAAGGTCACCAAGAAGGATTGATTGGAAAGGTGGGTCACCACAAGGACAGACCTGTAGGGCACGACACTTGTGGCCGTGACATTTCATAGGGAGGACAGGGCACTCCTGATATGGGCTCCTTCCATGGGACACATCCGTGTGCCTGGCCCTGCTCTGTGCCCTCCTCAGTCCCCGCTTCACTACCCAGGAGACAGGGAGCATCACATCTATTTTAGGTGAGGAGGCTCTGAGTGGTGAAGGGACCTGCTGAGGACACTGGCTGGTAAGGTGCAGAGGTGGGAGTGGGACCCGGGCTGTCCCTCTGGGCTGGGTCAATTGTGTGCTAATTCCTCCTGGTCAGGGAGAGTGGGGACAAAGGCAGAGAGTTGGAAAGGACTGGCCTAGACAAGTGGATGGCCGGGAAGCTGGACAAAGAGGGCAAGGCTTTGAGCACTGCCCTGGTGGCACCCTTGGTGAGGACAGAGTGGGGGGTGGGAGGAGATGGGGTTGGGCAGACTCCTGGGGGTTGTTTGGAGCGAAGGCGCCGTCCAGGTCCCCAGGGAGAGGCTGGAGACTCAGGAAGGACAGTGGGGAAGACTGAGGGAGCCGCGGGGCCAGCCTCCCACCCGGCCAGGGATGCGCCATGACAAGAGGGCCCTTCTGGGGCTGCCTGTCCTTCCCCAGGCCTCCCCTTAAAGGATGGGAGCTGCTCCCCCCAAGGCCCCTTCGCCCCTTCTCTGAGCTGTCCCCACCCCCTCCTGGCCTGGTGAGGAGTAGTGGGGGATTCTAAACAAAGACATCAGGGAACGAACAAGAATGGATCATAAACCATCCCGGCAGCTGCCAAGCCCCCACACCCCTCACACACACACACCCCTGGGCTCCCGCAAACACTCCCTGGCTCGGGCCCAGCGCGGGGCCTTCTGGTGAGAACCCCTCCCTGGGAGTGCAGCCTTCTGGGCGCTTTCTCCTCTGTGGGTCTGAGCTGTCACAAGACGGCTCCCCTCCCCCAAGGGATGCCTTTGTCTTTGTCTCCATAGACAAGGCAGCAGCAGGGGGTTGGAGGAGAGGGAAATGAGGCTGGTCCTTGCACCCAGGGAGCTCACAATTGGGGTGAGGGGTGGCAAGACACAGGAACCTTTTGTGTGGGTAGGGGGCGCTCAGAGGACAGAGAGTTCACTGCCTTCTGGAAAGTGGTCAGAGAGGGCTTCATGGAGGAGGTGGCCTTTGGGCTGTCCTGGAAGGCTGGTGGGTTAGATGGGCAGAGATGAGGAGGAAGAGTGTTCCCAGCAGAGGGACCGCATGATTCAAGGCCCAGGAGCGGGGAAGGACCAGGGCTACAGGAGAGCAGGAGGTGGGCCAGTATGTGTGGCCCTCCAGAATATGGATGAAGATGCTGGGGAAATGGGAGATGAGACCAGAGAAGCCCCAGGCCAGGCAGAGGGTGGGGGACTTGGATGTCAGGCTGAGGAGCGTGAACTCGGTTACTCGGGCAACGGGGAGCCACTGAAAGTTTTTGAGCAGGGGAGTGACTTGCTAAGGATGATGGTGCTGTCCCTTGAGGAGGGTGAGGTGGAGGCAGGAAGAACAATGAGGACAGGATCTGTGGTGGCCTGGACAGGGCAGCGGCTGCAGGCTGGTAAAAGGGGTGAACATGTGAAAAGGGCTTCCAGCAGAAGGAACTTGCAGAACGTGGGGCTGGGTGGGGGCATGGGAAGGAAGAAGGAGTCCGGGGTGATGCTCGGGCCACCCAGACTGGCCCTTGGAGGTGAACTGGGTCAGCGGTGGAGTGGGAGAGGACGGAGTGGCATTTTTCTGAGCGTGAATGTCTATGTCCCTTTGAGCATCTGTGGCACCATGTACGTGTCTGGGAAGGTGGCTTTGCTCTGGGCAAGACCCTGTTGGCTTCTCTTGCACCCACTGCCTCCCCAACACTGCTGGGAGGCTCCTTGCGTGTTGTATGTGGCGGGGCTGGTGCTGTACCCAGGCAGCCCCAGGCCTGACACAGGAGGGGTGTCCCGGGGAAGAGAGCAGGTGGGCGCGGGGGATGCGTGGCCACTGACCCACACGCGGCACGGGGAAGGAGAGCGCTGTTCCTCTTTCCACCCAGAGGGGATTGTGACTCGGGCCTTTCTTCTGTCACTCCAACAGCAATGAGCACCTCCCGCGTGCCAGGTAGCGGGAGAGCCATGGTGGCTGCCTGCCCCAGCCCCTATCCCTAAAGAGGTCTCCTTCTAACGGGGAGAGGATGGCATGGATGCCAGGTCCACAGTGCTCAGAGCCATGAGAGAGGGACAGAGTGACAGATCAGGAAGGAGTCCTCCAGGAGGTGTGATCACAGGGACACAGGGCAAAGGACAATTCCAGGAGGAGAAACAGCCTGAGCAAAGGCAAGAGGTGGGGATCTCTCTGTGGAGACTGGAGCCCCGGAGGGCTTGGGAAGGGGAGAAGGGGAGGCAGAGGAGGGGGACGGAGGGAGCAGTTCTGGAAAGGCAGGTTCAGGCAGATGCAGGTGACCTGGGCGGCAGTGCAGGCGGCAGGGAGGGATGGAGGGGGCCAGGCGGAAGGGAAGGATGATGGAGGGTTTTCATAAAGGCAGAGGCTGGGATGGCAGCTGGGCCGAGAGGTCACCGGGCCCTGCCGCCTGCCTCACCAGGCAGGACCTCTCGGTTCACATGACCGTCTGGGTCCTGACTCCTGTATATTACATTTCCGGATCACCCACTCATAAATCCTTTTCCTGTCTGGGGCTGGGAGCCTTGAACAGAGAGCAGCTTTGATTTAAAGACAGTACGGGGGAACAAAACCATCTGAGAGGAGGAGCACGGGCAGCTCAGGCTTCCCGGGGGCAGCAGTGTCATTAAAGCGGGGGCCCCTTCCTGAGAGCCTTCCCAGAGGATGGATAAGGGGAAGATCGCCACCTGCTACATGAGTCCACCAGGCCAGCACATTCCGGGCCCAGGAGGAAGGGGCCGAGTTCAGAGCTGTGCACACCAGGCTCCATTCCAGCCTCCTGCTGTAGTCAGCAGAGTTCTAAGATGGTCTCCAGCAATCCCCACCTGCTAGTAATCATGCCCCCGTGTAATTCCCTTTCCCGGGGTGGGAGTCAGGGGTGACCCTAGTGACTCGTTTCTAATGAATAGAACACAACAAATGAGACGGGATGCCACTTCTATGCTTGGGCTAACCAAGACTGTTGCTTCTTTCTCTCTCTCGCTCTGTTGCCTTCCGGGCTTGCGCACTTTGATAAAGCTGCCATGTTGGAGAGGCCCACGTGACAAGGAACCAAGGGGAGGTCTCTGGTCAACAGTCAGCAAGGAACTTAGGCCCTCAGTCCAATGGCACATGAAGAATCGAGTCTTGCCAACACCCACCTGAGTGAGATCCCTCCCTGGACAAGCCTTCAGATGAGACCACACAGCTTGGGCTGACAGCTCTGTTGTAGCGTCACCAGAGACCATGACAGAAAATACAGCTAAGTCGTGCAGGATCCCTGACCACAGATGCCGGGAGATAATAAATGTGTCCTGTTCTAAGCTGCCATGTCTTGGGGTAATTTGTTACACAGCAATAGATAACTCACGCACCTGCTGATTTGAGCCAGGTGATTCCTTCCTCTGACTCTCAATGCTCCCATCGGAATAAAAGGGCTAACAATACTCAGCCCAAGGGACTGGGCAAGGATAAGAGACAAAGGCAGCTGGGAAAGAGCTCTGTAAAAGACAGAACATGTACGTGGGATCACAGGATCCCTTTTGGTGACTATGATCATCTCAGTGAGGGTTTGAGGAGAACATGTTCTCATCTTGACTTCTCAACTTACAGGCTGGGTGGCCTGTGTAAGTCAGTCGACCTCTCAGTCCTCAGTTTCCTCATCTGTAAAATGGGGTTGTTGGGAGGACTAGACGAAAATTCAGGTAAATCACCTACCACATGCTTGGCACATAGTAGGCACTCAAAAAACCCATGGCCCTTCTTTTTTTTTTTTGGAGACAGAGTCTCACTGTCACTCTGGATAGAGTGCAGTGGCATAATTGTAGCTCCCTGCAACCCTCCTGCCTCAGCCTCCCGAGTAGCTGGGACTATGAGCACACACCAGGATGCCTGGCTAATTTTTCTATTTTTAGTAGAGACGGAGATCTCATTCTTGCTCAGGCTGGTCTCGAACTCCTGAGTTCAAGGGATCCTCCCGCCTTGGCCTCCCAGAGTGCTAGGATTACAGGCGTGAGCCACTGCGCCAGGCCCTTTCTCCATTCCTGTTTTTACTGTTGTGGCCGTTCTGGATGGGACGAAGGGATGGGCGCTGTGAGTGCTGGCTGGGCCCTGCTCTGGGGGGCAGAGCCTCATCGTCCCCGAGCGCTCTGGACCACCAGCTGATCTTAGGCGAGTGTGCCTCTCCGGAGAAGCTGGGGGCAGAGGACAGAGTGATCCTGCGCTGAGAATGGCCCCGTGCCTGGGCTTGTGAAGGCTGCCTTGCTGAGGAGTCACCTGCTGGCAGAGAAGTCCCTGCCACGGGGGCGGCAGGAGTGGAGCTGGCCCGCAGCCTGTCCCGCCACAGACTGGCCAGCGTTCAGTCTGCGTCTTCGAGACAAGCCTCGGGGTGTTCTGAGGGTACCCTGGAAGTCCTCGAGGTCAGACCTTCTGAGCAGTGATGACGACACTGTGGAACCGGGCCAGGCAGCATGTGTCCCGTCCTGAGGATGCAGCGTGATAAGATGAAGGAGAGGAGGGTCAGAGAGGGCTTCCTGGGGACCGCGTGCATCTTGGCTAGCCAGCACCATTTCCTGTCTCCGTCGGGTGCTGGGCTCTAACCGAATGGTCTCTGGCCTCGCGCGGCTTGCTGGCGAAGGCCTCTCTGCCACCCTCCTGGGCCAGAGTCAGCTGGGTGGGCCAGAGCATGGGACCAGAGACGCACAATGACTTTACTTGCTCAGGGCCACCCAGCCGCTTGGTGGAGGAGCAGGGAGCAGGGAGCTCATGGAAAAAACCAGTCTGGAGGAGCTGTATTCCTAAGGCTGGACTCATTCCTAGTTCTCGAAAAGAGAGGATAAAATCGCAGAATTTAGCACATTTTAATCCTGAGGTTTTTGATCCAAAGGATGACCTTCCTGCAGTGTCAGAGCCCAAGTGGTTCTGTTCTGCACAACAGCAGAGAAAATGACCCCAAATAGCTGCCATGAAGGTTCAGATTTAGGCTCCTAGAGACAGACGATGATGCAGGAGACCTGGTTGGTGTGGGAGAGGCGTCAGAAAAGGGTCCTGTAACAAAGCAACATTTGGGCTAAGACCTAAGGATAAGCAGGAATCAGCCAGGGGAAGAGTGGAAAAAGAGAGTCACAGGGAGAGGAAATAGCATGTGCAAAGGCCCTGAGGCAGGAAGATGCATGGTGGGTTCGAGTGATGGAAAGGAAGCTAGTCTTCCTTGAGCTCAGGGAACAAGAGGGTGGTGGCTTGATGTCAGAATGAGTAGCACCTTAGAGGACTTGACAAAAAATTCAGATTTTATTCTAAGTGATCCAATTCTCATTCTAAATGGGTAAGACCTCCAGGTGTGTGTATGTGAGCAGGTGGGGCAGTGATAGTACGGGTTTGGTTAGAGATGTTGCCGTGTCCTGATATTAGAGGGGCAGTAGTAATACGGGGGTGGGGTGGGGGGATGCAGAGATGAATAAGATGAGGGAGACTCATTGGCAAGCACCTAATGCCTTTGAATGAGACAGCCTCAGTTTCCCTGGGTAGGTGGAGAGCTTGCTCCAGGTGTTAAAGGGCTAGGGTGTCAGAAGCCACCATGCTTGCCTGTCTGCTCTCCAAGGTCTGCCCTTGCTTTCCAAGGCCCTTCGGGACTGTGTCCCTGCACAGAGGGTGCTGAAGCCCTGGCACATCTGGCCCAGGCCTGCGTCACCCTCTCTGCCAAGTGATGCCACTGATGGGCCCTATGGGCAGGAATTTGCTCTGTCTCTATGGTAGGCAAAGGATGCCCCCAAAAGGGGTCTATGTTCTAATTTGCAGAACCTGTGAACATGTCAGCTTACACGGCAAAGAGGAATTAAGACTGCAGATGAAATTAAGGCTGCTCCTCAGCTAATCTTTCAGAAAGAGATTATCTGGAGTGTAGGGGTGGCGCCGTGTATCACAAGCGTCCTTGGAATGTGGAGGAGGAAAGCAGCAGAGGAGGTCAGAGCGCCGTGATGTGAGAAGGAGCCGGGGGACCCTGCCCCATTACTGCGGGCTCTGAAGGGGAAGGAAGGGGCCACGAGCCGAGACATGTGCATGGCTCTGGGAGCCGGGAAAGGCAGGAAACGCAGTCTCCTCCAGCGCCTCCAGAAAGGCACGCAGCCCTGCCGGCACCTTGGCTTTGGCCCACTGAGACCCATTGTTGGACTTCTGTGGAGCTTTAAGATAATAAATTTGTGTTATTTAAGCCACTATATCTGTGGAAAGTTGTTCCAGCAGCAATAGGAAATGAATACAGTCCCCTTCCTCCCCAGGGGCAACCCGAGGCACATGGGCACCATCTCTGTGTGGACGGGTGGCTTGTTCTCAAGCCAATAAACTCACTTTCCCCAAAATGGGCTCGGTGGAAGGAGCACTGGACCTGGAGTCTGGAAACGTGGGCTTCAGTCTCCGCAGCTTCGTGAGAGCTCAGGAAGGTGCCTTCCCTTCTCTGGCCTCAGTCTGGAATGGGGCTGACACCCACCCCCACGACCTCTGGCAGGGGGACAGCACTGTGCAAGCCACAGGTGGTGCTCATGTGCAGAAGACGTGCATTATGGGGCAGGGAGGAGAGGCGAGGGGAGGAGGTCATAGTCCTTGAAGACCAGGTATTCAATGAGAGAAAACACCTGGGCACAAGGAAAGATCACAGAAAGTAGAAAAGCTGCAGGGAGATGTGGCTGGGGCACACACCCGGGGCTGCAGCCGGGCAGCACTGAATGTTGGCTGGACCCAAGCCAGGGGATGCACACTAGGCTGGAAAGGCAGGCCGGAGCCTGGTCTTGCAGGGTCTCGAACGCCAGGCAAAGCCGCCCAGACTTTATCCTGAAGACAGACCCTAGGGAGCCCTAGTGAGGACCCAGTAACTTATTGGAAGGCCGTGCCAGCGGACTGGGGCACAAGGACCACCTGGGAGACTGATACAAGACTCTTAGCTCTCAGAGTTGGGGGTGGGGGTCCTTGGACATGTGTGAATGCCCCATTCCCTCGTCTCCACTCACGACTCTGCCCCCACCAGCGGGGAGACCTTGAGCAAGTCACACTCCCTGCACTCTCAGTCTTCCCTCCTGTTCAATGGGCTGGCTGGTGGTGCTGACGCCTTTACAGGGTGGTGAGAATCACCCAGGAAAACACACCCAACACACTTGATGAGGACACCCCAAATGCTGCCCTGACCCCCAGGCCCCCTCCCTCTACCCAGTGACTCCCACCCCATCAGGTGGGCATTTCGGACCCTTCCCCGCCACCCCCTGCAAAGGCAACTTTCCCTCCCTGTTGTCTGTCCCTTCCCAGCAAGGGTTTCTGAGAGCAGCACCGTGCATCCCCACATTCTTCAAAAGACGTGTTTGGAAACAAGAAATTGCTAGAGAGATGATTCAGTCCTTGGCCTCGGATTGTGTCTGGACATAAGCAGGCCCATCTGTGGAGGCCGCACTGCCAAATTCTGTCACTCTTGCTCCATATGCTCTGCGCTCCCCCGTCTTCCCCCCCAGAAGCTGCAGTCTGGGCCCGTCTCTCACTCTCCGGCGGCTGCTACGTAGAAAGCTCAGGGAGGGGCGTCTTGGCTCTGGGGAGTGGGCAGCTCTGCTCCTCTCCTGCCTGGCCTGGGGCCACTGTGGGGCAAAAACAGGGGGAGCCTCTCCCTTCTCATCCACATAGAGCCACAGAGTGGAGTCCTGGAGCAGAGAGGGACAGAGAGAGGCTGGCAGCTCCTGCCTTGGAGGCAGAGGTCTCTCCAGCAGAAAGTGACTTCTCCAATGCCAGCTGCGTCGTTCACCGGCCCAGTCCCCTTGTCCTGAGCAGAATGATGTTGGGCAGCTTCTCTCAGCCACACCCTTGTCTGCAGGCAGCTGGACTTGGCACTGAAGGACCCAATTCATGTCAAGCTGTGTGGCCCTGGGTCATCAGTTAACCTCTCTGCGTTGGCCTGTCCTCAGTTGTGACCTGCAAATAGTCATGCCTGCCCAGGTCACCTCCTAGGTCGGTCACTGGGGTCTAGTAAGGTGCCAGTTGGGAAGGAGCTTTGTGAACGGCAGAGCGGCAGATCAGGGTGTGGGCGCTAGGCCACCAGCGCCAGCATCACCTAGAAACTTGTCAGGCATGCAGAGTCTCAGGCCCACGCAGACCTACTGACGAAGCTCTGGGGGTGGAGCCCAGCAGTGTGGGTTTCCACAAGCTCTCTGGGAACGCTGAGGCCCGTTAAAGCTTGAGAATCTTCAGGAAGATGCGCGTATGGACAAGACCATCCCTATCTCCTCATCGGTACTGGCTCAGGGAGTTGCCATGCGTGCACCAGGGCCCGTGCCCCATTTGGCTGTATAAATATTTCATTGCAGACGATCTAAGGTTTACAGATCTGCATGATTTCTCATCTGGGCAAATCAATTTCAAAATAAATTCATGGTGTTCGTGGGCAGATTGAAAAAGCAGCTTCCCAGGGAGATTTAAACCCAGGATGTTAAACTCAAAGGCCTGGGAAGCTAAGCGGGTGACACGAATGTGGGAAGGGGCTGGGTGGGGAGGGGAGAGCTGGGGTCTGGCTGCACGGCAGAGCTTAGGCCCTACCTAACGGCATTAAAAAAAAAAAAAAAAAAACCAAAAACCAACAAAACCCTGTGCTGGCCAAACAAAACACATATGTTAGACAGATCTGGTTCAAGGCCTGCCAGTTTGTAACTGGTATAAATGCCGGGAAAAGAAAGATTTGGTCTTAACAAAGCTATGCACTGGCCGTGGACTTAGTTGCCCTGGAAAAGTGTGTGGCAAGCAGTTGTAACTCCTGGGTTTAGCCTGGGCTAAAAATGGCATGATTTCATTAATTTGTCCATTTATTCATTTGGCACACTCTTTTCTAGGTCTCACGCTAGATGCTGTGGCCCTAGAGCTCAATCAGACACTATCTCTGTCCCCCAGAGGGGCTGGGCATGGCTGTGAATGCCTCTGGCACACGGCTGCCCAGTGTTCTGTGGCTAAGTGGTCCAGGGTTAGTTAAGCACAGAAAGCACCTAGTTAAACGAAGTTAAATGTATTATTCTACTGCAGGATTTCTCAGAGCCTTTACCACGCTAATGTGCATTACACATTAAATGACCTCAAAGTATCTGGGCCTGTCTGGAGTCTCTGATGGGCCTGGATGTCCTGTGTTGGGGGCTGGTGAGTGAGCAGATATGGGGTCCCCCAGAGGTGTGGCAGGATCAGGGACCTGCTGCACTTAGGCATGGAGAGGTCTTTTCCTCTGGGGCTCCCGGAGGAGGCAGCCACTCCCTTCAGGGTCTGCAGTGGGGCACTGAGGGGACTGTCCTCAAGGGGTGGATCTCACTGTCTGTGGCAACAGGAGAGCATGAAGGATTTAATCTAGGGGTCCCCTGGTCACATTTGCATTTGAGGCACATGACCCTGCTGGGGACAGGCAGGAGGGATCCACATCCGAGAAGGGAGCGCTGTCCGCGTCCTGTGCAGCAGGAATGTGAAAGCTACTCCCGTGTCAGTGTCTGGGTTTCATCACCGAGAAAGGGGTGAGAGCAACTCCACCTACACAGACAGGGCTTGGTCTCCCCCTACAGCACACCAGCCCCTGCTGTGCAAGGAGCTCCGGGAAGCCTCCGAGGCTACAGTTACATTAACCGCTGCTTTTACAACCAGCGCCGGCTCTGACTTCTATGAATAAAATTTAGAGGTTCAGGACAGATCTGAAAACCAGTCTCTCCCTTTCTCTCTTCTCAATTCTCCAGGCTCATTGTCTGTGGCTGCTTCTCTTGTGTTCTCTCTCTCTCTCTCTCTCTCTCTCTCTCTCCTCCCCCCTCTTTCTCTGTCCCCTTCCCTCCTTCTCTCTCTCCCTTCTCCCCTCCCTCCCTGGCTCCCTCCCTCGCTGTCTCACTGGCTGTCTCTGCAATACACGAAGGCAGTCCAGTTCGGGACTCCATATCTCTTTGTTCTGGAAATCCCCACAGCAAAAGGAGAATGAATTACCCTTGGCCCAAGCTAATCTTTCACAGAATTAGGACGGAAGCACATTCATGGGGAAACACGAGACAAAACAAAAAACCCCCAAACTCCCCTGAAAGCATCATTTGTGGAGATCGTTTCTAAGAATTAACTTCTTGAACTAATCAAAATTGATTTCCCAAATTGCCTCCAACGGATCCATTGCGACTCCCAGTTTCAGATACAGAAATCTTATACCCACACTGGGAAGGGTGAGAAAGTCCCACTTTCTTCATAAATCGAGTCCTATTTAAGAAAGACTTGGGGGTCGGAAAGTTTACTTTGGAAGAATCAGAGAAAACTGGACTCAGGGAAGGGGTGGCATTTAAAAATGTCTGTGTAAATCACGGAGTGTGCCACACCCGAGGCGTGTTCACGGGGAGCTCTCGCTCGTTTAATCCTCCCTATTGTCTATGTTCTCTGAGGTCCAGGGAAGTCCAAGGGACTTTCCTGAGGCCACACAGGCAATAAAGGGCAGCTCTGGAGCTGCAGATCTGCTGGGTTGGGGCCAGCCTGTGCTGTGTCTGGGAAGGACGGGGAAGGATCTGATGTTTGCGTAGTGGCGGGAGAGAGAGGTTTCAGTTTGGAGGAGCAGCAGGAGACGCCTGCTGCTGCCTGGATTTGTGACAGAAGGGAAAGGAACTCTCCCCACAGACGGGCCTCAGGGATTTCTCTCCCACACTTTGTCCTCAGCCCCTCTCTTTGGCAGCCCCTGGTCTGTCATTTGCAGGGGATACGCCAGCCAGCAACCCAGAGCTGTGCTCCCAGACCAGGAAAATCATAACTGGAAACTTCCCCCCAAACAGTGCGCAGGACAGGTCCCCCGGACGTCAGCAGACCCACGGGGATCTGCTCACGCAGACTTGTAACAAGCCGGGACAGCCTGGACAGCCTGGACAGCCTGCGACAGCCGACAGCCGCGTGACTCAAGAGCGGCTCACGTTTCTCAGGCGGTTGGAGGACATTACAATGGGGGGTGGGGGGCTCTGGCTTCGATCTGGCCAAGACTACAAAGAGCCCCTCCTCCCAAGCTGACGGGGATGTCTTTTGCTTGAAGTCTCATCCTGTCTTTGGTCTGTGTGCTAAAGGCAGGTTTGAGCCCTCGGGAACAATCGACAGGAAGCCTTTCTTTTCTTTGGGATTAAACAATTACGGATCCCACCAAAAACAGACTCAGAGCTGTCCCCAACCTTCCTAAGACAGAGACAAAGGAAACGGATTGTCTTTGTATACACGAGAACATTGGGTCTAGAACAAGAGAGGTCAAGGTCCCACCTTGGCCACAACTAGGACATCAGGATCCAGGTACAACTAGCACCAAGCAGGTCCTCATGGCTGGAGGTGATTGCTTGAACACGAGCAATGCTGCTCAAACACCTGTTCACCCAAGCAGTGTCCAAGGTCACAGCTACCACTTCCGCGATTGTTTACCTAATCCAACATTTTCTAAAGCATCTTTCCCTATGGGATGTTAATAGGTTTTATATGGAGAGAAAAGAGGTTTCTATAGTAAAATAAGGTTGGGAAAAGCTGTGTTAAAGAAAATTAATTAGGTTTCTTTGATTGAAAGCCTTTTCAGAAGCTTTAATATGCCAATGTGCTTTATGAATCTCTAACAAGTAGCCACCAACCGCCGGACTTACTGACCAGAGATCCAGCCCTCCTCCAGAGCTCTTCAGGGGACAAGGGCTGCATGCAACACGTTGTTGGAAAGGTGGCTTTCATTTTATATTCCAGCTACTTTTGTAAGGACGGGCACTAACCAAAGAATGGAAAAGAACATCACAGAATAAGCTGAACGGAATATGGTGAGTGGACACACCCGGGCTGCTAAGAGGTCCCTAATGGCCAAGGCAGGAAGGCACACACTTGTGTTTTGCATTTCTTGGGACGTTTTCACCCCAGTTCCTTCTTCTGTCAATAGATATTCTACTCCCAGCCTGAGTTATATATCACTTAAGATTAGATTTGGTCGAAAATAAAAACTCTACAATAGTGGCTTAAACAAGTTAAAAGTATCACTTAATACTGTCCAGAGGAGGCAGTTCAAGGCTGGTAGGGAAAAGACATGGTATCAGGGACCCAGGCTCTTTCTGTCTTGTTCTTCTTTCATCCACAAAGCCATTTCATGGTACAGGATGGCTGCTGGAGCTCCAGTCATTGCATCCACATTCCAAGCAATAGAAAGGAGGAGAGGGAGGAGAAAAGAGCAAGCTCTCCCTTTTAAAAATTTCCAGAAATACCTCAGAACCCTTCCGCTTACCTTGTTGATCGGAACTTGGACACGCGGCCACACCTATTTGCAAGGCAGGCTGGGAAATGTATTAACTGGGCAGCTGCACGACAAGCTCAGAAATGGAGGTTCCAGCAGGAAGAGGAGAATGGATAGTGGGAGACAATTAGCACTCTGCCACACATCAAAATTATTTCCCTGGCTGAAAAACTTCAGTTTAGGCTGACCAATCTGAATTCTGCCCCAGGATGTTTCAGTTTGAAGCTGGAGGGGAAGATCCTTTTTCCTCTGCTGTTACTGAGCTGGAGAGAGTCTGAAGGGTTAGAAACCGGGCTCCCAGTGTGTGGAGAAAGCTGTGTCGACAGCGAGAACAAAGCCAATGTGCAGAGAGACACGAAGGTGGAACGACTGGGAGAAAGAGAATGACAGAAGCATAGATCGATTTGATCCCCAAGTCCACCTTCACCCCACCCTCTTCTGGTCACGTGACCCAATACACAATTTTGACTTGGACTCTTTCAACTTCGTTTGCATCACTTGCTGTGACAGAGCCCTGGCTACCAATGCTCTCTTTCACTTCTGAGAGCAGGGACCACATGGATCATTCTTTTGGCAGAGAGAGTTTTTTTCTAGAATTAAATGGCAGAGGGAATTTATGACATGATTTCATATTGAAGGACATTGAATGACATATTTACACTTTTGCATGTCTGTGTAGCTCCTTACAATTTACAAATTTCTTTGAGATCCATTAGCTTACATGAGTGTCACAATCTCGATGAGATGGAGATCTTATTTCCTCCATCACATAGATGAGGACACTGTAGCTCGGTGAGATAATCAGGTTTGTCTACACGGTGGTTCACTCTCGCTGTTTAGCTGTGCCTCACGTGCAACCTCTATAAAGAGGAGGGCAGCGTGACTCTGTTACGACTTGGAGGACAACGCACTTTGTACAGTGGATGAGCTAAGAAAGCCCGGCCCAGGGACCTTAAGACCCCAGAGTGGGGATGGCCATTAGACTGTCTCAGATATCAGAGGTTGGCATCAAGGCTGAGCAGGTGCAGTCGGCAATTGATTCATGACTCATGCCTGAAAGTCTTTGCAACAAGATCCTTCAAACTCCTTGCATCTAGTTCGGTGCAGCTGGTTGAAGGGACAGCCCTCATTGTCACACCCAGTCTGAAGGGAAGTGTCTCTGGAGTATGAGAATTTCAGAGGTCGGTCTACATTCTCGTCAGAGAGAAGGGCAGTTGCCTTCAGCTGGGGTTCCCGTGTCCCTCACAAAAGAATTGGATCATTTAGGGGCTTACGGTTCTGCCTCACGTAGCATAAACGATTCAACTTTAGTCTGGAATAAGTTTATAGCAAGAGTCACCGACTCTGTCAGGGATCCCCATTGCAAGCAAAAGAAACTGGGTCTTTAGCAAACATTTTTAAAAAGAATCTATTGGAAGGATAATTGGGTTTACAGAATCGATGCAAAGCTGGAAGAGCAGGTTTGGAAAATGAGCAGGAATCAAAGCAGTTGCAGAAGGTCATGAACAGGGAGTAGAACGGTCCCCTATCAGTCTGGCCAGGAATGACCGTCCCACCCGTGGACTCGACAGCCGCCTCCATGGAGTTCTAAACGCACCTCATCTCTCCCTCACCCACCCCGTGGGCCAGACTCCCAGGCAGGGGCCTCAACTGGCCAAGTGTTGCAGCTGCCTGAGGGCGGCAAGCCGGGCTCCCCTCCCTTCACCTCTGCAGCTGGGGGGCACGTGGGGCGCCTCCCCAAACAGTGGTCCCTTCTGCCTACCAACTGCAGCTTCATTCATTTAAAAAGCGGTCCAGGTGGCTCCTGGGATATGATGGTTAAGACCTGTAGGGAGAAAATGAAATGGCAGAAACTGGTGTGTTCCCACTTTTGCCCTAACCTCCTCACAGGTCCCCAAGCCAGCCTCAGTGGGCCGACAGGTGCGGTAAGGCACCACGGGCACTCCCTTGTCCACACCGCCGCCATGCTCACTTTTCGGGCGTGTGCACATCTGCTCCTGTTCCGGCCTTCACAGAGAGAACAAACGCTTTCCCTTGTACTCAGGACGTTCACAGTCGAACAAACCGTCTTTCCCCCACCCCACACCTCAACACTCGCCACCTGTGCTCCTACCACGGGGCTATTTAGATTCTTCAAACGCACTCCTTGCGTTCTCATCTTCCCTCTCCCCTGCCACCTGGGAAACGTCTACACCATCGTCCCCTTCACCTTCCGGGTTCTTGATTCGGACTCATTTCTGTGCCGGCTGGAATACTTACTGAGGTAGGCAGAGCGATGCCCTCCAAAAGGGGTCCGTGTTCTAATCCCTGGAACCTGGGAATGTGTTACCTTACATGGCAAAAGGGATTCTGCAGGTGTGATTAAGGTTAAGGACATTAAGATAGGAAGATTATCCTGGCTTATGCAGGCGGGTTCAACCTAATTACATAAACCTTTCAAAGCAGAGAACCTCCTGGTTGTGACCAGAGAAAGCGAGGGGGCAGCACGAGAAATGTTCACCTCGCCACTGTCAGCTGTGAGGGTGGAGGAAGGGCCGTTAGTTATGGGATGCGGGTGGCCTGGAGAAGCCAGAAAAGGTGAGGAAACAGCCTCTGCCCTGGAGGCTGCAGAAGAAATGCAGACCCGCCGACATCCTGGCAGCAGCCCAGCGAGACCCTTGCCGGACTTCTGACCTATACAACTGCAAGGTGATAAATCTGCGTTGTTTTAAGCCACTAAGTTTGTGGCAATTTGTCACCACGGCAATAGAAAACTAATATTCCAGTAATTATTTTACAGCAAGGGTATGGAGAGCCACACTCTCAGAGGCTTTGCATATCTGAAAATGTCTGTTGCTGTGACCATGAACAATAATTTGGCTGATTTTAGAACTATTGGGTAATAATCTTTTAAACGAAAAGTCTGCAGGTGCCATTTCATCGTTGTGCAGAAAAGAGCTAACATAGCAGGCCTGAGACTGTATCCTCAGAAAGTCTTGCTGGCAAGGTTGGCCCTTGGCCAGTGTCTGGGAACTTGGATTTCGGGAGGGTTCCTGCCATTCCCAGAACTGATGAGAGAGGCTCGCTGTGCCTGAACCGTACAATGTGGTTTATGCCAAACACCTGCTTTCCCGGAATTGCGGTGTGTGCCAGGCAGAGGGTGCCTTCGTCACCAGCCCGCGATAAAAGCCTCAGGCACTGCGTCTCTATTGAACTTCCCTGGTAGACAGCAATTGGCACGTTTTGTCACTGTTTGCTCTTGGAATTAAGCATGTCCTGTGCGACTCCAGGGGAAAGGGCTCTTGGAAGCTTGTGCTTGGTTTCCTCTGAACTTCGTGCCACGCACCTGTTTACCTTTTGCTGATTTTGCTTGGTGTCCTTTCACTGTAATTAATCGTAGCCACAAGTACACCTCTAGGCAGAGTCCTGAGAGTCCTCCTAGCAAATCACAAACCTGGCGGTTGCCTTGGGGCCCCCAACACAGTTGTCTAGTAGCACTTAGTGTCGTAGGAGAGAAATTTGATGCCTAGCCATCCACCCACCCCCTCATAGAATTCCCCTTTTTTTTTTTTTTCCTGGTCTGGTTATTTCTAAGAATTTTTCTTTATCTTTGAAATTAAAAGAAAATCACCAAAGTAGGTCTAGATGTGTATCTCTTTTCATTACTTTTACCTGGTAGCCAATGAACATTTTTTAATCTAAAGATGCAAGTCTTTAGCTCAGGGAATTTTTTATCTAGTGTAGCAGGTCTCACTGTCAAAATTAAACTTCCTTTTTTCCTCTAAGAGAGAGGTGGCACAGAGTCACCTTTGTCACCCTAGGAAGGAAGGGAAATCCTTTGTGAAAAAGCCCCTTCCCGAGACCCCTGAGACAAGGGCAGTGTATCATCGGTGAGTGGGTACCAGGCCCTTATGTCTGAGGGCAGGGAGGTCGCCGGGATTTAAATGCCCGCAGGATGCCCTCGTGACCCTGGGTTGCAGCCCCTGGTTGTTGGTGCAGGTGAACACAGAAAGGACTGGAGTGGAAAAGCACGTGTGTGCTAAGTCGTGCACAGGCCAGCACAGAGGACTCAGCTCATCCTGTGTCTCGGGGTACTCATCACGACAGCTGGGCCCAGCTATTGCAGTGGCCTGCAGCGTTGCAGACACATCGTGTGGGTCAGGGCATGGCCATTCCTGTACTCCAAAGGTGACACTTGATAATCCCCATGGCTGCCGTGTGAATCAGGTATCCCCTGTGTTTTTGAGATGACACAGCAGAGCCAGCTGCTACAGGGTCAGTGCTGCTCTGACCCCACTGGCCACAGCCAGGGATCACAAGACGTCCCTGCGCATTATGTGAATTAGGGACCAGGACGTGAGCTCCTCTGGCTCATACTAGAACAGCTTCTGCTGGGAGGAAAAGAGGACTCTGGAAATTCCTGTACATGATTATTTCTTTAATTATTCTTTTTATGTTTCTGCTACCTATTGTTGAATAACAGACTACCCCCAAAATTTGGTGGCTTAAAACAATACTTGTTGGATCTATTATTGATTACAATTCTGTGGGTTGGCAATCTGAAGCAACCTTCTCCTCTACGTTTTAATCTCTAAACCTGAGTATCTTCTTGAAAATTTTTTTAATCACTCATTTATGCAGCTGCAATCATCTGGTGGCTTGACTGGGGCTGGAGGGTCCAAGATGGACTCTCTCACACGGCTGGCAGTTGGTGCTGGCTGTTGGCTGGGCGTCTTGGCTGCTTCCACGTGGCCTCTCATCTTCCAGTAGGTTACACTGAGCTTTCTCACAACATGGTGGTCTCAGGGCTCCAAGAGTGAAAGTGAAAGCTATAAGAACTCTTAAGGCCTGGGCTCAGAAGTGGCAGAACACCACTTCCACTGCATTCGATTAGTCAAGACTAATCACACGCCAGCCCCCATTCAAGGAAGGGGAACATAGACTCCAGCTCTTGCTAGGAGGACTGTCAAAGTCACATTGCAGAGGGGCATGGACGCAGGGAAGAGGGCTCACTGGGGGGCATTTTTAATAATCTATCATGCTCTCTTTCCAGAATTTGTTATCTGTAGGGGTATAATAGAGCCTCAATTTTTTTTTCACAATTATGATCTTTTTACTTACTGTATCATATAATCTCTTTTTATTAATGTATCAAGCACATATTATAATTTGCTAAATTGATTTTCTACAGTGTCCAATCTGACTTTCACTGACTGTTACCTTTTTATTCATTAATTATACTTTTCATTTGAGTATAAGCTTGTGTAATTTCAGACCAATTCTTTTCATAGGTGCAATGTCTTCCTGAATGTAACTGAGAATGCAAATTAGAGTTTTATCAAAGTTTCCTCCAATTTCTTACCATAAGTTTAATTCAAGGGAGACATTGTCTCTTAATTCTTCATGTATAGTCTCTTTCTTTTAAATCATGGAATCTTTTTAAATATCTGGTGATTTTTCTCTGTTTGTTCATCCTAACAAATGGGAAAGTTCAGTTTTGTTCAGAATTTGGAGCTGAAATGGGTTTGATCAGAAATTGTGTGACTACTTGGTTGAATCTTTCAGTTCAGATAAGCTAAGAAGGAATTAGATGGGATTTGCTGTGTTTTCAGTCTTTCCAGGATAAAGTTTCTATGGGATTGGAGAGAAACAGTCAAAAGCAGCCACAAGACACACAAAAAAATCTTTTCTGGTTGTCATGGTATCCTGCAGCTAACGCATGCTTCTCTAACTTGCACAACTGCCTTCACTAGAGGCCAGTTGGGGCTGGGAGCGGGGGCACCATCTTTGTTTGTGAACCACCTTGGCGCTGTGTAGGCTGAGGGACTACAGGGCCCACTCAACATCCTAGCGCCAGTCAAAAAGCAAATGAGACAACCAAGCACTTCACATAATTGAAAATCTGATAGAGATCATAAAATAAATGTTTTATAATGATGAAAAACATTTGTAAAGGATACTGAAGACAAGTAAAACAAAACAATGCAGGCGAGAAGCAAGCAGATCTAGAAAAGAATCAAGTAGAAATTGAAATATAATCATTGAAATTAAAAGCCCAGTGGATTGGGGCCAGGCATGGTGGCTCATGCCTGTAATCCCAGCACTTTCAGAGGCCGAGGTGGGAGGCTTACTTGAGGATAGGTGTTCAAGACCAGCCTGGGCAGCATAGCAAGACCCTCTCTCTATGACAAATAATAAAAAATTAGCTGGGCATGGTGGCACAGACCTGTAGTCTCAACTACTCAGGAGGCTGAGGCAGGAGGATCACTTGAGCCCAAGAGTTTGAAGTTATAGTGAGCTATGATTGAGCCACTGCACTCCAGCTTGGGCAACAGAGTGAGAGCTCATCTCTAAAAACATAAAAATAAAAAAAAAATAAAATAATAAAAAGAGTAGATGGACAATTAGACACAACTGAAGAAAATTAGTGAAATGGAAGATAGATTTAAGACTACTACCCAGAATGCAACACTGTGAATTAAAAAGACTGAAAATAAGAAATTGAAATGAGAAGATGAAACGAGTAGCTCGTTCTATAGAAGACACCATGAGGAGCTCAACATACATTTAATAGGTATTTCGTGAGGTCGGAACTGAAAGGAGTTAGGAGAGGCACTATTGGAAGGGAGAATGGCTGAGGATATTTGATAATTGATGAAAGACATGGAATCTCAAAATAATGACTAAGGATGTTCCTGAATTGATGAAAAATAAGAATTTTCAGATTCAGTCAGCACCACAAGTACCAAACAGAATTTTTTAAAATCCCAAACATATCAGAGTGAAACTACAGAAAACCAAGACAAAGAAAAAGTCCGTAAAGCACAGCAGCCTGAGAGACTTATTAGAAGTGACAGAGGATGACAGATTTCTCAACAGCAACAATAGAAACCATGACAATGAAAAATAATTATTACCCTAGAATTTTTATTAAAATTTTAGCTGTTGCTAGTTTTATTTTCCCCCCAGCTTTATTAAGATATAACTGACAAATAAAAATTGTGTATATTTATGGTATATAAGGTGATGTTTTGATATGTTTACATTGTGAAATGAATAAATGAAACTAACATATCCATCATCTCGCATACTGATTATTTTATGTTGTGAGAACATTTAAAATCTATTCTCTTAGAGATTTTTCAAGTGTAAAATACATTATTATTAACTATAGTTACCCTGCTCTAGAACTTATTCATCCTAATTGAAGTTTTCTACTTTTTGACCAATATCTCCCCATTCCCCAACTGCCACCCCCAGCCACTGGCAACTGCCATTCTACTTTCTACTTCTATGAGTTCAGCTTTTTTAGATTCCACATATAAGAGAGAACATTCAGTATTTGTCTTTCTATACCTGGTTTATTTCACTTAACATGAAGTCCTCCAGGTTCATCCACATCACAAATGATAGGAATTCTTTCTTTTTTAAGGCTGAATAATATTCCATTGTGTGTATTTATCACGTTTTCTTTATCCATTCATCTGTTGATGGCCACTTAGGTTGATTCTAAGTATTGGACCACTTAGGTCCATTGGTTGGCTATTATGAATAACGCTTCAATGAACATGGAACTACAAATACCTCTTTGACATACTGATGTCATTTCCTTTAGCTATATACTCAGCAGTGGGATTGCTGGATCATGTGATAGTTCTATTGTTAATTTTTGAGGAAACTCCATACTGTTTTTCATAATGGCTGTATTAATTTACATTCCCACTAATAGCATACAAGAGTTCCCTTTTTACCATATCCATGCCAACACTTTTTATCTTTTGTCTTTTTGACGATAGTCATCCTAACAGGTGTGAGGTGATATCTCATTATGGTTTTAATTTGCATTTCCCTAGTGATTAGTGATGTTGAGCACTTTTTCATATACCTGTTAGCCATTTATATGTCTTCTTTTGAGAAATGTCTATTCAGGTCCTTCACCAATTTTTTAATTACATTATTTGTTTTCTTGCTATTGAGTTGTTTGAGTTCCTTATATATATGTATATTTGGATATTAACCCTTTATCAGATGTATACTTTGCAAACATTTTCTCCTATTACATAGTTGTCTCTTCACTTTGTCAATTGCTTCCTTTGCTATGCAGAAGCTTTTTAGTTTGATCCAATTCCACTTGTCTATTTTTGCTTTTATTGCCTGTGCTTCAGGGCTCATATCCAAAAAATAATTGCCTAGATTAATGTCAAGAAGATTTTCCCCTATATTTTCTTCTAGTAGTTTTACTGTTTCAGGGCTTACATTTACAGTGAGTTTTATTTTTATTTATTTATTTATTTTATTTTATTTTTTTTTTTTTTGAGACAGAGTCTCACTCTGTTGCCCAGGCTAGAGTGAGTGCCGTGGCGTCAGCCTAGCTCACAGCAACCTCAAACTCCTGAGCTCAAGCGATCCTCCTGTCTCAGCCTCCCGAGTAGCTGGGACTACAGGCATGCACCACCATGCCCGGCTAATTTTTTCTATATATATTTTTAGCTGTCCATATAATTTCTTTCTATTTTTAGTAGAGGTGGGGTCTCGCTCTTGCTCAGGCTGGTCTCGAACTCCTGAGCTCAAACGATCCGCCCACCTCGGCCTCCCAGAGTGCTAGGATTACAGGCGTGAGCCACCGCGCCCGGCCCTACAGTGAGTTTTATACTTTCATATATTTTCATGTTGTTAGTTAGCATCCTTTTATTTCAATTTGAAGAATTCTCTTTAGCACTTCTTGTGAGGCAGGTCTAGTGGTAATGAACTCCCACAGTTTTTGTTTGTCTGGGATAATCCTAGATTTCTATAACCTGAAATCTGAAAACAAAACAAAACCCATCCACTGAAAATAAAAACAAAACCCCCAAACTAATTAGACTATAAGAGAGGTTGAAAAATTCACTTCCAGACAAATACTAAGAGAGTTTACCACAAACAGATCCTTTCTGAAAGAATTATGCTAGGGCATATTTTCAGTAAAACAAATTCAAATCCAGAAAGGAGGAGTAAATGTAAGAAGCTATGTCAGGAAAGAAATAGTAAATATGCTGTTAAATCTAAACATGTGTTGAGTGTGTAAAAGACTAATTATTATCTGGGGGATATAAAAATAAGATGCCTTTTATTTAAGTGCCTAAAATACCAGACAATAATAAGACAGGGGCAGTATGATAAATCCAAGGTGTTTTAACATCCTTGTATTGTTTGGAAAGAAGGCATAGATCATGATTAACTTGATACCATCCAATATACATATTAAAAAATCAAGGGTAACCAATAAAAATAGAAATAGTACGTGATATCTCTTAATGAATGGAGTAGAAACATGTAATACTAGAAGATTCAATCACATTGACAGAAGGCACAAATAAAGCATGATCAATATAAAGCATTAAATAAGACAATAAAAATAAATGAAAGTATATTGATAGTAACAATATATATACCAAAGTCTCTGGTGAAAGAATAGAAATTCTCAGATAAAAATTCTTATAAAAAGTCCTATCCTATGTATTCTAAGCAAATATTGACCAAAAGAAAAGTGGTGTAGCTATGTAAACAAGATCGATGTTAGTGCCAAAAGCATTATTAGGGATAATGGTGGTCATTACATAATGGTAAATGGAACAATTGCTAAGACATATATTAAGTCTCAAATTACACAAAAACACTAAGGCAGGGACAAGTTGGGTGAATTGAAGGGACAGGAAGATGGCCAGTGTGGCCCTAAACTGCCCCATCCAGGGCATCTTCTCACTCTATACCTACCGCAGTGTCATCTGTCCCTATCTTGACCTCAGTAATCACCTACAAGCCAAGGACTCTCAAGAGCTCTTCCCAGACTTCAGATGTGTGTGACCAACTGTCTGTTGTCCATTTCCATCAGGGCCTCCAGGTACCTCCCACTGGGCATGTCTAAATCAAGCCCCTCACCCCCACCTCCTCCACACATTGACTCTTCTTCCCTACCATCTCACCAGCATTAAGTTTCACCAATGTTTAAAAGAGTTTTGACAATCTGATGGGTAAAAATATATTTTTGTCATTTTAGTCTGTTTTTCTACATTAGTTTGAGCACTGTGTCTTTCTTTTTAAGTGAATTTCTGTTCAAGCCTTCCTCACATTTACTATTGGGTTGGTTTTCTTTTTTATTGAGTTGTAGAATGTTCTTTATACATGAATACTATTAACCTTTAGCATGTAATAAATGTTGAAAATGTTTTTCCTCAATTTGTTGTTTGTACTTTAACTTTATTTATAATGTCTTTTGCCTCGTAGACTTTTCAAATATTTTTGTAGTTAAACCTTTTCATTCATTATTTCCAGCCTTATTTTCATTTTACCAGTTTGTTTTTTAGTGCCCTATTAATGATTTTACTCTCTAGTTAATCAGGAGTTACTTGAGGGCTTGGGCTACAGATATTCATATCCGTAGATTCTTCTCAAGAAATCACTCACTCGAGAGCCCTGGCTATAAGTGCTCCATAAATAAGCACATTTTTAAATTTTATTGAATTGACAGAGTTCAGTGTGTTGTAAAATAAGCAAACATAGAAAATTTAATTCCAAGATTGAGGTTGAGGGAAAAGCTCCAAGGTGCTTTGTCCTACAAACCAAACTGCACGGTGAATTGGAAAGTGTAATTTCAATTGATATACGGAGTTAAGATCAGGGTTAAGTTCAGCCGGTAATAGAAAATTATTAAAAAGATCACAAGAAATATGTTCTATATTTGTTTCACTTTAAAAGCTATTTTTGTCACTGAATTATCTGCTTTCGGAATCAGAGTTTAATATGGAAGAGTCATAGTTTAATATAAAAATAGTCACGGTTTAATATAAAAAGTCAGAATTTAATATAAAAATAACAAAGTGGGGAGTTTAGATGGTAATCTGGATTCCATGCAAACCACGTGCCCGGCGAGTCAGGCCCCTTTAACTGCCCTGTGTCTACCCTTAGCTGGTGGCAGTGTGCACTAACTGTGGGACACAGGGGCAGAGGGGACGAGGCAGGAGCTGAAGTGTGAGAAGGACACACCTCAAGCTGTATAAAGTGCTGTCGTTGTTTACGTTCTTGATGCTGCTCCTCAAAGCCTGGGGAAGCCTGTGACGTTGGGGAAATCCCTGGGCCTCATTTTGGCTGTTTTAGAAACAAAGCAGGGGGGTGGGGGGATGTCACTGGGTGATCTCAGCAGCTCCTTCCAAAACTCAGGTCCTGGGAGCCCACGAGTCTTTCTGTAAAATGATTTCCCGGCCCTGCCTGCGTGGGATTCCCCTGTGAGCCAATCTGAGGTGTGAAGGCAAATCCATCACAGCTGTTACCAGCTGTCCTGTGAGGCCGCTGGGAGCCCCCAAGGGCCGATGTCTGTATGAGTTAAATTAAATTCCAGGGTCTGGTGTGAAGCTGGAACAGGCCTTGGTGCTTATCTGTCTGCTGCTGAGTTCCTCTGGGGCCTATCTCGTCAGCTGCGACAGCGCCAGGGAGAGGGAATGGAGTGGAAGGGGCAGTCTTCCCTCTTTTATTTATGTAGGTTCATAATCCTTTTATGATATAAATCGTACTCTGGTCACTTCCTGAAAAGACTCATGATGATGCATTAATCCACTTGAATAGCAGGTATCTATGCCTGCTCTGCGCCAGACCCAGTGCTGGGGGCTGGAGGAGACAGAAGCATGTGGGAAAACCGAACACTATGTCTTATGTGGTGTCACAGAGGCACTGGGTGTGCAAGGGACATGGGGACATGGGGCTGTTTTTATTATTCTGCTTATCAGTCACTAAGATGAGCTTTCCCATCAAAGCTTGCATTGTATTCATTTTACAGATGAGGAAACAAAAGCTCAGAAGGCTTATATAATTTGCCCATGGCTACACAGCTTAGAAAGGACAGAAGCAAAATTCTAATCAACTTCAAAGCCCGTTTTCATTCCACTGCTGTGCTCTGATGCCTCTGAAGGAAGGTGGTCCAGAAGTCCTGATGTTGGAGTTGGGTGTTAAAGAAATGCCAGGCAAAGGAACAGCGTGTGCTAAAGAGACAAAGATGAAATAAGCTCTTGGGGGTTTCCTCCAAGAGAGAAAAATGAGGCAGAGGCCATAGGGTAGTCCATGGAAGGTTCAGGGGTTCCATCTCATTCTCTGCCCACGGCGAAGTTGTACTCTCACAGCAAATGGGGATTAGAACCCCACTGTCACATTTTCTGGGAACGTGGTCTGAAGACCTTTGAGAGTCCCTGGAGACTTGTTTGACCAATACTGTGGTCATTGTTGGGGCCTCTCTGGGATCCTTTCTTCAATGTACCCAAGAGTTCTCTTATGTTAGTTTCATTTTATACCAACAGAAGGGAGAATCAAGATAATGAAAAAAAAAAATCTCTCGTACCCTGACCCCAAACCACTCACCAGGGCTTGCTTTAGGGGTTACAGATCAGGTAAGATATTAGTAGGGCCGGGCTCTGGTTTTGGAGGAGTTCCCAGTCTTGCTGGGGAGACAGATAGCCAAACTCAGCATGGTAGTCAAACTCAGCAGTAGTCAAGCTGATCTTAAAGTGGGTCAGGGCCTGGGTCAATGACAGTACCAAAGAGTGGCCCACAGAGGAGAACTTTAGCACCCTCATCATTTCCACCGACTCATTCCCTCTCTTTGATCTTTCAGTTTCAGTAAATCGTGTTAAAAGATTTTAAGGTGAAATCATGGCTATCATGGCCAGACATCTAAGATGACCTTCAATGACCCTCACTCTTACATAGTCCCCTTCCCTTTGAGTGTGGGTGGAATCTGTGAATGTGATACCACTCCTGTGATTATGTTACATGGCAAAAGGGAGATTATTCTGGGTGGTCCTGACTTGATCAGGTAATCCCTCAAAAAGCAGAGGATTTTCTCAGGGTAGTCACAGAGCAAGAAGCCACCAGTGAGACATGCTCTTGCTGGCTCATAAGAAAGCAAACTAAACTGTTCACGGAGAGGGGTGGCCTCTAGTTGCTGAGAGTGGTCCCCAGCTGACAGCTCAAGACCAAACAGGGATCTCAGCCCTGCAACCTCGAAGAGTTGAATCCGGCCAACAACCTGAATGAGCTCAGAAGTGGATTCTTCCCCCAGAGACTCCAGAAATCAATGCAGCCTGGCTGACACCACGACTTCAGCAGATGTGAGCAGAGAATACAGGCATCCCCATGCTCAGACTTCTGACCTACAGAACTGTGAACTAATAAACAGCTGTTTAAGCTGATAAATTTACAGTGATTTGTTATGCAGCAATAGAAAACTAATACAGTAGCTGGTTCTCATGTAAATATAAAATGCGCACGTGTCAAACACTTTATTTAACTCACTTAATGAGGGAATCCATCAACTTTTCCAACTTATTTAAAAGAGAATTCATAGAACTGCACACATAGGCAATCGAGTGTGTTGAAATAGATCTAAAAGTCATCAATATCCACAAAGCAATCATCAGTTGTCTCTCCAATGGGCAAAATTCATTTGCACTTCGATGGATAGAAATTATTTGCATTTCGATCAGTTTTTTACAATCTATAAAGTCGTAAGATAGCTCAAAAACAGTGAAAAGAGCAGATAACCCAAAGAGTACTCTAGAAGAACATCTAATGTTCTTTCTTTGCCCATTTTAAAATCGCTTACAATTTTTCCTGATAAATGGTATGGAAATACAGCTTCAGATAGGCCACCATTGCCACACACATCTCCCAGGATTCAGGGAGCCAGGATTCAGGGAGGCCAAGGGCAGGAGGGGCTCAGGCCAGCCTTGACCTTGACAAGCACTTTCCCATCCTGGCTCGTTACTTTGTCATCTCACAAGATTCCTGTGGGTCAGGCAGAACAAGTAACAGTTACCCCCATGATGTCTCCAAGGAAACTGAGCCCCAGAGAGGAGGGGGCACATGGCCAGGGTCACTCAGGGAGTCAGTTCCAGGACTTGGGTATGACCCAGGATCCCCTCCCTTCTGTCAGGACTTATCAACTCCACTCCCCCGCCTCCTGACCCTCAGGCGGGTGACTTTGGTGGCAGTCTTCCCTCCACACTGCAGGGCTGGGCACCTGACTTGGGCATTGCTGTGGCCTCAGATGCCCCTAGTCCAGTCTCCGGCAGCAGTCCTAGGGCCCCGCAGAGCCTGCTGGCCCAGCACCCCCCGCTCCCGTCCTGCACTGAGCACAGTCCTGTCTGTGTCCCCTTGCCCAGCTCCTGTGTCCCCCCGACCGTCCCCAGAACAACTCCCAGGCATGGTTTGCCCCACCCTGCTGTGCCAGGGCCACCTGCTCTGCCTCCCGGGCTCCCCACCCTGGCCACGCGCTCCTGTTGGCTTCCCGTTGGCACGGGGGCTGGGAAGTCATCTATGAGGCCAGGCGCGCCAGTCCGCTGAAGACGCTTCCCAAACTGTCCTCCTGACCCGTGCCAAGCACGAGTGCAGGACAAGCCGTGGGTGCCAGGCCGGACAGCTGGCTGGCAAGCTGGCCACCTGCTCAGCTCTCAGAGTAAAGTTTTTGTTTTGCTTTGCCGTTTCAATCCTGGAGCTGAGACTGTCGGAGCTGAGAGGCTTCGGGAGGAGGCTGGTGAATGTGGTGCGAGTGGATCAGGAGACAGAACGGCCAGGGGGTCTGAGCGCTGGCACCGAGTGTCAGCTCCGCTGTGTGATGTCAGTGCCGCAGTCTCCTCACCCCGTCCCCCTCCCTGTGCCTCAGGCTCCAGTCCCGTGAGGGAAACACGGGCTGTTTCCCAGACACGCGGCCTCTCCCACACTGTCCAGCCTTCTGACATCCGGCTCCTGCTACCGTTTCCTGGCTCTTTCTTGCCTTGAGGTTTTGGCAAGTCCCAGCATGGACCGCCGAGCCCTCTTCCTTGCCGCACTCCCGCCTCCTGCCAGTGCGGCTGACCTGCCTCTGCCCTGCACCCTCGCCCTCCTGACAGGCTCGCAGCCCCCAGGCACCTGCTTCTCCCCTCTATCCGCATGTCCCTATACCTCAGCTCCTGGGTCTCTTGGGGGTGACGGCAGGAATTATTCACCCCGTCCCTGAACATCTGGACCGGGCTGGCAGCCAGCCAGCATCCCGGAATGGAGTGTCAGCTCAGCCACGTGACATCAGCGTCTCCATCCTCTCATCCCTCGTCCGCTTCCCAAAATGTGTGTATGCTAAATGTCTGCCGAATATGGGCCACACTCAGAGCGCAGAAAGGGACAAATATTTTCAGTGATATGTATGAAGGCTCTAGAAAGCATCAAGTGTATGTAATTATGGAGAACCATATGGAAATAATACAACTACACTCTTAGAAATTTACCTTGGTTAAAAATGTCATAATATAGAAACGATCTTAAAGGTTATGTAATGAGTTACTGACCTTTGCTAAATGGAATCTCATTTTTACATAGTTTAAAACACATTCTATTTATTGAAATTGTAATAACTTTTAAAAAGGTCCAGATGTCTTGGACAATTCTTGAGCATGAATATTTTTGAAATGCGTTAAATCTCTTTTCAAATTAAAAGAGAAAGAAAGAAAGATAGGAAGAGAAATAAAGAAAGAAAAGAAAGAGAAAAAGAAGGAAAGAGAGAGAGAAAGAGGGTGAGAGGGAGGGAAGGAAAATGACGAAGGAAGGAAGGAATAGATGGGAAGGGAAGGAAGGGGCAAAGGAAGGGAGGAAGGAGAGAAAGAGAGGAAGGAGGGAGGAAGGAAAAGGTTGTCAAAATAGCCCTTCGACGTGCTACAAGCTGCTCAGCACACTCGTGATGCCATCAGGGCCAATGCCATCACCCGTCTGGGTCTTCGCTCCTTGGTCCGAAGCCAGAGCTGGGTGCTGTCGTGAGGGAAGGGCTGGGCTGGGCAGATGGTCACTGCATTATTTATCTTTCAGTTCCCCTGGGCTCAGCCTTCGGTACTGACATTGGAAGCCAAGTCTCTTCCTCATTCTGAGCCTGTTTTCAAAAGGAGTGAGTTGGACCAGACGAGTCTCAACTCACTTTCTGCGTCCACAATCTGTGAATCAGCCTCTGGCAGGCTGATTGTGAAAAAGCAAAAACATTAGGTCAGGGCCAAGAGAGTTCTAGTGCCTGGGCTTGAAAGGTGACATCTCTCTCTTTCTCACAATTTCCCCACAGCTCCTGGCGACCTCCGATGGCCCCTTTCCTCATCTCAGATCCTTCTGCCCTTTGTGCCTGGAAGTCATTCCATTCCCCTCTGACCTTCCACCCATCGGCATGTTCCTACTGTGTCACAGCAGCTGCTGGAAACTGCAGCGCTTGGATCCAGGCAACTGGGGAAGGGTTGTTTGTTTTAGTGCAGGGGACCAGGAAATGCATACGGCTCCTTTTGTGGGTTATACGAAAATGTATCTGCAGGCGTTCTTATTCCTAAGTATAAAGTGGCTTAGTAGCGTCTCTGAAGCAAAGGGTCTACGGGGATGGCCAGGAGGGCTGAATTTGTGTGGTAGGCAGCTAGAAGAGGGAAGGATGCTTCCACGTGAATATGTAAATACGCAGTCTGATGGCTCGAGGTTTACAGACCCAGGCTTTGAGGATGGCGCGGGTGGCGCCGGCTTTTGCTGCATCCGCAACTGAGTCACAGCCTTGGTCTTTCCCCAGGGTTTCGGCTCACCTACACCTCTGCTGTCCTGGGCATTAGGTTTTAGTGAAGCCGTTTAGACAGAGCATGCCAAGTGGGCCTGTGACAAAGAGAAGGACAGTGAAGGAAAGCCATGCTGAGGGGAGGTACCAGCAGGCCAGCATCTCGGCATGCAGATGAAAGCAGGACTCCTGAGGGTCCGGGTGAGTTTTCTCTTTGTCTGTGCCCAGGAGCTGAGGGGACCAAATGTCTCAGAGACTGGCATTTGAGATCCATGCCCTCTCAGGTGGCAGGTGAGAATCTGAGGCTTGAGCTGCGACCTGCCCGAGGCCCCACAGCTGAGCGGAGGCAAAGTGAGGGTGAAGCCCAGGGTCTGGCCTAACCGGCTTCTCTCCAAGCCCCACCACGGGCCTCCCGGGGTTTCCTCTTCAAAACTCAAGGCTGCATGTTGCTCAGAGCTCATGGAAGGGGGCAATTCGGTGCTATCTGCACTAGAATCTGGGGCCATCAGGGAGGAGCTGAGGAATAAGGAGACTCCTCGAGCCGAGCAACAGACCACGAAGACACTTGTTGTGGGTAGGGGGATGCCACATATCGTGGATCAAATGCACATTTGACAAGATTTCCACAGTCCAGTATTGGGCAAATGGTGACGTTGGCAAGGCACACAGGGCCTGCAGAGGAGGGAACCCTGGCCTGGCAGGCAGGGAACTGGGGTGCTAGCGTGGCTCTCTCTCTGCCTCCCAGCCTCTGCCCGTTCTGCGTTGAGCACCTGCTATGCCAAGTGGTACCCAAGCAGCTTTCATACGCTTCGTCTCGTTCTATCCTTGTGCTCTGTGCTTCCTGCTCACTGGAGACAGCAAGTCCGGTTAGGGGTTGGGGCAGTAAGGAGGAGACACCTGGAGAAATGCTCCAGGGTGCTGCAGACAGAAGCGGGGCCCTCCTTACTCTCAGGGTGCCTGTGTTGAGGGTGCTGAGCGGAGTGCAGTGGAGTCGGGTGAGGCCAGGCTCCCTTTGCACGTCTGTCAATAGCCTTAGCTGTAGGTCAACATGCCGCTGTGACAGGAATAGAGTGGGTGCAGAACTGCAAGATGTCAAGAACTGTGGACAGAGCCACCCTCTGCCCAGCCCACCCCAGGGTCCATCCTTGTGATGGTTCAGCCTGCTGTGGCCCTGGCCCTCGCCCCACGTGGCCCCGTCCTGGACCACGACCCATAGACAGCTTGGCCAGTGCCTTTCTCCCTCCCAGGGTGCTGGGCGGCCCAGGCTCCTGCACAGCTCCCGAAGGAGGAAGAAACTCTGCCCGTGGGAGCTGAGGCCGCTGCCAGGGCCAGTCCTGAAGGGGGCTGAGCAGAAGCTATCAGAGCCCCCCAAAGGCTTAGGCTATTTTCAGGGGCCAAAGACTCTCATATCTTCCGTGTTGGTGCCTCTGAGAAAAGGAAGCCTGGGAGGTGTCAGAGGCTCCAGAACCAGCTGTGGGAGCCCAGGCTGGCCACATGCACGAGGGCTTCAGGGCACATGAGTCCTCATCTCGAAGTCAGTCTCTGGAACCTGAGGCTCTGGATCCCCTGGAAAGGGTCCCCTGGAAAGCCCGAGTGTCCTGGTGGGTGCCTGGCCACACCCACTGTTCTGCTGCGGGGGCGGGGCGATGGCCGTGCGGAGGACACCGTGACTCGCCAGGAACCCACAGAGTGGTGGAGCAGGTCGAGGGCCCCCGTGGACCTGGGGACTTGTGCCTCTGGACACGGTGAACACCGTGTGGAGGCCCCGGCCAGGAAAGGGCAGGCGCAGGCTGGGGGAGACTGTGGACAGGGGACGGGAAAGGGACGGGAGGGGAATGGAGGGGACACATTTGAGTATATGAGTGAGTCAATTTCTTTTCTCTCTCTCTCTCTCTCTCTCTCCACAAACACACACACCGCTATTGTTTCTGTTTCTCAGGAGAATCCTGACAAACATACACAGTGAAGAGGGAACCAAGGGTGGCTGAGTGGAAGCTATGATGGAACTTTGGAACAAGATATGGCAGGCAAAAGCCATGGCATGTCAATTCTCTGCCCCCACCCCAGATATAAAAATCCTGAGTACTGCAGGGGTCCCTTGGTGTCCGTGGGGGATTGGCTCCAGGACCCCCCCGCAGACCCCAGATCCCCAGATGCTCAGGTCCCTGATGTACAATGGCATAGTATTTGCATATAACCTACGCACATCTTCCCATAGACTTTAAATCTTCTCTAGATTAATCATAATACCTATACAATGTGGACGTGATTTTAGTAGCTGTTATACGGTACTGTTTAGGAAATAATGACCAAAAAAAGCCTGTACGTATTTGGTACAGACACAACCATCTTTTTTTTTTTCCAAATATTTTCGACCCTCAGTTGGTTGAATCAACAGATGCAGAACACACAGACACGAGGGCCGGCTGTGTCTAGGAGGGGCTGAATTTCTTATCAAAGGGAGACTAGAGGTATGTCAAGCAGGTTCAGCATTAAGAACACAAACCACACAGGCACTGTAGGCAGGAAGGGATTTAACCAGGGCAGGGGGTGCTTACCCCATCGCTGGGAGGGTTAAAGCACTGGGCTCCAAACTGGCCTCCAGGAAGAACTGTCGGGACGACACAGAGCTGATTCACCGGGGTTGCTGATGCCTCTGAGAACCCACTGGGGCTCTGCTTCAAGAGAAAAGCTCAGACTGCTACTGCTGCTGCTGTGAAAGCCTCTGGATCCTAGGGGACCAGAGAATGGACAGGAAACACAGCTGCAGGGAAACCGCCTGTGTCTGCCGCCTTGGTTGCCAGAAGGTGGGACAACGGGTCTTTCTCACTTCTGCTTCCAAAACTCATACATGTGCACCCCGTGGTTGGTACTCACTTCACCTCCGCACCTCTCACCACAAGGGCGTCGGAGAAATGTGATCCTAAACCGCCCACCCTCTCCAGCTAGGAGGAGGATGGAATAGGGCTAGCCACTCCACAGGACTGTCCTGGCAACGGTGTTCTGGAGGCCGTGGGATCCCCCAGGAGTACATGCGGACAGGGAAGTGAGGCCAACCCAGACAAAGGCACTGTCAGAGCACACAGCAGTCGGAGGTGGGCGGCAGACCGTGCCTCGGCCGTGCCCGCCTTCCTAGGTGCAGGGGGTGAAAGAGCATAGCTGCTTGGAGCAGGAAAACGTTTGTTGCTGCCCGTGTGGAAGGTGGAGAGCATTAGCACGAGATGGGAATTTCAGTCCAAATGCCGTTGAGATCATATCTTGGCTTTTTTCCCCACAAATTCACAGCTATTTGTATTTCAGCATAAAATTCTAACTCCCAGAACCTGGTTAACAAAGGCAGTGCGCCAGGCATTCCCCCAGAGGCCAGCCAGATGGAAAGCCCAATGGAATTCCACTTTGAAGTGTTCTGTGTTATCTGATTCATTTGCAAAAGAAATGAGCTTTACGGGATGTTCAAATGTTTCCAGACATAACCAGTTGCCCCCAAGCGAGAATAAAGTTATAATCTCCCCTTCACCTTGCGCGCATGCAGGCGGGCACGGATGTACACAGCGCTGCCAGCATCAAACTGTGTCTCCACACTGGGCTCCCAGGGTGGGAGGGGTGGGGAGAGGCAGGAGGGGATCAAAATAAAAACACCTTGGATCAGGCAATGATAGATTTGTTTTTCCCCCACTTTGACAGTGGAATCAGAACGACTATACAGCTGGAGTAACGAATTACACGCTCCTTTGTCACTGGGAACATGCAAAATAGGTAGCCAGCTGTGCTCAGTCTCCCAGCCTCTGAGTTAAGGAAAGAAGCCATCTCCAGAACATGAAAGTGCAAAGTGAAGCAGCAAGTAGAAGCTGCAGCAAGTTAAGAAGATCTAGCTAAGATCATTGATGAAGGTGGCTACAGTAAACAACAGATTTTCTTTTCTTTTCTTTTTTTTCTTTTTTGAGACAGAGTCTCACTCTGTTGCCCAGGCTAGAGTGCCATGGCGTCAGCCTAGCTCACAGCAACCTCCAACTCCTGGGCTCAAGTGATCCTCCTGCCTTAGCCTCCCAAGTAGCTGGGACTACAGACATGCGCCACTGTGCCCGGCTAATGTTTTTCATATATATTTTTAGTTGTCCATATAATTTCTTTCTATTTTTAGTAGAGATGGGGTCTCACTCTTGCTCAGGCTGGTCTCGAACTCCTGAGCTCAAAGGATCCACCCGCCTCGGCCTCCCAGAGTGCTAGGATTACAGGCGTGAGCCACCACGCCCGGCCAAACAACAGATTTTCAATGTAGATGAAGCAGCCTTCTATCAACACAGCTAAACTCTCCCCTTGGACCCAGGGTTGGATTTTCAACTGCCAACTCAACATCTCCACTTGGATTACCTAAGCGTATCCAACTCACCCTCAGCTCAGGCTGCCATAACAAAATACCATAGACTGGGTGACTTTAGCAACAGAAATTTATTCCTCACAGCTCTGGCAGCTGGAAGTCTGAGATCAGAGTACCAGCATAGTTGGGTTCTGGTGAGGCCTCCCTTCCTGGCTTGCAGACAGCCACCTTCTTATTGTATCCCCATATGGTAGGGAGAGAGAAACAAGCTCTTCAATGTCTCTGTTTATAAGAGCATTAAAACCGTCTTGAGGGCTCCACCTTCATGACCTCATCTAAACCTAATTACCTCCTAAAAGCCCTCCCTCCAAATACAATCACTTTGGGGGTTAGGGCTTCAATATATGAATGGGGAGGGGGCACAATTCAGTCCACAGCACTAATAGTTGTCTCAAACTTCTGATGTCCAAAACTGTCCTCCTGATCATTCTCTAAAACCATGCCACACAGTCCTCCCTCTCTTAGTAAATGGCAACTGCATCTTTCAGTGGTTCAGGCCAGAAACCTTGGACTCAACCTAGATTCCTGAGAGCACATTCTGTTGGCTCTTCTTTCAGCATATGTCACAGATCTGTTCTCTTCTCACTGCCTTCATTGCTCCACCCAAGTCCAAGCTACCACCTTCTGCTGCTAAGAAGATCATCACAGCCTCTGATCTAGTCTTCCTGCTCCTACCCTAGTCTGCCTACAGCCTGTTACGTTCAGAGACCCAGAGTGATCCTCTTAACACATAAGGCATGTTTTTTCTCAACCCTCCCCCCGCCCAAGGCTGTTAATTTCACTCAGAGCAAACGTCAAGGTCTCTATAATCACCCATAAGGCCACCACACCTGGCTCCCTGGTACCTCTCTGACCTTATCTCTTACTTCTCTCCCCATCACTGGCTCTACTCCAGCTGCAGTGGTGTCCCTGCTGTGCTTTGAGCCCTCCAGGTACTCCCACATCAGGGCTTTTGCTCTCACAGGCCCAGATGTCCACGGGGCCCCTCCCTCACCTCCTTCAGTCTTCATTCAACATTGCTTCTCAGTGAGGCCTGGACCACCCCACCTCGGCTCCCTGGCACTTCCTGGTTTTCCTTACTTGGCCTATTGAATGTACTATGCAATTTATTTATCGTGTTTATTGTGTCTGTTTTCCCCCACGGACATTGTCAGGAAGAATTTCAGTAAGAATTGGAAAACAGGCAAGGAAACGGAAGACCAAGCAGTGGCCAGGATTTCAGCCACAAAGCCAGCCTGGTGAAGACCCCCTGGACACCACTGTTGATCCCTGGATGTGCCACCTGTGCAGTTGGCATCAGGCCTTGGCAGCTGCTGCTGGCTCTTCTGACCCTGGAAGCTCAGCGTTGCTGCAGTTCATGGCCAGAAGGGGAAATGTCAAGGCTCCTGCTTTACACCAGCCGACCCTGTCCAAGGCAGCTGCTGCAACTGGCTGAGTCTAGGCCCCGGTGGCAAGGGAGGCCAGGAGAGCAGGTATGGGGCACCCTTAATGCCAGTCAGGAAGGGGGTTCACATGCCAAGTGACTAAGAAAAGATAAATGTTTACTACATTGGGGTATAGGAGGCTACGAAGGAAACCAAGAAAATTCTAAAAAGTAGGAATTGTACAAGCCATCTTCTCTTATAATGTAATAAACCATAACTGTTTTGTTCAACAGACCAAATTCAATAGGATGCAAGTAGAAAATAAGTTTATTCTTTCTCCTTGCTGTCCCCTTAAATTGGCTCTGTATAGCTCATTACTTCTCCAATCCTTGCATGAAATTTCAGGTGTGTAACACAACCTTTCCAGTCATCCTTGAATAACACGAACAAACCATCAACGATTTTCAATGTGTGTTAGGAAAAAACATACAAAACTCCTAACTATTCTGAATTTATAATTTTCCATATCAAAAGTCCTATTGAAGTTCACATAAAAGAACAGGTTATAAAGAGAAACATAACCTTGTTTTAGGGGATTACAGAAAACTTTTTGGAAATCAGCTTCATTGAGAAATAATTTATACCTCCTTTGGACTTCACTCAACATTACTTCACTCAACATTACTAAATTACAAAATTTAACCATTTTATTTGTATGATCGAATGAGTTTTTCATTTAAATTTTTATTGAGATACTTACAGATTTACATGCAGTTGTAAGAAATATTACAGAGAGATCCCATATACCCTCTATCCAGTTTCCCCTAATGGTAACACTGTCATGTAATATCACAGCCTGGATATTGACATTGATAAAGTCACTGATCTCATTCAGTTTTTCCCGGTTTGACCTGTGCTCCTTTGCGTGTGTGTAGTTAGTTTTATACAGCGTTACCGCATGTGTAGGCTAGTGCAGCCGCCACGGCAGTCAAGGTACTGAAGAGTGCCATCGATACAAAGACCCTGATGCTGTTCTCATATTCCCCCCACACAGACAATTTGTTTTGACAAATGTATACAATCCCTCATCTCCATAATTATGATAAAAACATTTTTACCCCAAAAAGTTCCCATATGCCTTTTGCAGTCTATTCCCTCTGCCTCATTGTTCACACTAGGTGACCACAGATCTGCTTTCTATTACTGTAGTATTACCTTTCCTAGAATCTCGTATAAATGTAATCAGTGTGATGTTTTTGAGATTTATCCATATTGCTGCAAGTATCAGTAGTTTATTCTTTTTACTGTTGAGTAGTGTTCTGCTGCATGGAAATATCACATCTTGTCTGCCTCTGCATCAGTCAATAGATGTTTAGGTTATGTCCAGTTCTTTATTATTATGAACAAAGCTATGAATATTTAAGTCCTCATGTGAACATGTTCTCCTTTCTCGTGAGTGGATACTCAGGAATGTGACCTCTGGGTTATATAGTAAGCATATATTTCACTTTGGATAGTTCATAAAGCTATAGCTTCAAATTCACTGATCTCTCCTTCTTCAGAGTTTAATCTGATATATCCTGTATGTTTCTTCATTTCAGATATTATATTTTTCATTTCTAGAAATTCCATTTTGGATCTTAAATTTTAAAAACTTTCATTTCTCTCCTTATCCTGGTCACATTTTTCTCTACCTTTTTGAACCTATGGATTACAATAGCTGTTTGAATGTTCTTGCCTGCTAAGTCCATCATCTCTATCATTTCTTGGTTTGTTTATAGTGATCAGTTTTGCATCTGGTTAGAACTCATATTTTCCTACTTCTTTGTCTGCTTGGTAATTTTTTCTGGGGTGCTGGATATTGTATATGTGCTGCTAAAACAGGTACTTGGGTGCTGGATATTATGAATTTTACATTGTTGATTGCTGGATTTTGTTGTATTCCTTTAAATACCATTGGATTTTGAAGCATGAGCATGAAGCCTCGTTTTGAGGCTTACAGAGCAGCCTTTAGTGCTTCACTAGTAAGGCAGTACCCGTCTGAGAATCCTATTGAATGTCCCATGGGTTAGGAGGTCTTTCCACATTGGTCAGGGGGAATATGAACACTTCTCAGCCCTGTGTGAGCTCCAGGAACTATTCTGGCAACTCCTTAGCTGGAAAAAGACATCTTTTTGGCTGAGGACTTTAAAGCATAACCTTAAAGGCAGAAACTGTAATGGAAAAGAATGATAAATTTGAAAACACAAACATCTAAAACCTCTTTCTTTAGTTTCCTCTTAAAATCTTTTCAATTCAGCTGTTGTTTCTGATTGATTTGAGGCCAGTTGGTAGTGGAAGAATATCATCTGGGCTCTGGGGAGGCCCAAAGCCTGGGTCTGGAGCCAGCTCTGCCTCTCACTGTGTGACCAAAAGGAAGTTCTTCCCTCTGGGCTTCAGTCTTCTGATCTGGAAAACAGGGGGGCTAGACGAGGTGTTCCTGGGGTGTACTTCCAGTCCCAATACACCCCCCTTCCCTCACCACACATTACCAATCTCTTGCTCATCTCTTTGCTTCTCAGGGACCCCACCCCAAAGTAGCCTTCTTAGCCCTATTTCCCGTTTTAAATATAATTTAGTTTTTATTTGATTTATGGACTCAGTCCCAGTCACTGAACTTCATTCAGCTTGGATGGCTTATTGATTTTCAATAATGGTGGAGCAGACGAATAAAGAGATGACAGCAGCACTTGGCTGCAGACCCAGGGCCGGCCCAGGGAGGCAGGAATTAATCATCTCCGGGGTGATCGCTCAGGCTGTCCCTGGCAGGGCAGCGACCCAGGGAGCTCAGCCAGCCTGGGACAGCCCAGCATGCCGCACGATGATTGTCTGCCTCTGATAAGGTGAGCTCACCAGACTGTCCCTCCTGGGTTCTAATGATTACCAGCACCACCTGAGGCAAGTCCCTTACCCATCCAGCTTCCTCAACTCTAAAGAGAAGGAGCTGGAAGAACTCTGAGGCTAGCTAGAGGGAGGCTGCACCGTTTGGACCAAGAGGGAGAAGGAGATGGCCATGTATGAAAGTGCCAGTATTGAATAAATAAATGCAAAGATAAACGTGATGGAAGATGAAAGGGATGCAGATGTGCCGGTGTGTATGTTGATTTCAGTGTGGCTTCTCTAGGCTGCCTGCTGCAGCTAAAAACAGCAAGACTGAGCTATTGTTACCTCCCTGAAGAAGTGCACCAAGCTTTCCTGGCCTCTAAACCTTTGCATATGCTGGATGATATTCCAGCCCTCTCTTTGCCTGGCCAACTCGTGCTTCTCCTTCACTTCTCAGCTTAGTTGCTGCTCCTCTGGGAAGCCTTCCTTGATTCCCTCGCCCCACCCACTTTTCATTAGATGCCCCCACCCCCTGCTCTCATAGTTTCCTGCGCTAGCCCCAGCATTCATTGTACTGCTTGACAACATGACAGCGTTATATCAACAGTGTGATGGTTCACTGTTACAGCAATAGCAATGGTCTGTTTTCTTAACTGTATCTCCTTAATTCCCAGCTCTGCCCGGGCAGGGACTGTGCCTGCTTTGTTCACCCAGTGTCTTGTTTATAAGAGACACTCAATAAATATTTGCTGATTGGATGAAAGATAGTTGAAAACAATACTTTCAAAGCTATTCAGTGATTTAAAAAATATTTATTGAGCATCAGTTACCCACCTACTGTAAGTAAGTGTTAAAGTGCATTCATTTCCTTTTTTTTTTTTAGTGACAGGGTCTCACTCTGTCACCCAGGCTAAAGTGCAGTAGGGTGATCATAGTTCACTGCAGCCTCCACCTCCTGGGCTCAAGTGATCCTCCTGCTTCAGCCTCCTGAGTGGCTGGGACTACAGGTGCACGCCACTATGCTTGGCTAAATTTTCTATTTTTTGTAGAGACTGGTCTTGCAATGTCACCTGGGCTGGTCTTGAACCCCTGGCCTCAAGTGATCCTCCTGCCTCAGCCTCCCAAACTACTGTGAGCCACCTTGCCTGGCCTCATTAATTCCTTTTGATAATCCCCTTGACAATTCTTTAAATGCATGTGTAATAAAACATCAGAGCAGTGAGCTGACTAGCCCAAGGTCACACAGCCAGGATCTGGCCAGGCCAGATTGGAAGCTGTGTCTCCAAATTCCCAATCCCAGTTCTGGCTCTTTCTTACTAGGGGAGCTTGGCTGATCTTTTCTTTCCCAGAGAAACCACAGTTTTCTCCTCTGTACAACGAGAGGGTCAAGCCAGAGCAGTGGTTCTTAACCTTTGAGAATTGATGAAAGTTATGAACTGTAACCCCAGGAAAATGCACGTATGGACAGAAAAATTTACACACAATTTCATGGGTTCACAGACCCCATAAAAACTAACCACAGCCCTCAGGTTAAGAGGACCTAAACTCACCGAAGACCTTGCCAGCTTTCGCAGTCTCTGGGCAGTTTATGACTCACCCACTGACATCAGATTGATGAAGTGGCAAAGTTCTTCCACTCATTTTTCAAAATCTCAGCCTCACTTCTTCTCCCAGCCCAGCTGGCAGCAGTCTCCCCCTGCTGTGGGACCCTATTTGCCCCCCAACCCCCAGGGCCCCACCAGACTGTGGCTGTCACTCTGTGTTCTGGTCCCGATTTCTTCTCCATGCTGTCCCTCTGGATGAGAAGTTGTGCATAACAGCAGGACTCAGCCCTGGTAGAAGAAATGGCCAAGTTCAATCCTTAACAAATAAAACCACTGGCGTTCAGTAATTCCCATGGTGGATGAAAAATGCGATTTCTTTGCCGCAGCAAATGTGGAGGGCGGGAGATGTGAAGATGCTCCCACTTTGGTCTGTGGAAGAAACCGTAACAATATAAATCGGTGGGAAAGATAACCTTCTCCTCTATTCATTGTCTGGGCAGGCCAGAGCTAATGTGTTTGTGTTTTAAATCCTCTGCTATCAGCCACACTTCCCCCTCAAGGATGGCTGCACTTTTCTGAAATTCACTAGGAACATCGAGGCAAAGAAGCAGGACTTTCAGTTTCTGGAGATTATTCTGGTTCCCCAGGGTCATGAATGCCAGGCCGAGAATTTTACCCTATAGGCCAGTGAGTCTTATCTAGGCACATCCCGGGCAGACCCCTAGTGAAGGTGCTGGCGAGGGTGATGGGACGAGAGTCTTCGGTTAGAAACATCATCCTGGCTGTGGGTGGGCATCCACAGAGGGGCCACAAGAGATGGGGTACAGGTGGGGGGTTGTGGGAGAAGCCTGATGCAGCCAGGGGAGAGATCTGTGGAGAAGTCTAGGGAGACGCCTCCATTGTTCCTCGTTTCCACATGGGGATGGCAGCATGCCCACGAAAACTATGTGCAGATGCTCTGATGCTCTGCAGGTAGGAGTATCCAAGGAGATGTAAGGGGAGGCTGTTGGGTGGATCTTCTTGGAAGACTCTTTAGGAGAGGCTTCTAAGCCACTGGGGCCTTTTTGCCCTTTTCCATGTCTTCTTCATCCTGTCCAGAATGCAGATGTGATGGCCGGTGCTACAGCTGCCTTCATGCAGCCATAAGGGAAAGGGCAAGAGAGACCTCAGCTCTGCCATGCTGAGCTGCTGAGTCAATGCAAGGCCCTGCCTGCTTCTAGACTCAGTATGTGAGAAAACTGCCAGCAGGACATCAAGTGGAGAAGTTACATAGACAGGTGGACAGATGCGTAGGGAGCTCTGGAGAGTCATCGGTACATGTGTGGGGCGATGGAAGACATGGAGGTGGGCAAGATGACTCAGGGAGCCGATAGATAGATGATAAATAGATGGATTATTGACTGATTGATAGATAAATGGTAGAGATGGATGACAGACGATGAATGAATGTAACAGAGTAGTCACCCCTCCTCCCATAGATATGGAAGCGTAAAACTGAGAGTGGGGAATATGTAACAGAAGGAATAGCCTGGAAGAAAATGGCAAAAATATTTTCTGTCCCTTTAAAACATCCTCCACTCCTTTTTGAGAACTAAAACCTGCATCCCTGCCTCAGGCCAGTGGTTGGGAGGAACTGGTTAAGTCTTTTGTTCTTAGTGGTACAGGAGATAGCTCAGCCATCCCAGGTGGGTGCTGGCCCCCAGGTGGGCCCAGGTGGGGCTTTGTCTTTGACAGAGATGGGAAGATTAGAATCATTAACACAGTAGCCTAGAACTAAGGGCCCTCCCTTTAAAAGCTCTGTATTTCTGCTTATGTTCAGGAAATTTGGATTTTGAGATGAGAAGGTCTACCATTTTTCCTTCTTTGCTGGAAAAGTAATAAACTTCTCTTTCCTTCTCCCCAAACCACTTGTTCTCGTTCTTCTCATGCAGCTTTGAGGACAAGTGCTGAGCTTTCAGTAACATGAATGGATAGATAATTGATAGGTAATATAGATACATAAATGATAGATGACATAGATAATAGATGATTGATGGGTGGATAGATAGATGATATAGGTAGAAATAGGCCAGGTGCTGTGGCTCATGCCTGGAATCCTAGCACTCAGGGAGGCCAAGGCGAGAGGATTGCTTAAGGCCAGGAATTCAAGACCAGTCAGAGCAAAAGCGAGACCCCATCTCTACAAAAAATACAAAAATTAGCCAGGCGTCATGGCACACTCCTGTAGTCCCAGCTACTGGGGAGGCTGAGGTGGGAGGATCACTTAAGCCCAGGAGTTCGAGGTTGCAGTGAGCTACAATGACGCCGCTGCACTCTAGCCTGGACGATGGAGCAAGACTCTGTCTCAAAATAAAAAAAAAAAAAATAGATAAATGATGGTTGGATAGATAGATAAAAAGAAGATGGTCCTGGAGAACCCCAGCCTTCAAGGAACAGGCCGAGGAAAACATGCCTGCAGAGAAGGAGCAGCCAAAGGAAGAGGGGACACCTGGGGCGTGGGAGGTCCAGGAGCCAAGGGAGGACAGGGACTCTGGTAGTGGTGAGTGGTCAACAGTGCCCGTGGCAGAGAGGGCCAGAGGCTGACACCAGAGAAAGGGACTTGGCAGTGATCCTGACAAGGGCTGGAGGGAGAGCACTAATGATCCCACCCTGAAATGCCAACGCTGGTCTGCCCAGGGGCCCCACTGTGCTCTCCAGGCCGTCCCTGTGGGACTGTGGGCACCTCATAGGCTGGCAGCTCCCAGAAGTCCACACAGAGAACAAGACAGTGGAGAGGGAATACTTCCTCACCCAGAGCCTTGACCAGGATCATTTGGGACATTCTCCCTGTTCCCAGCCCATGTTCAGATGTGCTTGTTGACCTTGTTAGATTTGATTCTTCTTTGCTCAAAGGGTGTGCGGCTGGACGCTCAACACCAGCTCTGCCCCAGGGCTCTGTGGGGCTTTAGGCAACTCGCTCAGCAAAGTGAAGGCAGAAAAGAGGCTACATAGCTCAGGCTTTCTGATTCCAAATGCATCAGGCCTCAAAACCCATGCGTGGAATATTTCCTATGTCTGGGTTTTAACAGACTCATTGGGGTTGGCATGCAGCCGACAGTTTGCTGGCTTGGGGAGGGAACAAGGATATTTTTTGCAAATTGGGTACTCCATCATGTAGAAAAACAGATCTTTTCAGGAGGTAAAACATCTGGAGTTACATAGCATGAAAGGAGACTAAAAGGCCAGGTTACACACTCGACACACAGCTCTCTGGGTTTTAATGATGCTCAAAGGTTTGAAATGTTCAGCAAATCTGTTTGTTGCTGCTCTGACTTTCAATGTTTCCCTGGGGAGATGCTGCTACTTTTTTCTGTCTTGTTTAACCCAGTAGGATTCCTGGGGATGGATGCGTCTTCTGGAGCTCAAACAAACTCTCCAGGAAAGAACTCCCCAGGAAAGCTCCAGATCTCACAGATTCCAAGTCACAAAAAGATGCTTCTAAAAATAGAGATTGCCTGGCAAGGACAGGGGTCTTGGCCACACAGACGGCCTATCTCTTGATACCAGGTCTGAAGCTCTCTGGGAAGAGCAGTCCAGACTGAAGCACATTTGAGGACTTCTGCTCAAGGGTATAACTGCAGTCAAGAAATCCAGAGACGAACAGAAGACTGAAAAAAGAACAGAAATGTGATAAGGGGAGACAATGCAAAGCTCTGAACGCTTGGGTAGGTTTGACCAGAGACAAAGGGCTGGGGCACCAGCCTTGGAATCGGGGAACACAGACTCCAGTTCCAATTGGCCACTGACCGTCTGGATGCTTAGCAAGTCTCTTCCTCTCTCTTGGCCTCAGTTTTCCCATCTATAAAATAGGGATGGTAAATCTCAAAGCCCTGCCTGCTGCCAGAGTTGCTGGGCAACAATAGATTCAGCAGATGCACAGGTGTGAGGTATTACCTGTGTAAAAGAACCCAATCCTCCGGTGAAGGGCTCCAGCTAAGCCTGTCCAGACAGCCCAAGGGGCTCTGTGGCAGCCGTGGCAGGCTTTTCCGTGCAGAAGCACATGCCCTCCTCTGAAAGGATCCTGCTTTTGTGCCCATTTAAACAAGTGCTCGTGAGGATTGTAGTGGGTTATTCCTAAATGCCTGCAGTTCAGCTGGGAACTGGCCCCTTGCCCTGTCTAATCACTAAAAGGTAGAGCCTCAGAAGTTTGGATACCTATCTTTCCTCAGCTGCAGGAGCTACAGTCAATGGCCTGGGTTTGGTGCGATTAAATATACCAAAATGAGAAAAGAGATTTGTTGGTGGGCGTGTGTCCAGAGTTAGAGAAATTGGCTTCGTCTTCAGAATCATTCAGTTGAGTCATTTCAGGTGCTTCTGTGTGCAGGGGACAAACCTATCTCATGTGTTTAGGGAACATCGTGTCCCTTGGGAACTTCTGAACCTTATATGTGAGCGTGTGCACACGTGTGTGCATATGTGGGTGTGCATGCATTACATATCTATGTGCATGTTCATGCAGGATGTGTGTGCTACGTGGGTGTATAGTGTGTGCACGTATGTGTGCATGTGTGTTTGTGTGTGCCTGTGTGTTCGTGCATGTGCCAGCATGCAAATATACTCACCCTCTCTCGAGAGGAGGGAGGCTTGTTCAGTTGCACCGGGGCCAGAGGATAATTTAATAAGCCCTGGGTCTCCTTGTCCAACCTGCTGAGCTATGGAAATGGCAAAGCCTTTGCAAACCTGAAAGACAGATTAGTTCATTTTCAGGTTTTGCCGTGAATCGGTGGTTCCTGGAATGGCTAATGGCTCAGAGAGGCAGCATTTGCATCCCGCAGAGTCAGAGCGGCTGTGGGATTGGTGGCTGAGGGGTGATTTAGGGTAGTTATTTGGGAACATGTACCATTTTCCAATAATGCTTGAGAAATTGCCTCTCCTCAGAAGAGAAATTTCAAGAGGGCCTGGAACAGCCGAGGATGAGGGTGGAGAAAATGCAGACTCCTCTGCCCAAGCAGCGGCCACAGGCGTCCAGGCAGCCTGATGCTGCAGGCCCTGCAGGCAGACCGGCTGCATCGATTTCGCGGCCGCCCTGCCCCCAGCCCGATCTGTGCACGTGCTCATCTCCCTGCTCCTCCCCCGGGCACCCCCCAACATCTATCTGATGAAATTAGTATTTGAAATACAATAAAGTGATTAGTTCACTTGACTGTGACAAACATATTTAATCTTGGCAGATCGATAGTGTCAGAAAACCAGCACCATTAGTTAAATTATCCTCTGGACTCAGAAAAGCAAACGGCCTAATTTAAGAAGGCAAGCTCCCAAGGCCTCCGTTTTAGCCCAGGCGCTTCCTACCTTGTGGGTTTGGAGGGCTCTCATTTGGACATTAGCCGTAACCTGTTTTCTGTGCAGCCTTCCCCCCTCAAGACCCTGCCTGGGCCTCAGTTTCCCCTTCTGTCAATATAGTGCAGAGATTAAGAGGAGAGCGCCTGGTGCTCAACCAGTTCAAATCAGCTCCACTTACTAGCTGACTACAAGCAAGTGACTCAGTTTTTCTGTGCCTCAGTTTGTTCATCTGAGAAATGGAGAGGTTGGTACTAATGTCTGGGTCCCTGGGGGAAGCAGGTGAAAGAGACCTGGCCTGGATTCTAGTCCTGGCCCCTCCTGGCCACAGTTTGACCGCTTTGTCCCCTCTCCTTTCTCAGGCTCAGTCTCCCCATCTGTAAATGAGGAAGTGAGATGCAGCGATTGTAGCATGTGTAGGATTTGGGCTCCTGGAGAAGGGGGCAGGACGCTCCAGGCAACAGGAGCACAGGCCTGTGCTGCGAGATGGCATAGCGTGTTTAGAGAACACAGGAGCGGAAACGGGCAGCGGAGACAGCAGAGAGGCAGAGGCCAGGACGTGGAAGGCCTGCGAGCCATGCTTCACTGATGGGGAGCCACAAAGGGCGTTCAAACATGGGGCAGGCAGGTCAGACCTGAATTTCATGAAGATTCTTCTGGCTACTAGGTAGGGGACTGGGAGGGGGAGTAAACCAAGGTCAGAGACACCTGCAGGAAGGCTGCTGGGAGGTCCCAAGGAGATGACGAAGCCTGAACTAAGATGTTGGCAGGGGCAGAATTATCAGAGGCAGGAGGTGCGGTCCCCAGGGCCCGGGCCTGAGTGCATATGGGGTGTCAGGAAAGGCGAAGGCTCAGACCACTTGCAGGACTCTGGCTTGGGTGGGCAGGTGAAGGGCAGAGCCGGAGCCATAACATAGAGATTCTTGTCTCTACACCTTTCCTTCAGGATGGCCACAGTCTCGGGGCGCTGTGAGCATGAGCTCGTGCACGTGTGTTTGTGTGCTCACATACTGCTGTCCCCGCGTGACTGAGGGAGGGCCTGGCTGCCCTGCTCCAGACGTGGCTGGTGCCCCTGCAGAGAAGAAGGTGATCCTCAGTGGCCTGTCTGCTGGAACGCCGCCTGGGCTCGGGAGGCATTTGCACGAGCTGCGGGCCAAGGGCCACACGCCCTCTGAGGGGAGCATGGCCCAGACGCTCCAGGACTGATTGTGGTTTGAGGAAAACCCACCTGTTTCCAATTACTCTGCAGGCCAGGCTGATAAAGTGTTGGACTGAAGGTAATTTCCAATGAATAAAACGTGTTGGTCTGCAGTGTTACTTAAAGAGAACAGTCCTGCACAAACACGTCCTAAGGGGGCTCCGTGGTGAGAGGGGCTTGAGCTCCTACGCCTGGCTCCAGTTCCCCAGCCTGGGGGATTTGTGCTCAACTGGAAAGGACCCAGGAGTCAGTTCCATTCAACAAGAAACAGAACATCATGGCGGTCAAGCCTCGTGTTTGGGGGTCTCCCGCCATGGTTTCTGAGTCCCCAAGCTCTCCCACTCACCAGCGACTGCCCACCAGCATCACCCTCTTTGCGATATCAGAGGAAAGCACTGAACCCTTGCTCTTTTGTACTCGGGACCTCTCCTGGACATCCCTGCCCTTCAAGCTTCCTCCTTAATAGGGATATCTGTGGGGGAGGGAAAGCAGCAATTAACACCTTTCCAGTCCCCAGGTGACCTGCTGTCTCTGCCAATTACTGCATCAGGACCCACCTGCTCCTGAAAAGGGTGACCAATTATCAGAAATAAGTGTGAAAGCTTGTCTGCTGCCCAGAGCCTCATTACCTGCCTCTCCATCCGCCTGGAGGGAGGGGGAGCCCCAGTCTCTGCTCCCCATCCCCCGCCCTGCCGTGGAGGAGGATTTTCTGGGAGCTCATCCACCCCCAAGGTGGAAGGGACTCACTCCGTACTTGTCACTGTAATGAGGCAGAGGCTGGTGGTTTTGTTTTTTCAAAAAAGTATATATGCATGTTTCTGGAAAATAATGTGTTTAGATATTTGCCTATATTTCTCCCAACGGTATTTGCCCTCCCAGTTCCAGGAAAGAACCCAGCCTTTTCTCTCCCTTGACTCTGGAGGAGCTGCTTGCAGGCATGCATTACTTCTTGGCTTTGTTTGCCAAACACCTGAGCTGCTTGAGGGTTTGTGCAATGGAGGAAGGGAGGCAGGGCTGGCCTGTGAGAGGTGGGATCCCCCACGACTGGGATTGGGACCCGCTCCCTGGGTCCTCAGAGGGGAATGGCGGAGTGCCCCCAAGAAGGGCTCTGCCTCCACAGCGTCCAGGCTCAGCAAAGATTCCAGGGCACACGGACGGCACAGAGGCAGCAGGGCTGCTGGCCGTGCCCATGTCAAGCCAGGAGGGGCAGCTGCCACAGGCAGGGCTAGGAGCCCATCTCCCCTCTCCCTGCACCCTGCGGGCCTAGGGAGGACGAGGTGCTTCCCTCGTTCTCCAAAATGACAGAGCCCGAATGTCCCGACAGGAATGGGGCAGTGGGGGAGGGCTGTGAGTCCAATTTAGGGAAAATAAAGTAACATGACTTGTCCTGCTCATTCCAGTTTTTGAAGGAAGATCCAGGTGTGAAGGTTAGCAGAGGAGTAGGCCACCCCAGGACTCTGGTTTGGGTCACTGGGTGCCTATACGCAAATGACGAGAAAGAAATTCTCTAAATGTTAACAGTAGTTTTCCCTGGGTAGAGGAATTATGGGTGATTAATATTCTGTTCTTTTTCTACCAGGTATTCTATAAACATTCTCTAATAGGACATTTTACTTCAGTAATAAGAGAAATAACTAGAATTTACGTACCCGCACCCCACCTTCAGTGGCCACGCATCACCTGTAGGCTAAAACTGAAAGCCCTTGGCATAGTTTTCACGGGTTTTCCTGCTCCAGGAATCCACCCTCCCCTGTGCCATCGGGTCCTCTCTGTGCTCCGCCTTCCCTCCCGTGCCTGGCCATTCGTCCTTCAAGACTCAACTCTGAAGTGTCCCCCCCACCCCTCAGGGAGCTGTCCCCTCCCTGCCCACCTCTACCGTGACCCTCAGCGCCCTGTTGTGATCTGTGTCCAGCCACGTCTCTCCCCAGCCAGTCTGACAACACTGCAGGGCAGGGACCAAGTCTGATCCATTTCTGCCCCCAGTGTCTGGCTCAAGCCTGGGCACGCAGTTGGTCCTCATTAAATGTTTGCTGAGTGAATCTGGAGGACCAGGGTCCTTCCCTCCTCCAGGGGGATGAGGTGGGCAGTGTCGCCCAACGCATGCCTGCAGATGGCAAGATGTGAGTGGGGATGGGCAGGCCAGCTCATCTCTGGGGTGCTGTTATGCCTGGCTGCTCCCTTGCTGGGGGGCAGATAGGAGTGAGGAGCCCCCTGACTCAGGCTGAAGGGTCTCCAAGCAGGGTGCCCATGTTCTGCAGAGACCACCACTGCTGCCCACCAGCCCCTTAGCAGGCAGTGCAGTTCCACGGCACTCAGCTTCGCACCCTCAGCTTTGCCTTCCATTTGAACCCTCCCATGCCTAGGAATCCTCCACACCCAGGGAGGGTGACGCTGGCCAGGAGGAGGGCCCACAATGCATGCACTGCGGAGGCTCACCAAAAATAGCCTGGAAAGAACTAGACATGCAAGGAAAGCCTCCCTTGCAGAGCATGCCTCTTCTTAACAGCTTCCGACCCTTTATAGATTTCTTCTGGATGTACACTCACTGGGAGATAATTCTCAATGGATTATTTCATATTTCTATACATCTTACAAACAAAGGCACTGACAGCTTCCTTTCCAGACTATCTTTGATGGGTGTTTGCATAGTGAACAGCCTTGGAACACAGAGATCATTTCTCCCTCCAGAGCAGAGGGCAGCTGTGTTTGCTGTCCCGTATAATAATGTCTCACCTCTGGGGCAAAGATAGCTTTACTTATAGGTCACTATGAATGATCTGGGCTATCCAAACTTGGGGTTCCTCACTTTTGACACATACCCACTATGCATGCCTCGTCTGCCCGGGCTGCTGTGTCACCTCCGTGGGACTTGGGGAGCAGGGGAAATTGATTGAATAGGAAGCTCATGCTGCTTGCTGTACCATGAGTATTAAAGCCTTTTATTTCTGACCCTGGAGTCTCATGTCTTCTGCCAGCAGACATGAAATTGCGACAGGGTAGCTTGTTAGCTTAAGGCAGGGCAACCTCTCAGACCCGTCACAGCTCTTGACAGGACTAAATTCAATGGAAAGCTTGAATTTTATAAAATCAGGTTCCAATTTTCTTGAAGTTTTATAAAGCCAAGACCAGGAATGGGATTTGCTGAATAGCTAGTGGGTGCCAGCCCTTTACATACATCATTTCACCGAATCCTTCCCACAGCCCTGCAAAGTGTGTGCAATGAGCTCCACTTTACAGATGAGACGCTGACGCTCTGCTAGGCGAGGGGCCCTGCCCAGGGTGCACTGATCAGAAGCCCAGTCTATTCTCACTCAGCTTCCCTGCCTCCCTCTCAGGTCCCAGCAATGCAGAGAGCTCAGAGCAGTCGTGGGAAGCCGGTCCTACAGCAGGAATCTAGGAGGCAAGAAGTGTTTCTATAGCAATCATCTTCCCAAAGCCCACATCATACAGCCTCCCTCCACCCTGACCCTGAGGTCTCTGGGCTACAGTCTTGGGGTCATAAAGAAGTATTCTGTTGGCCTCTCCTTGGTGGAAGTGAGTCAGAGAAAGTTAGGGGAGATATCAGTCCTAGCGACCACTGGAGTTGAGAAGTGCTGGAATATGTGTATCTTCCTGAAATGGTCAGACATGGCCGTGGTGGAGCCAAGCAAAAAGAGCTGGTGCAAAGGCCCTGGGGCAGGATGTGCTAGGCTGTCCAAGGAACACTGAGAGGGCCAGGTGGCAGGACAGGAGTGGCCAGGCAAGCCTGGCGGGAGATGGGATTGGACTGGGGGAGGTCAGGGGCAGAGCCCTCCCACCGAAGCCAGACAGATCTGCGTTTATACCCTGAGTTCTGCTGTTGTTCATCTGAGAGCTTGAATGTTCTCACTTGCAGCATGAGGCCAGTGATGCCTTCCTCAGTGAGATAATGTGTTTAAAGTATGATGTCCTGCGCTCAGTAGTGGCTACTGTAATTATTATGTTTATTGTCATTTCATCTCAGTGTCTTCTCCACACTCTCCTCCCATTCCTAGAAGTGGATGCTGTCACCACAGTGACTTTGGGCCTATGAGCCAGGCGCCAGCAGGGTGGAGGGTTGAGCCTTTACCAGTAATTACCGCTCCCGGGAAGCCCTCTTGGCTCAGCTCCACGCTCAGCGTGGCTAGGACGACAGCCACTTGTCAGAAGCCTCCCAGAGAGACCACCTGGAAATGAGAGCAGCCCGACTGGGGAGCCGTGCTGGAGGGGGAAGGGCGGCGCGGGCCCTTTGTCATTAGGCAGCCAGTGCTGGAGGGATCGCTCCGGCTTAAATTAAGGATTTAATGAGATGAGGCCAAATTAGATGCAATTAAAAAGACACTTCAGAGCTGGCAGACGACCAAGAGAGGCAGTAATGGCTTTTGTAGAAGGGAATCCCACAGGCTGGGTGGGGGGGACCAGGAGGGCTTGGTTTTCCAGAGCTGAGGAGGGTTGGAGGGCGAAACAGACTCCATCGCTGACAATGCCAGTGCCCGAGGAGGGGTGCGTGGCCCTCAGATATCAGCCCAGGCTTCCATTTCCAAACTGGGATTTTTGGGGCCCCCAGGGATCCACAGAAGACCTTCAGTAACTTCACCAAGCATTGCCTAAATATATTTTTTAAATTATTTTAAATCTTGAAACAAAAGTGCTGTGCAGGCTCCCAAATTTTAGCCCATGGGGGCTCGGCAATGCGTGCACTCGAGCTGCCCAGTCACGCAATTCTGTGTGGGTCTCTGAGCTGCTCTTCCTGCGCCCTGTGCAGATGCTGAGTAGATACACGATCTCTTAGGAAGGCGTTGCACCCACGCTGCTCCCCTGGGTAATTCAGGCCTGGACATGAGCTTGCACGTCACACTGTCCGTGTGAGCTCACTCCAAGGTGACTTTCGTGCTGTGCTCAATGAAATGTCCAGCAGAAGCCTGCTCAACCCCCCAGGAGGACTGGGCAAAACAGGGGAGAGAGGGGGGAAAGCTCTAAGTCTTGATACTATTGTATCAGAAGCACCCTTTTGTGCTCAGTGTAGGGTGGGTCCCTCCAGTACTTCTGTTAACTTAAATGTGCTCAGTTTAGCAATGTGTGGCCACACTGCTACTCTGCTTACAATACCAGCTATAGCACGTGTAGGATAAAATTGAATCCGAAAGCTTGAACTTAACATGGGAAACAAAATGAATTCGACCGTTCAGAAAGTTTTGATGAAGAGCTGTCAGACACGGCACTGAGGCATGAGATTTTCTTAAATGACAATCGTGATCATCCTTCAGGCTACATTTGAAAAGTATTTTTCTGCCAAACAATGAATATTTAAATTAAGAAACCTACTCATCATCTCCCTCCAAATTTAATACTCACAGTTTAAGGAATGAGAACAGGGCTTAGGTATTGTTAATAATTCAACCCTGAAACACAATAATTGCCTGTTATTGTTCTTGAAGTTCCAAGATCAGTTTAATTAGAGAATGTTCTGAGATTGTAAGGTATGGTGTTTAGGAAATCTGTCACCATTTGCAACTAGTTTTCAGGGTAGATCAGGATTTTTATAATACAGTGAAACCAAATCTAAAGACATGAAATAAATTCAATATTGATGCTGATACTGGATTGCAACTGTTACTTATAATGTCCAATTTCAAATTATTTGGGTTATTGAAATAGCCTCATTACTCTCGTTGGTTGACTTTATAATAAGTAGTGCTTATAAATTTGAACTGAAACATAAATTTATAATAATGCCACTCTTGTCAGTTTTATGTAATGGATTTCCACCTACAAATGTGTTTCAATATTATTGATGAAATGGTTGGAAACTGCTGACCTAGTCCAACCCAGTCATGGTGCAATCGGGAAACAGGCCTCGGAGAGGGGCAGGGGCTTGTTCAGGGCCACAGAGAGTCAGTGGCAGAGTTGGGCTTCGGGGCCCGATCCCCTGACCTCCAGCCCAGGACTAGGGCCGGGCTGTAAAGAGGGTTTCAGGACTCTGCCCAGCTCTGTCTCCTGCCTCTGCCTGGTGCAGCTCTCTTGTCTCGCAGCGGGACCCCCACAGCTCTGCCTCCCTCTCCCATCCATCCTTCTCTGTGCTGTGCCAAACTGGGACCAAGTTCAAAATCCGGAGGCAGATCAGAATGTTGGTCTGAACCCCTCTCCCTGGAGCGACTGTGTCCCAGGAGGAGCCTAGAAGACTGAGTGAGTGGAGCACCAGCCCCCCACCCCACATCAAACAGAGCAGTCCCGCTCTTGTACAGCGAGTGCTTGGCACAGAGGGGTCCAACACCACACCAGGGTGTCCGGGCTCCAAGCCCACCTCCACTTTTACCAACTGGGAAATGGGTTACTGCAATACTGCCTGCTAGGAAGGGAGGCTGTGAGAACTTAGGGAATGCATCCAGGCAAGGCTCGCAGCACAGGAGGCAGTCAATGGCTATTAGCCTTTATTATCTGTTTTACAATAAGGGATTGATATAAGCTGTCATTTTTTAAATGGATTTGGCTGCCAAGGAGTGTAAGGCAAAAAACTGGCTTGCGAGATAAATTTAAGGCATTTGAGGTCCTTTCTCTCCTCTGTCTTCGCCATTCTCTGCTCCTTGTCGTAAGCCTGGGGGTGGCGGGAGGGCCAGCCACAGCGGTCTTCTCACTGCCCCCAAAGTGTGCCCACCTTGTCAGGCCCCCGTGCCTTTGCACATGCTGCTCCCTCTGCCACCTCTTCCCGGAAGCCTCCCAGGATCCGCTGGTAGTGGCAACTGCAGAATTTCTATAGGAGGGTTTAAGGACAGCAGTGTATTTGGACGAGGAACATGGTTCTGGGAGACTCGTCTAAAAGCTGTGTTTGCACAGGTTGTTCACTGTTTTTGCTTAGATTGTGTGTTGATTTGGGCTCGCTCTGTGGGGCTGATGGCGATCTTGGGGAACTCAAGCACCTCCCAGCTGCATTAGAATGAAGCTCTGCTACTTCTGTGTGTGTTCAGCACATGGCTTGTCCCTGCCTGTGGCTGGGCTGGCGTTTGTGCCCTGTGTGCCCCTGGTGGTGTTCCCTGTCTGCCCTCAGCCCTCCATTCCGGGCTCCGCTCCTTCCAGCCATGAGGCACAACTAGCACATAAGCACATAAGCCCCTACCAGCACCCAGCACATCAGAGCTCATGCACCCAACTCCCCCAGCTCATCTCACAGGTGGAAAAACTGAGCCATAAAGGTTAAGGAGCTTGCCTCAGCCGCATACTAGGTTCTCAAATACCTCTGGAGCCAGGACGAGGGGTGTGCTACAGGACCAGAAGTCAATAACAGTTGGACCAATAAATCAAGCAGTACATAGTGAAATAAAACAAACTCCAGAATCCAAGGACCTAATCGAAACCCCTGCTTGCCTGCTACAAACACCAAATACTGATTGCCAGACCCTCCAGCCAACGGACAACTATCATCTCATGGGTGGTTTTCAAACTCTACCAGCATCTGGCACTGAGGGCTTAAGCCAACCCAGATTGCTGGGCTCCACCTCCAGAGCTTCTGAGCCTGAGTCTGCAGAGGGGCTCAAGCATTTGCATTTCTAACGAGTTCCCAGGTGGTGAGGATACTGCTGGATCAGGGACCATGCTTTGAGAGCCACTGATCAGTGCTTTATCTTCTCCACCCTGAAGACCACCAGGTGGCCCAGGTGGCTGCCATAGTGGGACTCAGGATTTCATTTGGAAACCAGGAATGTGCTGCCCCCCAGCCCCACGTCCCCATTACCTGTGGAAGCCAGGTCAGGCCAGGCTTCCTTTCACCCCAGATCCCGGCCCTTACTGCATTATATGGAAATGGACCTTTTTTTTTTTTTTTTTTTTTTTTTTTGGTTTTTTACCTTTATTTGATTTATTTGACAATCAGTGGTTAGTTCTCATCCACGTTGACTGTCTGTAGATTTTTGAAAGTGGTAACAGGTACGTAGGTAACCAAAGTATAGAGCTTGTTTGGTGAATCTTCATCCTCATTACGTTTTCTGGACAACCGCACACGAATCCGGTATGGGACATTCCTTATTCCTTTGGCCCAGACAGCTTTGTTGAGCCTGGTATCAATGCGCACATCTGGAGTTCCCATCTCCTTCATGGCAAATTTCCGGATCTCTTTGAGTGCCCGAGGGGCACGCTTCTTGAAGCCCACTCCATGGATGCGCTTGTGAATGTTGATGGTGTATTCTCGGGTCACCACTTCGTTGATGGCAGAACGGCCCTTCTTCTTCTCGCCACCCTTCTTTGCGGGAGCCATCCTGCCGGGCCCAAGTCGGAAAGGGGAAATGGACCATTTGTCATCTCTCTCCCCTGTGTCTCCCTGTGGCCTAGGGGTTCCTCCCAGGTGGGAACTACCTTGTTCATCTTGGGATTCCCAGTGCCTGGAACAGGGCCTGAGACCAAGGACTTGTTGGACATTCGCTAGATGAGATTTGAGGTCACTGAGGCTGGTAGAAAGGAGGGGATGTGCCCAAGCTCACACAGGTGGTCAGCAAGGGACCGGGGACAGGACACTTTTCCCCTTCTCTCAGTCCAAGCGCCAAGTGCCCCCAGGTATGGCCTGTTTTCCGTCATTTCTTCCCTTTCAGACATGCTGAGGTTTCCTATCCAAGTCTTTTGCCTTACACTTTTCTCAGGATGGCAAAAGTCCTCTCTGAAGAGCCCCCTTCCCAGCCCCACTTGCAGCCCCTCCCCCCAGGGAACACAGGGGACCCTGTCCCCGAGGCTTTGTGTGCTCTTCCTTCCCCCAGGGTTCCCTGCCCCACCGTTCTGCACTGGGCAGTTTTCTTCCACTGTAAAGCCCAGATCAGATGTCATCTCCCTGCTACCCTAGACTATCCGAGGCAGAACCAGTTTCTCCCTTCTCTGGGCACCTTCAGTCCTTTGCCCAGGGTGTGTCCTCAGCACCTAAGAAGGGGCCTGATGGGGGTCTGGGCACAGTGACTGTGGTGAAGCCATGGAAAGAACTCGAGGGATGAGGCCTGTTCCTCATCCCACAGGTAGAGGGGAGGGGACGTGCCCAGGCTCATAACGTGGTCAGCGAGGAGGGAGGAGGCTGGAGGGGGAGGGGAATGTGAGCAGAGGGGGCAGCGCACTCACGGCAGAGGGGACCGCAGCAGCCAAGCAGACATGAGCCTGGGACAGACCCAGGGAGAAACTTGGAAGAAGGGAACCTCGGGGTGGGGCTTCCTAGTAGCCCCCTAAGACCCAGTGCCTGCCCAGAGTGATGCTGGGAAGGCAGGAGGGGGCCCCGCCTGCAGATGCCCCCCTTCCCAGGTCTGGTACCCACCCCATCGATTGGCCCCTGTGATGATAGCATCGGACCTGGGTTGTGAAGGGTCTGATGAACTCACGCTCCCCTGCTTCCCCACGTAGTCGTGTGTACTCTCCAGATGTGTGCCTCCCGCCAGGGCAGAGAGTCCTCCCTTCCATAACCCCTCAGGGCCCTTCGCCTTTCCCTGCTGAGACTCGGAACACTTTCTGCCTGTTATAACAGGGTTCCTGTGGGAGGCAGCTGGGCAGTGGGGACAGCTCCGGACCTGGGAGTCGGTGACCCAGGGTCCTAGCTCGGGCTCAGCCTTTTCCTCCTTGGGTGATGGAGGGGACGTGCCTTCCCTTCTCTGGGCCTCAGTTTCTCCATCTGGGGAATGAAGAGTTGGGCTTCATCTTTGAGTCCTTTCCACAGCTTCATTTGTTTGCTCCATGCCACAGTCACTGAGCCCAGACCCCAGTCGGGCCCTGTCCCAGGTGCTGGGGACATAGGGATCCCCGAGACCAGGACTGCTGTGCAAGTGATATTTATCAAGAAGGTGCTCCGGGGAAACCAATCAGGGAGGGGAAGCAGGAGAGGGAAGGGAAGACGCTAAGCAAGGGAGTCCCACGAGGGGAGCTTCGGCCTGGTAGCCCACGGTGCTCTGCGGTGTAAGTTACTCCTCAGGGTTGTCCTGTGCCAAGACCAGGGAGCTGGGCGTCACCCTCCCACAGTTGCCAGGCATGAGCCAGGGGGCAGGGAAATTCCCAGGCACGTCAGGCTGTCGGCGTTTATGGGAACTGTGTTTCCAGTAGCCTGGGGCAGCCGAGGAAGGACAGTCACAGCTGTAGCCCATGGGAAGCAAAAACACCCACAGACCCAGCAAAAGGCTTGTGAGGGTACGGGGGAGCCCCTGCAGTGCCCACCTCCGAGACTAGCGCTGTGCCTGTGTTCAAGGAGCTCCCAGAGGAGCAGTGTGCAGGCAGACAGGGAAATGCAGTTTCACGTGTGATCCTGGGTAATGGCTTGTCGGCACTTTTCTGGGGACCACTCGCAAAGCCGGGAGTTATAAACTGAGTTGCAGGGTGATTTGCACTGGAAGGCGGGGACCGAGCTGGCGTTATCAAGCCCGGTTTGCACCTCCCACGGCCCACCCCGAGTCCGGGCCGCTGCTGCCAGCAGGATCGCTCAGGCAGCCGAGATGGCTGGGACACCTCAGGAATCACAGGTCCTGGCTCCCCACAGCCTAACTGCCAGCCCAGCACATCAAAGTGGGCTGATTTCCCCGGGGACACGGGCATGTTTTCATAATTCTGACAACCTCCTTTCATCCTACATCTTTGACAGAACCAGGGACATTAATCGAGTCATTTCCTGTACAAATTCACGCTCCCACCTTTGCTTCTCAGGGCACAGGAGGTGGAGATGGGTGAGGAAACAGGCGAAGGCCATGAGAGGGCTGTCTCTAGGTGACAGAATTTAGAATCCGTGAAGAGGGGGGCCCTGTCTTCCCAGTTGGTCCTGGAGCCCAATCCCGATACTTGTGGGAAGCTCATGGACTGCAAGAGCTGAAGGAAGGGTCTTTAGCTTCCAAGGCCTGGTTTCCAAACGGTGTTCCTCCGAGCCCTCCCTCCCGAGAAGCGACCACCAGGAGGGAAGGGGCAAGCAACTCTGCCTAGCACTTCCTCTTTGGCCTTCCCCAGAGGAGGCTGCTTGAAAAGGCCTGTGCAACTGGAGGAGCCCCAGGCACTGCCCTAGGGAAGCCCCTCCTCTCCTTAGGCTGCAAAGCCTGGGTAGGGGTGCGGGAGGGGGAGGGGGCGCCGGCAAGCTGGGTTGAGCCTAGCCTGGACCCAAAGCTCCAGGTTCCTGGTGTCACTTCCTCAGGTTATCCCCACCCCCTCATCCCTGCCTCCTACCACATCTGAAATTCAGTGCGTGAGGCCTGAAAGGGACCCGAGAGGTGCTTCAGAGCAAACCTCCTCCATCACACGCCTGGGTGCTTTCACAGCATCGCTGACAAATCCAGCCTCAGCGTGGACACGCCCTGCGATGGCAAGCTCGCTGCGCTTGTGGCAGTCTCCTCTGTCTTTGCATAGCTCTGCGTAAACGTCTTCCTCCACTGTCGCCCCAGCTGCCTACTGCTCAGCTGCCTCCCTCTGCCTCTGGGCCACCCTTCTCCCAGAACAGAGCCCTGTGGACGGCAGTCACCACGGCCACAACGATGCCTTAGTCCTTAGAAAAGATTTCTATTACCCTTCCCACTTAACTGCTACCTCAGGGACCCTTGGTAGCAGCAACAAAGATGTTTCACTGCTTTACTGTTCACGTGGTATTTTTTACCTTCATGAAGCCTCTTGTTCCTCGCAAGAAAGAACACGGCCCATTTTACAGCAGTGACCAATAGAAGGGCTGGGAATTGTCAAGATCCAGCACAGACGGCCCCCAAAGTTCCCCGTTTTCCTGAGAAGAACGCCTGGGTGCTGGGATGCTGTGCCATGGGCCCCTCATTCTCTCATCCAGCAGGCGTCCCTGGTTCTCCCTCGAGGGCCCACCCAACCTTGCAAGCCCCCTAATTGGGGTGACATTGAAACGTGTGTTTGGCTCCTGTGGCTGTGATATTTAAATCGATGAGTCCCACGTGGGAGAGAGGGGAGGTGGTTACACAGCTCCAAAGTGCCCGGGAGGGAGCCCAGCTCTGCGAGCGTCTCTCCCCCTCCTCAGTCTGGCTGCCTGCAGGTGTGTGGGCCCTAACGGTGAATCCCAAATGGAGAGCTGGGGCTCTGAGTCCGACCTTCAAACAGAGGGCAGCTCTGGCCGGCGGGAGGCCGCTGGGAGGCCGCTGGGAGCCACTGCCAGCTGACTCATTTTTTCATTCGCTTGGCCAGTTGGTGGATGAATTAGGAGCTGCAGCCAGAATTAGCAGCTACAGGCTTCACTTTGCCAGCATTAACATCCTCTGGTTTTGAGCTCCTTTATTCTTCCTTTTTGTTGTTTTTAGAAACAGGGTCACTCTCTGTCGCCCAGGCTGGAGTGCAGCGGCGTGATCACAGCTCACTGTAATCTCAAACTCCTGGGCTCAAGTGATCCTCCCGCCCCACCTTCCCAAAGTGCTGGGATTACAGGCGTGCGCCACTGCACCTGGCTTGTGTTCCTTTAGATGGACACAAGGATGAGAGGAGGGACACTGGGTTGGGACTTATATGAACTGGGTCCACATCCCAGTTCTGCTATAGCAGTTCGGTTGTATTGCTTTGGACAAGTCCCTTCCCTGACCTGGGCTTCATTTTGCTGGGCTCTACAATAAAGGGATTGAATTTGGGGATTTTTAGAGGTGGGCTTTTCAGGATGTCACTTTTCACAGTCTTCTCTGGTTCTCCAGCTTGCAGACGGCCTACCATGGGACTTCCCTGCCTCAGTGATGGTGTGAGCCAATTCCCCTACTAAATCCCCTCTCATATACCCTGTTGGTTCTGTCTCTCTGGAGAACCCTGACTACTATGCAGCCAAGTGACTAAGACAGCGTCCTTAGGGGTAAAATAGGTGGGCAGCTGACAAAGGTGCTGTTTAACATATACAATCAAGGGACAGGAATGGAGGGAAAGGGGGCTGAGGACGGCTCCCCAGTAAAAAGGCACGCTCGCTTGCTCCATTCACAGACCCGAGCCAGTTCTCATACCCTGAACCCATTGACCACAGAGGATACTAGTCCCTAGGGAGAAGGACCCCCAAACACCATGACAAGTATGTGCTGTGATGCTGCCCACTTCCTCCTCCAGGCTCTGCTGGGATTTAAGCCTCGTTACCAATCTGGCAGTTGAGGAGTGGGAGCAGCTCCTGAGGGGAGGGCTCCTGTTTCCTTGAGGAATGACAGGTTGGTGGGGGAGGCGCAAGGTTTCTGCAGCATCCTCCCACAAGGATGAGACGCTAGCTCCTGCTAAGAGGGGTGGGCCATCTCTGTAAACTCCAGCAGTTCAGAAGGGTGCACAGAGTCAAAAGCCTTGGGGACATCCCCCAGAAATCCCCACCCATGTTTTAAGGTCTCAGGTTTCCCTAACCAGGACCTGCCCTTAGCACGGCAGACCTGCCTGGGCCGAGCATTGGAACAGCCATGGCCCTTGGCAACACTGTCAAGTCCTGGTTTGCTTTCAGGGTAAGGATTTCTTTGTGATCCACCAAAGAGACAGCTCTGGTTCTCACTTAGCCTTTCACTGTTGGTTAACTGCCCTCAGTTTCTCATTATCCCTCTGCAGGGTGTCACACCTGAGTAAAATCCGGCCACTTCCACAATCCTTGATGGCATTGTTCCCTCTAATCCTTCAAATATGTGTGTCATTGTACCATCAAGAGTGTTATTCTCCACCAGGACATTTTCCCAAGTCACCACTCGTGTGATCGTCAGCAGTTGGCACCTTGTGCCAAGGACTGATCAGGGTCCCACATCCCACTTGGGTGGGGTATCCTTTGACACAGCCAGCCAGTGAGCTAGCCAGACCCCAAAGCCCGTCATCCTCCTGCCTGTTTTCTCGCACTCTACCACTGGTAGTTCAAGTCCTCCAAGAAGCAGACACCAAGACAGGGTTAGATGTACAAGACATTTATTAGGAGAAACACCTGTGATGGCTACAGGGCGCTGGAGTAGGAGAGGTGGGGAGAGCCTTCGGACAGTGATGCAGGGCTGACACCTATGCAAGGAGAGAGGGAAGGAGAGAAAGGCAGGAAGAGCGTCAGATCTCATGCAGCTCCGAGAAGGTCCTGGCCAGCACCGTGGGGAGTTCCCAAGCAAAGGTTGCCTGTTAGAGGAACCTCATGATAGGGAAGACGAGGCCAGCACCGGTGTCCCTGCTGTGCTCAGTCTTTGGCTGGGAGCAGCCTTGGGAAACATGGACTCAGCAAGAATGCCCTGATGGATTCGTCTGTCATCAACTCTGCCCCGTCACAGTCTCTCTTAAAGCAATGGCCTCCATGGCCACCACAATATCTCCATTGGCTCGTGACCTCAGTGCAATGTCATTAAAATTAATTTAGTTTACTGACCATCAAGCCAGGCAAAGGCATAGAGTCAGATAGAATCCAATCAGGCACTATTTTAAATTTTGTTATATATGATGTATCCCTGTTAGAAAGGAAAAATAGGAAAAGAATAGGGAGTTCAATTAGGTATTGAACAAAGTGATTAGTTGGATGAAACTAATGGTTTCCAAAGATGCAACATGGTTGGGGGTGGGTGTTGCAGATCCAAATTAGTTACGTAATTTAGGTCACGGTGTAATCCAATCTGAGAGACCTGAGTCAAGAGTCTAATGGCATTGGAACTGTATGGACTTGGGACCCACTGATGTCACACTAAAAAGCGCATGAGAGGAATCACCCAGGATGATTATGACTCCAGTGCCAGCTACCACCTGTGGGCAACAGCAACCACAGCCCTTTGAGATGTTAACTGTAGGATGGCCATGAGGACTGACCAGCGACCTCAGCTCACTGGAAATGAGGGCAGTGTTGCTGGGGTGGCAACGTCATTCTCTTGGGATGACAAAGCAGTTCCCTTAGTGAAAAAGAATCTTTTTAACCCCTGGAAGATATATATTAAATACAGAAATAATGAAGTCAATTAGACCCATAGTATTAATTTTTGTGTTAATTTTAGGAGTGATCTGTACATATTTGGTATTTGCAGAGTTTGTGATGTGTAAGACAATTTGGTATATCTGAGATTACATGGTAAATGTGTACTTGTGTAGTTGATTTTTGACTTGTGACTTCAAATTGAAAGTTGTAAGAGAATTTGATTCCTTTGGTAAACAGTATTGGAATGTTTATGAGAACCTGAGATTCACCATATATATGATTTTGATTTATTAAATTTAACAGACTAATTTAAGTGCTTGGAAAGGTTTTGCTTGTTAGGTCAGGCATGCAGAGTGCTCCAAACAAAAACAAGATGCATGAAATTTATAAATGCACTTCAAAATGTTTAAAGGGATTTAATAAATTAAGTTGTAATGGGACTGTTGAAGGGAATTTGGAGTTACAACTGGGATAATAAAATTTAAAATAAAGCTTAAAGTCTTAGGGGAAAATAGAGTCTTTTTAGTTTGTTACTTTTTTCTGCATCAAAAAAAAAAAATTAGCCTCATCAAGAACTCCCTCTGACAATTATTATATCTAAAACAAAATCCATCATTGTTCTCTAACCCAAATGTTGGTTCCTGAATGGTGAATAGCACTAACACACACACAGGGGTGCAGATGAGTCCTGGGGCATCCTCACTCCTCCCGTCCTCCCTCCTCCCATCCTCCCCCCCACATCTAAAGAACTCCCTGGTACTTCCGCCTCCTTCAGCCCTTGGCATCTGCCCTCCTGTCTGCCCTGGCCCCCAGGCTAGCATCACCCCTCACCCAGGTTCCTCATCCACCCCGCAGGGGTCTCCTGCCCTGGTCTTCTCTCCTCTCATCTGTCTTTTTTTCCGTTAAGAGAATTACAGAGACATTGCTGGGTGGAGACGGGAACCCCGGCCTACCTGGCTCTGGCCGCCTTTGTGCATGTGCTGGCCCCGGCAGCCCCAGAAGTCTGCGGATGGTCCTTCTTGGTCTGAGTTGTAGCTTCTTGCTGGGAATAGCACTGTCACCTCCAGGAGCCCAGCCTGTCTCTTGTTGGTGGTCATGGGGCAGGACATACATGCTGGGAAAGGTGCAGCCTCCTCTCCCTGCCATCCACGTCTCCTGCTACACCTCCGAGTCAGGCATGGAGGCCCTGACAAGGTTAAGGGGGACACCTTCTCTGGACCTCCGCCCAACCCACTGACCGATTTTCGCTATGGATCTCGTCATCCCATCCTAACTCCCTCTTTGCCATCTCCGTCTCCCCCAAGGCAGAGGTGGGCATTGACTGAAGGCCAAGGAAGCCAGGAAAGGACTCTACCTTGTGTAGCAGGAGCCCAGTTCCAGCCCCACCGCAGACATCCTGTGTGAGCATGAGTAAATCAACTCCCTCTCTGGGCCTGGTTTTCCCAGGCCCCATATAGAGTGATGGAGAACTTTGCATCCAGCAAAGCCACTTCTAGGTCTTTGTCTGAGAAATATACTCTTACGTGTGGACAAAAAGACATGAATAAGGCTTGTAGCCTTGCTAGCGACAGCAAATGATGTCAGTCTAGATGTCAATCAATGGATGAATCCATGAATAAATGAGAGTACACACAGACTATGTCCATCCGGGTCCAGTTAAGAAACGCAATTAGCACCAGTTATTTTCCCTACAATATTCTGCTACAGAAATTTTCAAACATATGGGAAAATTGAAAAAATTGTAAAGCAAACACTCATATACCCACCTAAAGTTAACATTTGGCCTTATTTGCTTTATCATGTATCTATCTTTCGATCCATCTGTCTATCCATCTTATTTTTTGGATACATTTTAAAATAAGGTACAGACAGCAATATGCTTTGCCCAGAAATACTTCAACATGTATATCATTAACTGGAGTTGCATATGTGTTTACAGATCTGTTAAGGTAAATTTTCATATAACCAAATGCACAAATCTTAAAGTCTACTTATTCAAAGAGTTTTGCCAAATTCATCCACCTGTGTCAATTCAACCCTCCATCAAGATATGGAATCTATCCTTCACACCAGAAAGTCCCTTTCCCATTGAATTCCACGGCCTCCACCTCCATGGGAAAACACTGTTCTGATTTCTTTCCACCAGAGCTTAGTTTTGTCTGTTCTAGGAAATCCCATGGATTGAGCCATACTGTGAAAGGCCCCTTTCGGTCAGCGCAATGTTTCCAAGATTCTCTGTGTCCTTGTGCATATCAGTCGTCTGTGTCTTCTTCTTACTCAGCAGTATCCTGTTGTGTGGATATGCTACAGTCTGTCCATTCTTCTGCTGATGGACACCTGGGCTGTTCCTAGTTTTTGTCTATTGTGAATAAATCTGCTATGGACTTTTGTTTTTAAATGCTTCCTTTGTGGTCGTATGCTTTCATTTGTTTGGGGTAATGCCTAAGACTGGATTTGCTGGTTCATAGGGCGGGTTAATGTTTGGATTTATAAGAAGGATCCAGCCCTGCCCACCTCTCAGACCTGGGGCCCGTGCCCCCTCCCCTCCTCTGCCCCAGTGCAGATGCCAGCCTGCTGGTGCCACCCCTCCCTCCACGGCGAATTCTCTCTTGGGGTCCTCCTCCCCTGTTCACTCTTGTCATTGGGCCTTGTTCAGGACCCCTCCAGGCCACCAGGTATGCTTCAGCATCTGGAACCCCAGCTCTTTCATTCCACCTGGGTGGAGGGCGTGTTTAATCACCAATGGATGGGCCCCGCCTCCAGGTTTCAGTAGGGTTGGCCTGAGGCCTGAGAATTTGCATTTGAACAAGTTCCCAGTGATGCCACTGCTGCTGGCCAGGGACCACGCCTTGAAAACAGTTCTTTTAGGAAGCTGCCCTGTGCCTAGGAAGGGGGGGATGGAGCCCCAGAACGAGTGCTGAGGGGGAAGGAATAGCAACTGCCTTCTGGAAGGAAATAGAGGACAGAGCTGAAAAAACTAGAAGGTTCTAGGATGGCTGGGCCTCAGGGGAAGGCTAGAAGGAGCAGGGGAGGATCCTGGGCAGGTTCAGACTAGAGGGAGGTGAGACGTCTGGGGAGCAAAACCCGAAGGAGACATTCACTCCCAGGTTCCTCCAAGGGCAGGGGCAGCACCGGAGAGTGACTATCTCTTTAAATGTTGTGCCCCAGCGCCTGGCTGGCTTCATCCCAGCTCCAGCCCTGCTTCGGGGTCCCCATGTGTATGTCAGGCTGTCAGGTCAGCAGTGCAGCCAGTGTGTTCATGAGTAGCCACCTTCCGTGGGACTCAGCATCCCTGGTGGAAAATTCCTCTTGGTTAGAAGCGCGGCATTTAAAAGCCTAGACGGGGGAGAAGGAAGGGGTATGAGAGAGAGCGAGCGTGGGCACGCACAAGCAGGGAAGATAAGCAGACAAGGGGACAAACAGCTGTGTGCAGACTTCTTGCTAATTAAAGTGTGCCTCTTGGACCAGTGGCACCAGCATCACCTGGGGAGGTTTAAAAAATTCTAATGCCCAGACCACACCCCAGAAGCTACATTTTAATAAGATCCCCAAGTGCTATAGGCACACGAACATCAGGATCGCCTGGAGAGTTTTTTAAAATACCCACGCCCGGGTCCTGCTGCAGAGATTCTGATATAATTGCTCTGGGTTCCGCACAGGCACTGGGATTTCAAAACCTCCCTGAGTGGTTCTCATGTGCCACACGGGCTGAGCGCCATGGGTGAACGCAGTTCAGAGGTCTTTACAGTCAGTGTCGGGGGCAATGGACATAGTAGAACCCTCGTGGGATTTTAGTTTCTGGAACATGAATTCCAGTCCTGACTCAGCACTGACTAGTTATGCAGCCTTGGCCAGATCATTTTCTCTCTCAGTTTCCTTAACAGTAAAATGGTAATATTGACAGTCTCTCTGAACCAAAAGATTAATTGTGATTCATTATTAGAGTTCAAAGTCGTCTTGGTTAATTACATTTAGTCATGAATCTTCAATCTTATCTTTAAGAAAGCTTAAGACCTCTCTAGGTCTCAGTTTCCCCATGTATAAAATTAGAGATTGGACCGCTAAGGGCTTGCTATGGTTTGACTGCGTCCTCCCAAAAGCATTTGTTGGAAATTTAATCCTTAACAGTGTCGGGAGGTGGGACCCAAAAAGAGATGGTTAAGCCATGAGGGCAGAGTGAATGGATTAACACCTTGTCTCAGGAGGGGGTTCATAATAGAAGGATGAATTCACATCCCTTGCCCTCTCCTTGCCCCCTGCCATGGAAGGATGCAGCCCCTTAATCTTGGACTCCCCAGCCTCCATAAGCGTGAGGTTCGGCTCTTTCTAAATGACCCAGTCCATGGTATTCTGCTACAGCAGCACAAAGCGGACTAAGACAAGACCTTTCTCCAATACCCCGTGCATGTTTCCACCGGGGTGCAATGTTTCCTTCTGGTGGGAATTCCTGCCCTGCCTTGCTCAGTCCCGCACTTCCTACCTCTCCATGCAAGCGTGGCTCCAACACCCCGTCCTCCAGGGCTCCCCCTTTCCAGTACCCTCTGCCCCTACCTACTTCAGCTTTAGGTTTTGGCTAAGCGTTCACATCCTTTAGGGAGCCTTCTCTGACCACCTGCTCCCAAGCCCAGGTCAGAGGCCCCCCCACGCCCCCATCCCCTCCAACCCTTTATCTTGTCTGAATGCCAGCCCTTAGGAATGCTGTAGGCACTCTCCACGTCTACCTTGCATCCCAATAGGTAGTCTCCAAATGTGTGCCTGGAAGTTAAATGAATGACATCAGGAGTCTGTGGTCAACACACTTCACAACGAATTCTTTCTCCAAACCTGTGGCCTTTACCATCTTGATTCGACTGGATGTGTGGAAGATAATTGGAGAAGAAGGAGGATCTCATTAATTTAGGTCTCTTTGCTCCTGACATTAACCTCAATTATCTACCTGCTGGAGGAACAGAGTTTTCTGGATGGTGAAAAACCTGCTGATTTGCAGGCCTGGGTGGATCTCAACCACAGCCTCAGTGCAGGAAGCACTTTCCCACCTGATTCCTTCGTGTGGGGAGGGCGGCAAGGCAAGAATGCACAGGAACCTCTGAGGCCAGGCATTCTGCCTGCTTGGTCACTGAGGGGTCTTCAACACATGGTAGGTTCTCAACAAATATTTGCTCAATGGAGGAATCTCTTATTCATGCAGATAAAGGAAGGAGAGGCTCGGGAGGGCTGGGTGGTTCACCCAAGTTCACCAAGCCGAAGCTTTGGAACTGAGTCCCGGCTTCCTGTGCAAGGCTCCTTTCTACTGCCCTGAGCGTGCAGTGTCTAACCTGGTGCAGGATTCATGCTCCAAAATGTGCCAACTTTCTATGTCCTCTCTGCTCACACTTCCCCCATCATTCCAAGGGCTGGGGTGATGGTACCCAACGTCGGTCTTAGGTGCCTTGCTGAAGTCCTGCAAGCACATTGTCCCCAGCCCAGCATCTTCTCTGGCTTTGGTCCCTGTGGGGCCAATGTGCCAGTGTGATCGGGTGTGCCCAGAGACACTTTGCTTCCCTCCACCTCTGGGCAGATTCCTAACTGCCCGTCCCACTGTAAACATAAAGCAAAAAAGTCTCCCCATCCCAGTCCAGCCCTCAGCCCCGCGTCTGGTGGGGACACTTAGTGCTCAAAGAGAAGAGCAAAGAGAGGCTAAACCAGGCACTTCGCACTTGCTGCTAAGTCAGGCAGGGGCAGATGGTGGCTGCAACATGGCAGCGGCTGGGGCAGCTCAGTCAGGGTGAAAACCATCCCCTCCGGTGTCCCCCAGCAGCAAGTGGTGGGGAAGCCACAACCCTGCCCAGAGAAGCTGATGACCAGCTCCCGACACATCTAGTTTCTCTTAACACTTGCTGTTGATGGGACAGCTGATGGCCTATAAAGGATTTGGATTTTAATCTTAGCCCCACTACTCACTCACCAGACGACCTTGGATAAGTCAGTCCACACCGCCTAGAATGTTCAGGAAAAGCTGCCTTAAAGGAATGGAAATGAGCAATAGTAAGTATCGTTCATTTAGTACCTGACAGTTTCTAAAGCACTTTCACATATGTTAATACCATTTCATCTAGTCTTCAGAGCAGGTCTGTGTGTTCATTTTACAGATGAACAAGTAGACAGAGGGTTAAGGACTTGTCAATCACACAAGCACACAAGGCAGGGCTGGGACTTGAATCCATGTTTTCTGACCAGAACCTTGGTTTTCCCCTCTTCATCACCAGTCAACTGACTTGGAAAACGCACTGCACACAGGGCACCATGGACAAGCCCAGTAAGGTAGAGGCCGCAGCCCCTGCCCTCGAGAAGCCCAGAATCCAGCGGCAGAGCCAGACTCATACTTCACGAATGATTCTATGGGGAAGAGACGAGGCAACCGAGGGTGGCGAAAGCAGCAGGGGCCGGTGGCCCTGTCAGGGTGGAGCAGGGAAGGCTGAATGAAGGAGGGGACATGTAACCTGCCTGGGAGGATGAGCAGGGGCTCGGTAGGAAGGAGAGAGGGTGGAAGAGGCAGCGACATGTCACCGCCAAATGCCCGGAATTATGCAGAGGGGACAGCAGGTCCCAAGTGTGCAGAGATATGCAGATGGGGAGGCCGCAGGCGCCGTTGACCTGGAGCGGGAGGGCCCTGGCCGGCAGACTGAAGAGTTCACGTTTCTCCCTCCGTGTGGCTGGGAAGCTTTGACAGGCTTTAAACGCTGTCATCCAGCTCAGGTTTACTTTAAAACTTAATTTTAAAATAATTTTCTTGCCATATAGCTTCTTGATTTAAAAAATGGAAACAAGCAAAGGAAAAAAAAATAAAAATCACCTTTACATTGCCCAGAGATAATCAATATTTTCTATGAATAGATAACATTTTTCTGAAATGTCATTGTACAGTTAATATTCCTCTGTAACTTTTTTCGCACTTATTTTGTGAAATCTTCCATGTCAGTAAGTATTCTGCAGCCATAGCTCTAATTTTTTCTAATCTCTGGAGGGTCATGGACTGCCCTGAAGATCTGATGAGCACAGACCTTCTCCCCAGAAAGCACGTGTCCCCCAGTGCACCCCGGTCACGTCTGCCGGGCAGAACTGCAGGCCTGGGGTTGCCGTTTCTGTGGATTCTTCCATTTCTCATGTGAAATCGTCTGTTTTTTAAAATATTTTAAACTCAAAATATTAACAAAACAAAGCAAAAACACTGTGGGGATCAAATTAACTTGTCGAAGGTCTCAGTCTGTTCCGGGGCAGCTGGTTTATAATCTCTGGCCAAGGCCAAGGTCGAAGGTATTATAGTCAGACATGTTTCCAACCTCATCTCCCATGACTCACCTTGACTCATACAGCCAAAACCCCCTCTACAACTCCCACTTCCACGCCTTTGCTCATGCGGATCTCGTACATGAAACACCTGCCAGCCCCATTGCCCAAATCCCACCCAGTCTTTGCAGGGTTTTTTGACTCTGCTCCAGGGGCCCTTGCCACGCTGCTCTCTGTTCATGGCTGCTGTGACCCTGTCTCTAGTCCTTCCACTAGACGGGGAACTCCTGGGGCAGCACCATTCACAGAGATCCATCCCTGTGCCCCCCAACCCAGAGCCCCCCAAAAGCCGCCCGCCCTTAAGTGGGTGCCCAGGAAACTCTAGCGGGGTGGCAGACCCATCGGTGTTCATCCTGGTGCAAGTGAATTCTTCCCTCGGAGCAGAAGGAGGGATAATTACAGCCTGGCTTCAGCAATCTGCTACGCATTCACCCCTCAGGGGGTGTGAATTGCTGTGAAGTTCTTATCCTGGGGAAAGTAGAAAGTGATTCTCAAAGGAAGATTTAAAAGAAGGAGGAGCAAAGGAAGAAAAGCTTTTGTAAAACTCAGAGAAAAGGAGACAGAACCAGCCTGGTGCAGTCAGGAGGCAGGTCGGGCCCAGCCCTGCTCTGACATGATTTCGGACAGGTGTCTTCCCTCTCCGAACAGGGAGGGGCATAACCAGATCACCTCCTACAGCCTCTCCTTTCTAAATTAATACGATTCTGCGTGGCAGCCAAGGGGATTTATGGTACCCCTGGTTAACGCAATCTGGAGACTGCAGGGGCTGACCTCCAGTGGTGTCTGCCTGTCTGCCTGTCTGTCTCTCTCTCTCTCTCTGTCTCTCTGATGGGTTCCCTACAAGGGAGAGGGCCAAGCCAGAAGCTGGCCCCCACAGCCCACTAGCAAAGCTGCCCCTGCCATCCTGGAGGTGATCTCTTGGTGAGGTCCTGCCTACCTCAGAATGTTTCCAGCTACTGGAAGTCTCACTGGTGGGCAGGTGCTGGGACCAGCCCAAGACTGTTCCTGGACCATTGCGAAGCAGAGCTGAGACACGGCCTTCAGCACCCTGAACAGGCCACTGGAACTCCCTGAGCCTGTTTCTCCACCAGCAAGATGTGAATAATAAATCCAATTCTGCTGGGCAGTTCAGATTTTGACATTAAAAAATCCAGCCCAGAGCCCAGCACATGATAGGTGCCTAATACATGTTAGGCCTCTCTGTCTCATGAGCCTCAACTTGATATGAACAAGTCAGCCTTTGGTCCCAGCCCAGGGCAACTCTGCAGACATGGAACTATAGTTTTCTCTTTAACAGAAAGACCCCAGCCTCACCCTGATACAGCCTTGGGGAATGACTCTAATAGGACAAGTGGGCACAGGATGGTGACTGCAGGAGGGAGAACTGGATGATTGAATGCTGGAGGGAAAAGAGAAGTTGGAGCAGGTGAGGGAGGACCTCAAATCCCTCACTGGATGTCAGAGACCATGAGGCACAATGGGTCCCAGCCGAGGGGCTGCCTTAATTGTCTGGAACTATTCCTGAGCTGGCAGGACCTGGGTTCTAGAGAACAAGGACCAATGAACAGAGCCCCATACTCTGAGCAGGGCCCAGATGGCACTTTCCAATGACAAGGACTGGCAACCTCATGAGAAGGGGCTCTGGGAACAGTGAAGCCAGAGCCCCCAGTTCACAAATGGGGAAACTGAGGCCCATGGCCAAGAGATGAGCACTCAGAGGCAGGTCCAGAACCCGAGTTTCCTGAGTCCTTCCCAGGCACCAGCTGCCTCCCAGGAGAGGAAACCAGGAGGCAGGACAGGGTAGTAGCTTTAGGCACACAGACCCAAGAGCTGAGAAAGAAGAAACCGTTGCAAGTATGGGGTCAAACATCGTCCCCCTCCACCAGGCACTCTGCTCACCTGTGTCATCACTGCCTGTCTTCCAAACAGCCAGTTTAGCATCACTGGCTTCAATCTTAAAAATTAATTCCTAAATCCCTCCCTACTTTTTATAAATTCTGAAATTATACGTTCAACAAGCATGCTTCCTCATAGCTCATAGCCTCTGACTGCTCATTCTCCAGTGCACGGCTTGCCCCACTGCTGCACCCTTGAATCCTAACTCAGTGCCTGGGACATAGGAAAGTCTCCAATACAGGTTAATAGAGGGACAGAGTCATTCATTGTGAGCATGTCCCCTGGCCAGTCTGACCCTGGTGCTGGGGGGGGGCACAGAGATGTGTCTGCGTGGCTCCCTTGCCCTGGATAGCAGCCTCACACCTGGCTCCCTTGACTGGGGCTCCCTGAAGGCAGATAGTCTACATTACTCACGTCTGTTCCCCATGGCACAAGGACCAGCTCAGAGACCACAGGATTAGCTGTTACAACCTCTTGGTGTCTGCTCCATCTCCATATCTCTCCCTCTCTGCGTCTGTGACTCTCCTTCCCCCCGTCCCTTCCATCTTCCCTCTCTCCTGAGGTCTGCTCTAGTTCATAAACTTGCTCACATTTCTTTTCGTGGCTTAGCTTAGAAATAAAGGTAAGCTCCCAGTCATTCACCCAACGCATGGCCAGGATGACTGGTGGCAATGATCAGCATAAAACACAATTGACAAGGGCTAAAAGTCCGCATGGTGGAAACTTTCATTGACTAAAAATCGACCCAAGAATCAAACCTTCTTGACACTATGTTGATTTGCTCAACATGACCCAGCAAACTTGGGCTTGGTTGAAATAGTGGCCAAAAACAAAAAAAACAAACAAAAAAAAACACAATGGCAGATGCAATTGTAAGTCAATTAAAAAATAAATAAATAAAACCAAGTCTTCATGGTAAAACAACAGGCTTGATCAAAATACTTTCAGTAAGACTAAAATGAGAATCGGAAAACTTGAGAAGAGAAATGTGAGCAAAAGAGTCGATTAATTTCATGGTGCTTGCTTTAAAAAGCCATTTTCCATAAAAATTAATCAGTGCTGATATAACAGTCGGTAGCTGTTATTAAACTGGTAACCGTTACTAAACTGTTGGTAGCAGCAGGGTCCAGTGCCCAGGCCCCGGGTGCAGTGAGGGGACGTGGGCGAGTTGCTGTTGGTTACCTGTCTGCCATCTCTCACGACTCACTGCGCACCCAGCCACCTGCCGCGAGCGACCCAGCTTCCTCCTGATTTGTAATCATCACTGTCTTACCAGTAATTTTTTTGTACTTCCAAAGGACTCGAGTTTTTACACTAATCGTTGCCTCCTTAATCAATTAATGAGACTTAAAAGGTCATTTATCACTGGAAATTGCGACGGGAATCACCAGAGCACTGCATCGGCCCGCCGACGCTAAGGAATTGCATCCTACATTGATAATTGTACCCTGGCTTTAATGAGATTCTTATTAACATATACATTATTAATTAGACCATTAATGCAGATGTCATTTTGAGTCACACCAGGATTCCCGATGGCTCGCGTGGTTATTAAACTTCGCTAATTTGCACAATGAATTAATATTATATTAAAGGTTCTCTCCACTGTGTATACTAAATTAAACGCTTACTTCCGACATCTCACCCACAGCATCCTCTCATACTTGTTAGGGAGAGGGGTAAGACGGAAGTCTTTCCATTCTAAGACCTGAGAGAGTCCCATCTGGCAAATGGCTTCGGTGTCTGTAGGCGGATAGGGAAGGACAAGATGAGAAAGTGGGGAGGAGAGAGGAAGCCCCTTCCCTCCCCTCACCCCGAAACACACCCCTGAAGGGGCCTACTGTTCTTTCATTAGCAAGGTTTCCTAATGCATCTAAAATAGGATATTTAATTTTTTTTCTATTACAAAGTTTCATTTATTCATTGTAAATAATTTAGGAAATACTCATAAGCGAAAAGGAGAAAGTGTTCACTACCCATTCTCTCAACACTTGGTAATTACCACTCAGAACATTCTCATGTGATAGTTTAGTCTATTTTCTCTATACTTAAATAGACATCCTTTTGCACAAGTAGAATAATACTGTACCTATTGTTTTAGAACCTGCCTTTTTAACTTAATATTTCATTAAAGGTTCTTCTAGAGCATCATTAACTGTCATGTTACACATATCAATCTACTTCATTCTTTTATTTTTTATTTATTTATTTTTTTGAGACAGAGTCTCACTCTGTTGCCCAGGCTAGAGTGAGTGCCGTGGCGTCAGCCTAGCTCACAGCAACCTCAAACTCCTGAGCTCAAGGGATCCTCCTGTCTCAGCCTCCCGAGTAGCTGGGACTACAGGCATGCGCCACCATGCCCGGCTAATTTTTTCTATATATATTTTTAGCTGTCCATATAATTTCTTTCTATTTTTAGTAGAGGTGGGGTCTCGCTCTTGCTCAGGCTGGTCTTGAACTCCTAAGCTCAAACGATCCGCCCACCTCGGCCTCCCAGAGTGCTAGGATTACAGGCGTGAGCCACCGCGCCCGGCCTACTTCATTCTTTTAAATGGCTGTGGGGTGATCAGCTTTATGTGTCAACTTGGCTAAGCTACAGTTGCTGGTTACTCAATCAAACACTAATCTAGATATTGCCATGAAGGTATTTTGTAGATGTGAGCAAGGCCCATAATCGGTTGGATGTAAGTAAGGGAGCTTATCCTGTACAATCTGGGTGGGCTTGACTCAATCCACCGGAAGGCCTTAAAAGCAGAGCTGAGGCTTCCCCGAAGAAGAAGTAGCCCTACCATGGAACCCAGCTTCAGCTTATACCCAAGAGTTCCAACCTGCCTTTCCTGATGGCCTGCCTTACAGATTATGGACTTGCCTAACCAGCCTCCACAACCTTGTGAGACAATTCCTTGCAAGCAAGTAAGCAATAAAAAAATAAACGACCTATTGGTTCTGTTTCTCCGGTTTATCCCTGATTAATACAGGCTAGACCATAATTTTTTTTTAACCAGTCCACCATTGTTGGACATTGTGCCGGATGGTCTTGCTGTCAACTTGGCACCATTGCTCCTGTTTCAAGCTGGAACTACATTTCCCTGTATGCTGTTTCCTGTATGGTTCCAGGGTGGGGATTGCCAATGAGAAGAACTTGTGCAAAATTTGCAAGGAAGAAGCAAAAGGGAAGCCACTACTATTGGGAGGGAATGGTAGTCAGGGACGGTGGCAGTGTCACCAGGCACGGCAGCTTCAGCAGACATCATGGCTTTGCAGAACTCCCCATGAGCTCCCATGCCATGAACCCACTTTGACGGCCAGACACCTCCAGCTTCTCGGACTGTCCCACAAGCTCGTCTTTTCCACCTGTGCTACCTACACGTGTGTTGCAGGCAGAAGGGGTTAGCAACACTTTCGCAAACCCTTCAACTTTCCCTTCCTAGAAATACCTCACTTTCACAGCTACTCCCAGAGGTGCATAAGCCCTAACTCCTATACTAAACCCTTTATTCCTGTAATGCTTGTAATGGGTCTATTTTCCTGATTGAAACCACTAGTGGCTCAGGGGAGCAGACCCTTAAGAAAGGAAATGTGAAGTTCTGCCAGTACTATTAGAATTAAGGGCATTAATGTCACTATTTGCTAGATCATGATAGTCCACGGCACCAAGTGGCAAAACATGTGCTTAAAATATTACCTGTAGTCATCTGAAGTCAGGTGCATGCAGTGAGAAAGTCAGGTGACCAACTAGCGACTGCCACACAGCAGCGGAAACAGAGTTTAAGGACTGAGAGTTAGTTAGCTACGTCCGACTGTGCTGAAGAAGTTGGAGCTCGGGCTTTAAGTTCCCAACTCAAGGCCAGGTAGGAAAAGATAAGGCTTTGGTGACGGCCCCCAAATATTCCTTGGGTTCAAGGCCACAGAATCCACTGATGTGACCCTGTTCTTCGTCACCTTCAAGCAGCAGACCTGATAGAACAGTGGATTGGCCTTTTATAGACTCGTTTACGATGTCAGCTGGGTGACAAGCCTTTGGAGGGCTGGGCTAATGTTCTGCAGAATGAGGTGTGTGCTCTAAATCGGTGACCAGTCTATGGTACGTTCTTCTGCAGCCGGAGTCACAGGCCCAGGAATCAGTGAGAGGAAATAGAAGTGGCTCTATCGCTGTTACCCTTAATGAGGCACAAGCAACATTTTTATTTCTATCCTTGTGGCTTTGGGCCCTCTGGTGTAGATGTCTTTATTGCCAGGGGAAGATTTCTTCCATCAATGTACATAGCAGTCCATAGAACAGGAAGCTGAGACTGCCACCTGGCCACTTTGGGATCCCCTGGCCTTGAACCAAGAGGCAAGGAAGGAGCTGCTGCACTCACTGGAGTGACATCCTGATGACCAAGCGGGAACTAAGTTGCTACTGCACAATGGGGGCAAAGAGGACTCTTTCTGGGACCCAGAAGATTTTTCTGGGATGCCTCTTAATACTCCCATGTCCTGTGGTAAGTGTTAATTGAAAACAACAGCACAGTCTAGTGACATAGACTCTTCAGGAATGCAGATTTGAATTACCCACCAGACAGGGAACCATAACCAGCAAAGGCACTTGCTGAGGGCAAAAAAGGTTAGGAAGTGAAGTGGAAGGAAGTATAGAAGGAAAAGTGAATGTTCCAAAAGCTAAGCATACGAGCTCCCCCGCCTTAAAGGAATCCTCTTATTTTTAGAAGGACCTTTGAAATAGCAAGTTCTCCTCGTTGAGGTTTCACAAATATTCAAATTACAAAAAGCCAGTCTGTAAGTTTTCCCGAGCCTCACCTGCCAGGGGAAGCGGCGTCCGCCTCTACCCTGTGCAGAGCACACAACTGTATTCCCAGAGGCCAACTGTAGCCCACATGGCTTCTGAATGCAAATTGGAACAAGATGTCCCTCTCCCATGGAAAGTTTTAAACGAGCTATATTATTTATTTCTTCATAATAACAATTACAACATAAAACAAAGTTGTAGGACATAAAAGGACACTTGAAATTCATTGAGCTCTAACCTTAGGATTTGTGTACCACATGTACATTAAACCAAAAGAAAGGATTTTAAACGAAGTAGAAAATTTAAACTTTTACTTCCAATAATTAGAACTAGAATATAATCGTTGTCAAATTGTTAAAGATGTTGTACGGCACACTCTGGAGCCTGACCTCACATCCTCTAGGCAACCTTTTCCACTCCAGCTGTTTCTGAGACAGCCAGCTGTGTGCAAGCGTAACCGAGAGCAACCGACTCAGCTGCCCCCACCCCTCCCTGCCACTCCTCCGTCTCTTGTTTTTCCGCTTCAGGCTTTTCTGCTGTGGCTGTTCAGGACATTCCGACAAATGTGCAAACTTTGAACTACAAGGGAGTTAACCCCTCACAGGGCAACAACCTTTGGCCAGTGGGGGATTGGCACCAGTGGAGAAATACTGCCTTCCTCTGCCCGTGGGCAGACAGTTCTGGAATGCACTGGACCTGGCTCCTCGCAGGGTCCCAGCCAGATGGAGCGCAGGTGCTCACAGCGGTGACCGGCTGAGTGACTGCAGGGCTTTCCCCTTTTTCATTCTTTACAGTTCCTTGAGGGCCAGTTTCCCAAAATAAACCACCTACTCACAAACCTTTGTCTCAGCCTCTGCTTTTTAGAAAATTCTAGCCTGAGACACATATCTCGCTTCCACGAAAACAAATTATAATCATTTTAATGCTTCCTTGTCCCGATAACTTATTTTTCCTAGAAATAGTCGTGAGATTTGACAGATTACAAATCGTAAGGAATTTTAAATACATTCTAATTTCAAGAAGCTATGTTCTCCGTTGGCAACTGATATTGGCAAAGTTAAATATGTTCTGAGAGCTACAAAAGTGTTCAGAAATGTGTTCAGTAAATTACTGATGCAAGTATGTTGCTAAACGTCAACAGGAGAGTTTAGAAAACAGTTGAAGGTTTTAGTTCCTCACAAGTCGATGCCCCATCGACAGCGTAACAGTCAATTCAATTGTAAATTTTTACATAGTTACCGTAGTTCAAGTTCACCATAATTCTTTCAATTAAAACGTCATTCAGAAGAACGAAAGACCATATTTTTCAGCATTACAAAACTTCCTTCTAAAAATAATATTGTTGTAGCCAATATTTTTTAAAAGTAATTGATTTTAAAATTTGATGTGGGTCATAACAGAGCTGATCACAGAATTCAGTGTTAAAATGAGTCTCCTGACTTTTTTTCTCATATTCCCTTCTTTAGAGAAGTTGGCATCAATGATTTCCAATTTGCTTGGCATCAAGAATATATCTTTCTTAAATACCATCATTTAATTTTCTTCAAGTAATTTTTAATTCCTTTGATGCTTTCAAAGACATTTTGTATACCAATTTTGGTTCCTGCATCTTTTTACTAATACTACTAATTTTACATAAAGCATCATGTCCAGTTGGTACCAAGAAAAGTAATTTATTATTTTCTTAATTCTTTTTTATTTTTTATTTTTATAGAAATAGGGTCCCGCTATATTATCCAGGCTGGTCTCAAACTCTTGGCCTCAAGCGATCCTCTAGTCTCAGCTTCCCAAAGTGCTGAGATTATAGGCATGAGCCACCTGCCTGGCCAAGACAAGTAAGTCAAAAGTGGATATTTTTGAGAGTATGTCTGAGGATGCATTCTGCAATCTTTATTTTCATAAACCAGGTCTCTCAATTATAAAAGTTATTCTTCCTTCAAAAGTAAAAATAGAACAAAATGAATCAACCCAGTCAGAACAAGACATTTTTATTTTCATCTGCTGGAAAATTGTCATACATGGGTATATTTCCCACCTTGAGGGTGAAAAATTTTATAATAAAAATATTTTCTAATTTTTAAAACAATAAAGCCATTTGCAAAGCAAATGGCACCCTGAGATATGACACCCTCATGCCATGGGAGCCACACGGACCATGTATCTTCTCAGCATTTGGGACCCCCCTCCCCCCCATAACCTGGCCCCAACCTACCTTTTCAGCCTCCCACTTCACAGGGCCTCTGCTCCAGCTAAATAACCACTTCCTAAACCAGGCTTCTGCCTGTGCTGTGCCCTCTGCCCCTGCCTGGTGACATCCTATCCAGGGGTCACATCCCTCTTCCAAACCTCCATAACATTGTTTGCAAGTCATTTGGGCCTGTCCTGACCAGACTGTGAACTCTCCAAGACAGGGAATAGACCTGCTCCATCTCCACTCACTGGGAGTCAAGCCCAGCTCACAACAAGCTCAGGAAAGTGGGATGAACTGAAGAATGACAAGGACCCAGGAAACTCTCTGTGGATCATGGCATTTCTTGGTGGTGGCATTGGCTGCTGCCGGTATGAACACAGGGCTGATTCTCTGAGGACCCTTCATGGACAGAGGAATCCCTGCCCTTGGAAACAAGGAGACAAGTACTATGAGAAATAAACTTTCTTAGTCAGCCTGCCCTTCAGCAGGGATCTTCTGTGGACACGGGAGACTTTGCTAACTGTCTCAGCAATTTCGCATTTGTTGAACACCTACTGTGTGCTTGGCCCTGAGATAAACCAGACACAGACTCTGCTCCAAGGAATTTACAACCTGATAAGGAAGATACCCGTGGATTCATGATGACAGCCCAGTATATATGTAAGTGCTTTGCTAAAGGAAAAGTGCATCAGTCTGGGTTCTCCAGAGAAACAAGAGAGAAAAAAAGGGAGGGTTACTATAAGGAACTGGTTCATGCTGTTATGGAGGCTCAGAAGTCCCAAGACTGTAGCTGACAAACTAGAGACCCAGAGGAGCCAATGCTGTAAGTTCCAGTCTGAGTTTGAGTCAGAAGGCAAGATAAGATCGATGTTCCAGCTCAAAGGCAGTCAGACAGAAAGAAAGAATTCTTTCTGGGCCTTTTGTTCTATTCAACAAATTGGATGAGGCCCACCACATTAGGGAAGGCAATCTGCTTCACTCAGTCTACTGATTCAAACGTTAATTTCATACAGAAACACCCTCACTTACACCCAGAAATACCGAATAACTGGGCACTCCATGGTCCAATCAAGTTGACGTATAAAATGAACCATCACAGAAGGGCTATTTTGTGCAGGCACAAATCAGTCAGCACCCGGAGGAAGAGAGAATAAAACTGAGATGAAGGCCGAGGAGTTTATCAGGGAGGAAGTCTGGGAATGAAATTCCAGGCAGAGGAAACAGCATGTACAAAGGCATGTAGACATGAAGGTCTGGCCTCTCGGGAGAACTGGGGTTATCTGGTGTGAGGGGGCATTCAGATATGAATGGGGCGATAGACCCTAGGGACAGGTACAAGCCAAGGCATAATGCCTTGGAGTTTGTACATCCTGAAACTGGTAGGGACCCTTTGATGGGATGTAAGCAGCTGAGTGACATGGCCAGACTGGAGTTTTAGGGAGGACATCCTGGCATGATCCATATGCCCTCAAGGCTGAGCCAAGCGACATGACCCTGAGGGTTCAGGAAAAGTAAGAGGGAGCTTATGGGTCACCCAGAGATCTTGTTAAAACATGGTTTCTGATTCAGCAGGTCTGGAATGGGGTCTCAGATTCTGCATTTCTAACAAGCTCCCAGGTGAGGCCGATACTGCTTGGTCCATGGACCACACTTTGAGTAGCAAGGAAGGAAACCTATTTGCTGGCCCAGCCACTGGGTGCTGTGAATTTATAGATCACCTCCTATATTCCCGGGTTTTCACTTGTGCAGGATTGAAACCGTTTTCACTGGGCCCTGCCTGTCCCACCCCTCCCCCATGTACACGGAACAATCAGAAGGTGCCTGGGTCCTTAAGCAGAAGCAGGGGGTCATTGGTAGATGGAGAGTGGGTTACAAGGCCATGTGACTCAGGCTGGTGTACAGCAGCTCTGGTCCTGTGACAAGCACTAAAGGGACATATTCATCACGGGATGTGTCCAGCTCCCACTGCTGGAGTGCTGTGCTTAGCTCTGTGAGAGACACAGTGGTGAACCATGATGCATCAGGAGTGGGCAGACAGGCTGGGGAGGGGACACAGTTCTGGGACGACCCAATGGCTGAGGGATCCAAGGAACCAACCTGGAGAGGAACAGGCTCCACAGGACTTGGCCTCCTCCAAGTCTCTGAGGGTGTCCCTGGACAAAGGGAGTAGCCATGAGCCATGGTGCCCAGGAGCTGAGCTAGGACAAATGGCTGGAGTGGAACCACAGCAGGAGAGATCACACTACATGGTAAAAAAACAAAGTCCAGCAATCAGCACTGCCCAAATAAAGGATGAGCCACCTTGAATGGTAGTGAGCTCCTCATCACTGGAGATGTGCAAGACTGTTTTAAATAGCAATAGGTTGAATGGGACAACTTGTGAGTCCTGAGATACTCTTCTCTGTTAATCCACCTCAAGAGACCCTGATTACTGCAGGGAGCCCAGACACCCTCCAACCCTGTTCCCTCCAAGGCCAACCTTCTGTACCAATAATCAAGCATTAATCCTATTATTACATGGTCCACTTGTATTCTACTACCTTTTCCTGGCTGTATCATGCTTCAGAGAAATCCCCTCCCACTTCCTGGGCTAGGAGTCAGGAATCAGGACTTGGGCCTCTGTCACCATTTTGCTCTGTGACCTTGGGAGTGTTGTCTGTCCTCTCTGGACTTCAGGCCTGACAAACAGCACACCCTGCCTGATCCATCACCAACTATGACTAGAGGAAGTCCACTCAGGATGAGGACCGTCTTGAGGCTTGCTGGGGATCTCCAGGGCCTGAAACATTGTATGTGTTCAACAGTTGATGAATCAACACAGTGACTGGGGCTGCTGAATTGAATTGAATTGAATTGACAGACATGTATGGCACAGAGCAGCAGAACGTTGGCACTAGGTGAAATTTACAAACCATTTAGTCCCAGCTTCTCACCACCTACCCTTCCTTCCCTACCCTACTCACATTTTTACTGAAGGACAAAGGGGCTGAGAACTGTTCTCACTCCTCACAGAAAACAGTCTGAATCACCGCACCTGTGCTAAAAAGTTCTCACTTGTTTTTGAACCAGAGCTCTCCCTTAAGTGCCAGACCTATCTGGCCTCTGCCCACCAATATTCCTATGATTATGCCACTCGCACCGCAAAATCAACGTGTCCCACTCCCTCCAAACCTGCCCCTGCCGAGTTCCCACATCAGTGAATGGCATCCCTATCCCCCAGTCCCTTAGTCAAGAAACCTGGGGTCAGCCTGCACTTTCTCAACTTTTTAAAAAAAGTCGGCTGACTCTTGAGAGTGGAGAGCAATGAATGATTCCTGAGTTTATTATTTTTACATCAGTAATAAACTCAATTTTACAAGCTTAGAATAATAATTTGAAAAAGACGCAGTACAGAATTGATCTGAAAGTGCACCTTTCAGCAAAGCACACGAATATTTGCTGAAGTAGCCAGATTATAAATTCCATATTCATCACCGTTTTCTCCAGGAGCAGCAATCCCTCCCCACCAGGTGGGCCTTGCTGGAAACCAACCTAGATTGTGATTTCTTACCTAGAAAGGGTAGAATCTACTTGAAGGGCTGCAGAGGGGCCGTCGAGGGGACTGAAGGCCCAGAGGTCTGGCTTCTTCCTTCCCCCTCTGTGCAATGTGCTCAGGGAGCTGGGTCAGAGCATCAGAATGCAGATCCCCGGGCCTCACCGATTCAGGAGCTGGGACCCTGGAATGTGCATTTTTAATAGGCTTCCCAAGTGATCCTGATGCAGTTGGTTTGTGGGCACCATTTTGAAAATCACCCAACTAGGCCATCTCATGGGGTCTCTCTGGAACCAACACCTAGGAAGCTGTGGACAGCGGCCCCCTTCTGCCTGATGCTCAGCACGGGAGCCAGACGTTAAGTGTGACTGCAACCACTACAAACCATGCCTGTGTGACGCCCCACACAACCTCCTTCTGAGGGTGGTTCCAGCCACGCTCAGGACCAGGCTAAGGACCAGGACCAGTAGGATGGCTGTCTGAGGTGGTAATTTACAAAGGGCATTAACATGTTCCTGGAAATATAACAAAATGTATTTCCCAGAACGCTCCTCCAAGATAGAGCCATGCACAACTGCAAAGAATCTCTGGTAACCTGGTCCAGTAACAAGATGCTAAATTGTTTTCCAAGTCAGGGCTCCTACTAGCAAGCAACAAAAACTGACTCTAGCTGATGAGAAGCAGAAACAAATTTGGTGCGAGCACAGTGGGCACCTGGTAGAATAGTTGGGACAGAGGCAGAACCAGGCAGCGGCCAGGCCCACAGCCCGAAGCATAACAGAGCTAAGTATCGAGGACTCCACTACTGGCCTCAAGTCCTGTAGCCATGGCTCACACAGCAGAGCCACTGGCAGGGGCACTCAGTGCTGACGCCCACCTCACTGCCCCCAGAGGCCCGGGAGGCTGGGTACTGCCACTGCACCAGGCTGGAGCCTCCCCTGTGTCTTGGCGTCTCTAGAGCAGGTGGGTCTGAGCGCCTATGGCCTTGCTGCAGGGAGGCCTGGAAAGTGGGTGTCCAGCATTTCTGGCTTCTCCTGTGAGAGTGAGGCTCTGCCTTCAGCCTTGCGTGCACATGCCAGGATGCCTCCCAAAGGACAAGTGTCCACTCCACAAAGACCCGCTTACCCGCAGGGCTCTGGTCTTACAGAATGGAGTGATCACGTCTGGAGCTAGAAGTAAATATCTCAGGACAATAGGAAGGGGATTAGTGTTGCCATTAGCTATCCCTTCTCTTTAAGTAAATGTCAAGCTTTCATTTCGAAACCAGGTGAAGCTATTCACCTGCCGGGAGGGGCAGATCCATGTCTCAGTTAGAGCCTGGCCACCTCCTGATCGTGAGTTCTATTAGGTCAGACCAGGAAGGAGAGACCCAGACCCTCAGATCCAGGGAGGTCTAAGCTGATATCCAGGGAATGTGTCATTGCAGCCTGTTTATAAGTTGGTAACGGGGCTTGGGAGCAGCGTGGCCTGCGTTCCAGGCCCTGACACCTGCGATGGTGTGGTCTGTGAGAGTAGGAATGCTCTGAAGCTGAGAACAGGAAGGAAACGTAATGACGTGCATTTTCATTTGTGCCACATGCCTGCCTCCCCCAGAGGGTCCTCCGGGACTGGGCATGATGCAGTTGTGTGGCCCCTCCCCTCCCTTGTTGATCTGCACTTGTCCACGGCCAATAATTTGGCAGACAAAATTACCGAGGCCTAGCAAGAGTCAGAGGCGGCACCGCGTGTTTGGCTAAAACCAGAGACTGCAGGGTCTAGGCGGGAGCAGGCCACACCCCTTTCCCAGGATCAGGACCAGCGTGGATTCCAAGGGCCCGATGTCAGCTTTCACTAATGATCTTGAAATGTCAGTGACTCACAGCGTTTATTTCTGGCTCATGTCCACATCTGCTGCGGGTCAGCTTTGGCTCTGGTCCACGCCGTCTTCATTTCAAGACCTAGACACTGTCTCTTCGTCCCATGCGACAATGGAAGCATTTGACGGCTCATATGGCCAACTCCAGCGTCAGTGGGGCAGGGAAATGACCTGCTTGTCCCATGAGGAGCACAGGAAACAACGGGAAGCAGTCACACAACCCACCATGGAGCCTGCCTCGGGAAGCCAGCGCAGCAGCCCCTCCCGGTCTCCTCTGCCCGCCTGTCCTCTGGGTTCAACCCCTCCCCACCGTCCTGTCCCCCCTGCTCCTTCCCACGTCCCCCCTGGGTTTGGCCCCAGAGTCCTAGTCCCATCTTAGAGATGTGGAGCCTGAGGTGCACAGAGGACACCCAGACCACCAAACTCCTCCCCAACACCCTTCCCTGTACAAGCGGCTCCATGCCAACCCCGTCCTCTTCCTTGCCTCCCCTGAGTCCCTCAGAAATAACTGCTCTCTGTGGAGCCCTGCTGCACACCTGCTATTAATCTAGATGCTTCTAACTCTGTGTGGTAATACTGAGTATGCCCATTTCACAGATGAGGAAACCGAGACCTACAGCGTAAATGACTTGCCCAGGGTCATACACAGAGAAGGCAGCAAACCAGGTTTGCCCAATTCCAAAGACCGTGTCCCACCACTGCCCCTCACACTGGCTCAAATCCCTTCCTTCCCAGCCCCTGCCCACATTCACAGCCACCCAAGGTGTCATCTGTGATGGGAATGTCACAGCCATGCCACTGTTCCCCTCCCCACCAGCGCTAATCTTTAATTCAGACCCACAAAGCCAGCCCTTCAGCTCCCATTGCCAGCCGCAGAAATGAGGATAAATGTGGCTGTCAGCAGCTTCCTGCCTCTTTGTTTTTTAATTTACTTAGAGTTGGGCAGCAGAGATGGCAGGAGAGGAAACAGATGGCTCAGTGTGACAGTTGGGATCCTATCCAGTGACACAAGGACAAGGTGAGGAGAAAGCGTGATCAAGAGAAAGCACAGTCTCCGAGTGAGTGTGCTGCGTGAGCTCCCGTGCCAGGACGGCGGCACTCCGGCCAGCTCGCCCGCCTCCAGGGCACTGGCTGGGGCTGAACACCGTCAGTTAACAGAGGGGACACTGAGGCTGGAGCGACCCCAGCCTGCCCAGGGCCCCCCAGTCAGCCTTTCACAGGGCTGGGACTAGAACCCAGGACTGGCTTTGAAGAGGACAGTGGCTCCCATGTCACCGCTGTCCAGCCTCCTGGGAAGGAGAGCAGGTGAAGGGGGAGATACCACACGGGCTCTCACGTCTGGACTTACGCAGTGCCCCACCCAGGTGTGTCCTGGAGGGAAAACATTGCTGTTGACAGGCAGGGCTGCCCTCACAGGGGAGGGGCGCCGGGAGATGAATGGCCCTCTTGTTCTCCAAGTAAGCTTGGCAGACCAGGGCAGGCAAAGGTGGGCCACCGCAGAATTTGGGAGCCCGGGCTGGGCCAGGCTGCAGAGCCCAGCAGAGAAAGTGAGAACTGGGAGCCCCAGGGTGATCCTGGGGGGAGGGGGCAGTGGTGGGGATAGGGGGGAGAAGAGAAGGGTCCAGAATCCTGAGCCTGGGATGGCGAAGTGCAAGTTTTGCTGTTTTAGGAGGTTTGTTTTTGCAGAAATAGCGAAAAGGGCTGCATTTTCTATCTCCTTAGCAGCGTAGGAAAGAAACAACGCCAGGGAGATAAGAAGGTGATCCAGAGACAGAACTAATTCAGGGCCAAAGGCCACCGTGGGAAAAGTCCTCTGGGAATTTACAGAGATCTTGGGGAGCATTGGCTGTTCCTCAGAAAGGGATTTGGGGTTCGAGTCCATCTTATCCTACCAGGCTGCGTTTGGGATACAGTATTATGAAAGCCGTGTTGCAGGAGAGAGGGAAGGGTGACGATGGGGACACTGCTCTCTCCGCGAGCACGTTGCTCGGGAGTGGGAGGATCAGAGGATGAGCCCTCGAGGGCCACGAGGACCAGACCCCATACCCCAGCCCTTCCTGTCCACAGCCCTGTGCAGTCCTGCGGTGGCCTTGGAGCGTGGAGACTGTTGTCGCTCCCACTTTACCTATGAGGAAAGGGACTCAGAGAGATGCAGTGGTTTCCCCAAGGCCACCCGGCATGTCAGAGGAGGAGTCAGAATTTGAACCCAGATCTACCCAACCCTAAAAGTCAGCTGTTTCTTCTCCCATGAAACCTGCTTCCATTTGGACATGCTAAGCTTGAAGGTAGGGTGGGGTCGTTGTCCTCATGACTGGTTTTTCTCACCTGCCCCCATGTGAGCCACACGACACACTTGCCTTTGCTAGAGAAGCAGGGCTGGGCTCCCAGGAGTGAGGCAGAGGCACCGTCCACCCCGACCAGCAGCCGCCATCTAAGGGCCCTGCAGGCAGGAGCATTTCCACCTGTCGCTGATGTGCTCGGGCTCCCTGTTACGGAGTAGGCGCCAGGAGGGCCGTCCTCCCAGGCTGAGGGAGAAGGGGGTGGGCAGGAATTCCCTCAAATCATCTGGCTTCCCGGAGGATTAAGGACTTCCGTATCTACTTACGGAAGGCTCTAAAGCCAGGCCCTGCAACCTGACCCGGCAGGAGCCCTGATCTCCAGGCACCCATCAGGCAGGATCTTGGCAGGAAACATAAATCCATTCAATGAAGAGTCTTTGAAGAAGGGACCACTACAGAAGAGTGAGAAGGATATTGAGGTGCCCAGACACGAGCAAGAGCGGGAGCCGGTGCCACCCCAGGCCTGAAGGGGCAGAGAAGAAACGGTGTTCTAAAGAGCCCAGTGGGAGCTGAAGCTGCAGAGGAGGGGCTGCCTGGCAGGCTGAGGCCACAGAGACACGCCAGAGACGTGACACCACAGCAGGAGGGACGCAGGGGGGGACGCCGACACCTCTCGCCTTCCGTTCTCCAGTCCCCCAAGTGCCCTGCATGGGCTGAACCCAACACGCTGCCCAAGGATAAAGGAGCCCAGAGGGTACCACCCATGTGGGGTGGCCCCGAGGCACAGAGCAGAGCGTCAGAGAATGGCTCTGGAGGGGGCTGCAGACCTGGGCCTGCCAGCCCCGGGCTGACTCCACCCAGCCCCTCCTGATCAGGGCTGGGCAAGGCCACTGGTATTTGCAGGTCAGGTGTTGGAAACAATAATTCTGCAGTTGGAGATAGGCAGATTTTCTCCACTGCCTCCACCCTTTTCTGAAGTTGTTGCCTTTCACGTTGACCATGAAGGCTGCAGCGACCACGAGTCCCAGACCACAAACGTGAGATCGTGGTTCACGCTGAGATGGCGCCGTGTCCTTCCAGTTCATGGACGGTGGTGGAGGGGCTCCTCCAGGGTAGCACCAGAGTCTGCCCTGACACTAGACCCTCCCTCCCTCCCACACTGGGGGACATGCAGTGTTCCCTGAGGACTCAAAATACTCAAAACACACGGTTAACACAAAAAGCCACCTTGATGGATTTTCACTGTGCACTAAGAATTAACAGGAGTCTACAATTAAACACAGATCTCTTCTAAACCCCCTTGGCCATTACCCGATCCAGGACTAACCATTAGAATTCAAAATCACTCTGGGAGAAACTAATTTGAAACCTCGAAGTCACTGGAAGAGGCACAGATGGTCCGCAAAGCAATGCTCTCCGTGACTTTGAGAGAAGGGGGAGTGGTGTGAAGGGGAGACCTGACTGTCACCCTCCGTGAGGTCGTGGCAGAGATTTGTGGGACTTCGATAGATAGCAAAACCACAATGTTAACAGCAGCCGAAGCTTGTCCACACAGCGCAGATTCAGCACGCCCAATATTATTGCCATTTTCATATCCTGTGATTTGCATGCCCTTTTCTCCTGGTCAATAATTCCCAACTTCCTTGCTCTCCTCCAAATCCCCCAAACTCTTTCCATCCTTCAAGGCCTGTCTCCATCGCCATCATTCATTCATTTATTCAACAGATACTTTTGAAACCTGCTTTTTGCCAAGCACTGGAGCTCATTGGTGATGAGGACAGACTTGGCCCCGGCCCTCGGGGAGATTTTCCCCATCCTACAGTCTCTTTCATCTTTGGCCTCTCCTCTCAATGGCCCTCACACGTTTGACCTTCAGTGATGATCCCGTAAGTCCGTGTCTAATCCTCCCCACCAGAAGACGAGCTCCTGAAGGACTGAGATGGGGCCTTCCTCTGCATGGACCAGCACAACGCCAAACACTCATTAGATCAGAACCCAGCAACGACCTTTCAAATAGATGAGCCAATCGCTTAACCTCCACCGCTGCCTCTTCATCTGTATAATGGGAAACATTATCTCGGGGTTTTCTGAGCTGATGAATGTGAAAGCACTTTGCAAATTGCAAGACTCTAAGCCCCAGAAGGGAAGACGCCTTTATTCACCACCATGACCAGCCAAGGCCGTTAAAAAGGAACTCTGTCCAGCTCTTCCCCGGCTCAGGGGTTGCCGTGTGAACCTCACCAGAATCTGAGACAAAGCAAGTGCGGGAGAAGCCCCCACCCCACATCCCTCCATGCAGTTAACAGGCGGATCCGTTACCATTGGCTCATTTTTAATCATTGCAGTTGTTATGGTGAGTTTTCTCTGCTGATTGCTCCGGTTGAGAAGCCCTAGTCAGCGGAAGGGGCGCGGGGCTGGAGTGTTCCTTTTGTCTGTGAGCCCCATCCTCGAAGCTGGGGGAAGGGGTGTCGGGAATGGGGTGCCAGTGCGTCTCGGAATCCAGCGGCTTTACGGAGCCTCAGAGGTTTTTCTGAGCTGACCTCTAAGGAAGCAGCTCAAGAGGTAATCCCATTACAGAAAGGCACCCCTGGAAATTTTCATTAAGTTGATGCATACCGTCCATATTTCATCGTCACCAGGCAGGTGTTCTCACTCTTTTGACGCGAAAACAGACAGGTGGGGCCGTTTTGATTTGGGCTGCCTGGTTTTTTTTCTCCAGGGAAGCCACTTCCTCCAGCTTGCATGATAATTGAATTTCACGGATGGAATCTTCCACATACTTCTCAATTAGGGATGTGTACAGGCAGCAAGATTTTTCAGGTGTTGATCTATGATTGTCACTCTATTTTTACCTTTAAATTAATCTTCTTAATTTCTGCCAGCTCTAAATCCGGCTTTGCTAAATAGCATTATTCTGACTTAAATGGTCTAATCTGTTTGTCGTAAACTGGGTACAGCTAAAAATCGTGTATGCAGGAGTCTCCCCATTAATCACGGCTGACAAGAAGTCAGAAATCAAAAAGCAAAATAGTTTCCGAAGGCGAAGTGGGGAGAGAGTGGGGAGGGCGGCCAGCTGGGTGTGGTGGCCGGGCTGCGAGGACAGGGCTCTGTGGTTCAGGCAAGTCCCTGCCCTCTGGGGTCTTCGGTTTCTACTTCTGTTTAACAAAACAAGTAAACAAACAAACAAACAAACAAAAAAACAGGTAAGAAGGAAGCAGACTGGGGGCGGGAGGTGTGTCAGATCAATTAAGCCCTCAGGGACCTTCTCAGCTGCAAGATGCTCCGAGCCTGTATATGACCTCTCAGAAAAAGTGCCACAAAAACATGTGACTTCTTGGTATTTAAATGCACAGCTGTTACTGACTCTTAACAACACCAGGAGAACCTAGGCTCCATCACTTTATCACAGCAGTATAAAGGCACACAGGGCAAAGCGGGGCCCCTTTCAAGTCCCATCCTTCTGAGCAGCCCGGGGAGAAGGGCTCCGTGTGGCACGAGCACATCTTAAAGCCTCTCAACCCAGCGCTGGCGCAGCTCCCAGGGTGACAGGGAAGGAGCAGCCCCACGTCTCAGTTTCTTTGTCAAGCGGCAGATCCATCCAGCACCCGTTCCGTAGCAGTATGTGTGGTTTCTTTGTTTTTGCCCATATAGGGTAAAGATTGCTTCCTTTGAAGACACATTTATTAAAGGGTCGATTTTAAAGAATATAAGTTAATGCAGAAGCTATGTGACTATGGCAAAAATTAAAAGTAGTAAAAATGTCTGGTTTTGCAGGCTCTGGAAAATGTTTATTTAGTGCCTAGTTAGAGGGCCAGATGCTATTCAGGCAGCAGGGAGACAGGTGAGTAGCACATTTAAGTCCTTGAGCTCCCTCCCCCCCCCACTCCTCTTTCCTGAGTGTCCCGGCCACCCCTTCCACCCCATACCACGCCAGCCTGGATGCCAGCGCTGATCCAGGAGCCAGCACCCTCATCCCCCTCAAACCCCGGTGTTTCCACCACTCTGCTCAGCAGCATGACCAACTGCACTGGTTTGTCTGGCCTCAGGGTCCCTGGGATGAGGGAGGTGGTCATCTACTGGCGCACCCACCGGCTCCTGGTTACGCTTCCCTCCAGCTTTATCTCCCTCCACCCTCAGGCTGCAGCTGCCATGGAACCACCCCTCCCCCACGCCCACAAACTGGCACCCTTCCAGATTCTGGTCCCTGCTTAGCACCGCCTGTCAGTCTTTTATAACCCTCCCCCACTCCACTCAAGAGCTATTTCACACTTGCCCCCCTCCCTCCACCACCCTTCCCTCCCTCTGCAGATGAGCGCCCTCCCTCCCTGCCTGGCCACCTCTCACCTCCCCCTGCCCCTCGAGGCCGCAGTCCCTCCTCCCTCTCCACCTCACTGTGTCCTCCTTGCTCTCTCCTGTATCCGCTGTCACTCCCATCCTACCAGCACCTTCCCTTCCACTTAACAACATCCGTCTTGGAGTCCTTGCACACCTCCCATCAGGCTACCCTCTCTGCCTCTCCTTTCCCAGGCAAATAGCTCTAAGGAGCTGCCTCGACTTCCCTTCCTCCCTCCACGTCTCTCTGATGCCCCTCGAGTTGCCAAATCCAGTGGGTACTCAGTGCCCTTTGTCATTGTACAGATATTACCTCATTCGAGCAAGACTATGTGTTAACATAAAATGAAATGAAACAACAATCTAGTGAGATAGGGATTATTTACCCCCATTTTACAGCTGAGGAAACTGAGGAACAGAGAGGTTGAGTACCTAACCCAAGGTCACACAGATATATGTGAAGGAGCAGGTGGCTCAGAAGTCTGTGCTTCTGACACTCTCCTCCAGTACCTCTCTGCCACCTTCGCTGCTCATGTCCATTCCCTTCCTCCTAATCTTTGTGTCCCCAGCACCTGGGATAGGGTCTGACACCCAGAGAGGGCTCAACACATGTTGTGGGCTGAACTAACTGCCTGCAGCACACTCTGGTCCTCAGGGAAGTTGCAGTCTAGGAGAGGGAGCAGTGACCAAACAGTGGCCACCAGTGTGTTGGGTGCTCTGTGGGACATCTTCCAAGGCTCCGGGGGCACAGGCAGAAGATAATGACAGAGATGAGGACTAATAACAGTACCAGCCACACCACAGTGGCCACCATTTGTTAAATTCTAACATGCACCAAGATCTTTGCTAAATAGTTTATGTGTTATTTCACTGAGTCTTCAAAACAATCCTGTGAGGCAGGTATTATTTTTAAGCTCAGTTTACAGATCAGGAAATTGAAGTTCAGAGAGGTCCCCAAGAAAAGACAGCTTACATGGTGGGGCCTCCGACTGGGGGTGGGGTGTCCGGGAGGTGCCTCCTGAGCAGGGTTTCAAAGCGACTGAAGAAGAGCACGAGGGAATTCCAGGGAGACGGCACAGTGTCCCCAAAGGCTGGGAGGCCAAAAAGCATGAACCCGGCTGTGGACCTCAGACAGTGGGGCTGGCTGGAGGGCAGAGGATGGAACAGAGTGGGAAAGGTGAAGCTTTCAGAGGAGGCAGGAAGAGGAGGGAGCCTCACAGGACCAGGGGAGGAATTTCAATTTCCTGGGGCAGTGGCCCTCAAACTGCCGTGTGTATGTATCAGAATTGCAAAACCACAGTCCTGGGCCTCCTTCCCAAATAATCTGAATCCCAATGGATCGAGGACAGGTTCAGGAATTTATTTTGGGGCGTGGGGCATAAGTATTATTAAGATTCAGCATACAAATGGAATCATACGGCATGGGTACCCTTTTGTCTGGCTTCTCCCACTCAGCGTGATTATTTAAAGATTGATTTTGAGATAGGCACACATTTCTATCAGTAGGCTTTTCCTTCTCATTGCAGAATACTATTCCGTTGTGTAGGTGTACGATAATTTTTTTATCCATTTACCTGTTGAGGGACAAAGAATGCTGCTACGAACATTTGTGTACAATTCTTTTAATGCTCTTACACTTTCATTGTCTTGGGTAAATACCTAGGAGTAGGATGGCTGGATCATAAAGGATAAGTTTAAATTTTTAAGAAATGCCAAATGATTTTCCGATATGGTAGTACCATTTTACATTAAAACCAGCAGCATATGAGAGCCCCAATTCCTCCTCATTCTTGTCAACGCTTGGAATGGTCAGCCTTTTTACGTGTTTAGCCATTCCAACAAGTGCATCGTTGTATCTCATTGTGGCTTTGAATTGGCATTTCCCTGATTACGAATGATAATAAGCATCGTTTCGCGTTCTCATTTGCCATCCCTGTACCTTCTTTGAGGAAGCATCTGTTCGACTCTTTTGCCCATTTTTATTAACAAGTCAGGTTCTTTGTTTTCTTATTGAGTTTTGAGTCTTATTATATATTCTAGATGCAAGTCCTTTAGCAGATATATGATGCCCAAATATTTTTTTCCAGACCGTTGTTCTCTTTTTATTCTCATAACAATGGCTTTTGGGAAAAGATTTCAATTAGCCATAATCAAGCCTTGGATAAACCTCTTTGGCTGTGATACTGCACTGCACAAAACTTACAATGTCTTTTGAAGTTTTTAACTTGGTTAAGTCTAATTTATCAAATGTGATTTTATCAATTTTGTTTTTGGTGATGTATCTAAGAAATCTTGGCCTAATCTAAGGTCACAAAGATTTTCTCTTTTGCTTCCCTCTAAAAAATTTATAGTTTTCAAAAAAAATTTATAGTTTTAGGTTTTATATGTAAATCTTTGATCCATTTGAGTTAATTTTTGTATACAGTACAAGGTATAAATCCAAGGTTTTGGTTTTTTGGTCTTTTTTTTTTTTTTACATATGGATATCTAGTTGTTCCAGCCTTTGTTAAAAAGTTATCTTTTCTTTGCACCTTTGTCAAAAATCAGTTGTGCATATATGTGTGGATATATTTATGGACACTTTATTCAGGCTCTTTATTTTGTTTCATTGATCTCTTTGTCTTTATGCCAATATCATGCTGTTTTTATTAGTCAGTTTATAAGCCTGGCAATCAGGTAGTGTGAGCCCTCCAACTTTTTTCCTCTCTTTTAAAATTGTTTTGGCTATTCTGGGCCCTGTGCATTTTAGTATGAGTTTTACAATCAACATATAAATTTCTACCAAAAGGCCTACTGGGAATTTGACTGGGACCATATTGCATCTACATATTAATATGGGGAAGACTGAAAACACTGATTCTCTGATTTTTTTTTTTTTTTTAGGTATTCTTTAATTTCTCTCAGCAATATATTATAGTTTCAGGGTACAGGACTTTCACAACTTTATCCTCAAGTATTTTATACCTTTTGATGCTACCGTGATTTTTTTTCATTTCAGTTTCCAATTATCTGTTACTAGTATGTAAAATACATTGGATTTTTGCAGAGTGATCTTGAGTCCTGCAATTTTGCAAAACTTACTACTTTTAGTAGCTTTTTTGTAGATTTTATTAGGTTTTTTAACATAGATGATCATGTTGTGTGTAAACAACATTTACTTTCTACTTTCTAATCTGGGTACCTCATTTATTGCCTGATGACACTGCTAAGATCTCCAGTATAATGCTAGATAGAAGTGGCAAGAATAAGCATCCTCTGTCTTGTCCCCGATCTTAGTGGAAAAGCATTTGATCTTTCAAAATTAAGTATGATGTTAGCTATAGAGATATTGTCAATGTTCTTAATCAGGTTAAGGAAGTTACTTCCCTTACTAGAATAGTTTTCTGAGAGTTTTTATCAAGAATGGATGTTAGATTTTGTTAATTTTTTTTCTGTATTTATTGAGGTAATAATAGGTTTTCTCTTTTTTTAGTTTGTTAATGTAGTGAATCACATTGATTTTTGAACGTGAAACCAGCCCTGCATTTCTGGGGAAAACCCTACTTGATCATAATATATTATCCTTTCAGTTTGTTCCTGGATTCAGTCCATGTTCATAAGGGACCACTGGACTACAGTTCTTTTTCCTTGTGATGTCTTTGTCTGCTTTTGTTATCGGGGTGACACTGGCTTCATAGAATCAACTGGGAAGTATTCCCTGCCCATCCTTAAAACATTTGGAAAAATTTGTAGAATTGGTTTTATGTATTTCTTAAATGTTTTGTAGAATTCATTCATGCAAGAAGGTTTTTATAACTTACAAATTCAATTTCTTTAATAGATAAAGGGTTATTCAGGCTAACAATTTCTGCTCGAGTAAGCTTCGGTAATTTGTGTCCTTCGAGGAATGTGTCCAGTTTATCTAAGTTGTTGAATTCATTGGCAGCAGGCTGTTCATGATATGCCCTTATTATCCTTTTCTTACCTGGAGAATCTTCAGTGACGTCACCTATTATTCCTGGTAGTGGAAATTTGTGTCTTCTCTCTCTGCTTCCTGATAGGTCTGACTAGAGGCTGATCATTCTTTCTGATCTTTTCAAAGAATCAACTTTTGGTTTCATTGATTCTCTGTTTTTCTCTATTCTGTTTCGTCAGTTTTCACTTTGCTCTTTATTGTTTCCTTTCTCAGCGTATTTGGGTTTCATTTGCTCTCCCTTTCTAGTGTCTTAAGGTAGGGGCTGTGGTCACTGATTTGAGACGTTTGCTTTTTTCTAAGACAGTCATTTAGTGCTATAAGTGTCGCCAAAAGTGCAGTGTTAGCAGCATCCCACAAATTCTAACATTGTATTTTCATTTGATTCTGTTCAAAATGGCTTCTAGTTCCATTTTTCTTTCTTTCTTTCTTTTTGATCCATGGGTTACTTAGAAGTATGTTGTTTAGTTCCCACACATTTGAGGATTTTACAAAGATCTTTCTGTTATTGATTTATAATTTAATTCCTTTGCGATTTGAGAAGTTATTTCATCTGAAATGAATTGTTTTAAATTTGCCGGTATGTGTTTTATGGCTCAGAATATGGTCTATCTTGGTAAACATGCCATGTACACTTGAAAATTATATATTTTGCTGTTGTTGGGAGGAGCAAAAGTTGGGTCAAGTTGCTTGATAGGGTTGTTCAAGTACTCTATGTTCGCCCTGATTTTCTATCATCCTATCAATCTTTGAGTGAGGGTTATTGAAATTTCCAACAATTGTGGATTTTTCTATTTCTCATCTTAGTTTTCAAAGTGCTTACTATATATATTTTCAAGCTTTATTATTAGGTACATAAACATTTAGGATTATGTCATGTTGATTAATTGACCTCTTTATCATCATGAAATGATCTTCTTTATCTTTGGTAATATTCTTTGCTCTGAAATATACTTTTTGATATTAGTATAGCCACTCCAGCTTCCTTTGGACTACTGGTTATCATGGTACATTTTTTCCCATCCATTCACTTTTAACCTATTTGTGTCTTTATAGTTAAAGTGTGTTTCTTATATACAGCATACAGTAGGGGTTTGCTTTTTGATGCAATCTGGAAATCCCTGCCTTTTAATTGGGCATTTAGACTCTGACATTTAATGTGTTTGATATGGTTAGGTTTAAGTCCATCATCTAGCTATTTGTTTTCTAATTTCATCCAGCTATTCTTTATTCTTCGTTTCTTTTTGCTGCCTTTTGATTAAATATTTGATGATTCCACTTCTTATAATACCTTTGTTGACTTATTAGCTATAATTCTTTACTCTGTTGCTTTAGTAGTTGATTTGGAGTTTATAGAATACATGTTTCATTTCTCACACTCTGCCTTCGAGTGATATCATACCACTTCATCACTTCATGTATAGGGTAAGAACCTTGTAATAGTATACTTCCATTTCCCCACTCACAACACTTGTGCTATTGTTATACTTTTACTTTTATATATATTATAAGTCCCACATTACATTGTAATTATTTTCATGTTAAAAGTAAATTATCTTTAAGAGAATTTTAATTAATATGAAAAAACCTTATTTACCGTGCAGTTACCATTTCTAGTGCTTTTTATTACTTTCTATGGACTCATAACTCCATCTGGTATCATTTTTCTTGTGTCTGATCATCAACTTCCTTTAGCATTGCTTTTAGTGTGGTATGCCAATGATAAATTCCCTGTTTTATGTTTACGAAAAAGTGTTTCACCCTTGTTTTTGAGTGATATTTTTGCTGAAATATAAATTCTAGGTTGGGAGGCTTTTCTTTTAGAACTTCAGAGGTGTTGTTCCACTGTCTTCTCACTTGTACAGTTTCTGATGAAAAATCTGCTGTTATCTTCATCTTTGTTCCTTTGTACATAATATTTTCCTCCTCCTGCTGTTTTTTAGAGGTTTTCTTTATCAATAGTTTTGAGCACTGAGATTATGATATACCTTTATATCATTTTCTTCATGTTTCTTGTCCTTGGGGCTCATTGAGCTTCTTAAATCTGTAGCTTTATATTCATCACTATTTGTAGAACATACTATATAAGTTTTCAATCTTTTAAAATGTATTGACACTTGTTTTATGGTCCAGCATATAGTCTATCCTGCTGAACATCCCATGGGCATTTGGAAAAAATAAGTATTCTACAGTTGGTGGTGTCAAAGTGCTTGATAATCTTTCCAGATCTTTAATATCAATACTATGTTTGTTCTAATAATTCTATTGGTTGCCAAACTCATAAAAACTAAGATTTTGTATACTTGTCTATTTCTCCATTTAGTCAGTTTTTGCTTCATGTATTTTGAAGCTCTGTTATTACATATATTCATATTTATTGTTCTATGTGATAAAACTATTTATCATTATTTTGTCATCCAGATAAATTGGACCTACTTTTTGTTATGAAGTGTGCTTCTTTCTGAAAATAATATAGCCACTCCAGCTTTCTTCTGATTAGTGCTTTTGCATAATATATCTCTTTTTACTTTCAACCTGTGTCTTTCTGTTTAAAGTATTCCTTAAAGACAGCAGGTAATTAGCTCTTGTTCTTTTAACCAATCTGAGAATCTCTGCCTTTTAATTAAATGTTTAGTTTATTTACATTGAACATTATTTTAACATGGCTGCCTTTAGGATGGTCATTTTTTAATTTACTTCCTATTTTTCTGTTCCCTTTTTCTCTGGTTCTCTCTTTGTCTTCTTTGGGGTTAATCTTTTTTTTTTTTTTTTGTATTCCATTTTAATTACTTTATTGGGTATTTCCTCTTTTTAACATTTTATTTTAAAATTTTTCAAACATACTAAAAGATGAAAAAGTTTTACAGTGCACCCCCATATACCCACCATTAGCATTTTCTATAGCTCAAAAAAAGGCAAGACCTCAGTTGGTCAACTCATCTTCTTTACTGGGTGCCTCATCTCTGGATTTAAATAGGGCAGAGGCAAATGCATTTGAAGAATTGGATCAATAGAAATGTAATTCCCAGAACATGGAAGTGAAAGTCTCCTCTTTACATATTTACCAGGCCTTACTGTGAGAGGGAACAGGACAATCTGGGCCTGTGTCCACAGGGAGTGAGCTGGACGTGGCCAGTGACTGGATGCTGTGTCCTCATGAGGAGGGAACTGGCTGTGCTGTACCCAGGGAAGAAAAGAGGAGGTTAGAAAGAGGCATTTCCAAGTCATAGCCTTACAGCCTCATGGTGGTAGAGTGGTGGGTCGGGGCAAGCTGTCCGTGGGAGAGGCCGGGTGCTAAATGGATGCTCTAGGGAAACAAATGTAGCGTTAATAAAAGGAAAAACTAGGCCGGGCGCGGTGGCTCACGCCTGTAATCCTAGCACTCTGGGAGACCGAGGAGGCGGGTGGATCGCTCAAGGTCAGGAGTTCGAGACCAGCCTGCTCTGAGCAAGAGTGAGACCACCCCCCCCCCCCCCCCCCGTCTCTACTAAAAAAATAGAAAGAAATTATCCGGCCAACTAAAATATATATAGAAAAAATTAGCCGGGCATGGTGGCGCATGCCTGTAGTCCCAGCTACTCGGGGGGCTGAGGCGGTAAGATTGCTTAAGCCCAGGAGTTTGAGGTTGCTGTGAGCTAGGCTGACGCCATGGCACTCACTCTAGCCCGGGCAACAAAGCGAGACTCTGTCTCAAAAAAAAAAAATAAATAAATAAAAATAAAAAAATAAAATAAAAGGAAGAACTAACAGGAAAAGGTGCCCCAAATGAGCAAGGCTTCTTCAGTAGATAGTGAACTTCCAATCGCTAGAGGTATGCAAGCATCCACTCATTAACAAATATTTACTGAGCCTTTAAGGGCCAGACACTGGGCTAGGCACTGCAGATAGAGCGGTGAACAAAACAGATGGGGGTTCTTGTCCTCATGGGGGAGGTTAATGTTAAATAATCCCACAAGTAAATATGTAACTGTCCATTGTGATTGACACAGGAGACTTGCTCTGGCAGGAACTGGAGAACAGAATTAAACATCTCCTAACTCTGAGACTAAACAATACAGAATCACAGGATGCTCTATATAAGTGATGGCTTTTATCATTGTATTAATATTATTATTAACGTTATTATTAGTTCTATTATTGATTCATTTCACATTTCCTGGACACCAACCTTGGGCTGTGCAAGGAGACAAAGTTGCAAGAGATGGGACCTTTGTCCTCCCAGTAAAAGGACCGTCCAGTAAACAGACTGTTCAGTGCAGTGTGGAAGTGCTGTAATTAACAACCAGGAGCCCGGGGAGGCACTGCCTGCCTAGGAAACTGTAAGGGAAGTTCTGGGGGTGGGGGGACAGAGACAGTGGGAGTGATGGAAAGGAGAAAAACTGCTAGTGTCAATTCCCCTCACACCACCCTTCGGATCTCCAGGAAGCTTGACAAATGTGAGGCATCCCCTCCTCGCTCCAACCCCTTCCCCCTCTCCCTGCTCCTCCACTCCCCACTCGGTGAGGGCTCAGCTCAGCTGGGCCCCTTAGCCAATTAACACTCTTTGCATCTGAAAAGCTCAAATCAGCTCCTCAGAGGTGTTACAGATCAGAGTAATTAAGGTCTCTTTCTAATGCAAATCTAAACCAGAAATTGGATGTTTGTCTCCTTGGGAAATTAGGGTCCCCAGTTCTACTGGGTGCTAGTGAATCTCAGCCTGGGGAGGTGATGGCTTCAGGAACTAGAAGCCAATTTTTTGGATGCTCTCCAAAAATATTTGACTCAATTAAATCAAAATTGACTCCACTTGGCAGCGGAAACCGGATCTCAACTCTCCCTGGTCTGTCATGCGCTCAACATAAAGTCCAAACCCCTCACCCCGTCTCAAGACCCGACCTCATCTGGCCCCTGCCTTTTCCCCAGCCGCATCCCAGGCCCCTTTATTAAGTGCTTCTCACACTTTGTGATTATTTTATTCACTGGCTGCCCTTGCCCACATCATTAAGTAAATACATCCCTGTTGCTGTTCACCCTGGAGCACCATATATAAAGTTATCCAAGTGAAATACAGCTCGATTGCAAATCAGCACTTGCAATTTGCGCCCTTCAGAATAGGGCTCCTATTCAAAACTAACCCCATCTCTCCCCTCCCTGCCCGGGTGTCCAGGGCTGGCACCAGAGTCTCAGCTGCCACTGACCTCTAGTCGTACCCAGGGTTCACTCCTCTGGAGCATAACTGCTTGTCTCTTTGAGATGCTGCTTGGCCTTCTGAGTACTGTTCACAGATGGCTAATTTTTAAGTTCAAAATTAAAACATACCCTCTCAATGCAAAGAAAATTCCTCCAGACATGGAAACAAACAGACAGGGATGACATTTTATTTAACTAAGCTGTTTACTCTTCTTTTTCCTGTCTCCTCAGTTGGAATACGTGCTTCTGCAAGGCAGGGACTTGTGTCTATCTCAGTCACCGCCCTATCCACAACACCGAGAACAATGCCTGACACTTGAAGGATGTTCTAGAAATTTATTTGGAGTAAATGGATTTTCTGAAACTGCCCGTGCATAGACATGGTGCTGGCACTACAGGCACAGAGGTGGGCAAGCCCAGATCCAGCCTTCGAGTTGCTCACAACCTAGTGGGAGACCCACAGGACCAAGGACTCATTTGTTCACTAAGCACCTGGGCCTGCCTGCAGTGGAGTCACACCTTACGGTCAACACATAAGCAAATTCCATCCTATGAGTCTGGGGCAAAGAGAGGAAGCAAGAAATGACCATCTTCCCATGGCGGGCAATTCCACTCAGCTAGGTTACACCCCAAAATGGCCACAAAGTGGGAGACATGTATCGGGATTACTCCACACAGAGGGAAAAGGCTGTGCAAAAATACAACAGCATGAAGCCACAGCCAGGGTAGGCATGCAGAGAAAAGGAAGGGGGAAGAGAGAAAGTAACAGTGGAAATAATAATTACTAACAGCTCCCATTTATTGAGCAGTTACTATGTGCTGGGTAAGCATCATGCTAAATGCTTTATATGCATTTCCTGCAGTTAGTCTTCACAACAACAACCTGATGTAAAGATATTCTTATGATCCAAAACAGTTGATTGTGGCTGGATTGTGGGGAGCCTGCAGCATCTCATTAGGGAGACCTCACTTCCCCCAAGGGTACTGATTTGGGGGGACAGGAGGTGTTTAAGTGACGGGTGGTCATGGTCAGATTTGGTTCTTAGATTTGGGCTGCAGCAGGGGGGAATCTTTCCAAAACCCTCCCTTCTGCACTAGGTGAATTTACCCTCCAGTCAGTCTAAAAAACTGGCCTCCTCACAGGAGACTCTGGTGTGGGGGGCCCAGGAAAACCCGAGGCCCAGGGATGGCTTGAGCAGCTGACTGGGCCAGTGGCCAGTGCAGAGGAGACCATTCGCAGCCCTCCCCCTGTGCCAGCACTGCGAGCTCCTCCCGAGCCCCTCACTGCGCAGAGGGAAGACTGAGGCTCGGGAATGAGAAGGGGCCCACCCAGGGTCAGTGAATACACGGGAGCAGCAAACAGAGGAACTCGTGCAAGTTCCAGAAGTCACTTTCTTTTCTCCCAGTTTATTTTCTCCAGGGACTGGGGATTGGAGAGTTGCTGTCAAAGTGGCCTTCCCCTCCCCTCCCCTCACCCTCGACCGCAGCAGGACAAAGGTGAAAAAGACAATGAACACTGAGATCTTGTGTCTCCCAAAGGCCACAGTGCTGGAGACAGAACAGCAGTGACCATTTCTGGAAGATGCTGTTTGTCTTAATGATCCTAGTCCCTTTGCTCTTTAAAGTGAAATAAAAAGAACAAGAACTAAATTTCTCAGCTCTCAAAGCCCTTTCCCATGTCGCCCCTCATTGGACTCGCACAGCCACCCTGGGAATTAGGCAGCACAATGCTTGTCCTCCCAGTGCACGAAGAAGAAACTAAGGCCTAGAGAAAGCAGGGCCTGTCCAAGATCTTCCCTAAATCTGAGTTTCATAGGCCGAGGCCAGTGCCTTACGATTGCACAGACTGCCTCACTGAGCTTCTAGCTCACTCCGCCATCAACCTATCAGGGGATACTGGTCCAATCTTTCTGGGCAGCAATGCTGACAAAATGTTGTAGGAGTTTTTTACAATGTTCATATGTTTTAATCCCCTTCTGGAAGTCTAGTGTAAGAAAATTGTTTGAAAATAAGCAAAAACTGATGCAAAAGGATGCCTTCCCCACCCGGATACTTATTCTGGGAGAATTGTGGAAAACCAGACACAATGTAGTCAACGATAGAGTCCCTCCCCATGAAAGGAAATCAAGCAGCCACTAAAAATGTTATTTGTGGACAATTTTCATGACATGGCATGACATACTATTAAGAAGTAAAGCTTCATTTGAAAGTAGAGAGTATAGACATACATAGAAAAAACATGGAAGGATATTGCTAAAATATTAGCTGTTGTCCCTAGAGTTGTCGAGGTAGTTGGTGAGCGGGTGAGTGCATCTTTCCTGAACTCTTCACAAATGTGTTTATGCAACAGTCACTTGTTAAGCACCTCCCCAGTGCCCAGCCCGGTGCCCGGACTAGTGCCCAGCCTTGGGCATCCCCTGGTGACCTGTAGAGACCAATGCTGTGCCCAGGAAAGTAACTAGGCAATGGTATATTCAAGGGACAAAAGCCAGGAAGTGGCCGGTACAGGGCAACATCGGCCACGTAGCAAAATACTTACTGGTTTCATAATTGAGAAGAGTTAATGTATAAAAGGCCAAGCCACCATAATGCAGATGTTTAAATATTTTTAGAGAGGCAGATGGTGAGGGAGAAGCCCACACAGGGAGAGACCCCTGGCACACCTCTTCCCTTCTCTGTGCAGTGGGGACCAACAATGGAGGACTTAGCATCTGTGCTTCCATATTCCACTAATATTTTTGCAAGTGTTCCTCGAGGGACAAGTTTCGTCAGCCAGAAAGCAGTGGGATTTGCCTCTTAGCAGGAGCCAAGCTACACCTGGCAGCATCTCCTATCGCTCTCTACCACCCAAGAGTACAGACATGCCTCCAGCTAACCCCTTGGCTGCTGGACTCCTCAATGCCTGTAACCCTCTGAAAAGAGGTGGCCAGTGAAGAGATGCCTGGGAGAGGCAGGTGCACCCAGCTGCAGGGCTGTGAGGGCCCAGGAGGCCGTGGCCCCCCAGTCATCTTGTCAGCCAGCCAGTCACAGATCACCTGGCTTTGGGGTGATCTGCCTTGGATCTCTTCTTGGTGGGTAAGTCTTCTGGAAAGACAACATTCATTTTACACGTGCTTATGGAGTTTTTATTCCATATAACTGTAACTCTTGTTATTCTTTCTCAAAAAGTCGGGCCAAAATGAAACAAGGCCACTCCTGTTTTCTAGCCCCTGTACCTTTACTTGTGTTGTACACTCTCTCTGGAGCTCCTTTCCCCATCCGTGTGTGCCCAAACCCTCCCCTTTGGTCAAGGCCCTATTCAGATGCCCCCTCTTTCCAGATCCTCCAGCTAGGGGGGTCCTGATACTCATTTAATCAAGCAATGTTGAGCCAGGCACTGAGGCAGGCACTAAAAATACACTAAATTAAAGCTATCCTTGTCCTAAAGTGCATCAGTCTAATATACGACAAATGGGAAAAAACAAAATACAAAGAGCCCACATCATAACACCATGTCATATACGGTAACGATACACATTTATGTGCACCCAGACCTCTCATAAGAGTGGGACTGATTGGCCTCAGGGAGCAGAGAGTATAGTGAGACAATGTCTGAGCTGGGTTTTGACAGATAAGTAAGAGTTTTCTAGGCAGACAAAGGGAGAGGAGACTGGCATTCCAGGCAGGGGACACCAGGTGCAAAGGCATAGAAATGTGAACCAGCATTACGCACTTGAAGAACTACCAGTCATTTGGGGTCATTGCTAAAGTGTAAAGTGAAAAAGGAGGTGTGGAGTCACCAAGAGGAAAGTAACAGGGCCCAGATGCCAGAAGGACTTTACACCTTAAACTACAGGAGACCAGTGCTGGCGTTCAAGCAGAAGAATGAGGAATCAGGTTTTGCCATGGAAAAATCCACCCCAGTCTCAGTGGCTTAAAATAACCCTCAGCGTTTATGGTTTACACATCCGGGGTTGGCTGGGGGTTGGCTGATTTGAACTGGGCTTCGCTGCGTCCTCCAGACCGCAGGCCAGCCTGGGCGTGTCTTGCTCATGCCAATGACAGTGGCACTAGAGTGCAAAGGGAAACATGCAAGGTGTCTTGAGACCTGGGCTCAGAACTGGCATGTTGTCACTTCCAACTCATTCTGCCCACCAAAGGAAGTCACGTGGTCTAGTCCAGATTCTAGGACAGAGGGACTAATGAGGGCACCTGTGGAGTCACATGACAAAGGGCCTGGCTATAAGAAGGACTGAAGGGTTAGTTCCATCCACCAACTCTACCGCAAGTGCTGTGATTGGGTCTCTGCGTCTGGTCACTCGGTAGCAATGTGGAGTGTGGATCAGAGGGGATGAGGCAGTTTCAGAGATTCAGGCAGGAGCAAACGAGTGCCCCAGGATGGCACAACCCGCTTTTTCTCTTTCCCTCTATTCCATTTCCCGGGATTTAGCCAGATCATGCAAAGGGAAGTCTTGTCTTTAGCCCTTTGTTCAATTCTAAGAGCTCAGCTGAGCATTTGGGTGCTTGCAGCAGTGAATAAGGAGCCTTTGAAATAAGCAGATAAAGGCTAATATTCAATAAACTAGTGAACAAGAGTTTTCTTTAACTCTTTTGGAAAAGACATCTCTGAGACAAAAACAGACCTGAGCTGCAATATTGGATAAGCCCCAATGATCACAAGAAAACCTAACATAGGTAATTGACTATTGGCAAATGCAACAGAACCAAATAAAGCAAGTAATTAACAATTATTGTGTTCGAAGGTAATGGAACTACAAATCCAGGCTGCCTAGGCATTTGTCCTAGGCATTGATAAGAACAAAGTATTTGTTAGTGGGTGAGTAATCCAGGTGTGAAATTCATTTTATTAGACTAGACCTAAAAATAGACTGGAACAAGAGAGTGGAAGAGAACAGAATTCATCCCCACTTGCTCACTGGGGCACCCAGGGAAAAAACTTGAGGTACTGTTTTTTGTTTACAGAGGGGGAATTGTGGTAGGTTGTTTGCAAAAAATGACTATAGTTATTTCCCTCCCTGTATCTATGTTGCTTTTCAGATGTGACTTTGTAGCTCTTCCTATGAAAAGTGATGTCTGTTTCCTCAGCTCTTGAGTCTTTGACTAGCTGTGGCCAGTAGAATGTGGCAGAGGTGATACCATACTAATTCCAAGCCCAAGCCTCCAGAGGCCTTGCACCCTGACACTTGGTCTCTTGGAGCCCTTGTCTCTATCATGGGAACAAGCCCAGGCTAAGCATGAGAGTTAATGAGTCAGCCCAGGTGTCCCAGCCGAGACCTTAAACATGTGAGAGAGCTCAGCCAAAATCAGCCAAACCATACTGCAGTTGACCCACCGCTCACCACAGAAGCAAGAAGCATCCCAGGTGAGTCCAGAAAACCTGCCAGCTGAGCCCAACCTACAGAACACAGAATCTTGAACTAAATAAATGGTTGTTCTTCTAAGCCACTACATTTTAGAGTGATTTGGTACACATTAATAGGTAACTGATATAGCAGTATTCTGTATCAAAACAGCCAGAAATACACTGGGACTTGGAAAAATAATAACTGCTACTGATTACTGGGCACCTACTGTATACTGGGAGCCTTGTGAATCTGAAATTTTGTTAGAGACTTCACATACATCACTTTATGTCGTCTTTGAAACTCTGCAAGGTAGAGGTATTTTCATCATTTTGCAGATGAGCAGATAAGGAAACTGAGGCTGGGGAGATAGTTTAAGCAACTTGCCGGAGGTCACATAGCTACTGTATAGGATTAGATACAAACACACTCGTAGACAAGTGGGGCCTCTCAGAGGCTGAGAAAAGCCTGGGTCACTTCCAATTTTTGAGGTGCCTGGTATACTATTAATAATAAATAAAGATATGAACAATTACCAAAATTGTGATATATGGGCATGCCTTGCTTAACAACAAGGATAAGTTCTGAGAAATGTGTCCTTAGGTAATTTCATCATTGTGTGAACACCATAGAGTACACTTACACAAACCTAGATAGTGTAGCCAACTACACACCTAGGCTAGATGGTATAGCCTATGCTCCTAGGCTAAAAACCTGTATAGCATGTTACTGTACTGAATACTGTAGGCAACTGTGACACAGTGGTAAATGTTTGTGTATCCAAACATAGAAACAGTACAGTAAAAATGCAATATTATAATCTGATGGGACCACCATTGTATATTGTTTTGACCAAAACATCATTATGTGGTGCATGACTGCATTTTAAATCTTTGCATTTATCAAATGAACACTTTTAATACCAAAATAAAGGCAATGAGATATAATTGCTAATCACAAGATAATTACAGCATTTATTTTAAAAGCATATTAATGTATAATGTCCTACAAATGGTGTGGTTCAGTAATGAGATGCAAATGTTACTTTGGTGAACATTTTCTACCTTGATCTGGTCCCTCTATGACGGGACATATAACTTGCTTTGGCTGGGTGTGGTGGCTCACACCTGTCATCCCAGTGCTTTAGGAAGCTAAGGTGGGAGGATCGCTTGAGCCCAGGAATTCAAGGTCACAGTGAACTATGATCATGCCACTGCATTCTAGCCTGGGCAACAGAGAAAGAGTCTGTCTCTAAAAAATAAAAAAATTTAGAAACCTCCTTTGGAGATGCTATGGTTTGCTTTGTTTGACCCTCCAAATCTCATGTTGAAATTTGATCCCCAGTGTTGAAGGTTGGGAGGTGCTTTGGTCATCTGGGCGGATCCCTCGTGCATGGCTTGGTGCCATCCTCCCAATAATGGGTTCTTGCTCTATTAGTTCCCATGAAAGCTGGTTGCTGAAAAGAGCCTGGCACCTCCCCACCTTGCTTCCTCTTTCACTCCACGTGGTCTGCACACATTGGCTCCTCTTCATCTGCTCCCGGGCGTGGAAGCTTCCTGCAGCCCTCACTAGAAGCAGACGCTGGCACCATGTATGGCCTGCAGAACCATGAGTCAAATAATCTTCTCTTTATAAATTTCCCAGCCTCAAGTAGTCCTTTATAGCAACACAAAAGTGAACTAAAACAGGAGATACCATCAGAAGGTTAAATAGGAGGCCTTTCATGAGATCAGGCCCAGCCACAGGGCCCTCCCAGTGCTCCTCTGCCCTCAGCCCAGCTGCCAGGAGAGGCCCATGCACGGGCCCAAGGAATCCATCCCATAGCCTCAAGCAGCCCTCAGCTGAGGAACGAGCCCCCAGGGAGGGTTCTTATGGAAACCGGAGTTTCTGCTCTCCTCAGAGAACTGAGCCATTCTTGTTTTCCATCACAAAATGACTATGTTTTCTGGAATGTTTCACTCCCCTGTGTCCAGGCTTACCCAGAACAAAAGTAAGGATTTACCAGAGTCTAGACACAGAGAAGGGGATAGGAGATGCAGGACTCTGTGTGGTTCAGAGGGTTGGGAAGGCATCTCAGAGATGAGATGGGGCTGGGTCTTGAAGCATGAGTAGGAGTCTGCTGAGTGGAAATGATTATGCCAGGCAGCTGGAACAGCACTGACAACAGCATGGGGTTAAGAAAGCGGGCGACAAACATAGGAATGGTGCAGAGGCCAGTGTAGCTAGAGCCCAGGGTGGGTGGGGGAGAGTGGAGGCAGATGGGGTAGGAGGGAGGTTGGGGAAATATGGGAGAGGGTGTTATGCCCGAGAAGGCCCAGCCAGGACTCTCTCCCTTGGCAGGGAAGGGTACACCACTTGCTGCCAAAAAGGGATCTCAGCCCTGGGGCACAGCTGTGTGACAGGACTAATTCCATGAGCTCCTTGCAGTGGCTCATGCACCGTCTCCTTTGTAAAAGCCTTCGGCAGCCCCTCATCTGCCTGTAGCTCTTCTGCAAGCTACTGCAGGCCAGGTGTCCCTGGGAACCTAAACCCTGCATTTCTCCACGAATCTGTGTCACTTACAAACCAACCTGGATACCTCCTTGCTTCTAGACAACTCTAAGGTCCGATATCTATTTAGAACAGAAAACGTAATGAGGTTTTAAAGTAAAAAAGTCACAGCTTTCCTCACAATTTTATAGGCTCAGGAGTAAAGAAGGACCAAGGAGGTTGGTTTGAAGGCAGAGAAGGACTGAGGTGACATGGAATCATGTCCTGTCACTTAGAGTCATCAGGGCTCTCTGAGACCACGTGGTCCAGGGATGGCCACTGACCTCCCATCTGGTGCCCAGGGCAGACATTGTTAATCGATTGCCACACGCTCTTCAGCTGAGGCTCTACCCATCAGGCAGAGTCAGCCCATAAGTGAAAGCCAGGCGGCCATTCCTGGTGATTCCCTTTACTGCCTTTTCACAGATGAGGGAATGGAGGCACAGACAGGTTAAGGGCTTGCCCATGCAGAGCTTTCCTGGAGAGCCTCTTGTCATCTCCACGTGGCTTGTGGAAGACAAACACTCTAATGCCTCAACTGTAATCAGGGAATGACTCTAGCACGTGGGACAGGGTTTTACAAGCAAAGCCATTCTCTTCCATTTCCAGTTCAGGTTGTTATCTGACCATGCTTTAAAAAGTACATATATATATATATATATATATGTATATACATAAAATCATAAAAAAAAAAAACACATAAGTGGTTAGTAAGTTGTACCCACACAATGAAACCCTAAGGAATTCACTGATGCACCCGTGGGCCAGGCAGGGTGCTGGGCATTGAGTCTATGAGGACAAGCCCAAGGACATCTCAGGGACCCACGAGGCCAAAATGCCCGAATCTGGTATTCTGCTTAGCTAGGGGAGGTGAGGGCTGGTCTCACGGGCAGGGTCAGTTTGGCTTCCCCTTCCCGGGGCTGTCAGGGACCCAGAGCTTCCACACATGCGACCCCCCATCCCATCCTCTGCACAATCTTCTCTAGAACCCCCGACAGGTTGCTGTCCACACACCTCCAGTGACGGGGAGATCACCACCTCCCAAGGCTGCCAACTGCATCTTCAGCTGGTTCCGCCCACTACAAAGTCTTCCTTTTGCTGAAAGGGAATGAGCCTCCCCATGACATCCCCCAAACTGTCCTGCCTTTGTCCTGTGGGGAAGTAGCTTTCTGGGGACCCAGCAGAGAACGTTGAGGGGCAGGAGTGTCTGGGAGAGACAGACAAAGACGGGGGAAGGGAAGAAACTAAAACCGTCCTTTCCGATTTACGGTGCGGCCAGACCGTTTCATATTCCTGCTCATAATTCTCACTCACGTCGTGGGGAACATCATCTGCCCTGGCCTGTGCCGAGATCCTTGTAAATCCCAGCTCCTTCAGGAGACCCAAAATGCATTTTCTATGGGATCCGGTGCCAGACAGCTGGTTGCTATGGTAACAATTGGATGTAAATTTCCCGGAGCCCCCAACCAAACTATTAATCACAAAGATGAGGGCCAGGGTGGTAAATAGAGCAGGTAAGAGGTTGGCTCCTACGGTAAGGACAGGGCAGGCCACGCGCGCGCGCGCACACACAGACACACACACACTCTGAGGCACTCACTCATCCCTGCCTTGATCTTTGATGCGGATGGAGGGGCAGCTGGAGCCCGAGGGGGACGTCGCCTCCACCCTCCACTCCAAGGCTTTTGCTCCTGCTGCTTGTGGAGTCAGAGGCTGCCCAGCGGAAGCCGCACCTGGTGTCTCATCAGTGGAAAGTAAGAAGGCCCCCGGTTAGCAGGAACATCAAAGGTAAAAATGTGGAAGGCTGTAAAAAACTGTTCTGGCCGGCTTAAAAGAAGTGTTCTACTGAAGTGTGGTGATAAGAGCCAGATTAGACTGAGCACTGAGGGATAATAGAAAGATTAGAGTGGCAGGGGCCCAAATTTTAACAACAAAGTTTGCAGGGCTGTTTGGGTTTTTTTCCAAGAACTTTATCTTCCTTGCTTTAATGTTTGTATGTGGCTGTCTTAATAGGGAGTGGCATGGAAAAGCTTGTTATACATCTTCCAAGGGAACTAGATCCACCAGGAATGTGGCAGGTCCCACCCTGCAGCCTTCTGCTGCCGCAGGGGCTGGGGGTGGGCAGCTTGCTCTGATGACAGGGAGCAGTCCTGGGAGGAAACACTCCCTGTGCACACAGGATCCAGGAACGGAGCGGGTGCCTCAGGACTCCAGGTGGGGCATTCCAGCCGAGCGTGCTGGGCTTCACTGCAGCTGTGTCCCTGCTGGCCAGGCCCTGGGGTGGCAGGAGGCTCCTGGCCTGGGCAGGTGCGCTAAGGTGAGGCGACAGGGCAGGGGAGCAAGCGCACTGGAGAAGACCAGCCCTGGCTTCAGGTTCACCGTGGGATCTTGGGCACAGCCCTTCCCGTGTCTGGGCCTCAGTCTCCCACACTGTACCAGGAAGAGCCTGGGTCGACTGAGGTCAAAGTCACCATGTAACTAGGAGTGATGGGCCTCGATGCAAAGTCTAACGTGGGACCCTCTCCTGCACCCCACTGTTTCTCCTTCTAGGGGCAAGGGGGACTTAATCAAGGCTGGCATCCTTGGGCAAGGGAAGTGGGAAGCCAGGGAGAGGGACTTCCACTGAGAAAGCAACCCTGGGAGAGACCAAAGAACAGAGAGAAATGTCGCCAAGGCAGCAACAGAGGGCAGCTCAGAAGGCCCCTTTGTACTCTCTGGCTCTAAAATTTAAGTTCCGCAAGTGGGAAAAGAGGAAGGAGAGGTGAGGAGAGGATAAAAGGGGGCTGTCCACCCTGTGGGCAGGAGGCGGAGGTGGAGAGGTTGAATGAAAGCCACAAAGAGAATACGGGCAGCACCCACCTCTCTCCCCGACCACGCACACAAAGGGTGGGGCAAGTCCTCGGGAAAAGCCACCTTGCTCGCTACCTCTCGTTAAGGAAGCATCCTCAGAGAACTGTTTTCGGTTGTCAGAGCGGGGAGAGCCTTGAAGGGCCCCAGAGGGGCGATGGACTGACCGGATGTCTCGCAGCGAGCAGGTGGGAGAGGCAGGACTCGCACGCACCCGGTCTCCTGCCCCCAGACCCATGCAGTTTCCACTGCCCCATGGCCGAGTGTCCTTGCACCGTCTTCCTGGCCCTTTCCTGTAATCCCTGCACATGCTGCAGTGAGAATGGCAGAGGGGGATCCTGCAGGGATTGGTAATTTTTCACCATGGGTGGCACTGAGGCTTCCCTGCTCCCTGGAGGGGGGAAATGAAGAGTTGATTAAGTGCTCCCAACATCCCTGCCTGTGGGCCATTTAATAAGCATCTCGTCCATCTCTCAGGCATCAGAGCAGACGTTTGGTTTGCTAATCCAATTTGGCAAGCCTGTCCCAGGCTACGACCGCTAACTGCTGGGCGCCATTTCGTTTGATGTGTTGGGAATCAATACGAGCTCCCCGCACTTGCACGCACTGCTGCTGCATGAATTACTAACGAGACCCCTCCCTCGCACTGACGTTCCAGCACCACAGCTACCCCCGTGGCCCAAGAAGCTTTGAGGATCTGATAATGACCCTGTCTTTCCCCTGATTCTCTCAGCATAATTCCTGGATCTGAATAAATCAGCAAAAGCAGGTGTGGGACTGCGAAATCTTTGCTCCCAGAACTGTGATCCATGCTATGCTCTGCTTAGCAGGAGGAAGTCTATAAGAAGGAGGAGCCACAAGAGAGCATCTCAGCATCTTTCATTAAAATGAACAACAATGACATCATCATTTTGTTATGTGAGTTCCCTTATTTGGATACAGAATTAGTGCTTGGTGCATATGTTTCTTTCAACCAACAAGAGCTCTGTGAGTTACTGGATTTCTCTTTGTCTTGGCCACCAGGAAGCTCAGATCTAAATGCAAGTCCATGGAGCAGGATGAAGTTACATGATTGAGTAAAGAAATGGTCCTTGTGTTAGTTTCTTCTTGCTGCTGTAACAAATTACCACAGAGTAACTTAAAAAAAACCCAAATTTTCTATGTTATAGCTCTGGGGTCAGACATCCAAAGAGTGGATCTCACCAGGCTAAAATCAAGGTGTCAGCAGGGCTGAGTCCCTTTCTGGAGGCTGTAGGGGAGAATCCATTTTTGTGCCTTTTCTGGCTTCTGGAGGCTGCCCACACTCCTTGGCTCGTGGTTCCCTTCCATTTTCAAAGCCAGCAATGGCCAGGTGAGTCTTTCTTGTGTCACATCATGCTGACACTCCTCTGCTCTTACAAGGACCCTGGTGATTACCCCAGGCCCACTCAGGTGATCCAGGGTACTCTCCCCATCTCAAGGCCAGCTGATTAGCAACCTTCATTCTCCTTTGCCATGTGACATAGCATATTCACAGGTTCTGGGGCTTGGGATAGCTTCTCACAGTGCTTAACTGCTGGGGACTTGGAGAACCTGAGAAAAATCAGGGCTTTGCTTCTAGAAAACTACACATGCAAAATTTTGGCACATAATCTCAGGGGATTCCCAGGCATCCATGCAAGGACCCCAGTTACAAACCCTTGAACTAAAAGGATAATGTGGGTCTTCTACCCTTGATGACAGTTGCCATAGATGTATTAGTCGTGCACACCCACACACACATGCATGTACTCACGTGCTCATAAATACACATGTGCACACAGGCATGCACACTTGCACGGGTACACATACACACAGACATATACATGCCACACAATTTTCCTGCAGAAATAGCAAGACTTTCTTTGGCTTCTCTGTGTGAGAAGCAGCCAGGAAGGCACATGAAAAGCGGAGTCTTCCCTGCTTCTGCCTCTCCACCCAGCTCGTTTTTCCCCTAGCCTGGCCCTCTGGAGTCTGTGGCCACTCTGGGCCTGCCACTCTGCCTGACTGATCTTCAGCAGTGGTCCCTGGTAGATCTGACCGTGGAGAGTGAGGACAGCCCCTGGCTGGCACATACCCTGTTGTTTGTTTCTCTGCAGCATGTTCAGCTTGCAAAGGAGCTTGAGGTGCTACTCTGCACTTTCGTTTTCTGAGTGGTATCCTTTCAGGGTCCCTGGCTCTCATGTCTGTGAGCCAGAGACGCAGTCTACAGAGGCTGGTCACAAGAAGACAAGCGGTCAGCTGCATCATGCACCCAGATGTACAAGAACACTCACTCTTGGCTATGCCATGAGCACACGTTTACACACACACAGGGATCTATGTCTGACAAGGCTGCCTATCAAGACACCCAAGAAATCCACCCCCCCAACACACATGCATCTCTAGAATGGCAGGTCCCAAAACAGAGGAAGTCACAAGGGGAAATGGTGTGTATTTTCCTTCCTTGGCAGGAAATATACACACCATGGCCCCATCCAACCTCTCGCACATTCCCCCCCTCGCCCCCACTGTCCCAGGCTAGCCTGAGCCCCACTTCTTCCCCCAGAGCTCCCGGCCTCCGGATAGGTTGTCACTCACCACTCACTTGCTGGAGCCCCACTGCTTGATAGGGTGGTGGATGCTCCAAGTCCCAAGGGTAGAGGGGAGCAGGCTGAGATCACCGTGTTCTAGCTTCAGGTGAAGTATCCAAAAAACTGTCATGTGTCTGAGCCTACAAAAGGCAATCTCTTGCTGCCATATTGCCAATAACTGATTATGTAAAGAGAATATAACTCTCCTTCCCAGCCTTGAGTCATGTGCCAAAAAAAATCTCCTTCCCTTTATTACAGTAACTTTGAGGCCAGGCACAGTGGCTCATGCCCGTAATCCCAGAATTTGGGAGGCCGAGGTGCGAGTATCGCTTGAAGCCAGGAGTTCAAGACCAGCCTGGGCAACATAACGCGACCCTGTCTCTACAAAAGAAATAGAAAAAAAAGAAAAAAAGAAAGGGGCAGGGTGAGGGGAGGGGAACTAACTGAGGCCCCCAGAGCTGGATCCACATGGTTAGTGCAGGTTCTGGTGGGGCCTTCATCTTCCCAGAGAAAAACAACACTCTCTGATTGTTGAGGAATGCACCAAATCCTTCTGGCAGCTCTTCAGGGGACAATGATCTATGACCAGTTGACGCCAAGGCCCCTCCACACCTAGGTGGAGGAGTATCAGGGAGGCAGGTGGCACCTGGCCTTCCTCCCCTCCTCACTGCACCACTCGTGCCAGTTAGCCGTGACAGCCATCGGGCCCAAGCATGAGGACATGCTTCAGGTGGCATGGCTTGGGGAGCACTGAGGAGCCACCTAGGGCTGGCAGGGGCACGGCAGCTCTGGCTGGGAGTGACAGAGAGGGAAACGGAGGCTCTCAGCTCAAGGAGGAGGAGGCCTGGCAGGGAGGACCTGGATGTGGGGGGAGGGCGAGGAGGCTGAGAGAAGGTCAGAGCAGGGAGGCAAGGGCAGAGTGGCAGAGACTACTCATAGCCAATCTGAGGATTACTCCCCTGCTTGCTGGCTCTCCAGGAGTCGACAGTGTGCCCAGGCTCCACCACAGCCAGCAGCAGCCACACAGTCAGGGCCAATGAGATGTGAGCAGAAGTCACTTGAGGGAGTTTCCAGAAAGTCTTTTTAGTATTGTCTGTCCTTAGACTCTGCTCTGGGCTTCCTGCTTTAGAGGGCCTCAAATATCACACACACACACACACACACACACACACACACGGCTATGGTCTCGCTATGTCTCCCAAAGTTCATGTGCTGGGAACTTAATCCCCAGTGCAACGCCGTTGAGAGGGTGGCTGTTTAAGAACTGATTAGGTCCCGAGGGCTCTGCCTTCCTCAACATATACCTGCTGTTATCATGGGAGCAGGTTAGTTATTGGGGGAGTGAGTTCCTGATAAGAGGCTGAGCTGGGCCCCCCTTCCCTGCCTTGCTCACACTCTCCCCATATGCCTTCCACCACGTTACCAGATGCGCCCCTCCACCTTGGACTTACCAGCCTCCAGAACGGCAAGGAATAAATTCCTTTTGTTTATAAATCACCTGGGCTCAAGTATTTTGTTATAACTGCACAAAATGGACTAAGACACACACACACACACACACACACACACGCACACAAATATTTCATAACAAACACAAAGGTGGTCTCTACCGTTAGGGATCAGGCCCTCAACACCGACACGGTGCAATCGTACCTTCAACACCCGTTCTTCTTACTAACACCTTTCAGGCCCCAGGAATACCCACTTCCACAGCTCTTGCCCTTTGCTGTGTCCTTGAAATGCACCGAGTCTGGACATTGTGGGTCCTTGACCCTGATGACACTGGAGATGAATGCTGCTCGGAGAGTAGGAAAGATTTGAATGGCACAAGAGCTTAGGTAATACAAAAACATAAGTCGTCTTGTTATTTCCTTCCCGGCAGATATCACGAGTCTGATATTCCTACACAATAAAGCAGCAGTTCCCAGTAATGCCAAGTGTCCATGTTCTTGCCTCTCTTCAAGTTCCAACCCACTGTTCTGGAAGCCTTCACCGATAACAGGGCATTCACAGCAGTTGCACGTGGCGCTGAAGAACACGTGCCATGTTCAACAATTCATATTCCTCTCAAATTTGTATACATGTAGGTCTAAACAGAATATGCATGAAGCACGATATGACACCTTTACGTTGGCAATTACATGGATGTTGAATAGTAGACCGTCAAGTTTTATTTTCATGGAAATGTTTACCAAGATTTCACTAAATTTTTAAAAATTAAGTAAAATTTAGCTTTATTTAACTAGTGTTGCTATGCATGAATTATAATTAGTATTTTACCTTTTAATTGGTTAAATAATTATGACTTTCAAGAGAAAAATAACTTCTCTGGAAAATGTATATGGGTAATAATTTTAATTATTTGATTCTATGTTCACTTTAACTTATACTTCTTGATGAAAATATTAAATATATTCAAATTCTGTATATTTTGGCTATAATTACATTTTGGTTTGAATCCTTTAGATTGGGGGTTGGCAACTTTTTCTTAAAGGGCTGGAGAGTAAATGTTTTAGGCTTGTTGGCCAGATAGTCTCTGTCACAACTACTCAACCCTCTCACTGTAATAGGAAAACAGCCATGGAGAGTATGTAAAAGAATGAGCATGGTTGTGTTCCAATAAAACTTTATTTACAAAAATAAGTGGCTGGACTGCATGCTATACTTTGCCAATCCCTGCTCTAGAGCATTACTGTCAATAGAAGACAAATTATGAAAATCTTGATAATAACATAATTATTAAATTTTGCCGAGATGATAGAGAGAAAAATAAATCGTATGGAATAAATATATAATGACTTATGAATTATGTATACCTTGGTTTTATTACTCATTCAGACATTGCCAGCTCATCAACAGAATACCCAGATATATTCAGTCATAATTACATTCAATTGTCTGGGTGCTTTGTTGATTTTCAATCATATAAAAATTATAGCTTGACGTGCATTTTTGCCTTTGTCATTTTGTGGGTATATTTGACAAGGCAGAAAGATAAACATATTTTATTTAATAGTCTGTTGGCTTGACTCATAACTTTTAAATACATAAACATATGGTGGCTGGGCCTGCCTTTGTTCCCTCATCCTGGGCTCTGCAAATGTCAGGGGCAGCCTGAGCCCTTGAGGAGAGACAGGCTTGGCTGACTTCCCCTTTCACCTTTTTGCCTTTCCCCACTTCCTCCTTCCTCCTCCCTGGAACATGGACGTGACAGTCAGAGTTTGGCTACCATCCTGTGACCATGAGGAAGGGCCACGTGAATGGCAGAAACTTAGGCCTGACCACCACCCCAGCCCCTGCACTGATCCACCAAACCCAATTCAGAACCCACTCACCCCCAGCCCCTCACCATGTAAGGAACATGAATCACTATTTGGTTAAATTACCATTATTTGGATTTTCTGTTACAAGCAGTGCTGATGAACACAAATTCCTAGACACAGATTCCAACAGGGCGGTAGGGGTGCAGCTCTCACGCCACAGCTCTTCTGATCCCTCCATCCCAGCCCCCATCCCTCCACATTCATTCATTCATCCCGTAAGCATTCACAAGCACCTGTTCTGTTCCAGGGCGCGGGATAGTGCTGGGATAGTGCCGTGAGGAACTGGAGAGAATATGGGGAGGGATCGTCATAAGGAGACACCGCCTCGTGACAGAGACAAGTACAGGAACAATGACAGTGGATCCTTGCCTCACCTACAGTATTAGTTAAGACACAAGTCCAGACACGTTATCAGAAACGCAGATGACCAGGGGCCTGAACAAAAGAGAAGTTAATGTTTCTTACATGTGAAAGGCTCAGCTGCTATGGTGGCTCTGGCTGTGAAGTTGTCAGGGGCCCGGTCTTCTTTCTTGTAGCTCTGCCTCACTGGGCTTCCTTTGCCCACCTGTTCTAAGATGCCTCACCACGCGTCCACATTCCAGCCAGCAGGAAGAGGCAGGGGAGAACATGCCCCTTGCCTTTGGGGGCACGACCCCCCAGGTGCACGCATCTCACCCATCCCCCACCCCGTTCCATCGGGTAGAACTTAACTGTGCAGCCACAAGTAGCTCCAGGGACATGTGGGAAATGTAGTCTTTCCCCTGGGCAGCCATGTGCTCAGAAAAATACTCAAGCTTCCATTACTGCACAAGAAAGAAAAACCAGCCATGTCTACCACCCTTTCTAAAATATTCCTGAATCATCAAAGCAATGAACTCAGACGTGTGGGTTCCTGACTTCTGGAATCACATTCCTAACAAGACACTGGTATTCCCTGCACTCACCCCCACCCCATACAAGTTAACTGAAGATTTCACTAAAGTCTTATCGTTGTTGATTACACACGTGTGCACATACACACAAAAGAAACAAAAATAAAGCTTTTATCACTTCAGTAGAGTCCCCCTAGGTGGTGGGAATTGAGATTCCCAAACCTTGGTGGGAACTGGATGCCGGGTAGTCGGCCAGGTTCACTCACTAGCTACGAATCTTGGTTCCGCAAGCTGGCCTCACAGCCCAGGATTCCGATCCACGGCCTTTCGGGTCTTCAGAAAGAGCTGAAAGTGTGTGTTTATTATGCCTGGGAACACACTGATCCTTTGAACTGGGGTGAGGGTTATCACAGGCGTCTGAGTGAAGCAGTCCATTTTGATGTGGCTATTTTCATTCAAAGGACATGTTAACGTGGTACTTTTCACCCGGGTCATTTTGGGCTGTATCAAAATGTAAAAACTGTTTTGTGTGCAAGCCACCCTGAATCCAACCCTGCTTCCCAGCCTCAATCCACTGCCTGCTCTAGTCTCTCCTCACATTGTCATTCAACCGCAAAATTTATGGCCATAGTAAATTGCCCGCAGTAAATGGGTCCTGGTAAAATATCCGTAAATCCACCATTCTTCTCCCAAGAGAGATTTAATAAAAATGAACTCAGATAAAAACACTCATTAAGAATTGAAACAAAGATTGATGGACAGTGTTTAATTTATAATTAATACATGAGGAAGTTATGGTCTCTTTCTCTAGGATATTTGAAAATATTTTACTCTCATAATTTTTGACCAGTATCAAAATTGTTCCACCAATTCTTACATTTTAATAATGCATGTGGTGGCTCTTTTCTTTGAACAAAGAGATCGCATTTGAGGTTTCTTTTGGGTTGATCCCTACACGGGCAAATTTCCAAAGGGCTTTGACTGGGTTGACACTCTTAGTGATTACCTTTCATTTTCCTTTCAGTAACTGACCTAACATGGGTGGAAATAATGAGGCTTGGTGGGCTTTATTTTTGACAACTTTGGTGGCTTTAAATAAGTGTCTTTGACCCAATTTTAAAACGGTTGCAGATTCTGAAGCATATTATCTACTAAAGCATCAAATCTAAACTCTGGGTCATTAGTTGCCACAAAAAGAATCATCTGAGTTGCCAGGAAACAATTCAAACCACTTCTGTTTGGTATTTTTAACTCTTCTCTGGCTAATGTCTTTTACAGGTTTTTTTTTTCTTCATTAAATGGAAAAAAAGATTTAATACTTAAGAAGACTGAATAGGTGGCATCTAATGTGTCCTGCTCCAAATCCGTCAACACAAGCAGCTCGGTTTCCTCATCTGTAAAAGGGAATAATAATGGTGCCTAACCAACTCACAGGGCTCCAGGATTCAACTAAGATATGGAAAGAGCTCAGCATGTGCCTGGCACATAATAAAGGCTCATTAAATGATGGCTACTGTCACATCGTTGTTATTCTACAGGGCAAAGTTAAATCATAAATGTTTTGCTCCCTCAAAGAGGTACCAGTAAATACTGGCATGGTCTCAGAGCATGTCCCCACAAATGACCAAGGGGAAAATCGTGACTATACAGTGGAGAACGTTGGCGGACAACAACTCAACCAGGTGATTTAATAAATCAACAACAGTGTGACGGGCTGACATTGTGGACTTCCTGATACGGTGCATGGAAAGGGCCTGGCACCATTTTTGTGCAGTTCCTGCCAAGAAAGCATGGCTTGGGTCTAGACACGAAGAAACATCCAAAAGATCCAGAGTGAGGAACCTGCCCCAGAATGAAAAGCCTGTCCCCTTTAAAACTGCAAAGGACATGAAAGAGCAGGAAAGCCTGGGGAACTGCTCCAAATTGAAGGAGAATAGAGACATGCTTAGTAACGCAATGCATCATGCTGGACTGAATCCCGGACCAGAGCGAAAACAGAGACTTTGCTGGGACAGCTGGCAACAGCAAGAGCTCTTTGTACTGCTGGTCTTGTAACTTTTCGCTAAATTTGAAATTATTTCAAAATGCATTATTATTAGAAGGTGTCCGTATATTTCTCCACGCCTTGAGGGAGGCAATGGGTTCCAAACTGGAGCCACAATCACTCCATTTTAGCTGAAACTGCCTACCTGCTTTAAGGGGGTGGACAGCAGCCTGAAAGTATGTAATTGCTTTCGCCTGGGGCCCCAGGTAGCATGAGGTCATCAGGCGAATAGCAACACGTGAGTGAGAGCACTTCCACTTCTGCCCAGGAAGGATTAACTGCTACAGACAGTGCCCTCCTGACACAAACAACTGAAAACCAAACCAAACGTGTAAAACAATCTCTTACAGATGTTGGACATAGGAGATGTACAGGTCTGAGATTCCAGGAAAAAACACAAGAAAGGGCCACAGCTGTCCCAGCTAACTGCCTGGAGGGAGTCTCCAGGCCACAGCACAGAGAGGGGAACCCAAACTGAGCCCAGCCGACCTGCGGAGTTGAGGGCCAGGTCGGAGTTCAGGGAGGTGGGTCACTAGACTTTGCAGGGGAGAGAGCCAGAGATCGGGGAGCTGCATAGAGCTCCAGAGAGCCCCAGCAGGCACAGCTAGAAAGCAGACCAGCGGTGGCCCACGACCGGGGCTGTGCAGAGGGGGCTGGCTATAAGCAGACACAAGGGAACTTTGGGGAGGAAAGGAAAAGTTTTATATCTTGATTTTGGTGGTGATTACAAGACTGAAAACATTTGTCAAAACCCATTGAATTGTATACTTAAAATCTTCACCTTTTATTGCATATAAATTATTTCTCAATAGAACTGTTTTAAAGAAATAGGGACTGGGCACAGTGGCTCACACCTGTAATCCCAGCACTTTGGGAGGCTGAGGCAGGAGGATCACTTGAACCCAGGAGTTCAAGACCAGCCTGGGCAACACAGCGAGACTCCGTCTCTACAAAAACATTTTTTAAAATTAGGCAGGCATGGTGGTACGTACCTGTAATCCTAGCTACTCAGGAGGATCACTTGAGCCTGGGATTTGGAGGTTGCAATGAGTTGTGGTCACACGACTGTACTCCAGTCTGGGTGGCAGAGCAAGACCCTGTCTCGTACATTCTCTCTCTCTCTCTCTCTCTCTCTCTATGTATATATATGTGTGACTAAAACCCTTCTCAAAGAATCGAGCAACACAATCACTTGTGGTCTTGAGAGGTTTAGAAGCCACACTCATGTCTGCCCTGGTGCCCTGTGACTCTCTGGCCTCGCCTTCACTGGACTACCATTTTTGCCGCTCCAGTGTTGAGCAGTCTTCTTTTCCCCTTTCCTGGTCTTTGAAGCCCCTTGATAAGCCCCCCTGGGAGTTACAGATGGAGCCTGAAGAGCTTCAAAAGCAAGTCTTGTCACCTTGAACTTCGGACTCTCTTGCCACACTCAAGAAATGGTTCACCCATGGCTGAACTTCCTCTGCTGCCACAGAATGACGTGATGTGGCTTGTTAGTCACACGAAGCATATTTGTTACCACCCCCAAATCAAATGACTTTTTTAAAGGTAAGTCTATCAAAGCAGCATAAATAGCCATCCCAAACAAACATGGCCTTTGTCCTATTGGTTTCTGTGTGGCACCTGTGCTAGGGGAACAAACACGTCTTGTGTGAACAGGTTCCTGCACTACTGCCAAAACCTGACCTGTTGCTGCGATAAATTACATTAATGCACTTACTCATACTGAGCCACCTTTACATTCCTGGAACGAAGCTGACTTGGTCATAACGTATTATTATTTTCACATACTGCCGGATTGAATGCTATTTCATTTGGGATTTCTGTCTCTATGTTCCTAAATGTGTAACCAGTTTATTGAATAGCTGAAGTCAGCAGGGTACAAATATAAAATGGTTTGGGGGATTTTGAGGGGGTATCTGGAGATACTCCCCTACTCCGGGGAGCCACACTTGGCCTGCTCACCACCCTCAAGAGAAGTGTGGAAGGAACTACTGATACACACTACAACACGGATGATCCTTAACACGTTATGCAAAGTAAAAGAAGCCAGTTACAAAGACCACACATACTGACTCCATTCATGTGGAAGTCCGGGATGGGGAAATCTATAGCAGCAGAAAGCAGATTACTGGTTGCTAAGGGCTGGGCGTCGGGGACAGAGGATAAGGGAGTGATAGCTAACGGGTACAAGGTGTCTTTTTTTTTGAGGTGATAAAAACGTTCTAAAATTAACTATGATGATCGTTGCACATATCTGTGAATATACTAAAAATCATTGAATTGTACACACTGTTAACTAGGTGGGCTGTTCGGTATGCAAATCATATCTCAATAAAGCTATTTTTTAAGAGAGAGAGAGGGAAAGAGACAGGGGGACTCCGCCAACCAATTACAGAGTGTGCAAGAAAGGCAAAGCTTGAAGGCACGACAGGCCCATGTCCTGTAGCTCTCTACGTCTGAGACGTCAGCGTTCAAAAGGACCATCTGATTCAGGCAGCAGCTGCAGTCGGGAAGGTTTGAATCCATAGGTGACGAGGCAGAAAGCCCACGGGCGTCCTCAGAAGGCAGAGGAAAGGGGTGATGAATGCTGGGCGCTTGGGCCCGAGGACACCCCCAACCCAGGCCACAGGACTCCTCTTCTTGCCCTCCCCTCTCTGGGAAGCACGCACTTGTTTGCTTCTGGTCTGGGGACAAGGGCAGGAGACAGAAAAGGACTGCCTATTTCTATAAAAAATGAAAAAGCTTGCCTGCAGTTTGCTGTGGGTAGCAAAAGGGGCTTTTCTTAGAAAAGGACTCTTTGAAGTTGTACTTTCCTCTGGATTTTTAATATTCAGAGCTGTTCTCTAGCTCTGACGGCTGCTGCAGGCCCCTGGACCAGAGCAGCTTCCCAGTACTGGGCTAGAGAACCAGAAACCACCAGAGCTGAGATTTCTTTCTTTTCTCTGCCCCTGGTTGGAATGGGGACTTGCCGGGGGACATGAGCTCCCTGGCCACCCTCGCCCTCGCCCACTCCCCTACTCGTATGGGGCAGAGGCCTGAGCCCTGCTTGGGCATTAGCTGAGGACGTCGACGGAAGAGAGTTTAGCCCAGGCCAGAGGGAGCCACTGCTGGCTGCAGTGTGAGCAGGCCAGTTAGTGACGTCTCAATGGCCAGCGGTGATCTGGGAGGTTTAGGCCTCCCCTTGGGGGTGACTCAAAGGGAGGTTTTTGCCTAAATTGTTTGATTTGTAGGGTAGACAGGGGGTGAGAAAAAAGCTCCTATGGGGCGAGTCACATTCAGTGAGGGAGAGCCACAGCTGACCCCTGATGGGAGGCCAGGCACTCAGGACAGGACCCCAGGGCAGGGTGCAGTACCCTGGGGTCTCCCACCAGCCCCTTGTTCTGCTTCTCCTCACCAAGTCCCCAGGAAGGACAGGTCCCCCAGGTCTCTCCCGTGGGGGCTACCAGGTCAAGTGCCTGCTTTATCCAGAGAGGAAATGCCAGAGAGGAGCCTGGTGACCATCTCCGTCTCAACAGCTGTGACTACAGGGATACACCCTCTCACCCTGGGGGTGGAGGGGGTGGCGTTCCTAAAGATCAGGCAGCTATAGCAGCTAACTAGCCAGGATGACAAAGGGAGAGATGGCCAAGGGAGGGAGGGAGGGAGGCTTTGCCAGCTTGAGCCGTGAGAGTGAGGGGAAGCAGATGGTTCATGGGTGAATAACCGGGTCAGAGACCCCACAACAGTGGGCTCAGCGGTCCCTCCTCAGAAACTGAAAACTCTGTGCAGGGGCTCCACTCTGGACTTGCCCAAAATGACCACGTGCCCTTGGACACCTGTAAGGAGTGAGGATACATTTCATTATCTAGAAACTTCTATTACACAGTGACCAGTGAAATATCACACACACACACACACACACACACACACACGCTGGTCCCCTACACTGCCAAGACTTGGCTAGTGTGGTTAGGCCCCGCTTTGTCCAGAACTAAGTTAAAGAGCCCCCGGATATTTGGAGCCACATGGCTAGCAAGGCTATGAGCTGTCCTTGTGCTGCACTGTCTTGTCACACAGGGCTGAGTTGGGAGCCCAGTCCCGGCACTCGGCAGCTGTGTAGACTCTGATCTGCTCTTCATCACCGGGAGCCCTGAGCTCCCTCCCCTCTTTGTAGGGTGGTTATAGGAATGGGACACTATGGAAAGCAATTGGCAATAAACAGGAGCTATTTTGTTTCAGCAAAATACTTGAGTTGCATTTCCCAATGGGAAGTCCTCCCCACCTTGCCACTCCCCAGCTCACATCCCTTGGCTTTGGGAGCAGTGAAGGGGGCTACTTTTTCTGCCCCTGAGAAAATTCCCTCCTTGTCCCCCTTCATTTTCAAGGCTCAAACCCCTAGTTCCAGCATCGCTTTACACACCTGGTATCTCCTGGGAATGAGGGGACCCCAGCTCTCACTTTGGCTCTGTCCAGTTCTGTCTGCAGCTAATGGTTCCACCGATTGCTATCCGCAGTGAGGCCAAGGTACTGGTTTCCTTGGCACAGTGGTGCTTGGTGTCCTCCCCCAGCCTCCTATGTCCCAAGACCCCTCTCAGGGGAAGATCCCAAGACCCCTCTCAGGGAAAGACCACCCATCCCTCCAAGCTGTGCGGGGCACCCGCTTTCCTGGGCCTGGCCACCTGGGCGTCTCCGGCATCTGCCCTCCTGCACTCCGCCTATTCCTCCACAGACCCCGAGAGGCCCTTCTGCACACCCCGAGGGCCGAGGGGACCTGGGCAGGCAGCCCTCCACCCTCGTCTTCCAGACACACCCCTTCAGCACGGGTGACTGGGCCCTTTCCGGCCTTCAGGACTCCTCAGATAAGGCAGGCGCTATTTTCTCTTTTCACAACTGCTGTGGGCTGCATTGTGTCCCCCAAGTTCATATGTTGGAGTCCTAACTCCAGTACCTCAGAATGTGACTGTGAGCTCATTGGGGTGGATCTAATCCTGTCTGACTGGCGTCCTCATAAGAAGAGGAGGTTAGGACACGGAGCAGCAGAGTGAAGACCACGTGAACGCGCAGAGATAGCAGGTGGCCACCGACAAGCCACGGAGAGAGGCCTCAGAAGAAACCAATCCTATCGTGACCTTGATCTCGGACTTCTAACCTTCAGAACTGTGAGAAAATACAATTTCATTGTTTAAGCCACTCTGACTGTGGTACTGCATTATGGCAGCCCCAGGAAGCTAAAACGACAACCATCCCACACCCCGCCCCAAACTCCCGGGGACACCTGCCGGGCTGTCCAAGGACTCTCCCACCACAGTGCCAGTGTCTCTGACCCCCTCCTCTTAGAGCCACGTTCCAGATTTCACAGCTCAGCCAATATCCAACCAGGAAAGGGATCTAACCCCTCCTTCCTAAAGCCCCCAAGTCTCCAGGAAGGATTAGCCTGGGGGGAGCACACCTTGTCCTCCGTCCCCTCCCCGATCGGAATTCTGCCCAGTACCTTCTCCCTCCCAGGCCTCGGGCTGGGGGTGGGGGTGGGGGACCACTAGAATGAGGAGGAGGTGCAGTCGTCTGCGCAGCCAGCTCTTCATAAATCCAGAAGCAGCTGCCTGGGCCTCTAATTCTTTTCTGCTTCCTCTCCAGGGTGTCTGTGATGGTTAATTTTATGTATCAACTTGGCTGGGCTACGGTGCCCAGATATATAGCCAAACATTATTCTCCATGTTTCTGTGAAGGTGATTTTTGGATGAGATTAACATTTAACTTAATGGACTTTGAGTAAAGTAGATTACCCTCCCTAATGTGTGTGGGCCTCGTCCAGTCCACTGAAGACCAGAATAGAATACAGACTGACCCCACCTGAGCAAGAAGGAATTCCGCCAGCAGACTGCCTTTGGACTTGAACTGCGACTCTCCCCCGAGTGTCAGCCTGCCAGCCTCACCCTGCAGTTTGGACTTACAAGCCTTCACAGTCCCATGAGCCAATTCCTTAAAATAACACTCTCTCCTTCTCTCTCTCTCTCTGTACGTGTGTGTGTATATGTGTACACACACACACACACACACACACAAACATCCTGTCCGTTCTGTTTCTCTGGAGAACACTGACTGATCCAGTGGCTTTCTTTAGATCTACTCCTTTGGGTCCCAATTACTCACTCTGAGGCAATTGGAAAAGTCCCACTCACTTCCTGTCACAAGTGAAATTGGATTATAGTCTTTTGGATATCATTCTCATTTTCAGTATCTTTACACTTATGCTACCATCAAAAAATACATTCATAAGCATTTCCCAGAAATTTATCTATTTCCTAAAGATTTAAAATAACCCACCCGTAAAACACAATTCCTTTTCTGAATGCAATTCTTTAATAACTTCCTTGGTTTCTTCAGATCTGTATTGTTTGGGGGTACATTTTACCAATTTATATTTTCTTCTATTACTCATTTTAACCATCTTTTGTATTTTTAATGCATTCTTTTCTCATTAAAAAAATTTTATGTGTCTTTATGCTCTCATTTCCTCTTTCGTATTCCCTATGTTGAATTTTTTATTTCTCTCTCTTTTTGTGATTAAACTTGTCAGAACTCCTCATCTTCCTCTTCTCTTCTATTTCTCCAAAAGCCATTAGCTGTGGCCAAGCAAGGTCAGTGTCTGTAGGCTGGGGGAGAGCCTTGCTAGCCCAGAGCAGGGTGTTGGGACCAGGTGGGGTACAAAGGCCATCCATGCAGGGGTGTTGCCAGGCATGGGGGCAGAGCCTGAGCGGGGTGAAGAGTATTGGTGCAGGGGTGGAGCATGCAACCATCGTGGGGCATCAGAGATTAAGAGGAGGTCATTCAAGAGGGGATGCCCAGTGTTGGCTGCCAGAATTATGCCGGCTGAGGAAGGCATCCATGGGACGGGGCAGACTGGTGCAGGGTGTCAAAGCTCAGGTGCAGTGAGGAGGGCGTCTGCATGAGGAAGAAGGTGTGGTTGGAGGTTGGTTACATAAAGGGGATTGATCAAATAAGTAAATATACAGTCAGCCCTCGGTATCTGCAGGTTCTACATCCATGAATTCAACCAACCAAGGCTAGAAAAATATTTGGAAAAAATTTTTAAATGACAGTACGATAAAAAATAATACAAATTTTAAAACAATACAGTATAATAACTATTTACATAGCATTTACATTGTATTAGGTATTATAAGTATTCTAGAGATGATTTAAAACTGTAGTCCCCAACTCCCAGGCCAAGGACAGGTACCGGTCCATGGCCTGTTAGGAACCAGGCACCACAGCAGGAGGTGAGCAGTGGGCAAGTGAGGGAAGCTTCATCTGTATTTACAGCCACTCTCCATCACTCACGTCACCTCCTGAGCTCCGCCTCCTCTCAGATCAGTGGTGGCATTGGATTCTCATAGGAGCATGAACCCTACTGTAAACTGCACAGTCGAGGGGTCTGGGTTGTGTGCTCCTTATGAGAATCTAATGCCTGATGATCTGAGGTGGAGCTGAGATGGTGATGCTAGTGCTGGGGAGCAGCTGCAAATACAGATTATCATTAGCAGAGAGGTTTGACTGCACGTAGACCATCATAAATCAATTGTCTGCAGACTCATATCAAAACTCTATCAGTGAGTGGCAAGTGACAATGTAATAATAATAGGAATAAAGTGCACAATAAGTGTAATGCCTTGAATCATCCCGAAACCATCCTCCCCCAACCCCCATCCATGGAAAAAATTGTCTTCCCTGAAACCAGTCCCTGGTGCCAAAATGGTTGTGGACCACTGATTTAAAGTATACAGGAGGATGGGCATAGATTATACGCAAATGTTACACTGTTTTATACAAGGGACTTGAGCATCCTTGAGGGGTTCCAGAACCAATCCCCCATAGAAACTGAGGGACAACTGTATTAAGGATAATGGGAACCATATTTCTCACTTACAGGAAGGAGAGTTACAAATATGGAAAATAAGAAAACTAGAATGAATCTAGTGGTATTGGACTAATATTGGGGCTATTGGTATGAATGCATTGATTTCAAAATAGAGAGACAGATATAGAAATATAGTTGTAAATGTATATATATTAGGGAATATATGTATACTTGTGTCTATGTGTGTTCACTGAAAGAACTGGGGAGCAGTGATACCCCAATAGCAATAAGCATGCCTAGTGCCCAGATCTTGGCTTCTAAATACCATTCTCCACTCAAAGGACAAGAGCTCCTTGGGGAAATGGCTGACTTCAGGGTGAAAAAAGGGAAAATGCAAGATAGGCTGGAGTATATTGTCATGCTAGAAAGCGAGGTAGCTCAAAGAATGATGTGGATGTGTCAAAAGGAACCTGCTTAAAGGGGCTACCAAACATCAAATCGGATACAATTTAGGCACCAAAATCAATAGTGATGGTAATAAACTGTAACTCATTGAATAAAACAGGAAACCACGAGACTATCTGGCATAAACTAATAAATTGAAAGTCTAATGAGGAATGGGACATTTATATACTTTCAAAATATCTCCCCACAAATACTCATTAATTACAAAAAGGAAAAGAGTAAAACTACAATGGAGAAGCCTGGCAAACAACACCGTAATCAAGTTACCAACACGAACATTATGAATAATGGGACAAATCAGTGTCACAATTGCCCTGAGACAGTCACAGACGAATCACTTCTGCAATAGTCCTACCTAAAATGCATAACCTGTATCCAATTGCACGGAAACATCAGACAAGCCCACATGAAAGGATATCCCACAAAATAACTGGCACATACTCTTCAAAAGTATCAAGGTCATGGGAGTCAAAGAAAGACTAAGGAAGAGCTCCAAAGTGAAGGAGACTGAAGAGACAAGAAACTGATCACTAAAGGTAACAGGTGTCTCTGAACTGATTCCTTTTACTGTAAAAGACATTATTGGTACACTTGGCAAAATGTGAATAGGATCTAAGGATTAGATGGCAACAGCGTATCGATACAAATTTCCTGATTTTGATGGGTGTGGAGGACTTACGGGGAGGGTCTGAAAGTTTCTCTCAGAGGAAGCAAACAATTCAAGAATTTTTGTCGTAAAATAAGGAACGTAACCCATTTACATTCATTGTTGTAACACATATATAGTATTGCTTTCTTGCTTCTTCCAGTATTTGCTGTTTGGTATGTGGACTGTATATTCTTTGTTTTTTTATCTTCTTCAGAGAGACAGAGAGAGAGAGAGAATGTGTGTGTACACATATTACATTTTTGTTATGTAAGTATATATTATACATTACAATGTATCTTACATTATGTTTATACATGATATATATTCTGTCCATAATTCTACAAATAGTTATTTTTACTTTCTTCAAAATTATTCTTTAACCCACATTGCTATCTAAATATCAGTCAAGAGTAAATCAATACTTCCTGAGTCCTCTTTGCCTGTTTTTGAGAATATTTCCAACTTTTCAGGTTTCGTACCCCTTTTACAATTCCTTAGACTTTTCTGTGTTTAAGAAACACTTGCACCCTGTCCTTCCACTCCATGGCTCCCCTATTCTCGGTTCACAAATTGGCTTCATCTCTTGATAGTTTTGAACACCTCTCCAAGTTCCTTGTTTAAAAAGGGCCCATATAGCCACATAACAAAAACACTTGTACCCTCTTAATTAATATTTTGAAATTAAAAAAAGAAAAAGAAAGAAAGAAAAAGGATCCAAGATGGGATGTTTTTTAAAACCTTGCATATTTGAAGATATCTTTCTTGAGACTTCAAACACTGTATATATCTTGGTTGGGTATCAAATTATTGGATGACAATCTTTTTCTCTATTCTGAAAACTCTGTAGATGCTCTTCATCAGAATTGAGGGCAACAGGAGTGTGAAGCCAGTCTGATTTCTGTTCCTTTGCAGATTTCCTCTTTATTCTGCATATATACTTGTAGGATTTAAGAAATCCTGATTCTTCAAACATTTCTGTGAGGAGTCTAGGCATGGGTCCATTTTCAGTGACTTTGGCCCTGCGCATGTCGATCTGTGAGCTGCACACACAGGAGGTGTGTGGTCCTGTCCCTCTGCTGGGTGATTGCTTCTCTCTGGTCTCACCCCTCAGACACGCCGAGGGTCTGCTTGGTGCATCTTTGTTCTCCGGTCTCTGTATCTACAGACTTTCCTCCTTCCTTTTTAATTTCTTTATCTTTTCCTGTGCATTTTTTATGAGATTTCTCAACCTTGACCTCTACTGCACTGATTTAATATTTTACAGCACCAATTCTGTTCTTTAATCTTACCAAGGGATTAATGGTGGGTTTTATTTCTGTGATTACATTTTTAGTTTCTCTTACAGCGCTTCCTTTTCTTATCAATTCTCTATTCATATAATCTATTTTTTAAAAAATCTCATTCTGTGCCTTTTTGAAGAATGTCTGTCCCTCTTCTCCTCATGGCTTTTGGTCTTTATTTCACGGGGGCTGTGTCTTCTGACACATGGAGTAGGATGTTGAGTAGGATTTCCCTGTGGACCCAGAGTTCATGCAAAGACCCAAAATGAGGACAAAGGGTTAGGTGCTCAAGTTCTAGTTCAAGGGGTGCAGCCCACGTAGACCCCATGGCTTGACCCTGTGAAGCCAACTCCTTGGGTGCCTTAGGCCACTCTTGGGGTTCCTGAGCAGGTAGCGGGCCCCGTACGACAAGGCACCGATTCCCAGCTTTCTCCCTTCCCTTGAAGCTGGCAAGGACACACTTTCCAGAGCCCAGGAAGCTTCTTTCACAGCAAAAAAAAAACCCTCTAGGACTCATCCTAGTCAACATTGTCCCCTGAGGGGAACTCAACCTTTTCACCAGCTTCAAACTACAGCCAAGGCTTCCTTCAGCTTCCTCCCCAGACTTCCTCCTTGCCTCAGCCTGGGAACAAAGACTTTGAACAAATCCACAGGATCATGCTAATTGGCAAATAACTCAGGCTCTGGTGCCCTGAGGGGGTTAGAGGCCTGTCGTGCACTGCCAGGGGAAGAGGGAAAATGAACACCTTAGCAACAGCAACTGCTCCGTACTGTAATGTATTCAAATATGTCCCCTCAAGGAGTTTGCAGGCCCTCAGGGGTACAGGAAGGTCTGAGCTGAAACAATTTCTCCTAATTGCTGAACCAGACACCCACATAGAACCCTGGGTTTGAGATTCCCATATGGAGATTGGCTCATGCTAGTTAAAGGGTCAGCTAAGACCCCACTCTACATCAAGGTCTCTCAACGTGGCTTGCTCAAAGCACTATTTCCATAAAATGTTAATAGGTATTTCTGAAAATAGGGTTTCAGTTAAAATAAATGTAAGATATGCATAGTAAACAGTGGCAGGTTTCTTTCCTGCAGGACTTCTTGGCATCCTGCATACTACTTGCCTATTATTCAGTCAATCATTCTACATACACTGAGCATCTATTGAGTGCCAAGCATTGGGAAACAGGGGAGATTTCCACATGGACTATGTCTGCAAAAAGCTCACAGTCGTGTTTTCTGACACCTTAGTTCTCAGTAGCTGCAATATCAATTGAACAGTAGCTGCCACTGAAAACCTGTTAGTAGTGGAGATGTCCCAGCCCTGCTCCAGACCTACCGAATCAGAATCTGCATTTCAACACACTCCCAACATGATTTTGTGTGTACTAAAAGCCCTGGAAGGCCGGATGTGGTGGCTCACACCTGTAATCCTAACACTCTAGGAGGTGGGAGGATTGCTTGAACTCAGGAGTTCAAGACCAGCCTGAACCAGAGCAAGACCCCGCCTCTACTAAAAATAGAAAAATTAGCCAGGCATTGTGGCATGCACCTGTTTCCCAGCTACTTGGAAGTCTGAGGCAGGAGGATCACTTGAACCCAGGAGTTTGAGGTTGCTGTGAGCTAGGCTGATGCCACTGCACTCTAGCCCTGGCAACAGAGATAGACTCTGTCTCAAAAAAAAAAAAAAAAAAAAAAAAAGGCCCTGAAACAGAGATTTAAAAAAAATAAGTGAACAAATGACAAGTGGCAAAATGAATATTAATGAGAAACAGAATCAAATTGCAAGTTCAACTACTTTTCCGTGAACATGTGGTTGTTACTACATTTTGTACACAGATAATAGAGCCATTTTTCCTGTATGTAAAACTGTTTCTGGTTCTTATTTGCATGATAGACTTAGGGGTGTTGAGATTTCCTGGTGAACTACAAAGGGTACAATGATGTCCAGACTCTCTGTCCCTGAATGGAGTGGAGGTCTCCTGCTCTAGGAAAAGGCCAAAGGCAGTCCTTGAAACTTGGGATGCCGAATCAAATGACCCCACCACCCTCCATGGCCCCAGTCAGAAACCTGGGCTCATGTCACAGTTGCCCTGCCCCTCACCCCTCAAAGTCACAAGCTCTGCTCAGGCCTCCCAAACGCTTCCCTCCCTCTTCTCCGCCTGCACTTTGAGAGGCCGGAATATATGGTTAAGGGTGGGGACTCTGGGCCTGGACCACCTGGTACAAATCTCATCCTGACTTCGTAGCTGTGTGACCTTGGTCAAGTCTCCTAACTGCTCTGTGACTCAGTTTCCGCATCCCTGAAATGGCGATAATAATAGCACTTATTGCAGAGGCCTGTGAGTCAATGGATCTGAAGCACATGAGCCATAGGAGTGTCAGCTCTTGTTACTGTCACCACAGCTACTGCCACTAGTGTCTCCTCAGGGCCATGTCCCAAACTGTTGGCTAGCAAGTGCCCAAAGTCCTAATCCCTCCACTCACCCATCCAGAAACCTCCAGTGAGTCCTTGTGAGCTACAGAGTTGGGTAGAAACTCCAAATCATCCTATTCAGTGCTCTCCATGATATGGAGTTCAACAGATGTTTAAGGAGGGAAGAAAGAAGAGGATAGAATAAAAGAATGCTGGGAAGGAAGGAAAAGATTAACCAGGGAGTTTCATCATTGTTTCTGCTCATTGGCTACTGTCCTAAATAAGTGGTCAAGTGGGAAACCAATGGTTTGGTGAAACTGGTCATCTCAGGAGAATCTGTTTCCTGTGCATTTCGAAACCTAGACTATCATTTGGGTTAATGTCAAAAGTAAGTCACCACTCTAAGGTAGGCATTTGGGGATTTTGTCTGTAACTGGCCAGGAGGACACAGCTCTGTGGATCCTGCAGGTGTTCAAGGCCATGGACTGGTCACACCATAGCTGAACAAGATCCATCTAATAGGACTTGGAGGAGACTGAGGCATCTGCAGAATTCACGTGCACTTGCTCTTCTAGGCAAATCAGAGGAACACAAAGGGAAGGGGACCAACTGCCCCAGTTTGCTCAGGACTTTCCCAGTTTGAGTGACGAAAACCCTGCATCTCAAGGAGCAAACCAGGGTCCCCCCAGGGACCCAGCATCAGTGGTCTTAGACCAGCTTTCAGGGACTCCACGTTTGCTCTGAGAAGAAATCAAAAGAACCAAAATTCTTCAGGACTGTAGTCCTAGCCGGGGTTCACAGTAGATTTTTTCCCCAGAGCTTCTGGGAAGCCAGCTGCTCCTGCTCCGTGAGGACCTTCAGTGTTGACTGACACTGGGGCAAGTGTGTTCAGCCTGGAGCGGGTTCTCAGCCCCGGCTGTTCACTAGAATCACCTGGGAAGCTTCAGCCTCCACCCACTGCACTATCCCCACCCCCTGCCCAGGCCTCTTCCCAGACCAGTTACAGCAGAATGGCCGTGGGAAGGCCCCAGGAAGCAATGTTTTACAATCTCACCAGGTGCTTCCAATGCCAAGTTTGAGAGCCAGTGATCTGGAGCAGGGGTCGGCAAACTTCTTCTGTAAAGGGCCAAAGAATGAATATTTTTGGCTTCGTGGGCCATGTGGTCTCTGTCCCAACCACCCCACTCTGCCGTCATATAGCAAAGGCAGCCACAGACGGCACATGAACACATGGCCATGGCTGTGTCCCAGTCAGAGCCAGCCTCACAGGCGTTGGACCTGTGTAGTTGTACGGGGCCCACACTTCAAAGGGCTTCTGTGCTTAGCTTAATGCTCTGCCATTGCCATCTTAACATTCTCAAAATTCTTAATTTTCACACAAAGAGTCCCATATTTCCACACTGCACTGGGCTCCACAAATTCTGTAGCCAGTCTTGGTCCCAATAATACTCAGTTTACAAAAACAGACACCGGTTCAGATTTGCCCTGTAGGCCATAGTTTGCCAACCAACTGCTCAGCTAGAGTCTAGCTCCTAAAGCACAGCCTGCTGGGAGTTGGTGGGGAAACCAGCAGCGATAGCATCGCCTGGGGGCTTGTTAGAAATACAAGATGCCTGGTCTCACCCCCCACCTGCTGAATCAGAGTCTGCAGTTTAGTAAGATCCCCAGCTGATTCCTATGCACGTTAACTGCCCAAGGAAAGGGGATCAAGAATGGGGCTGACCACAGGAATGGGGTGGGATGCATCAGGCAGCCATATTTATTAAAGGTGTCGCCTTGATGCTGTGTGTGTGTGTGCACGCATGCACACATGCACAGGCACCGACGTTTACACAGGTACATGGACATAAACAAAGACACTCCAGGTCTTAGTTTGCTTGAAACAGAGTCAAGCTAAACAAAAATGCTTTGTCCTCCACATATACGTACACACTTTCACACTCATTCATTCATTTCCACGCCACACGCGTTCTCACACGCATGCAGTGCACACATTCCCAGGCACACCTGCTCACTCACCTGCATGTACACATTGGCGTATCCTCACGAACGGACGCAGGCCTGCTCGACACACACGTCTATCCAGGCCTGAGGGCAGCGACCTCTGGGATCCCACGTGCAGTCTCCTCCTCCCCTGGGTGACAGTGATGGCGCCATGTCAACAGCGCTCACATGTGGAGGGGTTCCATGTGTGGCTACCCTGGCCAGGACCCAATGGTCTCTAGATCCTTCCATCCAGATGGCTGGGACTGTGTTAGCCTCACCCCCGTCGGCGGCAGTGCGCTCCCACAACAGCTTACAGAGAAGTAAGTCACTGCAGTACTTGCCACCCGGGCACAGGGCGGTTCTTGACTCTATCCCGTCTCCCAGGATGTGAGTCACGGGACCTTTTTTAGTTGGGAGGTGTCTTAGATCATCCCTTCCAACCTCCCCAGTGTACAGATGGGGAGACTGAGGCCCGGAGACGGATAGGGATTTCTCCCAGGCCACTCAGCAAGTCAGAGGCACAGCTGAACTTGAACCCTAACTCTAGGGCCAGGGCTCCTTCTGGCCCCCAATAGAATCCCCCTTTACCACTGGAGCCCTAATCCTACCACCTTCCTGGCAAAGCTAGGGTGGGGACACACAAGACAGTGGCTTCCAGGGCCATGAGTCCCCACTGACACGCTGGCACAGTCAAGAGGAGCCAGGGTGCTGCTGTCCAGCCTGGGAGACGCCCACACATCCCAGCCCCATCCCACTGCCCCATCTCCCCGAGGCTGGCACCTACTTCCCAGAGCTCTACCCACGGGAGGCCCCCAGATGAGTGAGCACTCCTAGGTGCCCGGGAGCTCAGGGCAGATGGGAGGAGTCAGCAGAGGGGCAGGCAGAGCAGCAGCACCTCCTTTTTGTAAAAACAAAATGTGGCTCGGTCATTCCACAAATCGTCTCCTTCGCTCCCCATCCCTGTTCTGCCTCCTGCCAGCCCCGCTGCTCTCTTTGTCTGGCACCCAGATCTGTGACAGGCACAAAGGTGCCAAGCAGAACCAGAGCTGGGCTACCATCTACATCCATCCCCCCAAAGCCCACCATTGCTACCCCACGCGGGAAGGGCAGACGAAACTTGGTGAGGGCTGGTAGGCCAGTCCTGTGAAGGGGGGAGAGGCGTCCCAGGAGGGAGCGTGGGCACACAGGCCTGAAGTGGAGACCACTCTGATCATTTAGCATGAACGGGTCAGAAATGCAGGAGTGGGGTGGCGGGGGGCAGTCAGAAGAAAAGGCGAAAGAGCCCACTGAGGCCAGAGGAGGGCAGAGCCCAGACAGGGCAGCTCGGGGCCCCAGGAGCTCGCTGGTGTCCTCAGGGTTGAACTTGGCCCCAAGTTCACGGCCACATCACAGGCCGCCAGAAACTAACAGTCTAAGGAACAGCAAGGTCTGGCCTCTCTTAAGATCAAAGGGGAAACTGAGGCCCAGGGAGAAGCAAACACTTGCCAAGGTCACGTTGCTGGAAGACCCCTAACTAAAGATCTGGTTATCAGGTCAAATCCTGCCTCATTGCTTACAAGTTGCCCCATCCCAGCTGGGGTATCAAAACAGTCTCCCGGTGACAAATGTTAAGGACACTGGGAGGGGGGCTGTTCTCTGCAGGAAACAGTCTGCTGAGAGCAGAGATGGGGGTGCTGGAGGGACCCCTGTCCACAGCTCCAGTAGGACGCCCCTCTGGCCTGCTTCCCTTTGCACCCTGAGGGAGTGACAGAGAGATGACACTGACCCTCCAGTCCCTGCAGTCTCTGTGCCTGTGGAAGCCTCTGGAGAAAGAACAAGCAGTTTTGGGTCCTGTCTGTTGCTGGGTGTATATTTGGTCAGGAGAGATAGCTCCGGAGAAAGGAAGCAATTATATTTAGTATTTACTGCCCCATACATGATTCAGTTGAGTAAGAATGTCACCTGTGCTGCAAAAATCAATTTTAATAAGGGAAATGCTTCCATATTATACTTAACAAAATTCTCAGCCTCAGGACACACAAGCATAATTAATAATGCTGCTCCGCCTTTTCCATCTCCCCACCCCCAATCCAACAGGAGGCTGCAGAGTCAAAGAATTGCCATGTTGGCAGGGACATGCCCTTGGGGAGGGGGCCCAGCGCACTGAAAACGGACACCTCCTAACATCCTGGGGTAGCACGGGCCAACGCACAGACCTGCTAGGAGCAGGTTATTCCAGAACGCAGGCACAGGGAACTGCACCAACATCTAGCCAAAGTCCTCAGCTGCCTGGTTCAGGACAGGTGTCAGCAAAGGGACCCAGCACGTAGCTTCCGCCATCGGGAACGCAGTGTTGCCATCTGTGTGGTAATGAGGGAGCTGGCCAGCTGTGCTGCTCTGTGACTCTAGGGTCTAGACCGCGGATGGCAAACTATAGCCCACAGACCAAATCAGACCCTTAACTGCTTTTGCATGGCTCCTTAACTAAGAATTGCTTTTATATTTTTAAAGTGCTGTTAAAAAAAAGAAAAGGAAAGAAAACCACAAGGAAGGCTATGTGACAGTCTGTATGTGGCCTGCAAGACATAAAACACTTACCACCTAGCCCTTTATGGAAAAAGTTTGCCAATCCCTGCTCTAGACAATGCTGGATTTGTGCTCCTGCCCCATTAGAGCTCATAGAACTTTCTGGAACTCTTGGGGATTTATTGGTAGCTTTGCGATAGTTGTTGAACTCTCCCGCTTCTGCTGTCCTGTAAGCTGCAGGTGTGCTTGCTCACCAGTGCCCTCCTAGACTCTAGCACGCAACAGATCTTCAGTTACTATTTGCTGAATGAATGAATGAATGAAGTCGGTGCTCCTTGCATCCTTGTAGCCTGCATGCAGCACCACCCAGGCTGGACACTCACTTCTGCATCACGCAGACTGTAACCATGTGCAGTCTGTAACCATGTGCAGTTTAGCCAATTAACCACCACTGAGCACTTTACTAGAACAAGGCCCCATGCTAGGCTGGTGCCCAGGCGTCACTCTGCCCACCAGGAGCTCACAGTTCAATAAAAAAGATCAGACACTGACACAAATAACCACAATACAAGATAGGCCACTACTCATGCCCCAAAAGGAAGGTAGAGAAAGTGTACCGCACACACAAAGGAAGGGGCAATTAAATCTGAGTAGGATTAACAGTCCACTAGATAAACGGGCCGCCAGGAAAAGACAGTTCACAAAAGGGAATGTGCTCTAATAAAGCAAATATATGGGCAAGTCTTCAGCCTTCCTAGTAACCAGAAAAATGCTAATAAAAATTATGAGCTATCTTTTTACGATTATTAAAAGAGTAAAAAAGTCTATTTCAAGTCATAATGCCCAGTGCTCTCGATGGTACAATGAAGTGGCGCTCTCACACACTGCTGTTGGGTTGCAGGGAGGTTGAATAACTCTTTGAAATCAATTTGGCAATAATATCAAACAACGCAAAATTGTACAAACTTTATGACCCAGTCACCCTACTTGTAAGAATTGGTCCAAAGAAAATAACTCAAGGTTTATATGCTAATACATGGGACTACTACAGTAGCAGCTATTTGGAAGCAATATAAAATCTTACTGTGGAACTTTCTGCACAAGCTACCTGGTTCTTCAAAGATCACCCATTAGTAAAATCTGACCCTGCCCCCAAGCTCCACAAGAGGAGCCTGCTCCTGAGAAAGAGGGTCAGTCTCTGTTGGGGTGGCGGTATTGTCACATGGAAAGCCCGGCATGGTCAGTGGGTGTTTTCTGCCCCATGGGCAGGAAAAGCAGGGGAAGCCACACTGCTAAGGGAGAGAGGGAAGAATGAGGCCAACACAGGCGCAGGGTGTACCTCGTGGCATCTGTACCCAGTTCCCGGAGTCCCAGGCCCAGCCACGTGTCTAACCTTGGTTTTCATGAGATGCCTCAATAGCCTCTGCACAAAGATCCTTTTTTTTTTTTTTTTTTTGCTTAAGCTCTTTTGGGTTGAGTTTCTGTCACTTACAACCATGACTAATACACAATGGAGCAGGGATAACCATTAACAATTGTGGTGCGATGAAGCAACATGGGTGAAAAGCCTTTTGACCTAGTAAGGCTAGAAAAATCAGATACGACATTACACGTGTGCTACACATATCAAAACACGTGCACAGAAAAACTGGAAAGGAATATGCTAAAACAAAAGTGTGTCAGCAGTGGGAAGTGATTGTTTCCTCTATTCCCATACTGTTGCATTGCCTTTCTTAAAACTTTAAAAAAAAAAAATTTCTACGTGAGGAGAGGAGCCACAGACCAAAACCACACGATGCTAATCGTAAGGTGCGTGTTGCCCAGAGAGAGGGCAGGTAAGGCGCCCCGGAACCGCAGGGAGGGAGATTCTTACTACTTCCAGCTGGAGAGATCAGAGAAGACATGGAAGGAAGCAGCATTTGAACTGGGCTTTCAGCAACAGGGAGCAAAGCCCACCAAGTGGGGAGGGAAACTGAGATGGGGGGAAAAGGGTAAATGGGCGTGGGAGAGCACCACATTCAGGGAGGGACAGACGCAAGAGCACAAGGTACAAAATGGAGATCGGTAGGAAATAGGCTACTTCGCCGAGGTTTCAAGCTGGCGACCTTCAGGCCACAGTGGCCCAGTTGTTTTTTATTCAGTCGACATAGTGATGACTGTTAGGTTCAGAGATGAGAGAGAGAGACACACAAAGCCTCATGTGTAGCAAAATGCCCTTTATTTGAGCATCTGAGTGCAGGTGGGTGGAAGCCGAAAAAAGCGTCCACCACAAGGGAGGGGAAAGCCTTGAGTTTTATAGAGGGTTTTTCTGGGAGAGTGAGCAACACCTGCAGAGATAGGGGAGGGGGGGTAGCTTCGTCCTTATCAGGGGAAACAGGAATGCCTGCGTCCCTGCAGCTGTCTGTGGTCCCAGTTAGATTTACAACCTTGGACTCTCCAGACTCCTGTGGCTATTGTTTCAGAGGCTTTATGATTACTATCTAAGTTTTCCATTAACCGCATTACGTCCTATACATACTTTTCGGGTTCCCACCCTAAGCAAACCTAACAGTGAAATATTTCTAAATCAGTTGCTATGCTTCTCAGCTCTAAACCTACCCCCTGTAAAATCGGCATTGTGATGCCAGCTCTGGGACCCTGTGGACATTCTGTGTGGCCACCTGGCGCTCTCATACCTCTGCCAACAGGGGGCGCTAGAGGGAGCCCACAAGGTGTAGGAGCTAGGGAATCACAGGATGCAGGTGGAGCACTTGCTTGCTTGGCGTTAACGTACAAGGTTCAATATGTACACATCCTATGATCCAGCAATCCCACTCCAGGAGCATCTTGGAGAAACTCCTCCATGTGCACTGGGAGACATGACCAACAATGTTCACAGCAGCACTATTCACAAGAGCAAAATACTGTTACAGAAGCAAACTAAGTGCCTAACAGGCAAAAGAATAGAGAAATAATGTATGGTGTTTCACAGCAGGGGAAATGGATGAACTAAGCTACAGGCATCAACGTGGATGACTTTTAGAAACAACATTGAGTGAAAAAAAGTAATTCACAAAAGACAATATACAGTATGACACTACTTTTATGAAGTTCAAATGCAAACAAAAGTAAATAATACATGGCTTTGGGGAATGTACTAAAACTATTACAAAATAGCAAGGAAATGATAAACACCAAAATGTGGGCTGAGGTCACCTTGGGCGGGGGTGAAGGGGATGGAATAGGAAGTTCACCCAGACATATGCAAAAGCACCAGGAAAGTTCTAGTTCCAGAGGTGGGTGGTGCTCACAAGTGATCATTTTACTGTCATGTTTTGCAACAAATATATGCATTACAAATGTTGTTCGGTACATATATATAAAATATTTCATAATAAACATCTTGAGGATTCCCATCACAAAATAGCTTGTGACTAAGAAATGGTGTTCTCAGGATGTCCCTGTGGGCTCTGCCCACAAACGTGTCAGTGGCTGAGGGCTGCGAGAGGATGGAAGATGCAGGGCTGGACCCTGGCCTGCACCGTGTCCGGGCATCCCACCTGTTGGCTACATCCCCAAGGCGCAGCCACTGCTGAGAGGAGTCGGGAAAGCCTTGGCCTGAAAGTCTGGACCGGTATCCGGTTCTACTTCTAACTTACTGAGTGACCTTAGTCAAGCCCCTTGGCCTCAGTTTCCCCATTTGTGCAATAGGAGAGTAGGGAACACGTGGTCAGAGCAGGTGATCCCTAAGCCTGCTAAGTTCTTAGAGTTACTGAGTGGCCTGGATGCCTTATGGACAAGGTCTTCTGAGAGCTTGGTGGTCCTGCCTTGAGCAGCTGGGGAATGTTGGGAAAGGAATGGGGATAGAGCTAGTGTCCATCTCCCAGCTTATTGTGAGGATTCAATGAAGTAATACTTGTAGAGTAGCTAGCATAGAATCTGGAAAGAAATTCCCTAAGAAACAGCAGCCATCGTGAGGAAGACCAAGCCTTGGGGCGGCCACACCCACGCTGTGGAGGTGTGCTCCCACAGTGCCACACCCCCGGGGTGCACCCAGCCCATGTCTGGCCAAGCCATTTCCTACTTTAACCACGGTGGCTCCCCAGTGCAGTCAGGATTAGCTCCTTAGTGTGACACTCAAGGTCTGGGGCCCTAAATGAATGCTGCTCCCACCTCCGGCTGAATCCAGGCCCCAAGTGTGGCTGGAACTGATCATGTCCCTCTTGTCTTCTCTTTGGTCATCTCTTCAGCTGGCAACCAGCGACCTCCGCAGCTAAACCCCCATCCCCGCCTCGGCTTTTCTCTCCCATGGCCCTGTGATGTGGCCTGTGCTCTGGATGATTCGGCCAAGTGCTCCCTACTCGGGCTCCTGCCCTACCCCCACCCCCTCTCTGAGACATCGTTTCCCCCAACCCTGTCTCTCCTGGGGCAAAACTCTCTTCCATCGAGGTTCAATAGGAACAGCCCCTCTTCCAGGAAGCCCTCTCTGATCTCTCCAGCCAAGGATATAGCCATGCCCTTGCCCCTTGGCCCTGACAGCTTTTTGTCCGTCCCTATGTCTGGACCATGTGCTCTGTACACCTGGGTTGCAGATGTTTGTGTCTATGTCGTCCCTGCCCAGCTGACAGGGTGAGGCCAGGGAGGGCCTGGGTGCATCTGACAGTGTCTGACTCTGTCTGCCACCCTGGGTGGATTCCCATCCACTCCAAGTGGAAGGTGCTAGGCCCATTCATCTCACCCAGTAGTAACAGGCCCGAGGCCCACTCTACAGCTCGTGGGGTGCAAGGACCATTGCGTGCTTTCTGTAGCAAAGCCAGTTTGCCCGTCCCTGTCCATGGGCCACAAGCAGTCCCTCCAGCTCCCTCAGACGGTACAAGAAGCTCCAGTCTTGCACAGTGCAGTCCTCAGGGCCACTGTCCCTTGAGGTCATGGCTGCCCACACTTCTTGCTCCGGCTCCTGGGGGCCATCAAAAGGCGGGTCACTCTACTCCTTCTTCTACACCAAGCAAGACCATGGGGGTCCCTGCTGAGGCCCCTGGGGTCCCCTCCCATACAGCACCCCACCCCTGTAGGAACCTGCCACACCACCACCTTCCTGGGATGGGCATAGGGAAGGGGAACAGGACCGGGGATTGTACCCTGAGGGTGGGCCCTTCCTCCTTCTAGCCCGGAGCACAGAGCCTCCCGTCCTCCCCTCACACCACCCAGTGTAATCACCTCGGCTCAAAACACCTCCACCAGGGACGGTCTCAGCTCACCTCTACCGGGCAAATCCTCCCACCTTAGCACACCGGAAAGCCTGCTTCCTTTCCCCAGCGAAAGGTTAAAAAAAATTAAAAGTCCAGACTTTAGACACACAGGCGGTTCCTCCCTGAGAAGGGAGATCCGCAGGCTACAGTGAAGGCTGGGGAGAAAATGCTTCTGCTCTGCCTGGAGATCTCACAGGAGTCAATAAAACAAAACACCAATGAATTTCTCAGCATTTCCGTTGGTTACATACCCAGTGTTAGTCAGAATCCAGTCTAGCCCGCTTTAAAAGAATAGTTCTTATCTTCCCTGTCCCACAGAGTGCAAACTGAAGGAGAGAAGGCTGTATACAGCAGGCAGGTAGTGATGTTCAGAGTGACAGAAAAACGTCTGTCTCGTCAGTGAAAAAGCTTTTGAAATTTATCAGGTTTCCCTCTGACCCTGCGGGCCACTGAAGAATGACTGCGAATATGTCTGCGTCCTGATCCCGGAGCTCGGGAACATTGCCTCGTATGGTCAAAGGGTCTCGGAAGACGTGATTAAATTAAGGGTCTTGAGACGCAGGGAGATTATGCTGAGTTATCTGGGCTGTCCCTAGATGTAATCACAAGTGCCCTGTAAGAGGAGGCCAAGGGAGACTTGCCACAAGAGAAGAAGGCAGCGTGACCACAGAAGCAGAGGCTGGAGGGACGCAGCCACCAGACGCTGGGAGAGCCAGGGAAGTGGATTCGCCTCCGGAGCATCCCGAGGAAATGGGATCCGGCCCTGTGAGGCTCAGTTTGGATTTCCGGCTGCCGAAGCTGTGATTGAATAAGTTTCTGCTGCCTTGAGCCGCTACACGTGAGGTCATTTGTTAAAGCAGCTGCAAGAAACGAACACGAGCCCTGACTGAGGAACCAGCAACCTCAATGCAGCAGCCTTCGTGGCCTGGGCGGTGTGGCTAACCGGGCTCCTCCTGCTCCATCTGCAGGGTGTGGTTCGTGTCTAAGGAGACGGAGGAAGGGAATGAGCAGGTAAAGTGAGGCCAGACCACGAAAGACCTTAGAGGACAAACTAAGGATTTCGGCCCTTACCCTGCAGATCTGGGAAGCCATGGAAGGACAGTTTTCTTTCTGACATGTGCCAGCTCCATAGAGAAAGAATGGGAGGCGGCTTTAAAACCATACCCCAGGACCCAGGGAAGAGGCCCTTGCAATGATGCAGGAAAGAGTCGAGGACGGTGGGAGCCTGGCCAGGCAGGTGAAGGGACTCCCACAGAGGCCTCTAGGTCCCAGCAGAGAATAGAGGAGCATGGCTTTTGCAAGAAGGGAGTGGAAGGAGAGAAGGTGATTTTCAAAAAGTGCAATCCAGGTTCATTTTGATTTGGGTAAAATCTATCATAAGAAGAGGAAGGCATTCGATCACACCTCCCTGGACATATTTTTAAATGGCAAAAGCCAACCAAATTATTCACTTACAAAAAAGAAATTCTTCTTGAATTTCCAAGAAGGTGAGCACAACTTTGGCTAGTACAATGATGGCTGTAAGTCAGCTCACACACAGCCTTTGAGTCATATTTTGCAAAGCATCCGGCTGCATTTCTCATGGGGCTTTGTGTGATTCATTAAAGTGGCACACAGACATTGGCACACAGATGTGGGATCTGTGCAAGGTGACCTGGTAAAGAGAAAGGTGCTTGAGGCTGGAAGGCAACAGCTACTGCGTTCATTCCTGGCTTTGCCCCCAGCTGTGTGGCCTCAGACAAGCACTTGTCCCTCTCTGGACCTCAATCTGCCCCTCGATCAGCAGTGTTCAAATACGTGGCAGAACTCTTGTATTCTGAAGAGGTGCCCAGGGCCCATACTGGCCCTGGAGTGGGCAGGGATCCCTCTCCTGCTTCCTGCAGGAGGCCTGTTCAAATGTCAAATTTGTTGGTTTTCTTCCTTCAGCTGACATTTATTGATTACTCACTATCTGCCAAGCACTGTTCAAAGATCCCTGCTTGTATAATATGACCTGATTTATAAATCAGGAAACTGAGGCACAAAGAGACTAATGGCTTGTTCAAGGTTGCATAGCTAATAAATGACAGAGCTGGGACTGAAACAGCCTGGCTCCAGGGCCTGCAGTTTCAGAAGCTGGGTTCATGTCCCCATTTATTCCTTCCTTCCTCTGTGTTCCACAGCGTCCCAGTGTGTCCCTGTTGCACCTGTAGCACACTGCTATGAATGTTTGTGTCCCCCACACACTCATGTGTTGAAATCCTAACCCCCAAAGTGATGGTGTTAGGAGATGGGGCCTTTAGGAGGTATTAGGTCATGGGAGTAGAGCCCTCATGAATGGGATTAGTATCCTTATAAAAGAGACCCCACCGAGACAATCCTGAGAAAAGTGAGACCCCATCTCTACAAACAATAGAAAAATTAGCCAGGTATGGTGGAGCGCACCTGTAGTCCCAGCTACTTGGGAGGCTGAGGCAGGAGGATCACTTGAGCCCAGGAGTTTGAGATTGCAGTGAGCTATGATTATGCCACTGCACTCTAGCTGGGGCAACAGAGCAAGACCCTGTCTCAAAAAAAAAACAAAAAAACCAAAAAGGAGACCCCAGAGAGGTCCTTTGTGCTTTCCTCCATGTGAGGACACAGTGAGAAGGTGCCATCCATGAACCAGGAAACAGGATCTTCCAGCACCTTGATCTTGGACTTCCCAGCCTCCAGAATTGTGAGAAATAAATTTCTGTTGTTTATAAGCTACACGTTATGGTATTTTTGTTATAGCAGCTCAAACAGACTAAGACACACACCAGCCACTATAACTCTAGGTTGACCTGTCGGACTCTTCCAGGCCACACTGGGAGCACCTGAGGATTGGGACTGAGTCAGTTTTATCTCTGTCCCTCCATAGCAAGCCTGGCACCAGTCACTTCGGCTCTCAGTGGCCATTCCTGAGGGATCATCTGAATGAAGGATTAAAGGGGGGATGGGGTGAAACCCAGCCATGAAGTGCCTCCTCTGCCCACTAACTGGGCACCGACTCTGTGCCAGACCCTGCGCTGGGCACCACGGACACAGAGAGGAATCCAACTGGGCCCCTGACCTCTGGAAGCCCAGCCTGGCCAAGCAGACAGATCCAGAAGCTGATAACAGAAGGCCAGTATGCCATCGTCTAGCATCACCCAGGCAAGCTCCACTTTACACTGCGGGATAATAATGCAATCACAGGAAACCCTCCCGTGCCCCTGACAGCCAGCCTCCCCACTCCCAGACTTGGAGCCCGGCAGGTCCTGGGGGAGGGCAGGCAAACGGCGACCCTGGCCACCCAGCCCCGACCCAGAGGGCTCTTCATTCTGGCATTCAGCCAGACACATGCTGAGCAGCACTGGGACTGGCCCTGGAGGGCACAGATAAGATGAATTAGACACGGCCCCTGCCCTGGGGATATCACGGGCCAGTGGGCAGGGTGAGGCACAGGCATGTTACTGTCCCCATAACACGCAGGATTCTCTGAGCCACAGGCAAAGCACCTCCAGGTGCCAGGTGAGGGGAGATGGATTCGAAGATTATAGCTTCCAAACATGCCTTGAAACAAATCTTGACTTTATAAGTACGGAAACTGACGGCCAAGGTGGGAGAGGTGCCGCCCACAGTCACACAGCGGTCGGTGGCAGAATCAGGAGAGGAGCCCAGGCATTCTCTCTCGCTCTCCATACCCCACCCTTCACCCCAGTTTGGAAGGTAGAAATGTTACAGCCTTAATATGTCCCTACTGTCCCTGGCAGCTGCTGAGAGGTTGGTAACAACAGGCAAAAGAACTCGATGTTCCCACTCCCGAGGCCCATAGGGCCACCGTCCTGGTGCAGCCACTTTCTCACGCCCAGCGCAGCTGTGGGCCTGCCGGATTCCAGACGGAGACACACGGCCTGGATCCCTCGGCCACAGCCCACACCATCGGCCAGACTGGGCAGGTCAGAGTCATGGCTGCCCCCAGATGGAGCCAGCAGCCCCCTAATCCCCACGTGCAGCCCCTTCACCGTGCAGCTGGATGCTGGGATGTGCGGGCAGAGGGCTGGCCACACGGGAAGGTCCAAACCAGTGACAGAAGAGCCCTCTACATCCCATGCCCGGTAGAAACCTGGAGTCTTCCCAGCATGTGGAGGCTTTAGGTGGGGCTCCCAGAGGCAGGTGTGCAGGGAGCCGGAGCGCAGGACTGACCCCTACCTAGGGGAGGTGCTCAGCACCGGAGTCTCAGTTTCCTCATCTGTAAAATGGGGATACTGAGAGAAGCCTTGACTGGCTGTAAGGACGGAGTGGGGTAGAGCATGTAGAGCTCTGAGCATGGTGCCCGCATGCAGGCAGCGCCCAGGGGATGGCAGCGGCCGGGAGCAGTAACAGCAGCACAAGTTGCATCAGAGCCACGGGGTCACGAGAATGGGCAGAAGCCACAGGTTTCAAACTGGTCCTGCAGGGCCTTGGGGCTCTGAGGAGCGACCTCAGGGCTCAGGGGCCATGAGGCAGGGTAGACTCAGGCAGGGCTGGCCCTGGGAGGGAGCAGAGTCTGGAGAGATTCAACTAAGGCAGGGGCCACCCTCCCGAGTATGGATATCATGAATGTCACTCAGACAAAGTCAGTACCGGATGGTGTCAATCTTAGTGTTCTGACAGTGGCACCCCCACCTCCCCAAGCAAAGGGCCTGAGGTGCCTGGGCTTAGGGAGGCACCAGGTATTCCTGCTCATACTCTATCCCCAGTGCCTAGCGCAGGGCTGGCCTCGTGGTAGACCCCCAGTAATTTCTGTCAGATGGAAGGACAATCGGGCAGGGCTCCCACCCCAGACCAAGGAGCTCCTCTTACTTCTGTTTTACATAATGAGCTTCTCTGTAGATTTTCCTTTGGACTGAAAGCATTTTTAAAAAATAAAATTGAAATCCAATGACCTAGTTCATGCTCCTCCCTTTACAGAAGGGGAAACTGAGGCAGGGAAAGGCAGAAAGACTTGCCCAAAGCCAGAGGCCAGCAATTCCACAGAGTCAGGCTTTCTCCCCGACCCTGTCAGGCCATCCTCTAGGATGCTGAGGCTGCAGGGCCAAGAGCGGGGCTGGGCTGGGCACTGCTGGAGCCGCGGCCCCAGGTGCCTGGTGCCAGAAGGGCAGGAGGGCGCAAATTCTTTACACACACACACCCACAGTGGAAACACCACCAGAGGTGGCACCCAAGATTTATGCACCAGGACATTTATCATTGTGTTATTTATAAAATTGAAAAACTGGAAATGACCTAGAAACGGGATAATAAATTATGCCACTACTTTCCAATGAAATATAAAGCATCTACCTAAATTCATCTTTTTGGAGACTGTTAACTGGTGAGACTCAAGGCAAATAAGACTGACACCAATTTTTAAAAAGTACATGTATACAAAAAATGTTAAGAATAGTTCTTTCTAGGCTGGTCACAGTGGCTCACCCCTGTAATCCTAGCACTCTGGGAGGCCGAGGTAAGAGGATCTCTTGAGGTCAGGAGTTCGAGACCAGCCTGAGCGAGAGCCCATCTTTACTAAAAATAGAAAAAATTAACCAGGTGTGTTGGTCCATGCTTATAGTCCCAGCTACTTGGGAGGCTGAGGCAGGAGGATTGCTTGAGCCCAGGAGTTTGAGGTTGCTGTGAGCTATGATGATGCCACTGTGCTCCGATCTGGGCAACAGAGCAAGACCCTGTCTCAAAAAAAAAAAAAATAAAATAAAAAAAAATAAAATTAAATTAAAATAAAATAAAATTTTAAATTTTAAAAATAAGAATAGTTATTTCTAGGGAGGTTGGAGCGAGTGGTTAATGGGTGTGTTTTATTATTCTACATATTTGTGTTTTCCCCCCAATTTTCTATAATAAATATGTATTGCCTTTAGAATCAGAAAAGAAAAAATAATTAAGATTCCCTGACCAGAGCCAGGTGGGCCCCTCTCAGCCAGCCTCACTCATCCCGTGGTTCAGCAAACATTCACCATCCACCCAACACCTTATTTCAGGCCCCTGCACTTCCAGACGCTGGAAGTGTCTCAGTCACATGGATGTCATTTTTAATCCATTTCACGAGTCAGTCATCACATATTAACTGGCTCCCTCTTAATTGCTGAACCAACCATTAAAGATTCCGAAAGTGTCATAATACATATTTTGCTTTTAGGAAAGCACTTTTTTTTGTAGACAGGGTCTCACTCTGTCTCCCAGGCTAGAGTGCCGTGGCATCAGCCTAGCTCACAGCAACCTCCAGCTCCTGGGCTCAAGCGATCCTCCTACCCCAGCCTCCCAAGTGGCTGAGACTACAGGTGCATGCCACATCGCCTGGCCAATCTTTGTATTTTTAGTAGAGACGGGGTCTCGCTCTTGCTCAGGCTGGTCTCAATCCCTGGGTTCAAGCGATCCTCCCACCTTTGCTTCCCAGAATGCTAGGATTACAGGTACTAGAAAAGCAATTTAAATGTTCAAGCTTTAAAACTCCAAAAGATACTATTTGTGTCTTTTGTGCCCTGTAGATTGCCTTTCCCATTCTAAAAAAGAATCACACGAGTTCTTCTCCCTCCATAGACTTTAGCAGTTCCTTTTGTCTTCCAACTGAACTTATCACTGGTGCTAATGGTCCCTGGTGCACTGTGTGACTTTGAATGAGTCACTTGACCTCCCTGGGCTTCAGCTTCCCCCTCTGAAAGGGCCTTTCCCCTGGAGGTCCTCAGTGTGCCTCAGCTCCTTCATGGTAGCCAGCTGACAGTCTCAAGATGGACAGTTTTCAGCCTCTGCCCCCCTTGGCTGGGCCCTTATGTTGTGCCCCTTAAATGCTGGGTCGGTTGATTTCTGCATCCAGGCTTCTGAGCATTTCAGAGAAGAAGCAGCATCCTTCAGGGGCGGTGCTAAGATAGCTTCAGCCTCCTAAATGGGCAAATCATTCCTATCTAAATCTTTATGGGCTCCCAGAGCCTCATTAAACATCCAAGCCCCCAAGGCTCTGAATCACAGCTCCTCTTCCCTTGCAGCCCTCCGGGAGGAGCTCTGATTACCCCATAAATTACGTGTTGTCGGAGGGTATCTGCAGGCCCTTCATCTTGCAATCCATCCGCCAACGTTTTTATGGGATATGGATCCTGCCAGGCTCCCACTCCCTCCATCCCCATGGTTACCAGCGAGGGCCCAGCAGAATGTCCTCCTTGGAGCACTAGTTCAGTCTTTGCTGATGTTCCTCCCTTCCCAGAAATGCATTAAATTCTCCCGAATGGAGAAGCATTTGTTCTCAGCTCTCTTACCAAAATGATGTCTAGGTGGAGTGCAGACCCTGATACCTCAACGAAATTGAACAAACTGCTTTGCAGACAATCTCCCTCCCAGGTGTTCAAAGGGACTGGCCCAGCCTGGTGACCAGCCAGCCAAGCGGAAGGAATGTTCAGAGAGCCATAAAAACATAAGGTGTGAAGGAAGGAAGACCACGACCCTCTCAGCGCACACCCCAGACTCAAAATCTCTATCTCTCGGCTCACTGGTGCCTGCCTTCAATTGTGTGCCTGGAACACCTCCACCTCACCCCCTGGCCATTTAGGTCCATTGTCTACACTCTTGGTTTGAGTTCTCCCAGATGTTTGCGCTGAGACAAGGATTCGGGTGTAAGTGTCTATTTGGGAGGTGACCCCAGGAAACGCCTGTTGGAGAGTAGGATGTGAGGTGGGGGGAAGGCAGCCAGTGAGGGTAAAATGTCCAGCTTCAACCCACTGGGGAAGTCTAGGGGCCAGGGTCAGGCACGTGCCTCCAAGTGCTCCAACCTACACCTCCCGGGGGCAAGGAGCTGGGCTAGGTACACACCACCTCCACCAGCCACTGGTTGGAGACTGCTGGGAGGACACTTTGGGTTCTCCAACACTTGTGGCCTGACATAGGCAAAGTCCTTGGGCAAAGAGATGCAAATGCTGACACTTGGAAGTCAGGCATTCACCACAATGATGAGGGTGAAGGATGTCTGCTACACCTATTTGGACACTTGGCAGGCAGCTAACCCGCTTCAGGAAGCTGTTCTGGCTGCAACATCCTGTGCAGAGTTAGACCAGCTTTACCTTCCTCCCCTTTAGAGGAGGCAGGAAATGTATGGACATCGGGACCCAAGGCAGGGAAGTGAGTTGCCCATGCAGCCGGTGGTGGCAGAGACCCCTGATGACGGTCTCACCAGGTCTTCACCGTGATGCCCCCTCCATTCCCGATGCTCAGGTGATGCCCTTGCTCCACAGGGAAGGCTTGGGCACCCCTGCAGTGCATGTTCTGCATGGATTCCCAGGGCTCCCCAATGAGAGCAAACGCCAGTCACCCACGATGGTCACTTGCTTGGTAGCAATCCCTTTACTGGCTACCTTCCCTTCCCAGCCTCACTTTCTCACCTTCTCGCATGTGTTTCCTGGGATCTCCTTCCAGATAAACTACTTGCACTCAGACCTTTGCCTCAGGTCTACCGCTGAGGAACCCAACTACGATAGTAGGCGACAAGCAGAAATAGAGAGGGGACATGGAGATATTTTTCGGAGGAAATTTAGATAGCAAGACTGAATAGTACAAAAATGTCAGTTCTTCCCAAATTAACTTCTCTGCTTAATACAATTCCAATCAAAGCCTACATGGAACAACATTTAGAACTTTGTTTTTTAAAAGAATTTTTAAATTAGTGTGTTAGTTTCCTATTGCCACTATAATAAATTACTAGAAAGTTAGTGACTTAAAAAAACACAAATTTATTCTCCTACAGTTCTGCAGGCTCAGAAGTCTGAGATGAGTCCTAAGGAGCGGACATCACGGTGTTGGTAGGGCTGCTTTCTTCTGGAGGCTCCAGGTGACAATTTGTTCCTTGCCTCTTCTGGCTTCTGGAGACTGCCTGTATTTCTTGGCTTGCGGCAGCTTTATTTACTCCAATCTCTGTTTCTATTGTTTCCTCTTTCTGTTACTCCTGGTTCTCTCTTACAAGAACCCTAGCGATTACATAGGGCCCCCAGATAATTCAGGATAATCTTCCCATCTCAAGATTCTTAAATTAGTGACATCTGCAATGTCCCTTGTGCCATGTGAGGTCACATACTCATAGGTTCTAGGGATTAGGACTTGGACATCTTTGAGGGATCACTATTCAGCCTACCACAGTTAGGCTAGCCAAAGAAATGAGCTGGAATTGCTAAAAATTTTTGAAGAAATAAAGAGTAATGAAGGTAGGCTTGCTTGCTTGATAAACTCCAAAACTCTGATAATTGAAATAGTGTACTATTGATAAGAAAATCAACGATAACAGTGGCATAGAAATAGATCCAATTATATGGTAAAAGTTGGTTTGAGATCAATATGGTAGATCAAATAGGTGAGGAAAGGAAGAAGTAATTAGGTTAACTTTATGAGGACAATTTAAAACAAAATATAGGTAGATTAAACAGTGTAATGTTAAAGAGTTTAATCAATAAAGTAATATTACTAGAAGGAAATATGTACGTAAACATATTTACTAGTTTTAGGTATTAAGAAGGATTTCTCAGTATAGAAGCAATAAAATTTGTAACAGAAAAGATTAATGAATTCAATTACATAAAATTTAAAATCTCTATGTCTAATATACCATAATATTATGGTATATTTGGCCAGTAAGCACATGAAAAAGTGTCTGATATCCCAAGTCATCAGAGAAATGAAAATTATTATTACAATGAGATAGCACTACAGCCCACTAGATTGATTACAATTTTAAAAACTTACAACACCATATGCTGGTAAGATATGGGGAAACTGGAACCTCATACGCGCTGGTGGGAGTATAAAACAGCACGATCGCTTTAGGAAACAGCATGGCAGTTCCTAAAAAAGTTAAATATACACTTGCCATATAATCCAGAAATTTCATTCTTAGATATTTATCCAAGAAAAATAAAAACATATGTCCACAGAAAAACTTTGTACAAGAGCGTTCACTGGAGTATTATCCATAATAGCTAAATACTTAAAACAACCCAAATGTCAGTCTACAGGAAAATGAATGAACTGTGCCACGTTCATACAATGGACTATCACTAAGCAATGAAAAGGAACAGTGTATTGACAGTAACAACATGGGAAAATCGCAAACACATTATGCTGAGTGAAAGAAGCCAGACATAGAAAAGTCCATACTTTACAATTCCACTTGCATGAAATGCTAGAACCAGCAAGATTGATCTATGGAGAGAGACATCAAAGCAGTGGTTGCCTCTGGCAGAGCAAGGGACACAGGGACACAGGGAAACTTTCTAGGGTAATAGAAATATTATAAATTTTGATAGAAATGTGGGTTACACGGATATATGTACTTGTCAAAACTCATCAAACTTACACTTCAGCTCTATGCATTTCAATAACAAAAAGTGGAAAAATAAAATAAAGATAAATGACAAATTAGAAATAATGTTTGTGAAAAATATGTCATAACTTTAATATATATAAATTATTTAGAAATCAATAAAAAATTGGCAATCAAAAGAAAAAAGTGAATATGAACAGTCAATTCCCCCCAGAAGAGGTGAATACACACACACCCCCCCCCACACACACACCCAGGTATGAAAAGTAATAATAAAATGGTATGATATATAATATACATGTATATGTGCATATACATGTGTATATATACATGCCAATATATAAAAGGTAATCAAAGAAATCCCTCTATATATGAAAATTAAAATAAATACAAATTAAAACACCTATAAATCTAGCTATCAGATTAATTAACAGAGATTGTTTAACAACGATGACACTAAATGACTATCTGGATAAAGAAGGAGACAGGGCTCATTAGCTGCTTACCCAGGACTAGACAAAAAATCCGCCATCACCCCAACCTTTCTCCAGCTCTGCAGCACTGGCCTTGAAAGAAGGCCTCACCTCGCAGAAATGACAACACCCAGGTCAGTATTCTGAAATACAGCCATGGTCCCACTGGCCATCAGAGTTCCATTTGGAAGCTCAGAGATGGAGAACTCTGAGTGCAGCACGTTCCCTGTGTTGCCCATGAATTTTCATCCCACTCATAAATTCTCTCCCGCTCCCTCCCTCCCACCTCTCTCATTTCTGCTACCCACCATCATTACCTCGAGTCTTATTCATTCAGCCCTCCCATCTGTCTTCACTCCGTATCACCTAAGTCTTTTCAACCACTCCCTCCCCCGTGTTCTCATGCAAGAGATTGACTTTGATAATCTGATATCAGTCAATAATTTCCCAGAGGTTCACAGGGCCTGAGGATATAGAAGTTTCCCCGATAAGACATCATCTTGTTTGCTTTGTGTAAGCATGTGCTATCAGTTAAATAAGCAGAAAAATGAATAGGGCATTGAGAGAGACAACACAGTTAATAAACAAACGTTAAAATATTCAATCTCATTGGTAATTTTTAAAAAATACAAAGGAAACTAAGGCCCCATTTTTACCTATACAATTGGTAAAAATTAATTTTTATTAACAATACCTGAAGTTGATAAGAGAATAATTAAATTACAGGTACTGTATATTGTGCTGTCCCTTGAGAAAGCAATTTGACAACATGTATTGAGTCATAAAAATGTCCACACTGTTGACCCGGCAATTCATCTTCTGGAATGATACATTTTTTCTTTTAAAGTCTAAAATGAGAAGAGAAAAAAGGCTTCACGTACAAAGATATTCACAGTTGTTCAGAAACCATATAAATAACCCACAAGAAGATAGTTAAGTAAATTAAGGCACATGTATAAAGTGAAATATTCTGTAGGCATTAAAGAAGTATGACTTCTTAGAAATGTAAAAAGCAATTTACTGAAAAAAGGATCAGCCACCCTCATAATTAAATGCAATTAAAGCAATAGGGATATACCATTTTCTACCCTTCGGATGAATAAAGATTAAAACTTTTGTTAATGTCCTGTTGGCACAATGGGGACATGCTTATTCACTATTCATAGGAGTGCAAACATTGTGACTTCTTATTCACGTGGGTGAACTATCCCAACATACAAAAAAAATGGGTAATGATATAATGAACACCTGTGTATCTCCTACCCAAGTTCTGCAATATTAACATTTATGTGACTTCTTTGAAGAGCAATTTGGCATTATCTATCACATTTTTAAATATATATACTCTTTAACTCTAATAATTCCATGCCTAAGAATTTAATGTACAAAAATAGTTATACCTATGCACGAAAATAAATGTATTAAAAGGTACATAGAAGTATTACTTTTAATGGAAATAGATTGGAAACAACAGAAAGTCCAGCTAGTAGAGAATGGGTTGAATAAGCCCTGCCCTATCCCCACAACAGAACAGCATCCTGCTCTTGAAAGGGAATGAGCTTTCTCTATATGCTAATCAGGAAGTATCTCCAGGATACGCTATCGAGTGGAAACAGCAAGGTACAGAGCAGTATGCACAGTAGGATCCCACTTGTCTATTTTAAAATATACGCACATATACGCTTGTATATGCATTAAAAATTTTGGGAAGAGTTCCCAAGAAAACGATGAAAAGCAGTTCCCTCTAGGAAGGCAGGCTGGGGGAAGATGGAGAAGACTTTCACTTTTCATCTTTTATTCCTTTCTGAATTGTTTGCATTTTATTTTACCATATGTGTGTGTTAATTTTGTGATTTAAAAACTAATTTTAAAAGATAAGTATGAATACTATATTGCAAATGGGAAGTACGTATGATATAAATGACCAAACAAAACACCAAGACGGACTGTGCACGCTGCGTGCCGTGGAGCTGTGTGCAGCAGGGTCCTCTGGAGCCGAAGGTAACCCTGCTGCCTCTGTTCTTAACTCCAGCCCTGCCATCTGCTCCAGAATCCCCACCGGCTCCCCAGACATCAACCTCTCCCTTAAGCATTAACTCATCAGGTGTCTCCTCATTAAGGCAAAAGCAAAAACAAGAGCTCAGCAACCTTTCTGGCTCCTACGCTCTGCTCTCTCGTTCCTTTCATAGCCCCTCCAAGCTGGCTGCCATCCACCCCTCCCTGGCTTTTGTCAAGCTCTCCAGTGACTTAATTGCTAAACCACGGACTCTGTTCCATTGCCATATCACTTGGAGCTCTCTGCAGCCCATCACATCCTCATTGTCTCCCTGACTCTCCCAGCTCCTGGGAGACTTTCTGGCCAGTTCTATGGCTGTAGCCCTGCCCTGAACTTGAGCCCCAGCCCTCTTCTCTCATCTCTCTATACGGTTTCCCTAGGTGATCTCATCCACTCCTCGAGCTACAGAATCCACACGTGTGCAGTGAAGACACCCTGACACGGCCCATGGACAACGTAGAGTTTCTTGACCCAGCATACATTCCCAAGAATGACACCACACTTCTTCTCTGAGAAACTGCTCTTTCCTGATTACACAGGGTCACAGGGAAACTGCCAGTCACAATGGCCGCCCTTCCCTGGCCTCAGGGTTAGGGTCTATTTATTCCCAATCCAAGCCAATCGGAGTTTTCCCAGGACCTTACTACTGGCAGAAATCAGCCTCTTTCCCCTGTCTGGTGGATGGAGAGAACCTACATGCAGAATGAAGCCAAACAGAGACCAGCAGAACTGAGATATAGAGAGACAGACAGACAGACAGACTCTCTCTGACATCACTGAACATCCTGGAACCCCCAGATCCAGCCACACCTAAGGTCAGGACCAACCAACCCTTGGACCTTCCCCTTACATGAGCCGATAAATTGTCTTTTTGACTAGAGCCAGTTACAGTTGGGATTATGTCTCTTACAGCTAGAAGAACACTGGATAATATACTCCCAAACCTCTATCTGAAGCTTCAAATTTGTAAACACAACAGTCTTCCAGATACCTCCCTTTATAAGCCACCACAAACCTCAGCCTCAGCACGAGCAGAACCGAACCTTTCGTCCTCCCCTCGCCCAGCCGACCTGCTCCTCCAACTCTGTCCTTTGCAGCCTCCCCAGCCGCTACACACACGGGCTAAAACGGAGCCCACAGGAAGCCTGAAATAATAGCTTCTTTTACTTTGTTTGAGATTTTTGCAATTGAATTTTTAAAACATCAAATACTGTATTCAGCTGTACGAGCCCCAGGAAACTGGGTTAAAATGGCATCTTGAGAAAGATTGAGGATCAGCTAAGCAGGAGCTGTGCATCAATGCCTCAAGTGACTGCTTTCCGAAAGGTTAGACTCCCTCCCCCTTCTCCAGCCCAGAAATCATTGCTGATGAGTCCACGCAGATCAGATTTCACTTTGCCCAAACCTCATGCTTTTAGCTAATGGCAGTCCCAACACTGCCATTACAAGAGACTTGCCAATCACTGCACATCTCCAATCCCCATCACTCAAGAACTTTCTGTGGCTCCCCATCACTCAAAAGCTCCATCTGCCATTCCCTGAACATACTGCACACATTCCTGCCCCTGGGACTCCACTCACTCTCTTCTCTAGTCATTCTCTTTCTATCTCATCTTTGCTTCCATCCTGCCAAGGCGTGGATCGAATTGTTCTATCCAGGAAGTCTTGGTGCCACCTGCATTCCCAAGCACGAAAAAAAATGCCCTCTTCTTCCAATACCTAAAGCACTTGCTTGTATCTCTGATGCCACTGAGAATGTATTGCCTTTGGTTTGCTTCCGTGTGTGGGTTCACACAGCTCATCTCTCCAACTAGGTTGTCATGTCTACTTGAAGCCTCGCCTTGAAGCTGGATTGATGTCTTCCTCTTCTGAGCTCCCATAGCAACAGGGCGCATCACTCACACTGCCTTTCACGGTGACTATACCTGCCTCTTCCCAAATCTGGCTCTCTTCTTTTTGTGCAGGGGCCAGGCAGACTCATCTCTGTCTCCACCGTAAGACCAGGTACAAGAAAGACCTCTGACCCCTTTGCCTGATGTCATCAGGTACTGTCCCCTTAACCGGATGCCAGGGTGCCTTTGGGAGCTTGAATCAATCCAGCTCAACCAGAAAGGAGCAGTTGCTACTTCATCTAGGGCAAAAGAGGTGAGATGGCAGAGTGGGACTCCTTTAGGGGACCAGCAATTGAGGCTATATTCACAGGGCTTGTCACCCCTTCAACTATTGACAGCTCCTTCCCTGGGATTCTGATAGCAGATTTGCACAAGGACATCACATGCAGAAAGCTGCCAAGACCTCTCCCTGGGACACACTTCACGAGCTAGAAGAAGAATGGGAGAAGACGAGGAACAGCCTGAGAAGAGGAGAAAAATCAAAAGAGCCAGGTGTCAATTGAGGAAGCATCAGAAGTATTTCAAGAAAGAGGGAGTGATCTGTAGGGCTGGAGAAGGAGCCAGAAGACACTGGCTTCCCTGGCCTAGAGGAAAGCTCAGCTTGGCTGGTGGGAGTGGGGAGTGTGGGGGTAAGTGCTGAGCCCTCTGGAATCTCTCACACCTGCTGTGACTAACAGGAGGAAACAGTCTCCCCCTCTACAAACAGCTCATTCAAGCAAACCTCCCACCTGCTGGCCTTTGCTCAGATATAGCCTTCTTCTCCTCTAAGGCCATTTCCTTCCACCTGCAAAGTCCTCGATACCTTCACTGCCCAGCTTGAAATCACCCCCTCCATGAAGCTGCTTTCTGGATGTCCCTGGGTGGGAGGGATTCCCCCTCCTCTGAGCTTAAGGCTCTGACTTTTGATAAAAGGGATTTCATTCTGCTGCATGTCACGATGTGTGGTCTATCCTTCCCTGGAGGCTGTGAGAGCGAGAAGGAAGGAAGCAGTGGACAAAGAGGAGGAGGAGGAGGAGGAGAAGCAGGAGGAGGAGGAGGAGAGACTCCTGCAGACCTGCTGTGTGCTGTATCAGGCTTGGATGCTCCCCCTTCTGCTCTGAAGGCCCTGAGGCTCTGAGGATGAGGTTCAAACCAGCTATCAGAGCTGAGATGTTTCTTTTTATTTTAACAATATATACCCAAAAATAAATTTTTTAAAAAATGTATACCCAGGCTGGGTGCAGTGGCTCACACCTGTAATCTTAGCACTTTGGGAGGCTGAGGTAGGAGGATCGCTTGAGTTCAGGAGTTCAAGACCAGGCTTGCACAACACGGTAAGACCCTGTCTCTTCAAAAAATAAAAAATTTAGCCAGGCACGATGGCACGAGCCTGTAGTCCCAACTACTCAGAAGGCTGAGGAAGGAGGATCGCTTGAGCCCAGAAGTTGGAGATTACAGTGAACTATGATGACACCACTGCACACCAGCTTAGGCGGCAGAGAGAGACCTTGTCTCAAAAAAAAAAAAAAAAAAAAAAAAAAAGTATACCCAAAACCTCACATCCATTAGGATGGATACTATCAAAAACAAACAAAACAAAACAAACAAAAAAACCAGAAATGACAAGTGTTGGTAAGGATGTGGAGAAATTGGAACCTTTGTGCACTATTGAAGGGAATGTAAAATGCTATGGCCACTAGGGAAAACAGTCCAGCAGTTCCTCAAAAAATTAAACATAGAATTACCACATGATCCAGCAATTCAACCTCTGGATATATATACATATCCCCAAAAGAATTTAAAGCTGGATCTCAAAGAGATATTTGTACACCTATGTTCATAGCAGCACTATTCATAAGAGCCAAAAGGGGAAACAACCCAGGTGTTCACTGATGGATGAATGGATTAGCAAAACGTGGTCTGTACATACAATGGAATATTATTCAGACTTAAAAAGGCAGAAAATCCTGACACATGCTACAATGGGGATGAATCTTGAGGACATTATGCTAAATGAAATAAGCCAGCCCTGAAAAGACAAGCACTGTATGATTCCATCTATATGAGGTGCCTAGAGTAGTAAAATTCACAGAGACACAAAGTAGAACGGTGGTTGTGGGGGCTGGGGGCGGGGAATGACCCCTTGTTTAGTGGGCACAGAGTGTCAGTTTTGCATGACGAAAAGAGTTCTGGAGGTGGATGGTGGTGACGTTTGCACAACAACATGAATATACTCAATACTACTCAACTGTATACTTAAAAATGGTTAAGATGGTAAATTTGATGTTATGTATATTTTACTATAATTTTTTAAATGTATGAAAACCTTGGATTCTACTCCATAATATATCCATCTGATTTTAATATAAAAATGATACATGATTTTTTTCTTCCAAAATCTTTGATGACAACTGATGCTCCAGGAAGATGCCCTATGTTTATCCTACCCCAGGGAGGGAAGCCCAACACCCAGAACCCCTGTGAGGGAGGCTGAGTCTGACACTTCTTGCCCTCCTCCCCCAGGCCCTCAGGTACTCTCCTGCTAAGGAGAGCTCCCCCTCAACCTCAGTGGCGGGCCAGAGCTTCAAACCACCCCACACTCCAAAGGCAGAACCTAGTCTACGTGTTTCTGTGGGGCCGGTGGTGGGCACAGCCTGCTCCGGAGGACTGGGAGCATTTGAAGACCAGGGAAGAGGAGGAAAGCTAAGTGAGATGTTAGAATTAAGCCAGGAGCAGCTTCTTGAGAGGATGAATTCAGCATCACAGAGCAATCCTTTTGCCCCTTCCTTGGAGTAGTGGCTGTCTCCCGGCTCCACAACAGCACAAAACAAAGGAGCTCAACGATGCTAATAATAGCTTTTACATAACTGCATTGGCGTGCTAAGGCTACCCTGGGATAAGCCTGTGGCTTCATCTCCACACACTCCCCTGCCTCCAATCTCAGCCTCCCCTGCACACATCCTGCAACAGGCCACCTTGCAACCCTGTGCCAGACGCAGCACTGGGCTCTATGGGGCAGAAGTGGACGAGTCTGACCCCATCACCTCCCTGCCTTCTATGCACCGCCCTTGCCTCCAGGTCAACTCTCAAGCTCTGTACCTGCCCAGCTCACTAGAGGTTCATGGTTTCCTCCAAGCTTTTGCACATTCTGCTCTCTCCACCTGATTCTGAACCTGCTCTCATCCCAGGGTGCCATATCTGTCTCCCTTCGAGGGCAGAAGAACTTCCTGCCTTGTGTTTTCTACTCCGTTAAATTGTGATCACCCTGAGTTGGAGGCTGCTCACAGCCCAGCCCCGACTGGGCACAGCTGCAGCGGGCGTGATCAAACACTCTGAAGAAACCACCTAGAGCAGCCCCCTGGAAGGACGCCCCTGGCTCACTGCGACTCTCTGTTCTCTGGAGACAGTTCCCAACACCCCATGGTTCAGGCTGCGCATGGGCAGCTGACCCAACCCAGGCCAGCTCGAGCCCTTCCAGGGATTTCCCCAACCAGACCTGAGGAAAGAGGAACCATCTTGTCTCCGTGCAAAGCTCTGAGCTGTGGGACACTGGACAGTGGTCGGCACTCTGTCCCCTAAGGTGGAAGAAGCCGTTAGAGCTGAAGCTGCCACAAGGATAAGCGGAGATGGAAGACGGAAGCAGGGTCTTGGCTGCATTCGGACACAGGGACATGATTTGTTGACATAGGAAAGGCCTTTCCATTATTTAGTGACATGGGGAAGCCCAGCGTCTTTCCAATAATTCCCGTCCCCCTTGCGCTAAGCTTGTTCAAGTTGGGTTTCTGTGACAACGAAAAGCATCCTAACAATAAACGAATGAGTGAGCCAAGTGTGCTCTGAGTTTTGCCTCTGCTGTAAGGAATCCTAGAGCCAAGCTTGGAAGACTCCCTGTAGGAAAGAGGCCCAAATATGCCCTCTCATCCCCCTGGGGCAACAAGAGTACTCAGTTATTACCTCTGCTCCTTCTTCCCTGGCTCCAGTCTCAGGTGCTTTCCCCGCTCCGCCTTCCCTTCTAGAGAACTCCACGAAATCCCAAAGGACCTAGCCTGACACGCGGCTGCCTGTCTGCCCTCCTTGGTTCCAGGAGCCCGAGCCTAGCGGAGTTTCCGCTGCACACAGACAGGAGTGTGCTCACTGTGACTTACGTCTCCCCACCCAGACAGCCTGGCCAGCAAGGAGCGGTGACTGGGACGGAGACCTGGGAAGGTTTCCACTTCTGGGCTCATGTAAGGGGCGGGAGCAGGGAAGGTGTCATCTCTCAGATGACACACTGTACAGCCAAGATGTCCCAAGTCGATTTGAAGATCCCATCCCAGTGCTATCTCTCTAGCCCCTCATCCTTAATGAGCTGAGACAAGATGAGACAAGATAAGCACACGGGCAGGAGAGCAGCGCCGGAAAGCCCCCGGCTGGCGCAGAGGCCTCAGGCTTTAGTCCCAGCTCTGCCCTGACTGGCCTGGCCATGCGCAAGCCCTGTCCCCTCTCTGGGGCCTCTCCAGCTGCAAAGTGAGGGGGCTGGAGGCTCTAGGACCCTGCCAGCTCTGACGTGGAAAGGGAGAGGGGACAGGGGATTCCTGGGGTGGGGGAGAGTGCAGCACATACCAGAGAGGTGCATCCAAGTGGCAGCCTGGGACCCCACTCCAGTCCCGGGCACAGCTGGAGACCAGTGCTTGCCACCCTGCCCAGGTCCCTCATTTCAGACCTCGACACGGCATGGGGGCCACCCCCAGGGACAAGGACCTCATGGCTAAGGTCTCTGGCTCCAAGCCCCCAGAATGCAGGTCCCTGCAGCCTAAGATAGCATCCCTCTTTTGGCACCCATCCCACCATCCCTCCTCCTCCCTCTTCATCTTGGCCCCCTTGAGGGTAGGAAAATGGCAGCAAGGACCCAGGGGACAAACCCAAAGAACAAGCTCCTCTGAGGGAGGATTCAGGAGTTGGGGGGACCCATGGGCGGGAGGGAGGAGACCACGGTTCAGGGCCCAGCTCTGCCACTGTCCTTTCTGTACCCCCAGGGCCTGGGCCCAGGTCTGTCCTCTGCACAGTGAGGGCTGGGGCCATTCTACTGCTAAGGACCCTCCATCGCTGACATTCTGCCTTCTGGGAGCCACTGCCCTGGGAATGATTCTAGAGCCTCATTCTCCCAGGGCTGGTGCAGCGCGATAATCTCACAGTCTCACTTACCTGGGGTATTTGGTGGTTACCTGAGAGGAGAGAGAAAAACAGTCCTGTTCACGCAAATTACAATCCTCAGCCGCCATGGGCAGCCAAGGACCCTCACAGGTGAGAGCTGTGCCACCTCCCAGGGCCAGGCCTGCCACCATTCCCCTCCTCGGGGGACAGGCCACGTCCTCTAAGTGGCCTGGAAAAGCAGGGTGAGAGCGCTTTGGGCTGAAATGCCCCCGTGCTGTGTGCTGCTTCAGGCCAGGCCCAGGAAGGGAGAGTAGGTGGGGCCAGGATGGGGGCACCAGCAAGGGGAAGAAGGAGAACCCCGGCTTCACTCGGAGCCTCCTGGCCGATGCCCTGTGAATTCCCTGGGTGAGCACTCCCACATTTAAACGTGGGCCCCAACGTGGCCCCAGGACAGGCAGAAGTGACTTGTGGATTATTTCAGCTGCACCTCCACTGTGCACAAATAGAGGAAGAGTTGGCTCTGCCCCCACTAGGCCATGTCCTCCAAGGCCAACGCACTGTCCTGCCAACTTCCTATGTCAAACCGCAGAGATTTTAGGACCCTGTGTCACTGCAGTTAGTCCACCCTGGCTAACGCACTATCCAAAGTAAATGCCTGGGGGTTGTTTTTTCCCTAACTGCAGGGTGCCTGAGGGTCTCCCTGGTAGTTTGCAGATCTGCAGGAAGCGCTCCCATTCTCTGTAAGTCCACCCAACTCAATCCTCCTCACCCCCAGCACTGCACGGTCACCCCTAGGCCTCCGCCCGCCCCACAACTCTGCACCCCACCCTCCCCCGTGGACCTTCATTTCCCTAAGAACCATTAACCACAGCCACACACAGCACTGAACGTTGGAGGCGAACAGCAGGGGATCACTTTACAGAATCAGAGCAGCATTTAATACGAAACACCAGGCATCACTTTTGCTTACAGCTCATCCACCAAACTTACCACGGGGAGTCTCTTATTGCCGTGCCTTCTGATGAGACCCAGCCACTTTATGCTTATTTATTCATTCAACAATTATTGATTGTGCACCTGCTGTGCTCCAGGCACCCCTTCTAAGTGCTGGGATATTGCAGATGACAAAGCCAGGTCCCTGTGATCGTGAAGCTTACTTTCTATTAGGGACCAAAGACAATAAACAAACAAACATGTAATATGGTGTCAGAGTTAAGAAAAATTATTCAAAACATGAAAACGAGGCCCTCTCCACTACAGCATTGTCTAACAAGCTGCCTAGTTGTCATCTAACACTCTAGGGCTGGGCTATCCAATATGGTAGTCACTGGCCAGACTGGCCATTTAAATTTAATTTATTAAGTTTATATAAATTAACTAAATTAAATATATTTAATATAATAATTATGTATTTGTATATAATTATTTGTATGTAATGTTAAATTATTTATATTAATATATCAAATTACATGTTATATTAATATATAAGTAAATATAATAGATATTAGTATACTAATTAAATATATTTATTTTTTCCCTTTTCATTTGTATGAATTTGTGGGGTGCATATGCATTTGCTACATGCCTAGATTGCACAGTGGTCAAGTTAGGGCTTTTAGGGTATCCATTACCCAAATAATGTACATTGTGCCCATTAACCAATTTCTCCTCGTCCTCTCCCCAACTCCTTCACCTTTACAAGTCTCCATTTTCTATCATTCCATACTCTACATTCACATGAACACATTTTTTAGCACTCAGTTATGAGTGAGACAGTGTGATATTTGTCTTTCTGTGCTTGGCTTGTTTCACTTAAGATAATGACCTTCAGTTCCATTCATGTTGCTGCAAAAGACATGATTTCATTCTAAATGGTGTTCCATTATGTATATGTACCACGTTTTCTTTATCCATTTCTGCTTTGATGGACACTTCAGTTGCTCCACGTCTTTGCTATTGTGAATAGTGCCATGATGAATATATGCATGCAGGTATCTTTTTGATATATTATTTTCCTTTGCCCACTTTTTAATGGGATTATTTGGGGATTTTTGTTGAGTCATTCGAGTTCCTTGTACATTCCGGATATTAATCCCCCATTGGATAAATAGTTTGCGAATATTTTCTCCCATTCAATATTGTCTCTTCACTCTGTTGATTATTTCATTTGCTGTGCAGAAGCTTTTTAGTTTAACTAAGTCCCATTTGTCTATTTTTGTTTTTTAATTTGTTTGTTAAATTTTAATTTAAATAATTAAAATAATGTTAAATAATTAAAAGTTAAAATTCTGTTTCTCAGTCACACCAACATGTCAAAAGCTGAACAGCCACTTGGGGCTAGGGGATACATATTGGATGGCACAGTTATAGAAAGGTTCCTTCATTAGAGAAAGTCCTTTTAGACAGCACTGTTCTAGGACAGTAACTTTTGTTTGACTTACTATTGATTAGGGCCCACACTCTAAGAAGTTAAATGTTATCTTAAAGAAGATTAATAAACTGTAAATGATTTTTGTCCATCAGAGATGCAAATGGTTTCTATCTGGAAGAAAAGATAACCCCAAAGGTTACAGTTTTATTGTCCTATAGGACATTAACCAATTTAGTATCTAACTTTGCAATCTTATTCCAGCACTCTCTTTCCATTGATTACATGTAGTGGGTTCTCATAACCTCTTTTGAACGAGCTCTGTCATCTCACTGATTCTCTCACTAATGAGTTAAATAAATCACTGACACATTCCCTTAGATGCTTATATGAAAGTCATGTTTTTGACTCTTTGGAAATTATACATTGACATCAGGTAATGATCAGTGCTATGAAGAAAATTTAAGCTTAGTGAGGAGACAGAGAGTGACCGTGTGCAATTTCAGCTAGACAGGTCAGGGCGGCCTTTCTGGGGAGGTGACCTTGGAGCAGAGACTGAATGAAATGAAGGAGCAGGCCCTTTGGGTGTCCAGGGGACGCATGTCCCAGCAGGAGAGGAGCAGGTGCAGGCAGGTGTTGAGGCTGGATTGTGCCTGGTGTTTGAGGAGCGCCAGGAAGCAATGTGATCTTGATAGGCGAAGAGGTGTGGGACAGGCAAGGAACAGATTGCATAGGGCCTCATAGTCCAAAGCAAGGACACTGTTGTGCATTTCCCAGGCGCGTGAAGACTGTAAGGGAGGTCCATAACGACTCCCTCTCATACTCCAGGGGAGCGCTGAGAAACATCCCTTGTGATCAACCCTGATGAGGTTCTCATTGGCGGATAGAAGGGGATGGGAGGGAGGGACACCCTTCACAACATGCTAAGCCCCAGAGGCTGCATTCACGCAGGGTGTGGGTGAGGCCCCCGGAGGTGAGGTGCGAGGCTGTGAGCCTGGGAGTAGCCTCCCCTGACTGCCTTCTTCTCTCCCGCCGTCCTATCCAGAGCTGTCCTGGCCCAAGCCCACGCCCTGTGCTTCCCATAAAGGCTCTCAAAAGAGCTTCTCTAAACAAAACGGGTCATTTTCTACAGAAGACTTTTGCAGACCTGCCAAAAGTTTCCAAAGCAGCCAGCTTTCAAATGAGCAGTTTTGCTTTTCATTACAGGCAGGTGAAACTAGGATTTCCCAGACGTGGTAGCAGCTCTGGGGCTTCAGAGAGCTGCTGAGCCTAGTAGTACAAGTCTAAGGATTGGGGCTGGTGAAGATAGGAGGGACTGAGGGACTGGGCGAAAATGGGGGAAAGGCACAAAAAGGACTAGAAGTCTGTACAAGGTGCAGAGGGACACTGCGGCCAGGGAGTGGGCTGTGGCAGTGGAGGTTTCCAGGATGGGGAAGCCCCAGGAGGTGTGGCTCTGGCTCAGTGGTGCCTGAGCCAAATCCCAGCTCTGCTATCCTGACCTGCACGACCTTAGGCAAATCACAGACCCACTCTGGGATGCAGCTCCCTCCTGTGTGGGATGGGTAGAATGACGCTGCTCCCCCCAAGGCTGTTGGGAGCATCAAGTGAGATAACGTGTGGGGAACTTAGAAAAATGCCTGGCATGGGACGGCACTCCATCCATGTCAGCTGCTACGACTGTGACAAAAGGCGATCCCGGGACTGCAGGACTGAAGTGGGACATAAATCCAGGGGACACTGAGGTCACCTAGGACAGCCATGGGATGTAGGCAGAGAGGAAGTCAAATTGAGTGTTGCCTGCCAGTTGTCAGAATGACAGCCTGCCTGCCTGGGCACCCTCCAGGGCCATATTCCAGGCTCCACCCTGGCACCTTCCCCTCAAACAGAGCCCAGAGTGAACCCCGAGCTGCTAGGAAGCCCTCACTGCCTCCCAGCATTGTGGAGTCCCGAGAGCTTTGTGTGTATCATCCCCTTTAGTCCTCCTAACGGCCCTGAAAGACAAGCATCGCCACCCCATTTTATGCCTGGTCCAAGGCCCAGGGGTGAGTTGGCCAGCCAGGTGCCAGGTGCTCAGGTAGGCAGAGACTTCTTCCTTTACTTCTCTCAGAGCCGTTTCCTTTTTGTTGGTGTCCATATTGGACTGTCACTGAAAACGTTGCTTGAAGGATGCCACAGCTTTAAGGATAAACAAGGAAGGAAAGACTAAAAAGACTGAGGCTCAGTCATGTTAAGGGGCCCTTAAATTCTGACTTTTATTGGCCCCCAAATTGCATATAAAACTTCTAGATATCCTTTAGTGTCAGTAGGACCCAAAGAAGTCTTTCCCCGCCAAGGTCATTGTCAAGGACACTCCATTAGCCTCACACAGATCCACAAACAGGCAGAAATGCCAGGATTCTAGGAAGGCCCAGCTTCAAGGCAGAGGCAGGGAGGGGTGGCACCAGAGGGAGAAGAGAAAGAACATGATCTTGTCCCTGTCCAGGTCCCTCTTGCTCATTGAGATTCCACAGCAGTGTGCACCGATACACTTGGATGCTCTCCCGGAGTGACAAACAGAACACAATGAGCCTCAAAGCCTATCTGTTCACCCAGGCAGGTCACCAGACAAAGGGCAGGCAGGGGAGGGCCCGCTCTGCTCACCCCACCTTACCTGTTCTCTGGGAGCACCCCTGGGAGCAGGGTGTCACTTTCACCGACCGAGTGCCACTCTCCTTCCTCCCAGGACAGGGAACAGCCTCCGCCCTGGGACACTTCCATTCCATTGCTCACACACGGTTTCCTGCACCTGGAAGGAAACGTCCTTCTGAGTCAGGAACCCCCAACCTCTGCCTCCAAGTGCAGAAATGACCTCCATCCCCCAACTTCATGTTTGGGAAGTAAGATGTTGGTTCATTTAAAATTTTTCTTCTGGCCGGGCGCGGTGGCTCACGCCTGTAATCCTAGCACTCTGGGAGGCCGAGGCGGGTGGATTGCTCAAGGTCAGGAGTTCGAGACCAGCCTGAGCGAGACCCCGTCTCTACTAAAAATAGAAAGACATTATATGGACAACTAAAAATCTATATAGAAAAAATTAGCCGGGCATAGTGGCGCATGCCTGTAGTCCCAGCTACTCGGGAGGCTAAGACAGTAGGATCGCTTAAGCCGAGGAGTCTGAGGTTGCTGTGAGCTAAGCTGACGCCACGGCACTCACTCTAGCCTGGGCAACAAAGTGAGACTCTGTCTCAACAAAAAAAAAAAAAAAAAAAAAAATTTTTCTTCTTTGCACTCTTCTGTGTTGCTTGACTCTGTTTAATTAGCAAGTATTAAAAATATCAAGCAATAAAGCTATTAATTGTATGGAGATTTCTCTCTCTTTTTTTTTTTTTTTTTGTGGCTACCTATCCTTCAGGTTCCAGAAAGAGCTTCCTAAGCACCTTCCAGCAAGATCAGCTACCTCTTCCAAGCCCTCAGAGCTTTTCATTTTCCCTCTTCCATGTCCTGACCACCACGTGTCTACAGATATGGGTGCTATGTCCAGGTTATTCCTACTTCCTGACCAGACTGTGAGTGCTTTGAGGACCAAACTGGGTGGTTTGTCTCCACTGCCCAATTCCCTACCCCCAGTGTGCCCATCACCACCGTCCTCCTGCCCCCTTCAACAGCACAACTGTCACCACCCATCACCACCCCCCAACATCCTCACCACCACCTCTGCCCCAGCCCCACAACCAGTACACTCATCACCAGTGACAGCACAACCACCGTAGTCACCACCACCGTCACCCCTACAGTAGGCCCCCAAAGATGTCCACACTCTCATCCCTGGAACCTGTAAATATGTTACCTTACTTGGCAAAACAGACTTTATAGATGTGATTAAGAATATAGACCTTGAGATGGGGAGATTATTTTGGGTTATCTGGGTGGGTCCAGTCTGACCACAGGAGACTGTAAAATCAGAAAAGCTTCTTCCCAGGCTGCAGTGAGAGAGAGACATTGACAGTGGGAGAAGGGTCCGAGGGATGTGGCATCGCTGGCTTAGAGAATGGAAGGAGGAGGCCATGAGCCCAGGAAGGTGTGTGGCCTCTAAAATCTGGAAGAGGAAAAGAAATATATTCTTCCGTAGAGCCTCCGGAGAGGAACGAAGCCTGCTGACACCTCGATTTTAGCCCAGTTGTTCCTATGTTGGATTTCTGCCCTATAAAACTGTAAGATAAATTTGCAATACCTTGTTGCAGCAGCAACAGAAAACTAATACGACCTCCATCAACAATACCATCATCAATGCACCACGACCACTTACCAACACCACCGCTACATCCAACACCATTACCAGCAAAACCACCACATCATAAACACCACCACCACAACCACTATTACCATTACCTCCATCAACAGCAAGTTTACCCCCCCAAAACAACTATCACCACTCTTCCTATTTCCACCTCCATCACCATTAATAACACTCACCATCACTACTATCCACATCAGCATGACCGCTATTACTCCCAACAATGCCACCACAGTCACCACTACCCATCAATACCACCCAACAACAAAAACACCCACCTACCACCACCACCCATCATCATCAATACCAACACCTACGTCACCATTACCCACATCAGTATCACCAACACCTATCCAGTACCACCCACCATCAACACCAACACAACACACCGACCACTGCCATCACCACCACTAACACATCCACCTCCACCTCCACCATCACCACCCCTGGAAGTGTGCACCATGAATGATGGGTTGGTTGCTTGGTCACATGAGTGAATGAATAAGGGTATAAAAGAATAAGTAAAGAAATGAAAAAGAAAAGACAACCTCAGCCTGTCGATGAAAGAAAGTCACCTTCACCACTTGGTGATCTGCAGTACGTTATGTAGATAGATTTGCACATCTGAGCTTCATCTTTTTAATATCCCTTCCTTCTTCTCAACTTACTCCATCTGCTGCCTTCTTCAGCCACTGTCCCCCAAAGCCCAGTCACGGAGTAGCCTCCTCTCAGATAGTGCCCAGATGGCTGGCAAGGCCTTGAGACAAAGGAGCAGGAAGTCGAGTCCTGGTGAATGAGGGGAGGTGTGCGGACAGCTGCCTCTCAGCCAGCCCCTGGGCGCGGTGGTGGGCTGCCATGCAGCTTTCCAGAACAGCCCAGTTTGAAGTGGGAAAGAGAAAAGAGAAGATTGTAGGGACGTTTCGGGGGCCTTGGCCATTCTCACTGCCTAAGAAACTTCACTCTTGCCTCTGCACTCCCCTCACTGCCTCTCAGCATGTAGCCTGATGCCCTGATGCTGGCAGGGAGCCAGCAGATCTGAGTCCTACCTTCTAGCTCCCCTCCGGATGGTGACTTTCTGCATGTCTCCCCCTCTGAGCAATGAGCAAGTCAGGAGAGATGTGTCTGGTGCTCTTCCAGTTCTGATGGTCTGTGACTTTATATTTCTACCAAAAAGATTCCTCGGCCGGAGGAACCAATAGTGGAGTTGGTCTCCTCAGACAGGTAATCCCTCTCTGCTTACATCTCTGATGGCATACATGAACCCCAGGTAGTGGCTGGGATGGGCATCCAAGAAGGGGTGGAGCCTTCCATCTGCAGGTCCCATGGGCTCAGCCAGGAACTTTAAAGCTAGAAGGGCTTAGGGATCAGCTGGTCCAAGCCCTGGAGTGAAAACCTTCCCAAGACCCCAGCCAGGCAGTGCAAGACCCTGGGCCAGGGCCAGAGCTCTTGACATCCCTGCCCTTCTGAGCTCTTTGTGCTGCCCCAGGAAACCTGAATGACCCCAACACTTTTCTCAAAGTCCCACTTCACACTACAGAGCTGTTGCAGCCCCCACACTGCCTGAAAAGCTGAAGCCCCAGGCCCCAATAAGGAAGTATTGGGGCAAAGGCCTCTGGGGCCATGTCATTCTATGGGCCTCAGAGAACCCAAAGAGGGAGCAGCCACACTCACCTCTGAAGCGTTTTCCCGAGACCTGGTGGAGGAAGGAGACAGGCAGCTGAGACAAGGCTATTACAGTCTCCCTCCATCTCTGCTTCCTGTCTCTCACACACACTGTTTGTCTCTGTCTGATTCTCTCTTGGTCTCTTTGCCTGTTGGGCTTTAATCATTTTTCGTCCCTAACTTTTTCTGTTCCTCTGTCTCTATCTCATTCTTTCTTTGTTTCTCTCTGTCTCCATCTTCTTTTCTCTCTTTCCCCTCCCTCTCCCCTCCCCCATCCCCCTCCCTCCCCCTCTCCTTCCCCCTCTCCCTCCCCCCTCCTTCTGCCACTCTCCCTCTCTCCATCAGTGATTTTGCTCTTGGAATTTCAAGGATAAGTGCCAATTTCAAGGTCATATTAATCCAGCTCTAGGAAAACCCCTATTCATGAAATAAAACATCCAGGAATGACAATAATGCTTATAAAAGTCCACAGCCTGGTAGAGACGGAAGAGCGCAGGCCTGAGAGTGAGAGCTCTGGGTTTCTTGCCCACCCCTGCCCTGATTTACTGAGTGATCGTGGGAAGTATTCTTGGGCCTTCAGCTTCTGCATCTATAAAATTAGGGGGTTGGGACACATTGATCCTGGGCACCAGCTCCAGCTCTTTAGGATTGGAAGGATCCAGATGCTCAGGTTCCCCTCCTCAACCAGCACGAATTCTCCCTGTGGACACCACGGACCGTTTGCTTTTGTGAGCACTCGCTGGGAAATTCACCAAAGCTCCCTGTGCCAGCAGGTAGCTGTGTGCTCAATGATTAGGATCTTGCACTAATATTTGCTTCTTCCTGTTCCTTTGTTTAAATGTGGGACATGCGTTGGGCTTGGCTGCAGATGAACCCAGCTGCCGTTCAGAAAGATCTACCTACAGTGGGTAGATTAGAAAAGGCTTCTCAAAGTAGCCCAGCTGGGGAGGGAGGAGGAAGCCAGGAACCCAGAGGGAAGTGTTCCCCTGGTCAACAAATGCTTACTGAGCAGTACCTACGTGGCATAGACAATGTCTCTGCCTCTATTATGCTATGAAGAAGAAAGAATGTGATTCTTCCCTGCTGAATGAAGAACACTTTGTGGGATGCAGAAGCAACAGCGTTTTTCTCTGAAGGAGGAGATCAAGGAAAGCTTCCCAAGAAAGTAATAGTTGATCTGAGGCCCCGCGGGCGAGTAGAATTTCACTGGACAGAGAAGCGGGCGAAAGGTGCTCTCCAGGCAGAGAGACAGAACAAACTAAAGAAGAGAGGGTCTGTCCCTTCAGGAGCAGCTGAGCAGGGCACTTGGGTTGAGATCAGACTGCGGAGGGGTGTGGAGTCCTTGAAAAGAAGGCTAAGGAGACCACCTTTATCTTGGGGCCCTGGGGAGCCACTGGAGGTTTTTCAGCAGGGGAGTGACAAGCTCAGATTTATGCTTTAGAAAGATGCCCCTGTTGTCAGTGTAGGGGCTGGGATGGCACAGGAGAAACAGGCCAGGCCTCTCTGCAAAGGACAAGAGAACACAGAAGCAGAGGCCATGCCAACGATCAGAGTACATCTGTACGTCAACGCACATACCCTGGGCTGCAAGGCAAGGGAAGAAGCCAACCAAGTGAGTCAGAGACAGGAAATGAGGTCTGGATAGGACTCGGCAAAGAAGAAACTCGCCTTAGAAGACAACTCTGTCAAGGTAAGGAGAGTGGGAAGGAAGAACAACGTCTCAGAAGCCCCATGAATGAGCTTTGCATTTGGAAGAGACCATGAGTGATAAATCGCCATGTGTCAGGGCCGGCAGGGGCCTTCAGGACTGTTAAATTCTTCATCCCCTGCATGCATGGGGAATTCAACATCCAATGAGCATGAAGGGCTTGCCCGGGTCTCCGGGCAAGCCCATGGCAGGGACTAGTCTAGAACCAAGAGCTCCAGCCTCCCGATCCTGCAGTGTACTCCCTCCCCCGCATTTTGCCAGGTTAGCTTGTGGCTCTGCCTTGCTAGGGAAAAAACTGGAGCCACAGGAACCACGGGAAGATGCCTGGACTCCTAGCTCCTGAGAGGTCAAATCCGAAGGCCAGGGATCAGAGGTGGGCAGGCTGTCGTGGTGCCAGGCACTGTCCCTCCACTCATACCCCAGTGAGTACAGAGCTAGGACAGGGGCCATGAGATGGAAAGAAAAGGGGGAAAGGGAAATTTTGAAAGAAAAGTTAGCAGGATTAGTGAATGATACTCTAAGATGGAAGAATCTGGGCATGAGAAAGTTCTGGCAATGTCGGACCCAAGCGGCATGTTATTATCATTAGTGAACAAGGCCTGGTCAGAACTGACCCCCAAAGTAAGGGCACTGGAGGGCTAAAGGTGGCAGAAGACAGAAAGACCTGGTTCGGAGTGAGATTATGAGCTTGGCTCATGCAGGTTGAGTTTGAAATGATGGCAGGACCCCAGTGGCTAATATTTTTGAGCACTTCCTCTACCACAGGCACAGGGTATCTGTGATAGCTCATCTAGTCTCACAAGAACTCCTTGGGAAGATACTACTATTATCCTTATTGGATATGTGAGAAAACTGAAGAATAGAGCTGTAAATAAATTTGTCCAAGTTCCCCCAGCCTGTAAATGTCCAAGCCAGGGCTGGGCGCAGTGGCTCACACCTGTAATCCTAGCACTTTGGGAGGCCAAGGTGGGAGGATCACTTGAGGCCAGGAGTTTGAGGCCAGCCTGAGCAAGAGTGAGGCCCCATCTCTACTAAAAATAGAAAAATTAGCCAGGTGAGGTGGCGTGCACCTGTAGTCCCAGATATTCAGGAGGCTGAGGCAGAGGATCACTTGCACCCAGAAGTGTGAGGTTGCAGTGAGCTATGATGACACCACTGCACTCTAGCCTAGGTGACAGAGTGAGACTCTGTCTTCCCCACCCCCCCCCCAAAAAAAACAAAGTCCAAGCCAGATTTGAAACCCAGGTTTGCCTCATTCCAAAGCCCACTCTTGCATTCCATTGCCAAGGAGCCAAAGAGAGGAGATAGTTGAAGAAATAAAAGCAGATGAACATTGAAAGCAGAGAGGAGAGAGAGAAAAGTGAGAGGACAGAACACCCTGAGCAAAATGACGTACCCAGTAAGGAGTCGGAGAGCAGCAGACAGGGGCAGCGGGAGAACAAATAGAGTCTTTGTCACAGAAGCCAAAGATGGAGAAAGTTTGGCTTTCTCAAGGTGAGTTCTTGAAGTCAATCCAAAGTGTCTTGTGTAGTGAAGATGTACTGATCACAATAAACTCAGATGAGCCTTGGGCAACAAGAAATCCCAGTGTTTGCAGGTGCCCGGGCTGCCTGGAAGACTTAGAAGGGACAGTCAGAGAGCAGGTGAGAGCTCTGGTTGGGGTGGGGCTGGAACAACCAAAGCGATGAGGGCATATCAGGAAACAACATGCCCTGACACAAAAGAAAAGTAGACAAACTGGGCTTCATCAAACTGATAGTGTGCTTCAAAGGACACTATCAAGAAGGTAAAAAGACAAGCCATGGAATGGGACAATTTTTTTGCAAATCTTATATAAGTCTATTGTTCAGAATATTTAAGGAACTTTTAAAACTGCAATAAAAAAGCAAATATCCCAATTACAAAGTGGGTAAAGGATTTGAAGAAAAGGATATTTCTCCAAAGAAGATATATGAATTGCCAATAAGTACATGAAAAGTTACTCAACATTATTAGTCACTATGGAAATGCAAACCAAAACCACAATACAATATTACCTCACACCCACTAGGATAGTTATAATCAAAAAGAAAGACAATAACAAGTGTTGAGGATGTGGAGAAAGTGGAACTCTTATATATTACTAGTAGGAACGTAAAATGGTGCAGCCACTTTGGAAAACAGTTTTGCAATTTCCCAAAAAGTTAAATATAGAGTTACCATATGACCCAGATATTTCACTCCTAGGTATATACCCAAGAAAAGTGAATGCAAATGCTCAAATAATACCTTTTACACTAATGTTCATAGCGACACTATTCATAGTGGTCATGAAGCAGAAACAATCCAAATGTCCATCAACTGATGCATGGATAAACAAAGTGTGGTATGTCCACACGATGCAATATTATTCGGCCATAAAAAGGACTGCAGTACTGGCACACGCTGCAACACAGCTGAACCTTGACAACATTATGCTCAATGAAAGAAGCCAGACACAAAAGGCACCGTATTATGTGATTCCGTTTATGTGAAATGTCCAACATAGGCAAATCCATACAGACAGAAACTAAATTAGCAGTTGCTGGGGGGTGGGGGGAGAGAGGAATGGGGAATGACTGCTCTAAAAAGTATGGGCTTTCCTTTGAGGGTGATGGAATGTTCTGGAATTAGATAATGGTGATAGTTGCATAACCTTGTAAGTATACTAAAAACCACTGAATTGTTCATTTTAAATGCTGAATTTTATGGTATGTCAATTATATCTCAATAAAAGAGAAAGAGAACAGGTAAAACTTTTCTAAGCAAATACTGAGTGGTCGTTTAATCCCTCGGGGAACGTCAGAGAGCCCATTTATGCCATCTAAAAGAAAAAAACAGATTTTACTCAACTGTTAAATTCTTTTGAACTTATTACTCTGAGGGCTAGCTTATGTTCCATTTTTTACTACCTTCTTATAAAGTTATCTATTAATGATAGCTGGATTTATGGAGAAATGTCTGAAAGGTTGTTATCTGAAATGTTAACAGTGGCTGCCTTCAGGAGATAGTATCTTGTGTGATTTTAAATTTATTCTTTATGCTTTTATGTATCGCTTACATTTTCCGTAGGCATATTTATCAACTTTATCATCAGTAAAATCCATAAAGCTCTTTTGTTTTGGAAAAACATATATCTAATTGGGTATGTTGAAAAAATGTTGATAGATAATTTTTTAAATTCTTTCTACTTACATGAAACCAATGTCATTTTGCTAGTTGCTCCCAAAGGGGGAAAAACTGTCCAATTAGCCAAGTGATCACAATTCAGTTATTTTCCGAACACCGAACGAGGCCCTGCGTGAGCTGGGCTTGTGAGAGAGAAGGACGTTTAGGGCATGGTTCCTGCATTCAAGGGGCTTTTGATGTAGCAAAGGATCTCAGATGTGTAAATAAATAACTGAAAGCAAGGCAGAACATAAAAGTCTGGAGTAAGAGGCACCTGTATGACGCTGTAGAATCCCCGAGGAAGCTGTGACTCTCCACTGATGGATTCAAAAGGAGGGGACTGCGTTAGAGCTTGGCCTTGAGGCTGAGTGGGATTTCATTATGCGCAGGGCAGGAGGGCAGGAGGGCAGGAGGGCCCGAGGGCAGGGCAAGAGCCCCGGTGAGCCCTGCCCACCCTCCCCGCCCTCTCTGGGCACAGGCCTGCAGCTTCACTCCTTCATGCTGCTGCTCACCTGGAATGCCTGTCCCCGCCTCATCACCTGGCTCACCCCTGCTGTTCCCTCCAAGACACGGGTTCCTGTCACTCTTCCAGGAAGCTTCCTCCACTGAACAGGTTGAGTAGAGAGGCCTCCCGCCTGGGCTCTGACAGCATGCCGAGGCCGTCTCCATTGTCGCACTCTACCTCCTGCACTGGAATGATCTGTCTGGGTACTTGTTTCCCCCACCAGATTGCAAGCTCAGCTGAAGAAAGGCTGGGAGCCTGGCACAGAGTCGGCGCTCAGTAAGTGCTTAACTGAGTGGAACAGACGCTGTGGCCAGGATGCACGGAGCAGGGATGGCAGCCATGGCTCCGTCTGCCCGGCACGCTCCCGTCCTCCCTTCTTCTAGGAGCCTGCCCTGCCCGCCTGACCACAGGGCTGGGCCAGCGATGCCGGCTGGGTCAGTTATATCTCCCCATCCCCCAGACACGGTCATTGGTCCAGGGCTGCATGTGACCAAAGGGAGGATCAGTGTCTTCCCTAGTGCAGCTGGGAGGAAGCACACTCTCCCCCATGAGGAGTTAAGCTAACAATGGCCACATTCCCCACCAGATAGAGAAAACCTGTCTGTAGTAGAGAATGAAGCCATCGTATAAGACAAGCAGAAAGGGCATGATGGCAGCTGCTGAAGGTTTTGGAGACCCAAGTCCCAGTCTCTGAGATCACCAGAGCTGAGCTTACTCAGGCAGGCCTTTCTTCAATTCTGTGTCCTACGCAGGCACCTGTCAGTAAATACCTTCATGGGCGTAAGCTAGTTAGCTTGGGTTCCTATCACATATAACAAGGATATACAAGGATATCCCTGTTCAGTGCTGGGGAAAGCAGCCGCGGCCAGACTGGTGAGGATTCTAGGTGCCACACTAGGGGGGTAGACTCTGTAGTGGAGGTGCAGTGATGGGTCGTCAGAGCCTCATGAGAGAGTCCCAGCAACATGGAAGTTTTGAATTAGAGGGAGAGGCCAGACTGGAAGCCAGTTGGAAATGCAAAATAAAACCACCTCCATATATCACAGAGGTCAAGGAGAAAGAAGATTGAATAAAACCCTGATTTTGTTATGTAGGAAAGAGCAGCGAGGCTTGTGATGAATGGAGAGTAAAGGAGAAAGGTGGTCATGTCGAATAAATAGTCATTTCTGAAACGCAGCAAGCAGCTCTGTGTGCAAACATTAGTCACCGATACAAATGGGATCTCAGGGGTTTTATAAACAAGCACAAGCCGTTGCCAACACCCACATCTGGCAGATGATACATCCATCATGTGTAAATACTTCACGTAGCATCGATTACCCTGATCAATTTTAGGCATCTATCATTTTCCAGGCCTGCAACCCAGCACAGGGAAATTACAAAGAAATAGAATGTTCTGATCATTCCATGGCCACGGCTCACAGGAAAACAGTGAATAAACCTATGGCAAAACTCAAGTGGTTTTCAAGGCATAAAGAGAAAAATCACTGTTTTGTTTTTCCTTAGAATTATTTCTTAACTAGATCAAGATATTATTTCTTTCAAAATTCACTATGAAAACCAGCCTCATCTTGGGCGGCTGAAAGATCGATAATGATACGCAAGAAATACGGACAAGAGATGCCTGACGCTGGGAGCTGCAGCCATTGGATCTGCCGCTGCAGCGTGACATCTGCTTAAGGGACGAGGAGCTAAGCCGGGGACGGTGGAAGGCGGGAAGGAATTTAGGTTTTATCTTGTAGGCGAAGGGGAGTCACAAGAGGTTTTTTAAGCAGGAAAATGACACGGTCACAATAGGATTCAGAAAGAGCATTTCTAGGCGGGTGTGGAAGACAGCATTGGTCTCTGCATGTGCAGAGAAAGTCAGCGGGCTTGTCGCTGCCAGTCAAGACCGCTGGTGGGGGTTTGGAGTGGGAGGTGAGTGGGGAGGACCGAGTGCGGGCTGAGGCCCTGGGATGAGGCAGGAGAGACAGTTGGAACCCATGATGACTGAGCCCTAATACAGGTGACAGGAGCCACCCTGAGCACTTTCCACCCTTGATCTCATTTAGTTCCTCAAAACAATCCTGTTGGGTATGTGGCTATTCCCAAATTTACAAATGACAGAGAAGAGGCTCAGAGAAGTTAAGTAGCTTGCTGAGGCCACACAGGTCTTTTGGACACAAAAGCCTGTGTCCTTTTCAACTTGAGACATTACCCCTTTCAACTTCATCAGGTAGCAGCTGAGGCTCAGGGAGTTTTAAAAGCCCTGACACTTCCCCAGCTGGTGAGAGCCCAAGACTAGATGTGAACCCAGGCCTGAATGGCTCTCATTCCCGCCTCGCCTCCCGAACCAGCTGATTCTGCTAAATGAACCCTGGTTCCATCGCGGTGTACAGCTCCCGTCAGATTCATTCCTAAGCTGGGTAGTCTTATTGGGTATGTTTCAAAAGGAACCCTAGGACGGGCCGGGGGGAGGATGTGGGGTGGGCACGGGCTATTCAGAGCCCAGAATATGTTCTCCCTCTGCTCCAGGGGAAGCCTCAGCACCTTTGAAAATAATTCCTCCGAAGTCTCCTAAACCTCAATTTTCTATCCAGCAGCCCCAGCCTGTCGCAGTAATTTCCAAAGCCACTGCCTTGAAGGCTCACAAATCCTCCGTTCATGCTCAGACATATAAATTGCATTAGCAGAGAGAAGAACTATGAGTCTGGTGGCGTGATCTGTGAAGAAGAGAAGGCGCTGAGCTCAAGTGCACACACGTGAGCACACGCGGGGCCTGGCCCCTCTCCAGGAGAGCCCAGATGGAAAGGATGGGCCTCTCCAGGCCTCTTCGGGCTGGGATGAAAGCAGCCTGTTTCCCTATTAAGGATGTCCTAGGTGAGGGGGAGAGGGATCTCTTCACGAGCAGGTCATTGTCACTGGAATTAAGTTCACTCAAGAGGCTGGGCCTAGAGGGCCTGCCAGAGTATATGGAGTAAATATTTTTAATATCTTTTCCTGCAGACAGCCTAAAGGCTCCTGATTTTGTTTCCTTTGGTGCTTCCAGCTAGTATTTTATTAGTATTCCAATAAACAAAATATTTTTCAATCTATCCATATTTATCTTGAATCCCTGCTCTGTTCTGGGTCCTGAGCTAGGTTCTGACATTTCCAATTGCAGACATGAGCTGGAAATAGTCCCTGATCTCAAGTTCCCAGATGAGAGGGGAAGGCAGGTGGTGAACAGGATCAAGGACTTAAGCACAGGGCTCTGGGTAGGTTTGGAGGCAGATGGACCTGGGTTCAAATCTCAGTCCCAGGTTTGCTAGTGGTGTGGCCTTGGGCAAGTCATTTGAATAAATGACCCTCTGTTTCTTCATCTGTAACTTAAAATCTATCCAACAGGGTTGATGTAAGGGGCAGAGGGGCGGGGAGAGAGAGAAAGAGAGTACGAGAGAGCGCGCGCTTCCTAATGGGATTAATGGGCAGATTTTGACCTATAAAAGCCAGGAAAAGTCATTGTAAGGGAGGGCTTGGAGGAGGGATAAATAGGTGGAGGATGGGAATGTTTTAGGGCAGTGAAACTACTCTGTATGATACAGCAATGGTGGAATAGTGGATACATGTCATTACACATTTGTCAAAACCTATAGAATATATAACACAGTGAGTCTTAATGCAAACTATGGACTTAATAATAACGTACTGACATTGGTTCATAGTTGTAACAAACACAACACGTTAATTAATACTAGATGCATATAACGGGAAAATTGGGGTGCAGGGGGTATATGTGGGAACTCTCTCTACTTTCCAATCAATTCTTCTGTAAACTTAAAACTTCTCTTAAAAAAAAAAACACCCAAGCCAAGAAAGAGAAGAACGTTAGAGAGAAAGACCAGTGAAAACCAAGGCAGGGCAGTAGTGATGCGGCCGGAGCCTGGAGCACCCGGAGAACAGTGAGCCCAGAGAAGTGGGCTGAGCATCATGTTAAGGTGTCTGTGCTTGATCCTGAGACTATGGAGATATGGCAAATAGTTCCACAAGGGCTCACATGGCCATGTGCAGTTCGATCGCCACCGGACAGACCTCGAGCTATAACAGAGGCCAGGAGAAGCGTGATGAAGGTCTGAGTGAAGACAGTAGCAATGGATGGAGAAAAGGGGCCAGATGCCAGAGACACCCTGAGGTTGTCTTGGATGGGGCCTGGTGATAGATGAGTGATTGACTGATTGATTGCCGTGGGTAGGAGGAGGGAGGACTCTAGGAGAATGCCCACATTTCTGGCTTCCCAGCTAGGTGGGTGGCAGAGCCATTCTTTTAGAGATCTGGAATGAAAGAGGGGCAGATCTGAGACACGGTGACCTGGCCAGCTCCAACATGTTTTTGAGATAACATCATTGTGGGTGTTATGCAAATCACTTTCTGGAATTCTCCCAACCTGGCCCTTTAGGACTGACTGGGGGGACCGCTACCTCCAGACATGGGCCCAAGGTTGCATACTTGGACACTCAGCCTATCATAGAGGTCTTTTCAATACCGAGCTGAGAGCTATTTCTTTGTAGCTTCCCCTACTTGACCTGACTCTGCCCTGGGGGGGGGGCCTCATACACCTGCACTCTCGGCCTCAGGACAACCCTCTACAGATCTGCAGACAGTGCCCATGTCCCATGACTCTGTCATGCTTCAGCTGCAGCCCCAGCCCTTCCCTTGTTCTAACACAATACAGTTTCCAGGCTGCCTTCCCCACCCAGACACACTCTAGGACACAAAAACTTGTGAGTGTCTGGTGCAGGCCAGAGTGAGTGGAACAGTCACCTTCCTCCTTCTAGATGTTATTCCACTCTTAATGCCATCTGAGATCATCTTAGTCCCCAAGGGTGGCCCTTCATACTTCCTCCCTATCTCCATCACTTCAGTCACCTGAGCTCTTCTCTCATTTACTTCTGTTGAGCCAGAATTCTGCAATTGGCTTTTTAGCTCCCAGAGTAGGACTTGACACTGATCCTAGATAAACTCCACCCTGTTGTCAGTTGGTTCTACAGGACAAACCAAGTGGAGATTGGAACATAAGGAGCTTCTGCTAAGGCTTTGCAAGAACCTAGAGGTATGTGAGGCAGAGCTGAAATAGTCTCAGCAACTTCATCTTCCACGGGGCATATAAACATCTGCTTTCTGCCAACCCAGGAAAATTCAATGGTCATACCCCATCCCCTATGAGCAACAGACTGAGAGGTCATTTTATATGTCCCCTGTCCCTGAACAATACCATCCCCGATCTATTGGAACAGAGAATCCCCCAGGGGCTGTGACGTGCAACAGCACACACAAGCCAGTTCTCCATCACAGAAGCACCCAGCGCAGAGCACCCTGTTGGCTGCTGGAGACCCCTGGCATTACAAAGCCTGGGATTGGAGGCCTGGAAGAAGGTCCCGCTGCCAGTCAGGGCTCCAAGCCAGCCTCCTCCCACCAGCCCAGGGCTCTTAACACCTCACAATCCCACTCCAGCAGCTTGCCCCACGTGGACCCTGCCATCTCTCCAAGAAACACAATCACACTGCTCCCAAAATGAAGCCCTGTCCAGAGGCTAAAATAGGCAAATCCATTGGGACAAAAATGCATTAGTGGTCGCCAGGGGCTGGGGGAGGGGGAAATGGAGAGTGATGCAAATGGGTATACAGTTTCTTTTTCGGGTGATGAAAATGTTCTGGACATAGATAATGGTGACAACTGCATGACCTTGCGAATGTCATAAAAAATGACTTGAATTCAACACTTTAAAAGGGTGAATCTTATGATACATTAATTACATATCATTTTTAAAAAACACCCAGTAAACTAAAATTATAAACAAACAAAACTAAAACTAAAAAGCAGCAACAGCAAAAAACATAAACCATCTATGTTCCTCTCCTGTTTGAAATTCTTCAATAATCCCCAATTGCTCTTAGAATGAGTAAGACATTGCGTGACCTAACTCCTGCCCACCTCTCCCCCTTGGCCTACGTCTGTCTCCCTGTTATGCACTGAAGCTACACTGGCCTCTGCTTTGTCCCGGTACTTGTTCTCCGTGCCTGAGGCGCCCTGCCCTGCACGGCTGGGTCATTCCCAGACATCAGGTCTCAGTTCACAATCCCTATCACCACCGAGGGACCTTCCCCAAGCACCCTTCTCAGCGTGCTCCCTCAGTCCCTATGCCTCCCCAGCCTGTTCCTCCACACCACAGCACTCCATACCCACCATTTAGTACTCGCTTCCTTGTTTGTTATCTATCTTCCCACCCTAGAAGACAAACTCCATGAAGGCAGGTTCTTTGCCTGTCTTGTTCACCATTAGCACAGGATTGGCACTCAATACATGCTTTTTGAATGATGAGTCACTGCAATGTCCTCTCAAAGCTTGCTGTCATTTGGAATTTAATATTTTCTAATATTTTTTTCTATTCTTTGCAATGTCTCTTTGTGAGGGAGACATTTACTCTGATTGGTCCCCTGATCAGGAATTTTTGAATCACGTAAAAGAAATACAATGACGTTTTTCTGTACATGCATCATTAGAGGTTGTGAGTAGCATACTTCCCTGATAATGGGATATTCTGACCCCGTACTGGAATGTTTCTAGCCAAGATGGAATAACTACTATCCTCTTGGCCACAGTAGTAGCTCGAGGGGCACCAGGAGAGCCTGGGGCCTCACCCTCCTGGCCAAACAACTCATTTTCCCCATTTGTGGATGCAGATTGAAGTGGGCTGCTGCCCGTGTGCCCGCCTGTGGTAGGCTCAAGCCATGCTTTGCTTTGCAAGCTGTCGATGCCAAATGCGGGCTGGGAGGAAGGGCTCCTCTTGGGTGTTAGGCAGGGGATCCTTCTGGATATTTTCCAGACAGCTTTTTCTTAGCTGCTATTGGCCCTTTACTCAATCCAGACTTCCACACAATTTCTCATGCAGATGTCTCCATTTCTCAGGCACACAGACGTTACTCACTTAGATTGTTTCCATTTTTTTCACTGACACCAGTAATACTTCTTTTGTACACTTCCCTGTGCACACATTTTTTGTATTCTTATCTGTTTATTTCCTTGAATACATTCTTAAAAGATTTTACTTTTACTCAGTAATTTTATATTGAGTTAAAGAGTATTCACACTTTACAATTTGGGACATATTACCAAGTTGCCCCCCAAAGGGTGCACCAATTTATGCTCTCTCCAATATAAAGGCCTGTTTTTGAAGGCATCTTCCAAAAAGGTTTTATTCCCAAATCCCACGTCACTGTACTTCACTTTTCACAGAGATGAGGAATGCAGACTCCCTCTCTCACTGGAGGAATGTGGCTGAGTGAGGATCCATCCTGTAGGACAGCAGTGCCAGTGGTGGCTGAGAAGGGTCCTTGCCTCCCAAGCTCACTCTGGGACAAACAGAACCGGGTCTCAGGCAGCCGCTCTCCTTCCTGGCGCAAGTGTCCTGAGCCGGCTGCTCTCAGCACTCATGACAGCAGAGGAGACATTACCAGTGACCTGAGGCAGCCTTTGAGCTAGTCCCTAAATATTCCAGAAACTTCCTCAGAGCTGCCTGGGGAAGAACTGTGCCAGCCTTTCCTCAAACTGTTCTCTCTGTGCTCTTCCACACCTCCCCATTCTCTCACTTCTGCTGGTTTTTCAGACTCATTGTTAGTCGAGGAAAGGCACACTTAGGCGACAAGACAGCATTGTTCTCCTCAATCAAAATGGCGCATATTTAAAAAAGGAAACAGTGTTGGCAAGTGCACAGAGGGATAGAAGAGCTCCCACGCTGCTGGTAGGAGTGTGATCAGCCAACACATACCCAAAGCCATAGAAATGTTCCCGCCCTTTGACCCAGCAATTCCACACCTCAGAATCTGCCCTAAGGGACCACCCAGACGCCATCACAGGTTTTGTGTACAAAGATGCTCATTCCAGCATTATTCATAGTAGCGACCAATTTGGAAACTACCAAAATATCCAATGATAGCAAAGTAGTCACACAAATCCAAAGAACAGAACAGCAATTAAATATCATAGTTTTAAAGACCATTTAATGACATGGGAAAAGACTTTTGACTTGTGAAATGAAAGATGAGAGTGTTGCCAAACTGTACATATACAATGATTTCAATGTTGTTAAACATAGACAAGAAGCCTGCAGGCTACACACTAAAATGTGTACGGTAGTTTCTCTGGATTAAGTGTAGTGGTAATTATCTCCTTTTTCCTTTTATGTTCTTTCTCAAATTTTCTTTCAGGAGCATAGATTATTTTTAACTTGGATAAAAACACATTAAAATAAAAACTCCTATCACTTTTCAAGGCTCAGCTTAAACTATACTCTTCCCTGGAAAGCCTCCTACGTGGGTATGACAAGCATTACAAAGATGTAGCCGTTAACGTGGCAAGCTCCTGCAACTGTCACACCGTCATTGAGCCTTGGCCTTTGCACTTCCTTCGTGGCAAATAATCTCAGCCTGTCTTGTTTGAGTTCCTTAATAAAGTGTCTGCCCCACCCACTGCCCTCTCACCAGCCTGTCCTCCAAACAGGGACCTAAGGGGCAGGGACAATGTCCCCCCCAACCCCAGCCCGCCCTGTTTTTCTAGGGCTGAATACAGTGAATGTCTATGGAATTTGGTGTCCACAAAATAAGAAATTCTAATTGTATGCTGAAGATCTAGGTCAGCAGAGCTCACGTTCTAAGATAAAAGGATGCCAAGATTAGGATCAAGACCTCTGCTCTGACTACAGCCTACAAATGGCCTCAGCCAGTGCTTGGCACCAGTGCCAGCAACAGTTCAGCCTTGCTCACCCCCCGTGCACACACTTGCTTTCTCACTTGGACTCTGGGCCATGCCAGTCTCCTTCCAGCCGTGGAGATTTCACACCTGTTCCCTTTGCACGGAAGCTTTGTCCCCTTCTAGTTGGACATCTTCTTATTATCTGTTGAGTTCCAACTCCATAATGGGCCAGTGAAGTCTCTCCTCATAGCTCTTTATTCTTTTCCTTTACCTGTTGCCACAACTGTCATTCTGTATTTGTGTGAACATCTGTTTTATGCCTGTCTTTCCCGCTTTGCTATAGTCCCCAGAAAGCCAGGCCTGTCTTGCTTATGGCTGGTCCCCAGCCACTGGCACAGAGCTTGGCACGATCATGGGCTGGATGAACGAAAAGATCAATGACATGGAAAGGACCTGATACTCAGTAGGCATTTCCCCCCATTTCCCTCCTGCCCCAGATTTCAGAGCTGATCCAGCTCCCTGCATTCAAGCTGATGACGTGGCATCAGAATTTTAGCACTAGCCAGTGCCCAGTGAGGCTAAATGGTGGCACGTAGCTCAGCCTGCTTTGCTGGGGCTGTTAATGGAGGGAGAGCACAGGATCTCTTTTGCCTTTAAGCAGAGTCAGGATGGGAGCAAAGGGCCTAGGAAAGGAACGTTGAGCCAGGAGGTCCAGACCCCGTGACCAGGGTGACGGAAACCAGGGTCTGCCCACAGCAGAAGTCCTGAGGCGTCCACATCAACAGTCAGGTTTGCTTGCTGTAACCCAGCTGGGGCACACAGCTTGTGGCAGTAGAGCAGGGCCCAGAGCCCAGGCTCCTGCCTCCTGGCCCCGTGTTCAGGAGAGCCAACACATGGGTTGGAAGCCACCCAGCCTGGGCTCTGTTTTCCCACTGCCCAGATCCCTTCCAGGGAACAAGTCTTGATACAGCAGAAGGGAGCAGATAAGGTCTTTCATGCTGACCTTTATCACCAGGGCAGGGGACACGGAGCTACTGCCTGCTTGGCTCCAGCTCAGCACAACAATAATTCCTCGCATCTTTACACTGCTTTGTCATTTCCAAAGCACTTTCACTTTTGTTCTCTTTTTTTAGCCTCACAGAAATCCTAGGAGAATGAATAGACAAGCAGCTGCCTAACCCCACATCATGCATGCGCAAACAGAGGCCCAGAGGGGCGTGTCCACTTGCCCCTGCGTTCACAGCAGTGGCGGAGCCAAGCCTGGACGCTGGCCTCCTGACTGCCCGTCCAGAGCCCTTGCAGTATTTCTGTCACGCAGCCATGACACTGAAATCTGCCTTGTTTCTCATAGCACCTCTCAGTCGATGGTGTCTCAGCATTGTAAGGGATTCGACAAATGGCGGTGGAGGAACTGGTGGGTGATGACTGTGTGGCTGCCCCATGGCTTTGGCCATGGCCAGGCCCCAGTGTCTGTCACCCGAGTCATGTGGTCTAGACCTCCCGGCCCAGTTTTCCTTTCCTAGACCCTCTGCTCTGACCCTGACTCTGATTAAAGGCAGAACAGATCCTGTGCTCGCCCCAGCAAAGAAGGTGAGAGAGGGATGAGGGAGCCTGGGGAGCATTTCTTTTGTTTAAGTTATAGCTAATTTTTTTAAAAAATTTTTTGAGACAGAGTCTCACTCTGTCACCCAGCTAGAGTGCAGTGGCGTCATCATAGCTCACAGCAACCTCAAACTTCTGGGCTCACGTGACCCTCCTGCCTCAGCCTCCTGAGTAGCTGAGACTACAGGCTTGCGCCACAGTGCTCAACTAATTTTTCTATTTTTAGTAGAGACGGGGTCTCACTCTTGCTCAGGCTGGTCTCAAACTCCTGAGCTCAAGCAATCCTCCCGTCTTGGCCTCCCACAGTGCTAGGATTACAGGTATGAGCCACCACACCCAGTCCACTTAAATGAAATTCAACGATAACTGAAGCTTTCCCTTGGCCAAAATGTCTAAAACTATAATTATTTCAGATATAAATTAACAACTGTAATCATTTTCAATGTAAACCTTTCTAAAACACACTATAAAATTTCTTGCATCTTTAAACAGTGTCTATTAAATATACTTTGCCTTCTCTCCTGACTCAGGCTCAACAAGGATGGAGGCCCCAGGAGAGCAGGGCTCTGTCTGATGCATCGCTACATTTCCAGTGGGCAGAGGAGGGCCTGGCACAAAGTGGGTGCTCAATACATTTTTGCTTAGGGAAGGAAGGAATGGGCACAGGCATTAAGTTCTGCGAAGCCTTATAGTGACGATGCTCTTGGAGGTTCACGAGGGACATAGAGCCCTTGCCTCTTCACTGAAGGACCCAGATATTAGTGCCTGAGTTTTAAAGTTTCCCCAACTCTGTCCTTATTCTCCAGCTACCACGTATCACTGTGCTTGCCCTCCGAAATCCTGCCTTTGAAACTCTGCACCTGGCTAGAGCAAGTCCCTTGGGGACCGCCAAGACCAGGGTGCTGTGGTGCATGTGCACAGACGCCAGATCATCATGACAGCTGCCCTCGTTGGCTGCTTATCCTTTCACACACGTCACTTCTAATACGCACACGCAAACATGTGAGATTGGAATTTTACATATTAAAACAAAAGAAAAGCAAAAACAAATCTTAAAGTGGTTAAGTGACTTGCATGCCACCAGTAAGTAGAAAAGCTGAATACTAAAATCAGGGCAGCAATAGCATGTTCAAAACCTGGTCACCCATTGAAGTGGCCAGGTATGAGGACAAAATGCTGGGCAGTGGCAGTATGGATAGAAATTGAGAAAATGAAAGATAAGGAGTACCAGGAGGAAGCCCAGAACAATTCCAGAGACAGGGCATGGGCAGAAACAGCACTTTGTATAGGATCGTCAATGGGGGCTGAGTTGGGACCATTTGAAGGGGCTGGAATGAAGGACCTGCCTCTAAAAGGTTCTATGTCTCCCTTCTGATCCACAGCTGTCTAGTGAACTGGCAGTCAGATGTGTTAGGATTGTATGTAAACAAAGAGTAACAAGGCTAGGCAGAGTCTATTTTTTAAGTAAAGTGCCTGTACTCTGATACCGCTTTGAAAGACTCACAGAACTTCATAATTTAATTCTTGGTCCTCAACTTTGTTTTGTTAGGAGAGTTTATATAAGTAGACAGTTGTTTTTATTTTTTAAAAATGCATGACGGCAATACATAATTATCTCTTGCTTTGATGAAAGCAATTCAGGCTCTCCAGTGCCCAATGAGCTAAGGATTTTGAACACAGAGAGATGCAGATCATGGGATTACATGGTAAATGTAATCAGTCCATGAAGGGCTGTCACGGAGTGAAGGGATTGGACATGTTCTCCGTGTCAAAGAGAGTACAGCCAGGATCAGCAGAGAACAACTACAGGAAGGATTTTTTTCTCAATAAAGAACTTCCAAAAAATTGCCCAGGCAAGGTGGCTCACGCCTGTAATCCCTCTTTGGGAGGCTGAGGCAGGAAGATCGCCAGGAGTTCAAGACCAACCTGAGCTACATAGTGAGATTCGCACTACAAAAATAGAAAAATTAGCTGGGCATGGTGGTACATGCCTACAGTTGCAGCTATTTGGGAGGCTGAGGCAGGAGGATCACCTGAGCCCAGGAGTTTGAGGCTGCAGTGAGCTATGATGATGGCACTGCACTCTAGCCCAGGCTACAGAGCAAGACCCTGTCTCAAAAAAAAAAAAAAAAAAAAAAAAGGCAGCCTAAGACCAAAGGGTTTGCCTTGAGCAGAAATGAGCTTCCTGTCAAAGGAAGCAAGCAAGCAGAGGTCTGATGAACACTTGGCAGGGAGGCTTAACAGAGGGGCTGAGGCTGAGGGTTGGCCTATTCAGTTAGGATGAATAAATTCAGGAGATTTATTGTACAACATGGTGACTGTAATTAATAATAATGTATTCTATACTTGAAACTTGCTGAGAGAGTAGATTTTAAGTGTTCTCACCACAAAAGTATGTGATATAACAGATATGTTAATTACCTTCTTTAGCCATCCCACAATGTGTACATATATCAAAATATCATGTTGTACATTATAAATATATAATTGTTATTTGTCAATTTATAACTTATTAATTATTTAATTATGTAATTAATTTTTAAATATCAGTTGGCCATAGATGTTTATTTCTGGGCCCTTAATTCTATTCCATTGATCTATATGTCTACCCTTATGCCAGTACCAAACAGCCTATCACTGTAGTTTTTAGTAAGTTTTGAAATAAGGAAATGTGATTTCTCCAACTTTATTCCTTTCTTTCAAGATTGTTTTGGTTATTTTGAGCTTCTTACATTTCCATATCAATTTTAGGATCAGCTTGTCAATCTCTGGGGGGAAAAAAAGCCAGCTGGAATTTTGAGGTAGGTTTCACTGAATCTATAGATAGATCACTTTGGGTAGTATTGCTGTCTTTCAATCCGTAAACATAGGATGTCTTTCCATTTACTTAGGTCTTCTTTGATTACTTTTTAGTTTTCACTGTATGAGTCTTACACTCCTTTTGTTAAATTTCTTTCTAAGTGGTTCATTCTTTTTGATGTTGCTATAAAAGGAATCATTTCCTTAATTTCAGTTTTGGATTCTTCCTTGCAAGTATATGAAATTACAACTTGATTTTGTATATTGATCTTGTATCCTACAACCTAACTTTGCCGAACTCATTCATTATCTCTAATAGATTTTTATGTATACCTTAAGACTTCTTATACAGACAATCCTCAACTTACAAAGGTTTGACTTACAATATTTCAACTTTACTGTGGGTTAATTGGGATATAACCCAATTGTAAATCGAGGCGCATTCATACTTACAATGATTCAACATAATTTTTTGACTTTATGATGGGTTGATCAGGGTATTAAATGCATTTTCAATATATAATATTTTTGACTTATGATGGATTTATCAGAATGTAACCCCATCATAAGTCAAGGAGCATCTGCATACTAGTTTATGTCTATTTCATGCAAACAGAGCTAGTTTTCCTTTCTTCATTTCCAATTTGGTTGTCTTTTATTTCTTTTCTTGCCTAATTTCCCTGGCTAGAACCTCCAATATAATGTTGAATAGAAGTTTCAAGAGCAGACATTCTTGTCTTTCTCTTGATACTAGCGTGAAAGCTTTCAGTCTTTCATCATTATATATCATATTAGCTGTGGGTTTTTTATAGATACCCTTTATCAGATAGAAGAAGTTCCCTTCAATTCCTAGTTTCTTGATTGTTTTTATCATGAAAGAGTGTTAAATAGTCAAATACTTTTCTACATCTACTGAAATAATACATTTTTTATACTTTATTAATATGGCATGTTTTATCTATTGATTTTTGTATGTTGAACTAACCTTGAATTCTTGGAATAAATTTCACTTAGTCATAGTGTATAATCTTCTTTACATGTGGCTGGATTCATTTTACTAGTATTTTGTTGAGAATTCTTGCATCTATATTCATAAGGGATATTGGTCTGTTGTTTTCTTTTCTTGTGATATTTGTCTGATTTGGGTATTGTGGTAATACTGGCCTCACAGAATGAGTTGAGAAATGCTCTCACTTTGGGGAAGAGTTTGTGAAATGTTGGTACTAATTCTTCTTCAAATATCTGGAAGAATTCACCAGGGGAACATCTGGGATTTTTTTATGAGATGTTTTTAAAATTCACCATCTTTTCTTGTTATGGTCTGTTCAGATTTTCTAATGCTTCATGAGTCAGTTTCAACAGTTTGTATCTTTCTAGGAATATTTCCATTTTAAGTTATCTAATTTTTTGGCATTCATTTGTGTTTTTAAAAGATCACTCTGGCTGCTATATAAAGAACAGATTACGGCAGGGCAGAAGTAGACATGGAGAGACTTGTCCAGCAGCTATTGCAATGATAGTTGGAACAAGGACCACGGAAGTGTGGATTGAGAGAAGTAGACAAATTCAGGATACATTTTGGAGGTAGAATCAACAGGTTTTGAGGATGGATTAACTGTGATAATGCAGAAAAGCAGAAAATAAGAATATGCCTATATGTTTGTCTTGAAAAAGTAAATGTTTGAGCTCTTTGGTGAAAATTGAAAAGACATGGCGAGAAATTGGTTTGGGAGTGAGAAGTAAGAGTTCTCTTTCTTTATGCTAAGTTTTAGATGCCTATTAGATTTCCAAGTGGAGCTGTGAAAGTGGAGACATAGAAGTCTGTGTTCGGGGGAAAGTATGGGCCAGAGATATAAATTTGTGAGTGTTCATGTGAGATAGTATTTAAAGCTACAGCTCTAGATAACATCACCTAGAAAGACTGTGCAGATAGAGGAAGAAAAAAAAGGCCCAAGCCCAAGTACCGAAGTGCTCGAATACTTCAACGTTAAGCAGAGGAGGAGCCAGGGTAGGAGGCTGAAATGAACTGGCCATTAGGAAGGAGGAAACTCAGGAGAGTGTGATATCAGAGTATCCAAGAGAAAAAGAGTTTTAGGGAGACAGAGAGTGGTTCTCCATGTCACCTTCTTGAGAAAGCCTGAAAGATATGAGAACAGAGAAATGTTGGTTGTATCTACAAAAAGGAGAAACCACTAGATTAGGAAAGATTGCTTTAAAATGTAAAACACAATGTTTTTAAATCTTCATAAAGTTTGTGTCTCTATGAATTGGAATATGAACACAAGGCATTTTCCAAGAACTCAAAGGAGAAGAATAAAGTGACTTGAATGATGAATCCAGATATTAGTAGGAATACCAAAGAGAAAGAACAGAGCAGATGGAGAAGTGATCATCAAGGAAAAAGTAGAATAAAATGTTCCTGAACTGAACATACATTGTAGTTGTCAGACCAAAAGGGCTTACAGAATACTGGGCAAAATTAAATAAATGAGATAGACTCTTTGATATAATCTGGTAAAATTTTCAGCCAGTCAGTCAATATAGATTTACTAAGCTCCAGCTATGTGCCACAGATAAATAAAAGAAAACTTCTATAGGCTAATCAGACCTGGAGAAAATTAAGTTATGTTCAAATAGGGAAAAAAATCAGATTGCATCATAGTTCTCTGAGATAGTAAAGGCTAGAATAAAATGATGTAATATCCAAAGAGTTTGAAGGGAAAAGATTATAATCCAGAAATCTATATCCAACAATGTTGTTATTCATGTACAAATGCAATGCTCAAATAACTTTTGGAGAATAGCTAAAGCTGAACTCTGAGAAAAATTCTTAGGTTTAAATATTTTTATTTTTACACAAGAAAAACATGAAAATAAACTCATCATTCAACTCAAAAAGGTAGTGGGGAAAAATTAACCCAATTAATCCAAGTAGCAGATGGTAATGGTAAAATCAGTTATTAAGGAATTAAATACCCACATACACATGCACACACACACAAAGTAGAATTAGTAAATAAGTCCAAGAGCAAATTCCTTGAGAAGATCGACTATAGAGACAAATAACAGTAATCTCTAATCAAGAAAGAGAAATAAACAGAAACAATGTGGACATGAGAAAGAAGATATAATCAGAGATTCTAAGGAAATTTTAATATTAGAATTAAAAGAATTTTCTAAAAAAAAATTACCAAATTATTTTGAAGATGATATAGAAAAAATAAATACACACTTAAAAATGGAAAAGGCAGAAAAGTTATTTGAAAAATAACCTCCCACATAGACACTAGGTCCATATGGTTGTATAGGTAGGTGAATGATTTTAAGCCCCAAGCAACAGATAACTCCTATGCTATTTAGGTGGTTCCACAGAATGAAAGTTGAAATACTCCCTAATTGGTTTTATAAACCTAACATGGCATTCATACCAAACCTTATAATTTTTTATCCACAAAGATTCAAGATACACTAAGCACATCAAAAGCTAAACATTAATATCACACAAATATATTTACAAAAGTAGCAAGTTAAATACTGGCAAATAAATCAACAATATATTAAAAGAATATCTCATGATGACTATAAGTTTGATGCAATATTAGAAAATCTATTATAATTTATTGTTTTAATAGATTAAGAAAGAAAAATATGATCATCTTGATAAATACCCAAAAGGAATTTGAAAAAAATCCTAAGATAAAGGATATGTAATTCCAGCCATACTCACCAAGCATAAAAACTCTAGGCACAGATCTTGGAAAATCAGAGGAGGAGAATAATGCTTATCACCTCAGGATCTAATACTGTTTTGAAGGGCCTAGCCAATGCAGTAAAAAAAAATAAGAAAAAGCCTAAGAACTTAACTCTATATTATTAATTTAACAAACTTTAGTGTAATCATACAACGGAAAATTGTCACACATATCCAAGAAGATGTAATGACATGGAAAAATACAATGCATATAAGAGAGACAGTGATAGATGATATAGATTATAGATACGGATATAGGCAATGTATTGGGGCACATACACCAAGATTTCAAGTGGGGAATGTTCTGTTGGTGGAGACAGTGCATTGGCCTGTTTGACTGGCTTCTCATCCACTATTCACTGCAGTTTCAAGAGATTTCAAAAAGTAGGAAGAAGTTTGGCCAGGAAGAGAAAAAGATCTGACCTAATTCCTATTCCTAAGATCAAAAAGATGCTGCAGGCCCCTGGTTAGTGGGAAGTCCTCAGGACTTCACAGAGTAGATTGAAAGCTAAAGGATTCTTGCAGGAGACCAGTCCTATTATTGTAAACCCTTTATAATTTTATGGTCATTTGAGAGGACCAGGAAGTGTGAGAAATGGAAAGAACACTGCAGTAGATTCTGGTCTAGCTCCACCACCAGCTCCAACATGTAGGCCCAGGAAAGTCCTCTCTTCTTCCTGGGCCTCCATTGCCCCATCTGCATAATGAAGAAGTTCATTGTAGACTTGACCAGCGGTCCCCAACCTTTTTGGCACCAGGGACCAGTTTCATGGAAGACAATTTTTCCATGAACAGCAGGGGGTGGAGGGAATAGCAAGTGATGGGGAGCAGATGAATACAGATGAAGCTTTACTTGTTCACTCGCCACTCACCTCCTGCTGTGTGGCCCAATTCCTAACAGGCCACGGACTGGGGTGTGGGGACCGTAGGACTAGGCAGGGGTTCTAAAAACATTTCTAGCCTAAGTTCTAAGATCTCACAGGTATTAATAAAATACCTGAGGAAAGCTCACCTCCACCCCCTGGGACGGCTTATGCAATGCTCCTGTCGCAGTCAGTCCTGTGGTGTCAGAGGGTACGCCACATTCCCCAGAGAGGGTACATCCCCAGGAGTCCAGTGTCCACGCCTGTCTCTCCCATCTGCTGTGCTCCGGACTCTCTAGGGTCTTCTCTGGCGCAGCTTCAGGGTCGAGAGCAGAGTGATGCTCACAGGCTCCTGTGCTCTCCCTCTGTGTTGAAACTCAAGCCTAATTGGCTGGGAGAGCTGCTGGCTGGCATCTTCGGGACATCTTTCTCAAGCCCTTTAGGAGAAGCCCTGATTGCTGAATGGGAACCAGTGATGGTGTAGCTCTTGTCATGGCAGGAAGTCCCTGAACACTCCAAAGGGCAAATCTCTTGAGTTTTCATGGATTAGGAAAACTCTGCCTCTTCAAACCTTACCTGAGGCAAGGCTAGACTTGAACTCTTAAGGAACATGACGGAGGAAATACTTCCATAGGTCCACAGAAAATGGAGGGGATGTGCCTTCTCAGGCTTTAGGGTCAGACAGATAATCCTGATCCAAATGCTTAGTCAAGTGACCTAATTTGTCTTGCAAAATTGGTTTTTTTCTTACATGCTTAGCATGGTGTCTAATATACAGTAGCAGCTTAATAAATATTAGTTGACTCTTCTTCCTCCTTGAGCCTTCTCCATTTTATATGCTCTGACACACACACACACACACTCACACATACACATAGAGCACTGGAAGCCCAGATTAAGGAGGAATTAGAAAGTAGATGAAGGGATTAATCCACTTCCACCATCCCCCCCTTTCCAAATGTGACTCTTCCCCACCAACCACCACACTGCCAAGAGAAGACCCAGAAGCCCACTCCCTCCACCGCCCCAGATGACAGCAATTGTCTGGAACAGTTACTGAGCACTTCCCCTGTGCCATGGGCTGTGCTAAACACCTTTCATGCATCATCCTCCCAGCCCAGGAGCCAGGCCAGACCATTCTCAAGGGTCCCAGTCAGGCTGAGCTATAAAGGCGAAAACTTCCGGGACTCCTGCAGTCCCAAAGCCAGCCCCAAAGATTTCCAAGCATGGTTTCCTGAGTCCGGACATTCCTTAGAGGGCGCCTTTGCTTCCAGGGCTCTCCCACATGCCACCTTTTCTAATCTGCAGATTATCATTTTAATTGTTTTTCCTGAACTAATACAGCAATGATCTTTTAAAAAAGAAAAAAAAATTAAATGACATTTACCAAAGTCATTCTTTTGTTACCTTTTTGCTGCTCTATCAACTTTGCTTTTCAGTTGGGATTTACTGATTTTGACAAATTGGAGCTACAATAATAGCTTTCTAGTCCTTTCATAAATATATAGATCCCCAACTCTGAAACTTGAAAGGAAAGGAAATTATCCATTTAAATAGACTTCAGTTACTTTGCCCAGCAACTCTCTTTCCTTTCCTTTCTCTCTCCCTATACAGATTAACATAATTTCATAAGACGTCTCTGAGCAGCCTTTCCACTGTAATTAATTGCTTTTCACTCAAAGTGACACATTTAAGAAGCGAACTAGCACAAAGAAAGATATATTTAAGAAATTGAGAGCTCAGTTAACTTTGCTAATGATTGCTGTGAAAATGAGTAGCTCTTCTTTAGAAAAATAGGAACTCTATTAAAGATGAAAGAAGTTTGCCTTACGTTGGCAAAAAAAGACTACAAGAAACACAGTAAAATGTTATCGGTGGTTGCCTCTGGGTGATCGAATGGGGGAAAAATATTTCCGGGGAAAAATATTTGCTTCTAATGTTTTTCTGAGCTTTCTAATTTTTAAAAAATAAGCATGAGTTATTTTTATAGCAGAAAAAAAACACAGGGTGATGGCTGCTGAGATTAAGACCCATATCTAACAAGTTATCTCCCATTTCTCACTTCCTCCTTTTTCCTGGCAGAAACATCAGGGCACAGGAGGGAGGAAGTTGTGTCATCAAGGAGGTCTTGTCCTTCTCAAGTGAGCAGATGGAAACTCAGAGATTGCACGACTTGCCCAGAGTCACAAAGTCATTGGCAAAATTATGATTGCTCTCTGTGGCTCTAGGTTATCTACCCACAGAATGGTGCTATACTTTCCCCATGGCTCCGTTCTAACAAATGATTAAAAACTGCTCTAAGCCAGTTCAAACATACAACCTCCTAATAAAGAATAGTTCCAAGGCAATCTCACCTCCACTAGGATGGCTACTATTGAAAAAAGGGAAAATAACAAGTGTTGGTGAAGATGTGGAGAAATTGGAGGGAATGTATTATAAAATGGTATAGCCACTTTGGAAAATAGTATGGCAGTTCCTCAAAAAATTAAGACTAGAACTACTAGAACTACCATAGGATCCAGCAATCTCTCTTCAGGATTTGTTTCTAAAAGAAATGAAAGCCAGGTCTCGAGAGATATTTGCACACTCATGTTCATAGTAATAGTATGCATAAGCCAGAAGGTAGAAATAACTCAAATGTCTATCAACAAAGGAATGAATAAAGACAATGTGATATATACATACAATGGAATATTATTCAGGCTTAAACAGGAATGAAATTTTGTTACATGCTATAACATCTGAACCTTGAAGACCTTATGCTAAGAGAAATAAGCCAGTCACACAAATAGCAATACTGCATGATTCCACTTGAGCAAGGTATCTAAAGTAGTCAAATTCATAAAAACAGAAAGTAGAATGGTGGTTACCAGGGGCTGGAGGGAGGTGGGGAGAGGAATTATGGTTTAATGGGTATAGAGTTTCAATTTTACAAGATAAAAAACTGGGGAGCACTGTTTCACAACAGTGTGAATATATTTAACACTCCTGAACTGTGCACTTAAAAGTGGTTAGGATGGTAACTTTTATGTTATTTGGTTTTTTACCACAATTTAAAAAAAAAGAATAGGTTGAAGGCATGAGCAGGCCACTGCCTATTTCCATAGGCTAGGAGAGAAGGGGGTTGTTAAGTTTCTATAATAATCTTTTTGGTGCTCTGATTGGCAGGCAGCCCATGGTCACCCTCCACGGATCATATCACGTCACACCCACGGCAAGAACCAGGCAGAGAGGTCTGCTAGACAGGGAGGGGCCCCGGAGCCAAGCTGAGTTCATGGGGAGGCCCTTTAACTCCTAGCTGAGTGCATGCAGGGAAAGGCAGTGTTGGCCTCAGAGCTCAGCAGGTCCGAGCCTCTTAAGAGAAGGCAGCGTGGAGTGAGCTCTGGGGAGAGGAGGATGGAGGAGAAGAAAGCTAGGAGGAGAGTTAGAGTCAGGCCCCTGCAGAGATGTAGGTGAGTTGGGACCCAAGGATTGGTTTCCAAAGCAGAAACAGGAACCAGAGATACGCTGCTTCCCGCTGCTGGGCTACCTTTGATGTTCAAGTCCCCTGCTTCTCCCAGGTGCACCCCTCAGCTTGTCCTCTTGGTGTCTTCCTGAGTCCTCCTGCCTGTCATCTCCTCTTACTCACCTTGGCTCCCACTGCTTGTGTCTTCCTGATTTTAATACCGGCTGCCCCCTCTGCTCATGCATTCCTTCATTTATTCTTCTGCTTCCTCTTCTGCTCACTCATTCATTCACTGACTACATTACAGAGGTTAAGAGCACAGGCTCTGGAGCCACAGTGCCTGGGCTTAAATCCCTGGGCAAGTTATTAGTTTCTCTGTGCCTCCATTTCTCCATCTCTAACATGGAAATTCGACAGACCTTTACCTCAAAGGGTTACTAAAATATTCAAGGACCTAAATCCATGCAGAGTGCTTAGAACCACGCCTGGCATGTCATAGTCAGCACTCAGGGTGTTAGCTTTGATCATTCATTTATTCAATCAACAAACATCCACAAAGTACCTACTATATATCAGGCACGGATGAGGATACGCTGGGGGCAATGGAGGAAAAGAATTTAGATAAAATCCTTGCCCTTGAGTGGCTCCCAGTGTAGTGGGGAAAACAGAAGCAACTAATTGTAAACCAACATAGAAAAATAAGCAAGTGGGGCAAGAAAGAAGAGAAGAGAGAACTGATTGATGGGGGCACGTCTTCACAACAGTGTAGCCTTTGAGCTGGACCTTTAAGACAGTGTAGGATTCAAGAAGCTGAGACTGGAAGGAGCCTCTTCCTGGTGGAGCTTGAGCTGGGAACTGCGCAAGTTCTCGGGAAATGAAAAGAGTGCTGTGGCCCTGGGTTAGGGTTGCCAGAGAAAATACAGGCTGCCCAGTTAAGTTTGAATTTCACATAAACAAATAAACTGTTAGTACAGATATGTCCCAAATATACTAAAAAATTATTTATTGCTTACCTGAACCTCACATATAACTGGGCATCCTACATTTTTATTTGCTCTCTGGCAAACCTGCCCTGAGATGAGAATAAACCTGCTTCGAAACCTGTGACCTGGGTTGCAGTTCTGGGTCCCCCCTCCGCCGCCCCAGTTTCTGGTTGGCCACCCTCATGAGTCATTTGGCATTCTTGACTCTGGGCTTTCTAGGGACCCTGATGAACTGTCAGCAAATCATTCGGTGTCACTTTGTTATTAACAATCACCCTTCCCATCTCCCAGGCAGAGACGAATGGAAAAATCTCACATCTTGTTGAAGGTTACCGTGTCTCCCTACGTTGGCTTCTTTATTTTGCTGAAATCACATCTCTTTTTTGTATTCCTTTGAGATTCATTAACACCATGATAGGAAGGAATTCATTCCCTTCATAGCTGTAATGGAGTGGGGGCCGGGGGGCAGGGGACACCAGCACAATGAGATGCCTGAAGACAGCAGCACTGGCTGTGACACGTGCTGAGGGGACCCAGAGCTGCTGCAGGCTGGTGGTGCTTTGTGTCAATTTTCTGGACATCTCTAGCTTCCACCCAGGCTGGTGGAAGCTTCAAAGCTTCAGGTTAGCAGCAGCAAGCGAAGTTGCTGCCAAACCTTCACCTACAGAAAAACAAACCTGGGCATTCTGCAAGCAAGTCACAGGCTGAGAAAATAAAAGGTGGTCCTTGGGCCCCTCCCCTCATCCATAAAACATGCCACGCAAAGTCATTTCACGCCCCAACATCTGCCTGCTCTTCCAAAAAGGTACACCTATTCATCACTCTCAAAAATGTTTGTGGAGAGAAATTATCAGCAAGAGAAAACAAATTCTCAGGTGAGATTAGCGCCTTTTGTGGGCTACCTATTTCTGTGAATACCCACAGTGGAGACGGTGTCTGGTTTGAATACAGTATGCCTGAGAGCCACGGGGAGAGACAGTCTTCAGAAAAATCCCAGCGAGGGGAGATTCTGCCACCTTGATGCCTGCCTATATGCCGGCTCAGCTGGAAGATAGGTGTTGGAATGAAGTTTCTGAGATTAAAGGGAAGTGGGAAGGGTGCTCTTTCCTTGTTGATGTGCTCAAAGCTTGCTAAGGCTCTCAGGCCAGAAAACCTGAGACAAAAAGTAATAAGTGAAAGAAAAATGGCTGGGCGTGGTGGCTCACGCCTGTAATGCTAGCACTTTTGGGAGGCTGAGATGGGAGGATTGCTTGAGGTCAGGAGTTCGAGACTAGCCTGAGCAAGAGTAAGACCCTGTCTCTACAAAAAAATTAAAATTGAGCCCAGGAGTCTAAGGCTGCGGTGAGCTAGGAGGCCGCCGCTGCACTGTTGCAGGATGCTCTGCAACAGAGCAAGACTCTGTCTCAAAAAAAAAAAAAAAAAAAAAATAGGTGAGACTCTAAGACTCTTGCCTCCCAGACTTTGCCCTTGCCACCATACTATGCCTGGACTTTCTGCTTCCTTTGCCAGGGCACTGAAACATCCCCGCATCCTTCACAGAATATATGCATCTCTTGAAGTTTACCTATTGCTTTGATTTAGGCTAGCCCAGCTCCTATTCTTACATGCCTGTTGATGTTCACCATGCATCTGTTCATCCTTTGGCTTTCCCAACCTTGGTCCAGGCACCCTGCTTCCTAGGCCTTCTGAATGGAAGCCCACCTTATCCTGTGCAAGTCACCTGGACCAAGATCTCCTTTCAGCCGGGGCTCAACTTGCTGACCAGCCAGCCCGCTGATCCAGTGGCCAGAGCAACATTTTGGCACCTGGACCGTGCCCTCTGCCGCCCCCTTGTGGCCCCTGAGAGAGGTGCCTGGCCTGGGACTCAGTCCACTCATGTGTGCCAAATGCATTTGAGCCAGCTTGATTGTTCTTTCTGGAAAGGCTTCCTTATTCCTAGACAGCTGTTAATGGACAGCATTCCTCTCCTCCACACCTACTCTTCCATTTAATTGCGCACGGCAACTTCAGCCTCCCATTTAGCTTTCGGTCCATCGGGTTCCAAATATTAGTTGGGCACCAGGCAACAATGATAAACCTGGGACGAGGACACAGAGGGTGAAAGATGTATCCATGGAGAGAAGTTCATAGCCAATAGGGCGAGTCCAAACACTCACAAAAATGTTTAAAATAATTTGAGGTTCAAGTGTTCTGTGCCAATATCTTCAAGAATTAAGAAATGGGGTGAAGACGTTGGGGAGGCCCCTGGTAAGAGCAGATTTGAACTGGTCTTTGGTAGACAGGAAATATTTTGAAAACCAGAAGGAAAGGAAGAAGAGCATTCTAGAAGTGAACAAAGGCCATGAGAAGTAATTAAGATAAATATGATGAATTAACATTCCCAAAATAAAAGATAAAATGCAGCTGAACTCCTTTCTTACCTTCTCCTCTGGGTGCTCAAACCTCTTTGTTAGTCCTCTTTGCATAGCACGTGCCACACTGAGACTCTGTAATGTTGACTTGGTCTCCCTTCTCCTATGTGTTAGGACCCACTTGGCTGCAAGTAACAGAAATCCAACTTAAATTAGCTAGGGCAAAAAGGAATTTATGGATTGCTCATTCCCTCCTACCACAGCCAGGCTTCCTTGAAGAGTCAGGGAAGACGGCCTTCAAGGTAGCCAGCTTCATGTCCTTCCAAGCTGTGACCCCAGAAGCAAAAGCAAGTCTCCCCCACTAGTCCCATCAGAAGGGTCCCAAAGAAAGCCTTTCACGGGCCCAGCATCCCTTCCATGCTCTCCCCTGGTTCACAGGGCTGGAAGACTGGGAACTGTGAGTCCCGGTCTACAGAGTCCTACATTAGAAAACATCAGTGAGAAGCACTTGCCAAGACTGGGAAGGCAGAAGAAAGGCAGAAACCAGATATTTGCTCCTCTGGTCAAAGTGTCAAACTTTGGGCTTAAGCAGCCATGACATTTTTTAGTGGCTTCTAGGTACTTTCCTGAAAAGGCCTCAGAATTAGAGGCAGCTGTAATCATTCTGAGTGGTTTTCTGAGTTCTTTCAAACCCATACCCATGAAAGTTAATGACAAAACCACTGACCATCCATGACCTTTGCTTGTCCAGACTTTCCCTTGACCTTTGTTTGTCCAGATTTTACAAGTAGCTAATTACTCTCATTAAATCCCTTCCCATTTGAAATATCTTGAGTGGTTTCCATTTGTGACCATACCCTAATGCTGTGGTCCTCAATCCCCAGATTGGGGATTCATCTGTAAATTCATCTGTATTTACAGCCGCTCCCCATCACTCGCATCACTGCCTGAGCTCTACCTCCCGTCAGATCAGTCACTGTCTCCCATCGCCCACAGATGAGACTGTCTAGTTGCAGGGAAACAAGCTCAGGGCTCCCACTGATTCTACATTATGGTGAGTTATATAATTATTTCATTATATATTACAATGCAATAATAATAGAAATAAAGTGCACAATAAATGTAATGCACTTGAATCATCCCAAAACCATCCCCCCGGCCCCTGATCCATGAAAAAATTGTCTTCCATGAACCTGGTCCCTGGTGCCAGAAAGGTTGGGGACCGCTGCCCTAACTGACATGTGCATACACCCCTGCAGGGGTTGGAGGAGAGTGTCTGTCACTCGAATGAGAGAAGTGGAGAAGAACATGCTGGAAGCCAAATCAAGAGCAACCCCTCTTCCCCACGGGAAACAGTGGGAGGTATGATCAGGTAGGTGGGATGAGGTGAGAGGTAGGAGGGCGCTGAGTGCCAGGCAGTCAGACTTGATGTGCTGGGGAAGAAGGAAGCCAGGTGAACATGATGGCGAGGGCCACATTTGGGGCAGCCCATGGTGGCGTGGTGGTGTGCATGGGGACAGAGTGCCATGTGGGTGGCAGGAGGGCGGTAGTGGCAATAGAAGTGCCCTAGAAAGGGAGACACGTGAAAGCACAGACAAGGGTGCATCTGAGAGATGTGTCAGGAGAAGAAATAGGATATTTTGGTATATTGTATTTAAGGACTTAATAATGGCTGCCTTTTATGACATTATGATTAGCTATACATCAGGTGACCTGCTGGGTTCTTTACTCATGTCAGTTATAATCTGCAAGGCCAAAATCATCTACACTTACAAAGGAGAAGACCAGGTTTTAGGAATGTTAATTGTCATGCTCAAGGTCAATCAGCCAGAGACCAGAGCCAAGACTTGAACTCTCTTCTGTTGCCCTTGACAGCTTCATTCACCCCACCAAGCTGTGCTGCTTTCCTTCCTGTCCCTGGTCTGTTTAACAATATAAAGGGTTAAACTTGATCCCACCTTGGTAAGAGGCAGTGGCATCAGACAAACAAATCCAAATTGGGGGATGTTCTGCAAAACAACTGGCCCAGTCTCTTTAAAAACATGTCGAAGTTGTTTAAAAAGAGAGAGAGAGACTAGAATACTCTTAAAGATGAAAAGAGACTTGACAAGTCAATGCAGTATAAGTGATCCTGGATTGGATCCTAAATAACAAAAAATAAAAACACCATAAAGGACATTTTGCAAACAATGGGGAAAATTAACCAGATATCAGTTAAATGGTAATGTATTAGTGTTAAACTTCCCAAGTTGAAGAATGCCCTTGTTCTTTGGAGATAAGCTAAAATATTTAGAAGTGAATCAACACAATGTTTCCTAGTAATTCTCAAACGGATTAGCAAAAGTAGGCAGGTGGGTAAGGTAGGTAGAGAGAGAGTGTACATGTGGCAAGATGCTAACAATTAAAGGGTCAGTGTGGTTCCTTGTACTATTCTTACAATTATTCTGCCGTTTGACATTTTTCAAAATAAATATTTGAGGGAAAAAATTGGAAATGCCTCCATTCCCTCTCGCCCCCAAAAAAGGAAAGAAGAGAGGAAGGGCTTTAAATTGAACATGCCTAAGTTACCAAAAATGGCCTACCACTTCCTAGCTGTGTGACTCCGAGCTTTCGTTTCCTCAGCTGGGAAAGGGCACATTAGCACCTACGCGTGAGCGTCTCCGTGCGGCTGATGTCAGAGACTGTGCGAAGCCTAAAGCTCAGCACTTGGCACGGCGTTCTCAGTATTCACGTTCGTTCTCTTCCTTTCTCCTTCCGAACCCCACTGCATCTGCAGAATCCATTCAACTGGACACTGAGGCAGATTAGCTCAGGATAAATAAAGAGCAGTGATGGACCCCGTAGGGCACACCACTGAGGTGACATGACGCCCTGCAGGGACCCGTGCTGAAGCCTGCCTGCCTACCTGTGACGCAGGCTGGCCGACCCTCTCAACGCTGGACCACGGAGATGTCGCTGAGTCAAAGGTCAGAAATGTCTCTATCCCAGATTCTGTCTCCCATGACCTGTCTGTTCATGCCACGGGTCAGAGCTCAGATACTAACCAGTTTTTCAAAGTGGGGTCCTTGGCCCATCTGCAGCAGGATGGGCTTTGGTTCATGCAGAAATGTCGATTCCTGAGCCCCCTGCAGCTCTGTTGAGTCAGCTTCTCTGAAGTGGTCTTGGGAGTGTACATCCTAGCACTGTTTTCTAGGTGACTCTGAGGCACACTCAAGTTTCAATGTCCTTGACCTACACTGTGGCTGTGGCAGATGTACTGTTTTATAGCAAAATTGGTCCATTGGAGAATGAATTCCTGTGGTTGGTGCCTAATGATAACATAAAAAGGCTATACCCACCGCAAAAATGTCCACGAATGGGAGCAAACGGAAAATATGAATCAAGTTGTACATAAAAATAAAAGCAGGACATTTAGGAAGAAAACAGTGCTTCTCTCCGGGCTGTGCGGGCTCCAGACTTGAAGCGTGTGAATAAAATGCTGCCCCAGCCTTGGGAGTGAGGAGGCCCCTAGTCCGGAGCCCCCAGACCCATCACTGCCTGCACCTTGGGACTAAAGGGGTCAGAGTGGGCTCTACAGCCTGGCAGAAGGAGCCCCTCCACCCACTGTGACTCTGGAAAGCTGCAAAAACCAACAAACAGTTCTGTCCTCTGGCCATCTGCAACACACAGTGATTCTACAGCACCACGTAAACTCCAAGAGCGCCAGAAAATTCTAATGATGGAGATGCACACTTAGATTCTGCTCTGCATCTGCTGGCACCTCTGTGGGCTGTGCCTACAGCCTTACGGGACTCTCTTTGGGGATGGGTGCTCTGTCAGATGCCACCTGGGTGAAGGAAGATGACAAGCACTCACCTGGTTTCCCTGTGGACCCTTGCAAGGGCTCGTTAGTGAACCTTTGGTTTAGAAGGTTGCTGAGTTCTCTGTCTTCCAGCTCGGGAGATCAGACCATGTAGCCAGAAAAGTTTCCTTCTAATCCTGGAATCCTCTAGTCCATACCGGTCCCTACACTTGAGGCAGGCCTCTCCTCACAGGGTCTGAGATATTTTAGGAGACATCCTGCACTCGGCCCTAGGGAGGTAGGGAGGGGAGGGGAAGGACACACAATTGGGGTGTCTCCTCCCCACCCCCAAACTGAAACAGACAACAGAGGACCATTTGCAACTTTAACTCTTTCTTGGCTCTGGCAAAAACCAATGATCCCATTTAGCAAAGCCTCAGATGGCAGCATGGTAACCATTTTAATTCAAGCAAAAAAAAAAAAAAAAAAAAAAAAAAAAAACCAAAGTGTAGCAAGAGAAAATTATTCATGGAAAGTGACTTTTAAAAATTGTCTTTAAATATTACAGCCAAAGTGAGAGGATGGAAACTGCATCAGAGGAACATTTTTTGGTGTGGCTTAACACTGAAGAACTAAATCACTTTCCCAACTGTAGGGCTTCAAGTACTATGTCACCTTTTTAGGAACACCAAAGTTTATTTTGGAAATAAGGAGAATTAGATTAAACTCCAGATTTAGGGTGTTTTCCTAGCACCCTAGCACATGAAGTCATTCACAAGTAAACCCAGCTAGGTTTAATCTTGGTGGTTTCAGTGTTCAAAGTCCCCTTCCTGTCTTCTATTTCAATTGTTCCCAACAGCATGCGAAGCCTGGGGGGGGGGGGGGAGGTGGGCGTGGGACTAACATCTGGACCACTCTGCACAGAAAGGATGCCAAGCAGGACGTGGGAGAGAGGGAGGCAGCAAGGAGGAAGAGAGTCTGCAATGATTCCACACGGAGGAAAGTGCCCCTTTGCATGTGGAATGTCTGTGGCTTCTCAGTGGTGTGGTTTATGGAGGCCGGAGGTGATAACTCAGATTTAGGAAGTGCGACTTGGTGGCTCTCTGTTGGATTCATTCCCACACAGTCACTGGGGGCTGAGCATTTGGCAGGCACTGAGCAAATTCTGAGGTGGACAGAAATGAATGATGCTCAGCCCCTGCTGCCTGCCCTCCAGACGTCTCTCAAGGACAGGAGGATCACACATCCTGGGCACCTGGGATTATCTCCGAAACTAATCAATCTGTGACTGCAAGACCCCCACAGAGGAAAACCCAATGGTGCCAGTGGGCTCATCGTATTTAAGTCCTCCTCGGCTGCAGAAAAATGCTGCTATATTCTCGATCAGATCACTTTCTTCTTCATGCAAAACAAAACAAGCACAGCCTTCCTCCTCCACTAGGACACCTGCCTCCTCCAGTCGGCCTCAGTTCTGGCCCGGGAAGCAGAGCTCCTCAGAGAAGCAATGCCTGAGACCGCCCAGCCAGGCCTGCAGATGTTCCTGAGGCCCTGACTCTGTCTCCTGCCGCCTCCTCGGGACCTGGGCTGACCGCTATGCCTCTGACTGGGCCTGGTTCCTTTCCTCCACACTTCACTTCCTCCTTGCCCTCCGGCTCCATAGCCCTTTGTGCTGGGCCTTCAGGCTGCCTGACCCAGACTTTTATGCCCCTAGGCCCCTCTGGCATACTTCTGGCTCTTCCTGGCCTAACAATAAACTTCAGGTGTCAATGGTGGCCTTCAAGACTGCCATCAGACTGACATTTGGGCCTGAAAAAGCCACTGCACTCAGTGGATTTAAATACGACCTCCATAATTTATGCTACACTTACCAGATGGCAGGCAGTTTGACCATTAAAGTGCATTGCTGCAAAGCAATTCAACTCATTTGCTTTCCTCGCACCAACCTGTAGATCAGCCCCTGAGTACACAGCTCCATTGTCATCAAAGGAACCCTCAAACTATTTCAGTACACTGGCTCTCAAATTTAGCCTCATCAGAATCATCTGGAGGGCCACAGCCCTCAGTTTCTGAGTCTGAGGCTCTGAAAGTCTGATGGAGAATTTGCATTTCTAACAGGCTCTCAGGTGGGGCCCACGCTCTGGTCCACGTGCCTCTCTTTGAGAACCACTAATCTACTGGGTTTCAAATTTGGCTGCACATGGGACTCACCTTGAGAGTTTAAAAAACACCTGAATCTACCCACGGAAATTCTGATTGAATCAGCCTGGGATATACTGGGCATTTTATAAGCTCTGTAGGTGATTCTGATGTTCAGCCAGGCTGAGAACCTCTGCTCTTGTCCATTCCATCGGCAGAGGCTGGGGGGCGGGGGTGGGGGGGTGGTAAGCAGCCTGGCTGAACATTACAGTCTTCTTTATCCCCCATAGTGACCCTTGAGTAGGGTACCAGAGAAAACATAGAACACCCAGTTACATTTGAATTTCAGATAAACAACAAATAATATTTGACTGTAAGTATGCCCCAACCATTGCATGGATGTCCTATTGTTGTTGTTTTGTTTTTTCTAAACATGGCAGTCCTATCCTGAGACACGTCCATAACCCTGAATGAAAAGCAATAATCTGTCAGCTCCCATTATACAAATAGGGAAACTGAGGGCCCAGAGGTCACAGAGGAAGGGTAAGAGCCAGGATAAGATCTCAGGAGTCACAGTCTGGAACTCTCTGCTTCCATTACACCAGCTGTCATAAAGGCACAACCTCCTCTTGCTAGAGGGCTACTGTCAGTTAGTTGCCTGGAGGTGACTTTAAAGGGGTCAGTATGATTTATGACATCTCTGCTCCACCTCAGTCCTTACCTCCACCCCCCTCCCTTCTATTGCTGCAGGTATAACAGAGGCTTCCCTGGGTTACAGCCATTCTTAGGAAGGAAGTGGGCTGGAAGTGGCCAGAGACAGCTGTGTGTGAGAGCCCATAATTGGGTAACACAAGGACAAGTGGGATTTGGACTAGGCAAACAACAGGCAAAGCATGTTGGGAGAGGCCCACTTAATTCAGAGAGACACTTGGAATTAGCTGTAAATTCTCTGGGAAGAGATCAAGGCAGCGGCATAACAGCTCAATTAAATTGTCGGCTCAATGCTCAATGCAAGATAATGGTCAAAACACAGTCTTTAATCTAGATATAGAGGATTATTTTTCGACCCATAATGAGATTCCTAAGATTAGTTGTACCTAATGTGGAGAGAACAACAGCTGGCTTGGCAACGCTGGGGACAGGCTTGCATGTCAGCAGGACTGGGACTCGTGCGGAAGGGGCTAACTGAATGCCACAACCTTCCTGGAGCCCTCTCCAGGTGCTTGGAAGACAGAGATGAATCATGTTCTCCTTCCTCCATTTAAGAGACAGGGTCTGGGAACAGAACCCCAGAATGCATCCACTTCAAAAGTACCGCTAGTCAAAACAGTATGGTACTGGCATAAAAGCAGACACACAGATCAATGGAATGGAACAGAGAGCCCAGAAATAAACCCAAGCATATATACAGTCCACTAATTTTCAACAAAGGCACCAGGAACACACAAACGGGAAAGGACAATCTCTTCAATAAATAGTGTTGGGAAAACTGGATTTCCACATGGAAAAGAATGAAATTGAACCCTTATCTTACACATACACAAAAATCAACTCAAAATGGATTAAAGACCTAAACGTAAGACCTGAAACTGGAAAACTCCTAGAAGAAAACATGGAAGAAAAGCTCCTTGATATTGGCATTGGCAATGAGTTTCTGGCTATCACACCAAAGGCTCAGGCAACAAAAGCAAAAATAAACGAATGGCACTACATCACACTATAAAGCTTCTACACAGCAAAGGAAACAATCAACAAAATGAAAGAGCAGCCTACAGATTGGGAGAAAATATTTTCTAACCATGTATCTGATAAGGGGTTAATATTCAAAATATATAAAGAACTCACACAATTCAGTAGCAAAATTTTAAAAAAAATTTTAAATAACCTGATTTTTAAAAAATGGGCCAAGGACTTATATAGACATTTCTCCAAGAAAGACATAAAAATGGCCAACATGTATGGGAAAAGGTGCTCAACATCACTTATCAACAGAGAAATGCAAATTAACCACAATGAGATATCTTACACCTGTTAGAAGGGCCATTATCAAAGAGACAAGAGATAACAAGTGTTGCTGAGGGTGTGGAGGAAAGGGAACCTTTGTACATTGTTGATGGGAATGGAAATTAGTGCAGCCATTATGGAAAACAGTATGGAAGTTCCTCAAAACAAATTAAAAATAGAACTATCATATGACCTAGTAATCCCTCTTCTGGGTATATACTCAAAGCAAATGAAATCAGCACCTCAGAGAGATACTTGAACTTCTACGTTCATTGCAGCATTATTCACAATAGCCAAGATGTGGAAACAAACTAAGGGTCTGTAGATGGATGAACGGATAGAAAAGTTGTGGTATCCCTTGTGGTAAAACAATGGGACATTATTCATCTTTTAAAAACGAGATCCTACACGATTTGGGTGATGGGCACACCCATAGCCATGACTCAAGTATTACAAAAGCTAATCCATGTAACCAAAAACATTTGTACCCCCTTAATATTTTGAAATAAAAGAAAAGAAATATAGGCCAGGCGCGGTGGCTCACGCCTGTAATCCTAGCACTCTGGGAGGCCGAGGCGGGTGGATTGCTCAAGGTCAGGAGTTCGAGACCAGCCTGAGCGAGACCCCGTCTCTACTAAAAATAGAAAGACATTATATGGACACCTAAAAATCTATATAGAAAAAATTAGCCGGGCATAGTGGCGCATGCCTGTAGTCCCAGCTACTCGGGAGGCTGAGGCAGTAGGATCGCTTAAGCCCAGGAGTTTGAGGTTGCTGTGAGCTAAGCTGACGCCACGGCACTCACTCTAGCCTGGGCAACAAAGTGAGACTCTGTCTCAACAAAAAAAAAAAAAAAAAAAAAAAGAAAAGAAATATAAAAAGGAGATCCTGCCATTTTCGACAACATGGATTAACCTGGAGGATGTTATACTAAGTGAAATAAGTCAGACATAGAAAGAAAATACTGTATGATCTCACTTATATGTGGAATCTAAAAAAAAAGTCAAACACATAGAAACAGAGACTAGAATGGTGGTTACGAGGGGTGGTGTAGCGGGGGAGGATGGGGGAATAGGGATGGGAAATGGGGAGATGTAGCTCAAAGGGGACAGTTATTTAGGATGAATAAGTCTATACAGATCTACTGTATAGCGTGAGGACTACAGTCAAAAACATTGTATTGCATACTAGAAATTTGCTAAGAAAGCAGATTTTAGGTGCTCTTACCACCAAAAACGGTAACTGTATGATATAATATGTTAATCTGCTTGACTTGACTGTAGAAATCCCTTTACTTTGTATACGTACACCCAAACATCATGTCATACACTTTAAATATACATTAAAAACATACAGCAAGGCCGACACCCTCCCACCTTCAGGCAAGGCTAATAGCCACTGGCATCAAGCCTGAGCAGACAGCTGTAGCCCTCTGCTCTTCCACCCTCCACGGTCTCAACCACTTCCACCCACTCACTCATCCCACTAATACTAGGCACATAGTGCCTACTGTGTATCAGGCACTGTTCGGACCCTGGAGATATGCAGTGAACAAAAAGTGCAAAGATCCTTTCCCATTGCAGGACAAGAGCAGAATAAACACGGGAAAAAAAAGTAAAATACACAGTGGATGAAATGGGGGTGAGTAATATTCAGAAAAATAAAACAGGGAAGAGGGATGGCAAGTGTTGGGTAGGGACTGCAATTCTAAATACTGTGCCCCGGGAAGGCCTCACTGAGCATGTGACATTTAAATAAAGAGCTGAAGGAAGTGCAGGGGGAGCCATGGCATTGCTGGGGAAAAACATTCCAGGCAGGAGACAGCAGTGCAGAGGCCCCAAGGCAAGAGTGTGCCTGGAGGGTTTGGGAACAGCAAAGAGGCAGGCCGGCTGAAGCAGGAGAGAGAAGCCAGGCTAACCGTAAGGGCAGAAAGGTAAGGGAACTGGGTCATATAAGGCCCATGGGCCACTGTGAGGATTTTGGCCTTTACTATTAGGGAAATGAGGATTCCATGGGGAATTTGAGCACAGGAGGAACATAATCAGGCTCATTTTAATAGGGTCACTGGCTGCTATGTTGAGATGGAAGCAGGGAAAATGGGAAAGAGAGTCTGCAACAATCCAGGCAAGAGATGAAGGAGTCTTGTTCCAGGTGGTAGCAGTGGAGAGGGTGAGAAGTGATCAGGTTCTGCACATACCTTGCTGATGGGCAGGACAAGGTCGGAATGAAAGGAGGAGGGAGGGGGTCGAGGATAGCTGAGGGTTTTGCTTCAGATCCTCACTGAGATCTAATGACTCTCAAATCTATGCCTCCAGCCCTGTCTGCTGCCCTGAACTTCACAACTGTTTATGAAAGTGGCCAATGCCAGGTCAACTATCTTCTCCCCCAAAGTAACCCTCTCTCTTTCCCCCAGTATTACCTTTCATTAGGAAGTGGCTGGTCACCATTCACTGAGTGGCCCAAAGGCAAGACCTGGGAGTCATACAGAGTTCATCCTCTAAAATGGCTCATCACTCTTCCACTACTTCAACATTATTTATTCATTCAACAAATAGGTATTGAGTGCCTTCTGTGTACCAGGTATTATTCTAGGCACCATTTCCTGGTCCTTTAACATTCTTTTAACTGCTCTGCCTCCTTTCTGTTTCTTTCCATGAAATATATCTTCCCTACTGCTTCCCAAATGATCTTTATAAAATGCAGAAAAAATTAGATAATTTCCTTGCTCAAAGACCTTCAATGGCTCCCTATTGCCTATAAGATGAAGTTCCATTTTCCTTGGTTTGGTATTCAAAACTCTTCCTGATGGGGCACAGCCTATCTTTCTACCTTTCTCCACCATTTCCTGCATTCACAGACTCTCGGCTACTCCTACTGCACTCAAACCAGACCACTTACTATGGCTTAAGTGGTTTCCCACACGTTCCTGCTTCTATGCCTTTCTTTATGTTGTTCCCTCTGCATGGAATTCCCTTGCCTACTTTTCCTATATGCCAATGCTACCATTCTTCATGGCCCAGCCCAAATATCACCTTTACTGAGAACTTTCCACCACCTACTCCCCTCATAATTAAACTCCCATCCCCATGGCCCCATAGTTCTTTGTCCCTTGTTCTGTCCTGCACTTCTCTTGCCTTGCCTTGTACAATTATGGGTGAGAAACAATATTGCTGTCTGAATTATCTTTGCAACCCCTGGGGCCTGGCACACAGACAGGGGACTGACATTAACATTCAATGGACTGAACTGAATGATGTTACATAAAAGAAATAGATGAGTCTGTTGGGTTGGTGGCCCCATTTTTCTGGGCCTGTACAAATGGCATACCCTTTCTCCAGATAACAGAAGGAGGTGCAGAGGAAGGAGATGCCATGTCCCTGCCCTTGGAGAGCTCTTGTTCTAAAGTGAAAAGCTGAGATAGAATAGAAATAGAAACCAGGCCATACTCAACCCTTCCAATGATACAACTGGAGTGGGGAGGGGGCAGGACACGAGAAGCAGAAATGCCAAGAATGATGGGCATGTTTACAGCATCCTGTAGTGTTAGGTTTGTGATGTCAAGAGACTGGGTGCCAATTCCAGCTATGCCTCTTGAGTCAATCTCTTCCCTTCACTGGTCCCAGTGTTCCCTCTGTAAAATGGGGTGGCTGGATCTCTGAAAAGAGAGTCTCTTCCACTCTCATCCCCTGTAGTGCTCTGATCCTAGTCCTACGAATCTCTGTCTTCCCAAACCATTTGACACAACTGCTTCCCCAACATCTTCCTTAGGAAGCTTTTCTATTTCCTTTAAGAACAATTTTTTCTGACTACGAATCTTGGAGGGTATGTCTCTACAAGTTCCCAAAGGAAAACACTCATGTGGATTTTTGCTTGCTTGAAGTAAATACCACCTTAGGCCATCTACTCCATGTATAAACTGGGCATGACACCAGATTGCAGGGATATTGAGGAGGGTTAATTATATACAGAGTGTTCAAGGGTTGAGCAGACACACAAGTGCTCTGGAAGTTCTTGGCGTAATACTATAGCATTACAATAATTCTGGCTTGCAAATTATACCCCAGCAGAGGCATCACACGGGAAAGCAGGTCTGACCCCATGGCCTGCTGGAGTGAAATGGAAAAAATAAGTTGTGAAATATAACTTCTCTTCCTAAACCTTTGAAAAAGGCAGAGATAACTCTTCCATGTGCAAGCCACATGCAGGGAGTAAGCTTCCAGATTCTGGAAGGGACTTTCTTGTCCCAGGTGGCCTGGCCTATTGCCAGGATCTGACCTTCTTCCTGAGCCTAGAAGAAGAAATGGGAAGGAAGGGAGCTGGAAAGGATTTGTGGTTGGATGAAAGGTGGGGCTTAGGACAAGTATGTCCTTGCCTTTCAGGTTTTCTATTGGGGCCTCCCTATATGCAAGATAATTAAGTGCTTATGCAGCAGAGGAGCAATTTCAAGGGTAATTTGAGAAAGTCTAGGGATACCCAAAATAAACATCTTAGCCAGGTCAAGCTCTGGGTCCCCTCCCCATCACCCATACTCATCAAACACACACACGCACACACACACACACCCCTTGGATTACTTCCCATGAGATGCTAAATAAATAGATCTCAGGTAATGAAGGCGATGTGTTGCTGGTGACAGTATATCTGTGACCATGGTGGGGGGGGGCGAGGTCACATAGCGGGCTTGGAAAATTCAACTGGCCACCCAAGATGACAGTCTTGTTTGATTGAAGAGGGAAAGGGCAAATAGCTTGATCCTGAAGGAACAATTTGCAGTCAACAACTTGCATCACTGGGTGTGGCTGAGCAGACAGAGCTCAGGCTTCAGAGTAAGACCCAAGTTGGAGTCCTGCTTCTGCCACTTTGGCATTGTGGCCTCAGGTGTGAGTCTGGGTGGGTTACAGAGGAAGCAATACCAGCCCTCAGACTCTCCCTTTCCCAGAGGCTCAGACTGAGAGTTTGATCTCTACCTCCAGCATGGCCTGGACCATGACCTGACCAAAACGGCACCTGGCCTTGCTGCCTGCCCTAACAGGTCTCACTATTCCTACAGGATACAGGAAAAACAGATTCCTCCCAAACCTATCCACAATATACAGACAGCAAATGGGGGTTGTTGATTTGGGCTATTGTTTTAGTAAATCAACATTCTTAGAGAATTTCTCGGCTCTCAGGTAGCCACATCTTACGGTTAAGCCATTTTCTGGGGCTTACCCCAGGGAATTCAAAGCAGCAACAGGCCCTAGGGGCAGCTACTTCATTTTCAGGCAGCATTTCCGGAGTATGCCACCTCCCCTGGGTGCAGACCCCAGGAAAAGCAACACTGAGCAAACTGTGCCCCTCCTTCGGCCTCAGTTTCCTCATTTTTGGCTAATAATCAAAGGATGATTTGAAGGTGCAGAGACCAGTGGAAATGACATCACTATGGCACCACCAGACTTGGGAACCGGCATCCAAGCCCACCTGTGTGACCTACCTCTGGGCCTCAGTTTCTCCATCCATAAAATGAGGTCCTGGATTAATGGAGCCTTGCCACCTCCTACAGCCTTAGGCATCAACCCTCCCCCAACTGGCTCTGTCACGTTGGCAGTGAACAAGGTTAAAGCCTCGACTTCTTCAGAGGTGAGCAGGTAAGCAAACATTCTGATCTCCCCTAGGCTTGCTCTCGGATTGGTGCCTGGCCCGGGCCCCACCGCCCATCCCAGCCTCATCCGCCATCTAGATTGCTAATATTCTAATTAGCATAAAGACTCCTCCGAAGATCCGGAGCAGGGGAACTAAACCGGAGTCTCTGTCCCTTTAAGAAGGGGGACACTCTGTCCATAGGGCACTAGGCACTGCATTTCCTCCGCACAGGCCACGACGTAGCCTAGAAAGGTTCCGAGTTAATCCACTCTCGCCCAACCCCGACGGCGACGATCCTTTGGATGCACAACGCGCGGGTCCCAGGGGACTGCGGACGGGTTTGGCCTCTGCGTTGCAGGCTCAGCCAGGCGACGTCTCGCCCGAGGCGGCAGCGGGCTGCAAGTCAGGCGAGGCGTAGCTGGCCGCGCCGCGGGACCTCGGCGCCCTGGGGCACGACCCTAGGGCTGGCGCCGAGGCGGCCGCGGGAGGTGGCGCGTGCAGAAGCGGAGAGGGACGCCCGCCGAGGAGCCGGGCACGAAGAGGGCGGGGCTTGGGCCGAGGCCCGGCGGGCTGGCGCGCGGGGTGGGCGGAGCTGGGGCCGCGGGGGCGGGGCGCGCGCAGGACCGAGGAGGGCGGGGCCGCGGCGCGGGGCGGGCTCTGGCGGCCTGAGTGTCACACACGCGGCGGCTCGGGAGGCGGCGGCAGCAGCGGCAGCGGCAGGCGCCGCCGGGACGGGCACGGGCGCGCGGGCGCCGGCTGCCTCCGTCCGTCGCTAGCTGGCTGTCTCGCTCTCTCGTCCGCATTCTCGCCAGCTGCGGGGCCTGACTCGCCCCAGCGCTCTCAGGAAAGGAGAAGAGGAGCAAGGACGCCAAGTTCTCGCAGCAGCCGTGATCCCGGCCGAGGCGGAGGCTGCGGTTCCGACGGGGCAGGCGAGTGCTCCTCGGAGGGGCGCACGGCTAGGGCGTCCACGGCGAGGGGCGCTCAGACCTCCGGCTCTGCGCGGGGCCTTGGGCCAGGACCCCATGAGACGCGCCCACGAGGGGCCTGAGATCCGAAGCCCGGGCGGCGCGCAGCGGAGGCGGAGGGCGGTGCTGCAGCTGCAGGATCCAGAGAGCGGCCGGCAGGAGGCGGCGGCGAGAACTTGAACTTGGCGTCAGGAGCGGGCGCCCCGGACGCCCCCCGCCGGGGCCGGGGCCGGGGCGCCGAGGGACCTGGGTGGCAGCTCTGCCCCCCGAATGGCCGCGGCGGCGGACCGGGATCCCGCGCCGCGGCCCTAGGCGGCCTCTCGCAATGGCCAAGTGGCTGAACAAGTACTTCAGTTTGGGCAACAGCAAGACCAAGAGCCCCCCGCAGCCGCCGCGGCCCGACTACCGCGAGCAGCGGCGCCGAGGCGAGCGGCCCTCGCAGCCCCCACAGGCCGTGCCGCAGGCCGCCTCTGCCGCCTCGGCGTCCTGCGGTCCAGCCGCTGCCTCCTGCTTCTCGGGCTCTTCGGGCTCGCTGCCCGACGACAGCGGCAGCACGAGCGACCTCATCCGCGCCTACCGCGCGCAGAAGGAGCGCGACTTCGAGGACCCCTACAACGGCCCGGGCTCGTCGCTGCGCAAACTGCGCGCCATGTGCCGCCTGGACTACTGCGGCGGCGGCGGGGAGCCGGGCGGGGGCCAGCGCGCCTTCTCGGCCTCGTCCGCGTCGGGCGCCGCCGGCTGCTGCTGTGCCTCTGGCGCGGGCGCCGCTGCGTCCTCGTCCTCGTCCTCTGGCTCCCCGCACCTCTACCGCAGCAGCAGCGAGCGGCGGCCCGCCACTCCGGCCGAGGTGCGCTACATCTCCCCCAAGCATCGCCTTATCAAAGTGGAGAGCGCCGTCGGCGGCGGTGCCGGGGACCCCCAGGGGGGCGCCTGCTCTGGCGGCCGCACCTGGAGCCCGACGGCCTGCGGAGGCAAGAAACTGCTCAACAAGTGCGCAGCCTCGGCCACAGAGGAGAGCGGTGCTAGCAAGAAGGACAAGGTAAGCTGCTCCTTGGCTTTACCCTGAGTTTGAAGAGCCACTGTGAGCACGGGGAAACCGAGGCAGCGCTCTGGTTTTGGGTCCCTACATCTACTTCGGCCTAGGTCCCTGGGGCCAGGCCTCGCGCGCTTCTTCCCGATTCTGCTCCCTCCCACGCGCTTTCCCCTGGAGTTCAGGGCGGTCGGCCTACTGACTACCATCTCTTTCGCTGCTGCCCCCAGAATGTCCCCTCTCTGAGCCCACAGCCCAGGCGAGAGCTCCCCGCCCAGCCTTGCCCAAGGAACACATACCCAGCCAGCCCTTCCGGCTCTCAAGGAGTAAAGTCGGAGTCAGAGCTGTCAATGACTTAAAAGAGTTTTTACGCTTGTTCTCCCTTACCCCACCTTCCACCCTTCACACACACTCTAGGTGGGGAACTGAGGTCCAAAGCTGGGGAGGGACTCGCCCGAGATTACACAGCATTCTTGGTGGCAGATCCGGACCGGCTGTTTCTAAACGTGTGTATGTAAATCCCTCCCGTCCGCCCTGCCGGGCCCTGCCCCGCTCCACCCCCCGCGCCAGGTTTCCAAATCCGGGCTGCCTTTTGTACTGGAGCTGCTCCGGGAACCCCCACGCGTGCTTTTCCGGTTGAAATGCGCTGCCCCCCAGCGCTCCACGCCAAGCCGGACAGTTCCTCCCGCCGCGCGCCGGAGGGGTCCGCCTATCAGGCCAGGCTGGAAGGAGACCCCACCTCTCCTACCCTCACCTTCTTCCTTCCTGACCCCCACCCCCACCCCAAACCGTCTCAGGGACTTGGGGGGACGTTGTGACAATCTCCTTACTAACATACCAGGTCTTCTTGATCCCCCCCAGGTTTTGAAGCAGGCGAGTTAATTACAGCCAGACTCGGCCCCCTTTTCTCCCTTCACACTCGTGATGCCCTGCCCTCCCTTCCCCTATAAATAATACTTGTTCTGTCTACTTCTGGTGGAAGGCAGTGTTTTGATTAAATCTGAGGCCCGGTGGGAGAGCTAGTGCCTTCTCAGTGCCCTGCGTCGCCGCCGCTGTTCTCCCCACTTTCTCCCAAAGGTAAACTTTTACCCAGGCCTAGACTGGGGGAGACTGATAAAGAGTCTGAATTCCTTTTAGGAGTGGATGTCCAGACAGGAGGGAGACAGGCTCCCACCTGCCAGCTGGTGCTTGGAAAGGGATCTATTTTGTTTTCCAGGAGGGAGGAGGGAGGGAATGTCCCTCCTTTAATTTTTCTGCCTAGCCTTCTCTCCCTGAGGTCCCCTGCATATCCCCTCCCCTGCTTGGTCTGCTGAGAGCAACATGGGCAGTCTGTGGAGGAGCCCACCTCTCCCTGGAGCCGGTTTGGGGATACACCTCGGAAGCTTGGACTCTGGGCTTCCTAAGCACCCAGGGTGCCACACCTAGATGACAGGGAGCTGGGAGCCAGGTGGCCACCCAGGAGCTGCCTTGGGGGAGGGGGCAGGTTTCTCTGGGAGCCATCAGGATCATCTTGGGCTCATCTTGGGCTTGCGATTGATCAGTGAGGGAAACACCAAAGAGGCTCCCTGCAGTCTCATGTCTGCTGAAGCTTGGCTTGGTGGGGGCACTGGGAGACCCTGGAGTTCTCAGAAGGCCTGAGAAAGGTTCACAGCCAACTGCGCTGGGCTCTGCATCCCTGGTTACCTGCAACCATGGCCCAGGCAGGCAGATCTCCTTTCTCTCCCACTGCTACTGGTTCAAAATTTTATAATAAACATTTTCCCCCATTTACAATTAAGACTGTTTTAAACACTGAGGAATGGTTTGTTTTATGGGCAGAATGTCAAACTAAGACTTGACTTCATTCTGTCACCAGATATTTCTTAGGTGCCTTCTATGTGCCCTACCTTGCTGGGTGCTGGTGCAGGGCCCCTCTGCAGCTAAGGCTATGACAGGCGACAGTGGCTGAAGGAGTGCCACGGTGAGGCCTTGTTTACAGGAGGAGGGCTCAAAGGCACCTCGGAGGCAGGGAGGGAGGGCTCTTATGCGGGGGAGGGGTGGTGGCCATGGTGGCTGGAAGGGAGAGCCTGATGCTTTAGGGAACTACAGGCGAAGTCCCTTGTGGCTGGAGTTGAGAGGTTAGAGTTGGTTAGAGCCCTGGACAGGGAGGACCTTGTAAGCTAAGCCCAGTGGGGGCCAGTGAAGGGGGTTAGCTGTTAAAAGTGTGGTGATCAGATACGGTTTTTTAGAAAAGATCTCTCTGGGCTGCTTTTCACCTACTAGGTTGTGACTTTGAGCCCTGTGATCTTTTGCGAAGTTGTCCAGATGTTCTTTCTATCGGAGGAGGAAGGGAGGCAGCCAGGGAGGGTTGGCAGGACGTTCTAGTGCAGTGCTCCTCAAACTTTAGTTCCCTTGGAGGGCTGGTTAGAACAGATTGCTGGGACCCATCCTGCAGTGTCTGATTCAACAAGCTGGGAGTATTTACATTCGTATAATTTCCCGGGTGATCTTTGGCTGCTGATCCTGGGACCACATGTTGAGAACCACTAATGCAACAATGGCTTCTTCTTCACCCTCCCTCTGGGTCTTCTGGTCAGGGCAGCTTTGGGATGCAGAGACTCTGGATGCCCTCACCTCTGCCCCTTGTGTGTGGCCACCTCCTGATTCAGGGCCAACAGCCCCCTACTCCACCCCCAGGCCATTAGGCAGTCGCGAGGCAGTCTGGTTTTCACATTATTTCCAGCCAGACAGCTTTTGGAAGGCCAGGCGTACTATAGGTCCAGCTTGCCTTCTGCCCTTCACTCCTGGATCCAGGAAAACACACTTCTAGCACCCCATTTAGTCTTTATCAGTTGTTAGGGAATAGGATGAGACTCTTAGGTCTGTTGGATGCGCCCGTGTTTGTTTTGAACATCAGGCCTGAGTCAAGAGTTACCGAGGTGTAGAGCAAGAGCTGCTAGTCAACAGCCCCTTCTTCCAGTGCCACCCTCGCCATGGTCCATCTTTGGAGGCGCATCTCCTGCCTCCCTCTATCATACACTTAGGCGTCCACGTGTTCTCCCAGGTGAGTCCTGGGGCACACACACCTGGCCACATCCCCCTGGCCCCTAATGCCAGCATCCAGTCTTGTGCATTTTCCCTTTTAGAATCATTTGGAAGTGAGACTAGGCTTACCCTGCCAGTTTCTCTCCTAACATAACTTAGCCAGCTGTTACCAGCGCTTTGTGCTCAGAGATGTCTTAGTATAAGTGTGAGCAAGGAGGGGAGGGAATGAAGAATGCAGAAGACTTGTCAGTAACCTCTGGCCTGAGCCCCTGGAGGAGCTTGACACATATTTCATCATTTGTTGTGTTTTTGTCTTGGAGAATTTGAGGTCTTTATCTAGGAAGTGGCCTTGAGCTGCATTTGGAGCTGGACGTGGAATTTCAGTATAGGGGAGGGGGTGACTGCAGGCTGCAGGAGTGCTTATGTGTCAGGCTAAGTGTATGTATGAGAATGTATGTAAGTGTATGCACGTGTGTGTGTAAACATATTTAAAACCTCAATGTGTAATGTGTTCTTGGAAACCAACCCTTTCATGCAGCGAGCCTTGCCTGGGGAATGAGAGATGACAGTGTGAGAGAGGTGGGGGCTGAGCTTGGATGCAGGGGAGTCCTGGAATATTGTTGAGCCAGGGAAGGGGGTGTACTCAGCCATGGTGGGGGAGCATCTCAGGCTATAAATAGCTGCCAGAATCTGGGGGCAGTGGGGTTGGAGTTAGGGGACAATGCAGTATAGTTCAGGTGAGAGACTGAGGGCTGAGGTCCTGGAAAAAGAAAATGAAACTGCAGCAGGTAGAAATATTATTCCTTCAAGTTGCACTTTATAAAAAAATAATGACAAAAGAGGCCAGTTACTTTGGTAGGTTTCCTTTTGTGCGGCCAAACAGGTCTCATCCAATTATGTTTTCTGCTGAAGTCTTGTTTCTTTTATCATAATTAAGTAAATGTTTCCACAACTGAGAAAGTCAAGACGCATCATGACATCAGTTTTCCTGGGTTTTAAATACATGCTAATGTGTACCAATGCTTTATATTTTGTCAGCATCCACAGAGTTGAGTTAAATAACATGTTTTCCATAGTTACGGAATAAATAATGTCATGTCTAACTTTTTTTTTTTTTTTTTTAAACATCCAGCAGACAGTTTCTGAGCTGCCTGCTAGGCAGGGGAAATTCAGAGAGAAATCAGTAGTGGCCAACTTTCCAGGAAGGAAGCTTCGCAGTTTGCAGTTGAATACCAGCTTCTCCAGGTCTAGCTGGGGAGACAGATAAAACCAAAGAGACTGTATCACAACCTGAAGAATGCCAAAACCAAAGTGTGTGCAGAGGGCTGGGAAGTCAAAGAAGGCTTTCAGGAGCAGGTGACGTTTGAGCTGAGTCTGCAAGGGTGAGTGGGTGGTTTCCAGGCAGGGAGGTGGGGGAGAGGGCTCTATGCAGAGAGGGTAGAGCAGCTTGCGCCCAGAGAGAATGGTTGGCGCCTCAGCAGGGCAGGTGTGGCAGGTGTGACAGGAGATTGCAGAGGGAAGTTGCAGCCCTCAAAGGGAAGAAAGTGTTTCCCGTGCCTTGCTGAGGAGTGGGGAGTTGTCTGTTGGTCCTTCTCACATAAAATCATTGATGTAGGGCTTGATTGAAGCCAGAGTGTCAGTCATTTTCATTTGATTAGTAGCCACGTTTTCTAGTTTTTAACATGTCATGGATGGAAAAGGTAAGGGCCAAACTTGGGAGCTGTGATTTGGCTTGGGACACTTTTCCCTTTGAAATCCCATCCCTTGAAAGTAGCATGAGAGAACCGCTGCACAGCAAATCCAGTTTCTCCCATTGATGCCCCAGAAGGAAAATATATTCTCCAGGCTTCATACTGACCACTTAATTGGTCATTTAATCCTCACAATCACACTGGAAAGGGTTTAGGTACTGTATCAGCTATTGCCACAGAACAAATCACCCCAAACTCTTAAACCAGGGGTCAACAGACTTTTCTTCAACGGCCAGATAGTAAATATTCTTAGGCTTACGTGCTATGCGATCTCCATCACAACTCTTCAGCTCTGCCATGGTAGCTTGAAAGCAGCCATGTACAATATATAAATTAATGGGGTTAGCTGTGTTCTAATAAAACTTTATTTACAAAAGCAGGAGCTGGCCTGTGGGCGGTAGTTTGTAACCCCTGCTTTAAATGGTAAGCCTTTATTGTAGCCATGAGCCTGCACATCTGAGTAGTTTGTCTGGTCCCAGCTGGGCACATTCGTGCCTCTGCAGTCAGTGTGGGTGGGTGTGCAGCCCCGCTGATCTTGGCTGGGCTTTCTTAAGTGTTTGGTGGGCTGGTTTAGGGTGGCTTTGGGAGGCAACAATTCAGCCCTATTCCTTGTGGTCTCTCATCCTCCAGCACATGTTCACATGATGGTGTCAGGGTTCCAAGAAAGAACAGAAGCCCATGAGGTTTCTTGAGGTGGGAAACTGGCACACTGTTGCTTCTGCTGCATTCGGTGGATCAAAGCACGGCACAAGGCTGGTCAGGATTCAAGGAGAGAGAAGGAGCCGCAGAGTCCCATGGCAAAGGGCAGGGATACAGGCAAGCCATTAATTAGGGCCTTCAACACCATCCGTCTACCTCAGGTGGTATGACCCCTGTTTTACAGATAAAGAAACTGAGGTTTAGAGAGGTTAATGACTTGCCAGATGTCACATAGCTACCAAGTGATGGAGCAAGGATCATACCTGTGTAGTCTTGAGTTCAAAATCTATGTGCTTTTTGCTGATTTGCTCCACGGTTTTCTACGGTTTAAATGGAGATACGGTAGGAAGGCTCTGGTAGTTGCAGAAATGTGTGTTACGTGTCTCCTTCTCCCCTTCGCTTAATTCTCCTCTTGCGTCCCTCTGCCATAGCTTCCGCCTTTCAGCCTGGGCTTTGGTATTCCTAGCGGCAGCTCCAGAGCTGGCTTTTCTGTCTCTCTCTCCCCTGTCTGCCTCAGAGTTCCATAAATGAGATGTTAATGCAGCACTTGAGTTATTTTATAGAGAAATTCTGCACACAGAGTTGGCGCATCCCAAGGGGCAGCTGCACAAAATGTGAGTCTTGTAACTGTCAAGTCTTTTCATTCTAACACCAAGCGTTCCTTCCTTCCAAGGACTGGCGAGGCGGTCTGTGCTCTGTTTTGAGGAAAAAACTGGTGATACCTTGGACTTTATCAACAAGGAACTTAAGTTTCCTTAAAGGAGATCGGGTGACTGTCCCCTCTAATCTGACAATCTCGGAACATGACTGATCACTCCGGGACTTAACCCCTATGACTTGACCTTGTCTTCTCTCTGTCCTTAAAACATTTCTGATCCCATAAAATTGGCTTTAAAAGGCAAATGTGAAACAGGTGTGTCTTCCTCTGGTCATTCAACAAAGTCGAACTTGCCTGTGGCCAAGCTCTCCCCTGAGTAGCTTAGCTTGTGCTAGAGCAGCAAAGAGGCAGTGGCCTGTGGGGAGGGGGCAGTCAGACTTGGCCCTAGAAAGTAAACCAGGACTTGTGGCTTTGCAGCAGAGAGCCGGGATGCTGGCTGGCTGATGGCAGCACACCCTGCTGGCTTTCTGAGGTTGGGTGATGGCGGTGCTGGTGCATTTTCCGCAGGACAGCGGCAGCAGTGGTCTCTGACTGCGAGACGTGTGTTTGGCCTGTGTTGACTGAGAAATTGCTATATGCAGCCCGCTATCAGGAGCTGTGTGGCTGCAGGGATGAGCCTGCTGGGTAGGGCCTGCCCATGGTAACTTATCCTCTGGTTGAGGTCACAAGAGCCAAGGTTGGAACACGGATCCCTATGGCAGAATTTACCTATAAACAAAATGGTGTGCGTGAGCTGAAAGCCAACCTGGCACAGAGGCTATTCTTGGCAGGGCCTTGATTCCGTGGAGCCAGAGGAGAAGCAGGGTGAGGAGGAGGCATTTGTGTAAAGAAAGCACAATTATAATACTTGAATTAAGGCAGCTTTCCACAAAGGTAATATTAGCTAATGCTTCTATGACACACACTCTGAGCCAGGTGCTATTCTGTATACTTTACATGTAACTCTTTTACTCCTCACCATAGTCCTTTGAGGTAGGTGCTACTAGTCTCATTTTTACATACGAGAAAACTAAGGCACAGAGAGGTTAAGTAACTTGTCTAAGGTCACACAGCCAGTAAGTAGCGGAGGTGAGATGTGAAGCCAGATCCAGCATCTGTATTATAACCACTGTGCCATAACCACCGCAAGCTGCACAATCTCATGCCTGAATTTTCTCTGCCTTACTTGTGGCTAGACTTACTCTTTATAAAACAAATCCTCTCTTGGCTTTGTAGGAGTGACGGATTCCAACATTTTTGTAAGTATTCTACGGCTTCCCATTCCCAGTATTCCCATTTTGCAGATGGAGAAACTAGGCTCCCGGAGGAGTGGAGTCTGCCCTGCCTCACAGCAGGTACTGGCAGGGAGCGGCCAGGCTGTCGACCTTGTGTTGAGTGCAGTGCCCTTTGTGCCGGGGTGGCGTGGAGGGCTTGGCCAAAGCTGGAGTCTGCAGGAAGGGTGACAGCTGATTGATTTCCGTTTCTTTCCGTGTTTTGATTCTGAAACGCTTTGCTGAGACCATTAAGGAGCATGGACAGAGGACCTTGCTTCCACAATGGAATTTTCCTCCTCTTCCTGTTTGGTATTTTCCAGTAATATTTCTATTAATGTTTCACTTTCAGAGGCACTGACTTCCTGAGAGTTTGGGCTTTCTCAACTGCTGAGGCAGGAAGAACTGAATTTTCCTTTAAATCATTCAGTTCCTTTCCATTTTCTCCAAGGGGAGCGCTTCCTGGATTTCCCATTACACTGTAAAGGAAGGATCTTGGAGGTGGGTCCAAGGGATGGAGAGAGAATTAGTCAGGGCCCTGGGGGATGACTCAGGCCCAGTGTTTTCCAAGCAGCGCGTAATAGTAACGGTCAGAAAGGGGCTTCCTAAGGTCGAGGAGCGGGGAAGTGACTTGACAGGTGGGTGGGTTTGGGGGATACAGATCCACTGGGCCTTGACGTACGGGCTGGACCCAGAGTTCTCAGCTGGGCCAGGAGAGCCCGAGCCAAGTCCTTTCTCCTCATTCATTCATTTATTTATTCAATGTCTATTGTTGAGAGCCTGCTACGTGCCGGGGATTGTTCCATTTAGGCGCTGGGAATAGAGCAGTGGACAAAACAGATAAGAAGCCGTGCTCTCCTGAGCGCACTCTCTCATGAGGAGTGGAGCAAATGCAGGATGTCAGGGGTAGGGACTGTGGGAAAACATGAAGTAGGAGAGAGAGGCCAGGCGGGCCTGAGTTTGGAGTGGGCTGGTGTTTTGTGAAGGACGTGATGGCTCTCCAAGAGGGCATTCCAGGCAGAGGGAAGAGCCACACTGCAGCAGCCCGAGGTGGGGGCACGCCTGGGTGGTTCACGGACGAGGTGGGGGTCTGTGTGACTGAGCAGAGCAGGTGAGGAGGAGGCGGGGGCGGCTGCGGGCTGAGCAGTGGGGGGTGGAGTATATCAGGCCTGTAGGTATTGGAAAGGCCTTCCACGTGAACTCCGACTGACAGGGGAAGCCACACGGTCTGACTCAGGCTTTAAGAGGATCACTGGGAGATTGTGCCTAGTGGAAAATATAGTGGAGGGGACCAGTGGGGACCAGCGCTAGCAGCAGATGATGAGAAGAGGTCAGGTTTGGGCGTGTCCTGAAGGCAGGACCACAGGACTTCCTGACAGATGAGATGTGAGAGAAGAAGAGCCAGTGTGATAGCAAGATTTTGGCCCCAGCAACCAGGAGGAAGGGTGGCCATGAGCTGGGCTGGGGAAGGCTCCGAGGGGCAGTCACAATTCAGTCGACAGGATTAATGAAGCAACTGAGTCCTAGGGACACAAAGCAGGATGCCCTCCACCCTGCAGGGCCGTGAGGTTCCCAAGGTCCCAGAGAAGACACTGATGGCCTCTGTCTGGGTCTGGGGGAGGAAATGGGGAAAACCACCAGGACGAGGAGGCCACATAGGAGGTGGATCTGGAGGAAGGATGTCTAGGACAGAGGGGATCCCATCCACAGTGACTGAGATGAGAAGGGGAGCCCTGCTGTGTGCACTCAGATGGCCAGAGCCTGGGGCCTGCCCTGGCCTGACTGCAGGGGAGAGAGGAAGGCTGCAGGGGGAGGGGCCTGCCTGCCACTGGCCTGGAATCGCCCCAGTACTCCAAATTCAAAAGAGGCCACCCGCTGTGCCTCATGGCTGAGCTGGGCACCATGGGAGGGTGGAGACAGCCTGGAGACAGCCGTGGTGGTTCAGTCTCCGGGGGCAGGGCTGGAGTCGCTGCTGTTTTCATTGCTGACCACTTCTGATCGTGTGGGGTCCACAGGTACCTGCTACGGGAAGGAGGAAAACAGAACTAGGAGGAATGGAACTTTGCAGGCCATGGCTAAATTCTAAAAATAAAAATGGCCAGAAAGTTCTTGAAATGAAAGTTTACCATCTTGTTGGATGTGCATTCCCAAAAAGCCAGACAGCCCTGTAATCCCTCCCGTGCATTCCAAAGCTGTGCATGTGATTTCCCGGAATGGTGCAACCCCTACCTGCCCCAAATGGGGCCCTTGGGAGGTGGCTGTGCTCCGAGCCAGTTCCTCAGGAAGGGGCTAGCTTGAGGGATGTTTACATGTTTATCTCTGAGGTAACTTTCCCCTCCTTATTACAAAATTAAGACCAATTTGGTATAGAAAATATAGATAAGCAAAACTGAAGTAGAACCAACCCTAATTCTGTAATGCAAAGAAACCATTAACATTTTACTGTTTTCCCATTTAACCATTTTTCAACGCATGTGTATCCATTATTCCCTCCACAAAAATAAGTGATATTGTGTATATATATATTTTTTTTACTTAAAGCCACAGAAAGGTGTCTACATTATTTTGAACATTCAACAACTGCAATTTAATGACCGCATTGTGTTCTGTTTGCAGTTTAGGCTCTCCCTGGTTTTCACTCATTTAACATGCTGTGTGAACACCTTTTAACTTAATTCTTTGCCCAGGTCTGTGATTATTTCCTTGGGGTTTATTCCGAGAAGGAGAATTGTTGAGTAAGACAGTTAAAAAGTTTGATGTGTGCTTTCAAATTGTGTTCTAGACTGTCTATTACAAGTTTACACCTGTTTTATTCTTCTCTCATAATGCTGGGAATTCTAATGCCATTTTGTTGACTTTGCAACGTGTTGGATTCTTGGTGCATGTGGTCATTGACCATTCGTGTGGCGTTTCTACAATTGCTTACTTATGTCTTCTCCCATCCAAGTACTAACCAGGCCCGACCCTGCTTAGCTTGGGGCGTGTTCAGGGTGGTATGGCTGTAGACTGCTCACTTACATCTTCTGACCATCCTGTTCTACTGCAGGGTTTATCTTTTTATTTCTTTGTAAGAGCTCTTTGTGGGTTGAGGATGGCAGCCCCCTGCCTGCCATTTGGGTTGCAGGATATTTTTTAAAGTTTGTGACTTGTCTTTTGGTTCTGCGTCTGATGACTGTTGTTGCTTACCATGAATTGTTTTCTGTTAAGTCAGTCTTGATGTTGCTCATGCCCTCTAGAGTATGCTGCTTGGAAAAGCCTTCCCCACTCCAGTATTTCCTTATGTTTTCTTCTAATACTTTGATGGTTTCTTTCTTTTTACATTGCCATTTTAATTTGTTTGGAGTTTGATCTCATGGTATGAGATAGGATTGTAATTTTATTTTTCTGAATGGCCAGTATGTTTCTGGACATCCTGTCCTCTTTGATTGCTCGTGGTGTGTCTGTTTCTTCAGGTACCTTTTAGACTTAAATATTTTGACTCTGTCTCGCCCTGACTGTGTTTAGATCTCATCGGTGATTATGATAATGGTGATGAAGGCTTGTCTTTATCTAAAATGACACCTTTCTTCTGCAGATATCCACGTGCTTATTACACATTCCACTCCTGACATCTAAGGGAAGTAACTAGGTATTAGCGCTCCATCTTTGGATGCCAGACCTGATGTGGTGGGTGGGACGTGGCTAGGAAAGCTCTGCCTTACCTCTGGTGGTGGCGGCTTCCTCTCCGGGACCATGGGGCTGGGCTGTCTGCGTGTATTTGGGGTGATCACTTACTGTAGTCTTCCCTGCCCGTGTGCCTTGCACTGAGTGAGTATTTCAGCTTTCACACAGTGGCTTTGGTGGAAGAGGGTGAAGCATTCAGATACTGCCCATGTTCCGGCACTGGGCTGAGACCGACAGGACACTCAGATGAGTCAGCCTGGTTGCTCCAACTCGGAGCCCAGGAGGGGGTTCTGGAGAGTGGCTCTAAAGAGAGGCAGAGGGAGTTCAGTGCCAGCCCAGACAGGCAGGTAAATGACTCTCCAAGTATAGAAGGAAGCTGGGGTGGGTGTGGCCGGTAGGAGAGTTCAAGCTTGAAGGATGGGTAGGACTTGAAGGTCTGGCATGTGGGGACCATGTGATTTTGGTCACCTACATTTTTTTAACACCCACAAAAATACAATTCAAGTGGTAATAATTCACCAAATTCTTCCCCGGCCCCTCCCCAGCCTTTTCTGTGCCTCCTCAACCGAGGTGTCTTCTGTCTTCAGTCAGTGGAGAGCCTTTCCGGACTGCTCTTGCCTGTTTCTCTGGCTCTGGCCAGTGTCAGGATAATCCATCCTGCAGTGTTTGCTGTGGGGTTTATGACATTAACAAATTGGCAGTAAGGGAACAGGTTAAGTCCAGGAGTGTTCACGGGGAATAAATACAGGGAAAAAAATGCAGATTTTTGAACACGAGTGAACATCTCTGTGGTTCTGAGAGGCCGAGGGTATCGACCTAACTCGCTGCACTGTGTTACATCATGTCACCGAACCTAAGGCTGGCGCCGGCAGCACATTTGAATCACCCAGAGAGCATTTTTTAAAATTTCAGTTCCCTGGGCTCCCATCCCAGATTTATTAAGCCATGGTTTCTGGGGGTGAGCCAGGGCGTCAGTATTTTTCAAAGCTCCCCAGATGATTGTGGTCTGCAGCCAAGGTTGAAAGCCACTGTCCTGGACCTTTGGGGTTGCAGAGAGCTGGGGTTCACACCATCCAGCCCTCTTCCATCCATGCTGGAAAACTTATAAAGAGATTTGTCACCTCTCAGGGCAGCCACCTTTGCACAGCTGGGGTTGAAGGTATTTTTCTGATGTTCACTCCAATTTGTTGAGTGCCTAGTGTTCACAGGAGCTGTTGGCTGAACTCTTTTTCTTTGTAGATTCTACTGCTGTCTTGGTTTGACTCTTTGAGGCCAAGTAGAACCAGTCTAACCTTACTTCTCTCACATGACGACCCTCAGTTGTGTGATTGTATCTTCAAAGGCAGAGAGAAGCTGCAGGCCGGAACATTGCCCTGCAGAGCTGGATTCCCAGCCAGGACAGCAGCTGCTAAGAGCAGGGACCCTTCACTAGCGCAAGTGTGGGGGCCTCAGTGGAACCTAAGTCCAGGAGCTTCCTGTGGGCAGGAAGTCACGGGTGGGAGCGGGTCCCGAGTGGGTGGGCTAAGGTTGGCACTGAGGAGTTAGCCAGGCAGGGAGCTAGGTCAGATTCCCTGGTGGATTTGGGGAGTCTCAGCAAAGGAGTACCTGAGCAGTCAGGAGTAGATTCCAGAGGAACAGGTAGGATCTTGCCATTCAGGACCTCGGCGCTGAGTAGGTAGCAAGTGGAGCAAGCAGAGGTTGCCTGGCTGAGGGTGGAGGTGGCATGGTGTCAGGGGCCGGGCATTCTCTGTCTTGGAGTTTTGCCCCTTGTGGGGGCAAGCAAGGCCACGTGCCACAGGTGCCCAGAGCTGGCGATGCAAACACAGCAGGGCCCAGTGGTGTTCCACTGTGGTGGCATGACACAAGCACTGGCTTTAGGGTCGGAAGTCTGGAGCTCGAATCCTAGCCCTGGTGCTTGGAAGCTTAGTCACCTGGGACAGGTGATTAACTTCTCCAGGCCTGGCATGCCCCATCTGTTATGTGGGTGTAACAATACTAGATGGTGTCTGCTGACAACTTGCTCTGTGTGCCTTGTACCATATGCAACACTTTGCATGTTTGATCCTCGCGGTGGGTCTTGGAGGTGGTGCCATGAAAGTCCCCAGTTTATAGATAGCAAAACATGTGGAGGACGAGATGTTCAGGGGAAGTACATTGGGTCATTGTGAGGATTAAATAAAATCATTTGTTTAAATGGCCGAGCACAGTATCTGGCTTGTGGGAAGAGCTTCATGAATGGTTTTATATTATTTTGGCCACAGTCTGTCCTAGGTCTCAGTCCAGCTTGAAGATCTGGGCTTTCGATAGCCACAGTAAAGCCAGTGGGGTTACCCTTTCTGGGCCAATGATGTCATCCTCAAAAAGTGACCCTCTCCTTATCTTGATGGGTCAGTTTGCGGTTGACGCACAATTCTGCGCAGCTGGAGGGTGGAAGTAAAAGCTCTACGTGGGATGACCACCCTGTTCTAAGAGATTTCTGTGTATTAACCCACTGATCCCCACAGCTCTTCTTGGGAGGCAGGTTCTATTCAGAGTCCCATTTTACAGATGGAGAAGCTGAAGCAAACAGGTTTGTACCTTGTCATAGGTGACACAGCAAGTAATGGGCAGAGCTGGAGCTTGGGGTCTAGCCCAAGCAGTCAGTCTGGCTCCTGTGTCTGCCCTTACTGTGCACACAGATGCAGAGGACAGTGACGTGGTCAGCTCTGTGTCACCTGGTGGTCCCAGGAGCATGAGACCAGAGCCATTTAGAAACCACAGCTCTCTGCTGTTGAAAAGTGTGCGGTTTGGGCCAGGTTCTCTCCACATGCGTTCTCAGGGTAATGCTGTCAAAGGGGCATGAGGGCGGACTTCATGGAGAAGATGGTGTGGGAGCTGGGCCTTCGTGGATAGGGAGGATTTGGGTATTTAAAGATTGGTGGATATGAGGAGGACATCCTGGGACAGGTCCCTGTGAATAGTCGCTAGTGACTGAAGGAGATGCTAGAATGGAGATGAAGCCAGGTAGGGGAAGGCCTCAGGGCTGCGCAACAGAGTTTGGTCTTTATTCTGTGGGTAATGAAAGGTGCAAGGGAGTGACAGGGTCAGATCAGTGCGTTAGGAGAACGTGTAATGTCTGCCTCGTAAGAGGATGGGTGAGCGAGGGTGGGGTGGGGAGGCCTCGGCTGAGCCTGGAGGCGGGGACTCCAGTTAGGGGGACATCAGCTGCTTTGGGCAGAGGCAGCAAGGGCCTGACCGCAGTCTGCATCCTCAGGCTGTGAAATACTGCACCTGACCGCTCAGGCAGCTCTCAGCTGACACTGGTCAGCTGAGGGAAATTGACCGAGAGCTTGTCAAGAGAATGGATTTTTCTGGACGGTTGTCAATAGCTGAGATGCCTCCAGTGGGAGTTTGTAAGTTACTCAGTCCACCAGAGCATTTGTCTGCATTCTGTCAGAGCCAGACGGAACATGCGCCGGGGGCATGGAGTCTGGGCTGGGGATGCCAGTGCATCAGCACCTCGAGGTCCTGCTGGCTGGAGAGTTGGGCCAAGGAGGCCTTGTGTGCATCAGGCTGCTCGCGTCTGCAGAAACACGCAGCAGGAACGGGCACGGCCGCGGAACAGCCCATGGTGAGGGAAGACATGGGGGACTAAGGAGATGGGGCAGTGGGCCATGTGTGTTTCGGGTGAGATGGAGGCTCTGCTCTCCTGTCTCCTGGCAACATTTCAGGAGTTAGAGGCATTCTGGGATGTGCGGACAAATGATGGCAGTTAGAAGGAATCTGGTAAAGCTACTGGTGTCACAGTTGCAGTCTTCAGAAGAAGGGAGTGCAAAAGGGGAGAGGGAGAACCAGGGCTCTGAGCCAGTGCAGACGCTGACCTTTGGAGGACGGCCTCCCGGGGGAGGAGCTCTTTGAGAGACAGTAAGTGCTCCGCATCCTTCAGGTCCCCAGAAGGAAAGAAACATTAGCCTTGGTGAAGATGTTTGCTGGGCTGAATGGAAGAGCCCCCTGAGGATCCCTGGCCAGTTCTTTCAACATTCACTGCTCAATCAGAGGGCCACTCTGGCCGGCAGAGCTCGCTCTACAAGTCCAGAAGAAATGCTTTGTGACGATAGTGTTGCTATCAGTCAGCTCCTGCTCCCTGGGCTTCTGCGGAGCTCTGGATCTGTCTGAAAGCCATCTGTGGTGTGACTGTGAAGTGACGAGGTGGTGGGAGTCAGTGTCATCACTTCCTAGTCACCCACAGGACAGCTGAGAACACTGTCACAGCCTGGATTACACACCCAGGCCTGGGGCCTGAAGGCTGTCAAAGTGCAGTCACCAAACCCAGGCGTGCCCTGGGGTCTTGCCTGCCTCTCCCTTGCTCTACCACCCTGAATTTCGTGTGCACCCTTGATCCAGGTGCTTGATCACTGGCAGACTAGGGTAGAAGGGGGCCTTAGTGTTGCCTGGTTTCTTCATCCAGGCAAACTGTTTTTGAGGAATCCTTAAAGATTATTAGACATGAAGCCTCCAGTGGAAGCAGAGATTGTGACAGCTCACAGAGGGATGCTGATTACGCAGTTTGGTAGTAAGAAGTTGTAGTCAGTGAATGGGGGTGAAGACACATTCTTTTGTACTGTTTCTCTCTCTCTCTCTCTCTGTCTCTCTTTCTCTTTCTCAGTTAGAAATGCCTTTTTTTTTTGTACCTGCCTAGCTGTTTGGGGAGCGGTTATCCCAGAAAATATCTTACCCCTTTACTTTAGATGGTTTCGCCTATTTTTCTACGAACTAGCGAACACTTAAGAGTATTGGATTCCTTAAAGTTCAGCAGCTTGTAGTTCCATATGTACTCAAATATTTCTTACACTGAAAGTAAATTTCAGTTGTATACATTCATTCATTTAGAGAGCCATTTGGACATTTCTGATGGCCACCTTAATAGTTACAGGGAAGGGACTTTAGATTTATGAAGGATAGGGAAACAAAACATACAGTTTGCTCGTCTGTTTTTGTGACTTCCCGGAATTTTCTTTAACAAATCCAAAACAGGGAAATCAGGGCTTTACTTGTGGGAGGAGGCTTCCTTAGAAGATCCCTATATTTGAATTTCAGAGGCTTGCTTCAATGTGAAATCGAAGGTAACGTTGCAGTCACAGTCTAAAAATCTGAGATAAATGGGTTAGATTGTTAAATCTATTCCTTAGACTTAACTGAGCATGACATTTTCTGCTCCTTAGTTGTTTAGTGGTGAAGGGAACCTTCCCCATTGCCGAGTCAAAGACCACATAAGCCGTTTTGCTGAAGGACTGGGACATTTCCCTGCATGGGATGGTGCAGACTTTGGCATTGGCGGGTGGACCCAAAATTGCAGGGTGTGACTTGGAGACTGGAGCAAGCTGTGTGTGTAGCAGATCGTCAGGCCCTCGGTTTTCAAGTGTCCCCCATGGTACCTGCTCAGTCCTGGCCTGGGGGCCTATGAGGGAGGCAGTGTGGGGCTGTGGAGGAGCTCTGCTCAGGGTTAGTCTGGGTTCAAGGTGAGGGTCCGTGCCCTTGGCGAGTCACTGGATCTCTGTGCGCCTGCTTTCCCATCTTTAAAATAAGGCTGTCCATGCCTATCCTGAAGCTGGCCATGAAGGCAGCTGTCTAAGGACTTAATAAATCCAAGTTGCCCTAAAAATGTTGTAGACTCAGTTTCAGGTCAGAAAGAGTGACCAGAAAGGAGAAACAACAAGGAGAAGCTTAGAAGTTGCTACTCTGGGGCCTAGTGGTTCCCTCCTGGGAGTTTATCCTAAGGGGAGAGTGAAGAGAGTCCCAATGATTTAGTTAGTTACAAGTCACCTAAAGCATTTGGAAAAACAAAAAGCTGGAAAATACCTAAATATCCAGCCACGGGGACTGGCTAATGCATGGCCTATATATAGTGAGAAGGAACGTAGCCAAAAAAAGCGGAGTTAGTGACTCCATTGCAGAATCATCAAGAGGGAAAAGGCCCACGTGTAAATCTTTTTAAAAAGCAGGACATAAAAAACTATGAATATGTGTATTCATTCTACCTACCTCCTTCCCAGCTACACATGTAGAAAAAAGGCTGGAAGGAAATAGACAAAAATGCAAACAGTGGTTATCACCAGAAGGTTGAAATATTTTGCTGTTTTTGAAAACAAATGTGAATTATTCATTTGCCAACATAAAATTTTTTTTTTTTTAAAAGTGATACCGCAAAAGGGCAACATGGTGGGGGGGGGGTGGGCACAAGAAGGTAAGGTGAGGAAGTGCAGGCTCTCCACCTCCCAGCCGAGTGTTTTTGCTGGGCCCATCTGAATGAGTTGTTGAACTTCAAAGCCAGGCTGAGAGTGTCTCATTGTGTTGGAATGCTGGCGATGAGGATCACAGGAAGTGGTGACAAGCCCTTTGTTATATAAGCTCACCAGGCTTGCTCATCGGTGCCAGCGCTGGCCCTTGGTGCTCGCTCAGGACGTTATCTGTCTGTGTCCGAGGCCACACCCGTAGCTTGGGTAAGGACCTGCACAGGAACTGCTCAGTCAGGCACAGGAAGCTGCTACTCACACCTTCTCTGGGTTGACACCCACAGCACACTGGGCTGTCCCATGAAAGGAGAAAGGCCGGTGTGGAGGGATTTACTGGCTTTGCTCCTGAGCTGCGAAGGTGTGGGGATTTTCCCTTTGCCTCTTTGGAAGAAATCTAGGCTGGCTGCCTCCAACCTGCTTTTTGATCTGCTTCTGCTTCTCAGTTCCTGTTTGTCCTACGTTTACAACTGTGGGACTGCAGAAGGCATTAGCCAAGAGCGGTGGGAATGTTGCCACTCCAGAGGCAGATTGCAGTTTTCCCCTCTGTTAACCTCCCCGTGGGAGGCAGGCGGGACCAGGCCTTGCACATGACAGGTGCCCAGTGAAGCCTTGCAGCCTCCAAGGGTTTCCTGTACCGAAGGGGGCGTGTGTATATACACACTTGTGGGTAAGAAGATCGGACAGTTGCAACTAGAAAATAGCTCAGCCTTGTGCCTGAGATTATTAGCTGCTTTCTACTGAGGATGCACTGTGTGCTGTACTCTGCTGGGTGCCTTAGATGCAGCTCATTGTAATTCTCACAGGAACTCTATAAGGAAGGTGGTCTCCATTTTTCACAAAAGTAAACAGACGTGGAGAAGTCAGGGAACGTGCCCAGGGCCTGCCACACTTCTCTGTTTTATTGACATTCTTGTGTTATCTGGATACCAGGGACTGGGCTCCTTGAGAATTTGAACTCATTTTTTTATTTACTCCCCCCTCCCCCCCAGCTGGCACAGAAGCTGGAACACTGTAGCCACTCTGGATGAGTTGACCCTTGAGGTTCCTTGGCTAGGTGACTTTGGGCAAGTTCCCTCCCCTCTCTGAGCCACAGTGTCTGCATTCGTAAAATGCCCAATGCTCTTCCTTTTTAAGCAGGCCCTGTCTTTTCCAAAAACTTCCAGGACAGTCCCTAACAGCTGTCCCCCTACCGACCAACCGCAGGTTCCTGTGGAATGCGGTTTGTCTTGTAGGAGGTAAGTCACGAGCCACAAGAGACTGAGGGTTTTTTACTGTTAGGTTGAGGCCCAAACATCAGATCACTGTTGTCCCCTATTAATGAGACACAAGAAACAAAGTTGCTCAACTTTACAATGAAACCACATCTCTCACTGCGATTTTAATTCATTTTAATTCTTCCAGCATTGAAGGCACAGGTCCTGCCCCTGGCAAGCTTGCAGGTTTCGTTCCTTGGTGATCACCCACCTTCTCACCTGAATTGGTTTAGAGAAGCATTGGGCAGTTTCCAGAAATTAAAGCCACTCCAGAGGATGGAAGATTGACCACCCCAATATGTTCAAAGAAATGTGGGGCCTCCTGAGGGCCCTGCTCAGAGAAGCAAGACCCAGACGGGCTTTGGGCAAGTATGTTGCCCACAAGATGTCCTTGTTCTTGTTGCATGTGTTAAGGTTCTCGTGCATCTAACACCAGGGTCAGCAAATTTTCTGTAAAGGGCCAAATAGTAAATATTTTAGGCTTTGCAGCAACATGCTGCCTGTTGCTGCAATTCACTTTTGCCCTTGTAGCGAGAAAAGGGCCGTAGACAGTACATAGGCGAACAGGTGTGGCTGCGTTCCAGTAATGCTTTATTTACATAAGTAAAGCTTTGCCCATCCCTGGTGGAAAACACTGCCCCCTCTCTTCATAATCATGGCCCGTGTTGACTTGTTCTCTCGGTGTTTTATACTTACCCCTTTTGACCTCCTGATTGTATGAAGAACCCCACCCCACCCCCTCTTGGTTTCTTGCAGGCTGTCTCTGGTCTAGACACACTAGAAGATCTTTGATCAATCCTTAGTTGCACAAAAGGTGTCCACATTCTCGTGTCAAAAAATGTATGTCTTTTTAAAATGCACCATTTTTTTTCCTGCAACTGTGTTGTCCTGTGTAGGATCTCTGGCATAGTCTTGTAGATGATAAAGAGGTAGGAAAAAGAAATTGCTTATTTTTACGGCTATTTCAAATACTATCAGAAAAAAAAGGCCCCATAGCTGATGTCCCATATCCTTGAGAACCCTTCTGATCCATTCTTCATCTTCTGTCTTCAAAAATGACTTTGGATGTGTCATCACTTAAACATTCCCTGTGGCTTCTGTCACATCCAGACTCAGCTTGATGGTCCACTGACCCTTACCTCTTGGAATGGCTTCTCGTTACTCCGTCCCTTCCATGCCAGCCAGCTGGGAGCTCCTAGCCTTTCGCCAGGATGCAGGGCTCACCTGCGTGCCTCTGTGTCTTCACATGTGTGCATCACGCCTTTGTCCTCCTCGTCCTCCCCAGTCCAGCTCAGCTGTCCTACCATTCCAGATGCTTCCTACCCTCACGCCGTCCCTTTCTCCATGTACGTATGTCCATGCTTCTGTGGCAGGTCACACCATGTCATGGCTGCTGTGTCTGTTGTCCCTGCTGGGCTCCTGTAGGGCCGCAGTGGGAGCCCCACACCTTGCACAGGGCCTGACCCCCAGAGTGGACCCAGGAGTGCTTGTCAGATGAGTGACATCAGACAGGTTGGTCGAGGGCCCGATGTGCTCTGTGCCCCTGATAATCCCCAGATTTCCGGTAACTCCAACACAGAAAACCCAAACCCCGGTGCCGTCCAGAGCAGCTGAGACACTCTGCATCACAGGCATTTAGCAGCCTCCGATAGGCCGAGTGGCCTGTGCTGCCTGCCTTGCTGGTGTGGTGGTGGACATTCGGCAAGAGCAGCCTTTTCTCTCAGTGGCAGGTGGGAGTGTGATAGTTACAGTTGCCAAATTGAGCGCCCTCTGCAAAGCTTTAAGCTGGGGGCTTTTGTGTGATCTGCCACAGGACTTAGGGGTCCTTCAGCTCCTTTAGCACTGTGCGCAGCACAAGGTGGGTGCCCAATAACTATTTTATGGATGAATAAACAAATTAGAGGGGATTTTTCTGGAAAGATTTGTTGTGGCCAGACTGAAGAGCTGCAAATACCGTACTAAGGAGTTAATTGAGCCTTCGCCCCACAGGCAGTGGGACTTGAGGACAGGTTGGTGCAGGGAGGGACGTCTGCGCAACATGTGTCCCGCTCACCCCATTATTTGCCCTTTCCGGTGTGACTGAGATGCCAGATAATGAGGTGTTGGGCTGCACAAAGCGCTTCCTTGTGCCGGAGAGAGGCAGGGCCAGCCTTGAAGCCAGTTGGCCACCAGCCTCCTCCCTGTAATTTATGTGCAGTGGCGGGTTGGAGTGGGCTGCCAGGCAGAGCCAGGGCTTGCCCGCCTCTCTAGGTCACCGCCTCGGCTTGCTGGCTGCAGCATAGGGGCTGTGGCCCTGCCACAAGGCCTGCCCCTCACCCACTGAGCTCTCTCTGTGGCTAACGCGTTCTGGGAGGATTAAAGGTGGCCAGCCCAGCTCTTCTGTGACTTGCTGATGCAGTTAATGGTTTCTATGGCAGGGAATGGGGGAGAGCCACTGACCCTTGATCCGCCCACCCCCACTCCAGCTGCATGTCCCCAGGCTCAGTCATGTTGGGCTTCTCCCACCTGAAGACAGCTGGCTCCACAGCTGTGCCCCCAGAGATCACCTTTCCAGCAAGGATGCACCTCACGGCTTTCAGATGGGGAAATGCACAGGCAAGATGTCGGTCCCCAGAATCTAAGTATGTGGTAGAGCTGTTACTCTATTCAAAGCGGGGTGTTTTTGAGGTTCAGTTCCCTGTTCATTTACTAGATGAGCCCCCTGGCATGGGCATGGTGAAGAAAGCAAAACGGGGGCCCTGTGGAGCAGGAGGAGAGAAGCTGGGGTCACTGCAGCAGACACAGGGCCTTCCACTGCTAGGCAGGCCGGGGGGTTGCAGGGATGTCAGATGGATGGACTCTGGGAGGGGAATCTGGGAAGGCTCCTTGGAGGAGGTGGGAGTGGGTTCTGGCTTGGCCCTGAAAAGTGGCTATGGGAAGAATGAAATGTCCTCCAGGCAGAGGGCACAGCTTGGCCAGAAGTCATGGAAGTTGGCAAGGGCAGTTTGGGTCTGGGAGGCTGGAGCTCAGGGTGGGAACAGGGGAGGCTGTGGGCAGTCTGGCAGAGGGGAGCAGTTGAAGTGGCTCCCGGCGCTTAGCCAGAGATTAGCTGTGGGCTAATGGATATGAGGGGCCCCTATATAGGCCTCTGTCCCTGCAGGGACCGCGGGGAAACTCAGGCCTGGCGCATGGCTGGCATTTGGTGAATATGGTGGGAATTAATAGGAATTCATCTTCTAGGTTGGGTCAGGTCGCCCCAGGAAAACCCACGCTTGGCCAGGCTGGAATTGGGCCCCTGCTGTTCTGGCTACAGCGGCTGCTTTCTTGGCCCAGCCTTCCAAGAGCCTGTCACAAGTGATTTCCGAGTGAAGCCAACAGATGAGCAAGATGGAAATGCTTCTCCCTCGGAGGCAAGTCCCGTCTTAAACTCTCAGCTGAAGCTGGAGGCAGGGGAGCATGGACCGCTTCACAGGCACTCCACAGTTTGCCCTGAGCCCTCACACCAGTGTTGTGTCAGCTGCCCCGGGAGGCAGAGACAGTGGGGATTTCCCCTTCCTCTTTGAGGGATGGAGACGTGAATTGTTTGATGTCACCCCAGAGTCAGGGAGCCCCTGAGCAGGGCTGAGGCCTCTCCATTCCCAGCCCAGCGTGTCACTCACAACACTGGTCCTCAGTAATTAAAGGGTGTATGGAGGTAAGGGTAGCAATTAAGTCACAAGGTGAATGGTGACCTCTGAATTTACTAACACATACTCTGCTCCTACTGTATGCCAGGCACTGGGCTAAGCTCTTCTTTGCCTCATTGCGACAGCCCCTGTGGGTGGGTACTCTCGTTATCCCTGGTGAGGAGACCAGGGCGCAGAGGATTTGAGTAACATACTCAGTGACCCCGAGTGGGACAGACAGGCATCCGATCCCGGCAGTCCCACCCTGGGGCGGCTCTGGGAAGCCAGACGTCGGCACGTTTCCCTCGTCTGCCCTGGCGCTCCTCGCGTGCTGTATAATTAGAACAGACTGCAGCTCCAGCTAATGACTTCCTCGTGAGATTAATATTCAGAAACTCGGGAGAAAACTGAAGAACAAGAAAGGAAATAGGTAGAGAATGAGGTTGTTTCCACTAAGGCCCAAAGCACTATTTAAAAACTACGTTTGAAAGCCGACTTTGGCTGTCTAGGTTTGGGGAAGGCTCCCCCGTAAGTAACTCTTTCTCGTCTGCTTGTGCGTTGAGTACCAGCCACAACCTCTTTTTGGAGGGCGGCTAACATCACGTCCCTCTGGTAAAAGCGCAGCTCTGAACTGGTCACTCAACTTCTCAAGACCTCCCGGGGCTTCCCACTGCCTTTTGGAATGTCATTAAGTTGCTTTAACCTGGCATTCAAGCCCCCGCTCTGCCCCCAACAAGGGAGTCTCTGTTTCCTTTTCCTGCTACGCCAGAGAACATCCTTCCCAGAACTCACTGGATGTTTACACCTCTGCACCTTGCCTGTGCCCGTTTCTGAAGCAGGCGTGCCCCTCCTCACACCACCCCAGCCAGCCTTGCAAATGCTGACACAGGCGCCTTCCCGCCCCCCACCCGGGGTCATGCCTGCGCCTTGCTCGGGACTGACTGCCTGGCCCATCCTGTCTCATAGTTGTACGGTTTTATGTCTGTGTCCCTTCCCTTTCCTTGCTGGGGGAGTCACCGGTACATGTGCCTGGTTGTGGGAAGGCAGCAGGAGCCGAACCTTTACTGGGCAAAGGTGAAAGGAAGGTTCTTGATTAGGGAAGAAGGCTTGTTTCAGTTTGTGTAGAAAGAGAAACAGAGTCACCCGGTGATAACTGCACTTTCTGACCCTCCATCCCTGCCTGGAAGAAACTAAGCCATGGTTTTTTAGCCTGGAGAAAAGGGGATTCAGGTAAGGACAAATGTCCTCAGGCCGCCTCTGCTGTGGTCTCATCAGGTTCCAGGTCCTCTGGGTGTTAACTTCCTTCTCAGCATCCCTGGGGTGGCGTCCTCTACCCCTACCCTGCACCCTCCCTGGCTCTCACCTTCCTGAACCCACTGACGCCTCTGCTCCTCCAGTACTTTGATGCTTCCTCTGTTTAGAGCAAAGCCCCAAACAGTTTAGCATCCAGAGCCCTCAAAATCCATCCCCAGACTCCATTTCTAGGTTTTGCTCTAACAATGCCCATAAACTCTGCAGCATCGGGGCTGGTCTCTTCACCACCCCTCCCTGACTTGCAGGACCCTGTGCCCCCTATGTGCCTTATTGATGATACTTGCGCTGAGTCCCCCGGGAGTCCTCCACCTCCTCCAGGAAGGCGTCCTGACCGCTCCAGCACCACCTGCCCACTCTCACTGGTGTGGAGTGCAGTGGCCGGGGGTGGTGGGTGGAAGGTTCTTCACCCGTTTAGCAGAGTGGCAGAGCTGTGGGCTGGTCCTGTGCCCTCTCAGCCCTCTCAGTGCTGATAGAGTCTGAGGAGTCTCCCTTCACGAGCCCTGGCTTTAGGGATAACGGCCAACCTCTGTGTGGTGGCTTCACACACGGTCTCCTCCCCTCCTCCCCACTGCCCTCAGCAGACCATGTCTCTGTCTTACCCGTGAGACAGCTAAGACTTGCCCAGGGCCAGCACGGTGCCGGCTGACACTGCAGCCCGCTGTGCCCCGTGTTGTCTTGCACCCTCTGTGAACCTGGACGTTCAGGTGGCAGAGTCGCCTTCCTACAGACATGGCTCCTGAGCGCCACAGCCAGTGTCTCTGGGGAGAGAGCTGTGGGGTGGGGTGCGAATTTCTGGGGAGGAAGAATGCCAAGGCTGGTCCTCTGTGAACAATCACACCACAAGAATCAGGCAGCTATAAACCCTCCTGTCTGGCATGCACCTCCAGAATGTGACCTCAGAACCCGAGTCATCGATTCTGGCTCAAAATAAGACTGTGGCCCAGGGATTTGTGGAGAGCAGGGCATGAGCTGCCAGACTCCTGTCAAGAGCCGGAATTCCGCCTTCTCTCCCCTCACCCTCTACCGAGCTACCGGGAGAGGCCTTGTCGCCTGCTGGAGTGTGCTGGGCCGCTGCAGCGGGGTGGGGGCGGGGGGTGGCAGGCCTGGGCCAGCGGTGGCTTGGACTCACCGGAGCTGATTTCTCAGAGCTGTTTCTGGGCGACGCGCTCGCTTCATTTTTAACTGCGGTTGTGTGGTCAGGTTAAAGAGGTTGTTCAGAAAGCCTGACCGGGCATCGGCAGGAAGTAGGATTACAAGGGGACCCTGTGGCGGCTGCGACCTCTGCTCTGTGGATGCCGGGAGTGGGCCCATGGGGAGGGGCCGGGGGCAGTAAAATCCAAGAATCACGGAATCCATTCATTCACATGCTCCCCTGCCACACAGTGGGATGGGAGTCCTTGGCCCCAGGCCACGGGCCCGTCTTTGGATCTCGCATCCTCGAAACCTACAGCAGCACAAACAGCTAATGACAGAGTAATTCCTACACTGCGATAAAGTCTAGTGCTCGGCTTCTCTTGGGCTTTGAATTCAAAATGCTCTTTCTTGTAAAAGAGCTCATTTTGTCAGTTTTCTTCTGATTTAGATGTAATTACAAATCAGAAAAGTGGTGGTTTTGGGTTTTTTTTTTCCCCCTAAGATTCCATTGTGTGGTTTGGGGACGACATCGGAGACTTAAAGGCTGACAGTATTTGAGAGAGTATTTTGCGAATGCTTTTCATCATTCTGACAACATGTTGTCCGTTTGTCGGGGGAAGAAAACGGTCTGTGGCAACCCCTGTCCTGAGCCGTGTCGTCCGGGCCCTCGTGCCCGCCAGCCCCGTCTGATAAGCGTCGGCAGTTCAGAAACATGTTCTTCTTCACAGCTGACAGTCTGTCTCAGAAACTTCCACCGCCTCACTTCCTCGGGCGGGATCCCGCCGTCTCCGTTCCTGCCTTTGTTCTCTCCTTGGCACACACTCCCCCTGCCTTTCCCTGCTCCTGCTCTCCCCCTCCAGTCACCACCTCCCTGGGGAGCAGCTCCTGCCCTCTGTCACCCCCCCCAGCGCCCGGATTCTCCCTACCCCGGGGGATCCTGGGTGCTCAGGCAGTTCGTAGGGTGGCGGGACAGCCAGGCTGGCTGGGGTGGGTGGGGAGCAGAGTGGGCAGTGGGCGCCCCTGTGTCTGAGGGGAGAGTCGGTCGGGCAGACCTGCTGCTCTCCTCTGCTGTGTGGCCATGAGCACGTTTTTTCATTGACTGAGCATCCTACCCTGTGCCAGGCTCCATGAGAGCTACAGGGACCAGAAAGATGAGTGGACATAGACCCTGCCCCAGAGCCCCAGTTTAGGAGTCTTAGTTACGGTAAGATGACTTCATGGGTATGCAAGTGACGCTCGGACATGTTAAGTGTTTTTATAAACTGTAAAGTGCAGTGCACATAGGAAGAGTGTTGGTTCCTGGGGCTCCTGGGTCCATCACTGTCACAATAGAACAAGGCCTGTCTCGTGACACCCTTAAGTCTGGAGGTCCCTTCAAGCCCGGTGCCTGTGCGTCCCCCTGATGTGTGGCTGCTGAGTTCTGGCATGCATGGAACACTTGGGCTGGGGCACACGGGCACGGCGGCGTGGAGTGGGGGGGAGGGCAGGAGCCAGGCAGCCAAACCCCGTAAAGTAAGGGTGAGAGAAGATTCTTGGAGCTTTTGGGAGTTCTCCAAATGTAGTTTGATCTGACTTTTAAAAACTCTCATTCAACTCGTCAGGAGTTAGTGAAGCTGCTTTTTGTGAGGGGGAAGAGAGCCAGACTTGTAAAGTCTTGTTAGATTGGCAGAATGTGAAATGTCACTTCTTAGCCCCTTTACTAGCCCAGCCGCCTTGTGTTGTGGCTATTTATGAGCCTGTGGCCGTCCCCCTGACTAGCCAGTGAACTCCTCCAGGACACAGTCGTGTCTCACTCTGCTCTGGGTTCCAGAGCCCAGCACGGGACCTGCCCCAGCAGTGGCCCAGTGGAGGTGCAGACGACTGTGGGCCCGGAGGAGGGAGGGCTCACTTCTGGCTGGGGTGAGGGGCTCAGAGGGCGAACAGGGTGGCTGCATCGGTGGTGATCGTGATACTCAAGTGAGCTCCTGCTGTTGCCAAGCGCCGAGGTGGGCTCTGTTACTGCCCCACCTGACAGATGAAGAAACTGAGGCCCAGAGAGGCTGAGTAGCCTTCCCAAGGTGACTGCCAGGATTTGAGTCCAGCTCTCCCTCCAGAGCTTATGTGGAGACTAGGTGGGATTTGAATGTGCAGTGATTAGAGAAGGGAGCGGCCAGGAGGGCACAGCATGGGTATAGACCCACGAGGGAAGCTGGGGCTGGTGGCTCTTGTGCAAGTGGAGGGGACCGTGGGGGATGACACTGGAAACAGGCACACAGCCCTCTGGATCATGGACCCAGATGGAGGTGAGATGGGACGTTTCCAAATGACATGGGTGCCCCAGCAGTTGGTACTTCCTGCAGACTGGCAGACGAGAGCCTGTGAGCTGGCTCTTTCTGCAGCTCTCATGCTTGTGCCTGTTGTCATGTGTCTGTTGTAAGGAGGCGGCAGGATCCTTCTCCAGGAAAGGAGGGTGTGTGAGCTGGCAGGGCTGAAACCTGGGGTCTCCACAGGGTGGTACATGGAACTGGCTCCACCCCTGCCCCGTGCTGAATGGTCCCACACGGCCCCTTGCGCTCTGGGTTTGTTTTGCCATCTATGGGAGGAGTTTCACAGTAGAGTCACTTATAAAGTCCTTTGAGCACAGTGTGAAGAGCCAGACCTGGGACAGCACCTGAGTTTGAATCCTAGCTCTGCAACTTAACTGCCTTAGTGACCTTGGGCAAATTACTGAGCCACCTTGTGCCTTAGTTTTTTCATCTGTAGAACGGGACAGTAAGAATCTATAGGGTTGTTGAGAGGATTAAAGGAACTAGCACAGGCCCTGGTAGCTGGTCATATTTATTGTATTTTTATTGTGCTGGTCCCGTCCTTGCTCTCTCGGGCTCCTGACTGACCTCGTGGCTCAGTGGATAGAACGGAGGGTCTGGGGTTCAGAGGCTCTCCAGCAGTGGCCACCAGCAGAGCTCCTGTGAGGCAGGGAATGCCTGGGTTTGCCCTGTCTGCCGGAGCTCGCTTGCCCGGTAGACGTTGAGATCATCGCCGCCAGTGGCTGCCCAGCCTCAGCCAAGCTCTTGCAACATTCCTGAGGGCTCCTTGTTCCTCTGGGGGTTCCTTGTGCCCGAGTCCTGCGTGGGCAGCGCTCCGGGCAAGCGGCACGTTTTGGCAGGTCTTTAAGGTGGTGTCATTGGTGAAGAGTTTCCTGTGGCTGTGCTTGTTAGGACTGAAGATACACAGTTTTTATAGCCTCCTTTTCTTCCTGCAGATGCTAATAAACTGTTTAAAATTGGGTAAAAATGCTGTCCCTCAAAAGAAGGAAGGCTGTTTGGAGAATTCTGTTCCCCTGTTAGCCGTAGGTCATTGTGCTTTGGTCTGGGTTGGGGCCAGTGTGGCAGGGATTTCTCTGGGATCTTCGCCTTCCTGGAGCAGTGGAGCGTGAGCAAGAAGGCCCTTGTTACCTCTGGAAGAGGCGTTCAGGCCCCTCTGCCAAGTGCAGGGAAAAGATCTTGAGCCCAGATTCCCTGGCTCTTGACTCACTGTTACCTTGAGCAAGTCACTTCCCCTCACTGGGGTTGTGAAATCATGTGGTATTATAGTGAGGTGTTTACACGTGTCTGTCTCTGCTAGAGACCAGTGATTCTTGATCTTCGATGCATCCTATCCAGGCTTCTGAGGGAGATTTTAGAAAACACTGATCCTGGGCCCCACCTTGGACCACTTAAATCAGAATTTCTGGGGGTGGAGCTCAGGCATTGGTGGATTGTGAAAGCTCCCCAGGTGGTTCTAAAGTGCAGCATGTTGAGAACCATTGGGCTAGACCAGGGTAACTGCAGCCCCTTGGGCCAAATTCAGCTGCTGTCTGTTTTTGTGAATAATTACTTCTATGTATGGCTGCTTTCAGGTTACAAGGGCAGTTCAGTAGTTGCAGCAGAGACTGTGTGACCCTCAGGAACCTAAAATATTTACTGTTTGGTTCTTTGCAGAGGAGATTCGCTGACTTCTCCCCAGACTATCCACTTTTTGAGGGCAGACACTGAGCTATCCTTGTCCTTCTGTCCCCAGGACCTGGCCCACTGTGGACAATGCTGAATTCCAGGACAGAGGTGGTTTGGACATAATTCTGTGCATCTCCCACAGCATGCAACCTTTCAGGTGCTGTCGGGGAACAAGGCTGAGACCCTCCCCGGCTGAGCAGCCCGGGTCCCACCTGGAGCCACACCCACCTCCTCCATCTCATCTCTACTTTGGTGGTGATGCCGCCTCCCTGAGAGGGCAGGGACAAGTCTAGCCTCTCACCCTCACATGCTTTCAGGAAATGAGCTGGTTATAGCACAGAGAAGCACCCTTTGGTCCCTAAAGCCAGTAAGTCTTGGGGGCTTCTTGTGAAAGTGAGAGAGAGGGTTGTACTTTTATAAGGTTGGACCAACCCCTTTAACACTGGCCCCCCCACCCCTAGCCCCATGCTTTGGGGTACCATGAAAATCTCAGGAGGAGCATATAGTTTGCAATGGCGGGGGGGTCTTAGTCTGGGTCCTTCTGCTTACCAGGTGCTCAATCAGTCTCTGCTTAGAGATCCCCTGTGTCAGGGAGCTCACTACCTCCCGAAATATCCTGCTCTATTTTGAATGTCTGTCTGATCAAACAATCTTCCTAAAATTGAGTTGAAATCTTCTGTAACCTCTACTGATTGGTCCTCATTCTGTCCTCTGACCCCATCTGCATCCCGTCCTGGGGGTTAACCACCCATCTTGCACCCCCCCCCCCCCCGACCCCTGGATCTTCTCTAGAACACACTACTTGGTCCCTTCAATTATGCCCATGAGACATGGAGTCCAGGTGTTTTATTATCCTGGTGACAGCTCTTCATTGAAGTGCAGGGCCTGAAGTTGAGCAAGTTTCTCCAGTGGTCCTCTGGTCTGTGCAGAGAAGAGGGAGACAGTCACCTCCCTGGCAGTGGATCATAAAGTCATACCACTGTCAACGCAGCTGGTGGTCAGGTTGGCTTTGGGAAGCCGTGTGAGACCAGGTAAGCACCGCATGGCTTTAAAAAAGGTCCCAGGCAGCTGTGGCCCCTGGGTTCTTGCATATGCATGGCAAGTTGACACTGTTTCTCCTTCCTGTCCACCTGCAGTTAGTTTTATGGGGCATCGATGGACTTCCCAAAGGGCCTGTGCCTTCCTGGCTTGGCCCTGGGGTGAGAGGCGCACACTCAGCCCCCTCAGCTGGCAGATGGGAAGTGAGGTCGTGAGAGAGCTTCGTGGGCCCTGAGTTTATGACATCACTGGGCCGGAATGAGGTTAATATTTTTAATGGGGACGGGTGAGCCCCATTATTATCCGAGCTCATTCATCAATGGCAGAACCTGTTTTACCTGTTAAGTGCCCTCCGTGTGGGGAGTTCATGAATGGGAATCCAATTTTCTTTTTAAAACCCAAGCCACCTCTCCCCTTCTTAAATCCAGGAGGCGGTGCTGGGGAGGGTGTCAGGATTTGACACTGGATTTTTTCCTAGGTGGAAAAGGCTGTGGACAGCTTCAAGGGCCCTGCCTGCCTTACTCACCGAGCAGGCCTGCCCAAGCCAGTCTGTGAGGCCAAGAGGTTGGACTGTGTCAGCTCGTTACGGGCCCCAGGACAGGTCCATGTGTTTAGTCTTGTTGCCCACTGATCAGAGGGTGGGCATGTCAAAAATGTGAGGGGAGGGAAGTGTAACCAGACCACTCAGGTGGACCCTGTCCGAGCCCTTCCAAAATGGTCATCTCCAGGGGTACATTCTTCGGGGATCTGTGGGTTGGAAGGGCCCCCTTCTGCCAATCAGGTGGCCCAAATCACTGGTGTTATCCCCAAGAAGTGGGAGTGATGGGGTTCTCACTTTTATCTTAGGTGAGCGCTCAGGCACCACCACCACCTCTGAGCCTTGAGCCTGCAGTGATTTCAGGCTGACCACGCTGACCACGCTGACCCCGGGGGCCACCTCCTCTCCCCAGAGCCTCCAATCCTCACTGCCTGTTGGACGCCTGGTAGTTCGAATTCAGCTGTGCTCACCCTAACCACATGAAAAATGAACCAACTCTACCATAAAATTCCCTTCTCTTGCCAATTCTAATGAGAAAAATCAGATTTTCTTTACAGTCATCTTTGTAAATAACAACAGCTGGCGTGTTTTGAGTGCTCACTACGGCTGGGCACGGTGCAAGGATCTACCGTTGTTAAGAAAGCAGCTTTACCTTCTAGCTCATTCCCCCCCAGCGGTGAGGGAGTTCTCAGGGCCTCTTCGCGGGGCCTCTTCAAAACAACACGGGTGTTACTGCTTTCGAATTTAAGGACAAAGACTGTGCCATGCTGCACTGTTTCTAGTGCTGGTGGTGGGGAGGTGGGATCCCCCTGGCAGGAAGGACGAGGCCGGTAGGGGTAGAGGGAGGAGAGAGCCAGAAGCCAGGCCTCGTGCAGGCTGCAGGTGGAAGTGCTGTTTCCCCAGGTGTGGCCCGGGCGGGGTGCAGGTGTGTTGGAGTCACAGGGCAGCTGAGGAGGAGGAAGGGAGACTTCCAGTGCCCGGCTGACTGAGGGAGTGTCAGGGGTGGCCCTTGCCCAGGGCTGGCACATCTGAGCCAAATTGGCAGAGCTTCCTCTTCTTCCTGTCAAACCTCCCTTCGGAGATCTCTTCCTGCTGCCGGGAAGGAGCCTGCAATATTAGAAACTCATGCAACAGCCGTGGGTGGCATGGAAGAACCAGAGGTTTGGGTGACGCCGGCCTGGGTTGAACCCTGCACCACCTTTTGTGCTGCCTTGAGGAAGTTTCTAAATGTCTCTCAGCCTTGGTTTTCTCATCTAAAAATGAGGTGAAATAAGGGGGCAGATGTGCAAGCACAGAGCTGACAGGCTGGCACATGGTAGGCGCCCTTCCGCAGTACCTCTGTCATCGGCAGCGTCCCTAGGCCTGTGGCCAGCTCTAATCCTCTAGAACCCCCAGCTCCTGCAGGGAGTGGTCCGAGAGTCTCGAGTCCTGGCACTAGAGGATCCCAGTCTCCAGGACTGGGGTCTCTGCAGAGAAGTGCGTGAGGAAGAGGAAGCGGGGTGGTGGGTGGGGACGTCCAGTGACAGCAGCTTATCAGCGAGGAGCCTGCCTCCCCCATCGCTTGATTTACTCAGCGGCGGATTAGAATTTACTCTTTTGAAATGGCCAAGTCTGGGATTCAGCTCGAGTTACCTTTGCCTCCCTTTCAGGATGGAATGTTTCCGGTGGCAGGTGATTTATGACCTTCCATTGGAAAGGGGACTTTACAACGTGCGTTAATAACCGAGGGCCGTTCCAGACCTGACTCACGAAGCTGCTGTCAGGTGCTGTGTTCGTAGAGAGCAGCCCAGTGGTGATCTAGAAAGTGCCCTTAGTGTGGGAGGGACGCAGGGTGGGAAAGGGGCAGGAAAAGCCAGTACCTTTCAGCTGTAACGGGTACACCAGACCCTTGGAACCGAAAGGAGGGCTTGTTGTTAAAATATTGGTGAAAGGGCAGAAATGCCTAATGTTTTTCCCAAGAAGCATGGTGATCTCCAGGGAAATTAGAAAAATGAAAAATTAGGGAGGATTTTATGAAGCAAAATCTATTCACTTTAAAGGACTGTCCTTTATTCTCAATTTCCTTGTTACTGTTGATTGTTATTGTTCTTCCCTGTATAAAATGTGGGTGAGGACAGTTGGTAGTTGAGTTTCTTTTAGTGTTAGTGACCCTGTGCCTTGCCCTTCCTCTTTCTTGTATAGTTTATAATGGTCCATGGAATTCAGAATTCTGGCCCTGAGGACTCACTCTACCCTTCCTGACCTACAGATGGGGAAACTGAGGTACCAACAGGGTGACTAAGCTAATGGTGCCCTGCCAGAGGGGGAGGTGCTACAGTTTGGGTCTCAAGCTCCCCATGGAAATGTCTGGATGTGGGGAGCCATGAGGATCAGCCACGGATTGCAGGGCCCACCCCGTGCGAGTAAGAATGTGGGGCCCCTCATTAAAAAATGATTAAGAATTTCCAGGTGGTGATGGCTGGGCATCAAGCCAAGTGCAGAGTCCTTTGTGACTGCACAGGCCACATGCCTATGAAGCCGGCCCTGGGAACCATAAATGTCAAAGTCCCTGATGTACTGGTGTTTTAAAATGAGAACCTATAGCACTTAACCCGAGAAATCAAGTGCACTGGGCTGGGCCTTTTAGTCTCCTAAATCCCGCCCACTTAGAGCCTCACAGCCCTCTGTGAGGAAGCATGAGGTTAGAAAAGCAGTTGAGGAGAATTGTAGGGGTGAGGCCTCTTGTAAACCGGGAGGAAGGAGGCTGGCAGGTGGGGGTTATCTGGGCTTGTTTTGCTGTCTCATCTGCAGTGTTTGCTCTGGGGGCTCCATATCTCTGGGGAGGAAAGTTGTATATCATCCAGGACCAGTGTGTCTGGGGCCCCTGTCACAGGTGCTCTCTGACTGGGAACAGCAGCTGGTGTGGAAGAGCCCGGGCCAGGCAGATAGCTGGGTCCGTTGGCCACAGCTGTCAGGCAAGCCCTTGCTGTACTACACTCTGGGCTTCTCGGTGTAGGGCTGAATGCACACCTCCTCCCGTTCCCCATGGGCTGTGGGAGAGCTCACACATCCAACCTCACAGCACACGTGAAGAAAACAAACTGTGCTGCATGCCTGCCTGTGTACATACGTGCATGTTTAGGTATGGTGCACATGCTATGCAAAAATGTACATATTTACTTATTTTATTTACCGAACACTTAAAATGGCGCTTACCACGTGCTATGTGCACTGTTCTAAGCTTTTGACAAATACTAAGTCATTTAAATCTCATGGCAACCTCATGAGGCAGGCCTTAGTATTATTCGCATTTTACAAATGGGGAAATTGAGGCACAGAGAGGTCAAGTACGTCATGTAAGTTGCTTTAGGGTCATGCAGCCAGGAAGGGGCAAGTACTTGAGTGAAAACTCGCTTGTCCGTACTGTGGTGAGCATGAGTTGCCCCTCCCTGGCGAGCACGTCCGGCTTCCCCCGTAGGGAAGTGGCCCTGCAGCCCCTCCGTTGGTTCATTCCGTCATTGCCTCCCCCAGCATTTACTCGCACCTCTTTATGCCAGGCCGGCACTGGGCATGGCCGGTTGGACCACCCCGGTGTTGGAAGCTTTGGGCCCAGTGAGGTTTTCAAGACACAGGCTGTGGTGACCTGGAATGGTTTATGTGTTTGCAAGGTAGGCGTAGGGTTGGATGCAGCAAGGGGTCCGGGGTCGTGGAGGGGAGGCTCCAGGAGTGGAGAGGGTTCCCTGGGCCTGGGAAGCAAGTGGCCCCGTGGAACGGCAGGTGGTGGGGAGGGAGGGAGCATGTGTCTGTGCGTATTTTACTTCATTTTCTTGAGCCCTTTTTCTGTCATAAACACATGTCTTTGGTGTTATATTTTAGAAAAGTGGAATCCTCCTATATCTACTGTTTTGAGACCTGATTTTGTCAGTTACTGAGATGCCAAGCATTTTGTTTTAATCAACAAGTAGACTCCTTAACTTCTTTTGTTGGCTGCCCGGTGTGTGTCCTCAGTTAACTCGCCCTGTCCTGGAGCTGGCATTGCCGGGTCAAAGGTGCCATAGGCGTTTTGGTCGGGGCTCTCTCCTCTCTGCACTTCCGGTTGTGGCCTGAGCTGTATTTGTTGGCACAAAGGAGGAGACTGGTTTTTAGATGACGTCAGGAAAGTCGTCACTGAAGGTGGTTTGCTTCTGTGTGTGTGAGGTCGTGAGCTGGCCTGGGTTTCAGCACGCCCAGCTGCAAGGTGAGTGGAATGGGGCCTGGCAGTGCTCTGATACACCCCCAGCCGCGGGGGGCTGCAGCCTGGTCCACACACGGACTCACCCTAGCGGGCTCTGTGTCTCCCTGAGGCCTCTGCAGCACTCATGTGTGTGCCCAAGCCCACCCATTGGCACAACAGCTCTGGGCTGTCCCTGAAGCTTCCAGGCTGATGTTGCAGGCCTCTTCAGGGACTAAAGAGACCCATTAGTGTCCCCATTTCGTTTGTCCATGTGCTTCCTCAGGGAGGTACCTGCTTGGTCTCTGGGACAGTGACCACAGCCCAGGAGAAAATGACTCATGGGCTTTGCAAGAGGAGGCAGCCTGCACTAGGGAGGGTGGCTTCTGGGGACTCTGTGATTTTGTGCAGTCTCCGTTGCATTCGCAAAGCCATTATCTGCTCGGAACCCTGGGAAGGAGATGGGGCATGGAGATCCAGGTAGGGGCCAAGCAGACGGGAGCCCCAGGCAGTCTCCTGCCTCCTACGCTCTTGGTGCCGCCACTGCTGCTGCTGCCTCAGCTGGGGTAAAGGCACCGAAAGGGACCTCTTTGCTCACCTCCGCTGCCTGGGGCAGCAGATGCCGTCAGGGCCCCACCCTGTCCCTCCTGCCTCTCCAGTCTGGTGTTCTCCAGCTGGCTGGGATCTGCACCTCTGTGCCTGGGGGCTTTTTCCGGAACCTAGGAATGGGGGACGCTCTGCCCGCACATGAGGAGGTCAGGACAGAGCAGCCTCTACTGGGGACTCCCAAGGGCTGGTATCTGACCCCCCAGCTCCCTCACCCTTGGGGAGGTTATTCTGAGGGGTGCCTCATGCACAGTTTCCCAGAGTTTCTCTGTCAGACTAAGTTCCAGTTGCCCCCCTTGGTAGCTGGCCTGATCCAGCTTTCCCGGCCACCTTTCCTTCTCGTGCCTGGTCCCCCACCGCTCATACATGTCTCCTGTCACATCAACTGCTTGCCCTTGAGTCCCTGCTTAAGCATCTGTGTCTGGGGAGCCCAGACTAGGCACCTGGCCTATGCCCTCTAGGGCAGCGGTCCCCAACCTTTTTGGCACCAGGGACTGGTTTCACGGAGGACGGTTTTTCCATGGATTGGTGGGAGGTGTGTGGAGGGCAGGTGGTGATGTGTGGCCCGTTTCCTAACAGGGTTGGGGACCGCAGCTCTAGGGGATGAGAACAGTGTTCTTTCTGTTGTTCTCCAGTGTCCTGGCGCCCTCACCTTACCGACATGTGCCAGGCATTATGTTGTCCCTTGGTTCATTGCCTCAGTCTTCTCCAAACAGCAGGAAGAAGATACTTCCCGGTGAACGTGGAAACCTCAGCTTGGGGAAGGTAGAGCCCCAGAGCTGATGGGAAAGCTGGAAGCCCTGCAGCTCAGGGCTCAGAACCCAACACTGCCCTGCAATCCCCCACCCTGCCCCTGGCTCCTGCCCAGCACGCCTTGCTGGGGCCCTGCTGTGCAGGTGCCACGCTGTAATATATTAAGAGGGAACACACTCCAGAACCTGCCTTCCCGGAGGGGCGGGCGGTGGAAGCCGGCAGGCCTGCAAGTAGCTGTGATTCAGGCAGGGTGTGAAAGAGCCGTCACCCGTGCATTTGCTCCGCTGCCTGGCACTTGCTGGCCCTCCCTGGGGAGGTGAACTGACTCATGCCCGTGTTCTGTAGGGGCCTGGAAGCTCCACGAGAGCAGGGGGAACAGGCCTGCCTTTCCGCTCCTCAGTATCCCCGGCGCAGAGCCCCTTGCCCGGCACGTGTAGGCACCCAGTGAACAGGACTGAACGGCCATCAGCACCGTCACAGACATGCTCGATGCTGCACAGCTCTGTGCACAGCAACTGTCCTGTGTGTTAGGAAGTGCCAAGTCACGTGAGAAACAGTGCCGTGGGGTCCAGGGACGGTTTCCTAGCTTAGGTAATGGCACAACCAACCAGCTTGGTTGCTGGAAGACACAGAAGGCAGCAGGATTTAAAAACTGAATAAGCATTTATTGAGCACCCACTGTTAAGCTGAATATAATTGGAAGCTCTCAAATTCATTGGTGGTGAATGTGGCCAGTGCTGCCTGTCTGTGGCTGCTGGGGCGAGCAGCCGTTAGTGCTGCTTGTGTGTCAGAGGTGCCTGGCCTGCCTTTCAGCTCCCCTGTGGGAAATGTGCATGAATCATCCTCATGGGCCGCTTCGCTTAGCACAGATTCCTGCGCCTCTGCTGCTGACTACAGAGCACTGTGCTGGCCGAGTTACGTGCGCTGCACCAGGCCCGAGCTGTCCTCCCCTTTAGCCTCGGCTCTGCGTGCAGAAAGCTCACGCTGGAGGGAGAGGCTGCACTCGGGGACTTCTGCTTGCTCCCAGCTCCTGGATGGGGCGCAGATGCCTGGCTTTGAAGGGGCCCATATTGCACAGGAAAGGCCTTTGGCTTCTAGGCTCCGCTGTTTTGCTTTACATACTTTTCCTGTGAGCACACTGTGCAGAGCCTGTGTGTTACCGTGAGAAAGCCTCACGGGCATTCCTGAACCCTTCCTGGGAAGGGAGCGGCAGACAAACAGCCTGTGCCTATCAGGAACAGAAAAATGCCTCGAATTAAGCTGTCTAAAGCCAGTTTTGGAAGCGGGCGGGCTATAAATACGTAGGTCAACAAATGACTTAGGTTCTCTCGTGGTTGGGATTTGGTAGGAGTCCGGTTTTGTCACCCTGCTACTGCCACGTCACCTGTCTACTCTAAAGCATGGTGGGAGAGCTAACGTCCAGATGACCTTGGCAAGACCCTCCCGCTCTCTAGGCCTTGGTTTCCTCCCCTGTAAGATGAGGCAGTCCGTCAGACTGGATGACGACAATCACACCTGACCCTGATTGAGCCTCGTGGTGTCCCAGGCCCCCTCTGCGTATGCCACATGTACTCACGCTCTCGTTTTCTAGGTGAGGAAGCTGAGGATGGGTGTAAATGACTTGTGGAACCATCCGGCACCCATGTCCTTGCTCTTGGCTGGCGCATTCCCCTTAGCCTTCCAGCCCTTAGCTCTGCAGGAGAAAGGGAAGAAAATCCTGCTCTTACTCTTCGTGACCAGGGCTGGTGCAAGAGCATTTTCTAGGCAGTGGCCCCAAACCCTTGGAGGAACACTTGTACCCTTTTGAGCAGAAAGGCTGAGAGGAGGGGCTGTCTGGAACGTGGGCTGGGGTTGAAGGGGTTTGCAGGAGAGCAGAGCCGAGCCGAGGCAGAGCTCAGGGAGAATGAAGGCAGGCTGAGTTGAGGACCTCCCGTGGACCCAGCCTGGCCTGGGCCTACCTCCCACAAAGAACTGTCTGCGGTGATGGGTGGTGGTCCTTGGAAGAGGAGCAAGGTTCTCTTCCTGGGGGGCAGTTGTGGTTGATATGCCCTGAAAATTTTAAGGATGACTTTAAGAGAAAACTTAGATAGCTGTATAGGTATTACAGAAATAATGTGGACCTAGGAGTTAGGAAACAAGGGTTTGGTTACCTGTTTTTAGCGTTGACCTTGCTAAGTTCACCACCCCAGAGCCTCCTGTCCCTAGTGGATTTGTGGATTTCAGACTGTGGGTGGTGGCACTTTCTTCAGTGGTGCATGTTGGGGTTTCATATAAGATTTCCTTTGCACAAATTAGACATACAAAAGAGTTTGAGACCCAGCAGACTGGGCTGTCTCCCGGGGGCCCTTTCAGTAGTGCCTGTAGACCCCTACCTGGGTGTTTCTGTTCTCAGGAAGGATGCACTGAATTTTCTGTCCGTGGGCCCTGGCTTAAAGGGGGTGGGGTGCAGGTGCTGAGCAAGCAGGGCTGGAGAGGAGCTGACAGAGGCTGTAATTAGGAATGTATTTTCCCTAACAAGTTGGAGCCTGCAGGTGTCTAGGCAAGCAGCTGTGGCCATGGGAAGGGCAGGACTGGAAAGATCAGTGGTGACCACTTCAGATCCCCCCAACCTTCTGACACATGAGACAGGTAACCAGCAGGTCTGTAAAGGAACGTTTACAACGGAACACCTTAGGTCAGTGCAGAGAAACAGCCGGGAGCTGCTGGAAAGCAGATTGCAGCTCTACATTAAGGAAGACTCCTTTAGAGTGATGACTGTCCCAGAGGACTGTGTTGCCAAGTTGCGAGCTCCCTGCCCCTGGAGGGCTGTGGGCAGAGAGCTTGGCGGGGGCCTTCGTGCATGCAAGAGGGGGCTTAGAACTTTGAGGCAACTCTGCATGACTGATTGGACCTCAGGACTCATTCCTTTTCTTCCTTCTAAGCCAGGGTGGAAAAGCTCCCTCCCCACCCTCTGATTTCCAGGAGTTGTGGCTGAGTGCGTGAATGTAGCTAATTAATCTTCCCCAGATGAATTTCCTAACCGTGTCAGAAATGATTTATTTGCACACCTGAAAGGAGAGTTCGTCTATGATGGTCAAAGCCGGTCAGAGCCGAGTGGGGGGTGCTTTCTTGTGTGCCGGCATGGGCTGTCCCCATAGCCCAGTTCTGTGGTCCCCGTGGACCCTGGACACTGGGTGTAGAGGAGCATACTGCTGTTGCCAGCACAGGTGGGGGTGCCTTGAGGGTCCAAAGAGCCTCTCTGCCAAGTGGCCAGGTGCCCCGACCACGAGGTGCATCTTACCCAAGGCATAAAAGGGGGGAAAAAGGATCATTCACATTTTCCTGTTTGTGGCCGAGAAATAGGACAGCTGTCGTCTTGCCTAATTGCAGCTATCTTCCCTGGTTATGACCGCGGCTTTGGCCGGGGGTTTCTTCTCACGTCTTTGTCTTGTCTTCCCCACTGGATCTGCAGCTTTGTGCGGGCAGAGACCCTGCCTTAAGGTGCTTTTGCACCTCACAGCTCTTACCTCCGTCCTGGGCACCCAGGAAGTGCCACCTGCTTTGTACCAAGGACATAGCCTTTTCTTTATAAATTACTAACACATCCCTGAATCATCTCATTATTTGCTCCTCACAACATTTACGTGAAGCTGAGAAGGCAGACCGCTCTGCCCCATTTCACAGGTGAACTGCCGGAGCTCAGAGAGCTAAAGCAGGTTGCCTGGAGTTACCCAGCAAGGGTGTAGCAGAGCCGGTTCCAGAGCTCCTCTTGCCTGGGCTGTCCCTGCTTGGCTGTGTCCTTTCTGCAGTGCCACCTGCCTTTCTGTGTATTTGCATAGCCCCAGGCGGCTGCTGCAGCCCAGTGGCCACTGGTCAGCCTTGGGGCTTTGGAAGTGCTGCCTGCCTTGGCCAGGGTGGCAGGTTTGCAAACACCCACCCACCTGGCAGTCCTTAAAGCCGAGGTTCCGCCGTGGGGCAACTCTGATCTCTGTGCCTAAGCTAGTGTGGGATCTGCACTGAGCCTGTGCTAAGAAAATACTGAGAGTGGCATCCGGTTAGCTGACCTTCCACCCGAAACAGAAGCCCATCTCAGAGCCTCCGTTTGAACACTCAAAGTGGCAGGAGCTCCCTTTCCCAGGCAGGATGTCCCTTTATTGGCTGTCAGATGTCCTTCCCGAATCACCCAGCTTGCCTCTGTGTCTGCGCAGAACATCTGTCCACTGCCTCTTCCCCAAGCATCCTCCTGGTTATGTGAAGCCCCATTCGTACTCCTGAATCCCTGTTTCTTTAATGCCATCTCTTTGTTGGCATGGCAACAGAGCCTCCATCCTCTGGGCGTCAGGACTTTGAGGGCCCGTGTCACGATGGGTCCCAGAGGACAACCGGAACTGCAGGCCTGTCTGGCCCTCCAATGGGGACAGAGAGGTACTCTGGCTGCTGCTGCTCCTAAACACTATTCGCTCACCTCCACGGAGCCCCTCTGACCCCCAGAGTGGGGGAGAGGGCCAGGGTCACTGAGTTTCAAGCTGGCAGGCGGAGACAAAGAGCCCCAGGCCATCATTCTCTCTCAGTGCCCCCGACACAGCCAAATGGCAGGCCTGTCACACACCACACTATATTTTTAGCCAGATGAATAATGAATGTTGAATTATGATGGAATAAGTACCATGTGGTCCTGCCCCTGCCACCTTGCTAAGGCAGAGAGAGTGTGTCTGTCTCCACCATTACGGCGTGTCTAAAACGGGGCCTTGGTCTTAACCTGGGGTTCATGACCTTCCTCTAATGTGCTTAACACATTATATATAAACGTGACGGGGCAGCCACGGCTTCGTCTGTTACCAGGTTCCCAAAGAGATTCATGGCCCCAATACTGTTAAAGAAACTAATGTACAGTCTTAATGGTGAATCAATAAGAAAATGGTCTGACTGGGACCACTGAGAACGTTCTCAAGTGTGTTCACGTGTGGTTTGCTTTGGAGTAGGCCAGAAAGAAGTCTCGGGCCTGGCAGGAATCCGGGGCCTCGTGGGGTGCCGCCCCCTCACTTTCCGGGGAGAGGAGAGCGGTATAGAGACTCCTTGTCTTGCAAGCCTGTGGCTGACCGTTCCACAGACAACAGGGCACGTGGAGGTGACCGTGTGGCAGTGGGGACAGTGTGGGCCAGCCACTCCTGGAAGATGGCACTGTGCCACCTCTCTCGTCCCTCCTTTTTAGCAGGTTTGAGCGATGTGGGCAGGGAGATGTCAGCAGGGATTCCCGGGCGCGTTTCTGCAGTGGCTCCTCTTGGCGGTGCCTGCGGCCCATGATCTTCCTGGAACAAGTTTGCTGCGAGCAAGGTGGACTTGGCCTAAAGCAGCTGTGGTTTAGGACAGAGAGCCTTCCAGGTCCTCAGGGCCAGGACCCCCGTTGGGCCCCTGCTTAAGGTGGTGGGGACAGGGCAGGGGTCCCGAGTAGGGCAGGGGTCCCGAGTACGCAGCCCTCTCCCCCTGCACAGCCAAGTTGCTCAATCTGGAGCACCTGCAGGATCGCACAGAGGATGCTGTTACCTCCGTGTCTTAGATTCTGGACTGGACCAGGCATGTTGGCTCATCTCCTCCAGCCGACCCCCAGGGAGGGCAGCCAGAGAGCTGCAGTTAACTCAGACTTCTTGCTTCACTTTAATGAACAGGGCTGAGAAATACCTGGGGAACGTGGAATTCCAGAGTAATATCTGGAGGCTTGCCTTTAGACTGGCGGGGCAGGGGCTGGCTCTAGCTCATGGTTTCCCAAACTTTCCTGATAAGAATCACCTGGGTTGCTTGTTAAATACACAGAGTATTGGGGCCAGGAATCTGTTTGCTTAACAAGAGTTCCAGGCCATTCCTGTCTTCAGGCAAGTTTGGGAAACAGTCTGTCTACCACACCAAAAATAGCCTATGGAAGAGGAGTGCTTTTAAACAAGTTTCCTTTTGCATATAGTACATGAATAGGTTCTCCTTGTTTGAAAATGTTTTAACATTACTAGAAATAAGTCTCTTTGAGGGGTGACTCCCCCTCACCACCCCAATCCTTCCCTCCTCCCAGAAGAGATGTCAGGTTGGGGTGTACGTCTCCCCGGGGCTTTTCTTTAAATTAATAAAGACACAGGTTTCTCTTTTGTTTCTTGTAAGTAGGTATGATGATGTATTTATCATTCTACAACTTGGCTTGCTTTCCATTCAGAGCTACGTTTTGGAGAACTATGTTAGTTCCTATGGAGCGACGGCTTTTTTTGTTTGTTTGTACTTGCTGCATAATATTACATAGCATGGAGTTAGCACGGTTAATTTAGCAATTCCCTTATCGATGGATATAGCGGTTGCTTGCAGCTTCTCATTATTTCAGTGAACATCCTTGCCCATATCCCCTTGTGCACATTTGGGAATAAATACTGAGAAGTAAAATGGCTGGGTCAAACTATGTGCATTTGGGGATTTTAATGGATTCCGCTGAAAGTTGCCCTTGGAGTGGCCCTACCAAGGTACATTTCCACTGAGGGCATGAGGAGAGGACCCAATTGTCCACACAAGTGCAGCTGTCTCACGAAAGCAACTACCGCTCTCACTGGTGCGTATGGAAGTGTGGCCAAGTGGCAACACCCACCTTCCTCCCATGCTTCCCTTTGGGCGTGAACAGCTGCAGACTACTTCCTACCACAAAACCAAGTCCCTAAGATAGAAGCACCAGGGCCTCCGACTGTTGGAAGGGATTGAGTTCTATCCAGCAGCATGTGCGTTCCAGAAAGGAGGCACGTGGACCAACTCCCAGGTTGTTACCAGCTCAGAGAGCCGTGTGTGTGTGTGTGTGTGTGTGTGTGTGTGTGTGTGTCTTGAGGGAGTACGGTGGGATTCTAGAACCCCAGCTTGGGGGTCCAGAGGTGAGAGCAGGCCCCTGAGGCCATTGCTGGCATGCTAGGTGACTGTGACAAGGCCCTGCCCTAAGGGGAGGCCGGAGCAGGTCTCAGGACTACAAGCCTGGCTACTTTGTGAACCTCTGGAAGTCCTTTAGGGGCTTTGGCTGACCTAGGGTCTGTAGTTTTGTTGGAAGGCAGGAAAGGTACTTACCTAGGGCTCAGCACCCATCCCAAGAGGCCAAGCATCCCAGCAGCCTGTTTTTCTGCTGCCAGTCAGCTCCTTACGGAGTGGTAGGACCGGTGGCCAGGGTTCCCACCTCAGCCGTGCGTCTGCCCTGTGTGGCTGCCAGGGTCTCTGCCAATCAGAGACCAAAATCAAAGGAAAGCTTCCTGTATGCCTAGGTGACCTGGCCTGCAGAGAAGTCCTGGCTGACTCCCTTTCGGTTGAATTTTTGGAGACACAGGATTTGTCCACTAACTGGCACATTCTAAAGCAAAGCAAAAACAATCCCACCAGGAATCCAAGCCCACATCTGAGGACAACTCATTCCCTTTCTTTTAACTTAGAAGAGCAGCGCCCTTCACACAAACCTCCTGCCTGGCCATCTTGACTTAGACTGAGCTCTGGGTAACTTGGACAGTGGTCACACTGCCCAGTCCTGGTGGCTGGGCCTGTGGCACTTCACATGGTGCTCAGGTTGACAGCCTGCGCAACTCTCCTAACACCTGGTTAAATTTTTATTCCCAAAACTAGGACATGATTTTGCATAAGGTCAGACAGTTCAGTGTAGTGTTTGCTGAGTTTCAGGTTGCTCAAACCTCAAATTCTCTTCCCTCCACCAACCTCACTTTGAAGTTCGAAAGCAAATTGATTAAATATACATTTTTAGGAAACTTCTGATTTGCTTCTTAAACTAACAGAATGCTAAACTTTTTTTTCCCTTTTAAATGGAAGGATTTTCAACTGTCAGCAGGTATAACTGGAACCATATGTCAGCAGAGACCAGAGACTTTCCCTGGCTTTAGGATTTGTAAATTCTTACTGAAACGGAAGTAAGCAGTGCAGGCAGCTGGGGGCCCCTGACAGCCTGAGCTCAGATCTCATTTTAATTAGAAAATACAGATAGCGCCTGCTGAATCTCATGCCTCCCAGAGCTCCCGTCCCAGGGTGAACAAAGATTTGGTTTTATCCTGCAAGCCTCCGTGTTCGCAAATGACAGAGCACTTCCGAGAAGAGCTGGAATGCTGATTTCTAGATTACTATGGAGACTGCAGCCCAACTCCCCCTTCCCAGCCCTCCGTGCCCCCCAGCAAGTCCCCAAACATGATGTTGTTTTCTTGGGGAAATATTTGTTCCCTTCCTCATTGCAAAATCGATGGAGGATGTTCATGCTGAAAAGAGACAGTGAGGAAGTCTGGGACGAGAGGAATGAGATTAGATGTCATATACAGCAGCCACATCATTTTTCTCCATTTGGACGTCTGGTCCCTTGAACTCTGAGACGTACAACCCTGCACCTGACCAGTATCTGAACGGTTCTGTTTGACAGTGGTTCACATGTATAATTTTTTCCCTAATGTGTTCTGCAAATGGTAGAGTAGAAATATCAAATGAGAGACGTTGCTCTCTCCCACCCCCTTCTTTCCCTGACCTGGTGTCATTTGAGCTCCGTGAGTCTCAAGAAAGGCTGCCATTACAGTGTCAGCATCTGGAGGCGGCCCCCACTGGGACGCAGAGCCTGACCCCCAGCAGCAGGTAGTGGGTGCTGGGTGCTCCAGGCTCGGGTCTTTCACAGATAAGCTGCTCTGTTTGGGGAGCAGTGGTGGCCCTGTGCTGTGCCTTCCACTGGGCCCCAGCCATGCACCGGGGACAGCTACCACCCGCTGCCCCTCTGCAGGCATCCCACTCGCTTACCCTGCCAGGGCGGCTGCCATTTACTGGGCAGACAAAGGGTATTTCCCCTTCCCCTGGGGTTTGCAGGCCCCTCAAATGCCTTGCATTCCAGGAGCTGGGTGGGAGAGGGGAGGCTCCTGTGGCTTCTAATTAAACCCACAATTTAAATAACAATTCATGCAACCCCAAGAGTGGAGAGTAATGCTCACCTCCCCCCTCCCATGAGAGGCAGCTGGGTGGCCCTGGTTGGGGGCTGGGGAATTGACCTTTGCCAGACATTTTACCAAAGAAGTCTAGAGGGACGTCATCTGGCACTTCTGTAGTGAAGCCGTGGATTTGTGGTAGGGGCATGGGCTTGGTGGGTTCTTGTCCTTTCCCTCTGGAAAGTGGGAACCTCTTATACGGGTTAGGAAGTAAGAGGTGAAAGGAATAGTGCCTTGTTTGCTCATGGCCTCCAACCAAGAATTTTTGCCCTTCTCCAGGGAAAATGTGGAACTTTGTCTCTAAAATTTAGAATCGCAGATACTCTCATGGGATTGCCTCACCCCCAAGTGACTCAGTCTTTCTTAGTCATGGAACTTCTCTCTAGGGCGAAGGTGGGGGCTGGGCTCTGGAATACCGACTAGTGAGGGGACCTGGAGGTGGAGGATCTGGTGGAGCCCCTGCCCCTCTAGACCTCGGTTTCCCAGTGTGTTATAGGAACGTCTTCGGGTTTGTTGCTTCCAAAGCCCTTTCGGGCCCTGGCAGTCTGTCCATCCCTGGGCCGCCTTTGTGTTCTCATTTGGCCTGTCTGGGGCCACAGTCAACCTTACAGTCCGTTGATCTCACCAAATTGTTTTCTGATTACCGAAGGCGTGGTTGTGTTCCAGGTCTGGGGAAATTGAATGCCAAGCTAATTGTCTCTAGACAAGCTCTTCCGTGCCTCAGCCAGCACGAGGGGCATGTCAGCATTTCTAGGGTTTCTGCGATCGATGGCGTTTCCAACTTTTCCTCCACTTCCATTCCATTAACTGAGCAATCCACATTCCCCGAAGATGCCCTCTGGGTTCTTGCCGCTGTGCTTAGAATAGAGTGTGTTGCCTCCACCCCTGTGCCCTTCTGTTCCCACCTCACTGCCTGGAGCGGGCAGGCTGCGTGCACGGGCTCAGAGGGTGCAGCCCCACCAGTATGTGGGTCCTGTTCCTACCCCCAGGAGATGTGGGCTCCACCTCCGTTCCTACCGCCCCTCCTGCCCTGCTCACCTAGCTGAGGCTTTGCTGAAAACAAAAAAAGCCACAGGTGGTCTCACCCCATTGTCTTCCTCCCTGCAGGTGACCATAGCTGATGACTACTCAGACCCCTTTGATGCCAAGAATGACCTCAAGAGCAAAGCAGGAAAGGGGGAGAGCGCTGGCTACATGGAGCCCTATGAGGCCCAGAGGATCATGGCAGGTGAGCAGAGCTGCGGGCACAGGGGCTCACAACCCAGCAGCAGGGTGGTGGGGAGCAGGACACTCCTGGGTGGTCCCCAGCCAGCCTCAGCCGGGGATGGCTTGTGCTCTCTGGGTGGTGGTTGGGGAGCAGGGCCATATTGTCTTCCCCAGTTTTACCCACATCAGGAAAAAACGGGCAGGGCACAGCGACAGTAGAGATACAGAGTGCCACATACAGTTAACCAAAGATGGGGGCCAAGAAGTAAATGGGGAGAAGAGGAGGAAAAAAGTTCTGAATGAAAAAGATACAGCATTTGAGACATAAAACTTGGAGCTTCCTAGCAGCTAGGGCAAAAAGGTAAGCAGACTGGGTCACCTTGCTTTTGTTGTCTAGTAGAAGGGGACAGACCAGTAAAATTATCCCTGGCCACTCTACCCAGAAATTTTTGTTTTGGGGCTGCAAGCAGGTTTACAGGAAACATGGAGACTTTCTCCCTGTGGCTGTTATCCTGTTGGCCTTTGATGACAAAACCTTGTCAGAGCAATTATGGGAGGCCCAGAAGAATGTGGCCGAGTATGCAACATCCTAGGAGCCTGTTTTAGCCAGGATAATAGGGAGTGAACAGTTATCAGACATCAGCCATCTTGAACAGCCGCGGGCAGGGTGGTAGAAAGGTCACGAGCAGAAAGAAACCTCTTGTGTGGGTTCTCTTGGCCGGAGATTACGGTGCAGAGACAGAAGAGCAGCTGTGCGGTTGGCCCCTCCGACCCCGTACAGGTGGGGGCACAGCAGGGGCACAGCGCGCTGCACTGTGCAAGAGGGTGGCCAGGAACAGGTCGGGAGCTGCCCAGATTTAGAGGCCTATTGAATTGGTGCCCTGTATGTCTGGGGATTTGGGGTACAGATGCCTCTTTTTGTTTGGTGTTCATGTCTTTGAGTGCTTTCTCTTGATTCCTTTTGAGTTAGCAGGGCGAAGGGAAAGGAAGTGGCACTTACTGAGCATGTCGCGTGCACTGGGCCCATGCTGAACCTTAGCTTACGGGGCTGCAGAGACCATGTAGGTCACTTGTTGAAGGATCTGGGTGCGAGCCCAGGCTCTGCCTCTAGTACTCTCTGCCTCATGCTCCTGTTCATGGAAAGCAGTTCTCTGACCAGCAGTGTGGCCTCCAGGACACTTGGCCACTTTGCGAAGGGCAAGGCAGGTAGCAGTTGACCAGAGGGGCTTAGGCCACACTTCTGGAAGGCCACCCCTTGCCCTCAGTCACATCCTTCTGATCTCACCTGGCAAAACAGCCTATGTGGGCAGCAGAAGCAGAGAGCTGAGCAGGTGTGCGGGGCTGGGGTCCCCGGGAGGGCATCCCGCTGTCCTGCAGCAACGCCAGGAAGCTTCAGCACACATGTGTGTGTCCGGGCTCTGCAGCAGCCCCGGCTGCCACACCATTGCCTCCATCGGGCTTGGCGAGACACCCACTTTGTGGGAGCCCCAGACTAGCCGCAGCCCCAGAGCCAGCAGCGTGAGCTGTGGCCTGCACCTGCTCGCGGCTCGACCAGTCTTGCATTCAGTCGGTATTGGCCCGGGCTTGAAGGAGTGGTGGTTACAGGAGTGACTTTGGGACACGATCAGAATGTCAGAGCAGTGAGGGATCTTTGAAGTCATCCAAACCTAACAGCCTTGTTTTACATATTTGGACACTGAGGCTAGGAAGGGGGAGAGATTCACCAAAGGACACAGAGTGAGTTGGTGGCAGAGTGCCAGGTGTGCCCTGTGCTTGCAGGGAAGACGTTGGGGCTGAGTACTGAAGGAAGTGTGGCATTTGTGTTGGATGCTGGGGCATCCCAGATATGAGGCAGTGAGGCAGGGGCTGGAGGTCCCGCCCAGTCACGGGCAGGATATCGCTGCAGGGGTCCAGGCTCAGGAACAGAAGGGAGGTGGGGAGGGGACATCTGCTGGGAGCCCAGACATTGTGGAGGGTCTACCCCTGCCTGGCACCTTTGGAGTGGAGCCAGAGCTCTCACTGGGTGCTGTCTTGGACCTCAAAGTTGAGTAGCTGTTTCGCTGGGTAGAATTGTCCTGAGGGACTTTGGCTTCTTAATGAGGGCACACTCCACAGGGCCAGGTCCAAGGCAGGGCAGTGTGATGTCACCAGCAGCTTGTTTAGACTTTATGCTTTCTCTCTCCAAAGCAGCATTCTATGTAGTATTTGCTGCTCTCTGTTTTCTTCCTATCTTGGAGGCTATGCCCAAGTTTACCCATGTTTTTTCTTTGTAAGAATGTAGGTGATTAAAAGAGGCGTTTTCTGGTTGTAATGATCTTGCTGCAGCTCCCTGTGATTCCGAATTCTTTGTGTGTAACGTCACCACAGTGATGGATGCAGGGGCTGGACGTGGGCTAGGGTGAGCCGGCAGTGTCAGCTGGCTGAGCTGATGGGAGGAAGCTCCCTGTAAGGGAGAGGGTGGGGGAAGAGAGGGCGGTGGTGACAGCAGTGGAGTGCAGGTGGCAGGGGAAAAGTTACATTTAACCTTTCAGAATGACTCCTTTTTGGATGATGCTATACTTTATGTGTTTGTGTGCACGTAACTTCTTCGGGGGCAGCGTCTTTGGTACATAAGCACAGTGCTGACGAGAAGGCCGTGCCCGCTCTGTGCCCGAGATGGCATTCCCGAGCAGGAGCCCAGGCTGGAGTCAGCAGATCTGGAACGGCCACTTGCCACCTAAATGACCCCAGGCCTCAGTTTCCCCCTGTGAAGCAGTGGCCTCAGAGTGGGCAGTCAGTAGGACTTCCAGCCACTTTTGGCTGCTAACTGGCTGTTTGAGCTTAGCAGCACACTCTGCCTGTTTTTCCTACGTATGGAATGATGGGTCGGGGATGGTAACAGCAGCGAAGGCAGCTGGTAAGTTCTCTAGGACTGGTTTACAGACTCGGTGTGAACTCTCACTGAGTCCTCACCAACCCCCTTTGGAGTGTAGTTGCCCATTTTGCCAGTGAAGAAACTGAGGCACAGAGAGATTAACTAGCCCAAGGCACCCAGCTAGTTAGCTGTGGGGCTAGCTTCCCAGGCCCTGTTTTGAACCACCAGGCAGGGCGTTCTCTCCGGGGCTCGGCGGCCCTGGTGCTCGGTGGCTTGAGGTCAGACTCCCTAGCAAAGGCAACTTGGGCTGTGACTAACTGTTACGGTTTTGTCTTCTGCGTCCTCATGCAGCAGGTGGCAGGGAGCTTTTGTGCACCGGGAACTTGGCCCAGCCCTGTGGGCTGTAGCAGGGATGGAGGGCATGGGAGGTGTGCCTGTTCTGCCAGGGGCTCCTTTCACCTCTGTGCCCCGTTTGCCTCAACTTACCCTCTATGCAGACTCCACTTTGTGTCACATCCCTGTTCACAGAGGAGAATTCCGAGCCTCAGGTTGCACAAGCAGCAAGGCCAGGACCAAGCAGCACCGAGTGGAGCCCTCGCGCGCAGCTGAAACGCCCTCACATCTGCCCTGTGCTCCCAGAGTCTGCGGGAATAACCGGGAAACTTAGACCCCCTTTTTAGATGTGACTCACTCTTCCCCAACATCCTTTATAAAATTGTTCAAAGTGTCATCTCACAGGATGAATCACTTAAGCATTAATTAAAAGCATTTTCACATAATTTTTAATATGTAAGCAATTGCACATTAAAAAGTCCTGAGCATGTTTTTATTATTAAATCAACTTTATAGCATAATAAGAGGAAATTAAAAGAAAGTCATCTCACACAGAGCCACCCTGCCCTGACGTGGCTGTTTTCCTTGCGGACAACTTGCCTTCTGCCCTCTTTAACTCTGTGTGCTAGTAGGCGTGGTCCAGATAAAGCCAGTCACCAGTTTCAGAGACAAGAGGGATGTGCTTTTGTATCATCTGGTCCTCTGGCCTGGTCTCTTGTAATGGCAGCATGTCGGCCTAGACTGTGGTCCCCAACCCGCAGGCTGCGGACTGGTACTCGGTACCCGTCCGAGGCCTGTTAGGAACTGGGCTGCACGGCAGGAGGTGAGTGGCAGCCTGTGAAGCTTCGTCTGTGTTTGTAGCCGCTCCCCATCACTCGCATCCCTGTCTGAGCTCCGCCTCCTGTCACATCAGCAGTGGCACTAGATTCTCACGGGAGCACAAATCCTGTGAACTGCACATGCGAGAGGTCTAGGTTGCGCACTCCTTATGAGAGTCTAATGCCTGATGATCTGAGGGGGAGATGACGGGGTGATGCTAGTGCTGGGGAGTGGCTGAAAATACAGATTATCGTTAGCAGAGAGGTTTTTATGATTATTTCATTATATATTACAAGGTAATGATAATAGAAATAAAGTACACAATAAATGTAATGTACTTGCGTCATGCTGAAACACCCTCCCACCCCCACCCTTCAGTCCAGGGAAAAATTGTCTTCCGTGAAACCGGTCCCTACTGCCAAAAGGGCTGGGGACCACTGGTCTGAGAGAGGCGCAATATGTATCATGTTAGAGACTGTGTTCCAGTCGGGGCCTCTCTGTTTCAGGAGAAAGGAGGCTGGAAATGTGCCTCTGCCTTGGTCTGCTGTGTGACCTTGGGCAGGTTGCTTCCCTTCTCTGGGCTTCAGTTCCCTCAGTCTGTAAGATCAGATTCTGCCTTCTCCACTGAGTATCATGAGGGTCCAAAGAGGTAATGGATCTGGAGTGACGTTATGAGCCCTCTGCCTCTGGGGCCACATTGGGCTTCTCCTGCTGCCCTCGTCAGGACTGCCCCTGACAGCCCCTAGACACCTTCTGCCCCCTACTTTCCCACCTCCATATGGCACCAGCCCAAATCTTGCCAGATTTGGGTGTCAGAGAGGCTGTCTCTGGCCACCCTGCCTGAGATTTCCCCTTCCATTTGTGATCACTGCCATCTCTGCCCCCTAGTTCCAGGCAGCACGGTCCTCCTGGTGGCTGGGAATGCGCAGGGCCTTTCTGTCTGGGCCCCTGAGTCCAGGCCCCTCCCAGCCCCAGCTCCGTGGTGCCTGTGGACTCTGCTCCCAGGATGTCCACGCACTCGCCGCTCTTCCTCTTCCTCGCTGGCCTACTCTGTGCAGCTCTGCTCCCCAAAGCGTCCCTGCACCCTGAGCCCCTTCACTTCCCTCCGTTCTGGCTGCCTCTCACCCTCTGCAGGCCCCAGGCTCCTCTCTGGCCGGCTCTCCCCCTAAGTTGCCTCAGGCTTCAGCCTGTCCAGTGGTCCCGTCCCCTGGCTGGAGGATGGCTGGATGGAACTGTCAGGGCCCAGAGAAGAGCGCACATTGGCCAGGGTCGCCCAGCAGCAAGCCACAGGTTGAGTCTCTTGACTTCCCACCTGCCGCCCTTGGGCCTTGTTTTGAAAGGTGTCGTCACCTCCTGCCTGGCGGAGAGAAGGCTTGGTCAAGGACTGTGCAGAGTTCCCCGCTAGTCTATCATTTACCAGAATGACTTACCTACCAGACAGGAAGGAGATAATCAAGTGTAAATAGATTTTGTATTAGTCACCCGATGACTTTCCTATTCTTGAGAAACGGCAGGGCTCACACGCCCTGCCCGGTGGTGCTTACCTGGTGAGTGGCAGGGTGGGGAGGAGGGCGGGAAGCCTGGGTTTCCATGGTGACCAGTGGGCCCACTCAGGGGGTCACTTCCTATTCTCTCAGCCCCCACTCCCTCTCACCCTTGACACTGAGCATAGCCAGGTTTTCAGGAAAGGGACAGTTACTGATGGCACACCTGCTGTGGGCCAGCGAGGGTCCCTGCCCTCCAGGTGCCCCTGCCACAAAGGGGAGGTGGAAAGGGACCCAGAGAAGCACTTGATGTCTGTAGTATAAAACAGGCCAAGAAAGTAGACACTGGACATAGACATCTGGTCTTGGGGGAACACAGGGGCAAGGACAGAAGGACCTCCTGAGCCAGAGGGGACCGCACAGGGTGAGTGGCATTCAAGCACAGTCACACCTGAGGCCTTGGCTCAAAATGACCTTCCCAGAGAGACTTGCCCTGGCTACTTACCTTAAGTTTCAACCCATCCATCTGCTCTGTTTGATTTTGTTCCTTAAATACTTGTCATTATTTAGCATGCTACATATTTTATGTTTTATCTAATTTATTGTCTGTCTCACCACTGAGATGTGGGCTTCACAGAAGCAGAGATGTCTGTTTTGTTCCCTGCAGGAACTTCGGTACCTAGAGTTGTGCCTGGCACAAAGTAAGTGCTCAGCACATAGTGGTTGAATGAATCAGTGTGTTCATTCACTCTAGGGCCCCGGAGCTGGTCTGCAGCATGCTGGGTCCCCGCCAGGAGCTCCTCCTAAAAGTGCCAGGTTTGGAAAGTCTGAGTTTAGCCACTTGCTAAGTGGGTGGGAGGTGGGGAAGGAGCTGGCTTTGGACTCAAGGTGGGAGTCGGGCAGGAGACTTGGGTGCCTTCTAACTAGTTCTGTCTTGGCAGCTGGCAGACCATGTGGGGACGTCTGCCTGTGCCTCTTCTCCCTCCCTCCCTGGGCTCCTTGCCGGAGGGGCCTGGGCTTAACCCATCTTCATGTCTACGCTGGGCCCAGTAAATACTCACCAGGTGAATGAATGAGTGCAGGAATGCACGTCTGTGTGGAGAAGAAACGAAAGGAAAGGAAACAAACAGTAAACAAATACTCACTGTGTACCGCCTTTCCCATTTGGCAAGACCCACTTGCTTGAAGTCGCCAAGGCTTCGTCAGGGGAAACGTGAGATGCAGTCACTCACTGGGTGGACGTTTGCAAGCGCCTGCTGTGTGCTGGCACTGCTCTATGCCCCAAGGTCTATCCGTGAACAAAACAAAGTCCCTGTTCTCTTGGAGCTTACAGTTGGCTGTAGGACCAAGGCGGCAGTGTCGCCTAGCTGCGATTCCCATGAACTCATTGCCCAGACACTGCCACTGTGGGGGACTGAAGCCTGGGAGTTGGGGGCTTTCTCAAAGTCAGGAGCAGAGTGGAGACTTGTCCCCAGGGCCATGGCCACCTTCAGTAGGTAGGATGGTCTTGGTGCTGTCTTCTGGGGATGAGGGGAACAGCTTTGGCCCAGTGGTTGGCATGCGTGTTCCTCTCTGTTCTTGGGCCCCGTGCAGGAGCACAGGCGTGGAGGGTTGGCACCCAGCCTTGTAGGTGTGAGAGCCCAGCATGCTGGCTGGAATCCTGCTGTTGTGCACTTGGCCGCTAAGGGCCCAGACCCCTAGGAATGCAGCCCCTAACTCCTCTTCCCTGGCAGCGTTGAGAGAAACAAGCATTCTACCCAAGGTAGAATAAAGGAACAGGAGTGTGAGATAGAGGAGCTCACATCCTCACCGCTGCCCCAGCCTTGCATTTCAGAATCTCAGCGAGAAATTAAAAGATCTAAAAGTGCAGAACTGATGGGAATACCTGTCTGAAGTAGGCTCAGGAGGACTCAAGTCTATCTGCAGCGAAGTTCCTGCGTCCCGGGCCCACCCAGCAGCTCCCTGCCTACTGGGCGGGGCGAGGGGTAGTGGGGAGACTCGCACTGCGGGGTGTGGCGCAGTTCGGAAGTCGTTTAGGAAGTCGGGCCTGTCTGGGAGTGTGGGATGGATCAGAGCAGAGCCCGGTGTGGCAGGGAGACTGGTTCTGTGGTGCTGAGGCTGCGACAGTCATCTAGGCCAGAGCGGGGGCTGTGGGAGTGCTGCAGGTAAGGTGGGGCAGGTGGGTGGGAGAGCCTGCCCAGCCGGTGGGCGCAGTGCTTGAGGGAGAGGGGGAGCTGGGCTGACGCCACCAGTGGTGTCCTCTGGTAGTGGGAGGATGGGAATGCCAGGCACCCAGTGGGGACAGTCCCATCTGAGAAGGGGAAGGAAGTTCCTGGGAGGAGTCAGTGAGTTCAGGTGTGGGCCCCTCTGAGGTTGGAGCGACCAGCTGGGTGCTTGGGAGAGATTAAATACATCAGTGCATTAGAGAAGTTACTGCGGTCAGGTCAGAAGAGGGCCCCAAAGTGCCCCAGGGGCCAGGAGGCCTCCCCAGGAGGGGCTGGTGTGCAGGAGCTGACCTGGGAGACCACCAGCCCCAGTTCCTGCCCCTCCCAGGCCTGAAAAGTGAGATTCCATGATTTGCTCCACACCTCATTATTTGACTAATTAAAGTAGGGCTTAGGCTGGCTTTCTGGAAGCTTATAGAGATGACAGAGGTCTGTGTTTAAAGGGTGCCTTCTATAGACGATGCCGGGAATTTCCCTAAGGCTCTAGGCAGAAGCAGGTGATGATTTCCATTTTGCAGATGAGGTGGTGGTTGACAGGAACTCTGCCCCCACCCAGGCCCCCTTCTCCCCATGGGGGTGACTTAGCAGGTGCTCAGGTTCCGTGCTCCTCCCCCTCCTGGGGCGACCTGCCTTCCAGCTGTCCTTCAGCCAGCTTGGCCCACGGGTGTTACTGTGGCACGCTGCCTCCTGTCCTGCGCTGAAATGGGCAGCGTGAGCACAACTAAATAAAATGCCGTCTCTTCTCCCTCCCTGCCAGTGCACAGGCTAGTGATTGTACCCGGCCACCAAAAAAATGAGGCCCTGAAAGAGGGCTCCCCTCCCGCGGCCTGAGCTTCAGTCTCTGCTCTCGCTGCTGCGGGCACTCTCCGCGCTGTTCGTGCTGACGCAGCACTCATTGTCGCATCCTAGTTCGTCTGCCAGACCGGGAGCCCCTGCGGGCAGGATCACAGGGCAGGCAGGGGCCGGGAACTCTTGCCCTCAGACTGTCAGTGGCCGCTGTTGGAGCTTTCCCATGAAGAATGTCCCCCAGGTCAGAACTTGCTGGTTTTGGTGGAGCGTTGTCCAAGTGATGAGTAAATTCTCCCCCAAAGATAAAAAGCTCTCAGCGCTTAGAGCCGGGTGTCATGGCCTGCCAGGCCGGCTCACCTCTCTGCTCTGACCAGTGGTCCACATGTCCCTTTCCCTGATACTGGTCTCCTGCCTGCTGGCCTGTGGCTCTGCCAGTTCCCTCCAGTCTGCCAGGCCTTGTGTCTCCATGTGGGGACTGGCACATACACTCATGTCCCTATGTAGCCCTCCACGAAGCCGCCCTCTTCGGCATCCCGTCACAAGATTGGGGGTCCTTTCAAGTCTTTGCGCTATCCTTGTTAGCCTCCCTTGGCCCCTGACGTCTCCACCTGCCCCGCACCCTGCCCCTCCTGCTGGGTGCCTGAGCCGTCATCTTCCTCCTATGAACAGCCTTGACCACGCCTTCCTCCAGCACTAGCATCTTGCTGCCAAATTTGGGACAACCTTTGGCCTGCCCCCACCCCGACCTTTCCAGGCCCCTCCCCTACATGCCAGTACAGTCCTGGCACAGGGTGGGTGGGGGAGCCCTGCCCTTCTGGGTCCAGCGTGGCCTCAAGCTCTGCTCAGCTCTGCCCTTCCCTGGAAGCCCTTCTGCAACCCTCTCCTCAGATGCCCACGGTTCTTCAAGTCAGAACCCGACCAGTTCTGCTCAAGTGGCTTGTTTGTCCGGGAGCCCTGTGACCTCACGCCCCTCCTAGCATCCTTCCCCAGCCTCCCTAAGGCCAGAAGGCAGCGTGTGCATTGTTTCCATTTTGCCGGTGAGAAAGTAGGAGCAGAGGCTTGAGCGACTGCCTGGGGCCATCGGGGAGGACTTCTGGCAGCCTGGGAGTTGCATTCCGCAGCCCAGGCAGGAACAGGTCAGGTGGTCAGTGGGGTTGGAGTAGCCCCGGGCTGAGGGAAGCACGTGGGCCTGAGGATGGTGGGACGGTGACGGGCAGCCATGGAGTCAGGCTGGATGGGTCCATGGGCCAGCTCCTGCCCTCCCCGGCAACAGGCGGAGGCCTGGAGCCCCGACTGGCCTCCCCAGCACCAGCCTCACAGCCCAGCAGAACTGGAAATCAGCTGGTGGGTGACGGCACCCTTCTTTCCATGACTTTTCTAGGGTTTTCTTCATGTTCCCTTCTGTAGAGCTGCTTCTGCTGAGAGAGTTTTGCTAAGGGCAGAGTTAACGCAGAGCCACTGATGGGCCTGCTCCCGTGGGATTGTGGGGGGATAGGGCCATTGTGGGGTGGGCTCGTGTCAAAGCCAGGTAAGGTAGAGGAGGGGCAACCAGGACCCAAGCTCCTGTCCTGCCCTTCAGGGTGAAGTTTCTGTTGGACCCCTGCTGTTCTGGGCACGGTGCCAAGCACAGGGGCTGGGAGGTGGAGCCCACCTGGGCCCTGCCCTCAGGAGGGCCAGTCCAATGGGAGGTGGCCGCGTGACTGCTGTGGGCTCTGGGGCACAAAACCCTGCCCTCGTGGAACTGGGGGCCACAGAGAGTGTGTGGCCCATTCCACTTGGTTGGGGGTGGGTGTTTTAGGACCTACTTCTCCCCTGGTGACTGGGTGGGAAGGATGGTGGGAGGGAGGCAGTGAGGGGCGTGGCCCAGCCCTGAGCATTAAGGGCAGAGTTGGAAGGTATTGCCGGAGGGTCTGGCCCAGGAGGGGACCCAAGGAGGTGCCTGTGTTTTGCTGGAGGGGCCTCAGAATTGTGAAAAGCACCCACCCAGGGCAGGCATTTGGGCCTTGGGCACCCCCACCCCCACCCCAGCACAGCCTGGGCTGCCACACCAAGTGAGCCTTGTCCTCAGACTGAGCCTTTGAGGAAACTAGGCGATGTTTTCCTCATTTTCATAATTTACATCCAGAAATGAGGAGGAGGGGTTTGTTTGTTATTAATATCTTCAGCCTGTTCACCCCCTAGACTTGAAACTTATTTTCATCTGGACCAAGATGTGTTGTAAATTCCTGAGGCTCTCAGTGCTAATCAAAAGCTCTCAGCGGCCTTTGGGGCCCCAGCCCCATGCCCTGGGCTTGGCTCTGGCTCCCTAGTTCGCGGAAGTGTGTGATGTCTTGGGGTGAGCTGGGGTGGATGGATCTCAAAACCCGTGGGCCTCACGGTCTCTGCCCCAGGGGCCTTGACACAGGGTCCTGAAGTCAGCAGGAACTAGTGCTGTGGCCTGGACTGTATGTGATGCTGTTGCAAAATCTTAAACTTGGGTATTAAAACCTTTCCCCTCTCTGCACATCTTGTTTCATAGAGTGACAATTTTAGAGCTGGGATAGACTGGGGGACTATCTGGTTGCCCCTTTGTTTTATGGGTGAAGAGACAGAAGGCTCCGTGCATGGTGGCCGAGCTGAAGTCCCAGCCCAGGACCCCGTCCAGCCCCCACGACGCCTCCTTATGTGGTTCAGTAGCACGGTTGCTAAGCAGGGTCTGCAGCCAGTAAGTCTGCTTGGAGAGCTCATTACGTGTAACGGCAGGTGACCTGTCCACGTTGTGCATCCCTCAGTCTTTGTAGCTGGCACCCAGGAGTTGTCACCTCTGTCTGGTCATGGGGCGAATGTAGCAGGCCCTCCCGCCGCCTGCCCCATAGGAGCCCCATCCAGGTGGGTCAGTGGCTCTGTCTCCAGGTCCCCCCCAGTGGTGGCTTTTACCTCTCTTAGGTTTAAGAGTCTACGAGGAAAAATTGTTTGTTTCAGGAAATCTGTGAGTTTGCGGAAATTCCTAATTAACATTGTCCCATGGTTGGCTTTCTCTAATTTCTTCCAGGATCTTGGCCTTCGGTTGTATGTGTGGGGTCATCGCCATCACCACATATATTTATTCCTCCTTTTACTGGCTGCGAAGCACTTTCGTAGACATTACCTCATTTCGTCCTCAGAACAGCCCCGGAGGCAGCACTTGCTATGCTCGTTTTTAAGATAGAGAAACTGAAAACAGAGGATCTAGGGGACCCACCCTGGGTCACCCAACCGTAGGGCCAGGCCTCGACTGGGGTCTCTTTTTACTCTATCCTGTCAGTCCCTGTCTCCTGCCCTCTTCTTCCGCTGCAGAGAGCGGTTGGGGTAGATACAAGCCAGTCACTGCGACTCTCCAGAACTCATGGACAGGCACGAATGGTCTTTCCTCTCCTCTTCATCTCCTTTGACCTCTTATCTACTCGGCAGGTCAGTGTTGGTGAACTGCCAAGAGCCCGAGTCAGCGTTCTAACTCGGTGTTGGACGCTGGAGGGGAGAGTCTGTGCCGGCGAGTGTGCGTGTGGCCTCCAAGGGAACCACCTCCAACCCTTGGGGCCAGCCTCCTTCCCACTCTCAAGGGCTGTCTGGGGACCTCAGAGTCCCCAGCACCTGGTCTCTCCCTGCAGCAAGGCAGGACGTCTGCAGAGGACCCAGCCCAAGCCGTCTGGATGAGGCCTTCAGGTCAAAGCGTCCAAAGGGCTTGGCCTGCGAAGCCGTCCTTGGCTGAAGGACAGAACCGTCCAGGCACTGCCCAGCCCACAGAGAGCCTTGCGTGTCTTCACACTGAGGGTGGGGGAAGGCACAGCCATGTCTGGAAGGAGCCCTGGGTTTGACACTAGCCGCGGAGCTATAATTATCATCTTTAATTACATGACAGGGAGACGTGCTCGGTGATTATCTCCTCTTCTGACAAGGGTGGTTCCATCTCCCTTCGTAAGTACTGACATAAACACACACGCGCACTTGGGATTTCAGAATTACGAGAGGGCCACTCAGAACTGCCTACCAAGGACCCCTGCCTTTCTAGGAGAAAAGCAAAAGCCAGGTATGAGCCGTGCAAGTGCTTTCTTGCCTGCTGCTGAAAAAGATGCCCGCTTACCTCAGAGTCAACTCGGTCTCTGAAACTGAAGGGGAGAGAAAAAAAAAGAACCTTTTCCTGATGCTTAGGGGAAAAAATAGGAAAAGCATAAACCTGCGTGACAATAATCCTGTGTTTACATGCTGAGCACATTCATGCTGCCTTGATCCTTAAACCACTGCAGGGCGGCAGAAAGGGCACGTGGTGCCATTCCTGCTATATAGAAGGGGAGATGAGGGCTCAGAGAAGGTCAGGCATTGAACTGAAGTCACACAGGAAACCAGGACTGGAGCCCGGCACCCTGACTGTGAGCCAGGCTTGTGCACCTGCAGTGTTTGTGGTTGGTTTTGCGAGCTCCCTCAACCCCACGCTCAGAGGGCCAAGTGTCTTGCCCTTTATAGGGCTGCGATGGGAGCCAGCTCTGTGGTCAGGGCTGTGCTGGGGCCCTGGCTCCAGCGCTTCCCGCTGCCTCCCTCCGAGCTGGCCACTGCCTTGCGCTGATAGCTCAGAGTGACAGGAATGCTGTAAATCCCCATTGTGTCCCCCTTTACAAGGAGGCAGGTGAGCAGGGTGTCACTTTACAAGGGAAAGACTTAGAGGCCAAATCATGCCGCTGTCCCCAGATGGACTGTGCAGGTTAACCCAGTGTTGTGGACAGAACGAGCCTGCCCAGCCCCGGAACTGCCCCTGCAGGCGTGTGCACACAGTGCAAGGATGCGGAGGCTCAGTGGAACTGTCCCCACAGGCTCTGCCCACTTGGGTCAGGGCGAAGGGCCAGGTGCCCTGAAGACCCATGAGGACAGAACCTTCCAGGGTCTGTTTGTACCATAGTTACAAGGTTGGGGAGGAAGCGAGGGCAAGGTGGGTGGGCAGCAATGAAAATGCAGATTCCCAGGCCCCGTCCTTTAGAGACTCTCTTTGTAGCCCAGGAGTCTGCGTTGCAATAACATGGCTCCGTGGTTCTGGGACAGATGGTCCTGCGGTTAGAGAGGCCCTGCTTTGGCAAAGGGCTCAAGCCTGGGGTCTCCTTAAATTCCTGATGCTCTGGTCTGGTCTGCCGGCAGCATCATTCTCCCTGACTTCCTCCCTCCCTCTTTTTTCTCTCCACTGCCGGGGGTGGATGTTCTTTCTGTATTTCTCTGACATTCCCCCTGCAGGTCCTGAGGACCTGGCCTGCAGCTTTGGAAATACGGCAAGACATGAAAACTGCCCGCTCTGGTGTGGTGGCTTCTCAGAGCTGTGATTCCTAACAATGACAATCTTGTAAATCTTGGGGCTGCCAAGTAGGACACGGCTGGGGGTGGAGGGGCTGATGTGGTCAGGGGAAAAGTCACAAACTAAAGGCCTTGGGAGCTAATCCTGGCTCCTGGCTCTTGGCTCCTAGTTTAAGTTTGGACAAGGCATCGCCTCCCCCCCCCCCCCCCGGGGCCTCAGTTTCTCCATCTCTAAAATCAAGGCTTCGACCTGAGCTGAGGTGAGCTCATTGCTAGCCTGCCCTGGTGGTGGCAGTAGGAGCCATAAGACACACCGGACATACAGACCCTGCCAGGCCCAGGGACACGATCTCCCAAAACACAAAAGCCTTCGGGTGCCTTTGTTCATTTGTCCCCAGTCTTGATCAGACCCCCACACAGGGCGACACTTAGTGTCAGCAGCTTCCACTTAGTGCTCCGGGAAGTCACACGAGCCTCCCTAGGGGATGTCTTCCCAGAGAGGCCTGCTTCCAAATGGGGCCTAATTTCACTATGCCTACTTTAAAAATAATTTTGTAATGTATTTTAAGGGGCTGTCAGAATAAAGAGAAGCAGCCATTTGAGCTCCTGGGCACCCCACATCTGCAGCAGGCTGTCTTACACACGTGCAGGGGGCAGCCCTCGGAGAGGAGGTTTGAACTGAGCGAGCAGGGCCCTCCCAACCCACCCCCCCTTCACTGCGCCCTGATGAGTTTCCCAGGCTTGGCCAGATCATGTTACTCTCCTGCTCTGAGACCTTCACTGGGTCCCACAGATCCGAGTCCAGACTTTCGCAGCCTTCCCCACGCCACGCCTCCCTGGGTTTCCCCCTCAGGACTCCAGGCAGCACCCCAGCACCCTCTCCCCTGTGTGAGCTCTCAGCTCTCGCTGTCCTCTGTACTGAGGAGCTCCCCAGGGCGTCCCTCCCCTTGTTCCGCCTTGCTTGTCAGTTCCACCTGTGGCCTGGGCAGGGCTTGAGAGACTCAATCGGTTCCACAGAGCCCAGCGCTCGGGAAGAGCTTGTTGACATGGGACGAAAATGGGCCTTTCCTCTGCTCCCGTCTCTGCCTTGCCTTTGAACTCAGTTTCATGGCTGCAAAGGTAATAACGACTTGGACTGTTGAATCTCCAGTTTGTCCCTGAAAAATGAGCATTCAAAAATAGGATTTTGAGGCTGTCAGAGCACGTGGAGTCCTGGATTTGAAAACAGGCGAGGCAGAGACCATGTGTCTGGCTCTGGGGGTGGCGGGGGAGGTTGTGAGTCTCTGGGGTGTCTGCGGTTCTGGGAAGTTTACAGTTATGGAGCCCTGTGGTTGGGAAGCCCGGGCCAGCAGGAGAGGGTCTGACTGAGGACCGTGCCGGGGCCCTGGCTCCGGCGCTCCCCACCCTCCTCCCTCCACGCTGCCCACTGCTGGCCACTGCCCTGCAGTTGGAACTCTGAGAGCTGGGAGCAACAGGAATGCTGCAAATCCCCGTCCTGTTCCCCTTTACAAGGAGGCAGGTGAGCGGGGCATCCCTTTACAAGGGAAAGCAGCTCTGCCACAGCAGAATGCAGCGAGCGCCTGTCACGTGACCTGCTTCCTCCTGCCTCTGCTTGCTCAGTCGTGCGCAGTAGGTGCCACGAGCCAGGGAGAAACGTGGCTCCTGTTCATCCCCACCCCCATCTTGGGGCCCTCTGTCCCCCCAGGGGCTCCTCCTGGGCCCTCGTTTCACAGCAGCTTCTGGCCCCCTGGACAGGCGTCTGGCTGGGGGTGACGGGGCCGGGCTCCTCGGCCTCCATCTCTCTTTGTGACCCAAGGGGCAGCAGGCCTCGGGGGCCCGAGGAGGGTGGAGCTGGGCAGTCCAGGTCAACCACAAGATGAGATGACTTGGGGGTGGCAGTCCTTTCAGAGAGCTTTGCCCGTGAGCAGTCATGTTGCACCTCTTGTGCCTGTTCCTATGCTGGGTGCCCAGGGACAGACAGAAATGAGACCCAGGCCCCAGTGGGAGGTAGACTTGGACCCAGGTTGGGCACTGACATGTCTTGGACTTCACATGATGGGGACCCTCACAGAGATGTTGCAGTCACTCGGGTTCCAAGGGAAGAGGAGGCAGGAAAGGCTTCCGAGGAGTCAGACCTTGGCCTAAGTCCTAAAAGATGTGAAAGCAGGCCAGGAGGGAAGGGGCCTTCCAGGCACCGGCCTGAGCTAAGGCCTGAAGAAGGGACTAGGTGGAGGCCCTGGCGACCACTGGTTGTTTCTCATGCACTGAGCTGGATCCCGAGGCTAACTCAGAGGTGGGTGCCACGTGGGGAGGAGGGAAAGGATGGCTTTGCAGGTAGAGGCCTGTGCCACGCCAGAGGTGAAGAGAGCAGCCCCGAGTGGCCAGTGTGGCTGCAGCTTTGGGGACCTGCAGAGGGCGTGTGGGGAGACGTGTCTGCAGAGGTGCCCAATGGCCAGTCCGTGGAGGGCTTTCCAAGCCCCTGAAGGGGGCTTGGGCTTTACCTCTGGGACTGTCTGAAGTTATTGAGCCCACCCATCAGCCTGGATCAACGGTTGGGTGCGCTAAGACCCTGCTGAGACCATGCTGGCGCGTAGATTTATCCCGTAGAGCTTCCACTCTCAAAAACCTGGGTCCAGTTGGAAAGTTAGTACAGGGTAAGAAGTCGAATATGCAGAGTCACGTGGCAGTTAAAGCCAGCACTAGAAATGTCTTAAGGCCTTGGGCGACTAATTGGCGTATGAATCAGGCAGATAGATAATCGGTGCTAGAGTGGGGTGGCAAAGGGACATAATTCCTCCCAGGGTGGATGGGGACAGCCCTTGAAAGAGGTGAGGTGTAAGCCTGACCTTGAAGGCCTTTGGGTGTGGAAAAGAGGAGCTGAAAGGAAGGTCATTGCCAGGGACGTGGGGTGAGAGGCTCTGACCTGGGCCCAGGGCCAGCATGTCACTGGACACCCTGATGTTTGTGACTCTGAATCTGTCTAGCTTTCAGGGGGCGGGGAACCAGCCGGTGTTACAGAGATAAGGGTTTTAGGCTTGTGCCTAAGTGTTAGTTGACTTGCCAAATATTTTTAAAGAACTACTGCTTTATTTAAATAATATTTAAATAAAGTATTTTAAAATACTGCCCTCAGAATTACTTAGGGCAGGTCTGTGCAGTGTGGGCTGCTGTGTGCACAGACTTCTGTGCGTGTGCAGGCCTTGGGCCTGGGTTAAAGACCCTCCATCCAGGGGCTGTGCAGGCTGCTTTGCTGTCCCCACCACAGGCTGTTCTCCCTCCTGAGCAGGCTTCAACCACGAGCCCCAGCTAAACTCAAATGTGATCCCGGTGAGAACCTGAACAGCTCATCTTGGGTGTGAGGGCAGAGACGGGGTTCAGAGCCTCCTGAAAACTGAGATGCTCAGTCAGGTCTGTGGCCAGATGGCCCAGCGGCTTCCTCAGGAGGCTGCCCTGCGTCCACTTCCACCCGTGGGCCGTGGCTGGCTCTGGGTGCGCTGAATGGCTGCAGTCGTTTCAGCCTGGACGTTTTTCAGAAGAGCCATTTCAGGTGGTCCACCACATAGGAAAACCTCCACAAAGCACCCCGTACATTGAATTTTAAACAGCGGGAGCTTCCTGGTGAACCCTGTAAGAGGAATTAGTTGTACATGAAACCTCCAGGAAACAGAATGATTTGACCTGTCATATGGAATTGTTGGGTGTGAGCCAATTGGGTGTTGAAAGACTACTGCCCAGGACAGTGACTTGGGTCTCAGAGTGGTTGATCGTAAACTGTTCCTTCTGGCAGATGTAAGGAGTGCAGCTGGGGTCCTAAGGACAGTGGCCTTCACCCAGTGGCAGGGAATGATGAGAACTAGCCAGCTCCGTCTGGGTGTGGAACGAGGGCCTCTGCCGGTGCTGGGGGTGTTCTGGGTATGTGTGTCCTCCCTCTTCATGTTGAGCGCCCCTCTTCTCTCTGCTCCCCCGGCCCCCAGTATCCCTCCACTATTCGTGTACTTGACATTGTCAGTGAGTGAGGAAGAGAACAAGCCAGGCAGGAGCCTCCCTTCCCCAGGTGGAGGGGACGTGAGATTGGAATGGACTTTGTGGAGATGAGACGCTCCCCAGCGGGGCCTCTGAGGTCCCGTGCTCCTCCAGGCTCGGAGCCCGCCAGGACCACTGCCCGCAGAGGGGCATTTTTACAGACTGGCAGTCAGTGGCAGCCTCTCTGCCAGAGTTGGGAAAAGCGGAGCCTCCTCCCAGTCAGCGGTGGGCAGGCGGGCAGGCGGGCAGAGTGTCAGGCCCAGAGGCCAGCAGGTGTGCCGCAGAGGAGAGTTCCAAGGCTCCTCTGGAGGGCAGGTGGGACTTCTCCAGGGAGGCGTCTGGCCTCTTTGTCTCACCGGGACAAGATGAGCAGGAGCCTGGGCGGTCATGTGGCCTGTGGCTGGTGCCTCCCGCCGTCAGGGGACGTGAGTGAAATTTGAAGTGCGTGTCTGCGTGGCGGCAGCTGAAACGTGACAGCTGCCGCCCCCCCTTCCTGATTCTTCCCGGCTGTCCCCCCCCACCCGCTCCTGAGTGCGGAAGCTGGTCTGGCAGCGCCAACTCAGCTGTCATCCCGCATCAGTTTGCGCAGGTTCCCAGCGAGTGGGAGAGTGCCCAGTGTGAGCAGATGATGCACGTAATGAAACACTCAGGAAGAACGCTGGGGTTCCAGATATTAGGGGCTGTGTGTCATGTTTCTGAGCCCTGGAATCAGATCATGCCTTCTCAACCTTGTCGCAGAGCACAGGGTCCTTCCTTTTGGGGATGAATATTGCAAATGTTGCATAGTGAGGGAGAAGTTTATTCTGTTGAAAGGCACCGTACATGACTGATACTAAAACAGAAAAATGCAATGAGACATCTTCTCCTTGTGGACATAAACCGATTGACAGGTTAGTCATTTATACCAGATGTCAGTTAGAAAGAAGGTCGGGTATCTGTGCACACGGATGTATATTCCTCTCTAATACGTAACATCTGCATGGGGCTTTATGGTTTATAAGGCTCTTTTACATCCTTTGTCTGGTTTTATTTTATAGCAGCCCCATGAAGTTGATATTAACATTCTCCCCACTCCACAGCAGAGGCTGCCACGGCTGTAGTGGGGCAAGTGGCTCCCCAGAGGACATTAGATGGTAAATGGCCGGGCCAGGGTTTGAACCTAAGTCTCCTAAGTCCGGTTCTAAAATGTGCTTACAGGTACTTGGAATTGCCAACGTACTCCATACGTGGACTCAAAGGGAAAGTAATTAATCATTTGCGTTGTATTTGCATTTATTCTAACCTGATCAAGTTGGAATGAGGAATGAGGCAGAAGAGAATAATTTGCATGCATGGTGTTCTTCTGGTCACTCAGTGAGGTCTAGTGACATCATTTGACTGTCAAGGAGCTGGAAGCCCAGAGAGGTTGGAGGACTTGCCAGGGTCACCCAGCTCGGAGGTGGCCCGCTGAGAGTCCAGTTCAGATCTTGTGGACAGTGTATACTCTCTCATGTTACAGTGTTGCTATAACCACATAAATGCGAAATATAAAGATGAAGGGATAATAAAGGGTGATTCAGTAAATAAATGAACAACTGAGGTCAGTCAGCCATCTAGAGTTTGGTCACTTTACAGACGAGGAAGCTGCAAGGGAGAGGGGGTGCTGTCCCGGGTCTGGGGTCCGTTGCCCCCTGCCCCCGGCTCTCGGCTTCAGACAAGCCCTTGCATTCTGAGTTTCCTGTAGGTCTTTGAGCCAACAGACAGGAATGCTCTTGGGGTTGCTCTCGGTTCTGTATCACCGGATTCCTAGTTGGAAGAGAACCTTAAATTCCAGAGTGCAGGCAGCCCCTCCCTGCCAAGTGAGACTGCAGTCTCAGGCTCATGTCAGAAACTCCATATCTCTCCACGGTGAGTCCACATTCTTACTCCTAGTTATTTTTAGGTGGGAACTTTATATTTTCTCTTTCATACCACTTTGGCATCCCTGCCTAGCTGGGTTTTATTTTCTGTCTAGCAAGTGTTGGAGCTGACTTATTTTTAGCTTGGTTCGTGTTTCTTCCTGTGATTTCCTTTTTCTTCTAACTTAACACACACACTCTCTCTCACTCTCTCAAATAGGCATCCTTTCCCATCGCACCCTCCCCACCAGTTCTCAGTCACTAGGTCACAAGACATAATCCAAAAAGGCAAGTGTTAAGCCTCATCCTGTTCCAGGAAAAAGGAAGAGGAAGAGCCGTCAGCAAATCTGGAGATCTGCTTGTAACATGGGCTACAGCTTGTCTTTTTATTAAAATCTCTTCACCTGTCACTCACCTCCTCTGTCGCTGACTCCTGGCTGAGATGCTCTCCTGTACACACCTGATAAGAGATGCTTCCGCCTTCGTTGCAGAGAAGATCTGCTGACCAGGGTTGGGGGGGGTGCTCTGAGGGGCTCAGGTGTTAGGCTGCTAGGGGCCTGGAGCCCGAGAGTGCTCGTGCATAAGTGTGTGTGCACAGACACACACAGGTGCTCCCAGACCCTGTCTCTGTCTCCTGACAGCCGTAGCATTTGACTCTGGCTCCAGGCACCCCCAGAGGACACCTGCCCTCAGACCCACGGTTGATGAACTGCATTGGTGCCATTTAGGTCATTCACACCACCCTGTGTGTGATGGCGGGGCAGCAGGGAGAATCCAGTCTAAAGTTTGAGGAAACAGGCCAGGGAGAACATGACTTGCCCAGTCCCCAACATGGGACACAGTGTGGGAGGCAGACCAAGGCCCCTCCTCACCCTCTGTCCTCTGGAGCCTTCAGTGGCTCCCTGTTGTCTCTCCAGTAAAACGTGAACCTCTTTAGCCTTGTAGTACTGGATCAGGTGACACATTTAACTAAATAGCCCCAAAGACGACTACATTTTTAGGCTGTGAGCATCTCTGGGGCAAGACCAGGTTTGATCAGTGTTTTCCCATAAACCAGCAACACAGTTGCTCGGCAGGGCGAGCCAGTGAAAGAGTGAGCTAGTGGAGTGACTTGTCCTTTTTGGATGTCCTCACCCCCTCTAGCCACGTGGATTCCCAGAGTCAGGATTCTTGGTCCATCTGGATGAAGCACATTTCCTGTGTCGGAGCCTGGAATCCCGTCAGTCCCTGAATAAAAACTCATCTTGTGCTCCCCGAAATCCCTTCTGATCCCTTGGGGAGGAGGCAGCCTCTCCTGTATGGGGGCATGGTGGCCTCCTCCCTCCCTGAGCGCAGCCTTCCCCGCAGGCAGCCTGTTACCCTCCGTCTCCAGTTGCTTTTTGGCCCAGGACTTGCTGATCAAAGCTGGCTGATGGGGATTACTTTGACCTGTGACTCAGAAGAAAGGGTGTCGAGCCCCCAGGAGGGTGGGGCCCTTTGCAGTGAAACCCTGGGTCCCAAAGAGTGATCAGACTCTTCCTTGAGACTGTGTTTTTAAGGAAAGCTGTCATCATTTGCGGCACTGAGACCATAACTACAGCTCTTTAATGTGTCTTTAAAAATCGAGTTCTTCATGGATGACCAGGGTCATGTTTCGGGACATGTTATAATGAAAATGTACGTCTTGGAGTTAAAAACCGAAATGTGATTTGCTCCGAACTTCATTTCCTGAACTTCGAATGTGTAAACATCGCATGAAATGGAAATGGCTTAGAAGCAGTCATAAAAACAGAAGCCTGTTCCCCCGAAATGTTAAATAGAAATGAGGGAATTCCGCGGTGCGCTGCTTCCCGAAAGCAGTGAGGAGCGGTGGTGAGGAGAGTGAGCACAGGCTGGGACGGGGAAGCAGACCTGGTAAATCCCAGCTGTGCCATACCAACCCCGATACCTGCTCTTCTGGTCTCAGCCTCAGTTTCCCCGTCTGCCCTGGGGTTAACGTAAAACTCCTGGCACGGTGCCTGGTTCAGCATAGACGCTCAACAAGTGCTGTCATGAATAGGAATGATATTAAAGAGGATAGTCTTCATGTGCCACATTCGCAACTTCCTTTTAAAAATTTTGTTCTATCACATTAAAAAATGTGCTCTAGGTAAGAAAAGTCAGCATACAGATGCATAGGAAGCAAGCAGTAAAATCTCTCTTCAGAGACAAGGATCATTGATAATTTGTTATATATTCTTTTAACCCTTTTCCCATTTGCTTATAAAAATACACACCTGTACGTGTCCACACACGTTTTTTTCTGTGTCAGTACTGTCCTGCTAAACATTGTTCTTTGTCACTGATCTTGTCTGAGGTCATTGGTTCTTTTGAGTGGTTCTATAATGTTTCTGTAGCACTGTGTACTTAGTTGTTCTATTCCTAGGCTTTTAGGTTGTTCCTGGTTTTTTATTCTGTAGCAGACATTCGCGTGCATGTATTTCTGTATATGGGTCTGGATATTTCTGTAGGGTAGATTTTTAGAAGTGGAATTTCAGGCCATAAAATATTCAATTTTTGTTAGATCTACCAATTTTACCTCTGAAAAGGCCATTTTCAGTTTATACTCTCTCCAGCAGTCTATGAGTATGGTTTCCTTCTTAGAGTAGCCGAATGTTTTTTAAAATATTTTTTTCTATGCTAAATTCCGAATTTGCAAAAGGCTGTTTGTGTTGTTCCTTCACCAGTATTTACTGAGCATCTGTGGAGCCAGGTTCTGTGCTGGGACTCGGAGGGGATGTGTGCAGGTCCGTTAGTCTTGACCTTGGCCCTCAGCAGTTGGGTGGGGGTGGGAAGAGAGCACGCAGAGGCTAGAAAGCGACAGAAGCCTCGGGGTTCCCGGGTTGGGGAAAAGATGCCAGAGAGGGTGTTGGATTCATCTTTGAGCCCCCACACTGCCTTCAGCACACTTGGTGGGAGGTCGTTACCTGGCATCCCAAACTAGACAGAGCTGGGACATGAAGCTTGGGGGCAGCGGCGTGTCAGCCTGATGACCTGGAGAGGAGCCGATTGGAAGAGGCCACCAGCGGAAAAGAGGCCGTTTCTACTCAGAGTCTCAAGGTGCCTCTGCTCTAACTTTCTGGAAGTTGACGACGCCTTTCACACAGTACTGAGCCTCTGCAGGACACCTTTTAGGGCCCTGAGGAGGAGTTATTCTTATAACAAAAACATTCATTTTCCAGATGTTTCCTTCCACATAATTCTTGGGATAGTTGTGTGGACGGTGTCATCTGTTAATATTTAGGTTATTAAGTATGGAACGTCCGATTTCCTTAAGTACTAAGTTTGGCAGTTGATACCTCTGACATTTCACTTTGACACTTCTTATTTTACTTTTATTGTGAAAGTACATCCTCAAGTCTTTCAACACATGTTTTCGCTTGTGATTATCTTTCAATTTTTTTTTAAGAGCAATTTTTGTGAAACCATGGTTAAGTCAAAGATTCGTGTTATTTTTGAATATGAGTTCCGTCATCTAACCAGTGCAGCGCAGACAGCTGGAAGTATCAACAAAGTGTTTGGGAAGGATGTGGCTAATGAACGTACAGTACATCGATGGTTTGAAAAGTTCTGTTCTGGTGACTTTAATCTTGAAAATGATGCATGTGCGCTACCTGAGACCAAGGTGGATAATGATGAGCTGCAAGCTGTAGCGGAAGCGAATCCATCTCAACCTACGTGTGAATTAGCAGCAAGACTTGACGTTACTATTCCAAAAATATTGGACCATTTGAAACAAACTGGCAAGGTAAAGAAGCTCGATAGATGGTTTCTGTGTGAATTAAATGAGCGTCAGAAAAGAAATCATCTCAAAGCTTGCCTTTCTTTGCTGTCATGACATAAGGGGGAACCATTTCTACACCATATTGTTACGTGTGATGAAAAATGGATTCTTTTTGACAATCACAAGCATTCAGCATAATGGCTGGATAAAGATGAAGTGCCGAAACATAGCCCAAAACCAAATATTCATCAAAAAAAGCTAATGGTGTCTGTTTGGTCCAGTGCTGGTGTTATCCACTACAGCTTCATGAAACCTGGTCCGTCAATTACAGTGGATGTCTGCTGCAACCAATTGGACGAAATGATGAGGATGCTTATGATTAAGCAGCCGACATTGGCCAGTAGAGACAGGCCAATTCTCTTGCAAGACAACGCTCAACCACATGTCGCATAAACAACACTGCTCAAACTACACAGGTTGGACTTGGAAACTCTGTCATCCACCGTGTTCACCAGACCTTGCACCAACCGACTGCCACTTCTTGCAAGGAAAAATATTCAGTCTCAACAAGCTGTGGAAACCTCCTTTCGCAATTTCATCGCCACTCGCTTTCCAGGCTGCTTCACTGCTGGCATAAACAAATTACTGTTAAGATGGCAAAACTGTGTTGATAGTTTAGGTGCATGCTTTGATTAATTGTACTGCTTCTAGTATGAGATATCATAAACTACGCTTTTGATTTGAAATTAGACATTTTGTATTTGATGATCTAATAGCTATTGATTAAAAAGAGCCACTTCAGAGTGATTTTGAACAGTGGCAGCTTTTAGGTTCCTGTGTGTATCAATCCCACAGCCTTCCCCTCCCCCACTCCTCTTTAAAACAAAAGATGCTTCATAGTTTTTTTGTGTTTTTTTTGTGCTGTACAACTGAGAAGTACAAAATGTGATGGTGGAGTTGGAAAGGACGGCAGGGCAGGAATTGTAAGACTCCTCGCTAGGAACTGTGCTGATGTCCCATTCTGTGACTGGCAAGGCCCTCCGAGTTTCCCATTTCCCTCTTAAATGGGCAGGCTGGCTCCGTCTGCAACTGGGTGGTTATCAGAACCAAATGATGCAAAGGGTTTTGTGGACCATGAAGTGCTATATGGAAGGAGGGAGTCTTGCTGTTAGTCTTTGTTTGTTACATTTGAGTTGGCCCTTGGCAGGGGATCATTCCTGGGCCAGATGGGGGTGCCCGCTGAGATCCTGAGGCCCAGGGTGGCTTTGCTACTGTTGCGTCTCCTGAAGGTAGTATTGCAGGTCGTCTTAGAGAACTGCTGTTGGGCTGCATGCCAGCTTCTTTGAGGTCAGGAAAAGTGGCAGATAGATCCCCCCCCTGCACTGTGATAAAGAGGTTTCCTTATAGACTTGACTCTGAGTTGGTCCAGTCTTTGCAGGAACTCTGCTTCTTGAAAAGGGAAACAGACGAGCCGCTAGCCCAAGGACCACATGCAGGGTGTGTGGGGAAGGACCCTTCGTGGAGGCGTGAGTGAGTTAGGATTCTCCAGAGAAACAGAACCATTAAGGGTGTGTGTAAAGAGACTTACCGTAAGGCATTGGCTCACACAATTATGGAAACTGGCGAGTCCCAAGATTTGCCAGTTGGCAAACTGGAGACCCAGGAGAGCCAATGGTTTAGTGCTAGTCCAAGTCTGAAGGCCGCAGAACCGGAGAGTCAGTGGTGTAGTTCAAGCGTGAAGGCAGGAAAAGAGCTGGTGTCCCAGTTCAAAGGCAGTTAGGCAGGGAATTTGTTTTTACTCAGAGGAGGGTTGGCCTTTTTGTTCTGTGCAGGCCATCAGCTGATTGGACAAGGCCCACACATAATGGGGGGTTGCAATCTGGTTTGTTCTGCCTATTTAAATATTGACATCATACAGAAACAGAGTAACGTTTGACCAAATATCTGGGCACCGCATAGGCCAACCAAGTTGACACATACAATGAACCGTCCCGGGCAGGAAAGCACGACTTTGTATTGGAGCAGAGCTGCTCACCAGGCGGGGTTCTTGTATGTGGTGGGTGAATTTTGGAGGCATTTGCTGGAAGGCGGTTGGGATGCTGAGGTTGGCGACACACACATTGGTGGGACGGGTGCTGTCATACGCGTCCCCTTTCCCCTTCACGTGCCACAGCACTGGAACAAGAAGCATGTGTGAATATCTGCTTGTAGCAGCAGTCAGAAAGGCCTCTGGTCGTCTGGTTCTACCCCTCTCCCCTCACCTGTGAGGGAGGAATGTTAGCCCCGATGGATCGGGCAGCTGGCCAGGGTCACACAGCCGGTGAGCGGAGAGCCAGGCTGGTCCCAGGCTGGCAGCCTCATCGTCACTGTCCACAAGGCAGAGGTTGTCTGTACCTCTCTGGGGGGATTAGTTCCTGTCTTGAAGCAGTTCCAAAGTGAGGAAGGCTGGGCAGAGCGCTCGCCAGATCACAGCAAGTCGCTTCCGCCTGGGCAGCTGCAGTGGGCACGGGCACAATGCCAGCAACACCCTCAGCTTGAGGCAGTGCCCCCGTGACTGGCCCCAGGTGTGCGGGTGGGGTTTGGCTGGGAGGCCTGGCATGTGGTGAGGGTACTGCAGTACACGGCACGAGCCGTCAGGTGTAGGTAGAGGGAAGGGTCTTGCCCAGAAGATGGCCCTGGCTCTGCCCTGGAAGGCTGGCCCCTGCACCACTGCCGGTTTGTAATGACTAAGCGCCAGCCAGACAGGGGACCAGCAGCGTGAGGTGGCCGCTCTTTTAAGGCACTAGAGTGTGCTGAGTATCTCCCCGATGGGCAGCCCTCTTCCTCATGGTGAAGTCTTTGCCCCCTCCCAGACTGACGTAATGAATCCTATGGGCACCCGCGTTTGTTCAGATAAACGTCAGGGCTGGGAGGGGGCCCCCACTGCCCTGACTGATGAGCCGGCTGACAACAGAGGGAAGAAGTGACTTGCCAGGCGTCTCAGCCTGGTGGGGCAGGGGCCGAGCTGGAGCCAGGCCTGGGCTCTTCCAGGGCTCGCTTCCCTTCCGACCCACCCGTGTTGTGTTCTTTTGTGCCTGGTGGAGCGGAGGGAGCACCGGCTTGGGTTGGGAGGGCAGGGCAGACAGCCGCACGGTGGAGAGCATGGGATTCTTAGGGGAAGGGGGGCCTGGGTGTGGTCACAGCCCCCCCAAGGCGCGCTCCTTGAGGTTCCGTGAGAACGGCAGGTGGAGCTGCTTGGTAAGTGGTGAGGCCCCCATAGGGTGAGGGCTGCAGCCGTGGCTGGTCTGGCACGAAAGCCTGTCCCCCGTGGCTTTACCTCATTAGAGTGTGGCCCCAGGCTTCTCTGGAAGCCGAGACCTCGCCATGCCCAGCAGACTGGAAGATCGAGTCAGTGGGGCGCTGGTCCTCCCTACAGCACAGTCCGTTGATACTCAGAAGACACAAGGCGGGACGCACATCTGGCTCCTGTTTGCAAAGATCCCAGCAAGTCCCTGCTGGGCCCTGGCCTCTGTCTACAGCATGGGGGGGTCTGGGAACGCCCACCCCTTCAGGGCTGGCCTGAGGATACTGGTGCCACCGTGCTAGCCCGATCTCGGCCTCTCGTCCCGGTGGAAACGCCAGCACGTCCACGTTTGGCGGCTGTTCACAGGAGTGTGTTTTTCTTTCTGGAGTCCTGGGCATCCTCTGTCCATTTCTTGAAAGGGCGGAGCCCTGGTCAGAGGGCCCAACCTTCGGATTATCAGCAACTGATTACCACACCCTGGTGCTTCCTGCCAACTTGGAAAAGGAATTTTGTGTACGTGAAGCACAGACCTGATTAAGGCTCCTGGTCTGTCTTTCCCAATTTCCTGCCATTTGGAGCCTGCACCCCTCATCCTGGCGTTCCAGGCCCTCCGCAGCCTGGCCCCACCTTCTTCTGGGGGCCACTCCGGATTCTGTCTGCCTCATGAGGGCCAGGCTTACGGCAACGGGAACTATTTGACTTTACCTCAGAATCCCCCCAGACTTGATTCGTGCCTGCCCTGCCTCAGCTGCTGTTTCTTCTGGTGACCTCATCTTCTCCTCTGTAACCTTGCTCCTTCTCCTTGAATGCATTCTATTCCTGGGGCCACACTTCGCTGTTCGTGACAGCAGGTGGGTCCTTCGGCTTCCCTGACCCTCACAGGGTCTCCTTGCACAAAGACTTGAGATTCTGTGAAGTGCCACCTCCTCCCTGAATTTTTACTAAATCCTGGGACTGGATTTGCTTTCTGTCTCCGCAGAGCAGCCAGTGCACGTACCGCTTTAGTGCACTTGTGGCCAGCTTAGCCTCTGCACCGGTCGGAACCTCAGTTTCTGCATTGTAAAATGCAGCCTAACTCCTCTCTGTGTGTCTTGGAGATGAGGAATAATTGGTTCCCGACACCCGGGACGGTGCCTGGCACAGGCAGGCACTCAGTAACTTACAAGTCTTGTTAACGCACAGGATGGTGGCGTCCTGATTCCTCCGCTAAGCCAGGCGTTCTCTGAGTGGGAGAAGCCTTGTCTAAGGCCATGTAAGTGCTCAGCACCTGGCCTAGGGTGAGGCGTGGCACGTGGCAGGCATTTGGTGGGTGTTTGGAGAAGAAAAGCAGGCAGCCTGCCCCTTGCCTGTGAACGACATGGCATCAAAAACTGTCTCCTAAGAAAGTGACTCTTTTAGCGGGAGGCCCGTTCACTCCCTGCCGTGGGCCCTCGGAGCAGCGAGCTCGTCTCAGTGAGTCTCCACGGGGGATGGCGCCAGAACTCGGGCCTGCAGCGGCTCAGAGGCCTCCGCACGCAAAGGCAGTCACCGGAAGATGCAGAGTGACGGGCAGGGCTAAAGGACTCCGTGGTAATTGCAGAGAGTACCCACAAGCTCTGTGGCGAGACCCGTGTGGCCTTTTAAATCGTGATGAAATGAAAGCACATTTGTTGTCACCAGGTGTACGGGCCGTCTCCCTACTGGTACTTCAGACCAGAGGGGGTCCCAAGGAGACCCTGTCACTGCACAGATGACCAACGAAGGGAGCGAGCCCAGGCTTCCTGACTCCAGAGCTGGGCCTTCACCTCGCCCTTGGGCTGAGCATAAAAGATCGAGCAGCAAGGTTCCGGGCGGCGACAGGCTCTGCTCTGCTTCCGACATGAGCATTGTTCTTGTCCCACAGCTCTGCTTCCACAGAGCTCAGCCCCTGTTGCTTGGGTGTTTCTGTGCACTCCTGGAAAAGAGATGGCAAAAGAACTCCAATTAGTCAGTCTACTGACTCCTAGACAGCTCTGGAAACTAGACCAGATAGAGGAGGAGGAGGTGAGGCCTCCTGCTCGTGTGAGGGTTGAGATGTCTCCAGGCTCTGTCCCTGCCTTGCTCTGCCCTTGCAGGCCTGAGCATCCACCGCAAAGGACTCCTGCTGTCCCAAGCCACCCACCCTTAGCCTCCGTGGAACCTCTGAATGCAGACGCCCTTGAAGCACCCTGGTTAGGAGGAGGATCTCTCTCCAGCAGATGTTTGAACAGTTCAGATGGGGAGAAACTCCTGTCTCCCCTTTGATGTGGTACCCTTGAACTTGGCTGGGTTTTCACTGCATGTCTAATTAGGAACAGCCGCCTGCCACTCCTGTGGAGCTCATCGCTCGGTCTGTGGTGCCAGGTGTGCTTTTAATACCTCAGAGACCTGACTGAAATTGGTGCCCTGCCTCTAGAAGATTAAAAACAAGACAGACTGATAAGAGATGTCAGAAAACTTCTGGGTAAGGTAGGAAGAGCCCTGGTCCAAGATTAGGGGTCCTGGGGTCTAGTCCCTGTTACTCTCTTCTCTTCTCCAGCCCTCAGTTTCCCCATCTGTAAAACGGTGGGAATAGACATACCCAAGACCTCCCCTGTATGTTTCATCTTATGTACAAGAGCTGACCCGGAGCCTGGCTCCCGCGTGGGGTGGGGGGGGGGGTCACGTTGCCAAAGTAGCAGTGACATGGGAAGTTGTGGACCCAGAAAGGGAAGCAGGCTGGTGTTGAAACCCCTCCGTTTCCAACACTGGATTGCCTGTAAAGTTTCAGTAACCAGCCTTCTGTGGCTCGGGGGGCAAAGAGCATCTCAGAGGAAGATGAGTCTTGGATAGGGCCCTAAGGAAGCCCCCAGTAGTGGTAATTGAAATAACATTCATAGAACACTTTCTGTGTACACTTGACATATGTGGATTCATTGAATCCCTATGATCTCCCTCCAAGGTGGGTACTGTCGTTCCCCTTCTAGAGATGAGGACACTGAGGTAACTTGCCCCAGGTCACCTGCTGGAGTCGGGATTCAGGCCAAGCAGTCTGGTGAGATCAGTGTTTCTACCCACGACACAGTGCTGTTGTGCCTGTTGGTTCACCTGGACCCAGGGCTCTGCCTCCCTCCAGGAGGTTGGCGTGGGGCAGCCCCAGTCAGTGGCAGGTGCATGGTTCCGGTAACGCAGCCCTTCCTGACACCGCAGGCGCTCTGAGTCTAACCTCCCCACGACCCTGGCATCTCAGGCATGGATCCCCAGTGGCTGCAAAGCCATGTGAGAGATAGCTAGGGGATGCTGGTGGCAGGGCCTGGGAGTAGAGGGCCACAGGTCCCTACTGAGTTCTGCCACCCTATGATTTGGGAGTGGTGTGAATTCCAGACAAGCCCAGCTGAGAAAATTAGAGGTGAGGGGCCTGCAGGCTGGCGTCTGTCATTTCCAGTGCCGCTCCTGCACACCTGTGCCAGCCCCGCCCCGCCCAGCTCCACCCCACCCACAGGTCCCAGGGCACCTCTCCTTAAACACTCTTGGGGGTACTGTCCTGTGGCATTTAAGGCCATCCAGAAGCCCACTTCCACCTCCATGCAGCTTTTTCTCCCACTGGGCACCTGTAAGCCCACCAGCCCCCTGAGCAACCCCATGTACACCTTAGACTTTTGATCCCCTGGGCCTCTGCCTCAGTTCTTCCCCTTCCAATGCCCATTTTCTCTGCTACGCCACTGTGCCATGACCTTGTATCTAGATTCTTTAAGGCCCTCCCAGGTTCCCACAAAGGAAAGCCATGTCTTAGTTCACGGGTTGTAGTATCAGGTGTGCTCCCATTAAGGAGCCTGAGCTGTGTCTGTCCATGTCTTGCCGAGGGCTCCCTGGAGGCCAGGACTGCGTCTCATTCCTCTCCGTCTCCTCTCACTCTGGACATTTGGTAGACGCTTGGTTGGGTGCGAGGACAGAGGGATGCTGTTGCTGCTGGAGAAGACAGGGTTGGGGGCAGAGATGTGTGTTGATGTCCTTGGCCTCAGTTTCCCAGAGAGTGAAGCCACGCCCTCTTTTTCTATTCTCAAAGGGGAGGTCAGGAGGTAAAGAAGAGATTTCTTTTCTTCTAGTCTTCTGGCTGATAATAGATATTTACCATAAAGTGTGTTATATATTATTTCATTAGATGTGTCCATCTGCTTTCAAAATATGGATTTGAGGCTTTCCACAATAAGAAATTTACAGGCATGCCTCATTTTATTACGCTTTGCAGATGTTGCATTTTTTACAAATTGAAGTTTTACGGCAACCTGAGATGAGCAAGTCTATCCAAGGGCCATTTTTCCAATAGCATGTGTTCACTTTGTGTCACATTTTGGTAATTTGCCCAATATTTCAAACTTTTTCATTATTATTTGTTGTGCTAATGTGTCATCAGTGATCTTGGATATTACTATTGAAATTGCTTTGGGTCACTATAAACTGTACCCGTTTAAGACAGAGAACTTAATTCACAAATGTGCTATGTGTTCTGACTGCTCTACTAACTGGCCATTCCCTGGTCTCTGTCCCCCTCCTCCTCCTCCTCCTCTCTTCTCCCTAGTCTCTGAGACTCAACAATATTGAAATTAGGCAATTAACCCTACGGTGGCCTCTAAGCGTTAAAGTGAAAGGAAGAATCACAAATCTCTCACTTTAAATTATTTAAATTAAAAGCTAGAAATGATCAAGCTTAGGGAGGAAGGCATGTTGAAAGCTGAGATAGGCCAAAAGTTAGGCCTCTTGCACCAAACAATCAGCCAAGTTGTGAATGCAAAGGAAAAATTCTTGAAGGAAATTAAAAGCGCTACTCCAGTGAACACACCATTGACGAGAAAGTGAAACAGCCTTATTGCTGATATGGAGACAGTTTGAGTTGTCTGGATAGAAGATCAAACCAGCCGCAGCATTCCCTTGAGCCAAACCTAATCCAAAGCAAGGCCCTAACTCTCTTCAATTCTGTGAAGGCAGAGAGAGGCGAGGAAGCTGCAGAAGAAAAGTTGGAAGCCTGCAGAGATTGGTTCACAAGGTTTAAGGAAAGAAGCTGTCTCTATAACAGAAAAGTGCAAGGTGAAGCAGCAGGTTATCCTGAAGATCTAGCTAAGAGCATTGATGAAAGTGGCTACACTAAAAAACAGATTTTCAATGTAGACAAAACAACTTTCTGTTTTGGAGAAGATGCCATCTAGGCCTTTCATAGCTAGAGAGAAGAAGTCACTGTCTGGCTTCAAAGGTTTGAATGACAGGCAGACTCTCTCGTTAGGGGCTAATGCAGCTGGTGACTTTAAGTTGAAGCCAAAGCTCATTGACCATCTTGAAATCCTAGGGCCCTTAAGAATTGTGCTAAATCTGCTCTGCCTTTGCTCTATCAACGGAACAACAAAGCCTGGATGACAGCATATCTGCTTACAGTGTGATTTACTGAATATTTTAAGCCCACTGTTGAGACTTACTGCTCAAAAAAAAAAAAAAAAAGATTCCCTTCAAAAATATCACTGCTCATTGACAATGCACCTGGTCACCCAAGAACTCCGATAGAAGTGTACAAGGAGACTGATGTTGTTTTCATGCCTGCTAACACAAGATCCATTCTGCAGCCCATAGATCAAGAAGTCGTTTCAACTTCTAAGTCTTGTTATTTATGAAATACATCTTGTAAGCTGGAGCTGTCATTGACAGTGATTCCTTTGATGGATCTGGGAAAAGTTAATTGAAAACCTCTTGGAGAGGACTCACCATTCTAAATACATTAAGAACATTGCTGATTCATGAAAGGAGGCCAAAATATCAACATTAACAGGAGTTTGGAAGACTTTGAGGATCCCTCATAGATAACTTTGAGGAATTGAAGACTTCAGTGGAGGAAGGAACTGCAGATGTGGCGGAAGCTGCAAGAGAACTTCTAGAATTAGAAGTGGAGCTTGAAGCTGTGACTGAATTGCTGCGATCTCATGATCAAAAACGAATGAGGAGTTGCTTCTCATGGGCAAGCAAAGAGAGTGGTTACTTGAGATCGAATCTATTCCTGGTGAAGATGCTGTCAACATTGAAATGACAACAAAGGATTTAGAATAGTATATAAAATCAGTTGATAAAGCAGCAGAAGAGTTTGAGAGGATTGACTCCAATTTCGAAAGTAGTTCTACTGTGGGCAAAATGCTATCAAATAGCATCTCATGCTACAGAGAAATCTTTCATGAAAGGAAGAGTCAATTGATGCACAGACTTCATTGTTGTCTTATTTTAAGAAATTGCCACAGCTATCCCAACCTGCAACAGCCACCACCCTGAGCAGTCAGCAGCCATCAACATCTTGCAAGACCCTCCACCAGCCAAAAGATGTTCATTAGCATTTTTTAGCAATGAAGTATTTTTAATTAAGGCATGTACATTGTTTTTTAAGACAGTGCTTTTTCTCATTTAATATATTACAGTATAGTATAAACATAACTTTTATATGCACAGGGAAACCAAAAAATTTGTGTGACTCTATTGTGATATTCACTTTATTATAGTGATCTGGAACTGAACTCTCAATATCACCATGGAATGGCTGTATATAACAAGGCTGTTATAATGGAAGTCAAAATGTATGTATAAGAAAGAGCGAGTGAATCTACCTATTATGTAAGCTAAGATAGATCCTGAGGTTAAGGATCAAAATTAACACTGAGCTCCCTGGCAGCCAAAGTGAAAAAAGGGGGTCACACAACAGGAACTCTCATTCATTGTTGGTGGGAATGCAAAATGGTACAGTCACTTTGGAATACAGTTTGGAAGTTTCTTAAAAAAACTAAACATACTCTTATCATATGATCCAGCAGTCATATGGCCTGATATTTACTGAAAGGAGTTGACAACTTATGTTCACACAACATTCTACACACAGTTATCTATAGCAGCTTTATTCACAATTTCTCATACTTGGAAACAACCAAGAGGTCCTTTAGTAGGTGAATGAATAAACTGTGGTGCATCCAGACAATGGAATATTACTGAGCACTAAATAGAAACGAGCTGTCAAGCCATGAAAAGATATGGAGGAAACTGAAATGCATATTACTTAGAGAAAGAAGCCAGTCTGAAAAGGTAACATACTATGTGATTCCAACTATATGACATTCTGGAGAAGCCAAAACTATGGAGACAGTGAAAAGATCGATTGTTGCTAGGGAGTGGAGGGAAGGAGCGATAAGTAGGCACATTGGTCCAAACCTGTAGAACGAACAACACCAAGAGTGAGCACCAATGTAAACTGTGGACTTTGGGTGGTGACGTGTCATGTATGTTCATCAACTGTAACAAATATGTCACTCTAACAGGGGATGTGGATAATGGGGAAGGCTACGCGGGGAGTATATGGGTTATCTTTGTACTTTCCACTCAATTTTGCTGTGAGTCCAAAATTGTACTAAAATACAAAGTCTATTTTTTTAAGGGGGGACACAGAGTGGCGAAGACTAGAGCAAAGTGTAGCTTGTTGCTGGTGGACTGGGGACCTCTAACCCCCCATCAGATCCACTCAGGGTTGTCGCCTGCTGTCTTCCCCGGCCCTTGCCTTCTCCGCGTTCCTGTGGGCAGCACGTCTGCCCAGCCTCCCGGGGAATGTGCCCAGACTGACCCTGAAGATCCCTTCCAGTTCCAACATTCTCTGATTCTAAAGGAGGTGCTTTATTTTTCTGTTCTGTCTCCATATGTAGTCCTACTTGCAAACCTTTCTACTCCACAGGTCAGCAGAAATCCCCACCCTGTTAATGTAATGTTTCTGCTCTCTGCCTAAGAGGCATGAAATTACAGCCTGCCACCTAATAGTAAAGGTCATTTTCCATAAATGTGTAGATGGTGATATCTGGATAATTTGTGACTTAAAACATATGGTCCCTAGCTCTCCTGTTAGATCAGTCTCTGGGCCGTCACGGATTGCCCTGGCTACTAAGTAGGACAGGCCTAGTCTCTAGGCAAGAGACAGCAGCGTCTGGCAAACTGGCCAGCACAATGGTCCTCAGCTTTGTGGGCTCTGGGTGAACTTCTCCTGGGGAGGAGATGTGCCTAAATGGGCATTTTCTCAGGGAAAGGCAGCTGCTTCCTACACACACACACAGCTCCTGGCAGCACAACCTGCTTAAAATCTTATTTACTTTCATGTGTTCCTCGTCTTAATTACATTTTTTCTTTACCAGTGTCTTTATTCATTATTTAAAGCAACTTTCAAAAATAATTATGCAATAATCTTTCCCCCTCTATACGGTAGCTATTTCCCTTCCTGTACTGGGTTTCCAGCTCTTTGTGTGTGTCTGTACTTACAACATTGCTGTCATCAGACTGTAGATATCTGGCAAAATGTGCGATGTCGGTATTTAGCAATCCCCAAGCAAGGAGCAGAATTCCCTTTGGGGCCTTGTTCACATTGCCCAGGACTTGTTTAGAGAACTGGCGTTATACGCTTTGCCCTCAACGAATAAACAATCTGGTGTTTTACTTTTTAATTTAGCATAATTTCATGCACGCTTTTCCATGTAGCTACATAATCTTCAGATTTATCATTTTAATGGCTGCTTAATATTCCATCCAGTTAACATGCCATAATTTACTTAACTGCTCCCTATTGTTGGGGCCTTAATGAAAATTTGAGTTCACCGTGTAATACAGGAGGCTTCTTTTCATGGTTACCATTATAACTTCCCCTGCCCTAACTGCAAGCCATTACTAACCCAGCCTTGGTAAGGTGCAGATGCTTTCGGAACAATAAATCCTGTATGAGAGGTATACGCGCAAGTCCCTCTGATTTAATAGCTGATCTGTTCACTGCACATGTTTTCCTTTTAGGCTGGTATTTATGTAGAATATGTGCCTCTTCTGAATATCGTGTAATATTAAACTGTATGCATTTGGCATATTGTTCCAGATACTTTATCACTGCTGTCGGGGACTTTCATAAATTAACTGGAATTGGGGGTAAATAGTGGTTCCTGGCTGTCAGTTCTCATTCATTTATCCCGCCCACATTCACTGAGTATCTATTCGGAGCTGGGGTCTGTGAGAGCGGGAGTGAGCAAAGACATTCTGATTATTGGGGACTGATGGGCAGGGCATCTGTGGGTTGCTTTGTGGTATCTTTAGACTCAGTAGCAAATCTCATGAAAAGTGCTTTGTAAACTGTAGTGTACACGGTAATGGTTGCTGGTCCTGCTTTTGGGAAGGAGCATGAAGAGAAGGGTGGTTTCCCCTGGTCAGTGGGGCAATGTCCTCAGCCCTGAGAATTCCCCAGACAGGAGGCTAGACTTGACTCCTCACAACCCCTGGGGAAGAGCTGGGCACGGTGGCTCATGCCTGTAATTCCAGCTACTTGGATTACTTGAGCTCAGGAGTTTGAGACCAGCCTGGACAGCATAGCAAGACCCCATATTAATAAAAATTTAAAAAATAATAATAAAAGAACCAGGGGGAAAGTTATGCAAATGACGAAGACCCTGCAAAGCGGTATGTAGCAGATCAAATAGTTCAGTAGATTTAGTAATTTGCAAAGTCGTCTACAGTACTTTACAGTTGGTCTTCACCTTGAAGTGACCAAGTCCTATCGTTCTGTAGCTCTTCCCTTCTCTTTGACCCTCTCTCCTTCTGTAAAAAGGGAAACATCATCCTCAAGCACAGTAAATGATTCCAGTTTACTCATGGGACCCAACAAAAACCATGTTTTGCCAAAATATGGGACACGGTCTCATAAGAGATGTGATTTTAGATGTCCCGAGTAGGATGTAGTGAGAAGGTTTTTATTCTCTCCTTTTCTAGAGAGAGAAATTTATTGTCATTTGCCATGGAAGTGTCTGTTTGCTGCTTGCTTCCCCATGTGCTCTCCTACACTTGCGGATCTGCCTTTTAGGCAGAGAGAAAGCAAGTCCCGGCTCGGCCTCCCAGCAGGCAGGAGGACCTACCTAGCTGGGTTGGTTCTCGTGCATTCTGTGTTCAGCATCTGTTTTTGGCAAAGGATAATGGCTTATGGGATGGAGATGCAAAGTTCCCTTTTTAAGTGAATTTATTTAATCTAAAAGTGAGGCAACATAAATAAAACTGGTAAATTGTTAACAACCCAGGTGTTAGGTGGAAACAGCCAAAGTCATGAAGTAAGTCTGTGACTAAATGAAGTTTGGGAAGTCCTAGCATAAAGTTAATGTAACATGAAAGATCACCAGTGCGATGTCCTTGGCTTCTGTTTTATCAGGGTGTGTGTGCGGATTAGGATTTTTGTCACCTCATAGCTGGATCATAAAGCCCAGCCTGACAGCATTGCTCTAGCTTGGGAGGGCTGGTGTCATCGTGCTTCATCAGTTACTCTGCGAGCCACACAACTTCCGTGGGCTTCTGCCCTTTCTTTGTGGCATCAGAACTCTTCCCTGGGGGAAGCCTCAAGGGTACATTCAAACAGCTCCTTGTCACGGCCCTCCTGTCGTGCATCAAGTCTCACTTCCACGGACCAACCTAGTGCTCCAGCCAGCATGGACAGTGAAAATATACACAGTGAATAAAAACCACACAACTTGTTGAACATTCCCTGCCCAGTGTACACACTAAAATGGAATATTACTCAACCTTTCAAGCAAATGAAATTCTGATACAGGCCACACTGTGGAAGAAACTTGAAAACGTTATGCTAAGTGAGATCAGCCAGTCACAGAAGGACAGACACCAGATGATTCCACCTGCAGAATGTGCCTAGAGCAGCCAGAGTCATAGTGACATCACGGAGAATGGTGGCCGTGCGGGCTGGGGGAGAGGAATGGGGCATTAGTTTTTCAGGGGAACAAAGCTGCAGTTTGGGAAGATGAAAATATTCTAGAGATGGATGGTGGCAGTGTGGAAGTGTGTAATGCCACTGAATTGTACACTCAGCAGTGGCTAAAATGGTGAATGTTATTACATGTGTTTTATCACAGTAAAAATATAAAGTAGGTACCTAGCACATTCTTTGTAGCCACGTTGCCTTGACTTGCCCTGGTCCTACCACAGGGAGTACTGGCCCTCTCCTGTCTCCACTTGTCACAGCTGTCAGTTCACATGCCATCTCTCTTCTCCCCCTCCCAGGCCCTGCACGGAGCCCCCTTTGCCCTAAGCGTTACGGTGATTTAGGCACCTGTCGTGTCCCCTGGGAACAGCAGGTGTCCCGACAGCAGCCCCCCCAGCCAGCCTGGCTCAGGCCTTGCACACAAGGCTCCGTGATCGAACAGCACGTCAGGTTTCGCTGTTTGACCAGGGAGCACCTGGCTTTAGCACCCTAGCATCCCTCTTTCCGGCCACCACTGGCCTCCCTGGAATGAGCAGCAGCTGAAATGAACATCTCCTGTCTGGGTCCTCATCTGGACAGGCGGCCACTCCTTGGCCCACACCAGAGCCAGGCCTTGGCGTTCTCCTCGGAAGATTTAGGGCTTTCCTTCGTTACTCAGAAGTGAAAATCCCAAATCCCTAGGTGTTCAGCCTGGTAAAGACAGGCAGGCTCTGGGGGCTGCAGACATGGCAGGAGGGGATCACCCTGGCTTCGTAGGGGAGAAAATGGTGGCCTCAGGGCCACCAGGGGAGGCTCTTTCTTTGTTGGTTCTTTTAAATGCATATGTGAGCTGGTTGGGAGCTTGGAGAAGGGCTCAATCTCCTCCTTGCACAGATGGGGACTGAAAGTTCAGAGAAGATGGAGAACTTCCCTACTGGGGAAGACCCCCCACTCTTCTGTCGGGTGAGGGGGCAAGAGCTCTGCATTTTCTGGGCGGGTGTCAGGACACACCTGGAACATCGTGTTCATGTCTGGGCCCTGCTCTGCTCTTTAAGACTGAGATTCACAAGTGGATGGGGTTGGGAACCTTCTGGCACTGGTGTTAGGTGCAGGAGCCTGTGATCTTTGAGAGATTGCCTTGCCCAGTGGGAGCAGGGACGCTGCCTTCGGGGGAAGTAGGCGGTAAAACGCAGAACGGGGCCTGTCTCTGTGTCATCCTCACCTCCAGCCTGGCAGCTCTGAGTTCAAGGGTGTTCCCTGGCGGGGAGCCAGGTGAGGAAGCACAGGCCGCGCATCCATTACATCTTTGCTTCCTTCCTTTTTGTCTGCAGAATTTCAAAGGCAGGAAAGCGTCCGGTCCCAGCATAAAGGCATCCAGTTATACGACACCCCTTACGAACCCGAAGGCCAGAGTGTCGACTCGGACTCGGAGGCCACGGTCAGCCCCCGACTGCGGGAGAGCAAGCTGCCCCAGGACGACGACAGGCCCGCTGATGAGTACGACCAGCCGTGGGAGTGGAACCGGGTCACCATCCCAGCCCTGGCAGGTAAGGAGCCCACGGCCCTGCGCTCCCTTTGGATGAAGGGAGTATGTACAGTGGTCCCAGCCCGCGTTCAGCACAAACTCCGCGGCTTTGGGAGACGTGAGGGGAAGGAGGCCGAGCCAAGGGGAACCCTGGGTGTGGCTTCCAGTCTCCCCAGTCGTCAGCGACAGCAAGATGTGCTTGCTGTCTGCTGTCTTGGTCCTGCTGATAATGCCCCAGCCCACTGAAGCCAAGATTCCAGGCTTCAGAAGGAACTTTCTTAGAGACTAAGAGAAAACCAATCCGCAGGCCAGCTCCTGTTGGACCTGGTGGCGCCCGGCCATCCCGCCAGGCCTGTGGGCTGAGCAAGACCTGCATGGCTTTCAGGGCATAGGCAAGGGGCACAGCCTGACCGCTCAGCCCCTCCCACCCCCCAGGCCAGGAGCTCTTGAGTGACCCAGGCGCCCCCCTCTTCTCCACCCCAAGACTGTTCTTCTAGAATCTGGGTGTTCATCGCTGAACCAAAACTCCTCCCCCATGGCCCGATTGAAAGCAGTCTGGCCACGTGTCACAAGTCATAAACATGTGCTCACACCCTGTGATTCTGATCCCACTCCAGAGAATCTGTGCCAAAGCTATGATCAGAAATTCAGCAAAGGCATTGTTTATAATCAGGAAGAATTGCGAACAGCTTGAATGTCCAGCAGTAGGGATCGGTGAAGTGGGCTCCTGTGTGTCCGTGTGGGGGAATATTGTGCAGCCACTAAAAAGGAAGGTTTCGAGTTTATAACGATACAGGGAAATCCTTCTGTTTAATGTTAAGAGGTAAAAAGCCAGATGCCAAAAAATGTGTATGCATCTGAGAGTTGAGGCATGTACAAAGAGACATCAAGTGACTGATTTCTTACCGCAGTGAAGGTCGTAAAGGAAGAGTGTTTATTTTTAATTTGTTTAAAATTCACTTTGCCTTAAATCTCCTCTTTTTCACACTCAACTACACCCTTCCCCCCTTTCTAGCCCCCAACAGGGAGGCCCCTGCCCTACCCCTTCCTGGGCCCCTCAACTGCCGTCCTGGCTATTCCAGCACATACTTCTCACATTCCCTGGACGTAGCGTGCCTTGTGAAAAATCCCATTTTTCTACCTAAAATGCTCTTCCCTGCCTTATCTTGCCTGGAAAAATCTGTGCCACCCTTGAGGCCCGGCTCGGTCGTTGCCGTCTCTGCAAGCCCTCCCCGGTACATGGCCATGCGTCCCCCGGTCTTCCTTGCCACCCTCTGGGCCTGTTGAGTTTCCTGTCACTGGCGGAACATTTCTCACAGCACCTCAGAGTGAGTTCTGGAGGTACTGGTCTCGCTTGCCAGGCTGTGAGCTCCTCAAGGACAGCCTGTCTCATCACCTTTCTGTATCCCTGGCACCTGGTGGCCGAGGGCCACACGCAGGAGTAGTCCTCCAAAGACAGGAGTAGTCCTGTGGCTGGAGGCCCTGGGTAACCCCGGGTCTCCCCTGTGTGTTTCACCCAAGGAAATCCAAGAACTGTCCCCTGGGCATTCCGATCAGGTGTGGGAGGAGCTAGTGCCATCCAAGATCTTGTTCTTTGCAAACACCAGTTTGATTAAAGGGCTGAAGGGACTCACCTGGCAACTTTCCCAGACAGCAGGACCGTGGCCTAACATAGCACCCCAGGCAGCTGTGGGGCCTCGCCCTTCCCTGGTCTGACCACCTGCAGGTCCCTCAAGGGCAGATGTCACCTTCCATGCTCTAGTCTAGTCTGGCGTCTTGCTGATCAAAGTGTGGTCCCTGGACCAGCAGCATGGCTTCACCTGGGAGCTGCGTAGACATGCAGGGTCTCAGGTCCCACCCCAGACCTGCAGAGTCAGAATCTATTTTAACAACATGCCAGGTGATTTGTGTCTGTATGAAGGTGAGAAGCACTTACCCTACAGGATGTCATCTTTTCAGAGGACTCTCGGGCCAGAACTTGCCCACTTCTGCCCAAAGGTGGTTTTAGTATTTCTGTAAGTGTAGTTGCTCACAAAGGATCCTAATGTCTCACACAGAACTATCTCTGAATAAGTATCTGAGCCCACAAGTATCCATTTGGCCTTGGTTTTGTGTCACTCAGTTGCCGTCACGGGTGTCATTATCTGTCTGACTGAGGCTGTTGATAGGAGACAGATGCAAAATCATGTCCATGTCTGTGTCTCCTCCAGTCACAGTTACCTTTGTGTGTCTTGCTCCAGAGCAGATGCTGGTTGTGCTTTTCCCAAGCAGTTCTTGGCTCGGTTCTGGTTCCTGGGGCACAGGAGGAGGAGGCTGTGTCACTTAGGGGCTGGAGGGGTGTGGGCACCAGCCTTCGCTCCCGTGTCTGTGGACAGAGCCTCACGGGTGCAGTGTTGGCAGACAGCACCCTTGCTGTTTCCTGCCCTTGAATGAAAGTGGAGTGAGAACAGTTGCAAAGATGTGGAAACAACCCAAGTGCCCACCGATACATGAGTGGATTAATAAAATGTGGTGTATGTATACCATGGAGTTCTGCTCAGCCACAAAAACAATGGTGAAGTAACTAACACCTCTTGTATTATCCTGGATAGAGCTGGAGCCCGCTGTATTAAGTGAAGTATCCCAAGAATGGAAAAGTAAGCACCACATGTACTCACCAGCAAATTGGTGTGAACTGATCAACACTTAAGTGCACATATAGTAGTAACAATCATCGGGTGTCGAGCGAGGCGGGGATGGGTGCAGTGTGCACCGTCTGGGGAATGGACACGCTTGAAGCTCTGACTCGGGTGGGGCAAAGCCAATATATGTAACCTAAACATTTGTACCCCCATAATATGCTGAAATAAAAAAGAATAAAAAGGAAAAAAAAAGAAAATGGAATGAGGGGTGGGTGGGCCACATTTCAGATATTGAGGATGGGTGGAAGCGGCTCGAATGGATTGCTCAAGTGGCGTCATGGCCCCATTTGTAAACCTGGAAGTGTGGCTACTCAGGCCTGACGGGAGGATTGCTACCTGAGTCTGTGTTGTGTGCGTGCGTGTGGGTGAGTGTGCAAGTGTATGCACTCAGGCTTGAGCAAGTCATTGGTCAGAGAGTAGGGCAGTGCTTGGCTGGGCCTCATGCTTGTCGCAATACCTGTTGAAAATGCCCCATGCAGTTTATCTCAGTTCTTGGGAGCTCTGTGGGGGTCCCGGGAGCCTGGGGTGCAGGATCCATCCCTCCATCTGTGTGGGATGAAGTTGGCTGGGCAAAACCATTTCCCTCTTTTTTCACCTCTTGTATTCGCTGCTTCTGCAGGTTTAGCCTGGATGAAGCGACCTGGGCTAGGAATCGGGTCAGCACTTTCCAATTTCCTAAGGGTGTAGAGTAGGGGGGACCCCCCAAGGGCAGAGCTGGGCTTACCAACAAGGGGAGTTCAAGGGTGGAGGGCCCAGGTGAGTGGTAAGAATCTCAGTTAGACCTGAGTGTGTGTAATGAGCTTCCCAGCATGGGGGGTATGCAAGCAAAAGCGTCAGCAAGGCAGGACTGATGACAGAGGGTGTGTCCTGGGTTGTTGGTCTGTGGTCAGCTCCAGGGCTGTGTCTGTGCTTCAAACGCCCAGCGTGCTGGTCAGAGATGGGGAGAGGGAGACCACTGGATTAGCTCGCTCCGGCCATGAAGCAGAGCACTGCCCTGCGTTGCGCTCGTGGAAAGAGGCACTTCTTAGGCACCTTCTACAGGAGTCGCCCTTCTCTGCCAGCCTTGTGGAAGTCAGTCCCTTCCCATTGGGGCCTGCAGGCTGCAGCCGCAGGAAGGCTTGCTTATCACTTCCCAGTTGCCGTGAAAGCAGCTATGGCAGGGCATGAGGTGGTCCCAGCTTCTTGGGAATGAAAAGTCATCTTTTCTCTTAGAATTCTGTGGCCAGCATTTAATCCAGGATTCGGGGAGTTGGTGGTGAGAAATGCCCGAAGCTGCTCAGAGAGCCCGGGATATCTACTGCCTGCTCTCCCTCCAGGAAGCCGATTGCGGGCTCAGCCAGACCCCCACCCACTGGTCGGACCCCAGCCCCCAGGACTGGTGCACGGTCAGGTTTCACCACTGGCTGCATGAAGCAGGCTGCAGCCCCTCTGTCCACAGAGAGGTGGGGTGGCTGCCACCAAGCTGTCTGCCCCGTTCCCACCTGGCAGAGCCACCTGCCTTCCAGACCTGGCTGGACTCTGCATCCAGCCTGCTTTGAATCACCCCCAGGGGTCTTCACTGCAACAAATTTTGAGGCCAGCAGGTGGGTCTAGAAATGGCCTTTCTGCCGTGTCCCCTCCCCACCCGCCAGATGCAGCTCTGGGCCCAGGTGAGGCCTGTGTGGCACTCCCTGCCTCGTGTGGGGAAGGGGACGAGGAGCCTCAGATGATGTCACACTGTCTGGGGGGGGCGGTGCAGGTTGGTGTGGCAAGTCCGACTAGCGCCTGGGCTTTGTGGCACAGATTCTGACTTGGACAGATGGAGCTTGCGCGGAAAGTGGCCGGGTAGGGAGGGCCCAGGCGCTAGGGTGTGGACAGCCAGTAGGAACAGACCTGGGTGGGGTGGCACAGATTTGGTATCTTCACATCCCCGAAGGGCCAGTGCAAGGACTGGAATTCAACTTTCCTGCAAGCCTCAGTTTCCTCACCTGGGAAGTGAGACCAGTAGTCCCTACTGCAGAGGGTGAGGCTTATTGAATATCACTTCAGGAAAGTGCTGGCATCGCTGTTAGCATTTGCTGAGCACTTTTGGAGGGGATTGTCTCTAACCCTCCCCGCCACCCTCTGGGAGGTAGTTTCCTCCTTTCACAGATAAGGAAACTGAGGTGCAAAGAGAAGGAGGGCCGGGGGCCCACTGCTGGTCAGCAGCAGAGCCGGCTGCAAACCTGCCAGGTCCGACTCCAGAGCCCCTGCCCTGACCCAGCTGGTGTCTGGCCGCCGTGACTCTAGCCAAGATGCTGCAGGAAGTGTGGTTGGAGCTCTCACCGTTCCACATCCCCAGGCAGGGCGCCTCTCACCTCCCTTGCACCAAATTCTCCCACATCTGCTGCTGTACGGTGCGGTACTCGGCTGTGGGTTCCCACTTGGAGTGGTTCCAGCCGGGGGTTCTGTATGAGACCAGGTTCTGGCGGTTCCTCCTAGATGACGGGCCAGCACCTTCCCGCGGGTCGGTCATGCTCTGCCGCCGCTCAGCACAGCGGGGAGGGCACATGCCGTAGAGTCCGCTCCCCCTTGTCCTTCTGGGGAAACTGAGGCCCAGAGAGCGGAAGGAAACTGCTGGAGAACCTCATGGCAGAGCCAGTCAGGCCCACGTGGAGGATGCATCAGCGTTTCCTTTTAATCCAGTGTCTGGAGTAACAGTCGTGTCTAATAATTTGCAACTGTGGCTGAGAAGAAAGTAATCTGCGTGCTCATTTGAGGAACCGGACAGCTGGGGAGGATGTGAAAAAGGCACCCCCCAGACCTCGAGAAACAAAGTCATTTCGTTTCTGACTCGCTGTCTGAAGAGTGAAGTTACTTTTCAGGCAGTGCCCTGGGCTCAGCCAGCGACAGGTCTGCCTCCTGGCAAAGACGGCAGACAGACGTGTGACTCAAACAGCATAGTTGCTGTCTTCCCCACTAGCTCCTTGGTGGGTTTCTCAGCCCTTGAAAATTTAGGAAATTTCTTACATGGCAGGACCAATGGGGCAGTAGGAGTCAGACAATCCCAAGTTTACACACACTGTCCACCATTCACCAGCTTTGGGACCTCGGGCAGGCTATTCAGTCTCCCTGAGCCTTAGTTTACCCATCTGTAAAATGGGATTGTCACAGCTCTTATCACAGTGGATCTCTGTGATGACTAATTAAAGGCAAAGATCTGGATAAAAAGACCTTATAAGCCCTAAAGGGCCATGCATGTAAGAATTGTTATTGTGTTCGAGGAGGGCTTGCTATATTAAATGAAACTTAATTTCATATAAAATCAGTACTACATAAAAAGGTACTTAGTGGCCCCAGAGGACCCCTTTACAAAGCTCATTCCCAGCTATGCCTGGCATTGAGAAGCAGGGCTGGTGTAGGAGGCCCTAAACCCCCATTCCAGCAGCAGCTCTAACCACGAGTCACCCACTTTTTCTATGCTTTATTCAGTCCTTGTTGAGGATTGAGCCACGGGTCCCCTGCGTGTGAGAGGGTCCCCGCTGCCTCTCTCCCCTCTGCCCCCTCCCTGTTCTGGGTCTGACAGGCTTGTGGATGGATCGGTGTGCCTAGAGCAGTCTCAAACTTGAGCACGCGGAGGAATCACCTGGGGGAAGTGTTAAACAGATTGCTGGGCCCCACCCCGGAGTGCCTGGTGCAGTAGGTCCAGGCGTCAGGCATGAAAATGTGCGTTTCTAATGAGTTCCCAGCTGATGCTGCCAGTCTGGGGACCTCACTTTGAGAACCTAGAGCTTACTGGGTATGTGCTATGTGTTAGTTGTTGGGTGAGGGTGGAGATGTCACCTCCTCCAGGAAGCCTTCCTTGATACTACCAGTCTCTTCCCTACTCTCATCCCAGGTTGGGTTAGGACCCCTCCTCTGTGTTCCTGCTGCACCCTGTACATTGGTTTATTCTAGACCAACCAGATACCTACTGTCACTATCAACTTGTGGGGTGCTAATGCTATGGTGTTCACCCGTTAGCCAGCCTCCCTCTTGAGTTTTGACACCTTCACAGCCTCATCGAGTGAGGCTGAAGGGCAGAGAAAGGGAAAGGTCCCAGGTATGTCTGTTTCCTAAACAACTGTGAATCAAGTCTGAGCTAGCTCCATTGGCTAATTTAAGATAATCCTATGGGGGACAGAGGTAGGACAGGAAATTAACATTTATTGAGCAATAATTATGAACCTGGCTTGGGTTAACCCCCTGGAGCCCTGCAAGGTGAGGGTTGCTTCCTTGTCATCACACAGATGACAATTCTGAGACTCAGAGAGGGTGAGCAGCTTGCACGCAGTCACACAGCAGTGAACTCAGGTCAGTCTGTCTGCAAAGCCCTTTTCACTACTGCATGGATATCTTGAGTATGGACAGGGTCAGTTTGAACGTTCCCTTCCCCTTGTACACTGGTGGCAGATGCACCTGCTCCATGTTGCCCTCATAATTTGTCGCTGTCCCAGTGAAACACAGGTGCTCCGAAGCTGGTAAGGCCAGCACTATGTGCGTCCTCCACACTCACGATTCCTGCTGAGCCGTGACTCGTCGTCGTCCTCGTTGGCTTAGAATAAACAGGCCCGGCCTCTGCAGAGGTTCCTCAGAGAATCTTAGACCTGGCCGCCATCTGTCTGACCCAGCCGATTGCCACCTCCTCACAACTGGCACCCTGGGGCTCCCATGATGCTTCCTGTCCCCTGCATAGCTTCCCAGAATGCCTTGGGCCTGCGAGGAAATTAACAATCGTGTTTGTACCAAAAGCTTTTTGCTATGTAATGAGTAACAGTTGTAATTAATGTTTAACACGTGTGAACAGCAGGTCTGCCCAGAAAGGGGGGGTTTCGATGAGAGAACTGGGATCACTTGCTTCCTTTGGCTAATATGTTACTGAGGGACAGGTTTTTCCAGTTGGTTTTTCTATTTGACATATGAATGAATTCATTTAGTAACCTCAAAAAAAAAAAGAAAAAAGAAAAACATCCGTGTCTAATAGCTTTGGTTCATGTGCTAATTATATCGATAGACATGTTCCTTTGAGTGCCTTTGTCTCCTGCGTGAAAAAAACCCAAAGAGTTGGTAGAATATCTTTGCCCCTCTCTCTGGCAGGTCAGAGATCTTCATGTGGATGGAGAGTTTTAAGCTCCATGAAGTCAGAGACCCTGCCTGTCTTGTTCCCACCTGGGTCCCTGCTCGATCTGTGCCTGGCACATCATGAGCTCTCAGATAGCTGCGAAATTATTGAGTAAATCGGGTCTCAGGAAAACCAACCGCAAGTTCTCTTAGAGGCACTAGAAGACACAGATAATCGTGTGGCCTGCTTGCATGGAGATGGTTTGTTTTCATGTCCCTCTTGTGTGCTGCCCACCTGTCTCCTCTTCACACGAGGCTGAGGAGACCTCCGGGGAGGGCATTTCTGAGCGGCTCTTGACTGCTGTGGCTGCCCCCTCTGGTTTGCACTCCCACTGGGAAGCGGAAAGTGTGTCCCTGCCTGTCTGAAGGTTGGCCGTGAGTCCAGATGCCATGTTGGGGCGGGAGGACGGGTGTGCCAGTGTGCGGCAGGAGCACCATGTGAGCTGTGTTTGTGGCCAGCACCTGGCTTGTCCCCTCCTGTCTCCTTACCTCCCCGCTGCCATCTGCAGTGGGCTGTAGCGGAAACATACACAGCTGGGCTGGGGCTTTGGGTCCCATGGACGAGGAGGCTGGTTTCCGCAGATGCCCAGCCTGCTCCACACAGGCCCTCGGGATGGGGGAGAAGTCGCTTTCCCAGGCCTTAGGATGCTAACTAAGTCCTGCAGGTAAAAGTGTCAGAGACACACTGCAGTAGACGTGAATAGGTCCCAGGTATGTCTGACTTAGAACGCAGGTGCTGGGGCCGGGGGAGTCTGGATTTAAAGCCCTGGGCTGCCACTTGTTAGCGGGGTGATCCGGGCCATTGTCTGTTTCCTGTTTGCAAGGCGGGGTGGTGCTAGGCCCTGGGAGTCGGGGCACGGTGAGTGCTCAGTAGGTGCATCACTGTTGTTGCTTGTTGTTTGTGAGACTGCATCACACGGTGGGCAGGATTTATGCTGAACTTGTTAGGGGCCTCCAGGATTCAAGTCCAAGTTCAAGTCTAGCTGTTGACTTTGGGTGAGTCAGTCCCTTTTGCAGCTCTCCATTCCTTGCCTATGAAGTGAGTTATGGCGGTAAAGATGGCTTGCTTTGGCAGTTGTGGAGGCCCGTGTTTGGGTTATTTCATCGTTTCAGTCAGGCTTTATCCTTAGATTTCCCATAGCCAAGCAGCAGCCCTTGGGGTGGGGTCTTTACACCTAGGAGTTGTGTCCGTGTTTCCTCTGGGGAGTCATAAACTGGAGGACCAAGGCGCACCCGCTTCTGCCAGGCCTGCCTTCCCCGCCCATCCTGGGCTTGGACGTGCTGCACAGTATTCCTGGAACCCAGGCAGCATCCCAGCACCTGCCTCGCAGCCTTCCCGACGGCCTGTTTTGCGGGAATCGCTAGCTACCTCCCTTCACAATGAGGACTCTGTTCCCGGGCACCTCCCACGCTGAGTGTCAGCACGGTGCCCTGAGGCCTGCATGTGTCTGCGAGGCGAACACAGAGGCCTCTTGTTGGCGTTCCTGGAAACCCAGACCAAACATTTGCTGAGCCACCGTTGTCTTACAGCTTCCCTGGAGGGAGAGCCAACACTCACCAGGCAGGCGGGGTGGCGGGTGAGTGAGGCCTGCTCTTGAACCGCAGGGAAGAAGGGGCCTCACCTTCTCCATCTGTAAAATGGGAATTCTAATAACTGGTCTCTCTGTGTGTTGATGGGGGTCAGGTGAGATGACGTAGTACTTTGTTGTCATGGGAACAGAATTTCAGTCATCTATAGGTGTTTGTGCATTGCTGCAAAAGTTTATGGTGTTTTCATAGTGGGTCATGTAGTCCACCCCACCTCCCAAACCAAGGCACAGTCTGCCCTCCTTGCCCCCTCCCGGGGGCTCCCAGCTGCCCGGGCAGCAGCCCCTCTGTGCCCTCCGCCCCCACCCTCGCCCACCTTTCCCCACACAGACACCCCCAGCACCCAGCCTGGCACTTGGCAATACGCAGGAATCCTGCCCAGGACCGAGTGGAAGGCCTTGGGTGCCTCGACTCTGCCTGTGCACCCTTGCTTTCTCAGGGTAATAGGACATCCGTGAGCAAACACCAGGCCCAGAACAGTCTCCAGGCCCCTCCCGTCAGCCCCCTGTGGTTTATAAACACGGCTCATGTTCATTTCCGGCTCATCCACTGAGAGGCTCAAGAAGCCTCTGGCAGCCGAGAGCTCCTTGAAGTCAGTCTGTGCACAGCGTCCTGTTATATTGTTCTAAGCCTCGCTGCCTCTGCTTAAAGGAGACCCCATCCTGTACTGACTGGACAACTGGGAGGGTCGTAGACTTCAGGCCAGCAACAAGCAGCCCAGCAGTCTGAACTTGGAGAACAGTGCAGGTCTTACCTGGGGCCCAAGGCCTCACTCGGGGCCACCGCCCACACTCAGCTCAGTGGGGAGGACAAGAGGGGGTCTGGCGGACTGTTGGCTCCTCTCTCCCTGCGCCTCCCCAAGGAAAGGCACACCCAGGGCTGGAATCCCAAAGCTGAAGGCTGAGGGCTGCGGCTGCCATCAGTTCTGAGAAGATACCTACCTGCACACCTCACTGTTACAGAAGCCAGTGCCGGGGCAGTGATGGACACAAGGGACTGGAGCTCGGAGGGGAGAAGGGCATTCCACCTAGGGGGTCTAGGGCAAAACTTACCCCAGGAGGTAGCTTTGGAGCTGAGCTTTGAAGAATAGCTGGGATTTTTGCAGACGGAAATAGTGAAGAAAGGAATTCTAGAGGGTAGGTGTGGCCACAGTAAAGGCAGAAAGGTGGACGATGGATTTGGGGACCGCCCATCCTTTGTGACTAGACCCTAAGGGTGGGTGTGGAACCCCGAGGGGTCCTGTAGGGGAAGATGCATCTGACAGGTCGCGTTGGAGCCACTGAGGCCTTGAACATCAGAGTGAGTTTGCCTTTTGTCGTGGGGCACTGAGGAGCCAGCAAGGGTTTGAGAGCCCAGGAGCGCTGTGCTTTAGAAAGTCTGTTGGCGTTTTGGAGGTTGCTCTCTGAACAGTGGGCAGGAAGGAGGTGGGCCCTGAAGGAACACAGTTCCTTCGTGTAAGCAAACATTTTCAAGCACCTTCTCCGTGCACGGTGTTGCAGTGAGTTTAAGGGCAGATAGCAGACTGGAGAAGACAAAGAGAAGTAAATCCTGAGGGCTGTGAGCCGCCAGGAAGGAGAAGTTAGTTCTCTACAGGTAGGATTGGAGGAAGCTTTGTGGAGGGGATGGCATTTGTGCCACATCTTGGAGGCTTCTAGTCGTCATCCAGATGGAGCAGGAGGGCGGTCATTCAGGCCCAGAGGTGGAAAGTGCGCCGCAGGGAGGGGAGGGGAGTGAGGCACAGCTGCTGCCAGCCCAGCCCTCGGTGTTCTGGCGGGGAAGGAAGCCCTGCGGACCCACGGTCCTGGGCTCGAGTCTCGCCCTGCTCCTTGGCTTCGAGACCCTGGAGGAGTTCTTCCTCACCCTTCCTCTGGACTCCGTTCCCTGCCCACTGGCCACATGGCAGGGTTATTAGGACTAGCGCTAACATGGGTGCCTTGGATGCCACTGTCTGTCATTGGCGGTGACCACAGGACTGATTGGTATAAACTGTGTCTTAAAGCAGAGAGGGGACCATGAGCTGCGGAGGCCAATCCAGATGGGAGGACCAGGACGGCTTCCCTGAAGATGGGGGCGCTTGAGCTGGGTCTTAAAGGATGAGTCCTGTCACTGGACCAGAATTTTGGGGAAGATATTGGGGTGATGTAGAGGGTGGCTGGCTCAGCCTTGGAGGACATTAACCAGGCCACCTCTCCCAGCACCACCGGGACTCTGAAAAGCGTCATGAGAACCAGTCAGAAGGGCTCCCAGGACCTCATCCCGCCCGGCTCTGAGTCTCTCTCCCTCCTGCAGGACTCTCGCGCCCACTTCTAATTGCCTATAGGTGGAATTAATTAGTTCTGTCATTCTAATGACTCACAGGGGTAGCATATTTTTTTCTCTAAATGCAGATATTCTTTTGAGGGATTGTGTCTTTATCTTTTGCAGAAAAATCACTAAATTAAAAGAATTGCCATGTTAAATTGTAGATTAAAGAGAAAGAAGATTAATCTAGATTAATTAGAAGGAATGAAAGCAGTTGTGTTTAGAGCTTTTTGTTCTTAAAATTTTTTCTTTTGCTGCCGAAGCACAGCACTCGGAGTTCGTATATTTGTATTTTAGGTGCAATGATTTGCCTAATTAAGCTTGTCATTCATCACCACCTGTTCTCTCTAAAATATGTGGCTATATTATTAAGCTTGCCAGCAAATGTATAAATTAATTCATCGGGGAATTACAGTGTTGACTAGGACGTTATTAAGTTTTATCCAATTTATCTGGTATGAAAACCGATATTTTTCCCAGTAAAGCAAAACAGCAGCTCATTAAGTTTCTTTATTTAATCACTCACTGAGCACCTGTTGCGTTGCAGGTACTGCACTAGGCATGAGGGGTGGGGCAGGCACGGCGCAGCCCCTGCCCTCGGGGCTCCCAGGGAGCCAGACGAGGACACTGGCGATGCGGGTGCCGTGGGAGGCTTCCTGGAAGGGTAACCCTGGAGAGTAAGTAGAGTCGCTCAGGTGCAGAGGGTGGTGAGACCCGAGGCTGGACAGGCAGCCAGGTCTGGGAGAGCCTCCTAGGTTGTGTTGGGTTCCTTCCCTGATCTGTGTTCTGTGGTCCATGCCACTCTTTTTTTAGCGTCCGGGTATCGCTGTGTTGCCCAGGCTGGAGTGCTGTGGCTAGTCACAGGGGTGATCACGGCACACTGCAGCCGGGAACTCCTCAAGCAGTCCCCCTGCCCCAGCCTCCTGAGTAGCCGGGACTGCAGGTGCGGCGGCCCACAGTGGGCCATGCCTCTCTGCTAATCTTCTGTGTGGCAGGGGGTCTATTATGGGATTTTTATCTTGGCAGAGATCCCCAAATCCTGATTTTAGCCAGTGGAGCCCCAGGATATCAGGTTAAAAGTGACTTAACAATTCATCTGGTCCCTCCCTCTCCTGAGCCTGTGGCAGAACTAAGCCTGGCACCTCTCCAGCCTGGCCCCCTTCCCACACCAGGCCGCTCCACTGCCCCTCAGTGCACCGTTAACTTCCTGGGCCAGAACAGCTGCTGCTGGCTCCTCCCTGTTTCTGACAACCTGGAAATTCGCAGCGGGGAGGCATGCAAGAAGTGCACATGGGTCCCACGCTCCCTGACCCCGTCTCCTCTGAGTCCGTTTCAACGGGGGCTTCACCTTCCCCCAGGCCAGGAGTCTGGGCATCACACAGTCTTCCCCGACTCACCCCGACAAGTAGTCAAGTGCTGTCGGACTCATCCACATCCCTTCATCACCTTCTCCTGACTAGTGTCCCCGCCTCCGGGGTTTTCCCCAAACCCACCCTCCATCAGGAGTCAGAGAGGTCTCTGATCCTCCCCATCCGTAGGATCAAGTCGAAACTCTTTAGAAAGGGGCTCCATGACCTGGTCCTCACCTGTCCCCCAGCCCCAGGGCTCACCCCTGCCCAGGTCACCCACTGAGGGCTGTGCGAGGTAGGCGCTCAGGTCAGCACCTGCTTCACCTCTTTCTCTCCTTCCCCAAGCCCTGCCCAAGAACAGGCACCCCGTGGCTGACTGCCATGAGGACGGCCATCTTTCCTGGGGAGGTCCAGGCTGCTGGGAGGCCAGGGAGGGGCGGGTGCTGGTGGTGACGTGTGTGGCAGGGCCCCAGCTCTAGGCTTTACCTGCCCCACTGCCGTGAAAGCCCCCATTCCCCCGTCAGCCAAGGGAAAGGGCTTTCTCTCACTCCAACCCAGGGCCTGTCGCCTGGGAGGGCCTTGAGGTCATTGCTGTGTGTGCGGTTGGACCCAGGACAGAGCTGTGGCCAGAGAGGAGGGCCGGAGCCCTCAGCACGTCTGTCCCCTCCATGCAGCCAGCATGGCCTAGGTGGGGGTTTGGCCTCCGTCCTGCCTCTCACAAAGCTTAACTGGAGTCTTTGGTGAGTCTTCCTGTTCTGCAAATGCCAGCCCCATCCTTCCAGTGCTCGGGCCAAAAGCCTGTGGTCGTCCTGGATCCTCTTGGTGGATCTGTCATGCTCCACTTGCAGTACGTGGGCGAGTCTTGCGCCCCTGCCAGCAGAAGGCAGCCGGAGCCCGACCGCTGACTGTCACTTCCTGCTCTCCTGTGCGCACGCACTCTCTTGCTCACCTTCTCTTTTAATTACTCAACTTTATTTCTCAGAGCAGTTTTAGGTTCCTAGCAAAACTGAGCGGAACGCCCAGCGTGTTCCCAAGTGCCCCTTGCCTGCGTCTCTCTTCAGCACAGCAATCCCTTTAAAAAGCGCCCAGGCAAACCATCTCCACCAAAACGGCAGAGCAACTTCCCGTGTCTCAGATGAAGCCAGAGTCCTTCCCAAGGCCAGGGACGTCGGGTGACCTGGCCCTGTCCCCTCCCTGACCCTGCTTCAGTTGCTCCAGACTGTTTTGTTTGTCTGATGCTCCAGGCACAGTCCCACCCCAGGGCCCCGGAGCTTGCTCTTCCTTCTGCCTGGAATGTCCCTCCCATGGACGTTCCTCACTTCCTTCAGCTCTTGCTCAGATGGCCCTTTTGAGAGGCCCGTCCTGCTATGCTCTTTCTATAGCGCTTGTCACCAGCTGTTGATACACTGACTGATTTATTGCCTCTCCGCACTGGGACTCTGGGCTCCGCAGGGCGGGGACTTTTGTCTGTATGCTCACCGCTATTTCCCTGGCCTTGAACTGTGCCTGGCGCATTGAATGAGTGGTCAGGAATGTCACAGGTAGACAGACTGACCACCTGTCAGACCTCACCACTGGGTGGACAAGCTGGCCATGTGCTCTGCACAGTCGTGGGAGCAGGTGGGTCTCGCGTGGCTGGGCCTTCCCTGGACGGGACCCCCCCCACCCCCCACCTGCTGTGTTCTGTGGTGGCTGATGGAGAGTGTCTTGGAGGGACGGAAGTGCCCCGCAGTTCCTGGTGGAGGAGATTGCTCAGTGGCCGAGACATAGAACAGGTTTGCCCACGTTCCTCAGTCGGTCTGGGGTCTCCCCATCACCCTCCATGCACACGAGGGTTGGATGCTGTGTGTGGTCGGGACCGTCTGGCCGGGGTTGGAGGACGGCTCGGTGTGTTCGTGCTTGCTGGTTAGAGCAGAGGTTCCTGCCGTTGGGTGGCTCAGCTGAGGACGTGTGTCCGTGCAGCTGCATTCAGCTTCAGGACCCTGTGCTGCGGGCCCTGGCCGGGTTCGCTCGACACTCCCTGCGTGCTGGGTCCTTGGCTGTATCCTCCCAGCTGATCTTCACATCCCAGTGAGGTAGGAAATAGAGACTCAGAGAGGTCGAGTAACTTAGCCAAGCCACACAGCTAGTCCCTGGCAGACTCAGGAGAGGAACTCGGGTCACGTGAGTTTGGTAGTCTATGTGACGTGCCTGGTGCCGTGTCTCCATTGAGCAGATGTGATAATAAAAGTAAATATCTCTGCTAAGATCTCTGTACCACCTGCTTGAATCCCCGCGAGGTGGGTGCTGTCGTTATCCCTGTTTTTCAGAGGAAACTGAGGCTCAGGTGACTTGCAAGGTGGAACACCTGGTCGCTAGGAAGCCTCTGGCAACTCCAATTTCAGTTCATTATATTCTGTTCTCTATGGGGTGTCTCCAGGGTCCTGCTCTCAAGGGGCGTCCTCCTCAAGTCCAGGGGGCTGCAAGATGCTCCCACAGGCCTGTCCTGTGCCGTGCGCTGCTCCAGCCTCACCTGGGGGGTGAGTCCAGGACAGGGCAGGCTGTGCCTGGGCCCATGCAGGGGATCTGCATGAGGGGGAGCAGACTTAGGAGATGCAGCCTGGCCCCCAAGTGGAGCTCTGTGGGGGTGTCCCAGCAGGGAGCAACAGGTGTGGCCAGTGGGGCCTTAGGTGAGATGGGAGGAGGACAGGAGCCACTTGGAGGCAAGTTTCTGGCACAGTATGAGTAACAACTTTCTTGCCTGAAAACTGTGCAGTGGGCAGAACCCCCCAAGGGAGTGCCGTGCCCCCCTTGCTGGAGGTTGCAGAGATGAGGCTGAGCTCCGTGGCCTCCAGAGACTCAGCCAGCCCTTCAAATGCACCATCCGGCTCTGACTGCACCTGAATGTCCTGTCTTAGGAAGCCAGAATCTTTTGAGCCATGTTTTTGCATTGCCTGAAACTGGTCCTCCTGCAGATTTTGCAGTGCCAACCAGAACGGTTGAATGTTAGCCCTGCTGGGCGGCACCGGTGACTCCCCGGACTGAGCCCTGGGTAACCGAGCACTTTCTCTCTCGCCCCACAGCCCAGTTTAACGGCAACGAGAAGCGGCAGTCATCTCCCTCGCCTTCTCGGGACCGGCGGCGCCAGCTTCGTGCTCCTGGAGGGGGCTTCAAGCCCATCAAGCATGGGAGCCCCGAGTTCTGTGGGATCCTGGGAGAAAGAGTGGACCCTGCCGTTCCCCTGGAGAAGCAAATGTAAGTTCTGATCTGAACTCCCAGGTCTCCTAGTCATTTCTTTATCTTCTTTTAAAAAATCAGACGGAGAGCATGTTAGCGCTCCAGAGGCCTTCTAGTCTGACCCTGCCTCCGCCCCCGTGCACAGAGGGGCGAAGCTAAGGCGCATGGGAGGTCAAGGCCACCGTCAAGTCAGCAGCAGACCTGGGTTAGAACGTGCATTTTGACCCTAGCCCCGAGCTTGTCCTCTCCACACTGTGCTGCCGCCCTCGCCTTCGATGGCTAGGAGGGACTGCAGAATCGTCTTCGTGGTCCACCCCTCACTTTTACATCCTAGTTTCTCATTTCACTGTGCAGCAAATGAGTTCTTGGAAAAGTGATGTATAAACGAAATCCTATCCCTTAAGTGTAAGGCAAAGTGTGCATTAGACTAATTTTCTAGCTACAGTGATGCTCTTGCTCCACACCTGCTAGGTATCAGGTGGGCAAGGCCTTTCTGCTGTGGATCTGGGCTTTCTCAGGCCTTTGCCCAGGACTTCTCTCCTGCAGTCAGTGGTCCAGTCTGTGCTGTGCTCCGTCCCCTCCTGGCTGCGCCCAGCACGTGCTGGGCCCTTTCCTGCCCGTCCCCTCGACCACAGTTTCCATCTCCCTGCTCTGCCAGGGCCTCACTGTGCACAGGTCCCTGCTCTGCTGTGAAACGGTCAGTGGCTTCCCTTTGCCTCCAGGATAAAGTCCCCTCTCCTTAGTCCGCCGTTCATTCCGTGGATTGTCCCCAAACTGCTTTTTCAGTTTCTAACCGTGCCACATCCCTGGACCAGAGTGAGCTGCTTCAGGGACTTGCTAAAGCAGGTGTGGAACCTGGTGCTGGTACCTTCAGGTGTAACATCTGCTTAACAAGCGAATGTGCAGTAAGTGGGGTTATCGTCCCCATTGCACAGATGGGAAAATCGGGGCCCAGAGAGGTGCAGAGCCTTCACGGCTCAGAGTGCACCCGGCGACCCAGACCCTGCCCTCTCCCCACACCTCCCCTCTTTTTCCTCTTCACTCATCCCCCCCTCAGCACGCGCCTGGCGCAGAGTAGGCGCCTTCATAAGGTCAAGAGAGTCGCCGACGCCAGACTCGGTTCTTGAGTCCTTGTGTGTGTCGTGTGCTGTGTTGGTCCAGGCCGGGGAGTCCGGCCTCAGCACCACAGGAAGTGCTTGCTCGGTGCAGGATGCAGGGTCTTCCGAATGATGTCATGTGCTATCATCTCGGGAGGCCACAGCCTCCTTCGTGACACCTGCTCTGCCACACGGAGCACATTGGGGAGGCGGTCCTTCCCGGTATTGTTAATCATCCTCATAGCCAGGCAGGTTAGGGGGCAGGTTTTGCTTATTTATGATCAAACTATACATTTTTAGTCAAAGTATGACCCAGAAATGCATTAGCGCTGCTCAGCGAGCGTCCTGCCCCTCAGTGGCCAGGTCTGCCTGGGCCCAGCCCACCCCCTACTGAGCCTCATTCCCGCGGCTGGGGGTGGGGCTCTCTTTCCTCTCCGGCTCCCACCCGCCAGGGGCCCCAGCCAAGCCAGAGTCATGACAAGCTTTTCCTCCCCCGTCATCTCATCTCCCCAGGATTATCCTGGCCTTCCAGAGCCCTGACTCATCACCCAGGAGGTGTGTTTAGGTAAATTCTCACTGCGAGTGGAGCCTAATCCCCCACCTGGCCTGATGCTGCTTCAGAGGTCAGGAGGCACCTTCGAGTCTGCACCTCTCCCCTGCCTGGCCTGGGGGCGGCGGGAGGCAGAGACCGAGGCACTGGGGGTGCCCCAGCTTGCACGGGGTGGCTGGGGGTCAGCAGGCACACGTCTGTTTGGGAACCCCTTACCTCCTGCCTTCCCTCCTGGGATGGTGGAAAGGCCACTCCAGTGCTCAGGGAGTGTCCCCCCGCCTCCTGGAGGCAGCCCAGCACCCCCTCCGTCCCACATCGTTACCATCAGCGAACAGACATGTTCCAGTCATGAGCTTTGCCTAAGCAAGTAAATAAGATAGCTTCGGCCTGACATCCCTCTCCAGGTCCTGCCCCTGTTGGGAACAGCATGAGGACAGGAGCTTGTCTAGGTCACCACTGCCTCCCCTGTGCCCAGAACAGTGCCTGGCATGTAATGGTAGCCCAATGAATAGATGAAGGAACAAAGTTTCCAAAGAGCTATAAGCACTTCTCCCCTCTCCGTCACCTCCCTTTCTCTGTCACCTGCCACAGCCAGCTCCCCTCTTCTGCCCGGTCCCCGGATGACCCCTCTGTCCTCCATGCAGCACAGTTGGCCGTGCCCTCCTTCTGGGACTCTCTGCTCCTGGTGTTCCTCCTGCCTCTCTGGCTCCTCCGCTGGCTTTTCACCTCTGCTTGACCTGAAGGCTGCACTTCCCAGGGCTGTTTCCAAGTGTTCCTGGGCTGTTTCTCCCTGGGCCGGCTCTCCCTGGGCCGGCTCTCCCTGGGCCGTCGTCTCTCCCTGGGCCATCTCTCCCGGCGTCCTGGCGGTGACTCACGGGTGTGCAGCCCCAGCCCACACTTCTCCCAGGACTCCTGCCCCCGCCATCCACTGCCCTCCTGGCAGCTCCGCTTGGCTGACGAGTAGCCATCTCAGCCATAATGTGTTCAGAACCGGGCTCCTGAGCTCCTAGAAATGCTAGGAGTGTTTCTCCAGCTTCTCATTGCCATAAACGACATCCTGTCTAGCTAGTTACGGCTCACAAGTCCTGCCAGCCCTCCCCAAAACACCACCAGAATCCAGCCGTTCCTCATCTCTGCAGCCACCTTCCACCTGACCCACGCTCAGCCTCCTAACTTGTCTCCCGCTGCCTCTCCTCAGGGCAGCCTGGCTGGTCTTCTGTAAGATCTTTCAGAGCATGTAATATCTCTTAAGACTCTTATTCCTGTCCAGTTTACTCAGGATGAGATCAGACTGTTCCCCTTGGCCACAAGGCCTCAGGTAACTGGCCCCTGCTCCTGTCCCACCCTCATCCTGTACCACACCCCTGGTCACCGTGCTCAGGCCATTCTCACCTTTCTGCTATGCAAACCTCCCAAGCGCTTTCCTACCTCAGGACCTTTGCACTTGCTGTTTCCCCTGCAGAGATGTTTTCTTTGGCCCTCCACATGATTAGCTCCATCTCATGATGATACGGGGTCTCAGGTCAAATGTCATCTCTTCGGGTCCTCCCCTGACCATTCATTCCTGAGTCAGCATCTTCCCCCGCCCCAGTCACTGCCTTAGTGCAACCCCAGTGTTCCTACATGCCACCTGTCTCCATCTGAAACCCTTTTCTGTATCCGTGTGTTGACTCTCCCTCTCCCCACATCAGCCCCATGAGATCGGTATGCAGTGAGTCACGAGTAAATACTAGATGAGCTGACAGGTGTTGGCTGGGATGAACGGCCATGGTCGAGCCTCCCTGACTCCCTGGTTCTGACCTGACCGCCAGCTCCACAAGGTCCAGCGTGGCCCCAAGATGGCCCCTGCCTGGCTTCTCTTTTCAGTCCAGGCAAGGCCTGCTCAGGCCCAGCAGTTGGCCCCAGGCCCCGCAGGACCACCCAAGCCCAGCCTGGCTGCGGGTGGACAGCCTCCTGCCACCGGGCTGGCCAGGGCTGGCGCCCCTGGTCCAGTGCCCTTTGCCTTTCTCCCCTTTGATCCTCGACCCGGAGTCGCCTGCCTTTCTCTCTTTGAGGAGCAGCTGGGGAAGCTTCTCCTGTTTACCACCAGGGATTATCCCTAACGATCCAGCGGCCCCCGAGGCCCGTCTGCCGCTGCCTCTGCGAGCCGGGCTTGCTCCTGCGCTCAGGGAGGGGCAGGCGGCGGGCAGCACCTCCCCGGAGACCACTTCCAGGCCCGTCCCCGAGGACGGCTCAGCTTCAAGTGGCTGGAACTTGTTTTCCTAATAAAACGCTTTTGTCAGCTCGCTGGGGGTGTGTTACACAGTGAAATCTCCCGGAGGACGATCTTACCAAATCTGTTAACTCTTATTTCTAAAATCAGCTCTGTCTTTGTTTCTGCCAGTCACAGCCACGTATCCTTTCTAAAGCATAACGTGGCCTTCGTGTCTCTGGAAACGTTTCAGTGTGGCAGCCCATGCACCCCCCACTTGACGTTGCTCTTTGTGGGTTTCTCTCTAACTCGAGAAGGGAAGGCTGCCCGCAGGCGGCACCCTCCCCCACCGCCTCCCCCACCGCCTCCCTCGGCGGGTCTCCCCTCCAGGTGTCTGGCTCCGGGGCTGCTTTCTGGACAGCCTGGGACTCAGTCACATTCCTGTTGGATGGGACACTCAACGTCTACTCTCCAGTCCTTGACTCTCTAAAGTTGATTGTTTTAGGGCTATAATTTTGTCATGGCCACGGCTGCTGTTGAGAGCACTGCCTTGTGCATGGCGGGAAGGGCACAGGGCAGGCAGTGTGGGTTTGTCCCCCAAGCAGAGTGTCAGTGGCAGGACTCTCCGAGGCGCTGTTTACAGGGCACTCCTGGGCAAGCACCAGGAGGCAGCGTCCCCGTTTGCATCTAGAAATTTAAAATGCAGCCTCTGGCCGGGCAGGAGCCTGCAGTCATTGTAGATGGGATGTCACCCACTGTGGCCTGCAAGGGCAGCCTCCTTCTGCTGCCACTCCCAGCTGCCACGTGCTGGGATCCGCCCCACACCAGGCCCTGCGTGAGCCCTTGCTGCGGGTCCTCTTGTTCCAGCCTCACAACCCCAGGAGGGGCTGGTGTGACCCTCACTCCGTGGAGGGCCCAGGCACAGCCAGGCCAGCAGCTGGCCCTGGTTCCGACCCGCGGCTGTGCCTCCGTGGACGAGGTGCTTTCTGGCCACCGCACTGCCTGGCGCCTCTGCCTCTCCTGCTGGCCCCGAGTGTCTCCCCTCCGCTGCCCCGTCCCTCAGAGACCAAACTGTAGACAGAAGCGCGTTTTGAGTATGCCCGCTCGCTGGCAGTGAGGATCTTTACTCTTCTGCTAAAATTTACCTTCAGCTTTTCCATTCACGAAAATCAGGTTCCCGTGTCCTCCTGTGGCCGGGGGCCGTAGTCGGGCCCTCTGCACCGCGCCCCTCCCTTCAGATTCTGCTGCTCACCGGGGTGTGCGTGGTGTACGAGAGCCGCCATGTCGGTGCCCACGCGGGGCCAGAGCCGCCTCCTTCCGAGGAGCATGGTGCGGCCGCCCGCCTCGCTGCCCACCGCTCACTCCCTGCATGTGTCGGAGTGAGCGTGGCCCTCCCGCCAGCACCCTCTGATGGCTTCTGTGTGGCCCAAACGGAGAAAGGCCCCTGGCCCAGCCCACCTCTCCCCCTTGCAGCCTCACTCCTAGTTCTAGAACACTCCAGGCAGCCTCCTGCCCCTGGCCTTGGCCTCTGCCACTCTCCTCCTGCCAGGAAAGCTCCTGTCCAGATTTCTCCCTTCGTGGCTTCCTCCCTGGCCTCCTGTGGTCTGTACTGAAATGTCACTCTGTCCACAGGCTTCCCTGCCTGAAATAGCAGCCCCCCCACTACCCCCCAGCGGCATGACCTGAGCCATTTCATGTCCGTAGCACCTGTCGCCATACTGTGCGCTCTGAGATCACCGAGTGTCTGTGGCCCGACTCCCTGCACTGGAACGTGAGCCTCCCGAGGAGGCAGATGGGGCTTTGTTCTCTGTTCCCTCCCCAGGATCTGGCAGTCAGCAGGTGTCCCCTGAATGAATGAAGGAACGCACGGCTGCCTGGTCACGGGGGGCCCCCGGAGGACCCTGAGCCTCCCTGGGGGGCGTCAGGGCTGCGGGAAGTCCCATCGTGCTGGGCTCTGACCGCTCTCTGCTCTCTCCCCAGATGGTATCACGGAGCCATCAGCAGAGGAGACGCCGAGAACCTGCTGCGGCTCTGCAAGGAGTGCAGCTACCTTGTCCGGAATAGCCAGACCAGCAAGCACGACTACTCCCTCTCCCTGAAGTGAGTACCGCCCCGCACACCCCCGCAGCCCTCCTCGGCCGCCGTGTCCGTGGCGGAGAGACCCGCCAGTGTCCCCCGGGAAACTCGCCAGCACAAGTTATTTCAAGCCTCGGTTTTTCAATTTGATCCTGTTCTCCTGGGACACAGAGGAGTTTCTGCGTTTGCCGTTGCTGCCTTCCCAGAAGAGGAGGGGCCTTTTCTCAGGCTCCGCGTTAGCTAGCGGGGAACGGCTTCCCCACGTGCCGCGGGCACTTAGCCTCGCCCCTCTCAGCGCCCTCACGGGAGGAAACCGAGGCTCACAGAGGGGATGTGGCTGGCGGAAGTGGCAGGGCTGGGACTCGTGACCAGCCGTTTGACTCTCCACGTGCCACACTGCCGCTGCGACAGCGACCCTTTCGTTGTGCTCTAGGTCGCAGTCTGGGCAGGTCTGGTTTCTGTGTGTCTCACCAAGTTGGGGAGGACGAGCAGGAAGAACCTGCCGGTGGTGTCACCTGCTGCTGCTGTGTAAACTGTCCAGTCTTTCCCACCCACGAGGCATTGTCAGGTTGGGCAGGCCCAGAAGTAAGAAAAGGGTTTTTTGGTTGAGTGCCCCATCATTCAGTGCTATTGCTGGGTAGGACCAAATGGGTTGTGTGAGCCCATTTTACAGATAGGAAAACTGTGGCCCAGAGAAAGGAAGGATTTGCCAAGGACACATAGAGAGTTAGTGACATAATTGGGCTATAAACCAGGCACTTCAGCCAGCACAGAGCCCCAGAGCAGTGAAGCCTTCTGCCTGGCTTCGCCTCTGTCCCACGCAACATTAGTAGAGGTCACGTGACAGAGAGCAGACCTGCTGGGACACGGCTATAAGGGGACCCCTGGCACATGCCGGCCATGTAGACTGAGGTACCCGTGTGGCCAAGAAGGGTGAGATCAGCCTGTGCTCTCTGCTCAGGACTGACCCCACCCAGCCTACTGGGCTCTGCCCTGCGGGGGTGGTGACACACTGTGGAGTCGAGAGGGAGGCCCAGGGCAGAGGCTGTGGGAGTCCACCAGAGAAGGGAGGGTGTGCAGAGTGTGTGGCAGGGACCACGCATCTCTCCAGGACTGTCAGGGATGCGGATGGACTTCCACTGGGCCAGGGAGGATGGGAGGGCACTCAGGACAAACAAAAAGCAGGGACCTTGCTGTCCCCCGAGCTGCTGGTGTCCCATGCTTCATCATCTGTGTCAGACCTGATGGCTTAAAGGATCGCATCGGTTATGGCAGCCGAGGAAAATTCAATAAGCTAAACACTGGCTGGGCTGGAGGCGCCAAGGCTGGAGGAGCTGTAATTGGATTAAGGAGAGGGCAGCGGCCAGGGAGAGCCTGCGCACCGCTGGGCGTGCTGACGGGGCCACGGCGCTGTCTCCCTGCTGTCCCCCACCCCACTGCCCAGCAAAAGCCTTGCAGCCCAGGTCCCTGTGAGCGGGGCTGCCTGATCTCCACCCCCCGGCGTCAAGGTAAAGGGTGCTCTGCGAGAGGTAAAGGAAACAGGTGGCCTCAGCAATGGGACTCGTGTCACCAGCCTTCCCTGCAGACGCAGGCAGCCTGCCCACCACCCCCAGACTTTCTTGGTGCTCTGGGGACCCCCCAGGGCCCTGGTAGTGCTGGGTTGTCACTCTGCCTCCCTCCCTGTCAGTATCTTGAGTTCCTCAGTGAATCTCATTCCTCCCGGAGTCCCCATGGTTAGGGTCTTGGCCCAAAGGGACCTCTGAGAAAGGACTGATTGGATCACAGAGGAGGAAGGGACAGAACGTGTCGTACCAAGCCTGGCTGTTCCCGAGCGAGGGCCGGGGCCCCGTGAACTGCTCAAGCTTCCTGTTCTGTCAATGGAGAAGTGCTAAGCCCCTGAACTGGGGGCCCTGGCTGGCATGGGGACCCCGAGGTAACTCCCACACAGGCCCACCTGCGAAAGAACACAGGCTACGGGTACCCAAGATGTGCCAGGGCTGAGGGCCCAGCAGGGGCACGAGCAGAATCTGCAGAAGTGTGATCACACCAGCTTCCCGCAGGACCCTCAGCTCTACAGCGGGCCCAGACGCCAGCCCACAGTGCATCTCAGGGCCGAGAGTACAGTTCCCTTCCAGCCCTGCTGTGTGCCATTCCCTAGGGAGGAGGACACTCTCGCAGCACAGGCCTGTGGCCTAGAGGGCCCAGCTGCGTGTGGTGAGGATGGCAGGGCATGGGCCTCACGCCTGACTCCCCCCACGCACTGGCCTTGTGGCCTTGGTCAGTCATGCCATCCAGGCCTCGGTGTCTTCATCTGTGCACCGGGGATGGTGACGACCTGCTCACACAGAAAGTGTGCCCAGCCCAGCCAGTGCGGTGTAAATGTTACCTTGTGTTGCTCCCAGCCTGCCTGTTTCCTGAGGCCAACCCTGCAGTTTGACTGAAGTCCGTTTTGAAGAGCCGTAGAAAGAACCCATCCAAAATCCTGGACAGGAGTCCCGTCCTGCCACTCGCTGCTCGCTGTGTGGCCTTGGGCCAGTTCCTCCCCCCTGGGTCTCAGCATCCACCTCTGTCCAGTGGGGAGTTGGACTTTGATAGCCCATAGGGACACCTCTACCTCTGACATGGAGGTGTTGTCTGACTCCCCATGTGTCCCCATCTGTGGGCTCAGCCCCCGCTTTGCGCTTAGTGTGCTCTGGCCGGATCACCTGCACCGCCAGGTCAGGGGAGGGGGGGGAGGGGGACTTGGGGAGACGGCCCAGTGGCCTGTGCCATCAGAGCCTGGGTTTGCTCCTGTACCTGTCCTTTTAGGATCTAATTAGTAGGAACTGCAGTTTGGGCGACTGATCTAGCAGGGGGGCTGGAAGTGGAGGGTTTAGTTTCCCATGCAGGCAACAGGCCACCACCCCCAAAGGCCAGAGGGTGATCTCACCTGGTCAGCTTTCCCTTGAAGAATCCCAGAATTGGGGAGATGGGCTGGGGCCACGCTGTGGCTGAGCCAAGCAGGCCACTGAGTGGAGGGGGGCTTGCTTCCCAGAGCAGCCCCCATTCCCGATGAGCAGTCCAGCTGCTGGCCAGGGAGCAACACCCTGGCACTGATCACTTCGACCGCAAATGGAATGGCCCTGGCACTGAGTGTCCCGGCTGCTTGGGCAAACACCAGCTTTGCCAGCCATCAAGGGAGGTGCTCAGGGCCTGCCGCGCTGGGGCAGGGTGGGGAAGGGCATTCCTGACACTGTCAGGAGCTGGTGCAGATTGACGTCGGAATTCCAGCTATGCGGGTTCTCTGTCTCTGGCCATTCTCATGTGAGCCTTGGGTTTGGCCATGAGGGTATTCTAGGGCGGAGAAAGGATCTGGGGGAGTCTAGCGTCAGAGGACAGGGCCCTCCACGCTCTCTGGCTTTCCCTCAGCAGAATACTTACCAGAGTCCTCTGTACCATGCACCCCATGGGCATCAGGGAGACCACCAAGGTGAGCACAGCCAGGCCGGGCTCCAGGGGCTCACTCTCTGGCCAGTTCAGCCTGTGCCCATCGCAAGCAGCTCTGCACAGAGGGTCGGGGGAGCTGCGGGGAGAAGGCTGCGCTGGAGCTGTGAGAGAAGGTGGGTGTCCCCCGGGTCGGGATGTCGAGCACAGCAGCTCGGGCAGAGCCCTGGAGGTGCAGAAGCACCTCGGCAGGTCTCAGGCTCCTTGCAGGAGAGTTGAGACGCAGTGCCCAGTGACGGACCTGTGACACGCCAGTTCCACTCACAGAGGTCCTGCTCTCAGGCAGAGATTGCCATCCTCTTCCTCATCTTAGGGCAGAGGAAGCTGAAGGACCCGCCCAGGTCTATAGCAGGGCCAGGACTGGAGTGGGGGCCGTCAGACTTCCCACCCCTTCCCAAGCCCGCACAGTCAGAAGGTCTTTGGATGTCAAACCTGGCAGGGACGGAGAAGGCCCATCTGGTGCAATCTCTCTGCTTTATGGGTGGGGAAACTGAGACCCCCCAAGGGGATTCGTGATTGACCTGAGGCTACTCAGCTGGCATTTGACCACACTGACCGCAGAGACGGCAACTCCTTCCCACTGTGGGGACCACACAGATGCCTGGACTGCCCAAGCTGGCATCCATCTGCCCCTCCCCCAGGCTTCCTGCACACCCCACCCCCGCATCTCAGAGCCTCCTCCACGGCAGATGCCCCCGCCCATGAAGCCGGCTTCAGTGATCCTGCCTAATTGCCTCCGAACACTTCTCTTTCCCCTCCTGCCTGCAGAACCCTCCCTTCCCCATCCCTGTCCCCATCCCCCTCGACAGGGTAGCACATCCTCACGCTCCCCCTTGGCTGCCGCCCCACGGCCCCTGGGTACGCTCACTCCAGCCTCGGGGAGCAGAGAGTTGAGCCTTAGAAATTCGCAAGAAAATATCAAACTCTTAACACAGTTTCCTGTCTCTGGCAGTGGAGGAAAGGGATGAAAAATCTCATTAAAAGAGTTCTTCAGGCACTTTGGACTGTGAACCACCCTGATGAGTTCTGGTTTTGTGAGTGTTTGCAGAGGAATCTGGACTAGATGAGGGAAACAGGACCTCAGAGACAAGGGTTTGCAGCTGGGGGTGGGGGAGGATGGATGCTGAGGCCTCCAGTCCTGTGGGGCAGGTTCTGCCTGCAGGAGGCCTGTGTTTCTTCTAGAACCTTAGTGATCCAGGGAGCTCCATGAGTATTGTCGAGGAGGGAACACAGCTTCCACCTCCCTCTGTCCCCAGGAGCCCCCTGAGCCGGCCAGGGGCCTGTGGAGGAGGCCGGGAGGAGGGTGGGCATCCCGGGAGACGCAGGGCAGCAATTTGCAAGGCGTAGGGGGAAAGGCACAGGCTCCGCAGTCAGACAGCTGAATCCAAGCCCTGGTTACCACCATGTGATGGTGGCCAAGGCCCTTGACCTCCCTGAGAGTCACCTGCAAAACAGGGTGCGAAGGCAAGAAGTCAGCTTGGCAGGTAACCGCTGGCGCTCAGCAGGTGCATGGTGTGTGCCCGTCCCTGCTCTGCCCGGCTTTTCCAGAGCCTTTAGCAGTTGCCGTGGAAGCAGTGGGCGGACTGGGTGCTGTGGATGAGTCCAGGCTGTCTCCGCTATGTCGGGTGACTTGGCCAAGCGTCTTCTCCTTTTGCATCTGTAAAATGAGGGTCTGGTGTTTGATGTGGAAACCTTCCAGTTTCCAGTTTAAGGGTTCCGTGATTACACCACTTTGCTCTTGGTCCAGGGATGGAGGGAAGGCCCCATCTCCTCCAGGGAGGGCAGGAGGGGGCGGGAAGGTCATCAAGAATGAGCCTCCTGTCCTTCAGATTGCATAATAGCATCCCTTTGTATCCTGCCTGGAGTGGCCGGGTTTGCGCTGACTGCTGGGTACTCGGTCTTCACCCCGAAGTGCCTCCCAGGGTCCAATGGAGGGAGGGTGGGTGTATGGGGCCAGGAAGAGCTGGGGGGCGCTGGGGGTGCATTGCAGTTGGGGTTGTTTTTCTTTCGTCTCTCCCTTCATTGATTAATATAGGGAAGGAGAGAGTTTTCAAACAGTAGGCACGTCTGGGTCTAGGCAGGCGAGTGATTAATCTTAGTTTGTTGCTGTTGACAGCCAGGAGCAAGAAATAATAAAGGTTTGCAGGTGGGGAGGGGCGGGGAGGAGGAAGGGCTGCGCGCCCTTCGTCTGTCAGCGGGAGCACAGACTTCACTTCCTCGGCCGCCTGAGCAGTGGCTGTTGGACCAACAGCCGAGGCGCCAAACACTTAGCTCTACGGTGGCTGCTGCTCCCGAGTGTGACCACCGGCGCAGTCCCTGCAAGGCCTCCAGTCATCGGTCGCCCTGTTCCCCAGCCCAGCCCCTAAGGGGATGCCAAAACCTCTTAGGGACCAAACTTCAAGGAGGGCAGTGTGTGTAGCTTGGGGCATAGCTGCTGCTTCCCTCGGGACCCCACACTGCCGGCGGGGACCGCAGGAGCCCTGGGTTCCTGGCCTTCCCAAGCTCCCAGGTGGGTGTGAGGGGGGGATGCAGAAGAGAGGTGGGGTCACGTGGCCCGGCCATGGGTGGCTGGCTGTGGCTCCAGGCAGACAGTGGCGAGGGGAGGGGGCAGTAGGAGCCGTCCACACAGGGGCAGCAACCTGGAAGGGGAGAAAGCTTCCTGCTTTCCAGTCCACGGTTCTAGTAAACCCCATCATCAACAGCCCCTGCTCCTTACCCCCAGTCCCCCCACGATAGAGGGAGCTCTGCCCAGCAGTGGGGATACCAGCTCTGGATCAGCCCATCTGGGGCTCTTGAAAGCTGGCTCTGCTACATGCTAGGAGGGTGGTCTTGGGCAAAGGGGATTTAACATCTCTGAGCCTCAGTTTCCACCTCTGTAAAATGAGTTTCACAGGGGTATTAATCAATTGACAATACGTGAACTGCTTAGCATGCGTCCAAATACAGTTACTGCCCAATCAGTGGTAGCTCAACTGTCTTCAGTACAGACCGTGGAGAGCCACAGGTGTTGAGCTTGACGTGGCCCAGAGCCTTACAGATAGTCTGGGTTGAACTTAGAAATGTCAGTCCATGCCCTTGTCCACCCTCCTTTACGGTGATGGGATTTTAGAGGTCGTGTGGTTGCAACTAGAGAAAATCTGAGAGAATCCCACAGAGCTAAAGTCAAATCCTGGCTGTGTGACCTTGGGTGGGTTACTTAGCTTCTCTGATCTCCCGACTCCTCATCGGTAGCTGGAGATGGTGGCCACCTCAGCAGGTGTCCTTTGTCCTCCTCACCATCTTGCTGCCCTTCCAGCTGTCCTGCCAAGTCTGCAGACGCTATAACTCAAGTATTCCTTCCCACCAGGACCCAGTCTGGTCTCCCCATCGTCTCATGGGGAAGCACGTCTGCAGCAAGCCAGGGCAGCAGCTCCCGGAACACGCTGAGCAGAAATCTTGGGATTTAGGGGGTAGAAAGAGACCTTTTAGATCTTCTCTCCAATACCCTGCACAAGTGGGGAAACTGAGGCCCAGGCAGAGGAAGAAGCTCGCCTGCCTTCCAGCTTTCCCGGCAGGCCGTGTTTGCAAGCAGCGTTTGAGTAGGCCTGAGACAGAGGGGGAGGGTGGGGGGCTCCCACCACACAGAGGATTGCATGTCCTCTCCGGGCTGATGGAGGAAAGATGAACTTTCTGCTCAATTAGTGTGCCTCGTAGTTTCTCCTTCTGAAAGGTTTAAAGGAAATGCCACAATTAGGAGCTGCTGCTGTAGGCAAAACAGACTCCTCAGATGCTCTTTGCAGGGGACTAAACGAGAACAGTGAACTTTAGAACGCGCAGATGCCTCGCAGGATGAAGGGACGCGCCGTTGAGAGGACGCTGTGAGGAATATTAGATGACATTTCCCTTGATTCAGAATTACTGAGAAAATGTGCCCAGCTGGTGGTAAAATATTTCCAGGGATGCTGCCCTCACCATTAAAACGGCACCTCCTTGAGTCGGCGCGTGGTGCTTTGGTTATTCTGAAGCCATAGGGTGGGGAGTATGGAAAAAGCCCTGGGCTTGTGCCCAAGAGACCGAGTTCAAATCCTGGCTCCACCTCCAGCTAGCTGTGGGGCCCCAGACAGTCACTATGACACACACCCTCCTTTCTGGGGGTCCAGGCAGACCCCAGTTTGAGCTCTGTTCGTCTCTGAGCCTTTGGTTTAGTCTCCAGCAAAACAGGTGTGAGTCCTGCCCCTGCGACGTGTGAGGTGATACGTGTCCAGGCTCCCGGCTTGGGAACCGGCGTTTGGGAACATCCAGCTTCCCCACTGTAATAGCACGTAGTGAGGACGGGAGCTGTCGCCTTCACGCTTACAGATACAGAAACTGCCATTCATGTTCCGTCAGAGCTAGTGAGTAAACAGCTGGGATTTTAACACAGCCCGATGCTGCCTTCCTGCCCTGTGGGGTCTCTCTGAGCAGAAATATCCCAGCCAGGGCCAGGGCGGTCTCTGGACAGTGTAGCCCAAGACCCGAGCTGGGTTTTCTGAGCAGGACCTGGGGCCACAAGCCCCTTGCCAGGCATTTCTCTGGCACCTTTCCACAGGCAGTGTGACACTTACAAGGCCCACAGACCTAACACCCCTTCCCCCAGCTTGTGGGAGTCGGAGAACAGGGGTTGGTCGTGGCTGGCTCTAAACCAACGCTGTCAGCATGTGTGACCCAACTGAGGGAGTCTGGTTCCTCTCTGGGTTTAGCCCTCAACAGCTGGTGAAGAGAGTGTAACTCATTGCTGTCGCTTCACAGAGGAGGAAACCGAGGTGCAGAGACCTTTAGGAACCCGTCCGAGGCCACGTTGCCAGGGGAGGGAAGAGGCGGGATCTGCCCAACTCCCAGGCCACTGTTCTTTCCCGGCCCCTCTTGGCCAAAGGCTGCGGCTAACCTGGGAAGTTCTCCATTTCCCCCCGGGTGCTGCGCTAAAGCTGGGAGCACCTGGTGGCAGAGAGGGGGAGGCTAACTCAGAAGGGCCAGCGGTGGCCTCCGTAGCTGGCGAGAAAGGTTTTCAGAGGCCCCGTCTGGCCTGGGTGTGCTGGATCAGGAGTGAGGACTGGGCGGTGGGGAGGAAGGAGAAGCGTGTTGTGGAATTGACGAGGGGAAGGTAGAGTGAGACTCCAAGGAGCACATCCAGATTTCCGAGCAGCTGGGTGGGTGGTGGTTCCTCGGCGGCAACATGGACCTGGAAAGACCCAGGAAAACACACTGCCTCTAATTCAGCTCCCCTCTTCCCACTGCTGCCCAAAACCCCGAGGCAAGAGGGGCCTGTGCTCTTTCTGCCTCTGCCCGTCTGTGGTCCACAGCACCCTGGCGGGGCCAGACGTGCCCGTGGACAGGCTGGGTTCCCTCCCCGGCTCTGCCCCGTCTCCCCTCCGAGCCAGGCACGCAGCGTCGCCCTGGTTCCCCCGAGAGCTCCCGGGTCCTCAGCAGCGTCTGAGTGGTCCCGATTACATTTCCAGCCAGTTTTTAATTATCTCCTATCAGCGCGCATAAATCTGCCTGTGCGGCGGGGCTGCCGGGGAGGCATTCCAACTGCCCGTCCGTCCCCAGCAAATCTCTCGGGCCCGGGACAGTTGCCTTTGGAGGCACTGGGTGGTCTCTCCAAATGAGAAAAACACTGCTTTCCACACATTTCTAACATCTCGTTAATATGATTTATTTACTGATATTTTTGCAAAACCCATCTGGGAATGGGTTGTTGGGGACTAGGGGGAAGGCACGTGGGGTGATGCAGGGACAGGCAACGAGGACAGCCACAGACATCGTATCTGCCGTCAGTGAAAGGGAGACAATGCGGAAATGCGGAGAAGGACGTGGCTGGGAGCTGGGGGACCAGAGCCTGAATCCCACCACTTCCTCCAGCGGGGAGGTCACCAGCGAGTCACTTCCCGTGTCTGATCCTCTCAGCCCCGAGGCTGGGGACGCAGGGGAAGTGCTCATAAACTCTGAGGGGCTGTACAGATGCAGTGGGGTCATTTGCAGAGTCTGCCTGCCGACCGCAGGAAATATGTGTGATGTAGGGTTTTATTTTGCTTTCAGCTGGGCTAAATCACTCGAAGGCCCCAGAGAATATATGATTGGTCCCCACCTAGAGGCATTTGGCAGGGCTTGAGGCAACCAACTTCACAGTGAAATCCAGACGTCAAGCGCAGGGTTTGGCTGTTCCCCAGACCTCTGGGCAGTTAGAGCCAGAAGAACAGACTTGAATCATCCAGGTCAAGACCCTGGCTTTTTCAGATGGGGGAAACTGAGGCACGGGAATGGAAAAGGACCTTCCCAAGGTCTCTCAGCCAGTTGCTGGCAGAGCCCCCCAGATGTCCCAGCTCCCATTTCAGGGTTATTGCCCTTCTGGGCCCCGTAAGCACCATATTTTCTTCTCCCATTTTCTCTGCAAACGTTCTCAGTATTTGAGGCAGATTTGTAAAATCAGATGTCGGGTTTCATAGCCCTCGTCTTTGCTCGCACAGTTCAAATGCTAAAGCTGTACAGCGATGCTTTGCTGTGTGGCACCGTGCCGCACCCTTGCCCACTGTGGAGCGGCGGCCGCCCGGTGCCCAGGTCTCCGTGTCTCGCGCCTGCTCCGCCATCCCCCTTCCAGCCTCGGCTGTTCTCTGCCACTTTTAATAACGCTGTGCTTTTCTTTCTCTCTTTTTTAAGATTATTTCACCCAAGGGGAATATCAGAAACAATTGGGTTTGGCAAAGCCAGCTTATTAGAAATGCTTTAATTAGAACCATTTTTTTATTTTATTTTATTTTTGTTATTTCCTTTTGAAATCGACATGCTGCTTATAGTCCCAGGCGGCTTTGGGATCAGCCTGCCACGTTGTCAGCACAAACACTCAGGGCCGGGCTCGCAGACAAGTCAGCGGCGTGGCTGTCACTGCTGGATTCCTGCCATGCACTGGGGCCTTCAATGACGTGGGGAGACAGACACATCAGACCTAAGCTCACAGTCTAGACAAGGAGACAAGGTGGTAGGTGAGCACTGTGATGGACGGAGGTATGGCAGAGAATGACTGAGGGAGGGAGAAAGTAGATGTGGGGGGCATCTTGGAAAGCTTCCTGGAGGAGGTGGCCATTGAGCAGGGATAAATAAGATTTTTGAGAGGAGAAAACCAGGGGAGTAATTTATTAAGGAAGCAATGGCAAAGTACAAGGATGTTTAGGTTTGGGATTGGAGGAGAAGCCTCAGTGGTGTCCCCTCTCCCTGTCTTCCCACCTTGGCTCGGTGGCTTAGCTATTCAGGTTTCCCTTGGAGGTGATAGGACCCCTCTCTATTTTGCAAAACGTCACCCGGTTTTAGTTTCCACATTAAAACTAAGGTGCATAAACCTAGGAACTTTGCATCCTAAATCTGCCCTCTGGCAGCTAAGGCCGCTGACCTTGACCCTCAGGGTCATGGTCTGACATGGTTGGCATCTGCTTGGTACCTTTTGTGGCTGAGAGTTCCTTTGGGAAAGTGTCTTTCTATCTCCCCGCCACCAGAAAGCCTGGCACATTACAGGTTCTCAGGGAACATTTGGAGATGACAATCAGGAAAATAATCACAACATTCAAAATGAGCCCATGGTTGTAATAAAGTCAAGTTATAAAATCAGCCCCGTCTGTAACTGTGTATCACACACACAAATGCTCATGTGGGGGAAATTCAGGAAGGCACTTTGCCAAATTGTGATTAACAGCTGTATGTGGGCGGTGAAATGGCGGGTGATTTTTGTCGTCTTTTTGATTATTTGTGTTTTCTAGATTTTCTACAATGAATCTCTTTTATATAAAAATCTCTTTTTTGTTTGTTTGTTTGTTGTTTTTTAATGAGGTAGAGCAGGAAGCTCATTGGCTATAGAGTTAGGAAACCTGGTTCGGGTCTCAACTCTGTCTTATGTTTTTATTTGGGTACTTTAATTGGGTCAGTAGAGAGAGACCACACAGTGCCATGGCTAAGAAGCTACACCACCTAGAGCCAGGATCCCTCCCTGGTTCAAATCTCGATTCCTACTCTCTGTGTGACCTCAGTTTCTACACCTGTACAGTAGGGACAGTAATGGTCCCTGTGTCCCAGGGTCGTGGTGAAGCATAAATGAGATTGCAGTCAGGGACGTGCCTTGTAAACTTTGAAGTCCCGGTCAGCTCTCTCCAGCTCCCCACGGTAGCCTTACTTACTCCTCCAAGAAAAGGGCTCAGAGAGGCAAGGGGCTTCCCTGTGGCCACGACAGCACTTGGCTTTCCCAGCCCTGCATCCTTTCCTCAATTCCCTGCCACCTCCCATCTTGCCAAAGAGCAAGCCGTGTGCCCAGCATTTGCTCCTGACAGTAAGGTGTGTGCCCCACCGAGGCTGAACACAGCCTCCCCGAGCAAAACCCATTTACCCGGTGCCAGGCAGGCTTTTTGCAGTCCCTGGTATAGGAATTGATTTGAGCAGGCTTCTGCAGAGTGTCCTCTGGTGCAGGAAAAATGCCAGTAGTAATGATTAAAATCTTGGAGCAGTAGCTCTGGTGAAACCAGAGGCAGCAAATGCAAGAGGTGGTGTGATCTGGGTCCTGAAATTTCAGACTCAGGGTCTCCAAATATCAGCACAACCCCACATTGAGTTCAGATTTTCAGGCTAGGAAAATATATTTTCCTGCCCTGAATTGTTCTAATCTTAAGCAAAAACGTCATCTATGAAAAGGCTAGGGTTGACTATTTTACTTTTGTGGGAGCTGCGCTTTTAAAAAGCAATCAGTTCCGATCTTAAGTAACTTTTTGGAACTCAATTTACTTGCAGCCATGCTGGAAAAAAAAACTGTAATTAATGTGGTCAAACCCTGGCCAAATAATAAAATGAAAGCTTTGTTGTGTATCAAGGCAGAAGTCAATTTCATTAGGGAGCAAAGAGCTGGAGATTTAATTTTGAGAAAATTCTCCGCCCTGTGGAAAGAGATTGTCAAGAAGCTGCCAGAATGAATGTCTAACATGGGAGGATTTGCCCTCCGGAGTCCAGACTACTAAGAGCTGACAGTGACCTTTGAAAATTACATTTCTAAATCTTCCAAGTGTGGCCAAAGCCAGTGGGCTTTGCTGCTTGATGTTCTTGGACCCGTGCCCCTTTGGGTTTGGTCACGAGGCGAGTGTTGTCTATACCTGGTGACAGTTGCATGTCAATAGATCCTGTCCTTTGGGACGTGGGAGGAGGTGGACTCATGAGGTCAGCAGACCCCAACACAAGGAGTTCAGCGCAGGCACAGGGCTGTCCACATTAACGGCAGATTGTGTCCAGACAGCAAGGCCGATGGCCAAGCTGGACAGATGCACCAGGGACGCTCTTCAGTTGCAGGCACTGACCACGTGGGCAGCTCAGGTCAGCTCCTGCCTGTGAGGGGCCTTCCCTGGGCAGGAGGAGCAGCCTTGGCTTGCAGGAACCAGAGCTCAGAGCTGGGGTGACCGTCAGTAAGCTGTAGTTAGTCATTTTTCAGCTCGGGGTGTGGAAGAACTTTCTCGTGGGCAGAGCCCTCTAAGTTTGAAAGGGCTTGTCTTGGTGGGGAGTGAGCTCCCTGCTGCTGGGGGTAAGCAACAAAGCCGGACACTCAATGTTATGAATATTATAAAGGGGTTTCCATCATCAGATGGAACTAGAATGCTGGTTCTCAAACTTGAATGTGTGTCAGAATCTCAGCATGTTTAAAGCAGGTTTTGGTTCCAGAGAGGCCCAGGGAACTGCAGGCCCAACAAGTCTCTGGGTACTTGTGGACATTCTGGGACTCATTGGAAGAAATTGTTTTCGAAAAACCTGCACTCCTCTAGCCCCGGGGCTCCGGGGGGCCCCTGATGAAGGTGAGCCCTTTCGTTTAATGTCTGAACAGTCCTTCTTCCCTCCTCATGAGGTTGAGCATCTCCTGTGTGCCAGGCTTCAAAGGTTTAGGGGTGGGTGGGACCTCCGGGGTCATCTAGTCCTGTCCCTTCATTATGCAAATGGGGAAATCAAGGCCTGAAAGGGCAGGAGCCGTGCAGAGGTCTTTTCTCTTGCTCCCGGTGGCCTCTAGGGAACACTGTAGACTCTTCCCCACTTCACAGATGGCGAAACTGAGGCCCAGCCTCCCAGGGACTGGTGGGGTTTTCCCACAGGGGAACCACTGTCATTCATACGGTTTGCAGGAGTCCCGCGGCCAGGGAGTCGGGATGGCTCACAGGCGAACTTCTGGGGAGGAAAAACCACCCGCGGTTTAGATGCAGCACCGCCGAGCAGTGGATCTGCTTCAACTTGCAGTTTTTAAAGGTCCCTCTGGATTTTCTTCCCTTTTTAAAAATAAATTTTATTGTGTATAATTAAGGTATACAACATGATATTATGGGATACATAGGCATAGGAAAAGTGTTACTATAGCGAAACAAATTAACATATCCATCGTCTCTAAGTTACCCGTTATTTTGGTTTTGTGGCAAGAGCAACCAAAATCTACTCGTTTAACATGAATCCCAGATGCAGTCGAATTTGATCACCTGTAGCCGTCGTGTTGTACGCTAGGTCTCTAGACTTGCCCGTCCTACCTGTCCGCTGTGTGTCTCTGACTGACATCTGGCTCTTCGATCTTGGCCATCCTAGCGGGTGTGAGGAGAAACCTCACAGGGGTAAGGACGTCCAGCACCTTTTCATCAGCTGTTGGCCGTCTTCGTGTCGTTGGAGAAATGTCTGTTGAGGTCTTGTGCCCATTTTTTAAATCAGATTATTTGTTTTTCTGCTGTTGAGTTGTATGAGTTCTTTATACATTTGAGATATTAACCTCTTAGCAGATACATGGTTTGCAAATATTTTTTCCCAATCTGTAGGCTGCTGTTTTTTTTTTTTTTTTTTTGAGACAGAGTCCCGCTCTGTTGCCCGGGCTAGAGTGAGTGCCGTGGCGTCAGCCTAGCTCACAGCAACCTCAAACTCCTGAGCTCAAGCGATCCTACTGCCTCAGCCTCCCGAGTAGCTGGGACTACAGGCATGCACCACCATGCCCGGCTAATTTTTTCTATATATATTTTTAGTTGTCCATATAATTTCTTTCTATTTTTAGTAGAGATGGGGTCTCGCTCTTGCTCAGGCTGGTCTCGAACTCCTGACCTCGAGCTATCCACCCGCCTCGGCCTCCCAGAGTGCTAGGATTACAGGCGTGAGCCACCGCGCCCGGCCTAGGCTGCTGTTTTGTTTTGTTAATTGTTTCCTTTCATGTGAATGACGCTTGCATATAGGCCCATTTATTTATTTTTTGCTTTTGTGGACCGAGTTTTGGTGTGATGATATCGAGACAATCGTTGCCACGGCCGGTGTCCAGGAACTTTTCCCCTGTGTTCTCCTCTAGGGGTTTGTAGTTTCTATTCCTATATTTAAGTCTTTTATCCATTTTGAGTTGATTTTGTGTAACATAGAAGATACGAGTTCAATTTCATTCTTTTGCGTGTGGAAATCCAGTTTTCTCGGCACCACTTATTGAAGAGACTGTCCCTTCCCCTTTCCCCATTTTTGGTGCCCTTGTCAAAAGTTAGTTGACTGTGTATGTTTGGATTTGTTTCTGGGCTGTCTGTTCTGTCCCAAATGTCTGTGTGTGTGTGTTTATGCCAGTACCATGCTGTTCTGATTATTATAGCTTTGTAATGTAATTTTTTTTTTTTGTTTTTTTGAGACTGAGTCTCACTCTGTTGCCCGGGCTAGAGTGAGTGCCGTGGCGTCAGCCTAGCTCACAGCAACCTCCAACTCCCGGGCTCAAGCGATCCTTCTGCCTGGCAGAAGCCACAAACTCACAAGCCCCTGACCCTGATCAGAGTTTGAAATGAGATCCCTGACTTCAGTCCCGGGCTTGGGATCATTCCACCTGCCACTGCCAGTCCCACCTGTCCCCAAAACACGTGGCCTTCATATTCCTAGAAGAGTCCTCAGAGGTAAAAAAGACAAGAAAACTCTAGACCCTCTTTTCCCTTCCTGAAGCTCCAGCAGCGTTTCAGACGTCACCGCCTCCCCACCCGCCTGCTTCCACTCCCTCCTTGCAGTTTTGTGTGCACTTGGCTGAGGGCTGATGGGACCCTGAGCAGGGTGACTGCAAGTGATCCAGCCTGACCACCCCCCCCAAGCACCATTGTCTTCCCACTTACACACCTCCAGTGATGGGAGGCTCACTCTCCACCCTGAGCCGTCATGATTAAAAACTTCTTGTCTGACACTTTGTTGGTTTTTTCCTGTGAAAATTGCCCAAGTGGGTTCATTTTTACGTACCTGCTGCTTTGTATGCGAAAACCAGCCTTATGCCTCTACGTGTGCACTGGGAGAGGCAAGTGCCAGCTCCCCTTCTGCCTAAAGACGGCTTTCTATTGTGACTCACGGAGGGCCTTCACCCTGGGCCACCAACTTAGAGCTTGAGAAATGCCTAGGCGTCTCAGGAGGGGTAATCACTGCGGATGCGTTTTTGAAAGTCTAATTATTTGGTTGTAAATCAAGTTACTTAGCTAAGCAGCATTAACATTTAGATGTTTGTTCACAATAACTTGGCATGTGTGTCTTTGGCTTGTCACTGTGAAGGCTGCGTGGAAGGTGGTGGCAGGAGGCAGGTGGTGGCCACGTGGCTCACAAGCCCCTGACCCAGCTCCCTAGACTCCTAGAACATTCGGCTGGAAGGGGCCTCTGTGCCCCATGCCTGACCCAGCGGGAGGACCCTGTCACCCAGAGAGATGGACTCACGCCCTGGTTCCATGGCTTGGGACGCCCTGCGGGGCGAGTGGCTTCTCCCTCTGGCCCTCGGTCTTCTGTGTGTGCGGTGGGTGTTTTGCACCCAGTGCTGGCCCTCCCGGCTGCTTTGTGAAGCCACAGGTTGGCCCAGTCATGGACCAAAGGAGCATTTAAGGTCTTCCAAGCAGGCTCTGGGTGGGATCTGCCTGGGTTCGGGGTGAATAATGGAACCACAGAGGTGCACCATTTAAATATTCGCTGTGGAACACTACCGTGAAGTGACATCTCTCGTAGCGCTGGGAGCTGTGTGTGGAGAGGTAGCCCAGGTCCGGGACGTGGCTGTGCTGTCTGTGTGTTTGGGATTCTTTGCTCTCCCTAGGACCTTGGGGCCTCCCTGCCTGCTAGTGCTGTGCTGTAACCACGGCCTGTCTCCTCGGAGGGGCCCAGGTCCCCACCCCGCTCTTTGTCCGCTGTAGTTTGCACGCTCAGGCCGTCAGCTCCTCGGGCTGTCGTGAGTTCAGGGGACCTGTGTTCAGTCTCTCTTCTGTCCTCTGTGGCGGCATAGCCCCAGGCAAGTTACTTGCGCCCTCTGACTCAGTTCCCCACCTCTAAACTGGAGACCATCTCTCAGGGTCGCCGTGAGGCTGTAGGGGAAGCCCCCAGAAGTGTGGCGGCACGGTGGGTAGGACCAGTGACGCTACACCTCGCGGCCCTGCAGGCACTCACCAGTGTCGTGGCGTGGCCGCACCGAGGGTGGGGTGGGTGGTTCTCTAGAGACATAGATCCAGCAAAATGTCCCACCTCCCTGGAGGTCAGAGAGAATGCAGGAGGGAGCAGAGGTTCTGACTCAAGCCGCTGCTCTCGAAACACAGCACTGTCACCCTGGGGGTGGGGTTATGGCAGGAACTACCTGTTTCACAGGCCTCTGAGTGGCCACGGAGGTGCCTTGCCATGGTCACCCTCCAGGCTGGCTTCCTCGCCCGCGGCCACAGCAGGCGAGCGTTGCATCTGGGCCTGGTCCCCGCTGATTCAGCACAAACTCCCGTGTCTGCCTCACCCCAACTGCAGCAAGTGCACAGCTGTGAGTGCTACTGGGACCCCGAGCACGAGCCACTCGTTGCCCTGCTCACGGAAGGTGGGGACCTGTGACGCCTCCCTCCCTTGAGCATCATCCTGCAAAAGTGTTTTGAGTGCACTTTAAATTCACAAGCTCGTTCTTTCTCTGCTTCCACCGATCTGGCCCAGGAATCTTTGCAGCATATAAGACACATATGTTTAAAATGGCCCCAAAAGAAGAAGAAAAGACGCGGTCCCTTAGGGCCCCAGAGTGGGGAGGGCCAGGGCCCACCCAGGAGAACGTGGTTTTGGTTGTCTCACGTTTGTGTTTTGCTTAGGCCCGGGCAGCGGGTTCCAGGTGGCTCAGTGGCCCCAGGAATTATTTCAAATCCTAAGGAAGGAGGATTCTTCCCTGTGGCTCCCTTGGGTGAAACTTTCTGCTGTGAACGGCATGTGCCTTTGCACCCACCTTGCAGGAATGATCCTCTCGAAGCTCTCGTGGCGCCGCCCCTCGATGAGCCCACGCTGCCCGTCCTCGCTGACTCGTCCTGGGACCGGCGGTGACCTAAAAAAGCAACCACCGCGTCTGGCCTAGGAGCAGGCAGCTTCGACCTGAGCTGGGCCACACTGGGCGACGGGGTGGAGTAGCTCCAGCCTGCCCTGAGAAGCTTACAGTCTGGAGGGGAGGGCGCATTTCCCTGGCTCTGGGCAGACCCTGACTGAATGACCGACGGATGGACGGGACTGGGTGGGCAGAGGCCCCAGCCGTGTGCCAGGCATGTGCACTGGGTCCAGAGGGGGTTAAGGCTCAGCCTGCTGAGAAGCATCACGATGAACAGACAGGGTTCCTGAGCTCGGGATCCCACCAGGCTGCAGGGGAGCCACGTCTTGAGCAGAAGGAGTCCAAAGACCCACCTGGACACCTGGGTCCATTGGGTTGAGTTGCCCAGCAAGAGGAAGGCCAAGCTGCGGGGGTAGCTTGGAGGCCTTGAATGCCAGGCTGAGAAGAGAGTGCAGGCTTCAGAGTCCGGCCGACATAGGTTCAAATCTTGGCCCACCATGTCCCATGAGACAAGGCACACAAACCTCCCATGCCTTAGTTTCCCCATGTGTAAACAATGATAGTTACACTAACTTACTGGTGTTGCGGTGCAGTTTAAATGAGATCGTATGTGACAACAGCTCAGCTCCGTGCCTGGTGCCCAGCAGGGGCTTGCAAAGCACTGGGTGTCGCTAGGCCTGTGTTGGCAGTGGGGCGCCATGGGCGGGTCTGAGCTGAGGAACGGTGTTTGGGAGACATCTGGCTCAAGAGAGCAGCTCCCCAACTACTTGTCAGGCTAAGGTGAGCCCCAAATCTGCTGTGTCTGGACTCCTATAAATGGGTCCTATATGTTAGTCCCAAAGGGCAATTTCCTTCCTTCTCCCTCATAAATATTATATGCAAGTATTTTTAAGTCATTTCATCATGAAAAGAACCGATTTAACATAACTATTACCCAGGATTCCTCATGAAATATGCATCAAGCAATTAGGTCTAAAAGCGAGAGGTGAGGCCTCGCACCCTGCTCCTCGGCCGGCAGCTGCGGGCTGAGTAATGTTTTATTGAAGCCTGTGATTACGAGGCGAGGTGGGGCCTGTTATTAGGCCTGGCGTGCGAGGCACGTTTGATAATCCTGATGATGAGGAGGTGCTTTTTGTGATGATAATGAGCGATCTGAGCGCCCGTGACAGCTTCAGCACCCCCGGCCCCGCCAGCCTTACAAGACTCATTAGACAGGTCACCCACCAGAGACACCCCTAATTGTGACTTTGCTCTCACACGATGTCCTATCAAAGGAGAAGGAGCTGATGCAGCAGCGGGGCAGGAGTGGGGCCACCGCCGTGGGCTGCAGCCTGTGGGAGCTCCCCGGGGAGATGCCTCCCTGCGAGAGGATGGAGCCGAGGATGGAGCCGGTGCCTCAGCAGCCCCTGCTGCCTTGAAGAGGGGCGGCCGGAGGTGTGGCCCTGAGCCAGGCTCACCTGGTTCTGGATGGAAGGCCTCTGGCTGCACCTGCAGCCTGCCTTGCCCTCTGGCCTCAGTTTCCCCCGGGGTCCCTGCCCCCAGGGAATGGGAGGAGAGCTCTGCAGACTTGCTGTGTGGAGCAGGCGTGGCGCCCCAGGCATCCTCCTTATCTCATGAACCTCTGTTCTGCAGAGGTTTCCATGTGTCCCCTTCTCATGCTGGCGTCTCCTTTCGCATGGAGGCGGGAGTCACTGAAGCCACCTGGCAGTCATTTTTAGATCTTCAACTGTTGTCAGGTGGCATCTCAGTCCTGGGGACCTTGTGGCCAGTCAGGATGTACTGTCGCACACATCTCCAGGAGCGTGTGGACAGGTGTCACCTGACCTTTGCGCGGGTTGAGGATTGGTAGTCTTGGGCCCCTGGTGGTGGGGTCGCCACCTGCCTCCGAGGCTGGGGGCTCCCCCAGCCAGATTATGCCATTCCTGGTCCTGGGAGGGCCCTTGGGCATGTGCTGCCTGTGGCCTTCAACCCCCAGCCCTCTGCTGTGTCTGACCTGTGCGGCGGGCGCTGTGGAGGCAGAGGCTCAGCATGGGGGACACATTTGCTCCGGGTCTGATGCCCTTCACCCGCCACCCTGCCTGGCCTCACACGGAACACTGAGGGTTAAGTGGGGCCCTCTCCTGGGTCTGGGGAGTGCTGAGGTCGGGAGCACCAGCTCTAGGCACCTGCTTCTGCTGTGTGACCTTGGGCCAGTTACCTCCCCTATCTGGACCTCAGTGCTCAAGGACACAGCTACTGGCACATAAAGGCAGTCCTGGCCGATGCCCCAGTGAGACAGGACTGGGGCTCGGGGCAGCAGCAGAGGGAGGATGTAAAGCTGCCTCCACACCCCTTCCTGCAGGAAGCCCTCAGGGCTAGGCAGCAGATTATGTTTGCACAAGAGGAATCCAGGACCCAAGGCTGGAAGCCATCAGCAGCCATCTGGTTAGCCTCCCTGGGATCCAGTAGGGGTGGGGACAGAGCCCAGCAAGGCATAAGGATGGCCTGAGGGCCAGGGAACCGCTGGGTGCAGTGCTTGAGCCAAGGAGGCTCAGTGTGTAAGCCTTTCTGTGTCTGCCCAGGAGTGGTCATGCCACACACTGGGCATTCACGGGGCCCTGGCTCTGGTCCCAGCTCTGCCTTGATCTCTGAGCTTTGTGACCAGCTTGGCCCGTCAGCACAGCCTGGCTCAGGGAGAGAAACTAATGGGTGCTTACATGAGTGAAACAGGAGTGTGTGGGAGAAACAAACAGCAGGCCAGGAGAGTCAGAGGGCTGTAAGGAGGTGTCTGACAGCTGCCGCACTTTGCTGTCTGTTGGCAGGTGAGGTGGAGTCCACAGCACATAGTTTTTGATACCTGGTGGCCATTCCAAGCCCACGGCCTGGGAACAGGGGGCCTTAGCCTCTACCTCTGGCTCCGTCAGAACACTGCCCCCATCCCTGCCCACTTACCCTGCTGGATGGATGGTATGAGAACAAACCAGTGTGAAAATGTCACATTATTCCATATCAGTTACCCTCCTAGCCTGTTGAAAGTGAAACCGGCTGGCCCGTGAGTCATGCCTGCGGCAGCTGTGACCCATCTTACACCTCCTCTGCTTTGCTCCCCAGCCTAGATCTGTGCGGATCACAGAGCCCGGTGGCCTGGCAGGCCAACACATCACCCCGCTCAGGGCATGCAGAGGGAAATGACGTGGCCAAGGTCACACCCTCCTCCCTGCCTGGGTGTCACTGGCACCTGCAGCCCTGACTCCTCTAGCCCACGCTCCCCCCGCCCCCTCCTGGCAACGCTGAGCTTTTTAACTCTCCTGCTGTTTCTTAGCCACACGGCTCGGCACTGCACTGAAGCAGGCAGTCCTTCCCGAGCCGCCAGAGTCGTGGTCTCTTCAACAGTCGTGGTGGGTAGGTGAGTCTTTGCCCAAGCAGGGTCGTGCGTTTTTTTTTCCTTTAGTGCACACCATTTCCCTTCCACCAGCCTGAGCAAGTGCGCCGCCTCCTTAGACGCGGTGAGGCAATTCTCCGGTGAAATGACCCTGCACTGAGGAGCAGAACTTGCCACAGGCTCTGTAATTAGAACATTTCCAGCCTTTAAAAATCTTGATTTAAATTTCAATTCTTTACAGGAATTATTCTCTCTTGAAATGTAATTGCTCTCCCAGTGATTTCCGTTAGGCCGAGGGTGACATCTCTAAATACATTATTACGAGCAGATGTATTGCTCAGAGCCCGCACTTCATTAAGCATTTGTTCTGTGCGTTTGAAAATGGTCCAGGAGCCCAAATGAAGGTATTATTAACAGAGTGGGTGCTGGTGGGCTTGGGGAGCCCAGTCCTGGCTGGAAGAGACGTGTCCAAGCCCCCCAGTACCCTCAGGAGCAGCAGAAACCAGAAAAGGAGCTTGGGCAGAAAGGCCACCAGCCTTCTGTGTCCACTCGGAGCTTGGTGGGGTGGGAAGGGGCCTCCTGGAGGATGGGCCCTGGAGATGGTGGCAAGGGGTTGGTCAGAAACTCCGGCTTCCTAACTAAGCAGCAGACCTTTGGTAAATCGGGCCGTGCTTTGGAAACTAAGGCATCCGCACATGTGGCGGCAGAATCACAGTTCAATCACAAAAGGCCAGTCTCAGAGCAGAGTGGGCAGGGGACGGGTGGCCTGGACAAAGGCAGGCGATGGAGGGTGAGTGATCCAGTGTGGCTGGGGCCCAGCAAGTGCTGGCAGGAGGATGGCGGTGTTCGCTACAGGGCACAGGGCACGTGGGCTCTGCTCTGATCTCCGAGGAACCCAAGCCCGGCGTGGTGGGCAGAGACTGGGCCCTGCTCCGTGGCACTCTCAGGAGCCGAGAGGGTAGCTAAGTAATGACACAGATGGGGAAGGCGTGAGTGTCCTCGCTGCAGTCAGGGGAAGGGGGGAGCTCTGCCTGTGGGAGCCTGGAAGACTGCCCGGCAGAGGAAACACGGGCTGGGCCTTGAGGGGTGTGGGGTTTACTGAGAAGTAGGGGAGGCAGAGGTGGGTGCCCACCTGGGGCAGGCTGGCAAAGAGCACACTTCTGCCCACATCCATTGGCTGAAACTAGTCACATGGCTAACTGGGTGCAGGGGAGGCTGGGAGATGTGGTTCCTTGCTGGTGGGCCCCTCCCAGTGAGTTTCCTGCCCTTGAAGGAAGACCAGCTCACCTGCCACCCTGTTTCCTCATCTGTAAACTGGGGGTCATGACCCCTTGCCCTGCGCATTTGCCTCGCTTGATGGCTGGGGACGTGACACACTGTGCACCTGCCAGACAGGCTTAAACAGGTACCTGCATCCATCACAGGAATGGGCCGAGTTAAAAAGCCCCAGGAAGCTCTGTGTCGGAAGCCTCTCCTGTGGCAATAGCTGCTGCTGGTTCCTGGCTGGATGCTGGAATTGGGGGTGCTCTTGGGAGCAGCTACATTTCAGCTGGCCCTGGGCCTCGGGTCTTGGCTTGGAGAGGTGCAGCTCCTGCCTGCTTTGTGGCTGGGATCCCTTCTGTCCCAGCAGCTGGGGAGCCCTTGCGCCCTAGCAGGAACTGGGCCTCGGCCCTGCCCGGTGCCAGAGGGGTAGTTCTCAGGGGAATGAGTAAGAATGCAGGACGGACTCTGCCCTCAGCCCAGGAATGTGCAGCCTTGGCCTTCACCGATCCGCAGAACCTAATGACCTCTGTTTTGTTCACAGGAGCAACCAGGGTTTTATGCACATGAAACTGGCCAAAACCAAAGAGAAATACATTCTGGGTCAGAACAGCCCCCCGTTCGACAGCGTCCCAGAAGTCATCCACTACTACACCACCAGAAAGCTGCCCATCAAGGGAGCGGAGCACTTGTCCCTCCTCTACCCCGTGGCTGTGCGGACCCTGTGAGCGGCCAGCCCTGCCCTGCTCTGTGGCGGAGCCTGAGGAATCGGAGGCCCTGCCAGCCAGCCCAGCCACCGGCGCAGGCCGTGTCCAGTTCGTGTCGTGTGTATGGTACTAGCACACCACTGCATGTCTCTAGAATGCTGTCGCCATTTACGGGGGCTGGAGGAAGCCTGGACAAAGAGAGGGACAGCCAGCACAGCACCCCAGCCCCCACCCCACCCTCCTTGAGTTTCTGTGAATTAAAATATTTGCAAATCCAAAGAGATGCCTCCCAGGATGAACAGAGGCCCAGCAGCTCCAAGGGGCGGGCGGGTGGGAGCTCCCTGGGTTGCATCTCTTTGTTCTCCAGCTGTCACGAATTCACACCTGTGTATGGGGCACGGTTTTCCCACGGGCCCCTCTGGTGCTGGGAGCCAAATGCAGGCTCTTTGAGAGCCCAGGAGGCCCCGGGGGCCCACCCCGCTGGTGTGTGTGTGAGTGTGTGTGAGTGTGTGTGTGAAAATGTGGTCACACACGCTGATCTACTTTTAGTCACTCAGTGTAATCATTAGATCTTCGAGGAATCGTGCAGTCAAAAAGAGGATTTAATTATTTATGAATAGGGTGTGTAAATAAAATAGTCATTTAATATATAGTCTTAGCCCCTTTTTTGTGTACCGCAGAGGGTCTCCGAGGGGCTTGCCTGCTGGTTTCACCCCCAGAGCAAGGTGCGTCTCCTGGGCTTGTGGCTGTGCTGGACCCAGAGGAGGGGCGGGGGCAGAGGCCCCAGCTCGGGCCCTCAGCGGCTTCTGGGCAGCAGGGCCGTCCACTCCGGGGCTGGGCTGAGGCAGTCGTGGGCACCCGGGGCTGGAGGAGCACTGCTCGGCCAGAGGGACTTTCTCTGCCCCTGGGAGTCATCACCCTGCAGGGAAGCGCAGCCAGCCCACTCTGAGGCTCCAGCCGTGGATGCAGTCGGGAGCCTCGAAGTTAATGAACAACCAGGCTTTCCCTCCTGCCCATGGCAAGTCCTCTGTTTAACACGGGAAAGGGAGGCCTAGAGAGGGAAAGCAATTTGCCTGAGGTCACACAGCTCATAAGCCGCAGAGCAGGCTCCATAGCCAGTGCTCCTTATTGGGTCTGTGTGGCCTCGCTGTCACCCTGCTCTTGGAGAAGTTAGAATCCTGACCTGTCAGCCATCCACACTATTTCCACACAGATAAAACGCCTACACATACACCCCCGGCCTCTAACTTGCCCCTGCCCTCGACAGGGGCAGGGATTCTGGTTCCCACACATTCAGGGCAGACCGGAATAAGGCTGAGTCACAGTTCTCCTGCCTTTCCCGCCCACCTGGCAGCATGACAGGTGTGGCTGGGTGCAAGGAGCCTCCGCTGAGCACACACCGGGGACTGAGCTTGGGCGTTACCAGCAGGTCCCGACACTCAGCACTGCTATCTTCAGAGGTGGTTCAGGCTCACTGTTAGATGTGGAGTCAGGCCCAGAGAAGGAAGAGGAGTTGCCAAGGCCACGTGTCAGGAGGGGGCAGAGCAGGACTAAAAGCCCCTTTAGGTGGCCGCCGTGGATTCCAGCATTTGTGGCCACAGCCGTGTCTTTGGCAACCATCTATAATGCCCGATCCACCTCCTGGGTTGTCTTCCCGGGCCTTGCCTGTCAGTCCAAGAGGCCCCAGGCCCCTGGGGTCACCACATTGGTTGTGGCCTGCTTCTAGTCTCTGAAGAAGTCAATTCTGCCCCTTTGTTTGCATTTTCCCAAACATCCTTCGAGGCAAGGGAGGAAGGAGTGAGTACCTGGGTGAGTCATGCTGTCCTTTTCGGAGAGGGGTGGAAGTGAATGGGAAGATGGTGAGGAGCTGGCACCGGTCCACACAGTGAACCAAAGGAGCCTGGGTCCCAAGCAGGCCTGTTAGAGATGGGGGAAGGTGGGGGGCAGCCCCTGGGGCCAGGAATGGGGGGAGGCTTCACACTGGCAGGTTCAGGTTTGGCCCACGGGGCCCTTCCTGAGGCAGCTGGGTTGGGCAGTACTGGAGCCACAGCCCTTTTCTGAGACCATCTTCCAGAGCAAATCTCTCCTCAGAAAAGGCTCTGTGCCTGTGGTCTGAGTGCCGGGGGGGCTGCTTTGCCCTCTGGCCTTGCCTTTGCTTCTGTAAGAAATTCCTGGGACCCTCCCTCCTGCCTCTGCCTTCATCTTCCTCAAGTTTCCCTGGAGGCCCAACTTCCACCTCCCCACAGGGCTCGAGGCCGGCAGAGGAGCCAGCTTACAGGATGGGAGCTGCTAGAAAGAATTTTTTCCTTAATTTTATGAACCTCTCCCTCTTCTTCCTCTAATTGTGACCATTTCCTCTGTCAGCGTGTATTCATGTTTTCTTGGACATCTAACAATTGAAACAGCTTTTCCCTTTCAGAAACACTCACATTCAGGTTACTGGCGTTGGTTTTTGTTTTGTTTTGTTTTGTTTTTCATCTGCTGCCAATTAATGGGGGGAAAAAAATGAGCTGGATTTCTTTAAGGGGGAAAAAAAAAAAGCTCCCTGCCACACAATATCTCGCCCTGAGTGTTTTGTCTCGGAACACAGCCCCCAGCCACTCACGGCCTCGGTGCTCAGAGCCACAGGGCTGTGTTCTTTCTTCCTTTCCCGTCTCGGCTGGCTTCATTATGGGCCATAATGCCCTGGCCACTTGAGCAGCTCTGTCCTTGAGCACTGAGGGGTCGAGGGCCCTCTTGGCAGACCCCAAACAAGATGGCGGCCCAGGAAGAAAGGAGGCTTTGTAGGGACAAGAGCCCACCTGCCTGTCAGTCCCACCGTCCCCAAGTCAGAATTGCCTGGGCCGACATCCTCTCCCGGAGAGAGGCTTGCAGAGCAGCCCTTCTTGGGAAAGTGGTGAACAGGCTGTCTCTGGGAGGGCTGGGCCGTGGTGGCTAGAGCCCCTCGGGAGGTGGCCAGAGCGTGAGCAGGAGGCCCCCTTCCAGCTTCCTGCCAGGGCCTGTGTCGGCAGGCGGAGCCCCGGCAGGCGCTCTGCCTCTGCAGCAGTCCCGGGACCCGAGACTCCCTTTGTCAGATTTTGAACACTAAGCTCTGGCCACTCATCAAGACGCTGTCACAAGTGGTCATGTCATTGACTGAGGGCCTGGCAAGGACAAGTGACCAGGGTTATAGTTGCCCTTGCAGGCCCTAGGAACAGTGCATGTGGCATTTGGCGTTGGCCGTGGATGCCCATGAAGGGTCCTGGCCGCTGTCCAGCAAACTGTCCCATCGCCCTTCCAGAATCAGGTAACAGCAAAGACCGAATTGGGCAAGTTGTCCAGAGGGAGCCGCAGGATCCACAGTCTTAGATGTAGGACCTGTTCACAGGCACCCTTGGGACACAGGTGGCCCTCAGCCTCTCTGCCACCCTCCTTGGGGCTGTTTGTATTACTGCCAGGAACCTTGTACCAGTCACCTACTGCTGAAAAGGTGTCCCGTAATTTTCCAGTTCTATGTGATACACTGTATAATGATGTATATTTAATGTGAAGCTTTAATACACAAGTGTCTTGTTTAAATGCACCTCCTTGAGCATGCATCTTTTATTTCTTCTAAATGCAACTGTGTGCCCCAGGAAGCTAGCTGGATTGCCTTCTGCTAGGGAAGGCTGAGCTTCTGCCGTCATCTCCCAAAGGAAGATTGTTACAGGAAAAAAGGAACCTTCCTGCTTCCTAACTACGGGGAAGATAGAGCCCTAATGAGCTCGTTAAATGGAAACAAATTAATTTGTTCAGCAGACATCCATTGAGTGCCTACTGTTCCCCTCAGGTCTGTGGATACAGAGGTGAATGGGACGTGGTCTCTGCCCTTAAGAAGTTTCCCCTTAAGAAGTTTCCAGAGTGGAAAAACAAACACATTATTATATGTGATATAGTAGAGGCGAGCCCAGATGAGAGGAAAGTCAATCTACTTGCGATGGTCAGGAAAAGCCGGGCCTGGGAGGATGAGTAGGAGTTCACCAGGGAGCCTGGGGCATGGATGTGCCGGGCAGAGGTAACAGTTGGTGGCATCATGAGGAAGTCGCGTGGGGCCTGGTATGGCACAGCCTGCCTTGATAGGAGATGGCAAAGCTCCTGGGACTCCCAAGGGCTTCACCTTGTAGAAGCAAAAGAACAAAGCAGGGCAAGGGGAGGGGTGTTCATCCTCTCATGCTCGGAAGTAACTTGCTGCCCCTGAAGACTGGGAGGCGCTGGCCTCCTGCTTTCTAGGGGAGGCGACTCCTTACGGAGAGGAGGGCAGGGCATGACTCTTGGCACTTCAGCTCCCATTGTTTGCCCTGACACCATCATCATGACGACATCTATGCAGCCTTGGGCCTGCCTGAGGCAGGGAGGGTCTATAGCCCAAGCACCTTCCTCATACAGGTGGAAACCCGAGGGGGCACAGGCTGCCCCAGCCTACTCTGGAGTGGTTCTCTGGCCTCACCTCCCCCCAGGAACTCACCTGCCTCTGCTCCATCCCTCTCAAGGAGGTGGGCCTCTGTCCCCCAGCAGGCCCATGCCCGCCCCCAGGACCCCAGGGCTTTGGTTCACCTCTCCCGCCTCCCTCCCACCTCCCAGCGGCCCAGAATCCACGCCTCCTGCTCCCAGGCCCCTGAGAGCATTAACAACCCTTCCTCCCCACACCCCCAACGTGCCCGTGCCCGGGGAAGGCCTGTGTTCACGGAGGGCAAAGCCCTGATGTGGCCTCGTGACAAAATGTTCTGAGCTTGATTGGGACCCAGGGGCCAAGGGCAATGCTAGTGCTCTGCCGAGGGAAGGAGAGAGGGTCACCAGTAGACTCGGTTTTATGTCTGGGGGAGTTTTGTATTTCTGTTTCAGTTCAATTTTACAAACTGAGCACGAAACAGAGACAGGTGCGCTGGTGACCACAGGGAGGCTGAGCACAGGAAAACCCCTCTGCAGTCTACAGGCAGTGGTGGATGCCGGATGCCTTCCTCTGTGCACAGAGACCCAGCAGGGACAGAGGCTTGCTGAAGGCCACACAGCAAGTCCACGTGCCTGAGGGGTGCTTGAGGGTGGCCAGCACAGAGGGTCACCTTGGCCAGCACAGCTCTGGGATGACTGGGGTAGGGATGGGGGGGGGGGGCTCATCTTAGTTGATGAGCTAGTTTTTTTCTCACTGGCTCCCTCCTGAGTGGGAGCATCCTAGTCCTGCAATGACCAATGTTATCTCTTGCTTTGGGGGACAGTTTCCAAAGGAGCCACGGTCCAACGAGGCAGGAGGAAGTCACCAGCGTGGCTCTGGTGCCCTCCTGTGGTTTCCTTCAGAATTGCAGCCAGTCCCCAGGAGAGGAAAACGGCCTCCAAGTGGCTTACAGAAGGAGAAACTGAGGCCCAGAGAAGGAAGAGGCAGGCAATGGGGAGTGGTGGATGACGGGTGCTCTAGCAGAAGGGCAGAGGAAGTGGCATGTGAGGCAGGCCTCAGCAGGGAGGAGGGGCACCCCAGCGTGGGCAAGAGCCGGAGGTGCCCTCTGACTCCCAACCAGCGCTCTTTCCACGGCATTGTGCTCATTCGTGCCCACTGACAGGGAAGGTCAGGCTGAATTAGAGTTTACAAAATTTTGTTTCAAAGTTACTGACTTCCTGATTATTAAATTAGTATGTACTTTTTACACATTAATTTGTATTTGTATTAGGGATATTTGTATTTCAGAAAAATATAAAGAAAATAAAAATTTCCCTAATCTCAAAGAACAATACTTTTAATATTCTGAAATATCTCCTCAGTCTTTTTTCTACGCATAGATACAATTATTTTAAACAAAATTGGGCTCAAGCTGTGTTTATATAGTTTTCTATCCTCCATTTTCCACTTAACATAGTGGCATGTCCTTTTTCCTTCATGTTATTAAATCTCCTATAACATGATTTTTTTTGTAGCTGTATGATACTTTCTGCCTTTAGTTAGCTTATTCAAGATTTTTTTGTAAACAGCTCTGCAGGGAATATCTTTGTTCAGAAATCGTTACTCATATTTCTTAGAGAAATATGGAGAAATTCACAGAAGGGCCATTACTATGTCACAGGCCAGGTACATCTCGAAGACTTCTTGTCCTCCAGAGAGACATCAGTTTATCTTCCACGGCCGAGTCTGGCAGTGCCTCCAAAGGAAAGCTGTCCAGGTACATTAAAGGACCTTTAGCAACTTGGAGTTGGTCTAAAAGGTGAGGCATACGCTAAGCAGTTCCCTTTCATCAAAGACAGTTTGAGTTTAGGCTTGCCATGGGGGTAGGACAGGAGGCTGTCTGGGCTCTGCCTGTGGGGTGACCAACTGTCCCTACTTGAGAAGCTTTCCAGGATGCAGGATTCTCAGGGCTAAAACAGGGATGGTCCCAGGCAAACCGGGACAGTTGGTTGTGGCACCCTAGCAGCAAACCCTTACCTCCCATCAGCAGAAGCTCCCTCTGCCCCTGTGCGAGTGAGGTTCTGGGCGGGTGGCGGAGACCCAGAGAAGCTCAGGAGGAGCCCTGCCCTCTTGGGGTGCTGGAGGCAGGTGAGGAGAGGAACAGTCATCGGGGTTGGGCAGCACCATGTGGCTCAGGTTCACAGGCTAACTCCATCCCTTTCCAGCTGTGTGACATGGGCGAGCTGCAAAAGTCTCCTCCACTGCAAAGAGGTGCAAAAGCAGCAGCCTCGCAGGGCTGTTGCAAAGATTACTGCAGTGTTGGTGAGTGCCCTTAGCATGCTCTAGCATGGTCAGCCTGCAGACAAGGTCGGTTAGGATGAGAACAAGGTGTAATGGTGAGGTCAGTACAGCCACAGAATTTCAAAGGAACGGGGGTCTGGGGTGCTAGGCAGGCTTCTGTAGGAGGTGAAAGTGGAGTCCATTTTACAAACAATAAATGCTCTAGCCCCACCGAGCATCTGCTGAAGTAAGGTTCAGAGCTTACACCCCTCTTCCTCTCCAGATGGAAGTCCAGAGCGGTATTCGGCATTGCTTTCCACACCTCCGCCTCAGCATCCTCTAACATCCCATCTTTGTTATTTAAATTAATTCTAACATGCTATAGTTATTATCTAAGTAATAAGCATCTGTTGTGTTTACTATTTAAATAATGACATTTGTTATTTATTTCAATATTAAGCCTATTTATTGTCTTATTGTTTAAATGTTAAATCTGTACATCTTTATTGTTTAAATATTAAACATGTATTGTGTTCCTTATTTATTGTCTGTCTTCGCCTACTAGAACGAAACTAGAATGTAGACTCTGCACCAGCAGGGATCTAGGAGAGCTCCTGGCACATAGTAGGTGCTCACTAAGTAACTGTTAGGTGATGTGACGATGAAAGATCCTGTTTGTGGCAGGCTTACTGTGTGCGCTTCACGTTGCACGTGCCTTCGTCTCCTATGATGACAGCCCCTGCGCAGATGAGAAACTGACTCTCAGAAGTGACTCAAGAAAAGCAGCAGTTGGATGTAGTGGCAGGGGCTCATCACAGCCCAGAGGTGAGTGGGACCTAGAGGGAACTACGTGTCCCTTCTGCCCCAAGAACAAGAGAGAAGGGCGACATTCTGAGTCCCTGAGCTCCATTGCCCCCTCCACACCTGAAGGAGAATGAGCTTCTGTCATGCTGGATCTGCCATCCTGGGGGGCCTCCCTCAGGGTCTGAGGACATGACCACCAGGAAGGACCCCCATTCTGCAGATGGGGATGTTGAGGCTGGAGGTGGGAGGCTTTACTGCAGCTATATCACCAGGAAGTAGTGGATCTAGGACTCAAACCCAAGTATTCTAACCTTGCAGCATCCCCTAACTTACCTGACCACAAGGATTACACGTGGCTTTTATAAAAATACAAATTCCTGGACCCCTTGGAGATTTTGATTCAGGAGGTCTTAGGTGAGGCGCCAGGAGCCTATATGTTTCACAAACTTCCAAGGGGTGTCTTGTGACCGAGGGTTCAGGAGATATTCCTCCAGGGGCAAGGGCCGGGCTGCCCACTGCCTGCAGCTCCCCGTCCACCTGGGCCTCTGCACGGTGCCAGGAAAGAGGAAGGCATCGACTACCCAGCTGTGCTTGTCTAGCTCTGTTTACCAAAACGACAGGGATGTGGAGTCCCAGCCTCACCTCTAACTACGTACGTAAATAACTCAGGTAGGTCATAGGACTTCTCTGAGCACATAAATTATGTGAAAATCAGAGGCAATAACTATCATAGAACTGCTTGGGAAACCCACACACTATTGTGCAAATGTTTCTTGTTTTATTGACTCGGCCCTTGCTAGATAAAAATGTGTTTGCATTTCACAAGTGTGTCACTCAGACACCAAGTAAGGTGTCCTCAATCCTACCCAGAGGTCAGCAGCCTTTCTGAGCCCGGAGAGTTACCAGGGGACACAGGCTTTGCTTGTAGGTATGCCTGGGAAAAAGGCAAAGTTGGGGGACAGAAATGAGGTTAGGGAGAACAAGCCACCTGGTGTCTCCTTCCATTCCGCACTTTTTCTGGAACCCACCTTGTTTAAATGCTAGTCACCTCTTCAGGTAGCCTTCCCTGGTTGCAGCTGGTACAACTTCCTTCTCTTATCAACACTCAGAACACTGGCTATATGCCTATCTCAAGCAATGCTGATCATTTCCCCTCTGGGCTGCAGGCTCATTCACTTACACATTCCTGGGCCCCGCAGAACCCCGTGTTTCAAACTCTAGGTCACTATCATGGGTCTGGATGCCAATTTTTAAAGCTATTAATTCCCAAAATTACCTGAGAAGAATCACCTGGGCTGATGTTAAATACATACAGACCAACTGGCCTCTCCCCTGGAAATTCTGATTTTTTCTGTTTTGGGACTGGGTGATCTATTTTTTTAACCAAACTTCTAGGACACACAATCTAGGTCAATGTTTTTGACTCCGTCCTGTGCACACAGGTCACCTGGTGAACCTGCATTTCTAAAAAACTCCTGGGTGACACTGGAGCTGCAGGTATACGGACCACCACACATTGTTGGGCCAAATTCAGGAGATTCTTGTCTCCAGGCACACTGGGGAAACAAGGATTTAGTGCTAGTGGTCTCAACCTCAGCACGCCTGGAGGCCTTTTAAAATATACTAAGGTCCAGGTCCTACTGCAAACCAGTTAAATCAGAATGGGGAGACAGGTTTTGTTTCGTTTCTAAAACTTCTCAGATGATTCTCATCAGAAACGGGGTTGCAAATCACTGATTTTGTAGGTCCTCATCAGCATTAAAATACATGAATGAGTAAATGGAAGAGAACAAATCTCATAGGCTTGTGGGGTAAACCTTGGTCTCAGTCATATGTGTCATAGATTCAGATGCACGGGAGTTGCTAGATTATAGCAGGAGAGAGGCAATGAGCAGGGAGAAAGGCAGTTCACAGACCAGCCATGGGGACAGACAGACCACACAGTTCAAGGACATGGGGTCGGGGCAGGGAAGGCAGGGCTGACAGCACTGGGGGGCTCTGCGGCATGAGATAGTGAGGTCAGGTCGGGGCAGCAGCAACAAGAAGCCTCTGTTTGAGCTGAACAATGAAGGATGAACAAGATATTGTTATAAAGCAAGCATAGCCTTCTGGACACAGAGGACAAAATGTATGCAAGTTTGGGGGTGTGTAAAGGAATGCATCAAGTTCAGGGTTGGGAACACAAAGTGGCTGGCCGTGTGGCCAGAGCCTGCGGGGTATGAAGGGGAGTGTGAAGGGGAGTGGCAGAGACAGACAGAAGATGATTGCAAGGGCCTGGGAAAGTGAGCTGAAGAGAAAGGAAGGTCACTGACCCCTTGTTAGAGGATGACCTCAGGTAACCTCCTCTGGGCAGAGCCACTCACAGTAGCTGAGACTCTACTGACAGCTTGCATAAAGCAGTTTTTGGGGACCTGAGGGCCCATGGAGTCTGATGGTACCAGACAACTTTCTAAAAAACATTTTTTTGAGGGGGAAGTACAGAGTGCTTAAGCAAGGATCCATCAGCAACATTCCCATGTCCTTCCCCACAAGAACCCACACCCTCCCTTTTAGTAACTGTGCTCTCCGCCAGCATCTCATTTTGGCAAACATCTAAGCACCCTTTTTGCCAAGCACTGAGTTGGAGGACCAGGAAGGAGAAAGCTCTGTCCTCGTGAGCTGGCAATGGGAAAGAGTCACCTCTTCATGAGTGACTACAACATAGGACAGGATGTCAGAAGTACCCCAGACTTTGTGCCATCAGAAGGCAGAGGCAAGAGCAATCAGTTTTTCTGGAGTGATCAGGGACAGCTTCTGGGAGGAGAAAGGAAAAGGAGCTCGAAGAGCTCACGTGTTTGGTGAAGATGCCATGGCGAAAGGGGGAAACAGGCTTAATGTGCACAGGGATTTGAAAACCACTGAGAGACTGCATGTGGCTGAAGCACAAAATGCATCTGGGGGTGGAGGTGGACAGACGGGGCAGAGGAGGCAGGACACAGCCCTGTACACAAAGTTAAGGAGTTTGGATTTATTGGGGAGGCAAGACGGAACCATCAGAGGTTTTTAAGTGGAGCGACATGATCACACCTAGGTTAGAGGATACGAAGAACAGTTTAAGAGGCTGAATAATGAATGGAAGAATGGGTGGAAGAGGACAGAAATGAAGGGCTATCTTTACGACAGATCCTGGATCCAAAAAGAGGGTTTTGATTTCAAACATTCATATGCCAAGAAGAGAGAATTAAGGGCCTGGGGGTTTCTGACAGGGAACCCAGAGCTCAAGTGGCAGAGGTCTGTGCGGTGGCCTGCGGCACAAAAGAAACAGACTGGCTCCGCTCCAGCCTGAGTGGGATTTTCTCACTCTTTTGAGTCTGTTGTGCCCCAATTGTATGTTTAATTTCAATCTTTTCCTTCTGTTCAGGTATTACCACAGGAGAATAACTCCTCTCCATTCTAATATGAAATTAATTATTTATGCTTATGAACATGCTGGATGCCTGCCTGGTTTATTTATTTTTTTGAATAATACATCTGAATAGGAACTCACGCAAGACAGGGCAAACATAATTTTGAGGTAAATGCCCTTTCCAACTGTTGCCCAATTAATTGTTCTAAACCATTGTGTAGCCTTGTCATTATCCTGTAGAGTCCAAAATCTATCCGTTGCACACTCATGAGATGCCAGGCGCCTGCAATTGACAGATTGGCACTATCAGGCCCCAACACCTGACCTTTACAATCTTATCTCCCGCTACTATGACTTTCTCCTCCGATCCAAATTCCACCCATTCATCCTCCAAGGTCCAGTTCAAACACCTCCTACTCTATGAAGCCACCACTAGTTCTCCCTCAAGGGGAAAGTCCCCTCCCTCACGCTTCTGAGTTTCATTTTGGTTTTGTATCCTGTAGCTGGCACACTGTAGGTGCCCCAGCAGTGTTTGCTGTGATGGGAAGTAGTGGGATCAACACCCAGAGAAGCAGTTACATGCAGCAGCTGAGGCAGGGCTAGACAGACCAGACACACTTTGGCAGTGAGTGTCTACAAAGAGCTCTTGGGAGAAGTGGGCAGGAAAAGTCACCCACCAGGACCTGATCCCCCCACTAACGCTGCACTCCGGTGGGGTTACCTGCTGGACTAGCCCCAAGTAAAGAGCATACACTTCCCACATTTGACAAGCCTCCTAAAGCACCTCTCCTCTCCAGGCCGACTTTGTTTCCTTCAACCTCTCACATCTGCTGTGCGCGTTACAGTTTACAAGTGAGAATCAGAACCATTATTCCCGGTGATTCTCACCAACAGCTGAGGGATGCAACGTACAAGGCAGGGGTAATACTTTTCAGACAGGGATTTGGGGCTGGGGGGCCAGTGACTTGTCCAAGGACACTTCCAGGAAGTGTCAGAGCTCTGACTTTGACCCACACCTCCTAACTCCCGGTGCAGTGCTGCTTCCAAGACCCCCGCAGGTATTCTGAGCTTCAAAGGAAAAGGCGCTTAAAAGTGGTTTGTACGTTTTAAAGCACGCACAAGGTGTTCTGTCAGCTGCGGTATGTGTAACTGACAAAATGCCACTCCAGAGGTTTGGGGTCACGTAACCAACACTACCCAGAGGAGCCAGGAGGGCACTTTCGAATCTTCCGCGCACGTGCTTGCCACCTGCAACCAAAAATACCTGGCCTCCTCCGGCAGCACGCTAAAAAACGCGTTGGTTGTTTCTGGCACGGTGGGGCCACTGTACAGCATCAAGGGTATGGTCTCCAGTCTAGCGGAGCCCCACAGCCTGACGACAGGTGTGATGGCGTTACCCCCTACCTGCCCTGGTGCCTCAGTCGGCAGCCAGAAATAGGCGGACGTCGCTTGGCGGTTGGCTGGTGTCGGGGGAGGAGCTGGGGCGGCGTCTTCCTCACGTGACCCGAGCTGCGCCGAGCGCGTCGCTTTACGCCCCGCCGCACCCGGGTCGGTCAAGGTCTGCGCCTGCGCGGGCGCCGGCTTGCGGTCTCGCTCGCTGGCTCGCGTTCTTGCGGGACGCCTGGGGCGATGGGTGAGTGCTGGGCGGGCTGGGGAAGCACTGGGCTCCTCTCGGCTTCTGGCTGGAGAGACGCGCAGCATGGAGAAGGGTACGCGGGGGTGGCCGGCAACCTTGGGGCTCACCCCTGTCCTGCGCGCGCCCCGCTGCTCAGGCGCGCGCCGGCTTCTCTGGCCGGCAACTGCGGGCCCCACCCTGACGGCGAGCGCGGAATCACTTCTGAGCCGCCTCCGTCTCCGTCCTCCCCCGTCTCCCTCCCGCCGCCCGCGTCTGTGTGAGCGAACTTTCCCGGGAAGGAGGCTGTGCGTTCATTAGGGCGCAGGCACTTCCCCAGAGCTAATGAACAGCTAGGGCGGGAAGGTGGCCGGGATTTCCCTGCACTTGGGGAGAGCGGCGCTTGCACCGCGGAGGGGCTCCTGCCCCCCCCTCTCCCGGAGGCTGGGATTCTGGCCTGCTCAGTCGGGGACCCCTGACTCTGGAGTATCAGAGATAAAAGGGCCTTTAGTGACCTTGTCCACTCCCCTGTCTCTTTTTAACAGGTTGGGGAAATGGACGCCTGGAGAACGGTAAGTTCCCCCCCTAGCTTTGCAGTGCTGCTTCTGCGACACCATATTGCAATGCATTATAGGAAACTCAGTCGTACGAGGCTTTTCCGAGACGGGATTGTTGTTAATTGTTAGTTTGTGTACCAGTTATTTGGTGTTACGGTTAGCTTGATGGAGTATGTCAACACTTCAGCTGTATTTACCCTTTTTGCATAACCTTTATTTTGCCCCTTATCTCCCTATACAGCTGGTCTTAATTACCACCTTCTGTTTCTCTACCTGTAATCTGTGAAACAGAAGCCTTGTACTAAATGTATAGTGACCTTGCCACTTTGGGCCGCCTTCGCCCTTGCTTTGAAAGGATTCCGTAGAATCAAAAGGTGCCTAGGACTCGTCAGCTTCCATAGTGGTTCAGGGCACGGGTTAGGCACTTTGAAACAGGAATCACCCTTAGCGCATCTCAGGGGAAAATAACAGTTTGTTAAAGAAAACTCAGCTGTTCTGTATGGGAAGATAAGCTCTGAGAGGAGTTGACTCATCTGCTCTCTCGTATGGTAGATGAAAGTAAACTCAGATTAGTGGATTTTTAAATGGTAGGCATTGCTTTGTATTGTAGTGGCAGGATAGTGTCATAGCCAGGACTAGACCCAGGCGGATCTTGGCCTGATTGCTGATGCAGACCTGCTGACTAGTTAAATTCATACCCTTTGAGAGTTACAATCACCTTCTCCCCAGTTTTTGCACAGAGACCTTTGTGCTGGGATCATAGCTGGATCGTGCTCATCCATGTAGGCTGTAAATTACACTGAGTATTTAGATTTTAGGGTCTTTTCTTACACCACATAAGTTTGACACTTGTAGTTGCTTGAAAGTCAGGATAACTTTGCTTCCTTAAGTTGAGACAGGGTGAGTGTTTTATATAGCAAGTAAGTGTAAAGGTATGGTAAATAAATTTTGCAATAAATTGCAAAGACTTGTCGATGTTAAAGGATTTAAATACAGAGATTAGTTTAGCAAAGAAATTTAGCCATGTTCACAGTACAGGTAAACATGCAAGGTTCTAAACTCCATTCTAAAGAATGCTGTGCGCACTATCCTTCTGTTGCTAAGTTAAGAACCTGTTCATGCCATCCTGGTGTGTAGGGTGAAACTAGAGGAAAAGCTTTAAATATTATGAAGTCTGGGAGGGTTTCATAACATTTCTTTTTCCTACCTAGGCCTATTTTTTAAATCTGAGACTCTCAGTATATAGTAATGTTGGTCAGTAAATGACTGGCTAGTAATAGTCTCCATTATTGCAGACAGTCATGACAAACTAGATGAAGTGACCTTAATTTGGAAAATTTTGGAAAGTAATACAAGTACCACTCCAGTAAAAATCAGAAATAAACAGTTTTTATTGTTCATGTACACAAATAACTTGATTTGTATAGTCAAGGAACATATATAAACAGCTTATAGGTGGTGACTTTAGAATTTAAAATATATCGTATGTGTTTAGTATGTAAAAATGTAATATTTTTTTCATTCACCACTGATCAGAAGAATGAAATGTTTTTGACATTTATAAATTGTCACAATATTGTGTAATTATGTGTACATTAATCTAAATATTTTTTTTTTATTTTAACACTGTTTAATTCTGAAACTCTGAAGTGCAAAGCGTTATGTAGGTATCAAGCATTTCTGTACTAAATTTTTGTTTTTTAAATATTGGTTAATCTTAGATTGGTAAGTGTAATACTAATAAGAGCTTTTAACTTTTGGCTGAAACTGTAAAAAAAAAAAGTATGTAGTAGACTAAATGATAAATAATTATCAAACTCAATACCTTCACAAACTTCTCAGGCATCTGTGGAACATATTTTAAATTTGATTATATTAAGTCCTGAAACCTCAGTACATTAAGGAAGGGAGGGGAGAGAAGGAATGGTTAACATTCTGGGACCTGTTTTTAAAATTCTATTTTTATAGCAAATAACAACACTCAACTGGCTAACTAAAAATTTTAGGATACTTATAAGCAGCTAGAGTAGAGTAAAATAAAATGCTCACTGTCTTAAAAAGTAATGAGTTTTGCTCAAAGGAAAGTGCCTTGAATACAAATTAAGGAACAACAAATTTTTTCAAGAATAAATTGAAATAACCATCTAACTTAGGAATTAGAAGAAAAGCCCAGACAAAGCAGAAAAGGAGATAAGAAAGAGGAAAAGCAAAGTTGCAAAATTTTAAACTGAGAAATAGCAAAACTGGTCATTCAAGAGCTGTTTGGTTCTTTGCTGGGAGTGAGAGGGTTATAAATTAGATAAACTGGTTACTCTGCTCAAGAAAGAAGGGAGCATAAATATACAAGGTTACAAACAATTTTTTAAAACAGCAAGTGCTTTATAAGACTATATAAATCAAACCAGGTTTTATTTTTTATTTTTAAGGAAATCCAATCATTAAAATTGACTCCAGAAGAGAGAACCTAACAGACCAATAACAATGGAAGAAATTGGTAAAGTTATCAAAAAACTGTCATCCGGCAAAACACCAAGCCCAGATGGTGTTACAGGTAAATTTCTTTAAACTCTCAAGGAACAGATCATTTTGATAAGATTTAAATTGTTCCACAGTATAAGGAAGGAAAAAAATCACAAATAGTTTTGTTCTACAAAGCCAGTGGAACATTGACACTGGCAGTTGATGTGAAGATAGTACTAAAATTGAAAACTCAATCTGTTCTGAAAAGTAATGTGAAATTTTAAAATGAAATATTAGTAAATGGAATTTAGCACTATGTTAAAAGAATATTTCACTATGGCCAATTAGGATTCATCCCCATGTAACCAGGGTAAGTAATTACCAAGAAATACGCTAACATAATACACCCGATAAAGACATCAGAAAAGAATAATATAGCTCGCCCTTGTTGGTTGCCTGTTATATTCCGTACTGCTCTCCTGGGTGCCTTACATGTTATTAACTCAATTGAGCCAGCATGTGAGATAGGTGGCATCTCTAATTTATAAACAAGGAGACTAAGCCAGTGGTCCCCAACCTTTCTGGCATGAGGGACTGGTTTCATAGATGAGAATTTTTCCATGGACACGGTCAGGAGGATGGTTTTGGGATGATTCAAGCACATTACATTTATTGTGCACTTCTGTTATTATTACATTGTAACTTGCCACTCACTGATAAGGTTTTGCTATGAGTTTGCAAGCAGTTGATTTATTATGGTCTCTGTGCAGTCCAACCTCTCTGCCAATGATAATCTGTATTTGCAGCCACTCCTCAGTGCTACATCACTGCCTCAGCTCCACCTTGCACAGAGTAGATCCTTTGCGTGCATAGTTTACAGTAGGGTTCACACTCCTATGAAAATCTAATGCCCCTGCTGATCTGACAGGAGGCAGAGCTCAGGTGGTGCTGTGAGTAATGGGGGGCGGCTGTAAATACAGATGAAGCTTTGCTTGGTTGCCAGCCGCTCACCTCCTGCTGTGCAGCCTGGTTTGTAACAGACCATACAGCCCAGGGCTTGGGGACCGCAGGACTAAGCCATGGAGACACTGAGTGACTTGTCAAAGGTCACACAGTAGATGTGTGGTGGAGCTAGGATTTGAACCCAGGCAATGAGCAGGTACCAGAGGCTGTACTCGTAACTGTTACACTGGCTCTATTTCCAGTATCATCTGTATGGTTATCTCAGGAGCTCTCTAAAAGCACTTGAGGCCAGGCATGGTGACTCATGCCTACAAAGCCAGCACTTTGGGAGGCCTAAGTAGAAGGATCGCTTGAGCTTGAGGCCAGGAGATTGAGACCAACCTGGGCAATAACAAGATCCTGTCTCTACAAAATATGCGAAAATTAGCCAGGCGTGGTGGCCCACACTTGTAGTCCCAGCTACCTGGGAGGCTGAGGCAGGAGGATCCCATGAGTTATAGGAGTTGGAGACTGCAGTGAGCTGAGATCATGCCACTGCACTATAGCCCAGGCAGCAGAGCAAGACTCTGTCTCCAGAAAAAAAAAAAAAAAGCATTGGCCAAAGTTCAAGGTAGATTCTTGAGTTAGTGGTGGTGAGCAGGGGTGGAGGTGGTTGAACTTCATTAAAACAAAAATAAATACATTTCCTTCACATGTTTAAAATTCTCTAAGATTATCGGTTGATCATTAGTACTAGAAAAATGGAATCCATTTTTAATGGGAAACACAATTGCATAGTAAATAGTGGGGGACAGGGGCTTAAGTTATAATTGCAACTATACTAATTTTTAAAATGAATATGGAATGAAGTGGGTTTTTTAGCATGATTTGTAAGATGAAATTATATGATAGTACTAGGAAAACATCCTTCACATTTGCAACATATCCTAATGATGAGCAGGGATAGGTGATAAACAGGGAGGGATACTTGGGGGAATAAATATTTTATGGGTCAGTTGATCAGTGAACATTTTCATGTCATGATTTGTTTCCCTCTGTAAACTTGAAACTACTAGGATTTGGATTATGAGCCCTCCCTTTTCTCAAACCTAAAGCCAGCATCATGATTAATGTTAATCTCTAGGAGAGTTCCCACAAACATCAAGAAAAATGTAAGGTTGTCCACTATTACTATAATTTTGTTTGGGAAGTATCTGCCAGTCTGGTAAGATAGAAGAAAGAAAGATGTATATTATAAAAAGAAGGCAAAATTATTTGTGTTATTTTATGTCATGGAAACTGAAATTCACTAAAAAACTGAGAACTAGCGAGAGGATTCCGTAAGTTAGCAGGTTCTTACCTTAATACAGAAGAATTGGTAGCTTTTTCATATACAGATAAAGACCAGTTAGAAGATCAATGGAAAGAAGCAACCCATTCATCGTAATGACCAAAAAGGTAAAATACTTAGATATAAGAAATAGGATCTATGTGAAGAAAATGTTAAATGCTATAACATTTGTAAAAAAAATGTAAGTAAATAGGAAGTAAAATCATGTCCTTGTAAAGTTAAGATTCAATTTTGAAAACGTGACCAGTTTTTAAAATTTACATATAAAGACACTTCTACCATAAAATATCAGTAGGATTTTGGGGAAGAACATGACAAAAATACACTAAAGTTGACCTGAGAAAAGTGAGAAAACCAAGAAAACTATAATTCTGGTGAGAGTAGAGGGGGAAGCTCTACTAGGTAATGAAATATATTCTGATGCTGCAATAGGTTAAAATAGGTCAGTACTAGAGAAGAAATATTAATACTAGACTATTGGTGGAAAAGAATGGAGTGCAGAAAGAAATGGAAATGCCTATGGGTGTTTAAATTATGCAGACCACTGATGAAAACAAAGTTCATCAGCCAGTTCACCAGCCATGTTGGTAATCTCTCTCTCTCTCTTTTTTTTTTTTTTTTAAGAGACACAGTATCACTCTGTCACCCAGACTGGGGTACAGTGGCATAATCAGCTCACTGCAGCCCAAACTTCTGGGCTCAAGTGACCCTTATGCCTCAGCCTCCCAAGTAGCTGGGATTACAGGCATGTGCCATTGTGGCAGCGTTAGCAATCTCTTAATCTTTGCCTCACTCCTTATACTGAAATTCCAGCCAAATTACAGTACAAGTGATAAATGAAACCACAGAAATTCTAGAAGGAAGCCAGGATGACTTGTTTATAATTTGGGGATAACGAAGACCTTCTAAGGAGGACATAAATTCTAGAAGTCAAGATTGATAGATTTACTATCCAAATTAAGAACTTCAGTATCACAAAAATGATGCAGACCAAGTGGGGTAAGTATTTGCCACAATTTAACTAATACAAGCAGGATTGATTTTCTTCAAATCCAAAGATGTTTTACTTATCAATAAGAAAAACAAAGTGCCAACATAAAAATGGTGAACACATATGAAAACTTGTAGTAAAAGAAACTAAAATGGTCAATAAAAATGAAAGATGCTGAATTTTATTCAAAATTTTAGGTAGCAAAATAGTTCATCCAGGCATAGGTATAAGGTTGCCTGTTTAAAAACAAAAAAAGGAAAAATAGCAACTATAAGTGGGAGATAAGATAAATTACATAGTGCAGTCATTCAGTGGAGTACTGTGCAGTAGAGTACTCCAAACACTGAGGATACTAGATTCTAAAATGCATTATTGTACACCTCATTTTTTCACTTAGTGGTGTGTTTTTTGTCTTTAAGATGATGGATAGTTTGGAGGAGGGCAGGGAATGGGGGGCAGGTGAGCATGACCAGAGTCAGGTAGACCGTTCCAGGTGCCTTTGCACTAGTTTAGGTGAGAGACAAAGACCTGAGTAGACCAGCAAGCCTGGAGGAGAGGCTGTCTGTGTATTTAATTGATTTATTGCTTTATTTTCCCATTAGTCACTTCAATACACATTTCTTTTGTGAATTTTTATTTAAATGATTTTTTCTTGTTACTGGATCTATAAACGGCCTAATTCCAAGGAATCTGGTATCTCTCCATTGAGCATACAGGTGACTTCACCTAACTATATTGGTACCTACCAAAATTGAAAATCATTCCTCTCTTAGTTTAAATTGCAGTGGAACAAATTTTCAAAACAGATTTCTTCAAATGAACAAAATGTTTTGGTCCTTGGAGGTGGTGTGGCTCATCTGGTGAAGGGGAGTAGACAGTGAAAGATCTAAGCCCTGCCTTTGCTCAGCTCTCTGGGTACAACCAGGTGACTTTTAATGGGAAAAGAGTTTCCTGACTTCTTTTATTACCTTCCTTAGGGTAGACTTTGGGCCTGCAACAACATGCAGTCACAAGTCCTCTAAACTGAGGGCAAGTTTATCTTTTCTAATAGAAGCGTGACAGCAAGTCAGTTCAAAAACCAAACAAAGAGGCTATAGGCCATAGATTGCACAAATGTTTACATTTTCTTAATCTATATTCTGGGAAAGGGACACACAGATCTTGGTGTAAAATATATATATATGTGTGTGTGTGTGTGTGTGTGTGTGTGTAATATATTTGCTTCACATGAGAAAAATAAAAGGTAGTGTCAGAGGGTCTTGGCATTTTCTTAAGGGTCCTAGCCTGCTTCTCCATCCTCATGGAACATCCCCATTCTTCTGCACCTGCACTGTGCTCCCACAGGACACGCACTAGTAATTCCTCAAAAATGTGATGCTGCTGCTCCTTTAGCTAAAATAGGCTTCACCCTGTGTACATAGCAACACCTATTCAGTTTTCAAAGCCCAGCATTTGTATCCTGTCATTGCCTCCAGACAGCTAGTTAATGACCCCCTCCTCAGTGGGACCTTGATACCTTGTACATACTTCCATGATTGCATTTATTACCCTGCAGTCTGAGTATATGCGTGTCTTACCTCCCCTGACATGCATTTTCATTCTAACCTTGAAAGGTGGATTGTATTGGCCTACTTTATTAATATGGAAACTAAGGCTCAGGGGTGAAGCAGTTTACTTTTGGTCACTTTGGAACTTTCTCATCTGTCTGTCACTGAAGGCCTTTGTAGTCCTGATTAGACCTTCATTATTGTCATCTCTAACTTTATTTCCTAAAAATTTACAATTTTTTGTTATGTGGATAAATTGTATCATGCTGAAGGTCAGGACTTTCAGTATACTTGTCACTAAAATAGTGTACATTGTACTCGATGGTAGACTTTCATCCCTCATCCCCTCCCACCTTCCCTCCTTCTTAGTTTCCAGTGTTCATTACAGCTCTTTATGACCATATATATCCTTTGTTTAGCTCCCACTTACAAGTGAGAACATGTGGTAACTGTTTCTCCATTCCTGAAATATTTCAGTTAGGATAATGGTCTCCAGTTCCGTCCAGGTTGCTGCAAAAGACATTATTTCATTTCTTTTTATAGCTGAATAGTACTCTGTAGTATATATATGCCACAGTTTTTTAATCCATTCATCAGTTAATGGACAATCAGATTGGTTCTGTATCTTTGCAGTTGTGAATTGTGCTGTGATAAACATTCTGGTGCATGTGTCGTTTTGATAAAATGACTTCTTTTCCTTTGGGTACATACCCAGTAGTGGGATTGCTGGATCGAATCGTAGGTCTACTTTTAGTTCTTTGAGGAATCTCCATACTGCTTTCCGCAGTGGTTGTACAAGTTTACATTCCCACCAACAGTGTATAAGCTTTCCCTTTTTAGCACAACTGCACCAACATCTATTGTTTCTTGACTTTTTAATAATGGTGATTCTGACAGGGTAAGGTGGTATCTCATTGTGGTTTTAATTTGCATTTTCCTGATAGTGATGTTGAGCATTTTTTTGTATGTTGGCCATTGGTCTATATTCTTTTGAGAAGAGTCTGTTCGTGTCATTTGCCCACTTTTTGATGGGGTTATTTGTTTTTTTCCTGCTGATTTGTTTGCATTCTTTGTAGATTCTGGATATTAACCCTTTGTCAGATACACAGTTTGCAAATATTTTCTACCATTCTGTAGGTTGTATATTTACTCTGTTGTATTTCCTTTGCTGTGCAGAAACTTTTTAGTTTAAATCCCATTTATTTATTTTTGTTGTTGCTGTATTTACTTTTGGAGTCTTACTCATAAATTCTTTTCCTAGGCCACTGTCTAGAAGCATTTTTCCTACATTTTCTTCTAGGATTTTTGCGGTTTCAGGTCTTACATTTAAATCTTTAAGTCATCTTGAGTTAATTTTTGCATATGGCAAGAGATAGGGATCCAGTTTCATTCTACTCATGTGGCTATCCAGTTTTTCCAGCACTATTTATTGAATAGGGTGTCCTTTCCTCAGTGCATGTTTTTGTCTCCTTTGTCAAAAATCAGTTGGTTGTAGCTATATGGTTTTATTTCTGGGTTCTCTCTTCTGTTCCATCAGTCTGTGTGTCTACCTTTTATACCAGTACCATGCTGCTTTGGTTACTATAGCCTTGTAGTATAATTTGAGGTCAAGTCATGTGATGCTTCCAGATTTGTTCTTTTTGCTTAGAATTGCTTTGACTATTTTGGGTCTTTTGGTTCTGTATGAAGTTTAGGATTATTTTTTCTAGATCTGAGAAAAATGTCATTGGAATTTTGATGGGAATTGCTTGGAATCTGTAAATCACTTTGGACAGTATGGACATTTTAACAATGTTGATTTTTCCAATCCATGAGCATGGAATTTTTAAAGTTTGTTTGTGTCATCTGCAATTTCTTTCATCAGTGTTTTGCAGTTTCCTTATAGAGAACTTTCATCTCCTTTGTTAAGTATATTCCTAGGTGTTTTATTTTCTTTGTAGCTACTGTAAATGGTATTGAGTTCTTTATTTGGCTCTCAGCTTGACTGTTACTAGTTTGTAGAAATGCTACAGATTTGCACACATAATTTTGTAACCTGAAACTTTACTGAATTTATTTATCAATTCTAAGAGTCTTTTGGTGGAATTTTTAGGGTTTTCTAAGTGTAAGATCATATTGTTGGCAAACAGGGATAGTTGGACCTCTTCTTTCCCGATTTTGGATGCCCTTTCTTTCTTTCTCGCCTAATTGCTCTGGGGTGGACTTGCAGTACTGTGTTGAATAGACGTGGTGACAGTGGTATCCTTGTTTTGCTCCGGTTCTTGGGAACGTTTTCAACTTCTCTCCATTCGGTATGATGTTGGCCACAGGTTTGTCATATATGGCTTTTATTATTTTAAGATGTGTTCTTTCTATGCCTATTTTGTTGAGGGTTTTTATCATGAAGGGATGCTGGTTTTTATCGAATGCTTTTTCTGTATTTGTTGAGGTAATAATATGGTCTGTTTTTTAATTGTTTATGTGATGAATCACATTGATTGATACGGATATATTGAACCATTCTTGCATCCCTAGGATGAATCTCACTTGATCATGGTGGATTTTTTTTTTTTGGATGTGCTATTGAATTTGGTTTCCTAGTATTTATTGAGGATTTTTGCATCTATGTTTATAAGGGATATTGACCTGTAGCTTTCTTTTTTTATTGTGTCCTTTCCTGGCTTTAGTATCAGGTGACACTGGCTTCATAGAATGAGGGAGAAATCTTTAACTTCTGAAAATAGTTGAATAAATTGAGACAAGTTTAACTTGAAAAACATGAAAAAGGAGAATATAGCAGTATAAAGTTAGAAAATTTAGATAAACCACTCACTTTAGCTTTTTTAATATGTATATGTTTTGATAAAAATAGGATTGTGCCATAATACTGTTCATAACAAAAGCATTCTCCTTTTTTGTTTGCTTTTTTCTGTAACACTATTTATTCATCAAATAAAGGACTCACCATTATCTACATTTTATAAACACACTAAAAATTGAAACTTGATGCCATACTGAACCTTAAATATTTTTTTTTTTTTTTTTTTTTGAGATGGAGAATTATCATTTTTTGAGACAGGGTCTCTGTTGCCCAGACTGGGTGGTGTGATCATAGCTCACTGCAGCCTCAGACTCAAGTGATCCTACCACCTTGATCTCCCAAAGTGCTAGAATTATAAGCGTGAGCCACTGCACCAGGCCTAATACGCCTTTATTTCTAATGACTGTATAGTGTCTCATCATTTGGGTACATCTTCATTTATGTAATGTGTCCGTTGTTGAGCATTTAATTTTTAATATTTGCCATTAAGAGTTGCTGGGACTATCTTATGGTTGAATCTTTGTGTATATCTTGTGTAAATCATTTTCTTAAGCTGTATTCTTAGAAGGAAAATTATGGCTGTGTGTGTGCGCCAAGTTTTATGCTACCTATCTGTGGCTCCTGCAGATATAAGCTCCTCAAGCACTGATGCTTTCTGATTCTTTCTGTGCGTCAGTTATGCGCTCTTAATTTACCTTGACAGTGATTATGTTTCTCTTTAATATCTTTTGTCCTGAATGTTTAGCAGTTTACAGCAACACGTGTGTGGTATGGGAAGGAGAAAATATAAGGAACTTGACAGTTTGTTGTCATCAAAGACTTAGATGGTTCATCTGCCCTATTTTGGTATTTTATTTCCCCATTAAAACACTTAAATGTGGTTAGAGTTGCTTTTGCCTCTTGGCTGTCGTGAGTTGTGCTGCTATGAACGTGGGTATATAAAGTCTTTGAGACTCTCCTTTCAATTATTTTGGATATATTCCCAAAAGTGGGGTTGCTGGATCATATCTACTATTTTTAATTTTTTGAGGAACCACCATACTGTTTTCCATAGCGATTGTACCATTTTATGAACCCACCAGCAGTGTGTAAGTGTTCCAACTTCTCCACATCCTCACCAACACTTGTCTTTTTCTGGGAGGGTTTTGATAGTGGCCATCCTAATGGGTGTGAGGTGATGCCTCCCTGTGGTTTTGATTTGTATTTCTCTAATGATTGGTGATGTTGAGCATTTTTGCAATTTGTATATCATCTTTGAAGAAATGTTTGTTCAAGTCAATTGTCTATCTTTTAATAGGATTATTTGATGTTTTGTTGAGTTGTAGTTAAATGTGATCTCTTACATGTTGAGGAATTAAAATCAATTTAAAGATATTTAGGCTGATATATCTAAAATAGAAATGATCACGTTGTCCCCAAATAAAGGTGATTTCCAGGACCATCCCTGGAATGTAGGAATTGTTCTGGATGATTCAACTATTTGGATCTGTTTGTTTGGGGGGTTTTTTTGGTGGTGGTGGGGGTCAGATTTAGATAGCTATCAGGGAAAGATATTGCATTTCATGGAAGCAGATGTATTCCAGGGGTAGGACTTTGTCTTAGTTCCACTCATAAGCTAAGCCTATCTATTTAGGCTTCAAACATTTTTCAGCAGTATCTGATGTAGCCACCTCTTATCCCAGGGCAGCCTCCCAGAGTCATTGCCATCTGTGGTATGGTAGAGAGATGTGAACCTTGGAGTCTGTCAGACTTCATTTCAACTGGTGTCATTCCCACCAGTTACTAGCTGTACGTTGGACAAAGGAGAATATTGGTTTTATTTATTTGTAAAACTGGGAAAAATAATTACTTTATGGAGTTGTTTTGAGAATTAAATATATGAAAGTATAGTGCATAATACATACCCGCAGGCCTTCCTTGACCCCATTCTCCCACACCTCCACCTCCCAAAATACGTGTCTAGTGTCCCTTACCAGTGTACTCACAGCACATATTTATCATAGAAGTATCACAGTGTGGTATAGCTGTTTACCTTGGCAAATTCTCCTGTTAGTTTATGAGCGCCTTGTCTTTGAATCTCTAGCACTTAGCAGAGGACCTAGTTCATAGTAGGTACCAAATTAGTATTAATAGAAAGAATGAGTACGTGTCTTGCTATTTTATTTCTCACAGGAAGGACTTCGAGTCTATTTCAGTAGCACAATGGATACGTACTGTTATGTAGCATAGCCAATGCTTATGTACTAGTCTAGTGGCTCTCAAAATTTTTTGGTCTTAGGACCCATTTATACTCTTAAATTATTATGGGCCCCAAAGAGCTTTTGTTTATGTGGATTGGTATTCAGGGTCTTAGGAATTAAAAATAAAGATATTAATTAATTTTAAGGTAATGATAAACCCATTACATGTTAATATAACACATTTTTATGAAAAATAACTATTCTCCCACAACTTTTTTTTTTTTCATAAGAAGAATGTTTTACAGTTTTCCAAGTCTCTTTCGTGTCTGACTTAAAAGATAGGTGACGTCTCATATCTCCTCCCGCATTCAGTCTGTTGTGGTAAGTTGTTTTGGTTAAGGTATATGCCAACAACCCAGCCTCACGTAGATATCTAGTTGGAAAAGGGAGGACCTCCTGGCCTCCCAGAAAGATCTGAGGGCCCTCCAGGAGTCCTCTGAAAATGCTTAGACCACAGATCTAGGCTAAAAAGGAAAGTGTAGTACTGTCCAAAAATTAGAGGAGGGATTGGGGGAAATTCCATGTGTTTAGCTCTCTACAAAAAAGATTTAACTTGCAAATCAAAACCACAATGAGATATTACTTAACTCCAGTGAGAATGGCCTTTATCAAAAAATCCCAAAACAATAAATGTTGGCATGGATGCAGAGAGACAGGAACACTCATATCCTGCTGGTGGGACTGCAAACTAGTGCAACCCCTGTGGAAAGCAATATGGAGATACCTTAAACAGATACAAGTAGACCTGCCATTTGATCCAGCAATCCCATTATTGGGCATCTACCCAAAAGAACAAAAGTCATTCTATAAAAAAGACATCTGCACCCGAATGTTTATTGCGCACAATTCACAATCGCAAAGATGTGGAAACAACCCAAATGCCCATCAATACATGAGTGGATTTGTAAAATGTGGTATATGTATACCATGGAGTATTACTCAGCTATGAGAAATAATGGTGAAATAGAATCTCTTATGTTCTCCTGGATAGAGTTGGAACCCATTCTACTAAGTGAAGTATCCCAAGAATGGAAAAATAAGCACCACATGTACTCACCAGCAGATTGGTTTCCCTGATCATCACCTAAGTGCACATTTGGGAATAACACCAATTGGGTGTCGGGCAGATGTGGGTGGAGAAGGGGATGGTGTATACCTACATAATGAATGTGATGCGCACTGTCTGGGGAACGGACACGCTTGAAGCTCTGACTCGGGGAGGTGGGGGGCATGGGGCAATATACATAACCTAGACTTTTGTACCCCCATAATATGCTGAAATAAATAAAAATAAATAAATAGATTTAACCATTTTATTATTTGTAGGTTGAAAAAATTCTTCATGAAGAATAAAAATCTGAAGCAACATGATGGATTCAGAAGCTCATGAAAAGAGGCCACCAATTCTAAAATCTTCAAAACAAGATGTATCACCTCACATTACAAATGTCAGTGAAATGAAGCATTACTTGTGTGGCTGCTGTGCAGCTTTCAACAATGTAGCGATCACATTTCCTGTTCAGAAGGTCCTTTTTCGGCAGCAGCTGTATGGCATCAAAACCCGGGATGCGGTACTTCAGTTGAGGAGGGATGGATTTCGAAACTTATATCGCGGAATCCTTCCCCCGTTAATGCAGAAAACAACTACACTGGCACTTATGTTTGGTATGTATGAGGATTTATCCTGCCTTCTCCGCAAGCATGTCAGTGCTCCAGAGTTTGCAACCCGCAGCGTGGCCGCAGTACTGGCAGGGACAACAGAAGCAATTTTCACTCCATTAGAAAGAGTTCAGACATTGCTTCAAGACCACAAGCATCATGACAAATTTACAAACACTTATCAGGCTTTCAAGGCACTGAGATGCCATGGAATTGGAGAGTATTATCGAGGCTTGGTGCCCATTCTTTTCCGCAATGGACTCAGCAATGTCTTTTTTTTTGGCCTTCGAGGTCCCATTAAGGAGCATCTGCCTACTGCAACGACTCACAGTGCTCATCTGGTCAACGATTTTATCTGTGGAGGTCTCTTGGGTGCCATGTTGGGATTCTTATTTTTTCCAATTAACGTTGTAAAAACTCGCATACAGTCTCAGATTGGTGGGGAATTTCAGTCTTTCCCCAAGGTTTTCAAAAAAATCTGGCTAGAACGGGATAGGAAACTGACAAATCTTTTCAGGGGTGCCCATCTGAATTACCATCGGTCCCTCATCTCTTGGGGCATAATCAATGCAACTTATGAGTTCTTGTTAAAGGTTATATGAAAAAAATCATCAGTTAAGTGCCATTTATCAACTGAATGTCTAAGAAGAATGCAGTTTGGCCTCTTTCCTAATTGGCCAACTACAAGTTGGTGTCTTAAGTCCAGGCCATAGTGAGTTATGGCCAAAGCTGTTTTCCTTAAGCATCAACAAAAACAGAATAAAAGGTTTCATTGGGAAAGTTTAAGGGTTTTTTTGTTTGTTTTGCTTTTTTAAAATCATTATCTAAGAACTATAGGGCCAATTACCTGCTAAATAGCTGTCTATCTGATGGCCTTTGACAGGAAACCTAATACCCAAGATATGATTCCTTTTCTCAAAATAGTCTTTAAACCTTCTGCATTGGAACATACGTGGCCAGGACCAGCCAGGGAAAAGGCCGTTAAGGTCCCGGGATTTCTCAAGCTTACTCTGTTGCTCCTCGTGTTGCTTCTCTGCTCTCAGCAGTTACAATGGGTAGTCTTTGTCAAACTCAAGCATATGACAGAGGGGCAGAACTGAAGAGAAACAGCTCATTAGGTATGGACTTTCCATGATAAATTGCTTGTACTGGTTTTAAAAACTAAGCACCTGTTGCATAGTCATTATCTGAACCATTTCCATTTCGACATAGTAGAATCAAGCAGCTAATGAAAGTTCCCATTTTGCTTTCTTGGTTTGAAAGTTTTCTGTTTAATTCTGAATGTGATCTTCAACCTTCCAAAGTATACTTAGGTTAATTTCACTTATTTCATTGCCAAAAGATGGAGGGATATAGGTTATTTTTGTTACAGGTCTTTCATTCTTTTAAGAAGTTTCATGTTGCACGTAGAGATCAAACTCTAATTAGCTTGGTTTCTTTGAATAATTGGTGCCAACTTAGCAAACGGCTTTGCGATATTTTTTCCGTTTAGTTGTATGTCCTATTCAAGCATCCCGTTCTCTTGAAACTCTCCTTTTAAAATAAACACTTCCATAAAATTTTATTTTAGAGGTTTATTAATGCAATCCCAGATTCCCCCCAGTTTCTAAATGTTACAGAGCGAGGGGAAAAAGACTCAGGATAGCTTTCACTCCACACTATTAGCCGTCTTTTATTTTACTCTTGGAAATAAAGACTTCTTTAGGATTTTGACATTTTGGGAACCCAGTTTACCGTTGTGTCACTTAAACAATAAGATAGTTTGAGAGCATATGCTCCACAGACATTGGAGGGGTTATTTTGTATTCTAGAAGTGATAGTAGCCAGATCACATACTCATCCCTTACTTAACAAAAGCTTACTTGTCAAAAGAATCAGAAAATTCTAAGATATTTTTTCAAGATAAGGCAAAATGACTCATACACCAATTGAATAACTAATGAAGAATAAGAAATAACCTGGAAAAGTGGTTTATGAATCCTTTAAAAGCCCCAGTCTGTACATACTGTGTAGTTAAGATTGTTTTCCAGCTTCTGACATGACAGTAGGTCTCTTATTAACTAGTTTTTCATCTTTCTGGGTAACTGCATGTGAATATGTGCACTTACTGACCAAAATAAACTCAGAGCCTCAACTGGTAGTTTACTCGAAGTTTCTGGGCAAATAGTCCAAAAACACTGTTTACCTCTAAATGCAGTATGACTGGTTAAATAAAGTGAAGATCCTTCTTCCAACTGTAAAGGATTAGGAGGCATATTAAGCATTAGCTAGAGCTAGACAGTAAGGAAGCTAAATAGCTATGTAGCAGCTCTGTTTGACAATGTTGTGCTGGATATAATAGTTTATTTTAGATGATTTAAAGTGCAGATGTAACGATTTCAGAAAAAAAGAATTCGACACCAAATAAATGTGAGTAGCATCCTTTGGCCTATTACAGAGTCAGGATTTGAAGGGAATTGAGTTTCAGAAACGAAGAAGGCACCTTGGTGCCCCACCGCTCCCCCCTTCACGTGTGTGCCCCTGAGCCTCACGGGCGTGGCTAGCTCTCAGGTGCGTTAGCCTGGAGCGGACTCCATCGGGCTGCTCTGCTGTGCTTGCCTTCGTCTCAACACTCCATGCAGGTGGTAGAAATCGAAGTTCTAAAGCACTTTGTGAAAGAGAAGTGAAGTGAGAATTCTAACAAAAAGGCTTTGGTTTCTGCTGTCTCAAATAAGTGGCATTTAAAAAACAATTATTAGTAAATATTTTTAATAGTTTTAACTCAGTATTTTTATTTCTTTGTTACTTTTTACAGCTTTTGAAGACCAAACTGCAAATACATTACCAGAGGTGGTTTTGTGTTGCCCTGTAGACTTCTTAAATTTGACAAAAAAATTGAACAGAACTTGTAACCAACAGCTTTGTCTGAACTTTAAGTCAAAATGCATTATTAAGAAATTCTGTTTTTACCTTCAGTGTGAACTACTGTGGTAATAATTTTGAAAAGGCAAACATGACTGAAAAGCTTTAAAAGTGGCCTTTCTGTTACATATGTGGCACAAACAGCTCATGAGCTCAAGACACTTACGTGTCATACTTTTTGATGCCACCAGAAAAGTTACGGATTCTGTACTTAACACAGAGTGGTATGAGCCCTGAGGACTGCACCACAGACTAAACACAACCTTTATATGGTGGCAAATGTGTGTCTTACTTGTTTCATTTGTGCTTAGAGATGAAGTTGATATTTTTGTCTAAATAGTTGATATTCATCTTAATATGGTTGGCTCTGTAATCACCTGCTATATATTGTGAACTGTGCAATAAAACACAATTGTGTATATATAGTTACCTTTGGATACCTGAAGTTCCCAAGCTCAATTGCACCGGTGATACCCACTATAAGGCTGTGCAAACATGTGAGGGAATGATGGGAGTAGAGGGGAGATACGAGATGGGAGCTGGAGGGCTTACTTCAGTGAAGCCAATCATGTGGAACGACGAAGTATGGCAGAGTGAGGGGTATGCAGTCAGAAGATGAAGGGTAGACAGAAGATAATGTGTGAAGAAAGGGGAAGCTCTCAGATTTGGTTTCTTTTAAAGTATTTGTTTTCTCATATGCAAATAAATGCATATTAAAGACTTGAACAGGCATTCTCTCTAAATTTGAGAATTTTTAGTTTTTAGTGCTTTTTGCTTAATATTAAATATTTGTTGCCTGATGGTTCCCAAATTATATGGGAGTCTACATGTTTCCTCTTAAAATTTCATTTAAAAGTGGTTAAGCACATAGTGCTATTTTTGTTTGATATTTTGAGTTTTGTGACTGAGTTAAATGAAATCTGTTAAATGTTTCAGAGTTAACATACTTTTGGGTAATTGTTTGGAATAAAGTTTTTTAAACCACCTTTTTGGTCTACTCTTGCAGTTGGGTAGTTTCTTATTACTAGCACTTTCCTTTTTGCAGTAGGCTAATCTATTAGGCTTTCAGTGACAAACATTTAGCAGACTACCGTGACTTCTAACAACTGACCTGAGGACTTTGCAGGTAAAACAGTCTTTCATTTATCCATCTTGTTTGGTCAAGAGGCTTTCCATGTTATGTTTTATTTTCCAGATAGTTTAACTGCAAAGCATGTTGTTTTTTAAAGGTTTTCCTCAATTGTAATAAATTCTTCCTTACTCGATATAAACTTTCTTGGTAAATTCAGGTTATGGTAATTTCTGTCATGATAGTGTCACTATTACAGGTTACCCCCAAGTTAAATGGTCTGGATGTTTGTGCTTTTCAGTTTTTCAGGGTTTTGTTTGTTTGTTTTTTTAAAATATCTACTTTGTCTTCATAGCTGCTCCTCTCTGTTGTAGCTAATTGGTTAGGGGAGTGAAGTTACATTAGCTACACTGTTGATGTGTATGTCAAGTATTAGCTTGCTCCCTGTCTCTAGTGACAGTTGAGGTTGCCTGATAGGTGATGGCAACATAAGGGAGCAGTTGCCATATGTTGCTTCTAAAATTCCAGTTTGGGATAGAAATCTATCATATAGAGAAAATGTAAATCTTGAAGTTTAAATGGGGCATTTGATCATATCTGATGAAATGCATTTTAACTTGCCTATTACAGAGGTCTAGACCACCAGAGTGAGGCAGCAGGTGTGACCAGGCGGGGCCCTGGGCTGCTCTGCACAGTCTCCCAGCGCCTGGCTCCCATCTTGATCCATTTATCTGAAGTTCCCAGCTTGGGAACATTTTCTTCCTTCCCCCCAATGAGTATATCTGATTCTGGTGTAGAAATTGAGAGGAAAATAAGACCTATTTAAATTCTTGTTTCCTTTCAATCTATTCTTCATATTGTTGTCAGTAGTATTTTAAAATGTCACTTTCTTCAATAAATGCCTTCCCTTTCCTCTATTATAAAAACCAAACACCATGCCATGGCCTACAAGTTGCAGAATGATCCAGCCCTTGCCTCCTTTAATCTCCTGCTAAAACTGCCCTCTCAATCTCTGCACTCCAGCCACCAGCACTTCGAATTACCTGGGGCATGCTACACTCATCTCTGCTCCTAGCCTCTGCCCATCGGATTCCCCCTGCCCTGAATACTACCCTTCCCTACTTCATTTACGAACTCCTGCTGAGTGCTTCAGATCTCAGTTCAAATGTCACTTCAGGGAAGCTGGCTCACACTTTCAGAACTAAGTCGGTTCCCCCTGTTACAATAATATCATCATGTTCTTATTTTTCATAGCACTTACCTTTTAATTATGTTGTGATTATTTGATACCTGTAGCCCCTATAGAATGCCAGTTCCGTAAAGGCAGGGACTTTGCTCTAGTTCCCACTGTTTCTAGTGCTTGACATCTGGTAGACGTCTGGTAAGTATTTCATTAGGAATGAATCAAAGTGGGTCACGGTGGTGTGCCTGTAGTCCCAGCACCCTGGCAGGCTGAGGTGGGAAGATCGCTTGAGCCCAGGAGTTCAAGTCAAGCCTGGGCAACATAGATTCTGTGCCCCACCTCGCCAAAAAAAGGAATGTGGGGACCCGTGTTAGGTCTGGAGCCAAGAGGGAGGCACGCAAAGCCTCGAGTAGCACAATGCTGTTTATTGGAGCATCTGGGTGCAGATGGGTGGAGGCCGGAAAGAGCATCCAAGCTGAGGGAGGGGAGAGCCTTGGGTTTTACAGAGGATTTTTCCTCGGGAGGGATAAGGAAAGTTCCCCTCTTGCATTCCATTCCTTTATCTCCCTAGGGGTCTGGCAAACGCTACGTGCCTAACACACCCCTAGGAAGGGGAGAGCGGTGGGTTTTATAGATTTGGATGGAAGTTTGGGGAGGGTGAATTCTTTAAGCCTAACAACATGGATATTCAGGCTCACAGCATTCTGGAATATCCCATCTGACCTTCTTTCATTGGGTCATAGAGGTTATTTAAGGAAAAGGTAATTTTTACACTTATCTCAAAGTACTGAACTGTCTTAGCTCAGGCTGCCATAACAAAATACCATAGACTGGGTGGCTTAAACAACAGACATTTATTGACAGTTCTGGAGGCTGGGAAGTCCAAGATCAAGGAGCCAGCAGATTTGGTTCCTGGTGAGGGCCCTCTTCTGGTTTGCAGAAGTCAACCTTCTTGCTGTATCCTCACATGGTAGAGAGAGCTGTAGTTTCTTCCCCTTCTTTATAAGGTCACTAATCCCATCATAAGGGCCCCACCTTCATGACCTCATCTAACCCTCATTTCCTCCCAACAGCCCCACCTCCAAATACCATCACATTGCGGGTTAGGGTTTCAACGTATGAATTGTGGGAGGACACAAACATTTGGTCCACAATGTGAGCTACATGATTGATGAGTGTTCTTTATTCTCCTTTAACTTCCAAACACTGTCAGCTGTCCTTTACTCTGAGAAATGTCTAGCCAATTGGAGATAAAATGTGTGCATGAGCCAAGATTAGAATGCGCAGGCACTCCATTTTTCTTGTCCCTCTTGGCACTGTTTCTGAATTGCGGAACTCAATCGAACAAAGTTGACTGAGAAGGGCAAGAGGAAAGTATTTAAAACAGTTATTGACTGCTGCTTTGTTACTGTTAGAAGTGCCATGAAGGCAGTGACTTGTTTTAATTGTTTTAGAGCAAACCACCTCTATTCCTGCTTTACCTTTCATCAGTGACAGAAATGAAACAAACTCAGTTCAGCTACTATTAGTTAAGCAGTTCCTTGCTCCTCATGTAGAGTACACTGACAAAAAAAATACATGCAGTTACACTGAGACGCTACCTATTTGTTTCAGATAATACTAGGAAAAAGAAACTATTTCTCTTCAAGGGTCATCATATCTATAGTAATAGGTGGTTTATAGTAAGTAGCTTTCTCCTTTCCCTTGGGTAAGAGAAACTTCAGAATTTTCCTAGACCGTCTCTTTCAGACTTTTTGGGGAAAAAAAGTGACTAAAACAAACTTCCATATTTTCTGGGGCTCCCCGCATCTCACTTCCCACTGAATACAGCAACACGGTTTTGAGAAGGACCTAGAGTAGGGAAAAGTAGGTACACATGGGAACCGAGGTTTGCTATGCCTTGAGAAAGCCAAGGTGAAGTCCAAGAAGATTAAAAGTTTGCTGCTGCTATTTGGAGCGTTGTGAAAGCTTCTACCGCTTGTGGTCCAAGAACAGAAAGGATGTTGTTTTTGTTTGAGAACTATACCAACTATATTTGAGTTTACAGCAACTCAAACTAGAGGAAAACAGAATGCCTAATAATTTAAATTGGTGCCTTTTACAGTTTCTTCCTCATTTATTTTATTTAGCAAATTTGACTTCTATCTGCTTAGTGTTGTAAAACTGCCCTTTTAGGACAAATCATTTTAAGTTATGAGGTTCTAGACTTAACAGAAAATACAGAACATTGGCTGCCTGAGACAACTTCCAAAGCAAAAATGTGAATGTTCCCCCACTGCCTCCTCAGCTGGATTAGACCCCCTTCTGTGGAATGTGATGACTGTCTCTTGCCTGGCTCTATCTCCGTGATGTTTGTGCTGTATCCTCAGGGACAATGTGATCTCCTTGAGGGCAGCGACTGTCTTACAGGGCTTTGTATCCACAGACTAGAGGTTCTCACAATAAAGATCTGTTCAATGAAAGAATCGTACGCTGATTCCTGACGTCTTTATCATTATTTTTAGCCCTGCTTCTGAAGCGCTTTTCTTAGGAGTTTCTTTTGTAAATTACCAGGGGAATACATAATGTATGATTCCATTTATGTTAAGTTCTAGAAGAGGCAAATCTGTAGTGGAGAAAAAACAAACAAACAGTGGTTGTCTCTGGGAGGGTGGGGCAGAGGTTGACTGGGAGGAGGCAGAAGGAACTTGCCGGGTGATGGCAGTATTCTACATCTTGATGGGAGTTTGGGTTTTGTGTACACATTTGTGTAAATTTAGCTAAGGTACAGTTAATATATGTGTAGTTCATTATAAGTAAATTTTATAACAAAATGAAAAAATATTGAACTCTAGTTAATATGTATCTTGAGGAATTTTAGAAGGATGGGTACAGATGCCAGCAATTTATTCAAAATGCATCAAAAATTATAGATGGGTAGACTATTAGATAAGTGATAAAACAAGCACAGTAAAATGTTATTAGAATGTTGGTAAATGATGTACACTGTAAAAATTTCTTAACTTTGCTATATGTTTGAACATTTTCGTAATAAAATGTTGGGAAAAGACAGTTTAGTTCTTTTAGAATGCTAGTTTTGCTCAGATGGCTGTGAAGTTATAGGACACTACTGAAATCCTTGTTAGACGGGAACACAGCCTGTGGCATGGGGATTCACCAGTCTTCCCAAGCGTAATGAGATGACAGGTCCCTGACCCCCAGGCCCAGATTATCCCCTACAGATTGTGACAGGGCTAGTGGCTAAAACAGAAGCTAACCTCACTGTTGAAACAACCTCACTCTTTCTTAAGACTGCCCCAGAGATGAGGAGTCTACCCACCTCCCAACTAGCAGGGACCCCAGGGTAAGGATTATGATTTTCCTGCCGTACACTGCAACTTTCAATAAATGTCAGGAAATCCTTCTTTTAATTACATACATTTATTAAGTATGCAAGGAAAAACTAGGTAATAACTGCTTAAGAATAAATACAATGTATTCAGAACAGACCTGATACTTTGTGAAATTTGGATCCTTCATTTTACCCTCACAAAAACAAATCTTTTATAGAGAAGGACTTTTATAAGTAACATCAATACAGCACTCTAGTGTATCCATAATTTAAATGAATTTCAGGGAAATCATTTTTTAAAACTTTAAAAAAAGGTTAAAAAATGTTTTGAGTTGTGCATGCCCTGGTAAAGTTTCAGTTTTCCTTTTCTGTATTTATTGTGTGTGTGGGGGGGGGGGGTGTTTGCCTCATCAACAGATGCAGTAGATGTATTGTTATTAGTATCAGCAACAGTTGCGGCTATTTACAGCTCACACCAGGGAGTGTGTATTTCTGTAGCGGCTCTCTTCTTTTTGAGCTAGAAGATGATCCACACAGCACCAGGCCAGTTCCTGTTCTTGAGAAGGTAAGATGATCTTAGCTTGATAATTCATGTTAAATTAGGGCAACCTTAGCTCCAGCTGAAGAAGTGCAAACCTGATAATGTACTAAGAATGATATAGCTAGTGGGACACATTGTTGTCCACCCACAGTATCAACCTCAAACAGTCAAAATGTTCTATAAATGGACTCCCATTATTTACACAGAGATCCATGGATCTGTCATCCATGAAAAATCCAAACCCTAACTGCATTTTATGTATCCGTGGTTCTCAAACTGTGGTCTCCAGACCCGCACCATCGGCTGAGAACTGACTGAAAATGCAAAGCTGGGGCTCCCACCACAGACCTACAAAATCGGAAACTCTGGCTATGGACCCAGCAATCTGTAGTTTAACAAATCTTCCAGGTGATTCTAATGCATGCTAGAGTTTGAGCACCACTTTTCACGTCCTCTGCCAGAAGGGAGGAGCCTGGAGGAAAACTCAGAGGATAGGACCAGTGGTTGTTAGGCAAAGAAAACTCAGATTTTCCCAAAAGAGGGTGGAGTGCAATAGGTCAGGGATAGCATAAAGCCTCTCCAAAGAATGAGAATTACACTCCACGACTAGGATAAAGTCAGAGCTAATTAATGTGGTATTACAGCAGGTGCTTCTAATACTCAGTGAGAGGACAATTGTTAAGCTGCTTTTGGCCCAAGAGTACCAGCCCATCGTCTCGAGTGCCCCTCCAGGAGTGGGGGTAGGCAGGCATGAGAACCTGATTCTAAGGCCTAAGACGGCCTAGGATACGAATGCAAATGTGCAGTTTGTCTCTGCCCAAGATACTCACTGGGAAGTACTGCCAAAGAGGGTTGATGCACTTCTCATCCATCACACAAGATAACCATTGATGACTGGTGACTTCTCTTAGAACTTCCACAGTTATCCCATCCAGAACCAGATAATCCTATGATTATCCCAGGATTGTGGAAAGAATATTTATGAGTATTAGTTTCCTAATTGAAGCCAATCAGATCAAGAGCAAAACTTAAGAATGTGGCTCTGGAAGTAATAAACCTTAAAAACTTTTAAGCTTGCTTATCTTTGCCCTTTGATAATATCATGGATTTTTTTTCAGCCCAGTATGTAGTTTTTAAGATGCAGCAACTAACTAACTGTACATAATGTTCCATAAATGTACACATGTCATGATTTTAATTCCTGTTTCAAACCGATATCCTTAATAGTTAGTTTTAAAAGTAGCATGTAAGAGCTATAAACCAAAATAGCTAACCCCTCGTAGAAAAAGGTCTAGGGGAAAAAAGCACTTATGTGTTACAAGACAACTCTGAAAACATTACTGGCCCTAAACACATAAACAACACCTTTTCAACTATTTCACACTGGTATTAGAAGACTTTTTACCTAATTATAGAGTAAAGCTGCAATACATTTCTCTTACAGTATGACAATCTATAATCACAATGTTCTACATTGTATGCAATTTGTATGCAGTGAACATTTTCTCACTGAATTACCAAAGCAGTATAGCAATTGAAGTTAGGCCATGAAGTCAGACAGAAATAGCATGAGTCTAACGCTGAAACTTAGTAGGTATATGACTTTAAGTAAATTAATCTCTCCAAGCCTTAGTTTCTTCCTCTGTAAAATGGGAGTAACAACAGTACCTACCTCATAAGAATGCTTTAAGGATTAAATAATGCCCATGAAGCACTAAGCCGAGTACCCAACACTAGACATAGTACTCAGCACATGGAAAGCAAGCAGAATAATGGCCCGCCCAAAGATGTCCATGTCCTTAATACCCAGAACTTGTGACTATGTGATATTACAGGGCAAAGAGATAATTAAGGTTGTAAGTGTAATTAAGCTTGCTGATTAACCAGCTGCCTTTGAAATGGAGAGATTATCCTGGATTATGCAGTGGGCCCAATAATCACAAAGGTCATTGTAAGTGAAAGAGGGAGGCAGGACAGTGAGTGTCAGAGTCAGAGAAAGAAAGAAGATGCTATGCTGCCGGCTTTGAAGGAGGAAGGGGCAATGAGCCAAGGAATACAGGCAGCCTCTAGATGCTGGAAAAGGCAAGGAAATGGATTCTGCCCGTACGCCCCCAGAGGGAACACAGCCCTGCTGACACCCTGACTTTAGTCCAGTGAGACCCATTTCGGACCTCCAGAACTGTAACATAAATTTAATATACCATAAATTTACAAGTTTATGGTAACTTATAGCAATAATAGAAAACTAATATACGTTGTTAATTCATTTGTATTAATGCATGCCAAATAATCACTTCCTTTTCAATTAAAAAATCTATTTTCAAATAGCCCAAAATATGTCAGTCATAGAGATAACAGAAATAGTGGTAATTAGTGCTACGGTTAGTTAAATCAGTTTGTCTAAATGATTAATTTCATAAAATAACCTGAATTGAAAGGGATTTACTCTTTTATTTCCAACGACTTACCCCCAAAATGAGTGTCTCAAATATTATTATCCTTATTCTGGTAGATGAAGATAATATGGTAAAATGAACCATCAATCACACTGTTAAATAATACAACAAGAAAATGTTATTCTAGGGAACACGGTGAAAAGGCATGTTCTAAGTTTATCTATATGAGATCCAATCACTATACAGCTTGACAACCAAAAGTAAAATTTACCAAGTTGCTTCCTGTTGATATACATACAATTTTTACTGAATAAAGAACTAAATTTTAAAACTCTACAAAACATGGTTCATACCAAATTAACTTGTAAGGGCCAGAACACTGAATATTAGTGAACACATGTGAATGAATGTGATCTTAGTAAATGTGTTTTTAGTGTAAAATGCCAATTCTTTGTTTTAGATAGTGGCTTTCCCAAAATGAAATGTGCATATACCAGCTGAAGCAAAGTTTATCCCTGGATGTCCAGGAAGACATTTAGAACTTTAATTTTAAAATATCTTATCTTTTTTTCCTTTTTCCTCTGTGTATGTTTTATAATGTACATAACAGATCACTGTAATAGTGTATCTATCATTTATAAATAATCAAATTTTGGAGTGCCTTCTTATATTTTTTTCTGATAGGAGTTGCATGATTGAAAAAGTCTAGAATATCACTAACAAGAACCACCAAACTACTGCCTCTGTCACAGCCTTGTGCTTGATTCTGGTTTGAAAATGCACAACATAGGTAGTTTCAATAAAAATTTTCAAACTACAACTAAATGCAAGTTTGCCATCAACCTTTTAAACAGGTTAACCACACATAAAAAGTGTGTCAAATGTTTCAAAGTAGCATTTATTTTTTTAAAAGCACATTATGAGGTAGACTTATACCAAATATTCAGTGCATATATAATATAAAGGTTTATCAAAACCTTAAAATTTTATGTAGGTACGTATATAGATAAACTCACCTACAACTCTACATTCTTCCACGTGAAAGACTAAAAACAATTCAGTTGAAAAGGTAAAAGCCAATTACATTTTTTGAAAGCTTTTCTAATTCTGAAATGAAAGATACTTGAAATGTCAAAAAATTTGTGGGAGGTAGTTTTGTTTTAATTTTAGATTTTTTAGTTACTTTACTAAACCATGCACTTTATAGCTAGTTTTCAATGAATGCAAATATTTTCACTAGAAGGTAAATAAAAGATACTGTAACTTTTATTATTTTGTTTCCATCATGTTAAAATGATAATATCTAAGCAGGACCAGCCACATAATTTGTGAGCCCAATGCAAAATAAAAATGCAGGCCCCTTGTTTAAAAAATTAAGGATTTCCAGATGGCTATAGCAGAACAGTAAAACAAGCATGGGGCCTTGCCAAGTGTGGGGCACTATACAACTGCACATGTCCAACACCCATAAAGCCAGCACTGAATCTAAGTCTACTTCAACTGCAGCTGTGGAATATGAAAACCTTAGTTATCTTTTGTCCCTTGAGTCCCTAGAAATAGACTAGGCATATAGTAGACTAGGCATTCAAATGTTTGTTGAATGAAAAATTGAGTCGTAACTTGCAGCTTTCTAAATCAATGAGAAATGCTTGGTTGCTTATGGACAGAACAAATCTTACCCTGATGAATACAGTCTGTTAATTACAATAATAAATCCTGGATTCCTCTAGTACTGAATAATTTGCACACTGCATTCTGGCTTCATGGGAGCTTGAGACCACATATGGTGAAGGTTCATTTAATTCATTCAACAAATATTTATTGAATAACTACTCTGTGTCAGGTCCTATACCAGGCACTGGGAATACAAGAATAAATAAGATAGTCCCTGCCCTCAAGGAGCTTACAGTCTAGCATAAGAATTTACCATACCTCAGAGCCTACAGAGAAAACTTTCTGGGTGTCTAGTATATTATCTGGAACACTCCAATTTTCCTGAAAATGTGAATCTAAAATTTACCAGAAAGCACAGTTGGGAAATGGAAGATGCAGTGAAATTTTTTTAAAAATTCAAATATTCACCCTTTAATGTAAAAATCATGAAACCTAAACAAGGAAGAAATTTAGGAAAGCTGAGAATTGTACCTATTTTAAAGTCTTTGAACCAGATTTAAATTTAAAAAATTATTTTATTATCTCTGGGTGACATTTTCATTTATAGTGACTTTTATATACACATACATATAGGAGCTGTGTGTATGTGAGATGTGTTCCTTGGGGCTTTTGATAACACCCGTATGTCTATCACTAATTCATTTACAACTAAAGAGAGCAGCATAAAGGTAACCTTGAGCCTTTCCTTTTGATGATAATTTCTATTTACTTGAATGGGAGAAACCCTAAGACATCATTTAGAATCACTGCTAGGGTATAAATTTTAGTACAGTCTTATTCTACAATGAGACTAAACTGTGTCTTTGTAATAACATGTGATAATTTAAGCATATATTTTAATGGTTATTGACAAAGTTTAATGGCATCTAAAATACTCTTAAGTCTATCTGGATTTTCTTTTCTTTTTTTTTTTCCTGAACTCTTCCTCCTTTTTTGTTAAAAACATGAAAGACCCTTGTACAAACACAGAGCCTTTGTTGCTTTCCGGTACTTTGGTACATTGCTGTTTATTCCTTAATCTAGCAGCATCCTTACTTAGTGTGTAGTATCCTACTTAGTTGCAACCAAAAAAAAAATTCACTAGCCTAGGCTTTACCTGGGAGCTTATATTATCCAGGTTATTGTGAACCTGTCAGAAAAGTGGAAAGCAACCAAAAGAGCTGTCTCAAAGACTGCGTACCCAGAGTTTGTCCAGCTCTTAATTGAGACACTCTGAACTTGGTTATTCCATGTCCCAGCTCATGGGATGAACACAGCACATTAGAAGCAAGTAGGGAGGAGCCTGTTAGAGGCAAGCATATGGATAGTGTCGGAGGAGACAGAACAAACTACTTAGCAGATATAAAAAAATTTTTACAAACTAACAGCAATCTGAGGCAAACAATTATATATACCTCAGGGCTGAGGGAATCACTTTACAATAGTAGTAACTCGTATTTGTTATAGCCCTTTACATTTTATGAAGTGTTTTACATATATCAGAGCTCACTGGATATTTGTAATAACACATTGTGAATATAACTTTAACTTTTCTTCATGACAAAGTGAATTATACTGAGCATGCTGTTTAAAAAGAAGGCAGGGAGGTATGCTCACATACCTGAAATACTTGCATCAAAAATAATTATAAGTTTAAATTTTGGCACTTAAAAGATATGCATTAGTTATCCAAAAATCCATGTATATGGTTTCCTTCATGACCAACACAGGTGTTACTGAGTGAATTTTCACAGCACTCAGTGACTGCTGGTCATTAAATGGGGAAGATTGTCATCAGTAAGTTATCAGACTATTTCTCCTGCTAAACATAAGTTTAACAGATACTTATGGATGCCAATACCATGTCATCTAACAAATATGGGAAACACTAGGCTTCTAAGAGATGCTCAGAATGTTTTCCCTGTATTGCACGTTCTAGAGAATACAACTTTAACAATGATATAAAGTGATCTTGGTTCTAGACACAAGAGCAGGGAACACATGATTTACCTTTTTCTTGACTGTTTTCCTAAAATTTTTGGTATAGTCTCTTCTCAGGGATATAACAGGGAGAAATAACAAAATATATGTGTGCTTTGGGTCTCTGAGAAAAAAGACCACTCACATACATTTTTAAAAGACATTTTAAAATAGAGGTCTCTTCTGTTTTAGCCACTTCATTTTCACAGTTGAAAGTAAGGAACGACTGTATACTTTATATGCCTAACTCATTCAACATAGCATTGCCATAAATATATTGTTCTGCAGAAAACTTTTTTAAAACAGGAGAACAATTTGTACTACATTTACCAACAATTATACTATAGTACCAATTATAATACATTTACCAGTTATCATGAATAAAAGTGACTGAATACAATTTAGAGTAAAAAACAGATTAGATTTTATACTCTAAGTGAAATGGGACTTTGAAATGGTAAGATATAAATTCTTCCAGTACCATAGCATTCCTGATAACCTTTAATTCCTTGATTAAAATTCCCTGATAACTTCTTGATCATGACCATACCTCAAAGAGGACAAAAGTTCTTTTGAGTTTGCTGGCTGTTAATTTTAAAATCTCATCTGTGTGGCTCTATTTTAATACAAGGCTGTCTCTCCTCCATTTTCCTTTTCTATTTTGTAGCTGTTTATTCTGCTTCAGGTTTTTTAGTTAGGAATGGACTGTATATATGCCCCTGAGTTTATGGTATGCTCATGGAAATTGTCAATCTTGTAAATGTTCTTTCAGATGGTACAGAGGGTAAGCCAGCTCTGTAATAAAAAACTTGCAGAAGACACCAAACAAATAAATTAGCAGGCCAGTTTACCATCCTTTACAAACTAAAGGGCAAAATGGCAAAGCAGTACACACAGGCTTTGGACTAAAGCAAACAAACCAACAACCCTGGGTTTGACTCCAGTGCTACCTACTGCCAGCTCTGTAACTTAAGGCAAGTCACTTAATTTTTCTGACCCACCTCTTACCGCCAAAGAAAATTGAGGCTCATTCTACCTACCTTGCAAGGTTTTTGTGAGAGTTAGTAGTAAAGTATGTACATTATTTGACACATGATAGCTACTCTATAGTGGTTAAAGAATCATTGCCTGAATTTTGAGTTGGCCCAACTTGTAGGTCCAGCATCTGACATGGAACTCTTTCCAAAATTGATAAAATTTATGGAATTTTCTTTTGAATATCAATACATCATTGTATTTGGTAGCTTATTTTTAATGATAACACTGTTTGGGCGCTTTTACCTCTAAAACTATATTTTCTTTTAAATATATGTTTCTTACAAAGTTTATGACAAGCTTATGTATTCACTGTGCTTTGTGGTAATTTTTTCCATGACTAAAAACATTTCTTATTGTTTAAACATCCGTGGAAAAATGATCTAATTTTAAGAATTTGTCCTAGAGCCAACATTGTTCCAAGTGAGATATAACCCCCTGTATATGTGTGTGAATGGCTGTTTGGTAGGTCCTACGAAGAAATGCCTTTGTGTTTGGGTTGTTTAAACATTTCTGTAAGATTTTTAAATACTTTTCTTCTATGGCTGGAATTCTCAGCATCTACTACCGTGCTTTTTTTTTTTTTCCCCCAATCTATTGGCTGGTTTAAGAGTATTCACAATAATATAACTTAAAGACAAAGTGTCCATAAGTCATTGTTTTTAATAGCCAGCATAACACAGTAGAAATTGCCCTGAGCAAGGAATTAGAAGACTTGAATTCAAGTCCTGGCTCTGCCACTGACTTTGCAGGGTGACCTTAAACAAGTCAATTAACTTTTCTTATTTGTCAGATGATTCAGTTGATTCCATTCCAAGTTATCTTCTATTGATTTCATTTACTTATTTTTTTTTTTAATTTAAATACCTTCTGGGAATTGTGTTAAGCACCAGATGGGTAGAGAAGTATGTACTGCTGATTAAGGTTGTGTTTTTCAAACTGTGATCCAGAGACTACCAGAATAAAGATTACTTGGGATTCCTGTTAAAAATTCAGATTCCTGTCCTCTCCCTGGCTGAATCAGAATCTCCTAAGGTGAGGCCAAAGTTTCTGCATTTTTCACAAGCTCTCCAATGATTACAATGTACCGTAATGTTTGGGAACCACTGGCCTAAAGAGAATGAGACCTAAGAGAGCAAGGCTAGTGCATGGCTTAAATCACTGCGTCACTCTAGTCATCCCTCTAAACACAATGCCATCCCATGTGGAGAAGACTGGAAGAAAGCTGTTATTCAACAGAGCAGTCAGCCTTGTGCTTAACCCCTACTTAATGCTTTCTACTTGCTGTGTTCCATAACAAAACATAAAAACAAGTCTTCATCTCAGCACTTAGTCTTGACATTCAAGTCACTGACTACCATGGTTATGACAACAGCTTGAAGAGGACTGCAGTTCTCCCCTCACTAAGGGTAACAAAGCTGAGCTTGTGACACCTGGCTCAGGGAAGAATGATGAGTCAACCTCCACCTCTTTCCTCCTGATTGCCCCTCCACCCCAATATTGTTAACACATCATCCTGTGTGATTCAAATAATCTGACAGAGAAAACACAGCAAATCTAAGTCACGTTGTTCTCATCACTCTGTGGCCAGATATTGTACTAATCTAATAAAGAAATCCTTTTCTGTATAATAGAAATGTCCGAAGCCTATTCCTTCCCCTCCTTTCCTTCCTAATGCTGTTGATAGGAACAAAATACCAAGTAAGGATACATGCTAGAGATTTTAAATTCATACAAGTAAAGTAAATTACAAAGAGAGGTGGTAATATTTTTTTCTAGAATTTCACAACAAAATCCCTCTGATAATGAAAAAATTTGTATAACTTTAACAGGAAACTTAAAAGACATTTTGGTGTAAGATTATCTTAACAATTATGAGAATAACACCATTATCTGTGCTCAGTATAGAGAAATATAACAGCAACTTTAAAAGGTCATGTATACTAACCAGTAAAGATGAAATTTCTTTTCAACAACCAATATGCCAACATCAAACTTCTGAGTTGTATTCAATTCTAGTGTCATGGGTTTCTCCTACCCCAACCAAAACTCCTGCCAAATGTCCACAAAATCAAAAACCAAAAAGAGAGAGAGTACACACACACAAGAGAAAGGAACTTGGCAAGAGCTACCGTGCAAAGTAACTAGAAGAACTGGAGTTCAGTGGCACAGATCGGCAGGAGCAGAGGAATGCTGAAAAAGATGCTGCTGCATAGAATCTAACTCGGAGACGCCCGTATGATGCTGGATGACCAAGTACTCAGGTCACAGGTGTGTTCATGGACCCATAAGAACCAGGATCTCGACCCAAACTTATAAGATGTTCTAAAAAGAAAATACTTCACCTAAATTGAAGTAATTTATAAGTCAAACACCAGAAGTTCCTTATTTGATGTAAGTTGTGCCTAAAACTTTGGCTGATACAAAGAAACCCGTCCACTAAGGCACCCTGAGGCAATCTGACAATGTGTTGGAGAGAACTTTGTCGTCAGTACCACATCCTTATGAGAGTACAAAGAACGGATCACCCGCAGGGGGCTGGCTTCTTTGGGCAAACAGTCAACAAGTTCACTGCACTGTTTGTCAAATCCCAACAAGCGAATCCCATAGCCATGTGGGGAAGAAATCATTCGCCCATCAGGGCTGAAGCAAAGTTCTTTGATGTAACCCCTGCCTACATTGGCTTCTTCAATGTAATGAGTCAGTCGTAGAGAACAGCGAGGTGAGACAGGTCGCACCGGAGCTCCTTCTTGGAATTCATAGACACAAGTCCACTGAGGGGAGAGAAGGGAGACAAACCAAGGTTATAGAGGTGAAACAGTACTACAGATATTACTTATTTTAAAAAAGCTCAACATATTGCCAAAGCCACAGAATTACTGCAAGAAATCTTCAGATGAATGCTATCTTCCTTCCAACTAAGGAAACTTGAAGGTCCCATACCTTATCTTCTTAAGCTTAGGTTATTCTGTGCTATAACACTTTAAAGCCTTTTGTTCCCTGAAGCTGCCTGTGACTTTTGTAGTAATACATTGTCTTTTCTGAGGGCAACAACAATCTTGATATTTTAAAACTTCCTGGGGTACATCCAAGTCCTAGAGTACCTTACTTCTTCCCTTGCACAATTCAAAGGCTCTTTCTTCTCTCCTTTTAGTGAGCTCCTTGGAAGACTCTTACTTTCCAGAGTGAGGAAAATCATTAAGTCATTTAAGACCTTTTCCCCTAGTCATCATTTTAGACCCTTCCTTTCCCAGGGTTTCCCTGGTTTTTAAAAAAAGAAAATTATCATACTCAATTGGCTTAGCAAAACCTCACTTTTAGCCAGCTGAGCTGAAAACATCTCAGTCCCATGTTTACCAGTGGGGTTTTTTGTGCGTGTTTGTTTGGTGTTTTTTAGAGTCAGGGTCTTGCTATATCACCCAGACCGGTCTTGAACTCCTGGACTCAAGTGATCCTCTCAGCCTCCCAAGTAGCTGGGACTACACAGGCATGAGATGTGTTTTTTAAGGGTGAGATGAAGGAGACAAGAATTAAGAAGCTGGGCACAATCTGAGCTGATCATGGCCTTTAAAGTACTTCCCAGCTTGCTACACCCAGGCAGGAGAATAGGAAGAGTTTATAAGCGATAAAGATACCACATGAAGCAGAAGAGGACAGCAACAGGAGAGTCGAGAAGCAGGATCTGACAATGTGCCCTTGAGGGCAGAGACTGTGTCTACACATGGCAATGGCAATTTGTCCAATGAGCCCTGTTGAAGGTGGAGCATTGCTGCTGTACCTCCTGATCATCAGTGTTGCTTGAGCACCGAAGAAGAGTGGCCCAGCCTTTTGGATGCAGTTGTAAGGATGTGATGCAGTTTCCCCGGTCTCTCTCACCAGGAACTTCAGGGGTTAAGACTTCAAGACTATTTCGTGGTGAAACTCCTGAGATACAAAATGAGGATATGGGATTTGTATTATCAAAGGATTAAGGCAATTCATCAAAGTTTTGATTTCTGGCAGCCACCTCCCATGCCCTCATTCCTCAGTCTGCCCTTTATTCTACCACATGTAAAAGAACATGGTACTCACCAACATATGGTGTGTGAGTGAGTTTTGGGGGTGGAATATGGGAAAAAGGTATGACTAGAACTAGAATCCAAGATTCTGCAGCAGGAACCACCAGCGATTTAAGGGTAAGGCATGAAAGCTGACTAGGGGTCCTTTTGATTTGGATCTACATCTCAGAAAGCTCTTTATGTAAGTAAGAACCAAAGTTATGTGACATGGAAGGAAGCTAGAAAAGTAAAGACAGCCATTCTCATCTCACTGGATCTGGTGCTCTCTAGTCCAGAGAAGCAGATACTTGGAAGCCATGAGGATTGCCTTTAAGTAGATAAAAGCATCAGGACTTATGGCCCCCAAGACAGTATTATAAACAACAATTGACCTATAATTTTGGAGGTGAGGGAGGACACCTCACATAGAAGCATGTCAAAACAAGGGACGGGAGACACTGCCCATCACATATTTTCCTGGTGACTCTACTATGCCCCATCATTTCCTTCTACCTATCCCCCAATGAAAATGACTGCTGAAGTAAGCCACTGTTATTAATGAGAGTATGTCATATCCGTCAGGTATGTGAAGAACCAATTTCATAGACATTGTGGGAAAACAGCTTAGAAATTTAATATCAAGAGAAATATTTCAATACTTCTCTGACTATGGAAGGAGTTACTTTGAAGGTAATGACCTCCCTTGTCAGATAGATCCTTCTTGAACTGCTTCTCAAGCAGATGTGCTATCTTCTTTTTAAAGATTCCCTTTAGATTAGTACATCGTTATCAAAAACCTGTGAAGCTCTAAATAACACTGTTACAACCAAACTGTACCTGAATAATGATTTCAAACATGACTGAACTTTATTAATTTTAGAGGAAAAAAAACCCTATTTTAAGAATTTTGAAAACCTATAACAAAACCAGAAAAGAAATCCATTCTAAATAGGTAAGCAGCAATTTGCTAGCTGTGCTCCTTGGAGGTTCCTTAGGAGCTGGCAAAAGGTGGGAACCACATGGGAGCTGAGGTGGAGACTGGGTGAGGAAGACTAGAGGGTCAAGAGTCTCTCTAATTTTACTTGAACCAGAGCTACTTTGATTTTATTTGTGCTACATCCTAAGAATCCACAGCAGATTTCATGTGGAAAATAGGCTTCTAATGCTGAAATGAGTTTGAAAGCCTCTGCTCTATGCAGCTATTATATCTGCCAAAGGATGGTGTTAACATACTCGGACACTTGGAGATCCAGGATTTCCAACATTCAAAGCAACTTCACCTATAAGTCCCACCTTCTCCCACCTTTTATTCTCTTTTCCCCCTTTAATTTTCTTTTTCTTTCTTCCCAGGCTCCTCATCTATCATCTCTTTCCTCATTCCCAACTATCTATGCTGTATAATATAATATAATATAATACAAACTGCTATATTTGTGTTTACCACACTGGTCAATAACAAGCAAGCATGTTAACTATTCTTTTCTTCTTAAGTTTCTTTTTCTTGTGGATGGTACAGTCAATCAATAAAGATTTTTTTCTCAGTGATTATTAGGAGCCTTGGCTTGTTTCCCATAGCCCAAGTAAAAGAACAGGTAGAATCTGCAAAAGATGTTTTTGCTACAAATCAAAGGAGAAATGTTATACTTCTGGGCATAAATTTTTAAATTTAAGGGGAGGAGTTTTTAACCTTAAAAGTGAAACATCACTGTCTTCAACATCCAAAAGAAAGTGGATTGGCCATAGGTTAGGTTAGAAAGGGCTCTCAAACCATTCTACTGACATAGTCATACAAGATAACCAGCATCTACCAGGCCAAATTACCTAGAGAAAACACAAATTAGAAGTCTGAGGTTTAGTCTCTGCCCTAAATATGGAGGTAGAGACATGTATATCTCTAAAATGACAAAAAAAAAAAAAAAAAATCCATATCTGGCCCTTAATACCCAGTTCACAAAGAGGAGAACAAACAATAAAGGCTGCAAGACCTTATATGTGGATTGGTTTGAAAAGGAACAGTCAGATGGAATTCATACAGGTAGAAAGCATTTCAGTTAGGAAGTAGAAGAGATAGGCAGAGCAGCTAGTTCTGCCAGAATGGCTGGGGAAAAACTGGCAAATACAGAGTGGGGCCAGATTGTAGCTCACACTTTGTCCCACAACCCCTCTGAGGCTGTCAGGCATTGCACAGATAAAGAAATGGCAGAGCAAAAAGCCCACCAGGTGGGAACCAGATGACTTTCATAATCACCTGAAAATTCATCCCTTATATTTATATAGCACTTTCACATGCATAATCTCATTTAATTTTCCCAACAACCTTAACTAAAATTTATATTTCCCAGTTACTTTTTCTCCCAACTAGACCAAACTAAGTCCAGGTAATAAAAACAAAGCTCAAATTCCGCCAACGATTTAAGCCCAAGATATTCAAACTCCAGATACTCTCGTTAGCTTTTTGAAAATGATGAGGGGTAAGAAATTTCCTCATCTCTACTGGTTTTTATTTTTATAGATAAAAACCAAACCAAAGAAAGCTATTTGGTGGCCTCTGTTGTTGCAAGATTATAAAATCCAACTTTTAACCTACCTTCTCTTTGAGAGGCTCGTGTCATGTGTTTCTCAGATGAACTGGAATCATTATGATGACAAGGTGAACCAGAAACTCTAGGACCAGATGAACTTGATGAAGTGGTCAAATCTTAAAAATACAAAAAACTCTGACAATAAATCTAGCATAACTCTGGTAGTCTCTCTTTTTAATTATCTACTTGAACCATACTGTTAAAATCCAAAAGAATGCTCACAAAAAATTGACCTATAACTAAGACTGAGGAAGGCAGGATGGCTCTTTGAAGTGTTCTAAGGTCTAGTCCCTTTCTAAAATCTTTTATACCAAAAACTTGCTTATGTGAAATAAAAATAAACAACCAAATAAGCATAGGGGCATCTTTAGTTCTTCATCATTTCTGTACTAAGATGTAACAAGAAAATTCAATGAAAATGAAAACTAAGTTCTTAAGCCTATTGTTTAATGTTAGAATAGAGTCTAAGCAACAGCCCCATTACTGGGAATACGAACAGATCCTTCTTTAAAGTGTACCAAAAACTTCTATTATCACTCTTGAAATTATGTAAATACTCTCTCTCTTTTTTTTTTTTTAAGAGATGAGGCAGGGCAGGGGAGTCTCACTATGTTGCCCAGGCTGGACTCGAACTCCTGGGTTCAAGGGATCCTGCCACCTCAACCTTAGCCTCCCTAGTAGCTGGGACTATAGGCACGTACCACTGCACCTAGTTTATGTGAATACTAAGCAATTCAAAACTTTACATTGAAATCTGTGGAAAAAATAAAATGAGTATCAGATAGTAGAGTTTGATATATTACTCCAAACAATAATCTCTATTTCATTACACTTTTCTAGTGGCCCCATACCTCTGTTGCAATTCTTATTAATCTAATTTCCTGTGGTGTTATTTAGTATCAGAATTACCCTTGGGAGACTGAAAACCTTCTTTGTTGTTGAGTCAAAATAGGCCAGCTAGACCATATAAAGCATAATTTCTCATTAAGCTAAACTTGATTATCATGTTTAACTTAAAAGGTAATTCTAAATCTAAAAGCATTATACTTGCATAATTATGAAATCTCTTGTTTGCAATTAAGTTTATAAAACTTAAATTTCTACTTTTAGCAGTTAAATTGGGCAACTGCAATAAAATTATGCCTGCACTTTCCCAAAGGAATCTTCGGAAGTGGCCCTGTGCACACAGAGAAAGATTCCAACCATTTGAAGCTACCTTTTAATAGCAATTTATGTACATTCTGTGTTTCAAATGCTGCAGTCTTTCTTTCTGGGTTCTTATTCATAAACACGATATTATAAATGATGGGTATATCCCCAGACTAGTCCTCTCATTCCCAAAGGTAGATGAAATATAGTCTTTTTATCACATAATGTTGATAAAATATGATACTTAAGCTTTTCTGAACCCTAAACCTAAATTCACTGAAGTCTAATGGAATCAGCAATGGGAGAAGAAACAGGGCTTTAGGAGGAAGGTGTTGGGGTCATGAGATAAGATGGTACCAGCTACCTGTATCTGGACATCTGGAAGTCTAGGACACAGTACAGACTTAAAACTAAAATTCTACATTGGCTATAACTTAAAAGCTCTGCTGGATCCCAGAAGGACTTAAGAAGACTGATACTACCTTGAGCCATGACTAATTTTTGAGATACTTAATGATTCAGAAGTACTGACAAAAGATCCCGTTAGCAGAAAGCTAAAAGAAAATATTTTTTTGAGTTAGCAGTTATTCTTCCTAGACCATTTGTGATACGGAGGTACAAATTAATGCCATGTCAAAGACACAGATCATTATACTTGCTTGGGAAGAAACGCTATCATTGAGCTCTCCAAAGAATGCCTTTTAATTTTCTTCCCTTTTTCCTGCTATCATTTTCAGAAGAGAAACATATACCATCCCTATGTCTGAGATTCTTTTTTCTTTTTTTTTTTTTTTGAGACAGAGTGTCGCTTTGTTGCCCGGGCTAGAGTGAGTGCCGTGGCGTCAGCCTAGCTCACAGCAACCTCAAACTCCTGGGCTTAAGCGATCCTACCGCCTCAGCCTCCCGAGTAGCTGGAACTACAGGCATGCGCCACCATGCCCGGCTAATTTTTTCTATATATATTTTAGTTGGCCAGATAATTTCTTTCTATTTTTAGTAGAGACGGGGTCTCGCTCTTGCTCAGGCTGGTCTCGAACTCCTGCCCTCGAGCAATCCACCCGCCTCAGCCTCCCAGAGTGCTAGGATTACAGGCGTGAGCCACCGTGCCAGGCCTGTCTGAGATTCTTGAGAAAAATCTTTTTTTAATCAAAAAAGAAAGGCTTACCTGAACTTGATGTAGTTCTTCTTGCTCTCAAAATGGGATAGCTGCCTACTTCTAAAGACTTGGTTAAATCAAGATCATGTAAAATTAAGAGATAACCAGAGGATGTTGAAATCAACATTTTTGAACAATCTGGTGTTAATCTCATTCGCATGAGAAAACGTGTGTGGAAGAATTTCTTATGTGGACACCCATCTTCTGTACACCTACAGAAGAAATCAAACCAACAAAACCTAGAGTTATATAGTGTCAGCGAGAGTTGTATTTTTTTTATTTATTTATTTATTTATTTATTTTTGCCCTTCAAAATAGAATTTAGGAGGATGGGGAAAGGTTGGTCAACCGGTACAAAGTTACAATTAGGAAGAGTAAGTTCCCATGTTCTATTGCACAACAGGGTGACGATGGTTAACAGGAAGATATAGTACATTACAAAATAGAAGAGTGACCTTTGCATGTCCTCACCACAAAGAAATGATAAATGCATGAGGTGATGGTCATGCTAAACACCCTGATCTGATCATTATACAACATGTACATATCAAAACATCAAATTGAACCCATAAATATGTACAATTACAATGTGTCAATTAAAAATATTTGAAACTTCAAAAAGAGACATCTTTTCAATAAAATTTTACTTTTTATGTTAATAGTATTTAAAATAATACATGTTATTTTGATCAATTGTGGACTAATAATATTGTAATGATAATTAAATCCAGAAAAAGTTAACGTTTATAGCTCTGTGGTCACAGGAAATAATTTTTTAAATTAATGACAGTTTATTTACATATTTTTGTTACAGATATGAATGACCACTAAAGCATAAAATACAGCAGGATATAATTCTATGAGGAAAGTAGAATGAAAACATGAGTACTATACTAAAAGAAAAAGTTGTAAAATTTCCAACTGTTTAAAAAAATAGAATTTATAGTCAATGTATATTTCAATTTACATACATGCTTACCAATGTTTTTGCTCACCATTCCTTCTGTCATCTCTAATCTTCCTTTTCAGATCATCCTGTTTCTCTATGAAAGTATATTCCTCACAATTTTTTTAAGTGAGATGTTGTTGAGGTAAACTCTTTTTTACTGTTCTGAAAAATCTTTATTTCACTCTTCTTTTTGAATAAAGGTTTAGCTGAGCATATAACTTTGAGTCGATAATTATTTCTTTCTGAATACTGAGGATAATATTCCACTGAGTTCTGGCTTCTATTGTTACTATCTGTAAGTCTCGTATTAGTCTGTTACTTTGAATAATTGTTTTTTTTTTTTAAGAGATGTAGTCTTGCTCTGTCACCCAGGCTGGAGTGCAGTGGCATGATCATAGCTCACTGCAACCTCAAACTCCTGCCTCACTCTCCCCAGTAGCTGGGACTACAGGTGGGTGTGCTACCACATCCAGCTAATTTTTAAAAATTTTTTTAGAGACGGGGTCTTGCTATGTTGCCTAGGCTGATCTCAAACACCTAGGCTCAAGTGATCCTCCTGCCTGGGCCTCCCAAGCACTGGGATTAGAAGTGTGAGCCACCACTCCTGGCTCTACTTTGCATAATTTATTTATTTTTTTCCTCTGATCTTCTCTTTGTCTTTGGAGTACTGCAGTTGCACTCTGATATGTGTAAATTTGGATTCCTTTTATCTTTATTGGGATTTAGTTGACCTTCCAAATCTTAAAATTCATATAATCTGGAAAATTCTTAGTCATTATTCCAACATTGCCTTTCATCCATTTTTCTCTATTCTTTTATAGCTCCAAATAAATGTTTGAAACATTCATATTTGACTCTGCTTATCTCTTAACTGCTTTCATGTTTTCTATCTGCCCATTTTCATGTTGTATTCTGGGTAACTTTTCAATAGATCTATCTTCTGATCTATTTTTTTTAAGCTGTGTCTAACCTATTTGCCGCACCCTAAGTTTTAAAAATTTCCACAGTTCTAGTTTTTTACTTCTTTAAATTCTGTTTGGCTCTTTTTCAAATCTGCCTGTTTTTGTTGGTAGATTTTTATTCCTTGCCTATTTTTATTCCTCTTTTATTTCCTTTTTTGTTATTTTTAAAATTATGAACCATGTCATACCTACAAAAAAGTACACAGATAAAAATATGTAGAGTTTAAAGAAAAATGAACACATATGATTTATTAGCCATGTTAACAAGTAGAATACCAGTACCTTAGAAGCCTTCCCTCTATTTTTCTCCTCTGTTACATCCTATTTTTGTTTCAAGCATACAATGTCTTTTCTAATCTCTCAGAGGATATTAATAGCTTTTTAAAAAAAATTTAAGTTTTCTTCTCCCTATGTAGTCTCTGTTCATTCCAAAAATCCTCCCCATTTGTGTGGGTCTATATATTATAAGTTTTTCTCAAAAGTCTGATTATGTTTGTCTGTCTGCTCATAATTAAGAGTGAGAAACTAAAGCTGACTGGGAATTTTGAGTGCAGGGTAGGGCTTGAGCTTCACTATATACAGTAAAGCCATTTTCTGAGGACCTCCTATTGACAGTATCTTTGGATCATCAACTGGAAGATGGCTGAGGAATTCTCAATTCAATATTCAGTGTGCATTTGGTCACCTTTTGGTAAGGAACCCAAGTCTTTAACTGTGTCTGCTGTCTTCTAATACAGAGACTCTCTATTTTGTACTCCTTAGAGAATAAAACTCAAAACTTCTGCTAAAATGGGAGGTCAACTGCACAGTGGTATAGTTTGAGGAGATATAAGTTCTTAAATATCTTTCACTTGAAACCTTACTTTAGCTACCCCTTCTACTACAGAGTACCCTAAGTTGCCAGTTCCTATGATATTTTGAGCATTCTCTGTAATTTGTCTTAAATTCTTAACTTTTCCCCACTGCCAGCTTAGGATTTAGCTTTCCTGGACTTACTAAGTCAAATTGCTTATGTCAGTTGCTATTTATCTACCTGCTTTTCAACTTCTAAAATTTTATTATAATTGTTTCCTCTCCTGTTTCCATCTTTATGAGTTTATTCCCTTTAAAAAAAAATTGCTTACTGTACTTTTACAGGAGTCTTCTCATCTATAGACTTTATTTACATCTTACATGACTTAAATTAAGTTTTGCAATATTTTCCATAAAGGTTATACACATCTTCTGTTGTAATTTATTCCTACATACCAGCTAAATTTTTTGATTACAAAAAATTATATACTTTTAAAAATTTAAATTGTTTCTTATGATACAGGAACACTGTTTTTACATTTTGATCTTATATGTAATACTTTTTATTTTTTAATTGATAAAAATTATATATAGTTATGGTATGCAACATGATGCATATGTTGTAGAATGGTTAAATGAAGCTATTTAATATATATATTACTTCATATACTTATTATGGTGAGAACACTTAAAATCTACTCTTTTAGCAAATTTCAAGTATACAATAAATTGGTATTAACTATAGTCACACATTGTTGTATAATATAAATCTCTTGAACTTATGCCTTATTGTCTAGCTGAAAATTTGTATGCTTTGACTAACATCTCCCCAATGCTACACCCCACCCACCTGTCTCCAGTCCCTGGCAACCACCATTCTGTTCTCTGCTTCTATGAGTTTGACTTCTTTAGAGTCCACATATTTGTCTTTCTGTGCCCAGTTTATTTCATTTAATATAATGTCCTCCTGGTTCATCCATGTTGTTGCAAATGACAAGATTTCCTTTTTAAAAGCTGCATAGTATCAATATTTTGTTGTACACATATACCACATTTTTAAAAACTATTCATGCATTGATGGACATTTAGGTTGATTTCATATCTTGGCTATTGTGAATAATGCTGCAATGAACGTGGAGTACAGATAACTGTTTGACATACAGATTTAATTTCCTTTGGCTATATATTAATACCTAGCAGAAGGATTGCTGGATTGTAAGGTAGTTCTATTTTTGATTTTTTTAGAACCTCCATACTGTTTTCCATAATTTATATCTAGCAATCTTGGCTAGCTCTTACTAATATTCTAATTTCTCTCAAGAATTTCTAGGATTTTGTATATAGACCAGGGGTTGGAAAACTATGATCCATAGGCCAAACCTCACCCACTGCCTGTTTTATAAAGAAAGTTTATATTATATGAACACAGCCATAGCCACACCCACTCATTTAGGTATGTCTATGACTGCTCAGAGACTATATAGTATACAAAGCCTAAAATATTTATTACATGGTCCTTTATAGAAAAAAATCTGCCAACCCCTGATATATCATCAGTGAATAATATTATTTCTTTTTCTTTCCAATCCCTATATATATTTTTCCCTTTTTTCTATTGCACCATCGGTGAATAATATTATTTCTTTTTCTTTCCAATCCCTATATTTTTCCCTTTTTTCTATTGCACCAACTAGTACTCTGTCTCCCCCCTGACCCCATGACATTAATAAACAGTAGTGGTCATAGTGGGCATGTTCTCCCTGATTTTATAGAGAAAACTTATAAAGATTCACCACTAAAAAATGTGCTGTAGGTTTTTAGTGTATACTTTTAATGAGTTTCCTTCTATCTCTAGTTAATTAATGTTTTTAACAGTTTTATTGAGGTATAATTTACATGCCATAAAATTCTCTCATTTTAAGTATGCAATTTAATAATTTTTTGGTAAATTTACAGAGTTGTGCAATCATCGACACAATCCAGTTTTGAACATTTTCATCACCCTAAAAGATCCCTCCTGCTCATTAGCAATCATTCCGTGTTTCCAATCCCAGGACCAGGCAACCCACTAAGCTATCTCTATAGATTTGCCTATTCTAGACATTTCATATAAATAGAATCATAAAATAAGTAGTCTTTTGCAATTTGGCTTTTTTCACCTAGCATTATTTTTTTAAGATTCATCCATGTTGTAGCATTTATCAATACTTTGTTCATTTTCATTGCTAAATAGTATTCCATTGTATAGATACATTTTGTTTATCTATTTGCCACTTGATATTAGACTGGTTCCATTTTTTTTGCTTATTAAGAATAATGCTCCAGTCTGAGCAAGAGCGAGACCCCATCTCTACTAAAAAAAATAGAAAGAAATTATCTGGCCAACTAAAATATATATAGGAAAAATTAGCCGGGCATGGTGACGCATGCCTGTAGTCCCAGCTACTCGGGAGGCTGAGGCGGTAGGATCGCTTAAGCCCAGGAGTTTGAGGTTGCTGTGAGCTAGGCTGACGCCACGGCACTCACTCTAGCCCGGGCAACAAAACGAGACTGCCTCAAAAAAAAAAAAAAAAAAAAAAAAGAATAATGCTACTATAAACATTCATGTACAAGTCTTTGTGTGGACATTTATCTTGGGTAAGTATCTAGGAATGGGTTTGGTGAGTCATAGGTAATTCTATGTTTAACATTTTATGAAACTACCAAACTGTTTTCTAAAGTGGCTGTACCATTTTACTTTCCCACCAGCCATGGGGGTTTCAGCAATGAGGGTTTCAGTTTCTCCACATTCTTGCCAGTACTTGTTAGTGATTAATAATACTGAGTCTTCCAATCCATGAACATAGAATATCTCTCCATTAATTTACAACTTCTCTAATTTCTTTCAGTGGCATTTTATAGTTTTCAGTGCACAAATCTTGTACTTCTTTTAAGAAGTTTGGGTATCAAGGTCATGCTAGCCTTATATATGAAGTAAGGAGAATTTTCTTTTCCTAGAATCTGACAAGTTAGTAAAATTAGAATGTTCTCTTATTTGTAATATTAGGTAGAAGTTATCTGTAAAACAGAAAAGGCTGCTCTTTTATTAGTATTGTATGTAAGTTGTTTTTTTTTTTTTTTTTTTTTTTTTTTTTTTGAGACAGAGTCTTACTCTATTGCCCAGGATAGAGTGCCATGGTGTCAGCCTAGTTCACAGCAACCTCAAACTCCTGGGCTCAAGCAATCTTCTTGCCTCAGCCTCGCAAGTAGCTGAGACTACAAGCATACATCACCACACCCAGCTAATTTTTACTATTTTTAGTAGAGAGCGGGTCTCACTCTTGCTCAGGCTGGTCTCGAACTCCTGAGCTCAAGCGATCCTCTCACCTCGGCCTCCCAGAGTGCTAGGTTTACAGGCGTGAGCCACCGTGCCCAGCCTGTAGATAAGTTTTAATTGATTTTTTCCAGTTCTTTTAATGGCCATGGCAAAGGTGATATTCAGAATATTTAAATAATCAGAACTGCATGAACACTAGCTAGTCTGAATAGGTAAGGATGGCTATGCCGGAACAGGGTCCTAGAATTGCCCCATTGTGTAAGGGAGACTTTAGCTAATGCATCATGGGGAGATCTTGAGGGAGGTATCCCTAAAAGAGGGGCCTAGGCAGACATAGGGTGTCAGGGGATAACACAGGGCAGTGGCTATTTACCAATTTGCATGGAGGAAGTTCAATCTTTTAACAGTTACTTCAGCTAAACCAGTCCATATTAGTTAAATATCAGTCTTGGTAATAGGACTATTTCAGGTTTTCTATTTCTTACTTGGTCAGTTTTGCTAAGGTGCATTTTTTGAGAAAACTGCCTATTTCATCAAAGTTTTCAAGTATGTTGGCATAAAGCTGATCTTATCATCTTATTCTCTATTTTTTATGTCTCATTTTTCATTGCTAATTTTATTTCTATATGTCCTCTCTTTTTTTTCTCTTGATGAACCTTACCAGAGAATTGCCTTTTTCAAAGAGCAGGCTCTAAAAATTCCTCTTTGTTGTATTTTCATTTTCAATTTCATTAATTTTGTGCTTTTATATTTATCATTTCCATACATCTACTTTCATTGGGTTTACTTTTTTACTTTCCAGTTTTTTGAGTAAGATGCTTAATTCATCAATTCATCAGTCTATCTTCTGATTTCACTATGATTTTTTCTTTAATGCAGTGAATTACCTAAAAGTGATTTTTTAAGTCTCTAAACGTGTGAATTTTTAATCACCTGTGTTAACTAAATGGTACTGAAGTCAGGGAAAATGGTTTGTGTGATAACAGTTCTTTGATACCAGTTAAAACCTACTTTGTATTTCAGTACATGCTGAACTTTTGTACCTGTTCTAAGTTTGCTTGAGGGGATGTATTCACTATTTGCTGGGAGCAGAATTCTAAATATGTATAATGCATCAAGCTTATTAATAATATTTAAATCTTCTATAGCCTTACTCATTTTTTGACTATCATATCAATTAGTAAATGAGAGAATGCTATTAGTATTTTCCACAGAGATGGGGATTTCTCACTTTTTTCTTATAATTCTGTACATTTCTGCTTTTGGGGTATGTTTATAGGTACATACAAGCTCACAATTCATTTATATTCTAGTGAAATGAACTTTTTAATATAGTACCTTTTTATCAACAATAATATTTTGCCTTAAACTCTATTTTGTCTGCTATTAGTGTAGCTATAAATTTTCTTCATTGATGTGTATCTATCCGCTATTTTTTTCCATCCTTTTACTTTCAACTTTTTTAGGTTGGTATGTTTTAGCTGGGTTCCTCACAAAGGAAATATAGTTTGGTTTTGTTTTTTAATCCAATCTAATACTATCTATATTTTGCTTAGCTAGTTTAGTCCATATATGTTTATCATGATTATTGATATCTGGATTGATGTTTAGGTTATTTGCCTACCACATTTCTGTGTTTCCTAATTTATCTGTTTATGTTTTAAATGATTCTTTTTTTCCTCCCCTTCTCTGCTTTTATTAGATTGATCATGTTTTATTAGCTTCTTACCCTTCTACTAATTTGGAAGTTATCATTTATATTCCTATTTAAATTATCTTTCTATACTTTAAGAAACAAATTTATTTCCAAATTTTAGCAGGTATGCCTGTCTTAGTCTAATCAATAGTTCTATCCTCCATTCAAACAATATGTGTAGCCAGAAATCTCAAACAGACCCTCTCTTATATATATATATGACCCTTTCTATATATATGATCTCTCAGAAGAATATTTCAGAAATGATCCTGATATGTTACTGTATTATCATTTCACCATAGCTAGTAACAGGCATATTTTAATTATTTCTCAGAAATCAACTCTTTATTCAATCAATTTCTTTTTTTAAAAAATGATCAATTTATTTTTAAGGAGACATTTTATTGAAATGTTTCACAACAGAGGCATAACTGGCATTTTAGGTGGGACAACTGGTCCACTATGCAAACTGTCCTGTGTACTACAGGAAGTTCAGAAACTCTGGTCCCTGCTGATTAAATTCCCCCATTCTTCCCCCATAGTGACAACCAAAACTGCCCCATATATTATTTCTAAACATTCCCTTTCAGATGATAACCACTCCAAATGAGAACCACTCTTTTAGTGCAAGTACAAAATTATAAATTAAATATATTTAGAATTAAAAGAACAAAGAGGGAGAAACGTTTCAGTTTCACAGAAGAAATGATAAAAACATTTTTCCTTAAATTCAGCAAACTCATTTTATAAACCAGTTTTCATCATTAACTATATTACTTGGTCTCCTTCCCATATAATTTTCTCCAAAAAAATTATTTTTTTTTTTTGAGATGGGGTCTTGCTATATCACTCAGGCTGGTCTTAAACTGCCGGGCTCAAGTGATCTTCCTGCCTCAGCCTCTCAATAGCTGGGACTACAGGCCCGAAACACCACACCTTGCTAATTTTTAAAACTTTTTTAGAGATGGGAGTCTCACTATGTTGCCCAGACTGGTCTTAAACTCCTAGCCTCAAGCAATCCTCCCACCTCAGTCTCCCCAGTAGCTGAGATTACAGGCTTCAGCCGCTACACCCAGCTCCAAAATTTTCAGTTGTAATATATGACTAAGTGCAAGTAACAAAAAGTAGAATCACTTTTTGATTGTTTTTCCTAAAGTGCGTTTCTTTCTCAAGGCTAGGACAGACACCGAATTTGTTCACTATGTTTAAAAAAAAAGTTTTTGTTCACAATCCTAACATGGTCTCCTATTCACAAACCTGTTAGTGTCCCAAATAATGACATTTCCATCAAATCCTGATGTTACTAAGAGTCTTGTATTAGTATCATATTCGATGTTCTTCACCCAGCTAGTGTGACCATGTAAAGTGCATACTTTGGTGTTCAGTTTTCTCAGATCCCACAGTGCTATTGTAGTGTCATCAGAGCAGGTGGCGAACAGCCGGTTATCAAGAAATCTATAAAAGCAAAAAAAAAAAAAAACCACAAAACTGGTTCATTTAAAGGCAACATGATTTGAGAAACAGTCTCAATATTATCTAATCAAGAAAGGAAAAAAAAGGGGATACAAAAATCACCGTATAAACCCAGTGATTCTGATATACTATAAACAGTAAGTATAATTCATATAATCACAGGGCCAGGATACGCTGCTTTAATGACAGCCACATTGTAATTTGATCCATTTGCTTTAAATTACTGATTTTTATTTGGAACTGGAAATAGGAGTGTTTGAAAAACAGTAATAGAGGGAAAGAAAGGAACTTTAGAATCTGTATAGGAAACAAAAATGATGTGAGAGAACTTAATAGGAGATATAGGAGATTTGAAGACTTGATTACTGAGAGGGACACATTAAGCATCCCTTCAAAATCATGAGAAATATTTACTCTGCTACAAGTAGTATCTCTTTCTATTTAGAACATGTTTATATACAGAAATTGCTATACAAATTGCCATCATTTTGAATCTATTAATTCAAAGGTATTCCCCAAATAATATCACTTAACAACATTTTATTAGGACCAGTCAAGATTATAAAATAGATTTAAAATAATCTATAATTCAGACTTTTTATTTTACACTAATTTCTCAATCCTCAGTGAGAATATATTTTATACAAATACTTAGAAAATAACAAACTGACCATTCACACTTGAATTTCTATTGAATGTAACATTAGGATGCTTTCTCTAACAATATCCTGTTATATATGTAACTTCCTAATCTCTTGCAGAAAAAATGAATTCTGGAGCTTCTTTCAGGATAAAATTATATATAATTCTTGTCAGAAATCAACCTCAACATCCACAAACTTCGTAACAACCTTCCTGAAACTTATGGTTTTAAAATTCCAGGCCTTTATACAAGCTGTTTCTGCTACCTGAAACCACCATTCCACTGCCCCTTGATGTGGTTAATTCTTACTTTCTTTTTAATACAGTCACACATCGCTTAACGATGGGATACATTCTGAGAAATGCATGGTTGGAGGATTTCGTTGTTGTGTGAATATCATAGAATGTACTTACACAAACTTAGATGGCATAGCCTACTACCCACCTACACTTTATGGTATAGCCTATTGCTTCTAGGCTACAAACCTGTACAAAATGTTACTGTACTGAATACTGTAGACAATTGTATATACTGTAGGCAATGGTATTTGTATATCTAAACATATTTAAACGTTGAAAAGGTACAGTAAAAAATACTATATAAAAGATTTTTTTAAAATGGTACACTGCATAGGGCACTTACCACAAATGGAGCCTGCAGGACTGAAAGTTGCTCTGGGTGAGTCAATGAGTGAGTGGTGAGTCAATGTGAAGGCCTAGGACATCACTGAACACTACTGTCGACTTTATAAACACTGTACACTTAGGCTACACTAAATTTATAAAAATTATTTTTTCTTTCTTCAATGATAAATTAATGCTGACTTACTGTAATCTTTTTTCTTCATAAACTTTTAATTTTTTTAACTTTTTGACTCTTGTAATAACAGTTTATAACACAAACACATTGAATAGAAATATCTTTATATCTTTATCATCTTTATATCTTTGTAAGACTTTTTCTATTAAAAAATTTTTTTTAACTTTTAAAACATTTTTGTTAACAACTAAGACACAAAGACACACATTAGCCTAGGCCTACACTAGGTCAGGAACATCAATATCATTATCTTCTACCTCCACATTTTGCACCACTGGAAGCTCTTTGGGGCAGTAACACACATGGAACTGTCATCTCCTATGATAATAATGCCTGCTTCTGGAATACCTCCTGAAGGACCTCCCTGGGGCTGTTTTATTTATTTTTTATTTTATTTTATTTTATTTTTTTGAGACAGAGTCTCACTCCGTTGTCCGCGCCAGAGGGCCATGGCGTCAACCTAGCTCACAGGAACCTCAAACTCCTGAGCTCAAGTGATCTTCCTACCTCAGCCTCCCGAGTAGCTGGGACTACAGGCATGCACCACCATGCCCGGATGATTTTTCTATATATTTTTAGTTGTCCAGCTAATTTCCTTCTATTTTTAGTAGAGACAGGGGTCTCCCTCTTGCTCAGGCTGGTCTCGAACTCCTGACCATAAACGATCCACTTGCCTCGGCCTCCAGAGTGCTAGGATTACAGGCATGAGCCACCGCGCCCGGCCTGCTTTATTTTTATAGGTAGAAGGAATATACTCTAAAATAATGATAAAAATGAGACAACAGGAATTTTTCAACTCCATTATAATCTTATAGAACCACTGTCATATGTAATCAACATTTTAGTTGACTAAAACATTGTTATGTGGCACATGACTGTATTTAGCTGTCATCCACTCCAGGAAACCATCCCTTTCTGTCCAGCCTGGGGTAGATCCACCAATTCTCTAAGCTCCCAAAGCACTCTACAGTTCTATCATAATACTTAATATGACAGAGTAAGGAATAACTTCACAAGGCTGTAAACTCCTTGAAGGCCGGGGGAACCTATTTGCCTAGTTCATAATTAGTTCTGCAGTATACAATACACACAGTGACAGACACACAAGCACTCAACAAATATTTATTAAATAAAAAATGATAGGAGTTCACTGCCTAGTGGAGAAGACATTGTAACTACACAATTACACAAAATAATTGTGTGGAATAAGCAAAGAAAAGTAGGTGGCTGAAGGACTTCATGGTGGTATTATTTGAACTAACAGATGAGTAGGAACTCCCTAAGTGGCCAGCGGTAAGCAAAGGTACAGAGGCATGTTAAGGGGATGGTGTATTCTGAGAAGCAGCAGTAGTTAGGAGTGCTGTGTATAGGAAAGTAGAGACACACAGGGAACATATTATAGATTTATTCTACAGTGATTTCCAATAACTATTTTTTAATGATAAAATACATTTCCATTAAAAATATTTTTTAAGTGGAAAAAATCCATCACTCAAAATAACCACTGTTTATTGATGTTTAGCCTAATTTCCATATTTTGAACTTAATATTATCTCATTAATATTTTGCCATGTCATTAAGATTTATTAACAAAATCATTTTTAATGACTAAATAGTGTTTACCACATGAATGAACTGAAATCTTTTTTCTTTTATAAATAGATATGTAATTGTTGGGTATTTAGATACTAAGATGAATATCCTTACAGCCAAATATTAATCACATCCCTATTTATTTCTCTAGGTACATTCCCAGAAAAATGTATTGCTAAGTAAAATGGTTTTTTTTTTTTTAATGTAAGCCTTTTGATACATATAGCCAAATTGTCTTCCAAAAGAACATACCAATATATAGTTCCACCAGCAGTTAGGAGAGTGTCCATTTCCTCAAACCCTCGCCATACAGGTCTTTAAAAAAATTCTGCTAAGTGCTAGGGAAAAAATATCTTGTTTTAAGTCGAAACTTCTATTTTTAGTAACGTTGAACTTTTTTCACATTTACTAGAAAATTATATTTCTTTTATGAATTGCTATTCATGTTCCTTGTTGATTTTACAACTGCAGTATTATTTTTATTAGTGAGTTGTAAAAATCTCTTTATAGTAAGGATAATATATCTCATTTTTCAAATACTGTATGTTAGATATATTTTCCCCATATTTCTACCTTTTAATGTGGCATATGTTTTCTTACTATATCAAAATTTTAATTCTTACATTATCAAATCCATTTTTCCCTTATAGGTTTACCTTTACTGATGATTTTTATCTTAAGAGACAGGGTCTTGCTCTGTCGCCCAGGCTGGAGTGCAGTGGCGCAATCATAGCTCACTGCAGCCTTGAACTCCTAGGCTCAAGTGATCCTCCTGCCTTAGCCTCCTGAGTAGCTGGGACTATAGGTACATGGCACTGTACCTGGCTAAATTTTAAATTTTGGGTGGAGACAGGATCTCGCTATGTTGCCCAGGCTAGTCTCAAACTCCTGGCTTCAAGAGACCCTCCCATCTTGGCCTCCCAAAGTGTTGGGATTATAGTTGTGATGATGCTTTTCAAAATAAAACTAGTTCAATGACTTCCACACTTAATAGAAATTATATGAGTGAGAAAGATGCATACAAAAAAATATAAAAGGCTACTGGAAAGTCAGTCAAACTTTTAAAATAAATTAAGCATCTTCATACCTTTCAAAAATTTAGAAAAAAATAAAAATATTTTATTTGGTCTATAGAAAATACTTAAGGCACATATGGATTAAAAACCCCAAGGGGATTATATTGCTGTAGGCTACAGTGTCCACCTGAAGGGTTTTAAGGAAGAGAATGAGATGATTAGATGGGAGTTTCAGAAAGATCTCTGAGATGGCTAAGTTCCAAGACTCCCAGATTTTCATAAAAAATAAAATGGGGGATTAGCTTTTTAATTTTTGTTAATAAGGTCATTAAAAAAACTAAAATTGTTGCATGAATGGATATTTTAATACCAAACTGCAGAGAGATTATAATCTTGAAATAAAAGCTAGTAATTTTGACTTGAATACGTTTACCTTAATGAAAAATGCAACACTTTGACTTTAGTTGGCTTATTTTCACCTCAAAGTATTATCTGTAAAAATTTTGGTGAGAATCATTAGTAAAGAGAATACATTGTAGAATATTAAGAATGCAGACTAGAAGATTGGTTAAAGCACTTAGAACAATTTTTGTCTCGATAAGCAGATGCAGAGAATGTAAATTGTTAAACGAGTCCTTGGAGATGTGGCTCAGTTCTCTCAAACTAAAAGTCAGTCTAGCCTAACAGGTTAATAATTGTGAAATATTTATAACTCCACAGTCCTAATAAATGGCAGACATTCCTTCACACATACTGAAATCTATGAATCTCTGAACCATAGGACTTCTCCAAATGTCCCCATCAAACTCCAACATACATGATGATAACAGCTATGGATACACTGACATCTGCATAAACTGAGGTCTTCATTATCAGAGAATATGGTAAAAGATAAAAACAACTGAAAGTGAATTCTTTTAAAACTGGTACCAACATTTCATTGCACAAGTGAAAAAGTGTTCTTGAGTCTTTATTTTAAAAAAAAAAAAAAAATTAAACTGGCCAGGTGCAGTGGCTCATGCCTATAATCCTAGATCTTTGGGAGGCTGAGGCAGGAGGATCATTTGAGGCCAAGAGTTCAAGACCAGCCTAAGCAACACAGTGAGACCCTGTCTCTACAAAAAGTAGAAATATTAGCTGGGCATGGTGGTGTGTTCCTGTAGTCCCAGCTACTCGGAAGGCTGAGACAGGAAGATTGCTTGAGCCTACGAGTTTGAGGTTGCAGTGAGCTATGATGATGCCACTGCACTCTAGCCTGGGCAACAGAGAAGACCCTGTCTTAAAAATAAAATAAAATCACAAAAATAAATTTCTCCCCATTTGTTTTACTACAGAAGGTCCCTAACTTAATAATAGTTTGACTTACGATTTTTTCGACTTAAGATTTTTGACTTTACAATGGGTTTACTGGAGTATTAAATATATTTTGACTTACAATATTTTCAACTTACGATGGGTTTACAGGGAAGTTGAGGAGCATCTATATATGCAAATTCTTAGAACAAGAATAAATTAAATGTTTGGATATTTTTACATAATCTTTCCAGTGACACTAAGATAGCAGAATATGACATCTGTATTCATATTTGAGTTTTGTACTACAATCAAAAAGAGAGTCATATCTATATAAATATTCAAGGACTTTATCAATTTTCCCAAGAGCCTTTCCTTAGTCCTGTGAGATATTCACAAAATTCTCTGAAGTGTCTATCATGTAACCATTTCTGTCATTTTCTTTTCTCTAATTGATAACCACTCTCTATGAGATCCTTCTTTGCCAATAATTTTTAAATAACTTGACCAGTTCTTTAACATCACTCTCAGGGTTTTGTGAAATTCTACATCCTTTGCAAGATAAGAAATTTCATGTTCCTATTGATAAGCACTGCATTAGTATTATATTGTCTGAAGTGTAAAAGCAACAGACCAACGAAGACAGTGGGAGGGAGAAATAGATCCTGAGATATATTTAAATGAGTACTAATTTTTTAATTGTCATATCACTAAGGAAATACTCTTATGATGATGACCTTAGTGCTCATAATTGAGGGGACCCAGATTATTAAATAAAGTCTTAAATCCACATACAGATCCTTCATGAATAAGAAGCCTGTTTAATAGGTTTAAGTATTTAAGTTATGGACTTTTCCCCCTTACTTTCCCAAAATATGAGGTAACAGAAAATATTCTCCACAACTATCAGTGTTTTTATTTTACAAGATAAGCAAACCACAAATTTAAGAAATGAATTAGAAAATATTACCAAGTATGTACAAAATGACTATTTAGAATCAAACCAGAAAATGCATGCCCACATCTCTGAACAGTATAGTAAGATGGTCTAATGGAACTAAATATGAATTCCAGTTCTACCACTTATGTAAGAACTTGGGTAAGTGTCTTTATCTGAGTCACAGTTTCTTCATTCCTTAAAATAGGTACAATATCTCACATGGGATACTGTGAGGATTAAATATAATGTATGAAAAGTGCTTCATATGAGGTTTGGCACAGAGTAAGCACTCAAAAATGGAAGTTAGTATTATTAATAAATAATGCACACTTAAGCTCATGCACTGAAGACCCTTCAGATCTCACTCAAAACTCTTAAGTTATATGTACTTCTAAACAAGCTTCAAAATCTGTTTGTCTAATCAATAGATCAGAAAAAGCAGATTCAAATTTGCAGGCATAAGGAGCTGTGGCAGGCACTCTGACAGCAGCAAACGAAAGCTGACATTGATAAAGAATACAAATTCTAACAGCAGATTAGTTAAAGGTCATTTTGAGTGAGGGCAAACAACTTGACATAAGTCTTTTCTTTTTGAGATAAGAAAAATTTAAATATATAAAATATTAGCAACATAGATAAAATTATGAAGAATATAACAAACACCTGTGATACCCACCACCCAGCTTTATTGATTTTAATTGTTATCTTTCAGATATTTTTTAAACATTACAAACACAGTTGAAGTACATTATGTATCCCTCCCCAATCCCATTCCCCTCCCTCCCTCTCCAGAGGGAACCACTATCCAAAACTTGTCATTCCCCCCATGCAAGTTTTTAATACCATGAATTCAGATGTGTGTATCCATAAACACTTTATATATTGTTTTGCACTCAATATATTCTGTAAATATTTAATGAGCACCCACTATGTGCTAGGCACTGTTTTAGGTGCCAGGATAGAGCAGAGGACAAATACATGCCCTCATCAAGCTTATGTTTGTACAGTTTTCAAAACTTTATATAAATGGCATCACTGTAAAGCTCATTCTACACTTTACTTTTTTGCCTTGGCCTTAAATTTCTGAGATGTATATCAGATGTTGATGTTTTTAGTTCACTTATTTTAACTAATGTATAGTATTCCATTGTATGAGTATACCAGAATTTATCTATTTTCCTCTTTATAGGCATTTAAGTTGTTTCCAACTTCTATTACTAACAATGCTATCATGAACTCTATTTATACATCTCCTTGTTCACATATGCATTAATTTCTTAAAAAAATATTAATCTCTTTGAATCTGCCCAGTAACAAAAAATATATCTATCTCCAACTTTACCAAATATTGTTAAACGGCTCTTCAAAATAATTTTACAAATTTACACTCCATCAATAATATCTAAGAGTTCCTATTTCTCAACATCTTTCAATACTTGGTGTTTCCTGTTATTTTTATTTGCACTTCCATGATAAAAAGCAAATTTGAAAATCTTTCCATATTTATTGCTCATTGTAGTTTCTCTTCTGTGATTCTCTACTTACTTTGTTAAAGGCTTATTTTCTTATATATTCTGGATACTAATCCTTTTTTGGTTATGTGCAAAATATCTTCTCCCATCAGCCTATGGCTTCTCTTCTCACATTGTTATGATGTCTTTGGTTACAATGAAATTTTAAATTTTTATGCAGTTGAGCTTAGCAATCGTTAATAGTTTGTACTTTTTGTGTCTTAAAAAACTCTTTCTTAATAAAAAAAAAAAAAATTAGCTGGGCATGGTGGTATGCGCCTGTAGTCCCACCTACTCCAGAGGTTTAGGCAGGAGGATCACTTGAGCCCAGAGTTCTAGGTTGCAGTGAGCTATGATGATGCCACTGCACTCTAGCCTGGCACCAGAGCAAGACCTTGTCTCAAAAAATAAAATAATACAGGCCGGGCGCGGTGGCTCACGCCTGTAATCCTAGCACTCTGGGAGGCCGAGGTGGGCGGATCGTTTGAGCTCAGGAGTTCGAGACCAGCCTGAGCAAGAGCGAGACCCCATCTCTACTAAAAATAGAAAGAAATTATATGGACAGCTAAAAATATATATAGAAAAAATTAGCCGGGCATGGTGGTGCATGCCTGTAGTCCCAGCTACTCGGGAGGCTGAGACAGGAGGATCGCTTGAGCTCAGGAGTTTGAGGTTGCTGTGAGCTAGGCTGACGCCACGGCACTCACTCTAGCCTGGGCAACAGAGTGAGACTCTGTCTCAAAAAAAAAAATAAATAAATAAAATAAAATAAAATAATACAAAACCAAAACCTTTCTTACACTTAGAACAAAAATATATTCTATACTTTCTTCTAAACCTTTAAAGGTATGCTTTCATAACTAGGTCATTAACTGAAGTTATTTTCATTTACGGTGTGAAGTAGAGATCTAATTTTATTTTATTTTTTCATATATATATAACCAAGTCTCTCTTTTCCATTTTCTCCTCCAACCAATTCATAATGTCCCTGATGTCATATATAATATTTTCATAGGCCCTGCTCAAAAAAAAAAAATAATAATTCATATACGCATAGGTCCGTTTCTGGGATATTTCATTGTCACTTAATCTATCCCTGTTCTAAGACTACATTTGATATATGGACATGTGATTACTCCCACCATTTAGTCTTCTTCAAAACCACCTCAGCTATTCTTGGCATTTGCTGTTCTATATATATTTTAGGGGCTGGGCACAGTGGCTCGTACCTGTAATCCCAGCTGTTTGAGAGGCCAAGGCAGGAGGATTGCTTGAGGCCAAGGGTTAGAGACCAGCCTGGGCAACACAGCAAGACCTCGTCTCTACAAAAAATTAAAAAGAAAAAACTGGCCCGATATGGCGGTGTACGCCAATAGTCCTAGCTACTAGGGAGGTTGAGGTAGGAGGATCACTTGGGCCCACAAGTTGAAGGCTGCAGTAAACTGTGATTCCACCATTGCACTGCAGCCTGGATGACGGAATGAGATCCTATCTCTAAAAATAAATTAATTAATTAAAAAATCAAGTTTTATGAAACACCTTGTTGGTATTTTAACTAAAACTGCACTGAGGCCGGGCGCGGTGGCTCACGCCTATAATCCTAGCACTCTGGGAGGCCGAGGTGGGCGGATCGTTTGAGCTCAGGAGTTCGAGACCAGCCTGAGCAAGAGCGAGACCCCATCTCTACTTAAAATAGAAAGAAATTATATGGACAGCTAAAAAAAATATATATATAGAAAAAATTAGCCGGGCATGGTGGCGCATGTCTGTAGTCCCAGCTACTCGGGAGGCTGAGACAGGAGGATCCTTTGAGCTCAGGAGTGTGAGGTTGCTGTGAGCTAGGCTGACGCCACGGCACTCACTCTAGCCTGGGCAACAGAGTGAGCCTCTGTCTCAAAAAAAAAAAAAAAAAACTGCACTGAATTTATAGACTAATTAGGGGAGAATCAACTTCTTTATGATACTGAGTTTTCTCCTCCAGAGATGATTTGCATTTGTTTGTTCTTTTTTTTTTTCGCATATATTTTTTTCTTTTCTTAGAGATGGGATCTCACCATGTTGCTTAGGCTGGCCATGAATTCCTGGGCTCAAGTGATCCTTCTGCCTCAGCCTCCTGAGTAGCTGCAGGTACCTATAACAGCACTTCCAACCTGGATCCAACTTAAAATTGTTGGCTGGAGGTTTTGGACCATATGGTGTGAATCTGGGTCCCACACATGCATGAGCACTGGATCGTGGTTAGATATTCACAGAGGAGATTTTCTGACACCCTTCTACCCAATGCTACAGTATAGATGAACAGGGTGGTTTATCTCTAGATCATCTTTTTGCTGAAAGTGAGCACTCTGGGGTCTCAGCCTCATGCAGAGACACTTTCTACTAGACTCCTCACCTTCAAGTAGCCCTAGAATTAACTTGCCTATTCCCTGTACTCTTCATACCTGTCAAAACAGAAGCTCAAGGTCACCAGCACTTGGCAGATGCCTCCAGGATAAAAGCCAGCTGAATACCTGTTTGCTTCTTTGCATTCCTGCTTCCATTTCATTTTTGGCCCAAGGATTCCTTTCCTTCTTATCAGTTCAACTATACATTAAAAAAAATACATATTACATTTTATCCAGCATTTTTGTTTTTAATTAGAAACATTGTTCAGGATATTTTAAAATCTTCTACAGCCTAATTTTTATTTGCTTGATTTACTAGTTTTGGACAGAACTGTATTAAAATATCTCACTAGAATTATAGACTCCTAATTCTTTAAAATTCTATTTTTGCTTTGTATATTTGAAGGCTATGTTTAAGGTACATATAAATTCATGATTATTATATATTCTTGATAGATTTTTCCTTTTATTAGTATATACTGTTACATTTTATCCTTATTAAAGCCCTTGGTCTTTCATCTTTTTGATATTGATAATCTCCCATCAGTTTTCTTTTTCATTTTCTTAGTGGTTTTATGTTTGGTATCTCTAAAAACATAATATATACACACACATATGTTTTTATTCAAATTGTTGACTCTGTCTTCTAATAAAGAAGATCAATCTATTTGTATTTACTTTGAACTACTCATATATTTGAAACTTTTTCTATTTCTTGTTTTCTATTCATCATCTCTTTCCTTTGCTTGATTTTTTTTTTTAACTTTTTTAAGCTTTCCTGTCTTCTACCAAACTGATCAAGTTTTCAATATTCCTTTTCCCCCTTCTGCTGGTTTGAAAGCTATAAATTATATTTCCATTATTTTAGTCATTTTTTTAGTTTTTTCATCATATATATTTAATTATACATTGTTCTAAAAGAGTCTGAAATTACTTAGTATTTCTATCTTCCTCCTGAACATGAAGTGGGCCTTAATATATTACACCTTCCCACTGAACAAAACTCTTCCATACATACAACCTATTCATTGTTACTATCTAGAGCCACACTGTCCAATTTGGTAACCATCAGATACATGTGGTTTTTCAGTCCTTGATACATAGCCAGTCTGAATTGAGATGTACTCTAAGTGTAAAATACACACTGTATTTTGAAGACTGAGCATGAAAAATGAAAGTAAAATATATTAATAATTTTTATATTGATTACATGTTGAAATGATAACATTTTAGACATATTGGGTTAAATAAAATAAATTACTGCAAATTAATTTTGAGCTGGGAGTGGTGGCTAACACCTGTAATCCCAGCTACTGGAGAAACTTAGACAGGAGGATCACTTGAGCCCAGGAGTTCGAGGCTATACTGAGCTATAATTATGCCACTACACTCCAGCCTGGGCAACAGAGCGAGACACCATCTCTAGAAAAAAATAATTAAAAAAAATTAATTTTGCCTCTTTCTTTTTTAATGTGACTACTATAAAATTTAAAATTGCATATGTGGCTAGCATTACACTTCTATTGGACAGTGCTAATCTAGAATTTTAGTTTTAATTTTGTTTTAAATGTATTCCCCCAAAAAACTCTTAAATTATTTTTTCTGCTATTAATAATTAATAACATTTTACCTAATTAAAATTATTCTCTCTGGATTAACAGTTTACCTGCATATAATATAGAAAGGAACATTATTTTGCCTTAACATTAAAGATATTAATATCAGTCCATTTTCTCCTGATATCCACTGTTGCAGATGAGAAACTTTCTGTTAGTATAATTATCGTACCTCTGTAGATAATCTTTTTGGTTTTTTTTTTTTTTTCCCCAAGAAGATACCTCATTCATCTGTAGGTAATCTTGATTTCTAACTTTGGTGGCTTTTAAGATTTTTCTCTTGATTTCTGATCTTCTAGAGTTTCAACACAACCTGTCTAGATGTGGATTTATCTTTATTTAATCTGTAACACTTGACACTCTAAAGTTCCCTTTTGATTTGAGGTCTCAGCCCACTTCTTCAATGCTAAAATTTCTCAGCCATCATGTCTTCAAAACTTAGTTCTCCACTAATCTCTGCATTTTTTCTGTAATTCTTTACATACACTGGAGTCTCTCAATTACTCTTCTGTCTTTTAACTATTCTTTCATATTTTTATCTTTTTTCTGTGTTCTGTGTGAATTTTTTAGTACTATTTTCCAACTCACTAATTTACTTATTAATGGTATAAAGGATTTATCACATCTATTGTATTTTCTTGTATATTAACCACATTTTTAATTTCTAAGAGTTCTAGTCCGTTCTTTACTACATTAACTTGTTCTTGTTTAATCTCTTTTGTTTCACAATTTTGAACTCTCTTTAATTGGAAAGTATCCTTTATTTCTTTGAGCATTCTAAAAAGGCTTAAAAGTTTCTCCCTATCAATGGAATACTATGCAGCCGTTAAAAAATAAGATCGTCCCGTGAATACTAATATGAAATGATCTCTAAATATGTTATTAAGTAAAAAAGGCAAGGTAAATAATAGAATGTGTAGAATGCTACCATTTATATAAAAGTATATGTATGGCTGTGTATATAAATGCGTGTACATGTATAAACTATCTCAGAAAGGACAGCAAGAAATTGGTAGTAGTGGTTGCCTCTGGGGAGGGAAACTGGGTGGCTAGGCGACAGAGGTGGAGAGAGACTTACTTTTCACTGTTTACCCTTTTGTACCTTTGAATTTTGTATCACGTGCATGTATTACCTAGTCAAAAAAAAAATAAATAATTTATTTTTTAAAATAAAATCTTTGTTGGACTACTCCATAACATTAATTTCATCCACAGAAAATGTCTGTGGTTGATTTTGTTATGATATTAATATTAGATAGATGTCCTCATAAATTTTAGAATTTTGGTTATAGGCTCATTTTGAGTAGGAAAAGTTTTTAAAATTTTTTCTCTCTCCCTTCCTATGTAATGGTTTTAGAGTTGCCCCCTCTTGGCCATCTGGAACCCCAGTCCACAACCAGGCCTAATTACATTTCAGGGCTTCAGTTTCATGATGATATTGGGAATATCATACACATACATTCAGTCACTGACTCAGCAAGTGGCTTCATTCAATGCCTGTTGATGAGGCTATGTCTTTATCGGCTAAAACCTATAGACCAAAGTAGTGAATAGATTTTATCTTTTTTCAGACTTTTACAAATGAGAGAGACATTTCAGCCAAACCCCTGGCTTCATATATTGATTCCAGCTCTAGTTCCTGCCTCACATGAAGCACTTCAGCACTTTTTAATCCTTTTACCTGACAAGAGCAAAACTATTAGATGTCAGTGTTAGACTGAAACCCAGTGGACCTGTGGTTTCAGACTTCACAGCTTTGTGTCACAAAGATGTTTATGTTGTTTTAGAACCTGGCTATGTTTTTTGTGCTATGTAATTTAATCTATTGTTCAGTGTTTGGAGCATACAGGTTATATTGAAATGCAGTGTGTTTCCTTGACTAGAAATAATTTTTATATTTCTTTTTTTAGAATATTAAAAGTAATAATTATAAAAGTATAATAATCCCATTATATGCAGTTTAGAAAATAGAAAATTGTTCATAATCTATCCATTCTAACTAAACTACTATTAGCATTTTAAAATATTTCCTTTTAATTTTTTCTTTCTACATCATTTCATATTTGCATAATTTTTATCACAATTTTAACCTATATTATCTCAAGCATTTGTCTATGTTGCTATGTAGTCTCTATGACCATCATTTTAATGACTGCATATTAATCACTAAACTTCTCAATGGTAAATTACTTCCCACATTATTGAGAATTATAGAGTTTCCAACAATGCTACAAAGAAGTTCTCTGTGCATGTGCTTTTTCCTCCTAATAGTTTGGATTTGGGGAGTGGTGGGGTGGTGGTGAGAGATGATAAGCAGTGCGACTGCCTTAATTGTACACAGATCATTAGCACAAAGGCATTATAGGACCAGCATAATGATGACCCTGATATATGAAGAGAAAAGGTAAAATCATATAGAAGTATTTCAGGAAGATTCCAATCCAAAATGGTTACCAGTTTTCTAATTAAAGGAATTAGTTTTACAAGGAATTAGACTCACAATTCACAAATGTGGATGATTTCAGCACTGTTGAATAAGACATTATACATTTTCACTAACTTCCAAAACAGAATATTTTGGGCCACTCTAATAAAGTTCACTTTTTCACTATAATACTAACCTGATATTATTTACACAGTCTTCATGAGCTTCAGAAAGTGTTTTTATGTGCTTTGAAGATATAGGGTCAAAAAGCAGAACTTCAGTTTGTTCACAAGCAACCGTCAGCACTGACCTGAAAGCAAATGACACATTTCTCTTGTTTAGTTTTCTAGCATCCTCTGGTTATTGATATTTACCTTATTTGTAATAATTAAACAAGCTATAGATGAATAACTTTTTTTTGCCCATATCAGTAGCAAATTTAAAAGATTGATATTATCCAAGGTTGACAAGAGTAGTAGGAAATGGTACTCTCTCTTATACATTACGGTGGAGCATAAACAGGTACAGCTTATGTTTTGAGAGCACCTCTAAATTATCTATCAAAATTTTACATGGGCATATCTTTTGACTCAGCAATTTTTTCTGGGAATTTAATCTAAAGACATAATCATTTATAAACACAAAGAAACATATACAAAGATATGCTCCATTATAAAAAAGAGACATTGAAAGTAACAAATGAACATGAAAGAGGGAATGATTGATTATATAACCCTTGCTACATAATAATTTGAAATACTGTGCAGAAGTTAAAAAGGAAAGGGTATCTTTATATGGATATGAAAGAACCCCAAAACATATTTTTAAATGAGAAAAGCTGGGGCATGGCTACACTAAAAGCCCAGACTTCACCACTATGCAATATATCCATGTAACAAAACTATACTTGTATCCTCTAAATCTATAAAAATAAGGGAAAAAAATAAATGAGAACAGTTGCTTACCAAAAAACATGCATAGATGAGACAACTTGGGGGGGGGGAATCATATACAACCAAATTATATATTTCTTCATCAATATCTATAAAATGTACTGGAAAAGATCTGGTACATGTCCTATCAGAACAGTTAAATTATCAATCTTTTCCTTTATAATTTTTTAGTTTTTTCTCATTTCAGTCCTTCTACATTGCAAAGTTATATTTTTGTAAACCCTTTACAAACCTCATTTTGATTTGTGAAAATCTATTGTCTTTTCTTTTTATTAAGTCTTAGATTTCTGCGGGCATTGCTCTTTCAGATTCAGATCTAGCAAATGAAATCCTGAGTCTTTGAAACCTCAGGTCTTCCCAATTTACAGTTCCAATAACAAACAGAATTTTATACACATAAGATGAAAGTGCATAAGATAGAATTTTAAATAGCCAAACTTTTCTATTTATAACAAACTTTTTAGATAAGGTGGGAGATGAAAACACATCTATTACATTGAAATCTTTTCCATATTTAGTAAACATAGAATTGTCCTTTACAGGGTATCTCCATAAACCCTTTTTTGAGATATATGGACTTCAGAGTTTAAAAATATCTGAAGAATTTTTATGCTAGTTGGTCATCATGAGTAAAAATATTCATATTAGTATCTGTAATTTTGAAGATACATAAGTAGCCATTTCTTTTTCAGTCAGAAGAACCCTGAAATGAACTTTTCTCCTTTTGTGCATAAGTAAATGAATCAATAATTCTAGGAGATTTTTAACCTTAAACATTGTATTATAAATAAGACATCTATATAACTGGTAGTTAATGTTTTGTTTTAATCCAATTATATTTTTGTGCATGGTATGATACACACACACACACACACACACACACACATATATATATTTTTTTTTTTGAGACACTGTCTCGCTCTGCTGCCCTGGGTAGAGTGCAATGGCATCATTATAGCTCACTGCAATCTCAAACTCCTGACCTCAAGCAATTCTCCCGCCTCAACCTCTGAAGGTGCTAGGATTACAGGCGTGAGCTACCCCGCTTGGCCTGATATATATATATATATTTTTTAATGGATATAATTTGTCCCAATATCAAAGCCTATCCTTTTCTCCTTGGTTTGTAATGCCATCTTTATCGTATGTAAGTTTTGTTTTTGGACTCTATATTATATTCTGTGCAATAACACATTATATTAATTTCTAAAAAGTTTATAGTAAATTTGCTATGCAGCAAAGCAAAACTCTCTCATTTGCTTTAAAACACTTTTTCTTGGCTAATATCATGCTTTCTCTTCAAATAAATTCTATATATAGCATGTCAAGTCCTGCTAAAAAATCTTGTTGGGATTTTTATTGTAATGCACTGATTTTACAGATTACTTGGGTAGAATTTATATGATATTAAATCACCTCATCTAGTAATATGTACATTTTCCAACACATTCAAAATTTTCTTAGCAAGAGTATCTTAGCAATTCTGAAATCTTTGACCATCCTTATACATTTAGAATCAACTTATCAATTTATGTACACATACACACAAAATCCAGCTGCAGATTTTAATTGAGATTGCATTAAATCTACAGAAAAGTTTGGATAGAATTGGTATCTTTACAGTATGGAGTCTTCCAATCCATGTATACAGTATAGCTCCATTTATTTAAATCTTCTGTAATTCTCTCAATAAAGTTTTACAGTTTTCTCCACATGGGCCATGCCTATTTTTTGTTAGACTTAATCCTGGGTACTAGGCCAAGCGCAGTGGCTCACACTTGTAATCCTAGCACTTTGGAATGCCAAGGTGGGAGGATCGCTTGAGCTCAGGAGTTTGAAACCAGCCTGAGCAAGAGTGAGACCCTGTCCCTGCTAAAAATAGAAAAAATTAGCTGGGCATGGTGGTATGCACCTGTAGTCCCAGCTACTCAGGAGGCTGAGGTAGGAGGATTGCTTGAGCCCAAGAGTTTGAGGTTGCTGTGAGCTAGGCTAAAGCCATGGCACTGTAGCCTGGGCAACAGAGCAAGACTCTGTCTCAAAAAAAAAAAAAAAAAATCTTGGGTACTTGATATTTTTTGGATTTTTTCTAAACGTTCTTTTTAAAATTTTCCTTTTTTTATTGCTGGTATATAAAAATGTAACTGTTTTTTTAATATTATCCATCAATCTTACTATTTTAATACTTTGTAGATTATTTTGGATTTCTTTGTTGACAATCATATCATCTACAAATAATTGCTTTGTTCTTTTTTTAAAAAACTTTTTCCCTTCTCTTCTTCCACTACACTGGCTAGGACTTTCAGAATAATGTTGAACAGAAATATTAACAGCAGGCACTCTTGTCTTGTTCCTGGATCTGCAAGAATACATTCAACACTTCACCATTAAGTATAATGTTTGCTGTAGGTTTTGCAGGCAGATTCCTATTACTGGATTAAGGGAAGTTCTCTTCTACTTCAATTTTGCTAGGTTCTTTTTTTTTTTTTTTTTCATGAATACATCTCAAATTGTGCAAGTTATTTTTCACCATTTATTGAGATAGTCCAGTATTTTTTCCTTCAATATATTATTGTAGTGATTTACACTAACTTTATTTTCTAATTTCAAATCAATCTTTTATTTCTACAACATTGCTAGATTCAGTTGGCTAATATTTTGTTTAGGGTTTTTCCATCTATTTTCTTCAGTGCGACTGAATGGTAACTTTGCATTCTTATGCTGTTCTTGTTTTGTATAAAGCTTATGCTAACATCATAAAATGAGTTGAAGACTGATCCTTGTTATTGTCTATAAAACCATCTGGACCTAACTACTGAGGCAGTATTAATGATTATAGCACTATCTAGGCTTTCGAATCTTTTACAATTGTCAGTTTTGGTAATTTCTACTTTTCTAGGAATTGGCCTGTATAATTGAAGTTTAAAATTTTATTGGCATAAAATCAGTCACAATATCTTCTATTTCTACTTTTAAACTTTTAAAATTGAAGTATGAAATACATCCAGAAAACTGCACAAACCATATGAATGCATCACAGTGAATAATCCAAAATGGAATACACTCATGTAATCATCATGTAGGTCAAATAGAAAGCTACCGACATTTCAGAAGCTCCCTTTCTGCCACTTCTTAATCACTAATGCCTCTACTTCCAAAAGTAACCACCATTACTGACTTCTAATATTGCCTTTAAAAAAACTTTTAGTAAAAGAATAGAGTATGAATTCTTTTATGACTGGCTTATTTTGCACATTATGTTTTATGAGATTCATCCATGTGGTCACTAGCACTCTGGCATTCTCATTAATGAGTGTTATTCCACTGTACAAATACAATTTATACATTCTACTGTTGATGGACATTTGTAAATTATAAACATTATAAATAAGGTTGCTTTAAATTCTTGTACATGTCCTGCAATACTTATGTATACATTTCTGTTGGCTATATACTAAGAGTAAAATTGAATTATAGGTACTAGTTTGATCATTTAGAAGACAGTGACAAATAGTTTACAAAGTGGTTAAACTGTACTCTGATCTTATTCCTTTTTACCTTCTTTGGGTGTAAATTGCTATTCTGTTTTGAAGTTCTTGAGATGGATGCGTACTTAGCTTACTGACTTTCAGCCTTTCTTCTTTTCCAATACATGCATTTAGGGTTATGGATTTTTCATGGTTTTAGCTGCAATTGCACAAATCCTGATATACAGTATTTTCATCAAATATTTGTATAACTTATATTGTGATTTCTTCTTTGACTCACAAGTTATTTAAAAGGGTATTTCCAAACAAAGAAATTTTCTAGTTATTTATTTCTTGTACTTTCATTGAAGAACACACCCTGCTCAATCTCAATCCTTGGAAATTATATGAATTTGCCTTTTGTGTTTTGATATTAATAGAGCACACCAACTTTCATTTAATTAATGCTAGCAATGGTATGCCTTGACATTCTTTTACTTTAAAATTTTCTGTCTCCTTACAGTTCAGGTATGTCTTCTGTAAGAAGTTTTTAAAAATCTGATCTGACAAACATTGTCTCAATCGATTTACCTTTAATGTAATTATTAGTAATCTTTGAGTTTAAAGCTGCCATCTTAGAATTTCCTTTCCATTTGCTCTGTCTGTTCTATGTCCATTTCATCTTCTTTCTTGCTCTTAAAATTTTAGTGTACTTATTTCCCCCTATATAGTCTATATTTAAATATACCTTATACATTTAATTTTATAGGTATATATTTAAATATACCTTCTTTTACTATTCTTTTAGTGAATAGTATTCTTTTAGTGAATACATCATGCATCAACTTTTTTCTTTTTAAACAGACAGGGTCTTGCTCTGTCGCCCAGGCTGGAGTGCAGTAGGCACCATCATAGCTCACTATAACCCCAGACTCCTGGGCTCAAGTGATCCTCCTGCCTCAGCATCCCATGTAGCTGGGACTACTGGCACATGCCACCACTCCTAGCTAATTTGTTAAAAAAATTTTTGTAGAGCAGAGGTCTTGCTATATTGCCCAGGCTGATCTCAAACTTCCCACCTCAAGCAATTCTCCCGCCTCAGCCTCCCAAAATGCTAGGATTACAGGAGTGAGCCACTGCAGCCAGCCCATGCATCAGTTTTTTAAAGCAAAGTACAAATTATTACTTCTATCACTTCTTCGATGATGCAAGAACCTTAGCTCACTTCCAACTCCCTTTAAACCACCCTAATATTTAATTTTTGAGGTATAATTTATATATAAATTTCATGTTCCACTAAAAAGTCTTGTTTTATAAGTTAACACTCATTTTGATTTACACATATATTTACTTTTTCTGTTCTTTTCATTTCTTCCTATACCTCTGATCCTCCATCTGAGATAAAATTTTGCTTCCCTCTAAAGAATAATTTTTGTTACTTCTTTCTGTGTAGATGTGACAGTGGTGAATTCTCTCAATATTTATGTCTGAAAATTTCTTTACTTTTATTCTTGATAGATTTGGATATAAAATCCTAGGTAGGCAATTATTTTCTTTCAGCACTTTGAAGATTGCATCTATTGTCTCCTGACTTCCATTGTTTTGGCAATGAACTTAGATCTCTTTTTGTGCGTTTGAAAGTAATCCATCTTTTTCCTCTACCTGCATTTAAGGTTTTCTCTTTGTCTTTGCGCATGTGTATGCTTCATTTTGTTTTTAGCAGCTTTACTCTTGTACCTAAGTGTGGTTCTTTCTCTTGCGTGGGATTTAAAGCTCTTCTTCAATATATGATGTCTTTTGTCAATTTTTAAAATTCTCAGCCATTATCTCCTCAAATATTGCTTCATCCCCATTCTAACACCTCCTTCTGTGTTACATTTATATGACTTTTTCGCTGTCTTATGATATATATTTAATCTCTATGTCCCATATTAGTGAATCTGAGCTTTATTCTGTATTTTTTTTCCAATCTAGTCTCAAGCTCACAAATCCTTCAGCTGTGCCTAGTCTGTGGTTAAATCGTCCAGTGCATTCTTATCAGTTACTATACTTTTCGATTCTAGAATTTGTATGTTTTTTCCTTTTTTTTTTTTTTTTTAGACAGAGTCTCACTCTGTTGCCCGGGCTAGAGTGAGTGCCATGGCGTCAGTCTAACTCACAACCACCTCAAACTCCTGGACTTAAGCGATCCTACTGCCTCAGCCTCCCGAGTAGCTGGGACTACAGGCATGCGCCACCATGCCCGGCTAATTTTTTCTATGTATATATTTTAGTTGTCCATATAATTTCTTTCTATTTTTAGTAGAGACGGGGTCTCACTCTTGCTCAGGCTGGTCTTGAACTCCTGACCTCGAGCGATCCACCCGCCTCGGCCTCCCAGAGTGCTAGGATTACAGGCGTGAGCCACCGCGCCCGGCCTGTTTTTTCATTTTTATAGCTTCTAGTTCTCTGCTAAATTTCTCCATCTTATCTTTTAATTCCTTGAACATACTGAATAAAATTGTTGTGGGTTTTTTTTTTTTTTTTTTTTTTTGAGACAGAGTCTTGCTCTGTTGCCCGGGCTGGAGTGCCATGGCGTTAGCCTAGCTCACAGCAACCTCAAACTCCTGGGCTTAAGCAATCCTTCTGCCTCAGCCTCCTGAGTAGCTAGGACTACAAGCATGTGCCATCATGCCTGGCTAATTTTTTTCTCTCTATATTTTTAGCTGTCCAGATAATTTCTTTCTATTTTTAGTAGAGACAGGGTCTCGCTCTTGCTCAGGCTGGTCTCGAACTCCTGACCTTGAGCAATCCTCCTGCTTCGGCCTCCCAGAGTGCTAGGATTACTGGCGTGAGCCACCACGCCCAGCCATGAATAAAGTTTCAATGTCAGATCTCCTGTGGGGCTAGTTCTATCATGTATTGATTCTCTTGGGTTTAAGACAACTAATCTCCTTATTTGCCTGGTTACTTTTTATTGAATGCCCATCACTATATATAAACAATTATAGAGATAATTTAAAGCATTGGATGATATTATCTTCTTCCAGAAAAGATTCACATTTAATTATGGCAAGCAGGCTACATTTGAGGTGCCTGTAATCTAAGAACTTCTTAAAGTTGATTTGAAGCTGGCCTTTAGTCCCTATGAGTACCATCTATTCCTGATTCACCCCTAGTCCTAGGGTACATATTTTTGGGGTTTCACCCAGAAGTCTTCTCCCTGTCAGATCCTAAAGTGCAATTTAAATCATCTCATCCAGCCTACTCTATGAGTCCATTAGAAACTCTATTCAGAATAGTCTCTTTGCTGCCGCTTTTGAAATTGACAGATGTCTCTCAGAGAAAAGTGACCTCAAATGCTGGGCTCACATCTATGGCTTCCCTATTTTATAGATTTTCATCCTGCAATTTCTTTATTGCCTGCCCTGATAATTCTTCAATCCCTTTAAACATAAGCTTTTTATATCTTACATTAAATATTTAATATTTCTCCAAGTTTTTTTGTTTGTTTGTTTTCAGACAGAATCTTGCTCTGTTGCCAGGGCTAGAGTGCCATGGTGTCAGCCTAGCTCACAGCAACCTCAAACTCCTGGGTTCCAGCAATTCTTCTGCCTCAGCTTCCCAAGTAGCTGAGACTAGAGAGGCATGCCACCACACCCAGCTAATTTTTGCTATTTTTAGTAGAGACAGGGTCTCCCTCTTGCTCAGGCTGGTCTGGAACTCCTAAATTTAAGCAATCCTCCCACTTCAGCCTCCCAGAGTGCTAGGATTACAGGTGTGAGCCACTGTGCCCAGCCTAATATTTCCCCAGGTTTCTCTGATTATTCTCAATTAGAGGATTGGTTCAAGCCACTAAGACTGCTACTTCTGGAAAGCTACAATCTCTACCTCTTGGACCTGAAGTTGTCCCCCTTTTCATTCTGAAATTGTTTGTGTTTTGTTGATCATTGACATGAGTGTTTTTCATAAGTCTTTTCAAAGACAAACTTTTCTCCTTGTTATGTCTATTGATTTTTTTTATTTCACTAATTTCAACTTTTTTTTTTTTACTATATTTCCTTCTGCTTGCTATAGATATACTTGGCTATTATTTGCAAATAAGTTTGCTATTCTCTTTCTTGAGATGAATATTTAGCTTGTTAACTTTCCTTGTCTTCCTTTCCAGTTTATTAATTCAAAGACTGTAATTTTCCTACTAAGTACTGTTTTACTTACATCTCACAAGTTTTGAGACATGTGCCACTTACATTATCATTTAGCTATAAACATTTCTCCCATCCATGTACTAACCAGGGCTGACTCTGCTTAGCTTGCAGGATAAGATCAGGCACATTCACAGTAACATTTTTTATTTCCCTTATAATTTCTTCTTTGACCTATGAATTATTTATAAATGTTTCTTAAAATACATGAGATTTTTCTAGTTATCTTTTTATTTATTTTCTCACTGTGGTGAGAAAGCGTATTCTGTACAACACAAATTTTTTGAAATTTATGGCCTTATAAGTGAAAATTTTGTAAATGTTTCTTGTGTTTGAAAAAAATAAGCATGAGTTACACATAATTAAATATGATATTTTAAAAGGTTAAATATTCAATGGTAATATAACTTAACATGAACAAAATTTAAAAACATTTTCTAAATAAACTGATCTATACAGATTGTAAAAATACTTGCCAAATGATATTAGCTATAGCTCAAATTTTTCATCAAATTATTCTAGCAATTTCCATTTATTAATTTTTAGAAATTGTAGCCATCATCTCTAATTTGACCCAGAAGCCCTTTTCTGAACCATGAATTGACATATTAAATTGATAGTCATTAAGTAACTTGAAAACTGAAAAGTCAAGAAAAGTGAAAAACAAAAATCTCTATTAACATCAACAGAAATGTTCACGGGGCTAAATCTTCTTTTCAGCTTTTGCTGAAGTATATTGAAAATACTTTTAGCCTTTAGAATGCCTATTGTTAATTTCGTATATTCAATGTGTTTAATTGTATTAATAACCAAGTCACAAAAATAACTCAGTGATATATCATATTTATCTCAAACCTATTCCCTCGATTCAAAGGAAAGGTAACGTAGTATGGAAGTTAAAAGCATACATACACCAAGGTACAAAACCTTTGTTTAATGACCGTTCTGCTTCTCAGTTCCCCCAACTAAATGGGACTGGTACAGAGAAAAAGAATTTTTTTCGTAGTCATTTTCATTAATAAAATGAGTTTTATTATTATCTGTGGTAAGCAGGTATTCAGTGGGTCTTGGCAAACTTATCCCATTAAATAATGGTAAAATTCAACAGGAATGAAAATTAAGGATCTGCATCCCAGGAGTTATTCATCCACAAACCATCCCCATAGGCCTCATTCATCTGCTGTAGATTCTATCCTGCCATGCAGTACACACTGTGCCAAGAGAGTTAATGTTTGGATAACTGTAGTAGCACAGTACTATTCATTTGACTGAATTTCTCTGTATGTCGCCAGAGGTTGTAGTTCCCACAAGTGGCCATGTGAAAGTGACTTGAGAAAGGTAGGCAGCCTTGCCCTCTGGGAAACTCGATGGTCACTGGGCATCTGCCTATGGATTCTGTGTGTGTGGGAGAGTGCCAGGCGTGCGTGAGGAGCACTCACAATGGATGCTGGCCTATAGTTCTGCAGTGAGATGTTTGTTGATGGTCTCTTGCTGTGTCGATTCTTAATTCTTTAGTTGCTGTATAATGGATTACTCTGGGAAGTCCCAAGGAAGGTGCTGAAGTAATTAGGATGACACTTAACAGGCTTCCGCAGTAACTATTCAACTACTATGGACATGTGCATTTTAACAATTGGTACACCTGAGCCAATGTGTACCAGCTGAATATCAGGCCTGAATGCAGCCTATAAGAGCCCTTAAAAGCAAGATTTTAAATGGTGCTCTTCATATCTTGTATATCCTTATGTTTGTGTTTGCCTGATTAACTGAGGTGCACTGAAATCTTTCCCTATGATGATAAATTTCCCTGTTTTCTCCCTTAAAGTTATTAAATTTTGATGTATACATTTTAAATCTAAAGGTCATTCAAGTTTAGACTCATTTAAATCCCTAGGCGAGGCCAGTCCTGGTGGCTCATGCCTGTAATCCTAGCACTCTAGGAGACCAAGGCAGGAGGATCCCTTGAGGTCAGGAGTTCCACACCAGCCTGAGCAAGAGCGAGACTCTGTCTCTACCACAAGTAGAAAAATTAGCCAGTACAGTGGCGCTCACCTGTAATCCCAGCTACTCAGGAGGCTGAGGCAGGAGGGATCACTGGAGCCCAGGAGTTTGAGGTTGCAGTGAGCTATGACGATGCCACTGCACTCTACCTGGGACAAGGGAAAGAGACTCTGTCTCCACCAAAAAAAAAAAAAAAAAAAAAAAATTCCCTAGGCAAATGCCCAAACATCCAGGTGAATTGAGCTTTTATCATTATGAAGTGACTGTCTATCTCTAATAATTTTTTTTGCCTTGAAGCCTATTTTATTCTGGTATTTAGTTCACCAGCTTACTTTTATTTAGAATGTGTTTGATACATCTTCCACAATCCTTTTACTTTTTTCCCTGTAATCTAATAATCTTTGCCTTTTAATTAGAACATTCAGTACCTTTATAGTTATTGTAACTAGTAATATTTAGATTATTTTCAGCTATTCTTTGTGCTTTATTATGCTTTTTTTTTTCTTTCCCTTTTTTGCCTTCTTTGGGGATTTTTTTTCTCATTTCATATTTTTTCCTCTACTAGTCTGGAAATTATATATACTTTCTTGTCTTTGGTTCCTTGAAAATTTTAATATGCATACTTATTAAAGTCTGAAGTTAATATATCATAATATATATAATTCTCCCTCAAAAAACATAAGGAACTTAAAACATCCCCTCATAATTTATATACTATCGTCTACTATTTTAGCTCCATCTTTGTTAATTCCAAAAGACATTATCAGATTTAGTTTTACATACGCATTTACCACTTTCTTTGCTCTTCATTCCTTCTAGTATCTCAGACCTGCCATTTGAAAATAATTTCCTTCTCTCTGAATTTAGAATTCCTTTATTTAAAATCAGCGGGTAGACTGGGTGTGGTGACTTTATGCCTCTAATCCTAGCACTCTGGGAGGCCAAAGTGGGAGGACTCCTTGAGGTCAGGAGTTTGAGACCAGCCTGAACAAAATCAAGAACCGATGTCTACTAAAAATAGAAAATTAGCCAGCCATTCATGGCTCATGCCTGTAGTCCCAGGAGGACCGCTTGAGCCCAGGAGTTTGAGGTTGCAGTGAGATATAATGATACCACTGCACTCTACCAGGGCAACAGAGCAAGACTCTGTCTCCAAATAAAAATAAAAAAACTCTGCTGGCAAACTCACTCAGCCTTGCTTGTCTGAATATGTATTCATTTCATCTTTGTTCTTGACAAGGACAGAGAATCCATCTGTCAGGTATAAATCTAGTCTGAGGTTTTTCCCAGCAAATTGAAAATAATGACCACTGTCTCTGGCTTTACACTGTAATTGATGACTAATTGGCTATCACTCTCCTAATTCTCCTTTGAGTTCTTTTTTTCTCTAACTTCTAAGATCTTATATTATTGTCCCACAGTTTCACTATATCTAGGGAGGATTCCTGCTTGGATTTGTTGGGCTTCTTAAATCATGGCTTGGTGCCTTTCTTCAATTCTGTAGATTTCTCAGCTACCATGTCTTCAAATAGTCTTCCCAACTCCATTATATTTCATTTTCTTCAGGAAGTCTGACTAAATATACGGTACGCTTTTTCTCTCTATGCTCCATGTCACTAAACCTCCTTCATATTTTCAGTCTTTATGTTTCTGAGGTCTGCATTCTGGACAATTTCTTCACTTCTATTTTCCAATATACTAATTTTCTCTATAGCTGTACCTAATGTGTTCTCATAGAGGACAGCTTGAGAAGGTCTGACATACTATTATCTAATTTATTAACATTATCAAATTTACTTTTTCAAAATGTCATTGTAGGAGGTATACACTTATTTTGACAATGTTGTTAACACTTAAAACATTTTTAGAATTCTTTAGAAATTACCTTCTAGTCCATATATTCTTTCATTTCTTTTTTAGTGCCAAATTCCTTCTAGTTTGGTGCCTATTAAATTCATAATTTCAATCCTTACGTTCTGTGTCACTCCTCCTCTGTATTGAGAAGTCCTTGTTAAGTGACAATGGTTATGCTGCCTGATAAGCTGATTTAACTTATACCTCTGAAGGATATAAAAAACTATTTCATTTAACACAGATATATCAACTACCTGTAAAATTACTTTAAGTCCAACATAAATGTTGGGCATAACAGCTGAAAAATACTGAAAAATTAAAACATTGAACTATTTTCACTCATCACCCTGACAGAGATGAAAAATAATGGCAATATGCAATGTTACCAAGGGTATGGGGAGAAAGGCACTTTCAAGTGTGTCTCGAATACAGGAATGAGAATTGGTATGATCTTCACAGAGGAATTTAACAATAGGTATCATAAATTTTCATAACTTTTGCAATCATTCTAGGGACTTATCCTAAGGATATAAATATAAAATATTAGTACAAAGAGGTTTTATTTAAGCTAATGAAAAATTTAAAATAATGTAGGAATATATTAACATAAGTAGTTCACAATATACCATAAGAAAAGCAGGCTACAAAACAGTATGATTCCATGTTTATACTAAAATATACATGAAGAAAAATTTCCTTGGCTATCCATTCAGTCTCTGGGATCATAAGTGATGTTTAGCTTCTTTTTGCTTATTTATTGGCTAGGTTTTCCACAAGGAGCATATATTAATTATGTAATTAAAAATTATTGAATTGTTTTAAGTACCAGAATGCCTAGCATCTTTTACAAAAATGTTTTTCTGGGAAAATACAGCCTAGATTCAAACAAGAATTGTAAGTATTAATAATATATCCCTCATTCTCAAAGCCCTGTAATTCCTTCTTCATAACTCATTCTACCCCTCCCACCCTCTACCTAAAAATCTCACATCAAAAGAGTAGAAATAGCTACTTCTGAATTCTTGAAAGAATAGGTAGGAGGCTGGGAGGAGATAAGCCAGGATATGGAGAAAAGAGAAACTCAATGTTTATGAGGAACAGACTCTTGGTGTTTTCAGAGAACTTCAGGAATAGGGCTTGGTTGGAGGAAGGATGAGAGGAGGCTCCATGAATGAACTTCCGCAAAATAGTTTCTCCTCTCACCAATTTTACCCCTTACTTAGGAGTGCATCCACTGCTACAAGCTCTACCCAACTGCTGTAAGGAGAAACCCCAGAGATCCCAGCACTTGTGAGTAGGAAGAAGTATTTCCATCAGTGAACTGGAATAGGGTCTACCTGCTCACAGTAATTTCTGATTCTGTTCTTTGCTCCTTTTCCTAGCACATTTTAGGTCTTTCTTCAGTAAAACCTTTTGCTTTGTAAACCTGTTGTTTTTCAGTTTCTCTAACATGGAATGCTGCTCTCCTACCACAGGTAGGACATAAGTCCCTTGATATACCAGTCTCCATGTTAAATACATCTATCCCGTCCCCAACCCTATTTTGGCTAATTTACCTCCTACTCATTTTTCTGATCTTGGTTCAAGTGTCACTTCCTCAGGGAAACCTTGCATGCCCTAGTCCACAACAGGTTCCTTCAAGACTTTATCTCAATTTGTAAATATATATTATGCATTATTTAGTATGGTTACTTACCATCTAGTTGAAGCAGTAAGCCCCAAGCTCAATGAAAACAGTGCCATTAGCTGGTTTTGCTCAGCACTGTTATTCCTGTGTTTGGAAAACAGCAAGTGCTCGACCAATATTTGCTGACTGAGGGAATCAATGAATGAACAACTAAGTAACTGCCGCCCCAGAAGCCTTGATGGGCTAAGATTATATTAACAACGTCATCTCATCGTAGAACCGTGTGCCAATTTTTCTTCGGATTGCTGTTAAACGTGTACTCACAAGGCAAAGTTTTAAATATATATATTATTTCGAAAATTTCCCATAGCTCAAAGTAAAACAAGACTAAACATGAAATATTTAATCAGCCGAGAAAAAAGCTGGACACCCTTAACAGAAGCATGTAGTAGTCTAGCCTGGGAACTTCACAAACGGACCAACTCAGGAGAAGCACCTCTCTGCGGTGTCTTAGTATGTTCCTTGAGCAAAGGACCGCACTTGTCCCCTGTGGCAACTCTAGGAACAGGGTACAGGAAATCTACAGGCTCCCTACCCTTAACACAAGTTTAGGCGAGAAAAACGCACGCCTAGGGTGACACGGAAAAAAAAGGGCATTTATTAAAAATGTATTTACTGAGCACCTACTATGTACCAGAAAGCCCTATCTCTGGGCTGGCTTGAAAGACCTGCTGTGTAGCTTTAGGCATTTATCCCCGAGTCCTGAAGGGGAGCAAATGAGGTCTGGCTTGCCTACCTCAAAAGGCTGGGAAGGGGGCTCCAATAGCGATAAGGCGCTTCAGAAAGTGCCCAAGGGGCACGTAGGCCAGACGGACTCGCAAACCTCGACCCGAGCCGAGGCAGCGAGTCCTGGGCGGCCGTCCACGGGCAGCAGAGCTGGGCGGGGGCTGGGACCCGCCCTCCGAGGGGCCGCGCTTACCCGTCGGGCGAGTACTCAAGGTTGAAGACGGCACCGTGGGTGCGGGTGCTGAGGTACACCGAGTCCGCGGGGTGGATGGAACCATAGAGGTTAGTCATGGTGCGGAAATTGTCCCGCGCCGGGTCCACGAACAGCCCGCGGCCCAAGCTGCGCTCTCTCAGCCACCCAAAGAGCCTGGCGCCAGGGCCGCCCAGGCCCGCGCCGAGGCCATGCCGGCCCCGGCTCCCGGCCCTGCAGTCTGCCCCGGGCCGCTGGCGCGGCGGGGAGGGCGATGACGGCTCTCTCTGGGCGGAGGCAGCCGAGGACTCCGGGGATCTGGGCGGCTTGAGCTCTGGTGCACGCGCGGCCGAGGACAGCGAGGGGGCGCCGGGGCGACGAGGGCTCCGGGCGGGTGGCGGGGGAGGGGTTGCGTCAGCCCCGGGCTGTGGCAGCGCCGGCGGGGGAGGGGGAGAGGACGGCCTGGCGGCTGCCGCCTGCCCCCCATGGGACGCCAGCTCCTCGGCCCCGGCTCTGGTCGCCCCGTCCCCTCCAGGGCTACAAGGCCCAAAGGGAAACATGACCAACGCCCCCGCCCCCCGCTCCCGGCCGCTGCCCCGCCGGCCGCCACCTCAGCGCTCCCGCTCAGCCGCCACTTCCGGCGTGCGGCGGCCTCACCCCGCCGGCTGGAAACCTGCGCCGCCGCTGGGCCACCGTCCGCCGGGGACCAGGAAAGCTGGGACACCGCCGGCTGCGGGTGCTGGAGTCCCGGGATACGGAGGAAGGGAGCTGTACGTGTGAGCGACTGAGGGTGCCAGGGGCCGGGCTGTATGGAGCAGTTAGCGCCTGGGCACCGTGTACGGCAGAGTCGGTCTGTAGTTGTCAGTGACCTGTGGATGCGTGCCAGGGATGAGTGAACTGGACTAGTCAGTCCTGTGAGGCTGGGTGTGATTTTGCACAGAGTAGTGAGGGAGTAGAAATTACCGTATTATGTGCAGGTCACACAAAGTAAATGGCATGGCATGGCATACTGCCTACTTATCCTGAGAGTCACTGGACGCAAAAGTTAACTTTTACACTAAAAAGCCCTGGTCTGTACAGGGCCTAAAATAAGGGAGTCTACTGGTGCCCTGAATATCTATCCAACTCCCAGCTACTGTCCAGTAGGTCAAGTCTTTGTCGAGGCTAAAGCCTTCCTCTCTGCAGGAAGGAGCACATATTCAGCCTGGAGTAAGTGAAGGGAGCTGGAAAACTCAATCAAATTGCGAGCAATAGAGCACAGGGTGAGTCCTGCTTATCTGCCAGGCAGGGCGTGGAGGCCATGACACAGATGTAAGACCCTCATCTGTCTTTTTTTTTTTTTTTTTTTGAGACAGAGTCTCACTTTGTTGCCCAGGCTAGAGTGAGTGCCATGGCGTCAGCCTAGCTCACAGCAACCTCAAACTCCTGGGCTCAAGCGATCCTACAGCCTCAGCCTCCCGAGTAGCTGGGACTACAGGCATGTGCCACTATGCCCGGCTAATTTTTCTATATATATATTTTTAGTTGTCCATATAATTTCTTTCTATTTTTAGTAGAGACGGGGTCTCGCTCTTGCTCAGGCTGGTCTCGAACTCCTGACCTTGAGCGATCCACCCGCCTCGGCCTCCGAGAGTGCTAGGATTACAGGCGTGAGCCACCGCGCCCGGCCTAACCCTCATCTGTCTTAAGGATAAGTACTTGTTTGCAGAAAAGGATTACCGGGAACTGGGGGTTTCTTGGGAAGGGAAGCAGAGCCCTCAATAAAGTACAGCTTGAGATACAAGGAGAGGTAGAGTGAAGAACTGACAACTCTTCTAGGCCTTGATCAAAAGCTGTGTTGTAGAAAGCTCACATTTGGGGACTTTGAAGATAAGTCTGGAAGATCTGTGGAGGAACATCTGTGAGGAAAGATCTGAAGGACCTCTGGAGGAAGGGAATGAAATTCAGAGGCTGAACATTCAGCAAGTCCTCCCACCAGGAAGGTTAGTAGTTACTCAGTTCTTCCTGTCCATGAGCTGACTAAGAAAAAGGTGAGAAGCAGGCATCTTGAGTCATTCTTCCTGAGGTGTCCCCCAAGTTGCCCCCACAGAGCAGAAGAGGTGGTCTGTTTTATGACTGACAAATAATGTCCCTAAGGACCCACAACTTCTGGCTAAAACAGATACTTAGTGGCGGTCCTCTGCTTCCCCCTACCCCACCCCTACCCCAGCGCTGCTAAAGTTACAGTCAATGACTAAAATTTTATGGTCTGCAAAACCTTGACCACGATACATTTATCAATGTTATTGCCTTTTTTCTTTTGTGTATGTGTGACCTTACTTGAAAATAAATTACCTTTTATAAAAAGTGAAATTAAACTCAATTTTAAAAGGTTACATACTCCAAGGTATGTGAGGTACAGTTCCAACAGAAAAACACAAACTCTGCAGTGAGAGTTTATGCTGGCTGAAGATAATCAGATTTCGTAGTTCAAGCAATTCAAAATTAACACACTAGAGCCTCAAAGCTGATTAAGAATTGTTCACTGACAATTTAGAGAATCTAGAGAAACCAAATGACAGCAGAGATATTTTGTAGGTTTGCATGTAACTGTTAGATAATGAGATGGTTCTTGAATAGTTAAGATAGCCACAAACATAACGCAGTGGTAGTTGTAACACATGGAACAAGTCAGTATGCCAGATTTTTTTTTCTAAATGCTCCTACTTAAAGTATGAATGCTCACTTATTCCAAATAATTTTTACTAAAACTTAAAATAAGAATAATCTACACAGGACTAAAATTCTATTGAAATTTTTTTTTGAGACAGTGTCTCACTTTGTTGCCAGGGCCAGAGTGAGTGCCATGGCATCAGCCTAGCTCACAGCAACCTCAAACTCCTCTGCTCAAGTGATCCTTCTGCCTCATCCTCCCGAGTAGCTGGGACTATGGGCACGAGCCACCACGACCGGCTAATTTTTTGTTTCTATTTTTAGTTGACTGGCTAATTTTTTTTTTTTTTCTATTTTTAGTAGAGACGGGGTCTCACTCTTGCTCAGGCTGGTCTCGAACTCCTGACCTCAAGTGATCCTCCCGCCTCGGCCTCCCAGAGTGCTAGGATTACAGGCATGAGCCACCATGCCTGGCCTCGAATAATTAAATTATTTTTAAAATTTCATTTTCAGGTTCATTTCAAGGGTACAGAAGTACAATTTATTTTTGTGCATTGCTCTTAAATCCTGTAAAATTGCTGGACTTGTTTATTAGTTCTAACTACTTTTCTTTTGGTAGATTCCTTAGGACCTTCTATTTACTAGATCATATCAACTGCAAATAGAGATAGTTTTACTTCTTCCTTTCCTATCTGGGTATCTTTTATTGCTTTTTCTTGCTAAATTGCCCTGAATAGAACCTTTAGTGTAATGTTGAATAGAAATGGTAAAAGCAGACTTCTTTTCTTAATCCTGATCTTATAGGTAAAGTTTTCAGTCTTTCACCATTAAGTATGATATTATCTGTAGGTTTTTCATAGATGTCCTTATCAGACAAGAAGTTCCTTTCTAATTCTAGTAATTGAGTTTTTAAAAAATGACAGGGTCTTAGATTTTGTCAAATGCTTTCTCTGCATCAATTAAGATGGTATATACTCGATGATCTTGAAATGTAAAAGATAAAAAAGAAAAGGAAAAAACCTTTTTTAATGGTATATTAACTGATTTCAGATGTTAAAAGACCTTGTATTCCTGGGATTAATCCCACTTGGTCATGGTGTACAATCCTTTCTGTATATTGCTGGATTCAATGTTTTATTGAGGAGTTCTGTGTCTATATTCATAAGGAATACTGATCTGTAGTTTCCTTTCCTGGGGTGTCTTTGGTTTTGAAATCAGGGTATTACTGACCTCATAGAATCAGCTGCAATGTGTTCCCTCCTCTTCTATTTTGGAAGAGTTTGAAATTACTGGGTACTAATTCTTCTTTAAATGTTGGGTATACTTTACCAGTGAAGCCATCTGGGAATGGGCAGACTACCTTATTGCTATTAGTGATGAGTTTGATCTTACAACCTCATGATACCTTGTGCCAGTTATCAATGTATTGCTTCTCTCCTCCAAATTCACTTTTCACTGCCTGCTCTGAGAAAATAGATCTGAGCCTTTAAAATATTTTTTCTTTTGCTATCATGATAAACTTTTTATATAGAAGGCCCTGTAGAAGCATTTCAGGAGGAAGGGCTTTTGCTTCCTGGTCCTAGTGTGCTCACTGGCACGTTCCTGCAGCATGGCAGCTTCTCAGGCATCTACTCCTGCTTTATGTGGTGGCCAGAAACACCCAGCAGCTAACAGTGTTCCCTAGCGCTTTTATTGGGTAGCTTTATAGCAGAGGCTTCCAGGAAACCCTCTCCATGAATAGCTTTCCCCAGCACCCCAGAAGTGCCAGAAAATTCTGGAGGGTGGATTTATAACAAGTTCCACTGGCAGATTCCCAGTGACTTCTCGCCATTCAATGAGCCATGGCCATGCCTTGCCAACAAGGTCTCAGTCTGCCCTGGTTGAGGGGCAGGGGCTCCTCTTTGGGAGCTCTATCTCAGCACTAGGGGTAGTGGCTGTTCCTTGTATCCGCTATTCCTATACTCTGTAAAGCTCTCTTTAGTTCTTACTAGACATTCCCTAATTATTTCAATGCTCTGTTATAATAATCATTCTTATATATTAAACTTTCCCTATTCAAATTACTATGTAGTTTGTCTCCTGATTAGACCCTGACTGATAAGGACATCTCAAGTTTTTCCATAGACCCACCTATGTCTGGACATAGAAAGCAACCAATGAATGCAGTCCCTTAATAGCATCATGACACATAATTTTCATATGCAGTGGTCACAGTTTCAAGCTTTTTCTTTCATCCATCTTGAGCAGTTACAATCTGTGCAAAGTGCAGTGCACTCTCTGTATGCAGGAAGCTTGCAGTATAGCAAGAGAAAGGAGAAGAGAATCTGTAGCTAGAATGTAACAGATAACATGGCCTTGGTGAATAGTCTACAATGATAAAAATTTAGAGAGGTGAAGAAAATTCAGTGAGATGACATTGCAGAGATAACCTAGAGTCAGATGATGATAAGCCTTGGGAGAGGGCAGTCCAGTCTGCCATGGCCTTTAGCATCCCTGCATGTGTTTGCTAAATGTGCCAAACACAAGGCCTAACTTTCCCCAGACACTGGGCCATTTCTATAGCATTGGCATTTAAGTGGGTTAGTGTGACTACAGCATAACTACCACAAAACAGCTTGCTCCCTAGGGAAAGGAGACTGGTTTGTTTGCTGCATGTGACAAAAGATGCTAGGCCCTTGAACCTGGATCCCTCAGTGGTGGTGCAACCCACTGCAAGTGTTGCCACCATCTGGGCACATTGCCTTTATTCCATGGAACTTGGAGACAGGCCAACCAGTGCTACCATGCTGATACTCCTGATGTTTGCTGTGTTAAGAGTAATGCATTTGTTAATCTGATCCACCAAGTCTCATCTACTTTTGGTACCTATGGAATAAAGCACTTTTCCTGTTAAAAGGTCAGCCACTCTTCCGAGGGAGGAGTTGGAAGGGAGGGCCTTTGAGCCCTCCCAACGTCCAATTTCCTAAGCCCCTCTGCTCAACGATCCCACGGAACCCTATGTGGAAGCGTCTTGTATCCCACGGTGGACCGGTCACAAGACACGCGAAAAAAGACACCGGAAGTGGAGGCTCCTCGATGGCGTGGAGCTGCGCGTTTCTTATACCGACCCGCGGATAGACTGCAAGAGAAGTAGCTGGCTAAACACATCATAGCCACCTTTAGCGGGACCCGTGGGCTGACGGTGATTAGGTTTTACATACAGGTCCAAGTCCAACGGACCGCTCTTGCCAGAAACGGAAGGCCCTGCGAGGACTGGTGATTGGACGCGGAGCCGGAAGCGGAAGCCAGAAAGAGGTAGCGCTGTATGCTGGCGCCTGCGATGGCAGGAGCCACGGCTGTCGCGGCTGAATCTCTCGCGAGCGGCAGGGCGCGGGCGGCGCGCACAGTGCTAAATCAGGTAGTGCTCCCAGGTGAAGAACTGCTCCTGCCGGAGCAGGAGGACGCAGAAGGCCCTGGCGGTGGAGGGGAGCGACCATTGCGCCTGAATGCTGGAGCGCGGTCGCGGGTGCGCGTAGTGTGCGGCCCGGGCTTGCGACGCTGTGGGGACCGCCTGCTGGTCACCAAGTGCGGCCGCCTCCGTCACAAGGAGCCCGGCAGTGGCAGCGGCGGTGGCGTTTACTGGGTGGATTCGCAGCAGAAACGGGTGAGCTGGGACTCTGGAGGGGTGATGCGGCAGTGAGAGTGGATAGGGCCCCGGAGCCCTCCTTTGTTAAGGCCAGCCTAGAGCCACCATAGTCTTGGGTCCACCTCAGCATCTCCTTTAGAGGGACCATGAACACTAGGTACATAGCCTGAGAAGGGCAACCAAGGGAGAAAGGCGTCTGGAGACCATGAGTCATGGTTATTGTCTTCAAAACCCAAAAGGTCAGGAGCAGCAGGCTTGCCCCTTGAAGTCTCAGAGGGCAGAACCAGGCTCAATGAGTGGATGTCACAGGGATCCCTGTGCCACTGGACAGGAGCTAGGGACTTAATGATGAGGATGCTGAAGTTTTATGGGATCCTGGCTCAAATTAACAGACTATTAGAAGCTGTGATCCTGAGAGTTTATGGTGTGATTTTCTTTTCCTGAAAGTGGCATATGATCAAATTTCTTATAAGGTTTGTATTAATTTGTATACTTGGATTTCAAAATATCTTCTAAACACCTCTTTAATGACAATAAAGGACTTGCTGAAGATATCTTCCAATGGTATCTTATCATTTATGACTGTTATCCTTCTATTTTCTTTTGTAGTATGTTCCAGTGAAAGGAGACCATGTGATTGGCATAGTGACAGCTAAATCTGGAGATATATTCAAAGTTGATGTTGGAGGGAGTGAGCCAGCTTCTTTGTCTTACTTGGCATTTGAAGGTGCAACTAAAAGAAATAGACCGAATGTGCAGGTAATAATGGGAACCGTTGGTTTTAAAAGTAAGAAAAACATCTATTCCCTAGAACACTCAGATATCCAGAAGGCTACCTGAATTGTCTCCAAAGTATGACCTAGAATCTTGCAGCATCTGTGCAGTCGCCCCAGGCTCCAAGACTTTCTTCAGAGTGCCCAGAGCTACGTACTTATTTTACATTTGTTACATTGGTTCTTGGGATGTTTCCTTGCTATTTAATTGAAAGGTTATATCTGTTATCTCCTTTGTTATCTGTTATGTCTATATCCATTGGACAACGAAGTCAACTATAGGGTTAGAGATGGAAGAGGGACAGGTGGTGCAAATTGACCTATCAGCCAGCCAGCCATCCATCCATCCATCCTGGTTGTAGGTCCTTGGAACTGACAGAGGAGTAATCTTGTTACCTTGGGTTTTCAATTTGAGCTTTCCAGGACATTCTTCCTGTCTGCCCAAGCCAGAAATTTAGTGGTTTCTTTGCCCCTTCTCATTCACTTCTCATGTGTCTTTAGTTGCTTAATCCTATTTTCATCCTATTTGATTCTCTTTCTGATCTTTTGCATGTCCATCCCTTTATCTCCACTTTGTAATTTCAGGCTTTAGCTCCCTTTTGACTGGACTCAGTCACCTCCTCATTAACATCCCTGCCACCACACGTTGACCTCCATCCAGGCTTTTGAGAGTTGACATCGTCACATACTCCCTTTCTCAAGAAAACAAGATTCTTTGAAACCTACAAAATTCCTTGCATACTATTGGGGAGGGGGGGGGGTCCCTCATTTATAATTATATGCTTCATTCAGCTATGCTTGAACCATACCAAACACCACTGAACTCAGATTTCCTGCCCTTGTACCTTGCTCTTGCTGTTCCCTCTATCTGGATTGCACTATCCCCCCTCTATCTGGATTGCACTATCCCTTCTTTTTGTTTTTGTTTTTTGAAACAGAGTCTTGCTCTGTTGCCTAGGCTAGAGTGCCATGCATGGCATCAGCCTAGCTCACAGCAACCTCAAACTCCTGGGCTCAATCAGTCCTCCTGCCTCAGCCTCCCGAGTAGGTAGGACTACAGGTGTGCCAACATGCCCAACTAATTTTTTCTATTTTTAGTAGAGACAGGGTCTCGCTCTTGCTCAGGCTGGTCTGGAACTCCTGACCTCAAGCGATCCTCCTGCCTTGGCCTCCCAGAGTGCTAGGATTATAGCACTATCCCTTCTTAACCTGTGGAACACACGCTCATCCTTTGAGACTCAGACTAAACACGACCACTTCTGTAAAGCCATCCCCATTTGTCACTCTTCTTATATCTTGACTGTAGCACTTACTGGATTTGGCCTTGAATGAAGTTTGTTTATATGTACATCCCTTCTGCCCTCCAAAGACCACATGCTTCTGTAAGTTAGAGAATGTTTTGTTCCTGTCTGGTTTCTATAGTCACCAACAAACAGTAGGTACTTAATAAATGTTTTCTTGAGTGAACACAAGTTCACTCTCCATTTCCCCAGTTTCATCATTTCAGCTCTATGACGTTTTTAAGTAAATCTTTTATGGAGAAGTATCAGTGAATTACGATTGCTCCATTTTGCATTGAATAATTTACATGCCAGGAGTTCCTTCCTCTGTACGTAAATCTACAATGATTCTCTAGAGTAGTGCTATCTAATAGTACTTTCTACGATGGTGCTGTTTTTTTGTTTGTTTGTTTGTTTTTTGAGACAGAGTCTCACTCTGTTGCCCGGGCTAAAGTGAGTGCCGTGGCGTCAGTCTAGCTCACAGCAACCTCAAACTCCTGGGCTTAAGCGATCCTACTGCCTTAGCCTCCCGAGTAGCTGGGACTATAGGCATGCGCCACCATGCCCGGCTAATTTTTTTTTTTTTTGTATATATATATTTTAGTTGTCCATATAATTTCTTTCTATTTTTTTAGTAGAGACGGGGTCTCACTCTTGCTCAGGCTGGTCTCGAACTCCTGACCTCGAGCGATCCACCCGCCTCTGCCTCCCAGAGTGCTAGGATTACAGGCGTGAGCCACCGCGCCCGGCCTATGGTGCTGTTTTATATCTGCACCAACGAGTATGGCAGCCTCTAGCTGTTGAGTATTTTAAATGTGGTTAATGCAACTGAGGAACTAAATTTTAAACATCTAATTTTAATTAAATGTAAGTTTAGATAACTACATGTGGGCACTTGCCACCATAGTGGACAGTGCAACCCTGAAGGGTGTTCTGTGGCCCTGAGATGGCTCCTAGTCTGAGGATTTCCTGGTTGGTGAAGGGGGGGGGGTACATGTGTTAATTTTGCCTTCTTTCAAGACTCAACTTCAGAGTGACTGTGGGAATCCATAGTGTAGTCAACCCTTTAGCTATAGAACTGTAGGTGGCTGGCATTGCTGCCTGTGGGAAAGAACCAATAGCAGCACCTGTAGAATGGTTTGTCAAGAGGAAATGAACTGCTTTTTAATATCATTGTAGGTTGGAGATCTCATCTATGGCCAATTTGTGGTTGCTAATAAGGATATGGAACCAGAGATGGTCTGTATTGACAGCTGTGGACGAGCCAATGGAATGGGTGTGATTGGACACGATGGTCTGCTTTTTAAAGTGACATTGGGCCTAATTAGAAAGTAAGTCCTTATACCTGCTGGTTTGCCTGCTGCCTTTTATGATTATACCTTATTGGAAAGCTGATTAATCTTTGGTATTTGAATTCTTTGTAAGAACATCTGAATTTCTCCTCAAAGTTAAAAAGCAATGTCCATTAATGTAAATATATCAAATTCAAATGTATTTAGCTGTGTAGTTTTTGGTGTTGGTGTTTCTGGTGGGCTAATACTTTACTTTACGCTTCAAGCTTTTACTCTGTCCTGTTCATGTATTCTCTCTCAGGCCTGTTCCTTAGCTGACATACTGAGCCCAAATGTGAAAACTGGCCTTTCCCCACATTCTAAGTTACTTGAATACAGATTCAATCTGCAATTGTACAAAATTATCAAATTTCTCTAATGTGGCCAAATGCAGCCAGGTTAATGTGATCCTCTAGCTTATATAGACATTCACAGAAGGTTCCTGCCACTCTGTCTTGGTAAATTTAATAGTTCCCACGGAGGTGGATTCTCTGTTAGGTGTTTAGAACTTTACCTCCCCAAAGCTATGCCATATTGAAGGGCTTTACCACGAGAGCCACTTAAGTTGAGAGCTATCTGGTATGTCTCTCCTTGCTACCTATCCTGCAGATTTTAAGAATTAGTTTGGGACATTAGAGAATCATGTTATTAACCAAGTACTACCCTTGTGGTTTGAAAGAGCCAATGCTCCTCTCCAAGTACCGAATTTAATACAAAGAAATAACTTGCATGGTTAGGAATATAAGTTTAAAGTATTCTTTTAGCACTGTAGATAACAAAAAAGCTATTGTTCTACATCTAGGATTAAGGTTCTCTGACAATCTAGGGGAAGAACTGTGTACATTTTTTGCAAAGTTGGTAACATAGGGAATTTGATTTCTTTGTAGGGACTAGCCCACCATTGTAACCTCTAGTATACCTTTGAAAAGTGTAAAGCTTCTTGGAAGAAAGGGAGCAGCAGAAGTTATCATGTTCCTTGTTCTTGGAATGATGTTGGTGGGGCTTTGAATAACTGGAGAACTACCCAGAAAAGGAATCTCCTTCTAAAAGAGAGAGTCAGGATTCACCTTTACCACTTTATTAAATTTCATTTTCTTTCCTTTTTCCCACCAGGCTGTTAGCTCCAGACTGTGAAATCATACAGGAAGTGGGAAAACTCTATCCACTGGAGATAGTGTTTGGAATGAATGGAAGAATATGGGTTAAGGCAAAAACCATTCAACAGACTTTAATTTTGGCAAACATTTTGGAAGCTTGTGAACACATGACAACAGACCAAAGAAAACAAATCTTCTCCAGATTGGCAGAAAGTTGATACATGTGGACTTTTTAATGGGTCAGCTGAGCCAAGAAACTATGGGTTTCCTGGGGAAACTTTTTTTCAGGTGAGCTTCTCCCTTTTAAATCTTCAGAAGACAAAATATGAATGTGCATGCTGTCTTATTAGAGTCCTAAATAAAATATTTTTGTAAGTCGCTGGTTTTCACACATGATCTTGTGGGAGAGAAAATCATTACAAAGTCACAATATATTTTTTTTCTGTACAATAAAGTTTACTAAAAAGTTAGTGTTATAGTTTATCTGGGTAGCATTAACTTCCTTAGTTTTGCTAAAGTGCAACTTCTATAATGAACTGAAAATCAGCATTCAAATATTTTCTGATTAAATATGTTCACCAAAGTTAATGTGGAATACACAAAAAAGTATAAAGGAGCAAATAAAAACCACCTGTAATCCCATTCTTCAGTGGGTGGTAACAACTAATAATTATTGTGTGTTTACTATGTGCCAAGTATCATTCTGAGTGTTCTGCATGGAATAAATCATTGATTCCTAGTAGATGCAAATGTAAAAGACACCCATCTTCAAACTGAGGCACAGAACTTAACTTAGCCCATATTCCCAACTACTATATGTCTATGCATATATGCTTCAAATTAGAATTATAGGATATCTTCTATGCTCCTTTGTATTATACTTTGAATAATACAAATTATACCTATGTCCGTTTGAAATAGCCTATGATACGTTCCTTTCACAATTGCTATTAAAAATTCAGTAGTTGCATATTTCATTTTCATGTTATAGGATATATTGGATATATTCCTAGTTTATTGTTACATGAATAACACTATGATGAGGATTTCTGAATCTAAATCTGGCCAAATCTTATTTTGCTAAAATCATTTCCTAGAAGCTAAACAAAACATTCCCTGCTCAGATTTTGGATAAATGGGAGAGCTCTGCGATGGAGTTGGAAAGGAAATTCTTCCATGGTATTTAGTATATTAAGCAACGCCTTTAGAGGTAAAAATGAAGACTGGTAGATGATCCAGGTCAGTGGTTCTGGGCTCATAGACGTCTTTGAGGCTATGAGAGATAGGGATCCCCTGAAGCCTACCTGTAGAAAGTCCCTTTGGATGAAAGAGATTATAGAACTCATTCAATACTTTGATAAGACCCAAGGAGCATTATGTGTTCTATGAAGTCCACATGGGCTAAAAAGACCTCAAAAAACAAAAAGCTAATACAGTCTATCGGGAGATCAGAATTCCCCAGGGATTAAATTATGAAGGGGAGGGGACAAAGCAGAGATGTAACCTTTTGGTTCTTTTGAGATATGGAATATATTTTCTGAATTTGCTAGCAGCTGAACTAGCAAGTTAATTAACCCAGACTGGCAAGAGTAAGTGAAGCAAGTGTATCTAACCAGGACACAAGAAAAGGAATGAGATTTGTCTAATAAAAGGTAGGTTATCTAACATGCTCATGTGTCAGAATGTAACATTTTATGGCTATTTTCAAATTAGACTTAGCAATACTGTGTTTTTGCTTTACAGTTTGATCTATCAATTATAAATAAATATGAAGAATCTAGTTTGTACGAGGCTCAGAGGATACAAAGATATTCATATAAATTGTCCTGTTAGTATCCTACCATTAGAGAAAAGCCCTCCATGCCCATACTCAGAGCAAGGGAAAAGAGGGTAAGAGCCACAGGAGGGAACAAAGTGCTATGGGGACTCAAAGTAGGGATAGGTCAGGTCAGGTGATCTGCAAAGCTTATGTATAGCATATTACTGAGTTGGGAAAAAATTAGCATGATCAGAGGAGGCTGGAGAAAGTCATACAATTTAATGATGCCAGTTCAGTGAAAATTAAACTCCTGATATAACAATAATTATTTAATTAAACAATCTCCAAAGAGTAGGTCTTACACAAAGACATAGATGTACAAAAGGTGAATTAACACTAACAAAGACATGTGGTTTTGGGGCTAATTCCTTGTTACGTAAACTTTTTACTTAACATGTATCTGGGCACTTCCCGTGAGCCAGGCACTATGGGAGATACAAAAGAGCATAAAATATGGTCCCTGTCATTAGTAGCTTATTGAGGATTCAAGATGTCAAGTAAAGGCAAGTGTGTGCCACTGCCACCTTCTTGCCCTGCTCTTTGGACAAGGCATCCCCAGCACTTCACTCCTGCGACTGCAATCTTAGGCTGCCCGTTATTCCACTGAATTCCGAAGAACGTAGCCTTTTCCTGAAGAAACTCCTTTCTTCAGTGCTTCAGGCCAGTTGTGAGTGTCAAAGTAAGTGGACAGGATATCAAACACTGTTAGAGAGTGAACAGAAAACACAGTGACCATGCAGAAAAAAAAGAACTAGTAAATGACTAAGAAAGGATGTTCTAGAATGTCTCATTCAATAAACCTATCCTGCACACCTGGTACTAGGTCCTGGGGGGAGACAGGCAACAAGGACCTCAACCCGCACTGAGACATACAGGCCTCTGAATGGACAATGTGCAACAGAGAGGAACACAGTAAAATAGGAACACAAAGAAAAGGCCCTGACGTGGCCTGGGTGGCAAGGGGAAGCCAGCCAAGATGTTCCCAAACTGAACCCTGAAGAACAAATAAGAATTCATTAGTTAATGAGGGGTTGAAGGCAGGGCATTCTAAGTCAAGGGGACAATTTCAACTATCTTTAACATAGTTGGGGACCAGGAATAAAATGAAGAATGCCTCTCAGTGGCCAGAATACATGTCACAAAGTGCACATAATAAAGTCCAAGCACATTTGTCACACAGGAGGCTGATTCAAAGGCCACTTAAACTTAAACACAATGCACAGCAGCAGTACCAGACTAGCACGTTGGATGGTGGCCGTGCGAGCAATACCTTGATTGATGGCCAGTATCTTTGAGTGATAGTTTTTCCCATTTTGGCGTCTGACCATGTATTCCTGGATTGGCAAGCGGGCTGTCTTGACAGAGTATTCCTGGGCCTTTTGAAATGTCACCTTCTGTAAATCACAGTTAAATACTTTTCTTATTATAAATATTACAAATATATCCTCACTGGAATATGCATAGCAAATTGTAAGCATCCCTATTTCCCACTGCTCCAATTTCCATCTATAATCATAATTAAAGGATAAACACATTAAAAATAAGAAGCCTATGATAGAACAAAACAAGCTACAGATAATGAAGAATAATTGTCCCAAGTAAGAAAGGGTTTGTGTGGCAGCATCTCACTTTTTGAAGGGTTAAGTTCCACAAGCCTCCACTCACTACCACTTACAACCAAGAGGGAAGTACACAAAAGAGGCACATCTGCAGCCACAATTAGCATCACAAGTGGCCTAACCAATCAGAATGCTCCTGGCCCTGGCCTGGCGCAGCCACCTGTAATCCTAGCACTCTGGGAGACCAAGGTGGGCGGATCGCTCGAGGTCAGGAGTTCAAAACCAGCCTGAGCAAGAGCGAGACCCTATCTCTACTAAAAAAAAATAGAAAGAAATGATCCGGACAGCTAAAAACATACAGAAAAAATTAGCCGGGCATGGTGGCGCATGTCTGTAGTCCCAGCTACTCGGGAGGCTGAGGCAGTAGGATCGCTTGAGCCCAGGAGTCTGAGGTTGCTGTGAGCTAGGGTGATGTCACTGCACTCTAGCCCAGGCAACAGAGTGAGACTCTGTCTCAAAAAAACAAAAAACAGAATGCTCCTGGCCCTAACTCAGTAAGACCCAATTCTGGATGTCTGGAACTTCCAGCTCATTGCCATTTGGTAGCAGCAAATTAGAAAAAAAAGGAGACAGGATTCAAGACGGGTACACCACTGTAATAAGTGGCATTAAAGTGTAAGAATAGATAGTCCAATTAAAAGGAAGGACTCCTACATAAGATGTCCCTCACTCATGAACTAAAGTTTAAATTACATTTGCTACCGTGTAAGAAGCACAGGAAATATTTTTTTACCTAAGATTTCAGAATTAAAGAGAAAGGTTTGGATTACAGGGATAATTAACATGCTCAGGTTTGGAAGGGTTCTCAATAGTGTTAACTATCCCGCTCTAACCACCCATCCAGTGTTTGTATATGCTCTATAACTTCTCTCCTAAGTGGCCACATGGCCTCTCAATGGACAATGTGTGACAAAGGAGTTCATGCATCCCGGGGCAACCCATTCCAACTCTGACAGCACTGGTTGATAGGAAATTCTGTATTTTTCTGGGACTTTCACTCATTCATCCTAGTTCTATTCCCCCAGGGCCACACCATGCAAGTAAAATGGTCCTTCCACAAGATGGCCATTCAGATACTGGGAGGCAGTGATCATGCCCCTGTGAATACTCTGGATCCCTGACTATAGTCTAGTTCTGTCAACTCTTTCATTATGACTTAGTTTCAAGTCCTTTTATCATTCAGGGCAAGCTCTTTTGAACTTGCTCTAGCTAGTCAATGTCCTTTCATTTATAGTCCTACAACTGACTGGCCATCATGTGGTCTAACGAAGTGGAACAGTGTGAAGCAGGCCTAGCACCTGTTTTGTACCAACACTGGATTACCTGCCTCTCAGACTCACATGAAACACAATTCCAAGAGAGAACTTCCAGAAATGTTTTAAGTGATGCAATTCCGATGGGACAAGGATACGGCTACTCAAAGGATTTCTTTGAAAGGATAACATTCCTTTGTATATATGAACTATGCTATGTTTGTTTAAAAAAAAAAAAAGTCTTATTCCTTTATAATCATTTTGAACTGGAGTACTGAATTCAACGTTAGTAGGATATTTGGGTGCTGCCCTGGGGGTGCTTACAGTCTAGTTTCTGTTCTCTGCACACTTAAAGATAAAATAATTCTCTTTGAAGAAAATTTGTTCTTAGCTTATTCCTGTGAAGAAGCCAAACTCTCCAATAACAACCGAAAAGTCTATGCATCTGACAAACTTTGTGCCAGTTATTTTTCAGTTTAAATGTTGGTGGAGAGAGAAAAAAACACAATGTGTTAAAACTGTACATCTATAAAGCACACACTGCTCACTGACTCTCTGGACTTCACCACCTCATAAATGGGGCCGTCACCCTGCTACAGGAGAATGGTGACAACTCACAGGGTAAGTGCCGATACTGTACTCTGCAATAAGGCTAACTTCCCCCCTCCAAACTTTTTATTTTGAAATATTTCAAACCTGAGAAAAGTTGAAAGAATAATATAATCAATACTCATTGCCGTCACCTAGACTCACCAGTTAACATTTTATCAAATCTGCTTTTCTCTCTCTGTATATAAATATATATTTTGCTGAACTATCTGAAACATTACAATACTTCATCACTAAATACTCAAACATGCACCGAAGAACAATGACATTCTCCTACCTTACCACAGTAGCATTTCTACTTCTAAGAAACTTTTTCAGTGATTCCATAATTTCACTTAATATACAAGTCTGTGCTAAAATCTCCTCAATTTTTCCAAAAGTGTCTTTTATAAAGCTTTCCTCTCACTACAGAATCCAAGTAAGGCTCACACACTGCATTTTGCTATTATTTTTAGCCTCCTTTAACCTAAAACAGCCCCCTGCCCGTTTTAGTTTCCATTGCATTGACTTTTTTGAAAATCCAGTCCAGTTGTCTTGCACAATGTCCCACATTCTGGGTTTGTCTGTTTCCTCATGATTAAATTCAGTTTAAACACTTTGTAGCAAGAATACTTCACAGGCGAGATCACATCAGGAGGCACAGATTGTGCCTCTATTAGTGATGCGAAATTTGTCAAGTTTGGTAAGATGGTGACCACCAGATTGTTTCACTGTAATGTTAAATTTTTGCCTTCGTAGGGTGGTACCTTGAGACCATGTAAAGAGCCAGTTCCTCCCCAACCTTTCATTCATAATCAGTTGTCTGAATCAATAATGACACTGGGAGTGGCAAATGATGATTTTCTAATTCTATTATACATTCTTCAGTTATTGGCTATCATTCTTCTGTAAGAGACTCCTTGCTCAATTTTTTGATTATCACTATGGAGTCAGGGAATACTAATGTTTTTAAAATAAATGCAATTAAATTAACCTATCATCTGTATTAAGTATATAGGTGTATCTTATAGATACATGAAAAAATATATAAAACACACCCACATATATGTAAAATATTCCCACAAACATGTGTGAGATCATATAATATATCAAAAAAACTTGACAGAGGTTGCCTCAGGGGAGGTGGACTAGGGGACAAAGGTGGGAAGGGGACTTATTTTTCACTGTACTCTTATTTGTACTTCTAACTATTATATCATTAGTTAACTTATTATCTATGCAATATATGTTAATTAGTACATATAAACAAATATTATCTCAACAAATATTTATATAATAGAAACATATTTCAAAAATCCAGTGACACCCCAATTATTCCAATAAAACTCCAACCAAAGAAATCCGGACAATCCTATGAGTTTGAGGTTTCGGGATAAGACTATATCAGCAGGGAGGTCAGCCTAAGAAGGAGCAAACTATTCTCTCTGAAAGAACAAAGAGCTGGTAAGCATGCTGAGCCAATGCTTACTTGGTCCATCAGAGTTATCCTTGCAGAAGTGAAGAGAGGAGAGGAGAAAGAAGCTCTACTATTTATGTAATTAGTAAACGGTACCCTTTCTAATTCCTGACTCTTGCTTCTGTCAGGCTCCTGACTGCTGACACTGCTGAAGAGAAAGGGAGTGTCAGAGGGGGGAGGGCCACCCTGGGGGGCATAGGCTCTTTCTTCCCGTTCCCTCTGAGTTCCTACGCCTTCTGGATGAGAGGATGACAGCACAGGGGCCTCTGAAAGTAAGCACTACTTTTCAAAATATAGATGTCGGGGCTGAAATGGATACTTACCTTCTGAATGCTTTCGTCCACAAGTCCACCAAGGATGTAAACTTTGTTCAGATCAACATCTTCAAGAGCTAATGAAAAAATGAAGGACATTGAGATCAAGTCTGTTTATAATTTCTAAATCCAAAGAAAGCAAAAAGAAAGAATTATTAATAAAAGTAGAAATTTAATGAACAGAAAACAAAAAGATAGACTTGCTCAATAAAACCAAAAGCTAACTCTCTGAAATGACGAAAATAAACTGTTGATGTATCTGATCAACAAAAAAGACCCAAATCAACATTAGATTCAGAAGGAAAACAAAATTAAAACTAGAGACAAATGTGAAATAGTTAAAAGAAAACCTTTATGATAAACTTAATACCAATAAATTTGAAAATCATGTGAAATAGATTACTTTCTGAATAAAAATAAGTAGCTAACATTGACCCAAGACGGGCCAATGAGGGCAGCTGACCAGGGAAACTGGGAAGGATCATCAGGCAGCACCCGAGGTCCAGCTGAGGATGGAAATCCTAACTCTATGCAGCATCCAGTGAGGCACCTGCCCATAGGAGGGGTGCAATTCATGTTCATTCCATTTTGGGGGAGAGTACAGAGGAGGTGGGATACCCCTTGAGTGGCTTTAATAAATTCTGCCACAGGGAATAATGAAACAAAGAGCTAGGAGCAATGCGCTACATGAATCCATGCAGGACTACATACCGTGTTCTGAGTCAGGAGTCAGGTACACAAGGGTTTCCAGAGGAAATAAACTAAAGCAGTCTTCTTCCATTATGTCTAGCTGGAAAATGCAAAGAATTCAATGTAGTGGGAACTAAGTTAAAACACAGCCCACAATTCAATAACTAGTTACTGGGCTCCTAGTTTCTATCAGACATGGCTCTAGGAATATCAAGGGGCTGCATGTCTGAGCTTCTTCTCAGAAAGTACTCAATCAGGAGGGAAAGTAGAAAGACACAAACATTCAAACCTACAAAATGAGAGAGAAAGTGATATGGGGTTCTAGTAGAGGAACACGCAGCATGCCCCAGGACTACAGATGAGGGAGTAACACCACCAGGGATGGTCTTCTGGTGAAGGGACTTCTGTAGCTGGGTTTCTGAAAAGAGGTGAGAGTGACACATACCAAAAGGGAAGAATTCAAAGCAGAGGGAATCACCTGAGAAAGGCATGAAGACAGAAAGCAAGGGAACTATGTGGCCCACCCAGTAAGAAGGTCTGTTTGGCTTCCATACACGAATCATAAAAAAAAAAAAAAAAAAAAAGCATAGAGAAGTGAAGCTGGGAATGGATGCACTGCAGGAAAGATGGTTAAGACAGTGACAACAACATAGTCACACAGCACCGCACAGTACGGCCTTCACACTCATCGCCTCCGTGGATCTCCCCAGGGAAGCCCGCTCACAACTGCTCAACCTCAGCTATGTAATACATTTTTAATGACATTCCTAGAAACTGATCTGGATTCTTGCCTGTGTATCTATCACTATACTTATGAGATCCTAAAGAAAGAGTTGAAAAGTGCCTCAGTACTCCCTAAAACTCATCTTAAATCCAGATTACTTCTAGAGGGATTCTTTCTCTTCCCCCAAAACTCTTGTTTCCTAATTCACCACTACTGAGAACAGGAAAGGACTCATGGCATTTCCCAAAAACATCCCCAGATTATAAAGTCTAGCACAAAATACACAGGATACAAAATACGGTCTTAGAAACTGATAACACTAGTTTGTAAATGCAACAGGAGGATGGGCTAAATTTTAAATGATCTGAGAGGTACTGAAATTTTTTTAGACTGCAATAGTGAAAACATATAATTCATATATATATTACATTAAAAGATGAAAAAGTAAAAGAAATTTACTATTACCCCACAACTACTTTCCAGATGACAATTCAAATAATATGCAAAAAGAGACTTACCAGGTAACTAGAAAATCCATCATTCATCCTCAAACATTCTTCATACAGAGGACTGTCTGTTGTGAATCCAGTGAGACAGATCCAAAATGGCCTGTCAGCTTTTTTGTTAGAACCATACAACCTTCGGATCTGTCCAGCCAGTCTACTTAATTCCTTTAAAGAAATAAGGACAACTCAGGGTGGAAACATACCAACTCACTCTAAATGCATTATCAACAAATGGTTATGCAATAAGTTCCCCGACTGCTACACAGAAAATCTCAGGAACTAGAAATACATGTGTGTACGAGGGTGTGTTACACTCTATGGCGTCACACCGTATAGACAAAAGTCAAGAAAATGATACCAAGCCAGAAATAGTGCAAAAACTGGGAATTCTACCTCCTGTTGGCCCTACTGTTATATATTTAATATAGTATATGAAATTGTCATTTTATCTTGTATCTAAAATCTTACCATGTGATATTTACTATTTAAGTTATTTAAGTTATTAAAGAGGTTACATTACAGAAATTTTTATAATCCATCAGATTAATTTGGCACCTTCTTCTTAACTCCTAGGGTTGGAAGTTTTATTAATAACTTTTTACTCAAATTTGGAGACAACATTTTTATATAAAGCTAGTTTCACAATTTAGCCTGATTTGTTTGGTAGAGAGAAAAAGGCTTTGAGTTAAATTTAATCTGATACCTAAATAAACAGTAGAGAATTTTGGGTTGACTTTTTCAGAGGTTCCATGTAAGAACCCCAGATCTATAGTTTTCCTCTATCTCTGAAAAACATGTAAACTCTAGCACATACAACAGAGATGTCTGAAAATGGAGAGATTTGTTTAAAATTTACATACTGTAAGACCTAAAATTTAGGCCCAATATTATGTGCCACCTTGACTTCTGGTGAAACTGGGAGGACCTCAAATAGCCTAATTGCGGGTTCTCCTCCCAACTCTGCTCCTGTAGATAAAATCCTCTGGCTAAGGAACCCTTTGTACCAAGGGTCCAAGGCATAGCTCCTGTTTATCCCTGAATAGTGGGTTTTGGTTCCCTGCCAGCCCATGGAATTATCCAAACAGGCCAATCACATCCTCCTGTGGGAACCAGGGAGTACTTCATCCTCCTGATACTACAAAGCCCACTTCCCACAGCGCCTGGTTGTTCATTCTGTGCTCAATTACAACGCCCATGTGGCCTTGTGTGGTGGGCAGTGTCCTCCTCCTCTGGGCTGTGAGTATATGAGACCAATAAACTGCTATCAGTGTCAGATGTCATACATTTAGCCATTCCTAGAACCCTACGGTGGGAATCCCTCCCTCACCAATGGAGTGAATAAGAAACAATTAAAACACATACTCTGCAAGAAGACCTTCCACCAGGTAACCTCCCCACAACATGCTACTAGGCAAATATTCCTCTTCCCAGCAGAAGGCCAGAAATTAAGTGTCTAGAGAATTGAACCTGAAAGGTTCCATCCATACTGGGGACACCATGAACAGGGAGGCAAAGGTGTTGGGCTCAAAACAGAAGACAAGGTAAAAATTTGCAAACTAAACCAAAGGATGTATGTTTTCTTCCAGATTCTTTACAATAGCCATCTTGGAACTTAGTAGCCCAGTGTAGAAAATCAAACACTTTTGCTGGTTTACTAAAGAATCACAGAAGCTGGAGCTGGTCATATTCTTCGTAAGAGCTGCACCCTGCTGGGCCTCCCTCATGTGAGCAGGAATTCCAGGCTTAGTGGATGTTCTACCTTCTTTGACATGTGGTGGGTCATACTCAAATCAATACATAGTCTTGGTCCTGAGTGTTTGGCTTCCAAAAGTTTCTCTTTGGTTAAAGCTCTCAGAAAACGTTTGCTGTGCTGAGGGCAGATGCCTAGAGAGAAATATCAGAAAGAAATAAAAGTGGAAAACCAGAGAAATAATATTCTATAAGAAACAAATCTCCCTAGCCAAGTGAGTACCTTTTGTATATAAAGAGAAACTTGAATATTTGCAAGGTATTCATTCATTACGGGATTTTCATATTGCAGAGTGGTAAAGAGTGTGGGCTCTGGAGCACACAGCTGGGTTTAAATCCAAGTTCAGTTTCATCATTTATTGGCTGAATTATTTTGAGCAAGTTACTTGATTTCTCTGAGCCTCAATCTCTTCACTAAAAAATGGGAATAACAGTAGTACCTCCCCTTGGGGTAATCCATGTAAAATTCTCAGAATTGAACCCAGCACATAGCACTGAATAAATGTTAGCTGTTGCTGGTTTCATTCCTTCTACTCTGAGCTTATAAACCCATATGTGCACTGGCTTATATTTGAAAAGCACCCTTAAATTTTGCTTTCTTTCATACATTTGATTCTCAAGAAAATAGGACAGTGGGTCCTACCTCTCATGTTTGTTTTTACTTAAATAAAATTCCTATTCTCCTAGGAACATGCAGACACCAGTTTGCTAAATATGGTTATCCAGGCAATCTCATTTATTGTTACCTGGATTTTCTGCACGATTGGCTTTTCTTCTTTCTTTTTCTTGCTTTCTTTTGCTCTTCTTTGCTGCAATTATCTTTTCCCAGTGTCTCTGTTTTCTCCGGACATTTTTCTTATGTTATCCAGAAAACAAAATTGTTTGAGAACTTCATAAGCACCAAAAAGGAAAATGAATATTAGGAACAGTTACTTATTTTTTCATTTACATATAAAGTTAGGAGAGAAAAAGGATATTAGTCTTAAAAACAAACCTAGACAGGATTGTGTTTAGAGAAAACAGAACCCTAGAAAAAGAGATGTGACCTGCTCAGGTCACACAGTAAATTCATTAGGGACAGGGCCTAAAGTAGAGTTTAGATTTCTGGACCCTTCTGAGGTATATCAAAAATTCCTTTTGAACTTTACTTTTCCTATGATTCAAATGGAACTAAAACTTTAAACCAGTTAGCAGGAAATTACCACTTAAAATACACAAAACTCAATCCCAGTCTCTCTTTTTATTATCAGCATCTACCCTTAGAACAGGGGTCTCTGGGGTTCTATCACCAAAGGGCCATGGCCAGGCAACTCGCTGAACTCACCGAGCACCAAGCCGCACTTCCTGTGGGCGGGGTCTCTCCCTCCTGGCACTCACATTCCACGTCAATCTGCAGAAGCTGGAAGCTTTCAGAGATTCCATTTGCACCTGTGTCCTCTAAGATGCCTTCGTGCCCCTGCAGCACAGGTGACTCTGTTTTCCGAGTGCTCCCTTCCAATTTCCAGTCCATGTGCCTAGTCCTGCCCTTTCAACCAGATTGGAAAAAAGCACAATTGTGTGAGCTACTACATTATTTCACTTACATAGGTATTTCCCTATATCCAAATGAGAAATAGTATTATGGTGTTACTAAAGGATCAGAAATATGTAAAATACTGACCCAGATTTATTGAACTGAGAAAAAGCATGTGTCTTCCAGAGAAATGATTCAGCATAGAAACAGTTCAGTAGTAAAGAAGCTAAATACACTTCTTAGAGGATAAGCACAACTTCGGACATCTCTAAGCAATCAACGATCATCCGTTGCTACAGTGACACAGATAACCAACTTATTGTGTACTTTGAAATGTATGGTTTAAAGGTGGGACAGAGATGGCAAAAGCCACCTCACCTCCCCTATTGTTTCAAACAGCTTATTTTCAAAATGACTCCGTCAGCAGATATTTGTTGAGCACCTACAATATGCTAGGTACTGGACTAGAAACATCCTGGGAGGATGACGAGCTAACCAAAAAATATGGTCTAGTGGCATGAAACCAACCCAAAATTCTCTTAGGTTGTTACTGACTTGTCAGAATTAGTTTTTCAAATATGTATTCCCTCCACCAACTCAGTTGAGTATCACTGCAGCAGGAAGCCAGTCACCAGTGAGAATGGTTAATATCCCTCAGAAGTGCTGACGCTGAGAAAAATGGACACTGTTACAGCACAGTTAACGAATGATGTCATCATTTCAAAGTGGTGTATAAATCAGAAAAGCTTTAGGCTACGGTCGAGCGTCATAGATCAAGAGTGATGTGACCATTGCCTATGGCTGGTCCTCTGAGTCCGGTCACACTACCACTATTTTAGGAAAAAAACATATCTTTAAAAATGTAAATCTATGTAATATGATTCATGTATATGTAAGAAAACCTGTTTACAACGAAAAGTAATAATCCTCACTCCTACCCCTTCCACTTCTAGTGCAACCCTTGTTAACCAGTTGTTTTTCATTCTCCTGGCAATTAACTCCTCATTTGGAAATCATATGCTTACACCATTACTTCTTGATTCAGCAGCTTTGAGTTTGACTCCCTGTGAAACATGAGAATTCAAATCACTTAAATCAATTCTCTATTATTCTAAATTCCTTTTTAGTTACCCTGATCTTTAAATTTTTTTGCAAAGATTTTTAAGGGTAGAGCTCAACAAGTATGTGTTGGGGGCAGGGAGGTAAAAATACACAAGCTCAATGAACTTTGATAAATGCACAAGGCCTGTGTTACTTACAGCCCCGTCAAGACACGAAACATTTCCATCACCCGAGAAAGTTTCACTTCCCTCTCCACTTTCCAAATCAATCTTGATCCCTTTGCTACTACTTGCCAAAAGCAACCACTGTTCTGTTTCCTATACCATAGATTAGCTGTACCTATTATCAAACTTCATATAAATAGATTCAAATAGTATGTACTCTTTAGAACTTGACTTTTTCCCCTCAAAATAATGTTTTTGAGATTTATACATTTCTCTATGTATTAGCATTTTGTTCCTGTTTATTGCTGAATAGCATTCCATTTAATGAATATACCACAATTTACTCTCCTGTTGATGGGCATTGGAGATTTCCCAGTTTGGGGATATTATGAATAAAGTTGCTATAAACATTCTCATAGAAGTGTTCTTGTGGACATATGTTTTCACATCTATTGGCTAAGCTCTTAAGAGTAGAATTGCTGAGCCACAGGATAGGTGTATATTTAACTCATAAGAAACTTCCCTCAGTTTGCTGGAGTATTATATCATTTTACACTGCCTATCAGCAATGTATGAGAGTTCCAGATGCTCCACATCATGACCAACTTTGGGGCCCCCTATGCCAGACTTCTGGAGCTCCTTTGCTACACAGCTCACATGTTGCCAGTACCCTGATCCACAAATTGCAGCCATCTTAGCAGCCAGCCTTAAATTAAAATCTGTTCCCTCCAGCCAGTGACACTGTTACACTATGTATGGGTTCCATGTCACCATGCAGTGTTTTCAAAAGTGTCCTCAGGCCAAAAGCCAGGTTGAATGTGGGGATTAGCATGGGTGTTTCTTTTCTCTGAAGGATTACAGGCTTGTCCTGCCTATTGCCCAATGCCTGAAAACAATTTCTTCATATATTAATATTTTGTCCATTTTTATAGTTCATTGTAGGAAGATACATCCAATACCCATTCCTTCTGTCATGACAAGTACTAGAAGTAATCTCTATTTCTTTTAAGAATATTTTAAATTTCTATTTCTTGTTTAACAACCTTTTACAGTATTTCTGACTTTTCAATGTGCTAGGCTGTGAACATACACACCTGTATCTTTCTCTCTTCCCCCTTTAATTTTCCAACTTTGGTAAGCTAAGCTTATTAATCTTTTTTAACAAAAGACAACCAGACTCCTGTTAGGACAATTCCTCTGAAATGACTGAACTTTGTTATATAAGCCCTCAGAGTTATCTGCATTTTTCTGCATTTAGGCATTCAAAAAAGAACAAAAGAAAACTTTAAGATAACCTGGTTCACAACTTTCCACTTCATTTTATTAGGGTAAAAAAACTAACACCAATTTATTAAATGAATGTTAACAGCCATATGATCTCTTCCTCTTCTGAACTACATAGCATTTTGTATTCTTACCTGTGTTTGACCATTCATTTAGTCAATAAGTATTTCACTGAGCTCCTCCTATATGCCAGGCCCTGCTGGGGGAAAGACTGGGACACAGTGGATGTAGAGGTCTCTTGGGAGGAAGTCTGGCTGAGGAGGAGAAAAGAGAGCTAGAGTAGGAATAGCTAGAGGGGCTGCAGAATTTTCCACTGTTGTTGTTTAAAAAATTGCAAAGTCTGTGCTGATATTTTCTCTTCTACCAAACTGAATTCCTTTTTTTTTTTTTGAGACCGGGTCTCACTCTGTTTCCCTGGGTAGAGTACAGTAGCATCATGTAATTCTCTTGCCTCAGCCTCCCAAGTAGCTGGGACTACAGGTGCACGCCACAATTGCACACCCGGCTAATTTTTCTATTTTTAAGAGAGACAAGGTCTCACTCTTGCTCAGGCTGGTCTTGAACTCCTGAGCTCAAGCAATCCTCCCCCCTTGGCCTCCCAGAGTGCTAGGATTACAGGTATGAGCCACCATGCCTGGTGAAAGTGAATTCCTTTGTAGGAGAGATTATTCCTACATTTACCTAAACATTGAACAGTTCAGAGTATAGAAACTTGCATATGGCAGTGTTTGATGTTTGTTGAACTGAATTTTACCACCACCACTCCCATTCCCTCTCTTCCTTTTCCCTTCCTTTTACCTCATGCTTTCCCAAATTCCTATAGTCCCTGAGATGTTTCTCAGACCAGGAACTTGGGATGCAATAATCTTGAAAATCAGAGACAACTCCAATCTCTGTGAGAAGAGTCTGTAACATAGCAGACTGGACACCCCTAGAGGCAGGGACCCCCTCTTTTTTATCTTTGTATCTTTGGTGACTGGCAGTAAGGCCTGGCACTAAATGGAAGCTAGGTAAATGCTGAACAGGTGCTTGCCACCTAGGGATCCTCAGAAAGCAAAGGTGAAGTTGGGCATCACAGAGGCACAGATTTGCTGAACCTGTGTGTGACATTATCTAAGCCCAGATTTAGCATTTCGCTTCTTCATTCAAAAATCTTTTCTAAGCCTCCATTACAGATCTAGTGCTAACAGGGCTAATTAAATTAATCATTTGACAAAGTTATTAAGCACCTGGCATAATAGTTAAGGATTTGGGGATGACATTTATTCTGCTTTCATGGGGCTCCAATGATCTGACTCAACCTTGCATGACAGCTGATCTGTTTCACCACTAGATTATAAAACCTTCAGGGAAGACAGAATGAAGAATGCAACCGTACATCCTCAGTACTGAGCCTCACTGTGCACATCCTAGGTGTTTGATAATCATCACTCTTGCTTAGAACTCGACAGTAGTCTCCATTTCACTTACAGTGAATAGCCCAAACCCATACAACGGCCCATACAGATCCTAAAGGTCTACCTCCTCCGTTTTCCTCGGCACTCTTTGGTCTACCTGGGGTTCCTCAAACATACCAAGGATATTCCCACCTCAGGGCCTTTTCTTCACTTGTTCTTCTCTCTACCTGCCCTTCCCTTAGACAATTAATTACAAATCACCTTCCTCAATTCATTCAGATTTTTATTATCCAGCATGCCCTATTTTTTTTTGTTGTTGTTTGTTTTGTCTGAACCTCCCCCATCCCTAAAATGTAAGCAAGTGCTCTGTTCACTTACAGACGCTCACTAAATACCGGCTGAATTAATAAATCCTCGAGCCCCTACCCCGGGCTGACAAAGCCCTCAGACTTTTTCCAGCCCAAGTCCCACCTGATGAGTGTATACGCGGGCGCTAAATGATGAACCAGCCTGTTTGCACACTTCTCTTATTTCCTCATTCTAAGTTGTAGCCCACCAAAGCTGGCTCCATTCCTATGACACCTTCAGCACCAGAACGCCTAGACTCCAGGACTGAGAGTGCCCCGCCTGCAGGTCCCGCCTGGCCCACAGGCTGCGAGTGCGAGGGGAGGCAGGAAGGGGAAGCACTAAGAAGGTAGGGCGTCACAGGCCACATGACCGTTCAACGCTGCTTTCCCGGCGTCCGCCCCACCCGTGAGCGAGGCGGCTGTCCTACGCCGGACCCCGCAGCCCCCGACCCGCCCCTACCGAGCCTCAGGCGTACCTGTTCCCGTCACCACCCGCAGCGGCGCGCACCTGGTTCCGCCTCCGGCCTCACTTCCGGTTCCTGACCCCGTTCCGAATGGCATCCTGGGAATTGTAGTTTTCACCGGCAGGCAGCTCGGAGCAGGGCTCAGAGCAGGAGCTGTGGCTTCTACTCCCAGCCCTACAACTCAAGGGCTGCGTTGGGGAGGCAGTGTTGGCGAGTTTAGCTGAGCCTGTTTCCCCGTCTGTTACATGTCGAGTACAACTCCCTTGCCGACCTCACAGAGTTCCTGTAGGTGACCAGGCGCTTTGTTGGCTGCCAAGGTCTGGACCTTTCGAAACTGGCATGAAACAAAGACTTGAACTCAACTCCCATCATCCCGGCGTCTGGGGTCCTTGGCCTCCCCCAGGCTTTCCCACAACCAGAAGGGCCCACGAGGTGACATGCCCCTTTCCTGAGCACACAGCCCTGTCTCAGCTACTTGGCTACTCAGGCTCACAACAGAGTTGTCAGGGGTTTGGCAAGCAACGATTCTAGCCCCTGACCACTCTGCTTCCTCCATCTTCTCTCACTCATCAGTGCAGAACAGAGGCTCAGAAACATGAAAAGACTTGCCCATGCTTTGGCCTGATTAGCAGCCACCCTTCCCTAGGGGTCTCACTCTTTCAGAGAGACCCATGAGTGAGCTCTCTCAAGAAACCACAGCTTGATTAAAACCTTCCTTGGCCCCACAATTTCCCCCTCTGGATTTTTCTTTCCACAGCTCCTTCAGCACCTACCACCTGTCCCCAATCTATGCTTAAATCCATCCTTTAATCTGCTGCCAGGGTTACTTTTAAACGCTGTACTAAACATTCATTTTCCCCCACAAGGCTTTTTCTAAAATCCAGCTCTAATATCTCTTCTTTGCTGAGAAGCTGGTCCTGGCTCCCACTGCCTGCTGAAATGCCTAAGCAAATTGTCAAGTGATCTTCACCTGGGACAGGGAACTGGCAGGCCCTGCTTCAGACATTGCTTTAGGCATTGCTTAATTGGGCAGGCATTGCTTAACTGAGGCAGGAAGTCTCAAATCAAGGTTTTGAACTACCTTGATCAGAATAAGATGGGGGCAGGACAATTCCAACTGGTTAGAACCAAGATGGCAGAGAAATCAACTGCTTCTTGACCTTACAGCTTCATTGCACCCTCATTACCATAAAATTACCATAAAAGTTTCTAAGGCAACCTCCCACTCCCATCATGCACCTGACACCATGACACTTCCAGTTTGACCAAATTTAGTCAAAAGGAGGGCACCGCCCTAATTCCAGGAAAATACCTTCCCTTTCTAAGAAATAATATGAATAGTCCTCTCCTTGTTTAGCCTATAATTAATCAATTGCTCGCATCCCTTTGCCTCTGAATAAGCTGATGGCCACTTCCCCAGGGAAGGAAAAGTCCTGTTAGCTGGTCTTGTTGCTTCCCCTCACCCTAACTACCCAGCCATTTGCCAGATGATTATGTGTTTCCCCTGCTATAAGATCTAACCCCCTTCCCAAGGCCTTGTACAACTTGGTTCCTGCCTGCTCCTCCAACTTCATCACCGACCACTCTTCCTCCAGCTTGATATCATATGTTCAGGTTACAGTGGTCTTGAAATGCTTCAAACACACCAGGAGCCTTTGCAGATGCTAGTCCCTTTCCTTTCACTTTTTCCTTGGCTGGCTCCTTATACTTTAGGTTTCAGCTTAAACATTCCCTCTTCAGAAAGGCCTTTCCTGACCAACCTAGGTAAGATTGGCTCTTCTTATCCCTGCCTTGGCATCTTCTTTGTTTTCTTTCTGTCACCTCTCAGTCAGTAATTTTTTTTCTGCGTCTTTCCTACTAATTATAAGTACCTTGAGGAGACTATGTCTGCCGTGTTCATGGTTGTATCCCCAATGCCACTGCATAGTAAATATTTGTTGAAAGAATGATTTTTCTCCTTTCTTGACACATCCAAATACTATCTGCCAAATCCAGGGCCTGACACACAGTAGATACTCAATACTTCTGGACATACTAGTTCTAGTTAATGCTGCTCCCACAGGAAGCCTTCCCTAAATACTATTCTGCCCCTCACCCAAAAATGAATTCTCTCTCCTTAGAGCTCTTACAGTACCTTATCTGTTATCCTCGGTGGCCCTAAGCACACAGTGCTTTATGTTGTAAGTTGTAAGTCTCTATCTCTACATGTCATCTTAATCCCCACTAGGAGCTCTTGAAAATAGGATTCTCACCCAATTAGTTACATCCATAATCCTGCATCAGGCATCACCTGGCATGAGTATGCCATAAAATGTTTGCCGGAAGAAATGAATCAGCCAATGTGATGGTGGGTGGGAGAAGGAAGGAGGGGTGTGTCTAGTAGTTTCTTAGCCATTAAACAACTGACTCCTGCATTGCTGGGTAGGCAGCCCCATCCTGTCTATTTCATGTGGGAAACAGGCTGTAGGACTCAAAGAAAGTGCTAAACAGCACAACTTCCCCAGCTTCTTCGGCTTCTCAACAAGCAATTATGGTTTTCCCAGCATTTCTGGGACTTTGTCCTCCTGATGGGAACTGCAGAGGAAAATACCAGCTCCATATAGTGGCAATCCAAGAAAGTTAATGAATTTGAGGGGAGGAAAAGCAAAGGAAAAGGGAAACAAACATTGAGCGCCTGCGCTGGAGGCTTCAATCTTCGTCCTGCCTTCCACGATTGTTTCTCACAACTATGCTATATTTATAACAATCCCTAAGGTGGTGGTTGTGTTAAGAAAATATATTCGAGGTATCTAAAAAAGGCATCCGGCACATTGTAGGCTCCCATTAGATGGAGACAAATGTTATTTCCTTATGTCAGATGGGGAAACTGAGGCCCTGAGTAGTGCCTGTGATGACACAGACCATAGCTCGGATTCAAGTCCTGATTGAGTGAAGTCCTGAGCTCCTTGCCTAAATTTGTGGACATATAGATTATGTTCATGTAAGCTATTTAGCCCCTTATATCTTTCTGCTTGCAAAAGTTTCAAGCCTTGTTTAACATTTACAATTTTTGTTATTTTGGTGCCCTACTGTTCCCATTTTTTCATTGCCATGAAATCACATCTGTGTTCAAGAGCCTTATTTAAATTTTATTCAAAGTATTCTGTGAAAATAAACAGGCCTCCAAGAAAAGGTTACTAGTTAACAAGTAACTGGTGACAGGGGATGGGGAAGAATATGTTTTCCACTCTTCTCCCAAGTATTGCTTTCCTTCTGATTGGAGAGAGCTTATGTATGTAATTTAGCACTCTCATCTCTGTTCTTGCATTTGCTGTGTCAAGGGGAGGAATTAGGAAGCCCCAGAAGAAAAGAGCCACAGGGGCAGCACTGAGCTCACCACAGCTCAGGGGCAGCAGAGGGACAAAGGGACCTCTTTAATGAACTCTAGTAGCCTAAGGTGAACAACTAAACCATCTTTGGTCTGGACAGAAAAGCCAGGGGAAAAGGGATCCCAATAGAGTCTTGACATCAGTTTCCCTGGAATCAGAAAGCAAAATTCAGGGAAAGGTTTCAGACTAGGAGAAGCATCCATACAAGTTGAGGGTTATTACTAACATTTACTGAGTATTTATTAGATTTCTACCCCATAAAGTGGACACTATTAGTATCCCAATTTGCAGAAGAGAAAACAAAATCACTGAGAGGTTAACTAGCCTGTCCAACCAAGGTGCACCAAGATTAACAGGCTAACTGGGATGAGAAGGGTACCCAATATATTTCTTTTGCTCTAATATTCTAGAAAAGGCAAATATAATTCAGGGCTTTAATGTTTGACTTTTTGTATATTCATTTTTTATCTTTTTTATAATTAGTCTAATATCAATTCTGATTTCAATGTATTTAAGATAAATAGGGTGCAAGATTCAGAGATGCAATCTAAGCACAGAATGCGGATGGCCACCCAACTAAGGAACTTACTGCCACCTAGTGGCAATCTATGCTTGCCGCAGCAAGAATACCAGGCCTGGTGCAGGTGCTGCAAACCCTAACTGTACAGGTAAAATCTTCCAAATATCACATGTATTCACTCCTATTTGAGAAGGTTATTGCCACGTCAGTGTCATATGAGAAGTCAAGAATGTGTTTTTCAGTGACCTCCACCCTCCTTCCTCATCCCTGCCTTCTTGGGACAAAGGTTGTGACTTCTTTTAGTTCTATACCCCTGGATATGCTCCTTTTATGCTACATACTTTACTGATGAAGATCTGCTACTCTGCACCACAGAAGGTGTGTGAACATCTTGATCAGTTGCAGGGACTTGTCTTACTCATCTATAAATCCTAGGCTCCTAGCACAAGGCCTGGCATAAAGGCAGTATCCAGTGAATGTTTTGTTGAATGAATATGAGTGAATGTTTTTGACTCAAACTTATCACTCTGTATGATTCAGGCCAAGTTTAAGCAGCAGTTTATTTGAATATATAGTAAACATTTGAAAGGGGTGGGTGGGGCATGGAAGAGGCTTCTCAGGGAAGTGTCCAAGGAAGGGCAGGGCAGGGGGCCTATGGGCAGTTGGCCTGCTCACAGGGCAGTGGATGCCCGGAACTTCTGGGTCAAACAGAACACAGCAGCTGTGAGGGCCGTGCACTGACGGGCCAGGAGTTTCACACTCAGGTCATGGTAGCCTCTCTCGCAGGTCAATTTAGCGGCCTCTACAAACTGGTGGTAGGTGTACACCACATCCCTGAGGTTCCTGGCTGCTTCCCTGTGCCGGGCAGAGCAGCGGCTGCAGTCTGTGAACTGAAAGCACAGGCCGGCCAGCTGGACCAGGTGCTGGAAAGTGTCACGCACAGCCCCCTGCCTCTCTTCAGGGGACTGATCTATTCTGATTACATGCTGACAGCTCGACAGCAGCTTCTGGGAGCCCATGCAGAGGCGGCTCTGGCTTTCAGAAAAGTGCCAGGTGCACTTCTCTGGGGGATGTTTTTTTCCAACCCCCCAGGAAGCTTCTAAAATGTCTTGTAGCTCGAGCAAGCTTTCCATGAGTTGGATGAAGCCCTCAGGGGGGCTGGCAGGAGCAGCTTTCAGCTTTCTCAGAGCTCGGGAGCAGTACTCTGGCCAGACGTGGCTTTTCCTTGGCAGGGGCACTGTGCTGCAGCTATGGGCTCTGGCAGACCTCCAGGGCAGAACCACCTGGCTTCCTGCAGAGGGCGGTGAGGTAAGGGGAGCTGTGGGGTGTGCTTCCGAGGCCCTGTCTTCTTCCTCTGTCTCAGGCTGCAGGCCACGAAAGCACGTGGCATAGGAGAACTGACAGCTGCACTGCTCCATCCCAATACTGGGGGCCACTGTCTCATTCATGCCCGCGAACCCAAACGATGTGGCCATCCTCAGGCTGGCAGAAACTTCAGGATGTCTTTCTGGGGCAAAGCATAGAAAAGATTTCTCAGCAGGAAGGCAGATGCTAGAGCTGTCATCTTTGCTTTCTGGAAGTGAGCAATGGTTTGAAGCTTCTAAATGAGGCTCCTCTTGTGTACATGGTAGTGCCTTTGGCAAGGAAGGCCCTGAAACCCCCTGAGGGGTGTCCCTAGGGGCTTTATCTTCCCCTATCACATGGTTAAGTGGCTCTGCCTTGACCCCCTCTGGAGGGAAGGCTGAGGAAATGGTCGGCTCCTCAAGTAAGAAATCAGGGTCTAAATCCAATTCTGCCAATAGTTTTTGTTCTTGGGCCTGAAAGCCTTGGCCTCCACTTTGTCCTTGAGGGTGTCTGGGGGTATGTGGTGGGGTCTGCTCATCCCCTGTTCCAGCAGCATCCAAGGAGAGGGAGGTTATTATTTCACTAGCTGAAGTACTAACATCAAGAACCTGTGAAACAGCATTTGACACTTCACACTTGAGGTCACCTGAATCCTTCCCAGATTCCGCCTGAAATAAGGAGGTGCCATTTTTGTTTGTAATTTCTCTGTCACTTTCCAAAGATGGTTGTCCTTGTTGCTTTTCCTTTGCAGGCACAGAAACCATTTTCTCTTCTGAATTTATTCCACACTCATCACTTCTAGGCCCATCTCCAGGAGACAACAAAGGCTCTGTGTATTTGGAGACAGTTTCTTGCGTATGATTTATACAAAAAGATCCCAATCCCATTTCCAACGGGACTCCTCCCAGCTCTAGTGTGTCTCCTTGAGAGATATGTGGCCCTGGGCTGATGGCCAGGCAGACTTTGTCTGGGTTAGGGTCACCACTGGAAAGAGAGAAGGAACCGTCCCCACACTCTGTGGCAAGTTCTTTGGGGGCAATGCCATCTGGTTCTTGAAATGAAGATAAGATTTGGGAAGGCTCTGCCTTAGCGGTATCTGGGCCAAATGAAGCTGGGTTGGAACAGTGAGGAGTGCTTGCTGAGAAACTCACAACAGCGGTAGTCAAAGGAGAAACTCCAGGATTCTCTTTATGGTTGGAGTCTATCCGGAGGCGAATGGCAGAGATAGAAGACACTCTAGAGTCGATGACAGACTTGGTTTCCATGGTCTCGGGCTCCATCTCCATGACTCTGGAGGCTGGGTTTGTGCTCTTGGTCTCCCTCAGGGGAGCCAGCAGCCCCAGGGCCTTGGTCTCCAGGAGGCCAGGCTCCCCTTGCACATCCTGCAGAGAGGACACAGTTGGGGAGGGTGCACTGAGGGCCATATAGGGCTCCCTGTCATAGTAGCACAGATCGTCCATGCTCTCCAGGGAGGCTGATGGCTCCAGGGGAAACGAGACCTGAGAGGTGTAGTCAGTCTGTAGGAAAGACCTCCTTTTTCTCAGGGTCTTGGCATACTTCTTCACCCCTCGCTTCCTGCTTGGCTCTCTTCCATCTGGCCCAGGATTTAGGCTGTTCTCAGAGCTGCAAGCGCTGGCCTTACTTGGAAAGCTTGTGGCACTGAGTTCTGCAGCAGAAACAGCTCTGGGTCCTGGGAGTCAAGAAAGGAAAAAGTACATAAAAAGCAAAAAACAAAGAGCTTCATAGAGCTTGGACTCAGGCCTTGGGCTTGCCTGGGTTCAAATCCTGGCAGAGCTGAATAACCTTAGGCAAGTTAAATTTTGATCTCCTCAACTGCCTTATCTGAAAGAGGGGAATGATAATTGTGACAGAACTTTTTAAAAATTTTTGGTTGCCCAAGTTACATTTTATTGTCTTTTGGTTACAGTCCCTCAACTTTCTCTCAGGGAATGACATCTCCCCAGTAGTTACAGTCTGCTGGAACTATTAATGAAGGTGCCTTGTTCACACCAGCCAAGTGCTCAGATTTATGATTCCTCGGAATTTCAAACTCTAACACATTAAAAAATAATAAAAGTAGAGTCCATTCTTTCCAGCCACAATGTCCTGACAATACTGATAAGAAATCCTGCTACCCAGACTCCTGGCTTGGTTGCTGTCCATCTCCGAACCCAGTTCTCAGGCTTGCCAGCAGTTCTATGAGCTATCTTATGTCCTTCTGACATTTCTTCTTTGTGCTTACATTAACCCAAGTCTGTTCGTACCGATGGTACCAATCAGTGCTGCCATGCATGTTAAATGAATCAGTGCATTATTGTAAAGCACCTACCACAGAATGCCTGTGCCTAATCGGTGTTCACTGAAAGGGAGCTGCTGTTATTATTGTTATTACTGTCATTTTATGTGTGAGGGTTCTGAAGGCGATTTATTTTGACAAAAAGGGGCCACGGCTCTCAGTCATAGGCATGATGGGTTTTGTGCATGCTGGGATGGGTCTTTATGAGAGGAGAAGCCCTGTTGTAAAGGAGTCCTGGGAATCGGCCAGAAGGAATTGGGATGAGAGCCCAGCACCGGAGAATCAGGGAGCTAGTACACTCAGACAGTCATTCCCCACCTGCCTGCACGCTATCAGAGGTCTTATCAAATCCTAGGCTGCTCCCCAGACCTCCTAAATCAGAATCTCTGAGGCGAGGACTGAGGAATCTATAGTTTTAAACAAGGCCCCTCAGGTGACTCTGATGCCCAGCCATGTTTGGGAGCTGCTGCCCTAGGCTACCAATAGCCACTGACCACAGAAATTTCTGAGGTCCAAAGAAGGAGGGGCTCCCACAGTGAGGCAGGGCCAGGCTAGAACCCGGGCTCAGGAATCCCAGTTTTGGGCTCTCTTCTCAACACCACACTGGTTCCCTGTGGGAAACAGACCGTCCAATATGAACCTTGTGTCCCTGACTAGACTCCCATAAAAGGGCCCTGCCTAATGGTCTCTGTCATGTCCCTATCCTACCTCCAGCACGATGGCTGGCCTGGCAGGGCAGGCCATGGGCATAGAAAGCTGTTGTCCGGGTTCTTTGGGAAGCACTGCACAGTCTGGCGTGGTTTGTCCTTTCCCTAGCAGCACAGTCAATTATTAACTCAGGGTAGACGGTGGAGAGTTCATTCATTCATTTAGCAACAATTGCCAGACACTGTGTGCTGGGGACACACAGTTCCCACACTCAAAGTACTCAGGCTAGTGATGGAGAAAAATATCAACACAAAGTCGTACAAATAAATATATAATCTCAGGCAATGCTAAGTGCCAGGCAGGAAAAGCCCTCGGGTGCTTTAAGAAGGTGTGACAGAGATGGAGAGACCTGCCCTGGTCTGGGCAGGTCCTGTTCCCTGAGAAGGTGAGCTTCTAGCTGGGGACCTGATGGGTGGGCACCAGCAGCCAAGGATCGGGGTGAGGAATGTTTGGGGCAGAGAGAGCAGTGTGTGCAAAGGCTGGAGGTGGGAAAGAAGTTGGCACTTGTGAAAAGTGGCAAGGAGGTCTGTGTGGCGTGTGGCAGGAATGCAGAGACAGGACTCAGGAAGAGAGAGAGAAATAGGCAGAGGCCATATCACAGAGGGCCTTAAAAGGTCTCACAGGGCTCACGAAGGAGCTGGCCTTTCTCCCCAGAGCAGTGGGAAACCACCGGAGGGCAGGGAGTAGGGGCTCAGAGAGTAACAGGATATCTCTGTGCTATTTTCCAATATTTTTCCCTCAGAATGCAGTGTGAGTACGTGTGTGTGTGTGTGTGTGTGTGTGTGTAGGCATACACATGTGTCCTGCAAGGATCTCAGATCAGCTTTGGAAATGCTTTCATGAGGAAAGATACTCCATACTCTTTGTGGAGAAATATATGAGGAACCTGATAGGAACACAGCCAACAGATGCCCTGCCCTACTTTTTTTTTGAAACAGAGGCTGGCTCTGTCACCCTGGCTAGACTATACTGGGATAACAGCTCACTGCAACCTCAAACTCCTGGACTCAAGGGATCCTCCTGCCTCAGCCTCCCAAGTAGCTGGGACTACAGGTGCGTGCCACCACACCTGGCTAACTTTTCTATTTTTAGTAGAGATGGGGTCTCGCTCTTGCTCAGGCTGGTCTCGAACTCCTGAGCTCAAGCAATCCTCCTGCCTCAGCCTCTCAGAGTGCTAGGATTACAGGTGTGAGCCACTGTGCCTGGCCCTCTACCTTCTGATGTCACGGTCCCTTGTCCCCCAAAAGGCCTTGCAAGTCCATTGATGGCCTGTCAGTCAGGTTCTTCTTGCTTCAAGGCCTCATTTAATGTAGCTTCAGGGTCAGTAATGACAGTGTGGCTTTCTGTTGTTGTGCACTCCTATCAAACCTTTTTCTTTTTTTGTAAGTTCTGTCTATCCCACAAGGCAGCCCATTTGCTGCCTCCTCTGGGAAGCCTTCCCTGATTCCCATTGTTGACTGAATCCCTCCAATCTCTGCTTGCCCACAGTTCTCTGAACCTCCCTTGCAGCCCTGATTTGAAGCCATGACACTTGCAGTTTGTCTACAGCATCCAGGTCTGCCTCCTCAAAAGTGGACAAGGCCCTGTTTTACTCGTGTATCTTTCTCTCAAGCTTGGTCCTAGGCCCTGGGCTCTGGCCCCTGGGGGTTACTCAGGAGCTGCCTGCCGAGTCTGCAGACCTGCTGGGGAGGGCTCACCTGAGAGGGTGTCTGGGGGTGTGAGCTTATCAGCTGCGTCATAGTATTCCTCATCCGAGCTGCCATCCTCAAAGGCCAGTGGCGGGTGCAGGGCCAGGGCTTCCAGTGTGGAGCTGGGCGGGGCCTCAGTCCAGCCCTGCTGACCCCAGGCTGGTGGGGCTCCCCACTGCCGGGACGCTGTGCTCTCTGAACTATCGCTCAGGTGGCTGGCCAGGGAGAGGCTGGAGCACAGGCTGTAGTAGTCGGTCCGGCTGCCTTCGTACAGCCTGGGGTCCAGCCTGACTGTGCTCAGTTCTGGTCCCCAGCTGAATGTGTCAGGAGTGGGACTCTCAGAAAACTCTGTCTTCTGGCACTGAGAGTTGGCTCTCTGGGCCAGATCCAGGAGACAGAGGAAGCCACTGGTTTCAATCCTGCTTCTCTCCTCTTGGCTGGTAGAATCGGTACTCTCTGGGAGGCCTGGTAAGCCAAAGTGGAAGAAGGTGGACCTACTGGAGGAGCAGGCATCCAGGTCGTCCTCTTCCAGGGCATCCATGGACTCACTCGAGCCGCTGGTCCTAGAGCCTCGGCTCTCAGTGTTGGCTGAGTTGGATGCCTCAGACTCGGCACTGTCTGTAATGCTGCTGGCCCCACACGTGCTTGGGTCTCTCCTGGCCACCTCAGGTGTGGGGCTGTTCCCAGGAGGCTGCTCCTCTTTTACGGGTGGTCTGCAGGGGCCCAGCTTCACCAGGTGTCTGTCAGAGAGAGGCTCTAGTATGCAGTCCACTTCAGAGGACTCCTCTGAATCGCTGCAAGCCCTGGATTCGTAGCCTGCAACACAGGGGACGCCAAGGATCACAAAACAGCATTCCAGGACTGGAAGATGGCTGTGTGTCCTTCTGCCTCCCCTCCCTTGCCAGATATGAGGACCAGAAGGGCGACTGGTGCAAGATCACCCTAGACTAACACAGAATCTGAGAAATGCCAAATTCCATGTTATCCCTGTACCATCAGACCACTTGTCTCTCATCTGCATGAGCCACCTAAAGGAGACAGGATTAACTCCACCCCTACTTAGAAAGAGCTCTATCTGTTCATGGAAACGTGGTGGGGATTTAATTAGATTTCACTTTGCTATGGGCAGCATCACCCAGGTTTGCTAAGTCCCTCACCAAATCTCAGCTCTGTCTTATCTGAGTTTCAAAACCAGACGGGGAATCATATTTTTTAAAAAATAAAACAGATCCTTCCCCTACCCCTGAGTACTGAGTCAAATCTCTAGGAAGTGGGGCCTCAGAATCTGTATTTTTTAGCAACTTTGGGGGGACTCTGAGGCTGCTAGGCAGGCATCATGCTGAAGTCTGGCCTTGAAGATCCACTGTGCAATGGGCCTCTCAGCACAGTGAAAACTCCTCTGGCTACAAGTATTCCGGAAGGATTCATGACGGGAAGGTGAAAGACATTGAGACAGGTCTCCGATTTCATTTCCCCCAAAAGCTTCCTGAGTGACCTTTCTAAAACTTTTCTCTGATCACAACACAACCTGCTAAAACCCATGGAGGGCTTCCCTTGCCTACAGAAGAGAGTTTAACTTCTCCCACTAGAGTTATAATCAGAGTGTGGCATTGATGCCCCCCTTACAAGACAGGCCTGCCCTTCCTCAGTGGTCTAGTCCCCTTCATAGGACCACCCTCAAGCTCCTCAGCAGCCTAGTCCCCCTCACAGGACCACCCTCAAGCTCCTCAGCAGCCTTGTTCCCTCATAGGATGGCCTTGACCCACCTCAGAAGTCTAGTCTCCCTCACAGGACATCCCTGATTTCTTCCTCAAGTCTAGTCCCCTCACAGGACCCCCTTGGCCCTCATCACCAGTTACGTCCACCTCACAAGAAAGACAGGACCATCCTCAAAAGTCTAGTCCCCTCAAAGGATGGCCGTGACCTTCATCAGCAGTCTAGTTCCCAACACAGGACAGCCCTGACCCTCCTCAGCAGTCTACTCAAAGGATGGCCCTCACCTTTCTCAACAGTCTCCTCTACCTCCCAAGACAGGTGGGACCATTCTCAGCAGTCTAGTCCCCCACATATGATGGCCCAGATGCTCCTCAGCAGTATAGCCCCCCTTACAGGATGGACCTGACCCTCCTCAGCCATCTAGTCACCCTCAGAGAGCTCTGCCCAGACCATCTTGAGCAGTCTCATTCCCTCAAAGGAAGGCCCACACGATCCTCACCAGCCTAGTCCCCCACCCACACAGGACAGCCCAGATGCTCCTCAGCAATATCTACCTCACAAGAAAAACAGGACCATCCTCAGAAGTTTAATTCCCTCAGAGGTTGGCCCTCACCTTCCTCAGCAGTTTAGTCCCCCCCACAGGATGGCCCTGACCCCCCTCAGTACTCTTGTCCCCCCTCACCCTCCTCAGCAACCTAGTATACTTCATAGGACGGCTCTGACACTCCTCAGCAGACTAGTCCCACTCACAGGACAACCCTGAGCCTCCTCACTGTCTAGTCCACCTCACAAGATATGCAGAACCCACCTCAGCAGTCCAGTCCCCTCACAGGACAACCAAGACGCACCTCTGCAGCCTAGTCCTCCACACAAGATGGCCTTTATGCTCCTCAAAAGTATAGTCCCCCTCACAGATGACACTGACCCTCCTAAGTAGTCTAGTCTCCCTCAAAGGATGGCCATGACCTTTCTCAGCAGCCTAGTCCCCCACACAGGTTGGCCCAAGTGTTCCTCAGCAGTACAGATCCCCTCATAGTACAAACCTCTCCCTCCTCAGCAATTTAGTCTCCCTCACAGGACAGCACTGACACTCCTCAGAAGCCCAGTCACCTTCACAGGACACGCCTGTCTCTCCTCAGCAGCCTATTCCACCTCAGTGGACAGCCCCTCTCTAGTCTAGTCACCCTCACAGGTGGCCCTGACTCCTTCTTTATCTAGTTAGTTCTCTCTCACAGGATGGCTTATATCCCTTTTTAGCATCCTCATTGCATCTATGGCCCAACCCCTCCTTAACAGCCCGGTCAGCCACTGCAGCCTTCCTCACCATGCTCCAGCCACCCAGAGAGCTTCTTACAGATCATGACCTTGCCCTTGTATCATGCCTCCATGTCCCCTCTACCCCAAATGATCTCTCCTCCTTCCTTTGCCTGGTTAACTCCAGCATGTTCTTCAAGATCTACTTCTTCCTTTAGAGCACTTTCTCTGATCACCGCTGCCTGCCTGGCAGTGCAGTCCCTCCCGCCACCAACCTCCATAACAGTACTGCTCCCACTCCGTGTTGTCTCCATGACCAGACTCTGGGGTATCATCCCTCCTTCACAAATACATTGCATAAAAACAAATACCCAAAGCTCATTACTGCCTAAGTATTTTACTATATTTCATTATCTATTCCACTGAGATGATTTATGCCTATTTCATCCATATGGAGGAAACACTCTATAGTGATGCGCTACTGAGCATCTCTTCCCACCTTCACATTCAGTGACATCACGTTAGTGGCTTGAGATTAGCCATGGTGGGAGTGTTTATCCCACAGAATTAGGCAATTGCTTCAAATCAGATTTTTTTTTGCCCTGCAGAAACAGATGTTAAACACTTACCAGCGTACCAGTGGGAAAATGCTACATCCACAGTGTGGATGCAAAAACCTGACAGAAACGGGGAGTTGGCCTGGGAGACTGTCTCACCTGCCCTCCACTTCTTCATTCCTTACATATGATTTCAAATCCCTTTTGTCTTCCAGATACCCTCTTCTTCTAAACATGTAAGGTTGAGAATTTCTATTATAATTCCAGAGAATGCAAAAGAGTGCACAGATATGAAAGACGAGCCAGGTTATCTACTTTCTGAACAAGTGGCATCTCTTTTTGATGAGAAAAGATGATAAAATACAGTGGATCTTAGAGATGATTTTAGAAAATACTATAAGGAATCAGAGATCTTCAACAGCATTCCTTGGCTTTTGGAGAATTTCAGGCACAAATAAAGCTTCTCTATTTAGTATTCAGGAAAGACAACAACAGTTTTCCAGGAATTAAATGGAGAAATAGCTCTCATCCACTTGAGTTGAAGTCTCATCTCAATTCAGTTCACCACCTGTAGGCTGCCCTTACCTACAAGGACAGTGAAATGGCCTGTTCTTACTGGGGCAAGACTCAGTGCCTCACCTTCTTCAGCAGATACCCGGTGCACTTGTTTGTTTCCAGGCCAGAGGAAAATGGAGGTAACCGGGTCGACAAACAGCCTGTAGTACCCAGCAATTAGACAGGCTAGGTCTTTTGCGCTGTTCGATTCCAGCAGCAAAGTCAGAACCTTGGAAGGCAAAGAGAACATTCATGTTTATCAAGGGCCAGAGGACAGTCTGAAGACTGACAGCAATACAGTGTGAGGCCAATGAGAGATTCCAAGTAAATCCAGCCACGGTCCATAGGCAGGCCTCCTGGTGCCCCATGTTCTCACCTGCACGGCTTAAATGAACATACACATATGCACACGTACAGACACAATCACACATGCACTCACACATGCACACACACTCCCACACACACATATTCACACATGCAGAGTGGGTTCCTGTCATCCAATCTATATGTCTCCTGCCTCTCCATCCTCTACCCCAGACTCCCACCCCAACCACCCCATCCTACCCTGCTCATTCATGCAATGGGGACCCTTGAAGACTTGACTAGAAAAGGAAAAGGAGCAAGAACAAATGGAGAATGAAGAAGGTGATAAGAAGAATAAAGCAACATTCTTGAGCACGTTGGGATTAAATCAAAGGAGGGCAGGATAAATGTAGGACCCTTCAGAGAGGCTCAGGAGGTACTCTGCACTATTTGCCCATATTAATTTCTGCCACTCAAAACTCTTGGGCAGCCATCTGGTCTCATACATGTATGGTAAAAATCCTCTGCTGTTTTCCATCTAAGTTTCTGAACCCAGTAGGAACTTCTCCATCGGGAGAGAACGTGGTCCAGCTCAGTTTATACTAAATACCTTTTAGGACCTTCCCAGGAAAATGCACTGCTAACCACTTTCCCTTTGATGGGACAGGATGGACAATCCGTCTTTTTAAGCAGATGTTGGACATTAGACTTTATTATTATTCAAAACTCATATAAACTACCTTAGAATAATTTAGCCCCAAATTCCAGAAGCTGGATTCAGAATCTCTCCCCCTTGTGTTACCTTGACGTCCTGAAGATACACTTTGACCATGCTCACTTTCTCAGACTCTTCTGTCAGATCTACGCGACTGATGTTTGCAAACTCTGCCAATGTGGATATGATGTTGAGTTTGCTATTGATAATCTGGCTAATCCCATACTTGGCTCCAACTAGAAGGGCAATGTAGGATTCTCTATCCTGTAACTGCAGAAGGGTGGAAGGGGAATTAGTTTCCATTCACAAGCTAATGAAAATACATTGTACATGTAAGAAATAACACCTCTCTCTAAACTCCTTGATTCTTACCTTAGGTCCTACCACCATTCCCCTAGACTATTGCCTAACTTGGGCCCCAACTACAGCTAAATCAAATATAAATTTATCTCCCATAAGACCCTTTCCAATAGAGCACTCAGCCAGAAGACTACTACCTGTTCCATAAATACAATCTGTACTTTCATACCTATGTGCCTATATTCATTCTGTGTCTTCCTCTTGGAATCCCTTCCCTGCCTTCAATATCTTTTAAAATCCTGACCCTTCTTTAAAAGCTTTCATCAAAACCTACTGCCTATAGAAAGCAGCTGCCTCATCTCAGCCTCCTTGAACCAGGTTAGGCTCTTTCCTCTCTGTTGTGCTCACACTATTTCCTCTGTACTTCTCTGATAGCACTGAGCACTTATGACTTCTTATTGTAATTATTAGTATTCAAGTCAATAATAATTCCACGTCAAGTTCCTTGACAACACAGTCTGTATTTATCTCTATTTGTAACCCCCAGTGTCCAGCAAGCACCCTGAGCCAGTTCAATGTGGTTGGTTGCTTCTCCCATCACCAGTTCTTTCCTAAGTAAAGGGAGACTAGGAACAGAAACTGGACAGCTGGGAGAAGGCAGAATTAGCCTTGGAAAAATTGGAAAGTTCTTCTTGTACCTTTTTTCAAAAGCTTCCTTTCTGGGTTTCTTTTCCACTTTTTGGGTCTTCTATTTAAACAAAGACTCCATCTATTTTTTTCCCTTCTCTAACTATATGATGCTCTTCCTTTCTCTCAAAACCTTGATTCTCTACATTGTTAGGGCAATGATCTGATTAAATTGACCCATCACTGTAAATGACTGAGAAGCACACCAAATCCTCTTAAAGGAGTTCTGTTAATATTTAAAAAACAAAACAAAACAAAAACTAACCTCTAATTGGTAATCAGCTTTGTGCTGGAGAGTTCTGGGGCTGACAGTGATGGGGGAGTGTCCCCTCAAACCACACCCACCCACACTGATTGCTAAAAAGCACATGCTATAGGCCTAGGCTCCAAAAAAGGAGGGGGAGGAAGAACAGGAACAGAGCAGAGGGCTCTTCTGCTTCTCTTTTCCCTTCTCAGGCCCACCCCTCAGTTCTTCCGGTCTTCTGAACAACAGGGGCCCCAGCCCAGCAGTCTAACATTCCTACCTTTCCTTCATGATTTCTAATTTTTCCACTTCACCTTCATACACCCACAGCTCCAGAGTAAACTGCTTACGGTGCCCTTCACCAGAATGCCTTTCCTCTGTGCTGAAGTCTAGCCCAATCCAACCTTCTTGGCCTCCTTTAATTCCTTCTTCTCTCTGTCCTCATCCTGAAGCTAGCAGAGCTACCCTCTGTTGTCTAACTCCACAGCAATAGCCCTGTACGTGTCTCATGGCTTTGCTTAGTCTTACTGAGTAGCTTGTTTTGTCCTTCTGTTCAGCTCTGCCTCCCCCACCATCTGTCACAGAGCTAGATGGTAGATGGTGAAAGCAAAGCATGAAAAATACTTGCCAATGGTGTACGTTTTAGATTCCCGAACAAATTCTAGCACATGATAAGAGTTCTCAGGAATTTTAGGCTAAAAGATACATTGATTTTCAGAGGACTTCTAATGTCCCTTATAAGAGTAGGGTTCCACAGTTTTTTAATACATACCATTAAAGTAGCATTAAAGATTTTCCCACCGTAAGTCTTGAGTTCCCCAAGGATCTGTAGATAATTCAAACGTAGCTGAGCGGCAGAAATAAGTTGCTTAAATAGAAAAAAAAATGTTGACATCAGAGTTATTCACTTTCCTAAAATCCAAGCAATGTTGAAAATGTTTTCTCTGAGGTCTCACAACAGACAGTTGGGTGGGTCACCAGAGGCCACTGTGACATTACCTTCTGTCGGGGTTCTAGCAAATTCTGGTTCCTCTTCATGTGGAAGCTAATGGCTTTCTTGATGTCTTTGCCTTTCATATTTCGGAGTAAAGTTGGAGATATGAAGTTTTCTATTCCCCAGTCTTTCCTGCCATGAGACATTGGAGACAAGGAGGCCCATTTTTGCAGTGTACTTGGCTCTAATGAAGAGCATAAGTACATTTGATTCAGCACTTCATGTTCCCACAATACAGCAATTATGAGACTCATTCTCCACTGGAAGAACTATATACATATTTTTCTTTCACACACACACACACACACTCCACAAAAATCACCACAGCCATTCAGGAATTAAACCCCATTGATCATTCTGGGAGCTCATTACTCTTGGAGTAGTACTCTATTAATCAGAACAGGAGTTCTCAATCTTTTTCACTACAACCTGTGTGACAAATGACAGCACATGTATAACACTCTTATGGGGCAACACAGCACCAACGAATCTCCAAGGCCAAGCTTCAGAATGATGCCAGCCAAGCAGCCTCAAAGTCTCCCACAAACTTGTTGAAAATACAGATTATCAAACCTCACTCCCTAGAGATTTGACTCAATACATCAGGGGTAGGGCCAAGGACCTGCTGTATTTTTAAAATATGATTCCCCATCTGATTTTGATGCCCAGACAGGACGGAGCTGAGATCTGGGGAGGGGCTTGGCAAACCTGGGTGATGCCGCCCAGAGCAACTCTAAGCTAAGAATCAGGAGGTGTTGGAATCCTAGGACTTGAAACTGCCCTAGTGGGGATATAATGCACTAGGAATTTGTTCACACCCCCAGGAAAAATTAATTTCCAAGGCATTCTTGCCCTAAGAAAAGCTTAACACTAAAGTTGTCAACTGATTTCCCAAGATATCCCCCAGGAACTGGGAGTTTACAAGGGGATCCTGTGTCATTCCATCTGGACTGGAGCAGCTAGGATCTGCCATCCAGGGGAGCCAGGCCGGGATGGAAAGGTGACAGACAGATGGATGGGTAGGTGGGTGAATATCAGCTTTCTGTGGCATCTGGCCATCCCGGACAGGGGCCAACAAGTTACAAGTGCAGTGCTGCTGCTGTCCCCTCCCACTCACTCTATATACTTCAAAGAGATCTTCTGTGGCTGGGCACATGCATAGGTCCGCTCCTGGATATGCAGGGCTGCGAGCCGGAGTGCAGAACTGCATTTCATTTCTACAGCAAAGCGCTCCTGGAGCACATCGCTGCAGCTCTAGAAGAGAATGGATAGAGCAGTTAGGAAACAAGAACGGACATATTGTGTCCCCTGGTTCTCTTAGGTGAAAGGTAGCAGGACCAGGAGCTCAGCTTTGAGAGCAGGCTCTGACAGTTCTTGGCTGTGTGACCCTAGTTAGGTTACCAAGACTCTCTGAGCATTGGTATCTTCCATTGCTAACTGAGAATAAACCTACCTTACACAGTTCCCGTGAGGTTTAAATTAGATAATGTGTATGAAAGCAGCTATAAGGCACACATTATACAACATAAAGTATTGATGGCATTGTTGTTATTATTCTTATTATTTTCTGCAACCATTTCTGCAAGGCTTTGGGCACATTAATCCACCTAGTCTGGGTTATCTCGTCTGTAAAACGGTGATGGCCCCCCAAATAATTCTTTTTCATCAGAATAAAAATGAAATAATAACTCTCACCTAAGGAGAAACACCAGGCCAGGGGTCAAGGAACGACTAAGTGGATGGTTCTGCCACTAAGTGGGTGACCCCAACAAATCATGTGACCTTTCCAAAACTGAGTTTCATCATCTCTAAAATGAGGCTTCGAAGCACTAAAGCCCCTTTTAGCAATACTAACTGTAATTCTAAAGATCCTAAAATGGTATTAGAAAATATATCATCCACATTGTGGACTAAGCCTGAATTTCATTATTATATTGCAAATCTCCTAACATAGCAACCCAGTGACAGAAAAGGGAATTCTGAAGGATAATCAAGCCCATCCTCCTTCAGATAAAGATAATCCCTATCAGGGAATTGCTTAATTGCCTTGAGGTTATGTTCAAAATAACCCAATGTGCCATCATTGGGAACAACCACTGTTATTTTAGGAAGCACAGACATAGTCACCTGCAGATAGAGGTATTCAAAGGCCACAGGGTCTTCTTTCAGGAGGTCCAGGGGGTCCTTGGGAACAAAACACACCCTGAAGAGGCAGCGGTAGTCATGTGACTCCTCCCTTTCTACCACCTGTGAGGGGTAAGTAAGGGAGATATTATTAATCTTCTAACTGCTTTTGTCCTCGTAGTTATTTTACAACACTACTTTTTAAAAAAAAAAAAAAAAGACAAAGCTAGTCTCAAGAGATTTCAATTTTAGTGCTTCCCAAGATAGCCATAGACCTTGCTCCTAATTTGACTTTCTTTCCTATAGGTATAAAGGATTCTTTTTTATATAGGAAATTTCTTTCCTATAGGTGTAAAAGATTCAAAAGGATGATGTTTCCCACTGACCCATCTCTGAGTTCCCCTTTCAAGAGAAAACCGCAGTCTCCAGTTGCTCGTGTGCCCCTTCCAGAGACAGTCTATACACACACACACACACACACACACGCACACACGCACATGTGTCAACATATGTATATTCTTTTCTCTTCCACACATAATATACATACCATTCTGCATCTTACTTTTTTTCACTTAAACTATTTTAGGGATTTAATTTGATTTTCTTTCCCAATGCAAATGGAAGTAATTAAAAAGTCTGCAAGCAGCAAACCTTCTAACAGGTGAGTGACTGGGTAAGAACTCATCTGTGATGAAGAATGCTCATAGGGGCTTCTATGAGGTCTTACCTTACTCATGCAGTTCCCTCACTTAAAAAGCCCCTTACCATTTTCCAATTATTGAAATCCTACTCATCTTTGTAATAGTACACACTCAACGAGTATTTGTTGACTTTAAAACACTGGTACAACAAATTACTGAATGATTGAAAGATTGAGTGGTACAGATGAATCAGCTGTGTTTGCCCTATCCTGCCATCAGGGACCATCTTGGGGGCTAAGACCCACAAAAAGGGCTTAGACACAGGAACAAATGCTTCCCTAACATCTCAAAGGCAGCAGGTTCAAGGGCAAATCATCAGAGATGGAAGCAAAAGATTGGGGCTCTGTTAGCTGGATTATCTGCAGAACATCACCTTACCTCTCTAAGCCTCTGTCTTCACATCTGCAGAATGGGGATCTGAAATCTGTGCCCTGATGAAAATCAGGCCTGATTCTTGTCCTCTTATGCCCAGATTGAGCAAGCTCTGCCTTCTGGGGCATGAGAAGTGCATCAAACCTGCAGACATCCTGAGCCCTGTCCCCACAGGTTCTGGCCGAGATGTGCAGCCAGCCCGGCCTGTGCCTGCCAGGAGCAGGCAGCTGATCCTCCCTACCTGCTGGATGAGCTCCTCCTCATGCAGCAGGTGCAGCTGTGAGACACTGTATTGTTCTTCCAGGACCAGTGCAAAGTACTCGATACTTCGGATCGACAGCTTCTCCTTCACTGTGAGGATGATGTCCTAGCAGGCATAGAGAGGCACAGGGGTCATTTGAGAAAAGGGAAGCCTTCTCTGGCCTTCTCTCTGCTTCTCGGTGCAGCTAGGGAGAGAAAAGCCTGTGCTGATGGGCTCACTGCCAACTCAGGCAGGGCTCCAGCTCCCGCTCGTCAGGCCCCTTATGGCCTTGCACCCACCGCTGTCCTCTCCTCGGACCCCAGCATGCCCACACGGCCACACTGGGAAGGTTGAAGCCATCCAGTGGGCGCTTCTGCCTCTTTCCTCAATGTTCCTGGATTCATCTCCTCTCTGGAATTCTCAGTTTGTGTCTTCAACTGCTTACTAGGCAGAATCCTACCAACCACTTGTGACATGACTGAGGTAAATCTCTGAACCTCAGTTTCTTCCTCTGCAAAATGGAGGATAATGATGCCTGCTTCTCAGAGTGGCTGACAGAATGGAATCACAATTAATTCTGTGCATTACAGTTGCCATGTCACACTCCTCTTGTTCACTCCAGAGTCCCTGTGTCATTACAAGGGCTTTGCTGCTCAGCGCTTTCACACATGCTGTTCCCTCTGCCTAGTATACTTTTCCCATTGCTCTTTACAAGTCTGTTTTTTTCTCATCTTTCAAGTCTCAGCTCAAAGGCCACCTCTTCCGGCCACTGAATAGAAAAGTAAGTGTCCTTGTTATTCTCTGTCCCAGGTTCCTGTTTATTTCCCTCATCATTATTCAGCATTATTTTCTTCAATTAACAGCTATAGTACAGTGAATGTATTCTAAGCCTGCACTACCACTTGCTAGCTGTGTGTCCCTGGATAGATTGCTTACTCTCTTTATGCCTATGTTTGCATCTGTAAAATGGTAGTAATATCAACACCTACCTCACAGGGTTGTTGTGTACATTAATTTCCCCATAAAGGCACTTAGAGCAGTACCTTGTGGATGGTAAGTATCCAGCACGTGCTAACTGCTAGTGCTTCCTTTCTTGCGTATTGTCTTTCACCCTGCTGGATGGTGAACTCCCTGAGAATGTGGACCTTGCCTGTCTTGTGCGCCATCAGACAGTATATCCAATGCTTGGTTGGCACTTAGTAGATGCTCAGCAAATTTTCACTTGATGAATAAATAAAAATCATAAATGTCCTGCTAGAACCTCAAATTCAGTAAGTCCCAAACCATTAGGTGTCACCCCACTCCTCCTGCTCCCAATTCTGAGTCCTCTCTCTACTTGTTCCATCACACCCCATAACTAACCAGTGACTGAGTCCTGAAGAGTCTATCTGCTTCTGTAACTCAACGACATTAATTCAGTGCCTGTGGTGTGCCAGGCATTGTGCTGGCTATGATAGAAACCCTGTCTCTTGACTCTGTCCCTTCTTCCCCACTCTTCCACGTACGTCTGCCTTGAGCTCATGTATTTCTCCTGGCTTTGAAGGGTATTGTTCTGTGGACCTCCCCACCACCCAACCATTCTCTACCTTGCATCTAGAGCAAAGGTTGGCAAACCATAACCTGTGGACCAAATCCAGCCCACTGCCTGTTTTTGCAATTAAAGTTTTACGGGAACATAGCCATGGCCATTCACTATAACAGCAGTGTTGAGTAACTATGACAGAGAACCTGTGGCCTGAAAAAAACTAAAATATTTACTATTTGGCCCCTTACAGAAAAAGTTTGCTAATTCCTAATCTAGAGGAACTTGTCTAAGGCTTGTACTGGTCATGTTCTCCCTGGCTCAAGAACATTCAGTGGCTCCCCATGGCCCACTGGCCAAAATCCAAATTCCTCAGCTTAATATTCAACCCTCTCAAGTATCAGGTGCTAAACTACTCCCTCATTATCGTCTCCTGCTTATCTCAATGCACCCTGCTCGCAAGCCCCGTACATTTGCCAAACTTGCCCACCTCTGGGTCTTTGTTGGTGCTGTTCCCCACGTCTGGATGCCGTCTTCAAACATCACTCCTGACCCACGCCTGTCAAAGTCCATTTGATCTTTCCACATCTGCTATGTAGGCTAGCACTCCCTGGAGGCCTTTCCTTGCCACCCAGCTGGAAGCTCTCTCTCCCCTGAGCCCATACCACACTGCTTCTGTCCCACTTTCATGGTCCTAAGCATACTACCCTTTGTGACTTATCCCCAGGTCTTAACTCCTCACCCCAGCCCCATGCTATGACTCTGGGCTTCCTAACAGGGTGACCCTGGGTAATTTGTTTCTGTATCACCAACAGCCAAGCTGGTACATAACAGCCAAGCTGGCACACAAAAATGCCTGGCACACAGAAAGTCTCAGAAATGTTTCCTGGATCAAATAACATATTCTTTTCCTTGATTTAGAGAAAGAGGGCTTTCTTATATAAGAATTTCTCTTCCCTTGGTAAGGGAGCCGGGTAGAGAAGCCACTGATGCACTGACAGTGATGTTCCTTTTTGCAACCATAGGATTTGTTGATATCCACCTCTCTCTCTTTCATAAAGAGCTAAAAGATTTGCTTTAAAAAATTTAGCTACTACAGACAAGTAAGATTAACCAGTATTATACTGGCTAAGTCCTTGTTCATTTTTCCCAACTCTCTTTATCATCTTGAGTTTAATTCCTCTGTGATGCGGGCTTTTATTGTAAATACCACCTCAAAAAATTTTTGGCCACCAAGGGAGGACTCACTTTAAAGAAATCAACCCTTCCAATCCTCTTTGATCAAAGATGACAGAAATAGAACTCTTGTCTAATTTATTTGCAAAATCTTTCCGTTCATGCAGAATGGCAGAGAGATAAGCTCCAGCACAGAGTTCAAAAACAGTCCAAGTTTGAAGCCAGTTATGAGCTAGCTGACTTTGGCAAGTTTTAGACCTCTTGGACCTATTTTCTCATCTGCAAAGAGGGGATAACACTGGTCACTTCATGAGGTTACTGGGGCATTAAATGAGGGAACATACAAGGAAGTGCTTGGGAGAGTGTGTGGCATGTAGTAAACACTTAAAATCTGTTCCTCCCTTCCCTTCCTCCTCTGGGCTTGGAGCTTCCTGGGTTCAGAGAGGTTTTCTCCAGCTTCTTCTAAGTCATGTTTAGGAAGGAATAGGATAGGGCATTTGGAGCAGCTCTCTAGGAATTGCCAAAGGAAGATGCCAGAGAGAAACACTAGGTATGTGTGTGCATATGTGTGTGCATTGTGTGCATGTGTGCATGTGTGTGAATGTACTGTATGGATGTATGTGTGTGTATGTTTGTCTTAGCTACTGTCTATTAGCTATAGCTGCATTGGCCCACCTGAACCTGGTCTTCCCCAATACCAGAAGAGCTGGGCTCGATGTTTCCTCTTACAATTTTTAATGTTTAAACAACTTATTTTGCTTCGTCACTGCAGCCTCACTCCAACACTATTTACTCCCTTGTTTAAGAACCGTCAGTGCCATCCCCTTATTATCTATGGACAAAATCCAAACTGTTGTTTCCTGGCATCTGAGGCCCTCCATAGCCACTCCTCCCCCAAGAAAATGGCTTGTGCTCCACTCCTGCTGGATGGTTCACTATTTCCTGGGCAATGCCCATTTTTATGGCTGTTTTAGTCCATGTGACTCCCTCAGACTGATGTATATGCCACCCCTCAACTGCCCTGTCCCTACTTGCCCTTATTGAGATCTTAGTTGCTCCCAAGAGCTCAGCTCAGGTCCAGCTTTGTTTCCAAGCCTTGTCTGATGTCTTGACGGGCTGGAACAGATGGTTGTCTTCATTTGCATGAAAAGCATTTCCTTGTCCCTCTCTTCACAGCCCTTATTTCATCCTGCCTGGACTATTGGTAGAGTCTTGAATGTCCACCCTCCCTCAACAAGACTGCAAGCTCCTTAAAACAGAGACCACCTTTTACCAAGCTCATTAACCTCTGTCAGAGTATCTCATATGGGGGAATTTGTTCCATATAAGTTGAACTGACTTTAACGCAGAATAGAACATCCAGGGTCCTGGGCCTTTCCTGACATCTCACCTGGGCTTTTAGCTGCTCTAGAGTGTCTTGGGTAGCAGGTGGACTCACAGACAAGAGGCAGGGAGGCCTGGTGATTAAGGATGAAAGCTTAGGAGATCTAAGATGACCTTGGGCAAGTCACTTCATCCCTCTGAGTCCTGATTTCCTCCCCTGCAAGACGGTGATAAAAAATACCATCTTGCTGGGCAATTGTACAACTAAATGAGATAACACAGTGCTTGGCTTATTGCAAGTGTTCAGACCATGGTGGTTAGGAGACCCAGGCAGATGCAGGGCAAGATGCCTGGAGGTCCTAGGAGCCAGCAAATTCTCCTGGAAAGAGGTTCAAATTTATTCTTAATACCTTCACGGTTGTGTTTGTATCAAACTTGAAAGCTTTTGTCTGTCCATTCTCCAAGTACAGCTTGAGGACATTGGGCATACACAGCAGAGAGTTACCCTGGAAAACACAAGAATATTGTTGTGTCCCTGTCACACCCTTCCTGCCCCTGGGTGTGACAAATCCTTGGCCGCCCAGCCCTGTCTGGTTTAGAGAGCAGGATCTTCCCCAACCTCCTCACCATGTCAGGGGTAGCTTCCTTGCATTTGGGAATTTCTCCAATGGACAGGAGGCATGCTGTGTCAAGGGACACTCATGAGAACTGTCAGATATGACAAATGGTAGAGAGGGCAAGCCCTGCCATGAGCATACTGATATCACTGCACAATCCTGTGCAATGTCTTCATGACCATCACCTGACATTTCGCTGCTGGCTGCCACCCTTATGGGATGCAAGCTGGCAAGCCAGATGGCCAGCATGCATCCTGTCCGAAATGGGCCTTTCTGAGATTGTTGTACCCTGCCTGGTGGGGCTGGGATGGAACACTCCCTCAGAGCTTCCCCCACCCCCATTTGATTGCTGCATTCCCTGTAGTGAAACATCACCAAAGGGCAGAAGGAGGCTCTCCACCTCCACTCGCCCCAACCATCACCCTAGATATGTGAGGCCTCCTAAGGGACTCTGCCACACTTGGAGGGCTTTTTGGGAAAGAGGCACAGGACTGTCTGTGTTTGGTGACCCCACACCAGCCCGAACTCCTGGGGTAGAGCACGGCAGGGTTTTGGAGAATCCCTCCAGCTCTCATAAGAAGTGACCTCTGAGCGTTTAGGTGCAAATACAAAGGGCCCTCGGTGCTGGTGTCCCCGAGAAGCACTGAGAGATTCTAGAGTCCCCAAGATTTGAGCTAGAATCACTCCAGCACTTATATCTATAAAGAGTTTGGGTCGATAAAGAAGTTTAGAATCTTTTTCAAAACACCTAACAGCCTTTTCAGATGAGAATCGTGCATCTTCTAAATACAAGGGTGCTTGTATCTTCTCAGCAAGACTCACAATCATCATTCTCTATAATTTTTTTTAAACCACAGTATTTTTATGGAAGGGAAAGGAAGAGGTTCATATTCCAGTGCCATTTCAAACTCCATTAGGATGCAGGATTTCAGACTGCTCGCTCTGCTGTCATCTTACTTCTCTGGCTTTGGGTGTTTAGAAATCTTAAGCTTTTGATTTCCCAAGTGAAAAATTTTTCCTTGGTACTTTTCTTTGTGATTTAAAAGGCCTATAAAAAATACATCCATAACAATATCACATTACTACCATTTACTATTCTCTAAGGCTTCTTCTAATTTTTATCTATATCTGTAAATAGTTTTAGAGAGCTGTAATAATAGAACATACACAATTCTATGTTCAGTTTTTACCCAACACATATTTCATATACAATTTTTATGTAGGCTTAGTATTTATAATTTTAATGGCTTTAAAATATTCTATTGAGTTGAAATATCAGAATTGATTTAACCATTCCTCTGTCCTAGACATTTAGTATTTCTTGCATTTTGGGGGCTATTTTAAATACTGATACTATAGATATCCACATCTTTAAATATATGAAGTTTTGCTTTTAAATTATTTTATAGACTACCTTAACAGAAATGCAATCTCTGGGTCACTTTTTATGGCAGTCACCAAGTTTTGTTTTTTTCCACCCCAAAAAGTTTAAACCAATTTACAAAAGCCACTAGTTAGTGGACAACTGTAGTTACTTTCTCAGCATCAGGGCATATGTATTTTCTCTATTTGTGCTCATTTACTAATATACAGGATCATTTTTTAATATTTTCCTTTGTATTTCTTTAACTGTGAGCACATATTTCCAGTGCTGGTTTACTATTTCAGATCCTTCTAGAGTGACTGTGCATTCTGAGGCAGTCTTATGTCCCAAGGGGAAAAATTTAACTAGCAATTTTATCAACCTTTAAACACTTGAAGGGATGAGTTAGACAGGTCACAGTGATGAACTCTCACGGGTTTCACTGTCTCTGCCTCCTGTGGTTGATGCAGAGTCTCCCGTCAATTCCCCTTGGGTGCCCCAACTGCAAGTCTTTCCAGAGACACCTTTTTCAGAGAACGCTGTTCCTCTAAACTCCCTATCCCTCCAAAACTCTGAACCAGTTTTGTAGCCAGTTCAGGTCAAAACTTGTCTTTTTCTGGTCTGCTCAGCATAGACACCAGTGAATGGGAGGTCGTGGTCATTTTAACAAACCACCAACCAGGTGATCTGGTCCACACCTGTAGTGCCCTTATTCTCTACTTGTCCTGCTACCTGGTTCTCACTCTCACTACTCATCACTATGCACAGCTCTTAAAAACTTGTATGGAATATAAATTTAATTTGCTAAAGAGGTTCAATCCATTTTCACAAACACGGACAGAGACTCAAATATTGCTGACTGACAAAATCTCAGGTCTTATCTGATTAATGCATTAGGGCTCCCACTGGACCCTTCCTGAACAAATCCACCTTTCTCTCTTAGCTCTAACTGAAAGTGTGCTCAGGTAAGTAGCAGGATAGGTAGGACGTAAGGGTTCTGTGGATGTGGAACAGGTAACCTGGATCCATTGTTAAAATGGCCATAACCCCCACCTGCCCCCATTTGCTGGTGTTTATGGTGAGAAAACCTGATAAGAACAAGTTTTGACTTGAAAGTTTCAAAATCTAATCATGATTGCTGATTTCGGAATGACATAGTTGTAGACCACTGGGGGAATATTTGTAAATTATGGATAAATATGGATTTTATCCAAGAATCTGCATTAATATCAAACTTTAGCCAACATTTTTCCCTTTACAAATTTGTCTTTTGAACCCCTAACTCTGGGTATCTCCATTTCAAAAAGGACTAGACAGCATGTCGTGGTGAAAAACCAAAGAACTGAAGTCACATAGACCGGGCGCCTGCATTTTCTTATTATGTGATCTTAGAGGTTAAATCTCTTAAACTCTTAAGCCTCTGCTTCTTTTATTAAATTCCCTTTCTTGCAGGGTATTGTAATGACTAAGGATTATGTATACAAAAAGTTTAGGTCACATAGTAAAGGTTCAACAGATGATAGGCTCTTAAAAAAAAAAAAAGCAATCCCTACCATCACCATCACTATTATCAATATATCACCTTCAGAGGTAATAATAAGTTTAAAGATTCACAATGAGAAATTAACTATTGGAATCTGTTGAAATTTCATGGGCAGGAGAATGGAGTCACAGAGTAACAGAGGGCCAGATCCAGTGCTTTTCTGCCTGGTCCCCACCCATGGCCCACAGCCCCAACCAGCTCTCCTTGTCCATGGTCTGCTGACATCTGACTGAGAGGGTGCACAAAGCCTGTAGCAAATGTACTGCATGCCCTCTGCATCCTCTCGGTGCTGTGAGAATCCAGAGGGGCAGGGAGTTAAGTGCCAGAAGGCAGCCTGTCACCTTCATGAAGAGTAATCTCAGTCCCCTGACTAGTGGCGCACCTGGCTGTGTCCACTGACAAGCACTTCCTCAGCAAAGTGCACCTTCACGGGGTTGGTCTTCAGCCTGGCTCTCTTCTCCTCAGTCAGGAAGGATGATTTAGGGACTCCCTGAAAAACATTAACATGACACATTTTAGAACAGTACTTTCATAAAAGCCATGTGTATCTTCTCATTTCTTTAAAAAAAATAAAAAACAACCCAAAACTTTGACAGCAGTTGCAGATTTTATTTAAACCCACAGGAAAGGATGACATCCCATTAAAGATCTCCTTTCATAAAATCTAGGGATCCCAACCCAGGCAATGTTCTCCTGTGTCTGAGAATAGTTGAAAAGTCAATGTGGTAGCAAAATGGCTGTGATATGATAAAGACAAAGAGAACTGGCCCATGAATGAGGAGACCTGAACTCCAACCCTAGTTCTGCTACTCTAGTGTTATCAGAACTACCTCAAACATAAATTCTTATGAAAGAAAACCAAGGGGGTATGCGTATGTGTGCACATGTGAATGCATGTAAAACAAAACAAAACTCTGTGTGACTTTGGCCAAGTCCTTGCCCCTCTCTAGCCTTTAGTCTTCCCATCTATAAAATGTGGGAGTTAGACAGGGTTCCCTGAAGCTCTGACCTTTGTGACTTATCCTTGGCCCACATTTGCTCTTATCCTTTGGGTAGCACTCTCTTTTCCCAGAGGTAAAAAGAGTCATCACAGGTTGCTATGAGTATATGGTGAAGCCCTTGGACTAGGCTGTATCAGGCCAAATTGTAACCCTTGATGAACAGCATCTTACATGATCTAGACCAACAGGGTGTGATCTTCCTGGATGAAACCCTGATACACCATTTCCCAGGCTAGCATTCTAGTTCCCCTGGCCGGGACAGTCCTTTAGGCCAGCCTCTAAAATGTTTATGTGTGTAAAAGTATCAAGATGGAAATCTGGGCCACATTCTGTGAAGCTGAGAGAAGAAATACATAACAGAAATCAGGGAAACTGCTAGAAACAATGTTCATATACTCCGATGTCAATAGACCAAAGCCATGAAGTACATGAAATGAATATGTAGCCCTGAAATTTTAATACAAGAATATGAATGTGATCTTACAGGTAACTAGAACCTTGGTGTGACAGGATTCATGACTATGATTCAGCCTCTCAATTACACAGTTTGCTTTAAAATTAAAAAAAAAAACATTTAATAGGAGAGGGGGAAATAGCAGGGTTCCCAAAGAAGAAGTATACCTACAGGAATTACTGGTCTTCCAACCAGAAGGGAGGGAAAAAATAAGGGAAAGAGAAAGTTAAAGCCCAAAATTAGTGATGAGACTATCAGATTCCTTTGAATGAGTTCATCAAGACCCCTATACCAGGTGAATCAAGGGGGTTCCTGGACCTATTATACGTACTAGTTGGCATCACCCACAGAACAGAGAACAGAAGAAATGTTAGGAGATTTAAGATAGTCAAATAACAAGTCTCCCAGAAAATGAATTCTGGGAAATTCAAAGGATTCAGGAAAACACATATTGGTAAACTTGTCATTAATTCTTGGCAAAATCCAAGACAAGAGATGGTCACAGAGCTTTTAGACAGTGATCACTAACAACCAATATGGAGTTACCAAGAATAAGTCAGAGCCAACCAAGTTCATTTTTCTTTTGAAGATAGGATTCCAGATTGGTAGGCCAGGGTTCTGTGGACATAGTAGTATTCCTTCATTCTCACAAAGCATTTGATAAGGTCTCCTATAATCCCCCCGTGGAAAAGGCCAGATGCAGAGCCATTAGGTGGATTCAAAGGTAGTTGACGTATACTCAAAATAGTCCTAATTTCTAACTAAGCAACTTAGGCTCCCTTTGGCTCAATCCTCATCAATGATGTTTAGCAATGAATACTTTGGTTGAAATCAGAGAAAGTGAACTTACCAAACCTGTGAATGACACAGAGCTGCAAGGTGTTATCAGATTGGGGGAAAAGTCAAGGAACTGGGACTCTCAAAGAAGAGTACATGGGAAACTTGAGGACCAGAGACAATGGGTCAAAGGCCAGGAAATCACCAAATAAATAAATAAGAGGAAGTAGGAAGGCAGGGCTGTCAAGAGCTGAAGGGAACAGGTAAAGTGAGTGCTCAAAGCAAAAGGTACAAACATCACCACCCTAAACACTTGAAGGTATGAGAAATCAGGGGCAAAACAGAGGAGAGATGCAGAGAGAAAAGGAATCTGCAGGAGGTAATCATTGTTGTCTCTCACCCTAGGCAAGAGTTAGGCCCAGGGCTGGCTCATGGCAAAGAAAATCAATTGGCCTGGAACTGGAGGAAGTGGGAGGATTTGGGAGGAGGAGGTTCCCTGACAGCAAGGGAGATGACTACAGCTGATGACTGTACAAATAAGCCTTTCAGCTCCGCAATTCCCTGGCTGTAAAATCAGGGCCAGAACACTGAGGCAAAGCAACATGATTTGACAGGGATTAATGTGAAGTGTGACATTGAGGATCCAAAAAATCAATTGCAACAAGCCTGGGATTAGGGAGATCTGGCTTGGAAGCTATTCATTTGAAAACCAGCTCAGTATTCAGTTGGCCACAAGTTTGGCCCAAGCCAACAGTGTGACCGGGCCTGCTAAAATGTTAACCCAAACTTGGGCTTCACTAGCATGCTTGGTGCATGTCATTAGTGCACCCTCTAGTCCCCTGGTACTCAGCACTGGTTGGCCACTGGTAGAAATGTGTTCCTTTCTGGTTTCCACCATTTGGGAGGATCACCATTAAATTGGAATCTGTCCAGAAAGCTATCAGGGAAGTGAGAATGCAGAAAAACACATCTAGGAGGAAAAGTTGATGGAACAGTTGGTTAGCCAGAAGAGAAGGCTACACTTTCAAATCTTTGAAGAGCTATTTCATACACGGTGGACTTGTTCTGAACTTGGACTAGTTGGAGGGGGTCACATGGTAAGAAGAGCCATTCTTACATTTGCAACCACCCAACCAGGAAGCTGGCTGCTTTGAGACAGAATGTGCTGCCATGAAAATGCCCAACCTACAGGCCCCACTGTGTCCCCTATACTTTTACACCTGAACATGAGCTCTGCTACCTGTGTACCTCAGCATTTAGAACATATTATAAACCACCTACTTAAATCCACATGAACCATCTAATATTTTAAAGAGACAATCTAAAGGATATGAGCTACCCATTATTCTAGAACTTCTAAGCTCTCCCTGATTTCTGAATTAATTCATCAGAGAGCAGCAGGCCTGAGCTGATAAAATCTCTTTGTGCATGTTTTTGCTGAAGGAAGAGTTTATGCTTAAAAGGGTGGTGAAAGGGACAAGTTCGAAAACATTTTTTATATATTTTTGTAATACTCTCCACCCTGGGTTACACATGTCATTTATGAAGACAGCAGGGTTTAAGGAAATACAACAGCATAATGCTAAGGAATGTTGGTTCTAGAGTCTAACTATCTGGAAAACAACCCAGCTTCACTGATTTCTGCATGTGAGACCACAGGTGTGTGAGGACACACTGTCCTCATCTGCAAAAGGGAGATAATGTATCTTCTTTGTAGAATTTCCCTTCAGTGAAAATTAAATTACATTAAATATTAGCATTAATATTATAAATAATTAATATAGACAATTATATAAATAATACAAATCTACACATTTTTTCCATAAAATTCTATGGCCTAGAGAAGCCGTAATTAATATTCCCACTTTGGATTTTATAATTCCTAATCAATTTCAAGTCACTTGAGGACTCCAAGAACCTATCACGAAAACGATAAGCCTCCCTGCTGAAGCAAGATATATAGGGTTGCTTTGCAATGTTTGTATTAATAACATGTTTTAGGACACTTCTGGTGAGAGGCCCAGGAGTGGGCTAGCCCAGCAGTCCCCAACCTTTTTGGCACCAGGGGCCGGTTTCATGGAAAACAGTTTTTCCACAGACTGGGGTGGGGGGGTCAGGGATGGTTTCAGGATGATTCAAGTGCATTATATTTATTGTGCAGTCAAATCTCTCTGCTAATGACCAGCTGTATTTGCAGCCATTCCGCAGCACTAGCATCACCACCTCAGATCCACCTCAGATCATCAAGCATTAGATTCTCATAAGGAGCACACAATCTACATCCCTCTCATTCATAGTTTACAGTGGGATTCATGCTCCTATGAGAATCTAATGTTGCCACTGCTCTGACAGGAGGCAGAGTTTATGCGGTGATGTGAGCTATGGAGAGCAGCTGTAAACACAGAGGAGGCTTCCCTTGCTTTGCCCAGGGCTCACCTCCTGCTGTGCTGCCTGGTTCCTAACAGGCCACAGACCGGTACAGGTCCACAGCCCTGGGGTTGGGGACTGCAGGGCTAGCCAATATGCAGGGCATTTCTCAGAGGCACTGATGTCCATAAACTGGGCTAATACTGGCTCTCCCTGCAGGACCTCCAGAGCACAGTATTCAAATTCCCCTCTTCCTGGAAATCTTGCAGGAAATCTCAGGATTGGTATTGGACACATATCAATTTTCATCTCCCCATACTTTTTATCTTTTAAAAGATGCAGCTATATGTTGTTTCCCTCTCTTCCTACTTAACAAGTATTTTATTTTGCTCATTTCTTGGAAATAGAGTAGGAAAAAAACTACCTGATTAAGATGTTAAGATGATAATCAGCTAAATAAAAAGAATGTCTTAACACCTGCAGACCATTTATACTGATTAGCTTTCCCTGTTTTTACACTGTTTTCACATTATTTCATAGACAAATTTTGTTTAGAATAGAGGAACCTCCACTTATTTGTGCTTAAAACACTGGGTTTACATTAAGGCAAACATCTTAATGCTAATTTTTCCTACTCTACTTCTAAGAAATGAAAACAAAAGATAACAACTTGTTGAATATGGAGAGGGAACCAACAATTTCTTTGCTTTTTAGTGTTGTGAAGTGTTTGGACCACAGAAATTTTATATTTGCACATAATCAAATAGTTGTTTGTTTCACTGTGCTTTTTCCCACTCTCTATATGCTTAGGAAATCTTTCTGCAACTTATGATCAGGTAGACATCCATCCATACTGTTGACATTTTTATTGTTTGTTTTTTATATTTAAATTCTGTAACACCAAATGGTGTGAGCTGAGACTGTATTTTTTCCAAATACTTACAGAAATATCCAAGTACAATTTCTTTCTTTTTTTTTTTTTTTTTTTGTGAGACAGAGTGTCTCTTTGTTGCCCTGGCTAGAGTGAGTGCCCTGGCATCAGCCTAGCTCACAGCAACCTCAAACTCCTGGGCTCAAGCGATCCTACTGCCTCAGCCTCCCGAGTAGCTGGGACTACAGGCATGTACCACCATGCCCGGCTAATTTTTTCTATATATATTTTAGTTGTCCAGCTAATTTCTTTCTATGTTTAGTAGAGACGGGGTCTCGCTCTTTCTCAGGCTGGTCTCGAACTCCTGACCTCAAGCGATCTACCCGCCTTGGCCTCCCAGAGTGCTAGGATTACAGGCGTGAGCCACCGCGCCCAGCCCTCAAGTACAATTTCTTGAAAGATCATCTTTTCTCCCACTGATTTGGAATGCTATGTTTTTCATATGCTAAATTCTTATACTAGTATCTATTCTTGAACTTTCTGTTTGATTACATTGATGTGCTTGACATTTCACCAATATCATACTGCTTTGATTACTGCAGCTTTATTAGTTTTAAAATCTGTACATAAAGGCTATCTTCGTTACCCTTTTAAAAAAGTTTTTCTTGATAAGTCTCACTTTGATATACTTTGTTAAAATCCAAATGAAAGTCCCATAAGAGTTTGCTTGAATTTGCATTAAGCATTTACATTTAATATGAGAATAACTGATGTATTAATAATACTTAGTTCCCATCAAGGAACACAGTATATATCTCCTTTTATAAGTAAGAATTTTTGATATCCTTCAGCAATATTCTAATACCCTTCGCATAAGGCCCACATATTTCTTTTCTTTTTTTTTTTTTTTGAGACAGAGTCTCACTCTGTTGCCCGGGCTAGAGTGAGTGCTGTGGCATCAGTCTAGCTCACAGCAACCTCAAACTCCTGGGCTCAAGCGATCCTACTGCCTCAGCCTCCCGAGTAGCTGGGACTACAGGCATGCGCCACCATGCCCGGCTAATTTTTTTTGTATATATATATTTTAGTTGTCCATATAATTTCTTTCTATTTTTAGTAGAGACGGGGTCTCACTCTTGCTCAGGCTAGTCTTGAACTCCTGACCTCGAGCGATCCACCCGCCTCGGCCTCCCAGAGTGCTAGGATTACAGGCGTGAGCCACCGCGCCCGGCCTAGGCCCACATATTTCTTTTCCTTAAGGTTTTCCTTTTTTATAATTTTTCCCTTAATTAAATAGCTCTTCGATTGATCAACTTTACAATCTTTCTGTTTTTCAGAGCATCACTTAGATTTTAATATTTATTATTTTCTTTACTCTGCTGTGTTTGTTTTACTAATCTTTTCTTCCAACTTCTTGCACAGAATATTTAATTATCCTATTTCCTTATTAAATAATAAAAACACTTAAGGCTATGAATTTCACTCTAAGCATAGCTTCAACTGCACATAATGCATTTTTTTTTTTCTTTTTAAGGCTGGTCAAGTGAAGCAGTGGGAGTGGAGAAGGAACAAAGGAATCTCTAACTGGTTGTGATCAATTACACCACTGTGTGAACACAGTCTAAACACCACTGCACTCGGACCAAACTACACATAATGAATTTTAAGTATAGTTCTAATTTTCAATAATTTTCTAAGCAGTCTATAACAGCAGTTTTGCTTTTCTATTTAACTCTATCTTAGGAAATCACATTTTTATTTCCAAATGGCTGGATGGTTTTAATTAAATTTTGATAGTTATTAGTTTCTATTTTATTATATTCAGAAAAAAGGACTGCTACAGTTTTTCATTTGGGGAATTTATTGTGTTTTCTTGGTAGCCTGATATGTGGTCAATCAGATTAGATAATTAAATGCATTATTAAAATTCCCTATGCCTCTATTTTTGGGGGATCTATTTGTGGCCAAGGCTAAGAGGTGTATATTAAAGTCTCTCACAATGAGAATCTTCTGTCAACTTTTCCTCCTTGGTAGTCTTTCCTCTTATAATTTGATTATATATTTCTCCCCAAATGATACACAATGCTCTCCTTGGCCTGTGGCGGTTTAGGATTGCCATTCCCTCCCTGTGCATCATCCACACTATACCACACCTTGCCTGGTGGTGAGCCTCAGATCTGATAACACATTTTCACATCCAACACCTCACTTGGTCCTCATAACAACCCAATAGATAGACAAGGCAGTTATTGTCATCATCACTATTTTACAAAAGTGAAAACTGAAACTACATGATTTGCCCAAAGTTATACCACTCAAACCTGTCTTGAGTCACCTAGTTTGGTGCCCTTCTCATTGTCCTAGTCTACAAAATCATAGGTCTGTTCCCTTGGCTGGACCCCATCTGTTTCCTCCATAGTACTTGCACACAGGTCTTCAGACAACCCACTGCCTGGCAGCTGTCAGTCTCTGCCTTTTGCCTTCCCTGCTTCCTCTATGAGGGATATTCTCTGGGGGTACAGGGTCTTAGGGCCAAGGATGGTGAAACTAACACACAGGACACAGAGATTTACCGATGTGCAGCGAACAACTGTGATTGAAAGAGAATCTTCAGCTTCCCTGAAAAAAAAAAAAAGAATAAGACAAAAACATTTAGTCATTCTATGTGGTGTGTGGTGTGTGTGTGTGTGTGTGAGAGAGAGAGAAAAAGACTGGCAAGACTTATTCTAAAGCAGCCTCAGCTTCTTTGGCTCAGCAAAGTTGAGAAGGATGTTGGGGAAAGCAGCAATCTGCAAAGGAACTTGAGCTGGCCCAGAGTGCTCCTTGAACCTTGAAGGAATCTCCAGATATCCTCCTCTACCATCTAGTCTATATCTATAGTCATTAAATTAATTCAGGCAATTAGCCTTAATTTAGTCTCATATAATGGAGACCTCATCCAGTTGATACTATCTGTATTTATCTCCAAAAAAAATGTTTAAAAGAAAACATGGAAATAACACAGATAACTTAGGTTGCTATTTTAGATTTTAGAAAACTAGGGCTAAACATTTCACTGAATAGAATGAATGTCCATGGATAACATTTATCATATAAAAGCCAAAGAGTTTATGGTGTTTGGGTACACAAAGTCAGAGTAATGAACCTAAATATATAATCAAGATACTAGACATTTTTGTCTTATATTATCTTCTAGATTTCAAAAGTGATCAAATCAACTAGATAACTGCCAAACCACCACTTTATATTAGAGGACAGGACAGAGAAATCAATTCATATTTTCCTTTCTCTCCATGTAGCCATTGCTACATAGAGAAGCAGTTTGCAAAATAATTTCATTTGACTTCTTGCAATATGAACATTTAGGCCAATTGCTGCTGGTGTGTTATTTCCTCAAATGGATAAACTCAACCCGATATTCTAAGTATCTCGGGACTGCTTCTTTTCCATTTTATATGAGAACAGGCCTTTTCTGAGATAAGTCCCAATAAACCAAGGTGCAAGTGCTCTCAAAAGGACATTTTGGCCTCACAGATTATTTGGAGGAATTTGAGAGCTTTTCTTGGCATTGTTGTGTCATTTTTGTTTTGCTTTGTGTTTTTCCATTTACAAGAAACAATGAATAATACATGCCACTTTTAGACACTGGGAACTAAGCTAAAAAACATAAGCAGTCCTGGGATTCACACATGCAAAATACAGCAGAGAGCACAGATGCACAGCACATCTCAAGTCACGCACCCCTGATCAGAAGCCTTCAATGGAGGAGAATAACACTGGGACTGGCTGTGTTGGCATTCGAGGCCCTCCATCATCTGGACTTCACTTCCTAGAAGCTTTCTCTAGGCAAACCGAACTGCTCAGCACCTCCTACTCCCCATCCCAATCCTTTTGCTCCTTCTTATCACTCTGCCTGGGTCCCCTTCACTTCCATCTTTGTGGGCCAAATTCTACCCAGCATTAAAGATACAGCTAAACTACTTCTGGACCCTTCTCTATTTTGTCAGATTACAACTTCCTCCCAACCTGAAGGAATCTCCAGCATTTACAGCCCATTTCCTCTGCTTCTCTTGATGCAGTGGATGCCCTCAATCTCAGAGGGGTGTGCATGAGCCATATCTGCACTACCAGCCTGTAAGTGTCTGGGGAGTGGAGTCCATTTGTCCCACAGGGTTCCTTGCCCAGAGGAGGTGCTCACTGAACAGACCGGGGTTAAATGTTACCTGAACACCCAAATTCTGCTCCACTGCATAAAATTATAAATACGTTTCTTTATTAGTAAGAGTTTTGTTCTAGCCTGACAGAAATATTAGTAGCACAGAAAATCTAAATCACTGAAAGGGATCATCCTTGAGAAAATAGCCCAATAATTGAAAAAGCAAACTTCATGATTTCCATAATTGTAGTTCTTTATTTTTAAATGAAATCGTCAAATCCTTTCTTGGCTGCCTTATTGGTTTAACTTACTCGCTGGCATTCCGAAAGCAATATTCGGCTTGGTTGAAGGAATTCTACTTTCTACATCTTGATAGATTCTCTGCAAATGTTAAAGTGTAAGTGTGTGGGTGTGAGTGTGTGTGTGTGTGTGTGTGTCTGCAGTGAGACTGTGCTTCCTGAGGGCAGAGACTGCATCCTGCATCTTCATTTTCTCGTGCTCTTACCTCATAGTTGTTACCTATTATCCGGTGTGTGCTGCACATGATATGCCCTCAGAAATCAATATCACCCCAAAGCCAGAGCAGCCACTCACAAAAAGGCACAAATTGAAGTACATGTGTATCTTCAAGTTAGCTTCTACCTAACTCTACTTCTCATCTCTCTTTATGTTGTCATTAAAACAGTGTGGAGTGAAAAGTTTAAAAGCCAAAACCTGCTTGTGCCTATAAAACGTCCGCCAGTCTTCTTCACTCCTGTCACTGACTTTCCTCTTCCTTAAAACCATGGTCACGGATTCTCAGTGCCAACCATATTCACTGGTTTCAACTGAGCACCCACTGAGTCCTGGTCTCAGGAGATCAGGCTCTAGGTAGAAAGTGAGGCATTGACATAAATCACAATGACACTAGGTAGAAGGCAGGAGGTGCTATATCAATGAAACTACATATATGCCAACCAGACTACACCTGCAGGAACATTTGAGAAGAGAGATCACGAGGGTTAAAGAAGAACAAACAGATTTGGTATCAATTTAGTTCAATATTTGGCATATGTTACAACAAGTCTATAAATACTTAGAGGGTAGGGTCTATGTATTACTTATAATTACATTTCCCGAAGTACCTCACACAGTGTCTTGGGCATAGCAGGGGTTTGACACATACAGCACTCCGTGCGCCTCTTCTGCAGGCAGGTGAAAGGGGGCAGATAGTAACAGCCACCACTGAGAAGCCATCTTAACAGAGTCAGAACTTTAAAATGAGGCTGTTCTTGCTGCTTTAAAGGGATAGGCCTTACTGAAATCACGGGATCAGTTATGCCATTCCTGTTGCCCATCTTCACTCTATGATAGTTTATGCAACTCTATAGATGACGGAAGACCATTTAGTACCTTAGAATATGGACTGCTCGTTCACAGGAAAGGTCTTCAACAGGCTCATTGTTCATTTGGAGGATCTGATCACCGGGGAATAGTTTGCCATAAGCAGAGCCTCCTGTTGGAAAGAAAATAAGTAATTGGTACTCAGGCAGGCAGGGCCCAGACTCCATGTGTCACAGCGACACAGCTGAACAGCAGCCCGATCTAGTCCCCAGGGCACTGGTTCACCCCTGCCCTTCAGCCAGGCTTGGACTCATGTGGATCTTAGCTTTATGACTAAAGCTCCCTGTTTGTAAACCATGGGTAAGGTACCTATTACCCATCAACTTCAAGGGATGTTAGGAGACTGTTCTGAGAAAAAAAACCAGCAGAGACCTGAATCAACAGAATTGGGCAGTGAACCTACGACATTCATCTCTAAAGATCTCTGGTGTGTATATGCGTATGTGTGTATGTGTATAAATTGAAATCAATATATTTTAACTAATTCTAGATCTATTATAACATCAATACACAGCTCAAGTATGAAAACAAACAATAGACTTTCCCAGCCTGCTCCTTTCTACTCTGGTACAGCCTATATTTCACAGAGATTCAACTGAAAACAAATCAATAGTTTCTATTACTGTCTTGACCAGAAACTCTCCTCAGCTAGGAACATGCAGGGTTCAAAGGGGAGGGCTGGATTTTTCAAATACTTTCACTGCCCCTGAGACTGGCAGGCCATTGGCAGTCCAGGGTTCAGAGCAGTAAGTGCATTTACTTGGGGGCTCCCTCCCTCTCAGCACCATAGGAAAGTGCAAAGCCCAAGACAGAATTAGGGTGCCTTTTCTAACTTCCTGGGGGAGCATTTTCTGCATTTTGTCATAGGACAGAGAGATGGGAGGAGAACCAGGGCTATTTCCCCCTAAACAGTCAAACTCCTTTCTCATTTCCCATCAGCCCCTACCTGCTGTGACAGCCACCACTGTGAGGGGAAGGCTCTCAGAAATGTGAAATCCATAGTCCTGGAGGAGGGCATCCTTGTCTATCTTTACTGTATGCCTCACTGGGGTGAGGGTCTGGGTTGGGATCCTGCGGGGCCCGTCAGCTGCAGCAACTTTAGTCCTGGAAGAGAAAGAGTATGTTAAAAAGAGGAAAGGAGGATTCCAGTTGGTGGCCACAACTGGGTCAGTCCCAGGCATTATAGAGAAAGATGTGGAGCTGAGCGGATACCAACTCTCCTCTTGAGAGGTATGAGACACAAACACTACTACTTAAAACACCAAGTAGCCTTTAGAACTGTGCTCTAAAAGAGAAGTCATCAGCTGCTGTGGGCACTCAGAGAAGGAGGAGAGCATTTTAATTTTGCAGGTCTGGGGTTAGGGAATCAGGGAAGCATCTGCTATCTGGAAGAGGTGGCATTTGAACTACACGCTGAGAGATGTCTAGGGTATTCCTACACAGCCCAGATCCTGGCACACAGAAGATATTCAGTAACTGCTGCAGAGTGACTTAATGAATAGATGCATGGGTGATGGACGGACGAAAGGACAAACAGGCATTCCAGGCAGGAGGCACTGCTTGAGCAGAGGTGCAGGAGAGGAAAAACATGAACTGTGAACAGGATTGAAGACTTGTTGGGTTTGGTGTTTGCTGATGGCTAATTTTATAGGTAGATTGTTTCTTTGGTGATTTTTTTCTTTATGATGAATTTTGCTTCCCTTTAAACTTTGTAACTGTGAGGATTCCAATATAAAATCCCACATGGCAAGGACTCCCTCTATATTAATCTTTAAAAACATATAAGTCCTCTATATGTCTAAAAGCAGGTAAGTTGAAAGTTGTATTTCCTATCTCTCAAAACCACAAAGAGAGTCACAACTTACTTTTCATTTGTCTGCGGCAAATAAATTTTTTTGCCTCTAACTGTCAGTGGCTCTTTCTGAGGAAGGTCAAATTGTGATGGGATGAGGTGTTTATTGTCATGATAAACAACAGAAATGTGAAGGAGTAACATCTCCCTTGGGCTCCGCAGTTAAGGTGTGTCATTTATTCTCATCCATTTACCAAACACTGTCAGGAACTCTGCCTAAAGCAACAGGACCTTACTCATCTGAAAATCACCTCCATGTCATTTATAATGATCTCAAATTTCAACGAGGATCAGGAAATTTGAAAAACTGTCTCATGGAGCCAAAACGCATGTGACAAGTCCAGGTACAAAGCCTTATGCACATTATCCATTGAGGAGGCCCTCAGGCCCTTGCTTAGAGCAGATTTAGGCTCTGTCTGAATAGATGACCCTACCCACACAACTTAGAAGCAGAGAGGATTTCTTCTAGGCGAGCACGCAGGTAATACTAACAAGGGTCAGCAGAGAGACTTACCAAGAGGGAAGAAACAGAAAACTATGAAAATTCATACTGAATAAAATGCGTAACTATGGCTGATTTAAAAAAAAAATTAAAGCTATAAAAGGGCCTTTTAAAATATAATAAATAATAATACACTGTACACTGAAAGTCAAAAATCAACATTTTGCATTCTTTTAAAAAAGCAACAGGATAAGGATAGCCTAGACACTACTCCTACTTAATGTAGCAGGACAAATGCTTGTAACAGTTATCAGGGAAGGAAAATGACAATAAGAAGCATAGGAATGGAAAAATACCACTTTTTTGTTTTTGTTTTTTTTAATAGATGACATTCACATAGAAAATGATAAACAGACAATTTCTAGTGCTAAAAATGGAGATAGAGGGTAAAAACACAAAACAAAGCCACAAAAAGCATTCAATAACTCATTAAAAGCAGATTAGTTGAATGTACATTTGGTGCCAGGCATTCTTAATGAGCTAATGCCAAATATCTAGAAAATGCCATGAAAAGATTAAAGTAGCAAAATTAGTGATGTGTATTAATTTATTTCAGGGTAGGAGATTTATTTAAAGAGAGTAATATAACTTTCCTTGAAGCAATAAAGGAAGACACAAGTAATTGGGCAAAAATTATACTGGGTTCCTGATTGGAAAGACTAAATATTGAAACATAAAAGTAAGTTCTAAATTAAATATAGATTTAGTGTAATATCAATTAAAAATTATTCCAGGTTTTAAAAAACTTGACAAATTGATGGTAATCATAGCAATAACAACAACAATAATAACATTTATGAGCACTAACTGTGTATCAGGGAATGATCTAACTTAACTTTTATATATATCTCACTCACTTAACAGTCACAACAAACTTGTGAGGTGGGTATGTTTATTTTCCCTATTTTATGCACATGGAGACTAAATCTTGCTTTGAGGTATTTTAACTTGCTTAAAGTCACACAGCTGAGAAGCAGGTTTCAAACTGGAGCTACTTTCTTCGATAGGCACTACAGCACGACTTCTAGAGTAGTGCTGTCCAAATAAAACATTATGCAAACCACACATATAAATTTGTTTTATAACAGCCACATGAAAAAAGATAAAAAAGGAAAAAGGAATAAGTGAAATTAATTTTAATAATATATTTCTATTTAACTCAATATATCCAAAATACTATCATTTCAACATATAATTAATACAAAAAATTATTGATGAGATACTTTGCATTCTTTTTTCATATTAAGTCTTTGAAGTCCAGTGTGTATTTTTTACACTTACAGACATATCAATTTGGACTCTATTTTTCATCAGAAATACTAGATTCCATAAAATTTATAGCTGAAAACTAAGTACTCCCATCAGAACAAGGTAATGATCAAAACCACTTGGTGTGGTCTTCACCAATCAAACAAAATGGAAATTCTAGAAAATCCTTTAAATATCTGGCAGTTCCTTAAAAGACTAAACATGGAATACAACATGGTCCAGCAGTTCTACTCCGGGGTATAAACCTTAGAGAGACGAAAATATAAGTCCACACAAAAACTTACACGTGACTATTTCTAACAGCATTATCCCTAACAGTCCAAAAGTAGAAACAACCCAAATGTCCATCAACTAGTGACAAGGATAAATAAACCCAGTATTTCACAACAGGATATTCAGCAACAAAAAGGAATGAAATACTGATACACGCTACAACCTGGATGAATCTTGAACACATTACGCTAAGTGAAAGAAGCCAGGTACAAATAACCACATATTGTATGATTTCATTTACGTGAAATATCTAGAACAGACTAATCTATAGAGACAGAAAGTAAATTAGCAGTTGCCTAGGGCCGGGGGTGGGAGGTTTGACAGGAAATGGGGAGTGACTACTAATAGCTATGGGGTTTCTTTCTGGGGTGATGAAAATCTTCTATGGTGATGGTGCACATGTCTGTGAATATACTAAAAATGATTGAATAGTACACTTTAAATGGGTGAATAGTATCGTATATAAATTATATATCAATAAAACAGTTAAAAATAAGTAAATCAATTTTTAAAAATAATCTTCAGGGGGGAAGCTTACAATATAAATGTATGAAGAATGTGCATAAATACACATGGTAAATACCCAGGTCCCACATGCTCAAAGAAAATGAATTCACAACTTCACATGAAGAAATAAAGCTGTTAAATAATATAGAAAATGTACAGCTATATTAATTCAAGAAGCACAACTGAAAGGGCTACCAAGTACACTGTGTGTCTACCAAAGTACCAAATATGAATAAAAATAATAAGGCCCAACATGTATTGGCCTAAAGATTTAAGGATGACAATATCAATTGGCTATTCAATCTGTCTAGGAAATAATTGGAGAAATTATAATAAGAATTTAAAATCTGATTATTATCTTTGACCTTATATTACGATTTTGACTGTTATACCTCAAAGTCATGACCCCCACAGGAAAAAAATATGATGTTATTTACATTAGACTATGAGTTCCTAGAAGCCAAGGGTGGCATCTAATCATCTCTGTGTCTTCTGTGCCTAGTAAAGTCCTAGAACAGAGTATGAGCTCAAAAAACCATGGCCCTTAAATATTCAAAAATATTAATCACAGCTTTATTTAGAATAGTGAAAACACTCAAAACCACTCAATGGGGAATAGATAAGCCAAACACAGCAAAGAATTACCCCAAAGACTCCACATCAAAAAGTGTCACAGGCCCATAAACTTCAGACATGTGAGGAAGCACAGCACAGAAAACGCTCTTCTGGAGCATCCTGTAAACTGTGGTAGAACCCTCTTCCTAAGTGAGAGTTGGGATTACTCTGTCCTCTACAATTCCCCACCACCCACAGAACAAAATTCAAACTCTTCAGCCTTGCCCTCACGGACCTGTGGCCTCAGTCCCTGGCCAGCATCCACCCACCCACTCCCCTTCCCAGGCCTTCACTCCAGACTAATCTTACCTGCTATACCAGTTTTACCCGGGGCTCATGCAGCTGCCCCTGTAGGAAAGTGTGAGACCAAGTCAAGGTCCAGCTCAAATGCCACATCTTCCTTCTCTGATTTCCTGGCTGTATATATGTTCTCTCATCTCAGAGTTCTGTCTATCTCTTATGGCCCAGAGCACTTCAACCTTTATTTGAGGCTATCTGTATCCATGCATTATTGCCCTTAATAGACTGCACATTCCCTGGAAGCAGAAACTACATTTCATCTACCTCTGTATTTCTCACATTGTAAGTGATGATCTTTGCTCACAGGAAGCATCAGTGCTTACTGGGTGAATAAATGAGCAAAACACTGTACATATACAACATGGTACTGCTAATACAGTTGTACCTCTAATATAATTAGCAAGAGGTGAAATGTATATATAACCACCAATAAATAATTTGAATATAGGCCGGGCGCAGTGGCTCACGCCTGTAATCCTAGCACTCTGGGAGGCCGAGGTGGGCGGATCGTTTGAGCTCAGGAGTTCGAGACCAGCCTGAGCAAGAGCGAGACCCCATCTCTACTAAAAATAGAAAGAAATTATATGGACAGCTAAAAATATATATAGAAAAAATTAGCCGGGCATGGTGGCGCATCCTGTAGTCCCAGCTACTCGGGAGGCTGAGACAGGAGGATCGCTTGAGCTCAGGAGTTTGAGGTTGCTGTGAGCTAGGCTAACGCCACGGCACTCACTCTAGCCTGGGCAACAGAGTGAGACTCTGTCTCAAAAAAAAAAAAATAATAATAATAATAATAATTTGAATATAAACAGCCAAGTTCAAAGCTTGTCATTTTCTTTTATGTTTGCTTAACTTGATCTATAGCTCAGCCATATGACTACTGTCCTAATCAGGACTCATCTTCTCCACGTCCTGGAGCTCAGTAAATGGTACCATGAGGATCATGACAATTGCTCAAGCCACATTCCTGGAGTCATACTTGATTTCTGCACTCCCTCATCTCTCATATCATATCACTCACAATAAATACCAAAAGATCTCTTAAAATGTCCATTTCTTTCCATCTCCATAGCCACCATTCAATTTTAAACTGCCATCACCAGTCCTGCTGACAGAAATACGCAATAGGCTCCTAACTGGTCTCTCTGCTCTTTGTTCTTGTCCCTCCTGAATGATTTTCCATCCAGCAGCCAGAAAGATTTTATAAATGCAACCCTATTCATATGTTTCCTCTGACTGAATGGCCTAATCTAAAATCCTGAATATGGCTTAATACAGTCCCTGCCCATCACTCCAGCCTCTAAAACCCAAGCCATTCTAGCCAAACTAGTCTCCTTTGAGTTTCTCAAACACACTGGTCTTTGGACAAGCTCTTCTCTCTGCCCAGAATATCTCCCTCACCTCCAACAATTTCTCTCTCTCTATTTCCCCAATATATCCAATCATACACTCTACCTGCCCAGCTCCTACTCAGTCTTCTGGTTTTTGGTGGAAATATCTCTATCTGCTGAACACACCTATAGACTGGTGCAAAGTCTCCTGTCCTCTTTAAACTGTAGTTTGTGTAGCAAGAACTGCGTATTTCTTGTCCCATGTGCTGAATTAGGTTTCAGCCGTAGAGTAAGGCTTAATAATTGTTTGGAGAAAGAACAAACCTTACTGCAGAGTTTCAATAGAATTCATTTTGATGCTTTCAAAAGGGTAGACTAAGCTATCTGACACTTTCCATTTGGAAGGGTGCCCTCTTCAACAATGGTGAACAAATGACACCCCACTGTGTTGACTAATCCCTGGACAGTGTCAGTGGCTTTGGCCCAAAGTCTGGATTTGACATTTTCCCCAAAGGCCATGTTCTAGCTTTTGTTTGGAAAGGGATTATCTAAGTACATGACCAAACTGTGGCCTCTCCTCATAGAGAACGTTTAATATTTGACAGTAAACTGAAGGAAATAATCTCTGTAACAAAATTTCCTCCTCTAAAGCATTTTATAAATATCAAACTAAACACTGATCTAAAAACATCTGTCTGCTGCCTTTGTAATGGCTTCAGTCCACAAATCTGAGGTCATTTCTGTGGTCTTACATTGGAAGAACTTAAGACCTATAGTTACACTAATGAAATTCATATCAGATAACTGGATCTACCCTAAGGTAGAACCAGAAAAAACATGTTAAATTTATCATGACAATAGTCTCGGGTAGACTAATTCTATATTTTATGGGTCATAAGTTCATATTGAACTAATCAATAATACTGAAAAGGAAAAATACCAGATGAATCCTGATTATGCTTCAAATATTCTCTGGCTTTTTATCTGCTTTCTGAAATGTTATAAAATATATTTTACCTCTATCCTGTAACAACAAAGAATTTATCTTCAAGTTCCAGCAGGATGTGGAGAAACTATTTTGAATCTATGTTTAAACACTTTATTATGTTCAGCTTGAGTGATTTTAAAGGCTAAATCTGGTATAAACTGGATTTTGTAATTTAAAGTCTATTCAAAGGAAGGAGAAATAGAGGCAATAGTGTGTACCAGAGAGCATTTAGCATGTAGTCACAATTATAGGAATATGCTTGTGTTTATCACAATTTCTAGGGGGCCATTCAATGCAAATATTGTGAGTATAGTGCTCCTACAGTTGAGAGGAGGAAATTCTTCCGTTATTACTTTAAAAAGGGGATGTAGGAAATAATGGCAACTCTGCAGATGTAATTTGGGAGCCTCCCAGACTGTTCTTCTTCTCAAATCTTTCCACTTTTGTCCATAGGTCAAGAAACAATAAAAAATCAGTACCTGAGGCTGGGCACGGTAGCTGTAATCCTAGCACTCTGGGAGGCCAAGGCAGGAGGATTGCTTGAACTCAGGAGTTCAAGATCAGCCTGAGCAAGAACAAGACTCCCTCTTTACCAAAAATAGAAAAATTAGCCAGGTATGGTAGCAGGCACAGGTAGTCCCAGCTACTTGGGAGGCTGAGGCAGGTGGATTGCTTGAGCCCAGGAGTTTGAGGTTGCAGTGAGCTATGATGATGCCACTGTACTCTAGCCTGGGCAACAGAGCAAGAACCTGTCTCCAAAAAAAAAAAAAAAAAAAAAAATTAAAAAAAAGCTCTAACATTACCCCAGGTGCATAAAAGTTATCAATTTGTTTAGTAATGTTTGGAAATGGAAACAGTTATTTTTGACTAATTTACCCCTAGACAATTCACTTAAGGGCCAGAAATAAAGTTTAAATTTTATGGAAAAAATGCCAATTGTAAGAAAAGTAAGTACAACTGGCTGAAATGATTGGAAGTTTTTAAAAGTCTGAAAACAATAGAATTGTTAAAATGTGCATGTAAAATTATATGATTGTAGATGCACTTCTATGTTTCCTTTTTCTGGACTATAGAAAATATTTCAATGTATTAATACCTCCTTCATTTCTTGCCCCAGATACCAGGAAATTCAGAGCTAATGTTAGTATTCAAATGCTAAATCATAGTATTTGAATGGTTGCAACCTAGTTGGTTTGCAACCTGTACATAATGTTTCCATTTCTTTAATTTTTCTACATGTTAGAAAACTGTAAGCCATTAAAATTTCCTTTTGGAAGAAAGATGGATGGAGATTTTAAATATATTTTAATAACTAAGACAGTCCCTTACTATGAATGCCCTTAGTTTATAAAAATGTATTGACCATCTATTACATACGATGCACTGTGTCAGGGCTGAATATACTTTGTAAAACAAGACAGTCATGATGCCTGTCTCATATATGACAGGACGGTTGGAGAAGGGCCATACAATAAAACAGGGGAGGTAACAATGAATAAATAAGCAAATGTACATATTATTATAAAGTGTGAGCAGGAGGTAAGTACTCAGGAGGAAACAAACAAGAGGATGGACCCACTGTGCCTTAGGTGGTCAGGAAAGGCCTCTCAAGGAAAGTGATGTTTAAGCTTAATCTGAAGAATAAGGGGCTGCCACACATAAAAAGAAAAGGAAAAAAAACTTTCTAGGCCAACGGAACAGCAAAGTCCCTGAGATAGGCAAGAGCTTGATTAATTCCAGGAACTGAATGGAAGCAAAACAATGGAGAATGGTGAGCAAGGAAGCAAGAGGAACAAGACAAGGTTGGAGTGTGGGCTGGGGCCAGATCATGAGGAGACTTGTAGGCTGTGGCAAAGTGGTAGGTGAAGGGCTTGAGGTGTGATGGGGTGGGGTGGAGCTGGGGGCTAGTGCAGACAGGAACATTTTGCATTTTCAAAAGTCTGCTATAGCTGCAGGGTGGATAATCAGCTAGAACAGGGAAAGGGTAAAGGAGTGACCTTGGCAATGCTCCCAGGGACAGGGAGGTGGATAGATCTGAGATATGTCTGATGGCAAACTGACAGGAGCAGCTGATGGGGTGTATGCAGGGGCTTCAAGGGTTCAGGATGCCTCTCAGGTTTCTTCATTAAACGACTGGCTGGTAGGAGGTACCATTTACTCCACTCCTGGGAAATGTAATTATTTACCCCAAACTTAGCTTTTTTGGTTATTGGTCATTTTCAAGTAATCTGAAGACACCAAAGTTATAGGATTAGAGATGAGAACCAAAATTTAAACAAGGCTCCATGTGATTTATCCAGAAACACAGAAATGATGTCTTCCATGGGCACTGAAAAGAACCTTTCTCCCTTCTCTTTCTCAAGCACTTGAAAAGCAAAACTCTCTAGACACATGGAAAGATGTTTAATGTCATTAGCCATCAGGGAAATGTAGATCAAAACCACAGTGAGATACCACTCTACACCCACTAGGATGGCTACAGTAAAAAAGACAGATAATAATAGCAAGTGTTAGCAAAGATGTGGAGGCACTGGAACCCTTACATACTGCTAATGGAAATCTAAAATGGTACCGCCACTTTGGAAAACAGCCTGGCAGTTCCTCAAAAGACTAAACATAGAGTTACCATATGACCCAACTATTCCACTCCTAATTGTATACTCAAAAGGAATGAAAACATATGTTCAAACAAAAACTTTTACACAAATATTCATAGCAGCATTATTCACAATAGTCCCAAAGTGGAAATAACTACAAGGTTTATATTATACATATCTTATATATATATATATATATATATATGTAAAATTTGGGTTTATATACCTACCCCAATGTTTATATCAACTGATAAATGGACAACGAAAATATTGCATAATGGAATATTATTTGACAATAAAAATGAAATACTGATCCATGTTATAGCATGGATGAACTTTGAACACATCATGCTAAGTGAAAGAAGCCAGTCACAAAAGACCACATATTGTATGATTCCATTTATGTGGAATATCCAGAATAAGCAAATCTATAAGGATAGAAAGTAAATTAGTGATTACTTGGGACTGGGGGAGGGGTGAATGGAAAATGACTGCTAATGGGTATGGGGTTGCTCTTTGGATTATTGAAAATGTTCTAAAATTACATTGTGGTGACAGTTATACAATTCTGTATATACACAAATATATACTAAAAATCACTAAATTATACACTTTAAATGGGTGAATTTTATGGTATATGAAATATATCTCAAAAAAGATGTGGGAAAAAAACTTGCTAGAGATTTTTTTTCCATTAGCTTTCATTTACGTTCTGTGAGAGAAGCAGGATGTTAGAGGGTTCCAAGGTCAAACATATAGGCAACGTCAAGTTAAACAGGTCTCTTTTCTGAAGGCTTCTCAGAGCCTTTAATTCATACTATATGCATAATGTGCATAATAAATCATCAATGAGGGGGTAGAAGTGGGAGATAGGCTGCATTATTTCCCAAACATATCTGGCCACAGACCTTTTTTAGTGGCGCAGCATCACACAGGACTAGGTTTCGCAGAGCCCACTCTGGGAAACCATGTGCTTAGCAATTTTCCCATTCACTCATCAAGCATTACTTGACCCCCTACAGTGCTCGTGCAACTCAATCACTTCTGGGCTATAGAGATGAGGTCAGTACTTTCCTTGAACTCACAGAAAGCAGGTCTAGAAGAAAGAAAAGGAATGTGCTCAAATAAGTTGAACACATCAGGAGAAGCACAATGTCAATGCTATGAATCAAATACTGTGGGGCCCGATGAGAGAGATTAATTCTGACTGTGAACTGGTGAACACTTCATGGAAGACCCAGCACTTCAGCCAGGCCTTCAACTGGGGGTGGGCTGTGGACACATGGAGATGGGAGGAAAGGATCTGGCATGGGAGCTTAGGTCCCAGGGGTAAAGGGGAGGAGGGGGTGTGTTTGTAGTAAGAGAACAATGAGTAGTTCACTTTAGCTGGAATATGAATGAAGCACAGTAAGACAAATAGCTGTAAAGGATTGTGGGTCGATCTTGGAGAGCCTTGAAATGTCAACCCCCCCAAAATATTAACATTTAAACTTCATTCTATATGAAATGGAGACCCATGGCAGTGGGAGTGGTCCTAAACAAGTCACTCTTTGAGCCTTAGGGGTTTAATCTGTAAAATGGGGCTCATTCTACCAGCCTTATCTGATCTCTCTGTGTGAGGATCAGAGAAGTTGGCCACAGGGCAGTGTCGCCCTGAGCAAATTTTATTACTCAGCAGTAGAACAGCTGTTTCCAGTTCCTTTGGAAGAATGTGTGTCTCAGAAACACCTGACACATGATATTTCATCTCTGTGCCAGGGCCAGATGGGAAATCTGAGATGGAAAATGAACGCTTTGAAACAGAACATATTTTAAAGTTCTCCTGTAGCAGTCAAATCAGATCTGTATTTGATTTCATTTTATTTTGTTTAGAATGAAATAGGGACTTCAAGGAAGGAACAGCTGCTGGAAACAAAGACAGGGAAAGAATATAAACAGTAGATTGCCTGACTTTCGTGTCAAGTACTAAGATGAGGAGTGTGTGTGAGTGTGTGTGTGTGCGTGTGTATGAGAGAGAGAGATATCAAAAGAGTATATGAGTGTGTGTTCTAGAGAGTACACTTGTACATGAGTCCCAGTATGGATGAGTGTATTTGTATATATAAATCTGTGTGAGAGTGTGCTTGTCTCTGTTAATGTGTGAGTTTGGGGTGAGTGTCTCCGTGTATGTAGGTGCATGTTGGGGGTAGAGGTCCATGGAAAAGGCACTCCAGCAAAATTGCTGACCTGTTTACATTTCTCCTACCATATGGTGTAAGAACAAAGCAAGCTATAGATAGTCATCCCAAGGTACTGCCAGGACTGGCAAAACTCCTCCCACAGGGACACCAAACCTTTACAGGTAGAAATCTCTGCTAGCCCAGGAGCCTTACCCGGCTGAGCTGTCCCGGGAGCGCCGAAGCCATCTTGCCACCATTTGTTCTATTCTGTGTGCTTTCCGTGTCTGGAATAAACTGGTCTCCAGCTCTTCCATTTACCTAAAAGGAAGAAGAACGTTCTTAAGAAGCTAACCTAAATACTATAAAGAGGCTTCTGGCAAACCAGTATGATGTTTCCTGTATTTACCCATTTTAAGAGATGCTGATCAAATAACTAGTGTTTTCCTTCCATCTGAAATCATCATAAATGGGTACTCGGTGTCCTCAGAGTGAACAACTTTAGTAACCCTCTGCCCTAAAGAGAGTCTTGTGATAAACAGTTTGGCTTAATATCTTAAAGAGTTAAACATAAGGATGAAAGGATGAAAGAATAAAATAGATACGGTTTCTCAAACTTTGTGAAGAAATACATAGGATGAAATATATCTCATTGTGTGTGTCCTCCCTCCCCTAGCTACCTGTGCAGCCCTGGACAACCCAGTTCGGTTTTGCCTGCATTGGAACTACATGCTCATGGAAGCATTCTTAATCACATTGTATATACCTTCTAAGTGATGCTTCTTTTGCTCAATATTGTATATTTAATTTTTGAATAGGTAATTCACTTGTATAATTCAACACGAACCTATAAAAAAGATATACAGTTAGTGTATTGTGTTCTTATAGATTCGTTAAGAGGGTAGATCTCATGTTAGTGTTCTTATCAAAATAAAAAATATGTAGACAGTGAAAAGTCTCTCTTCTATCCTTACTTGCCCCCATTCACCTAGTTCTCATGTTCACACATAATCACTGCTCTTGTTCTCTATTTGTCCTTCCAGAGTTTCTTTATGCCTACATAAGAAAATATAAATATAGGTATTGCATTTCCTCTTCTTAACACAAATAGTAGTACACCATACACACTGTTCAGTACCACGCTTTTTTCTCCTTAGCATATATATCCTTGATATCTTTCCACATCAGTAAATAGAGTACTTCTTCATTCTTTTTGACAATTACTGAGTATTCTATTGTATGAATGTACTGTAATTTTAAAAGTAGTCCTCTGTTGACAGACATTTGAGGTTACTGCCAATCTTTTGCTATTATAAACAAAGCCGCAATGAGTTGTGTTGTACATATATCATTTCTGCACGTATGTAATTATATATCTGGATAAGTTCCCAAGTTTTAAATTGCTAGGTCAAAAGTTACATGTATTTGTGCTTTGATAGACAGATATTGTCAAGTTACCAAGAAAATATACACATGTGCTTGAGATTAAAGTTTCATAAAGCAATATGTACTGATATTTTTCTATTCTATTTTACTTTTTAAAATAACAGTCTTAACTCACTAATTTCATAATCCAATAAATAATCATACAATATAAGATAATAGCATTGGGAAATAAACATGGATACAAAGCAAATAAAAAAGAATTATAATAGACTAAGTGGCTTAACACTACACAAATAAATACATTTGAAAACTGTGATGACATGGATGGCTTTCAAGGAAAATATAAATTATCTAAGATGACCCTAGAAGAGATAGAAAATCTACAAAGACAATTACCATAGAAGTGCAATTTGTTAAAGAGCTAATCTACCCCCCTAAAAAAACCAGGGACAGACAGGTTCAAAGGTAAATTCTTATATATCTATATGAAGCATACCCTAATGATTTTTTATTTTAAATAATCTTTTATTTCAGAATACTTTTAGATGTATAAAAAGGTTGCAAAGATAATACAGAGTTCCCATATACTCTTCATTCAGCTTTCCCTAATATTAACATCTTACATAACCATGGTACCTTTGTCAAAATTAAGAAATTTACATTGGTACAATCCTATTAACTAAACTATAGACTATATTCAAATTTTACCAGTTTTTCCACTAATGTTCCTTTTCTGTTCCAGGGTCCAATTGAGGATACCATGTTGCCTTTCGCCAGCTTAGTTAATTTTTTCCTCAACACTATTTCAACTGTTCTAGGTCATAAAGAAGGAAAGTTTCCAAATTTTTTTTAAGGAGCCAGCAGAACATTGATACCAGTTCTGGCAAAACAGTATCATAAGTAAAAACACAATCTCCCTTACAAATATAAATCTACTACATAAAATATTAGCAAATAGAATCCAGCAGCAATCAACAGAGTAATAGTGGGATCTATACCAGGGGTACAAGGAAAGAGAACTAACCAGGATATAAAAATGAAAAGAGAGCCTGGTGTGGTGGCTCACACCTGTAATTCCAAGGCTTTGAGAGGCTGACAGGAGAGGATTGCTTGAGGCTAAGAGTTCAAGACCAGCCTGGACAACACAGCAAGATCCCATCCCTAAAAAAAATTTTAAAATTAGCTGGACCTCAAATGATCCTCCCACCTCGGCCTCTCAGAGTGATAGGATTACAGGAGTGAGCCACCATGCCTGGCCAATTTCTTTTCTTTATATGTTACCCAGTCTGTGGTATTCTATTATAGCAACACAAAACAGACTAAGACATATCTCAGACATGAGATTAGAAAATCCTTCTCTGGATACCCGAATAGCACCAGAGAAAAGACCTTCAGATATTGACACTTTCAGGATTCCCCCAGTGAAAAGGCAACTTGCTACCAGATCACCCTGCATTCAAATCTATTCATCAATGAGCCCAACCCAACATATGAAGTTTCTAATCATTTGTTTTTACTGCTTTACTTTTACCAATGAATGGATATTTAAGGAAAGCCTGCATTGTGAAAAACAGCTCAAACAATAGAAAAAATCAGAAGAAACAGAGACAATGCAGGAAATAGAAAAAAATTTTAATCTATAATTTAAATCCTCAAAAAGATAAAGTATTAAATACATGAAACAGGAAGAGAATTTTTTTAAAAAAGGAACTATCAGAAAATAAGAATGAACACTTGAAAATTAAAAATAAGATAGCTGGAATAAAAAATTCAATTAAAAAGTGAAAAATGTAGTCAATGAAATATTGTAGACAGAGTAACCAAGAGCCAAAGATAGAGAAAACACAATAGACTATAAATGTATAATATCAATCCAGGAGGTCCAATATTCATCTAATAGAAGTTCTAGAAGTAGAAAATAAAGGAAATGGAGGTAAGGAATTTGTCAAATAATTCAATAAAATTTCCCTGAAGAACCTAAACTTTCAGATTAAGAACATCTACTAATTGGCCAGCCTAATGGATGAAAAAAGATTCACATCAAGGAACAACATTGTAAAATTTCAGAAACTAGAAACAGAAAGTATCTTCAAAATTTCCAGAAAGAAAAAAAATCACATACAAACAACTGAGAATAAAAATGGTGTTATATTTCTCAGTAACAACAAAGGAAGTTGGAAGACATTGAAACCATGCCTTCAAATCTCTCAGTAATGAACAATATTTTTACTGTCATAATAATATAAACACTGAAAAATGATTTCTCAAAAGCAGTGATATAATGATATTGGGAAGATATGGTGAATGGAAGCTAGTGTGGGAGCCTAAGAGCTAAGTCCTTATTTACTATAGCAATTAGATAGTGTCCAAAACAAATAAATGAGGAAATGGTAATACAAAAATATTTCCTCAGAAATATGGAGGAAAATACCAGAGAAAAACAGCTAAAAGTGCTGGAAGAGGTTGCTTCTAAGAAAAGAAATTAGAGGCTAAAGAGGAGTAGGGCAGGGACAGCTGATTTCTACTATAAGCCCTTAATAATATTTTATTTTTAAACTTACTTTAAAAATTTAAAGTAATATATGCTTATAGTAAAACACACAGAAAAATATAATCAAAATAAAATCACCTATAATTCTACCCCCAAATTATCAACTTATTTTTTCATTCTTTTTCTATGCTTACATATGCGTATGTTTTTTAATTAAAATGAGATATACTTTTGCCACTATGATTTCATGAACATTATTCCATATTAATATTTAAGCATTTACACCATCATCATTAAAATGGTTATTAGTGGTATTTTCTCTGATCATATCATTTATTCAATAAATCTATCATTAGACTTTTGGGGGTTTTTTTGTACATCAAAACACATACTTTATCTTGTTTTACATTTTACATTGTTTTTACACTGTTTTGCTTTTAGATACAATTCACAAGTGGTTGAAGGGATTTTTCAAATTTATTATTAAGCAAATAGTAGACATTTGATAAATATTCTCTGATTTTTAAAAAATGTATGTTGTTTAGAATATATATAAACTGTATCGACGGATTATAGTTTATATACTATAAAGGATTTTTTCTTAACTTTAATATCCACTTTTTTTATTTCAGCATATTATGGGGATACAAAAGTTTAGGTTACATATATTGCCCTTGCCCCCCACTCCCCACCAAGTCAGAGCTTCAAGCGTGTCCATCACCCAGACGGTGTGCATCGCACTCATTATGTATGTATACACCCATCCCCTTCTCCCCCCTCCCATCTACCTGACACCCGATTAATGTTATTCCTATATGTGCATTTAGGTATTGATCAGTGAAACCAATTTGATGGTGAGTACATGTGGTGCTTATTTTTCCATTCTTGGGTTACTTCACTTAGTAGAATGGGTTCCAGTTCTATCCAGGAAAATACAAGAGGTGCTACATCACCATTGTTTCTTATAGCTGAGTAGTACTCCCATTAGACATTTTTGTCTTTCCAATTTTTATAATAAAAATCCTTATTCAAAAGAGGAGACCAGACCAGATGAGGAAGAGGAGACGCGACCAGGGGAGACCAGACAAGGAAGAGGAGAACAGACCAGACGAGGAAGAGTAGACCAGACCGGATGAGGAAGAAAAGATGAGACTGGATGAGGAAGAGGAGACGAGACCAGATGAGGAAGAAGAGATGGGACCAGAGGAGACCAGACGAGGAAGAGGAGACCAGACCGGAAGAGGAGACGGGACCAGATGAGGAAGAGGAGACCAGACCAGACGTGACCAGTCAAGGAAGATGAGACCAGATGGGACGAGACTGGATGAGGAAGTGGAGATCAGCCCAGACGAGGAAGAGAGTGCTAAGTTCTTAATATGCAATACCTCATTCAGACCTCATGAACCATCCTATAAGATAGGTATTGTTCTTTTCCTTGTTTCCAGATGAGGAAACTAAGGCTTAGAGAAGTTTTATAATCTACCCAAGGTAACACCTTAACTTATGAAACTGAGAATCAAAACCAGGCCTGACTCCAGAGTCTCTGCTCTCAGCCATTATGCAAGTCAGATACCTTCTTTCTGCCTATATGGTTGTTCCCACAGCTTCCTGCAAAGGTGTCCTCAGGCTGGCCCTGGGGCTGAGCCACGGCTGCTGTCCTGGTGATTTCCAAACCCAGATTTTATTTTTACTATGGATGGGGGGAGGGGCACAGTCCTGGGCTGGAGGGCAGAAATTGGGCTTCTTGAGCTATTCCGTCTCTGGTCACAAGAGGGTGAACTCTCAGCAGGCATCTCTTGCACTAGGCCTCACTTGCCCCATCAGTAACATGGGAAGAATAATCCTACTCCTGGTATCTGCCCAAATTACTCTTTTTTGAGATCATATACGGAAGAAATCTGCATAAAGGATTAGCATTTATTAGACTATGTATAGATCTAGCCCCAACCAAAGTTCCAGACTTAATTCCCAAAAGTTCCCAGCAAACTTGGAAAACCTCCAAATGATCATTACCTCCCTGCCTTTGTTCATGCCTTTCCACATGTCTGGAAGGCCTCTTCATCTTCATCTACCATAATCCTACCTATCTAAAAGGCCTAGTTCATAGGCTTCCTCCTAGAAGGTGTTTGTGGACAGCTGTCCTTGAAGTGATCCATTTCTCCTACCTAATCTTTGGCTGTAAGCACTTAAGACAGGCATCACTCCTAGCCTTACCATATAATTACTGATGTATGGGACATCTCCTCTATGGAGGACATGTGTTGGTTTTTGCTTGCCTAATATCTTCTCCCCGTTTTAGTAACAGCAACTTGATTTTCCTCTGGTGAACAACCTTCCCTCACTTTTAATCCATATGATTTGGATGGGCTCAACCCCAATTCCAAATCCAGAGATAGGCATGTGATGTAGGCCTATTTAGAGTTACCATAATGGGTTCAGTGAAGGGCAGGTGACTCAATTTAAAGCATTGAGAATTACTCCTAGGACTTTTGCTAGGACCATTGGCATAAAAACCTCTACGTTTGATGTACATCAATTGGATGTAAACATGAAGCTGTGAGGGACTTTTGCATGGAAAAAAAAAAATTCCTGAGGATGAAGCCACCCAAGAGCAGGTTATAGAAAGAGACCTAATCTGGAGGATAACATTGTTGGAAACCCTTGGATCTTAGACTCAGCTATTCCTGAAACTATTAATAGAAGTAACCTGCCCAGGACAAATAAATTCTGTCCCCTGCCCACATTCTTTTTTTGCTTTTAAGCTAGTTTGTGTTGGTATAATGTAGAATTGAAAGATAGGAACAGATCCTCAATTTGTTTATGAACTTTAAAGGGCCAAAGGCCTGATCTTTTTAACTTTATATCTCTTAGCATAGTCCCTGATAAGACAGAGGGTCCTCGAGGTGTGATGATTGATTCATTCAACCTCACTTTCCCTGAGCACCTACAATGAGCTGAGCTAAGCAATGGAACCACAAGGAATAATTAGACATAGTCCTTGCCCTTGAGGAGTTCTGAATTTAGTACCCCTTGAGGAGGTATGAAAATGAACACTTTATAATATAACCTGGGCTATAATGGAAATCTGAGCAAATTTTTGTGGGATTCCAGAGGGTTGGAGGTTTGGGGAGATGGGATGTGGGAAGGCTCCTCAGAGGAGATGGCATGTGAATCGAGTTCTTAAAGAACAAACAGAAGTTCCTAGGCAGAGAAGTGGGCATGGGGAAAAGATGTCCCAGAGATGAGGTATTCCAGGTGGAGGAACAAGATTATATATTAATAATTATAAAATTAATAATAATATCACCATCTCCTGTTCTTCCTGTGGCCTCTTCACAAGCTCCCTCCTCTTTCTTTTCCTCTGCCTGATCTATCAGTGAAATCATCATAGTGGTTAAGAACACAGGCTCTGAGCTCTGAAAGATTTCAGTTCTGCCAGACAGGGTGCCTCATGCCTACAATCCCAGTGACATGGGAGGCTAAGGAGGGAGAATCACTTGAGCCCAGAAGTTTAAGACCAGCCTGAGTAATATGGTGAGATCCCATCTCTACAAAAATAGAAAACTAAGCTGGGCGTGGTTGTGCACTCCTGTAGTCCCAGCTACTTGGGAGGCTGAGGCAGGAGAATCACTCAAGCCCAGGAGTTGGAGGATGCAATGAGCTGTGATGATGCCACTGCATTCTAGCCTGGGCAACAGAGCGAGACTTTGTCTCAAACAAACAAAGATTTGGTTCTGCCACTTACTACACACATGACTTTGAACAAAATCACTTACATTTTACAAATAAGGACAATAGTGTATTTGCCTTATAAGATTGTCAAGAACATTAAACAAAATTACAAATATAAAGAATGTGCCTGGCACAAGGTAATTCTCAAGGAAAAAAAAATCCTTATTCATGGCAAATGGCTACTTCCCAGGTATTTTCTCAGAATAAATTCCTAGAAGTGAAATTATTGGATCTAAGCATATGTTCATTTTTAAGAATTTGGATGTATATTGTTAAATTGCTTCCAAGAAGCTACCAATCTGCACTCCTGCCAGGATAGACCTTTGTAAACATTGAATATCATAATTTTAAAAAATATTTGTCAATAGGATCAATATTACTGACTTAAAAGTTTATATTTTGAAAAACACAGAAGACAAAAGTAAATATCCACATTCTCATAAAAATTAGATATTATCATTTTAAAAATAATTTGCTAATGGGATGGAAAGTAGCATTCAATTATGGGTTTAAATATATATACATTTTGAAAAATATATAAAACAAAGGTAAATATCACACATAAGTCCATCACATTAAAAATTATATAAAATAGGCATCCTACTTCAAGCATCCAATCCATCTCATCAGAAGTTAATGCAGTTAACAACTTGGTATATACTCATACTAACTTTGCCCTAAATTAATAGAGACTTCTATTGCATATATTAAAATATATTTTCTACAAAAATAGAATGTTATACTCAGTGGTCTTTACTTTGCATTTTTTTAACCTGTGAATATCTCATAGACATCTTTCTAAATCAGAGCTTATTATAGCTCTGATTTGAAGTTACTTGATTACTAGTATATCTCAACATTTTTCATATGCTGTGGCCATTTGTATTTATTTTTTGTTACTTCTGTTTCTGATTTTTCCTTATTATTCTACTTTTCTATGTTTGCCTTCTTGTTAACAATTTGTAAAAGCTGTTTTATAGTAAGGAGTATTTAATGTCCTTTGCCAAGAACATGAAAGCTACATCATATTTCTGTGAGACTTAACATGGAGGATCCAGAATGTAAGTTCTAGTGTCCTGACAATACAGAGACTAATCACAGAGGACAGAAAAATAAATGTCTAGCAAAGCCACAGGATATTATTTTCAAATATCAATTGCCTCAGTTAGGCCCTCTATAGGATCAAGTCAGCTGGCTATTCCAGGATATGGATATTAACTTGGTCTGTCTTATACCTGAGCATCACACTTTCAGTACATTTCTATGGGATCTAGGATGGTAAGGAGACTTAAAACCAAGTCAAATGAAGACTCATTGAAAAATCAAGGAAAAATATTCAATTCTTAACAAGCTGTGGAAAACACCTTTCGAGATTTCATTACCACTCACTCTCTAGGCTTCTTCGCTCCTGGCATAAACAAGCTATTGTTAAGATGGCAAAACTGTGTGGAGAGTTTAGGTACATACTTTTATTAATTGTACCGCTTCTTGTTTAAGAGATAATAAACTATATTTTTGATTAAAAAAAAAGAAAAGAAAAATCAGAGAATGTTTATTAGAAAAAACCTGGGGCAGCCCATATGATCATGGTCACAAACAGCCCAAGGGCTGCCATGTAGAAGACACATATTCTACAGGATTCTGGGATGCAGAGCCAGGATTAATGGGGGAATGCCACAGAGAGGCATTAGCTCAGGCTAAAGTGAGACCTTTGTAGTATTCCTTGTGATGTAGGGATAGAATGAGTTTCCTTAAGGATTATTAAGATCCCAGTCACTGAAGGTATTCCAGCAGAGGCTCAATAATTAACTGCATGGATGTAGAAGGAGGAACACTACAATGGAGTACATGGACACATCCATGGAATACATGGACCAGATGACTTCTACAGTTCCTTCCGTCCATGCAAGTTGAGGTCTCCACCAGATCTAGGAGCCAGGCAAGATGGTATCTGTTGTAGTCTGTCTTGAAATTCAAAGCCCCATATCACTCATAGTAGTTGGAAATCCTAAAGTAATCACAGCACTGGAAGATGCAGTGTCTGACGTCCACATTGTTTTAGTATCCTAATGACTGCAGAGTTGTCAGGGATCTCAAACATATCCATAAGAAACGAAGACCATCAGCTGTTCCATTCCTTTTGAAGGTTACCGAACTGCAGTGGTAACTTATAGGGGATTGTGAAGAAACTGCTGCCAAATACAATTTAGCTAATTGATTTCTATAAACATATATGGCTCTAATTAAGAGAATTAATTGACATTCTATAACTAGACTTTGGGTTGGCATGTACCTTCATCCAGGGATCCCCAAAGACTAAATAAATGGCTACAACAACCAAGCCATTAAAAGGGCTCCCTGACTCAGCAAGGTCTGAGCAGGAGAGTTTAAAGTCAAGAGAATGAACTGCTAATGGTTTTAATATTCGCTTCTGGATTGCTGGGCTAATGGAAGAAAATAAAAGCCCATATAAATCCCCAAACATTTGAATCCTCTCTACAATTCCACTGCCAAGAAGTCATTTGGCCTCTAACTGTCCTGTCATTCACTGTCATCTGATTGCTAGAAAGTTTATTTACATAAAGCTGAATGCTATTTCTCTGCAGTACTGTTGCCCTCTGGCCATTTTCACCACCACCATCCAGAATAAATTAGCTCCCTCTTCTATACACCAGCCTTTCCGGATTTGAACACAGAAATCTTATTTTCTTTAAGTCTCCTCTGCTCCAGACTAAATGTTCTCAGTTCCTTCAACAAACAGTTCCTCATTATACAGGATCACTTTAGATCATCCTCCTCCGAGCACGCACCAACTTGACAAAATTCCCTAAAAGGCACAAACCTCCAAACTGAACACACTTCTGGTTGTCTGGAATAAAGTGAATGTGAAAAGGCAAACTCTCTCAAAAGATTTTGTAAATAGAGAAGGCTAAATATGTCAAGGCGACAGCTATCTTAAAAGCAAACAGACTATTAATGATATAAACCCTTTAAAAGGGATACAAGAGGTGATACTAGAAGACTTCAGGAAACTGGTATATGCTACTGAGAAATGAAAAACATCAGTGAAGGCAGGAAAAGATAGAAGAGAAACCGAAGAGTCAAAAGTAACACTAAATCAGGGGTGGGGAACCTTTTCATGTTGGAAGGCCACATTAATTTAGCTATAATCAAATAAGGTCCAATTCAAGAAACTTCGATTAGATGTACTTAAAAATATACATTATTTTGTAAAACTCTAACTACTCTGTACTTAATAATTTCAAAAAATGAAAACTATTTGTTAATTTTAAAGTTAACTAACCTTTTAATGACTTTATTGTGTCTGCTTTTTTTTTTGGAAAGTATTTGAATATTTGGTTGCAGCATGGAGGTCTGCAGTTTCTGTTGGTCCTTTAGATGGGTATCAGTCATTTGTGACCTTAAGAGTTTCTTGATTTGGGTTAGGTAAGAGAATGTAGATTCAGCAGCAGCATGTGGTTGAAAACCAAGAAAGTATTTTTCAGGCATGTTGCCAAAGGCATGACTACACTACTGCATTTTTCCATATTTCAATTGGATCTTTTCTGGCATCAAACAATGACTTTAAAATGTCATCTACTAAGAGCTCAATCAATTCCACCTGTAGTTCTTAGGTGCCTTGCTGATATCTACAAGGTGAGGCTGAAATGCTAATTTGAGTGTGCTGTCATGATTATCAATGTCAGTGAACCTTTCATGGTATTCTCCAATTAATATGTCTATTACAGCTGCATATTCTTCAAATGATTTGCATATATTATCTTGCTCATCAATGACCTTTGCTAACTGGGAAAAATGTTCATGCAAAATTTCCTTTTGAAGAAGTGTTTTTAAAAAGATAGCTTTTTTCAAAATGCTTGGATTTTTTGCCACATATCATATTTATACTTAGTTTTACCTTGCAAAGAAATATTCAAGTTGTTTTGATTTGACATGATATCACACAGAAATGTTGCATTCCTGTAGAAATCTTCTTTCAATAATTCACATTGCTGATTCTGTTCTTCATAAAATTTAACTATCCATTCTTGTAGAGATAAAATTTTGGCTAACACTTGTCCCTGTGAAAGCTAATGCACTTTAGAATGATACAGTGAATCCACACTGAATACCTCATCATTCAACTTTAGCATGTTATGAAACTGATGATGCCATGTTGCATTTGCACAAATATTGTTAACAATACTTATAACTTGTTGCAAAGTGTCACTTAAAATAGTAGCTTTAGCAGAGATTTTGCTGCTGCAAGATACAATGAAAAGAAATGAGAACATCTGGATCTGTTAATACTTCTTTAAATCTGTGCAATACACCCTTCATGTTTTCCTGTCATGGAAGGTACACCATCTGTATATATTCAGTCCAACTTCATGACATTTATCTTGAAAGTTGTTGAAGATATCTATGCCTCGTGTTTTGTTCGTAAGAGTGCCCAAAGCAAGTAACTCTTCATAGCAAAGAAAATCTTCAGCAGCGGTCCCCAACCTTTTTGACATCAGGGACTGATTTCATGGAAGACAATTCTTCCATGGATGGCGGGGGTGGGGGTCATTGCTGCCTTCCTTGTCTCCACCTCAGATCATCAAGCATTGGATTCTCATGGGGAGCATGCAACCTGGATCCCTTGCATGTGCAATTTGCAGTAGGGTTCATTCACCCTCCTATGAGGGTCTGATGCTGCCGCTGATCTGACAGGGGGTGGGGTTTGGGCATTGGTGCAAGCAATGGGGAGCAGCTATGGGTGCAGGTGGGGCTTAGCTCACTCACTCTCCCACCCACTGCTTGCTCACCTGCTGCTCACCTCCTGCTGTGTAGCCAGGCTCCTGACAGGCCACTGACCAGTGCCATGGCCCGGGGGTTGGGGACTGCAGAAGTATAAAACCTGTGCTGAGTCAATAGCCATCAATTGATTCATCCAAAGCGACTGGATAATATATATTTTGCTTCTGAAGTACTGCATGAAGTTGTTCTGTTAAGTTGAAGGCTAACTCATGCTGCCAATCAGTTATGGTTCTCCTTGAAAGAGGCAGTTGTTTGTACTTTCAAATGTTATCAGGGTGTAAGCATCCTACAACTTCAACAGTGCATTGTTTCACAATTTCTACATCACTGAATGGCTTTCCTTTTTTCCCGAGTATATCAGCTACTTTAAAGTTGTTTTGGTGGCATTATTTCCAGGTCTTATTCCTGCTTGAAAGGATTGTCTTTGCTTTTGCTTTTCATCATTTAATTTCTACAATACAACCTTTCGTGCCTCTCCCTCTAATTTAAAATAGTTGTGGTCCTTTTGAGTGTTATAATGCTGATGAGCATTGAATTTCTTTAATGTTGATATTACATAAAGCAAGTAAATCATCTTATCTTTAGCAGAAACAAGATAATATTGCAATTCCCAATCCTCATTTAAAAATCTGTTTTCTTCCTTCAGTGTTCCCTTCTTCTTCTTTGACAGGATGGGCTGTTAAGCAGACAGAATTTAAAAAGGCTGTTGAGCTGTGCAACTATTCACAAATTCCACCTCAAACAGAAACACAGTGCACAGTGCAAAAGCTGATAACAGACTGGTGTACTCAACCCCCATAAACTCTCACCAACCAGCCTCGTGCAGTTGTGATGCCAGTCAGGCAGGGAAGTTAGAACTAAATCATGAGCATAGCAGCTGTCAACTTAGTCCTTATGGCTTCCTAACGTTCTAATTGTGCTGGTCAATCTGGGAGGATTATTTCATTGAAACTTATTTTATTCTTTGGTATTTTAAATACATTCATTCTAAAAATATAAAAGACAAACAAAAATATAATAATAAAAATAAAAGGATTTGTTCTGTAAAATTTGGATTTAATCAAAAGGCCACACTTAAGGACCTAGAAGGCCACATGTGCCCTTAAGGGCCCAGGTTCCCCACCCCTGCACTAAATTGAAATTTTAAAATGAAACTGGATAGCACTTCAAGTGAAACTGTCAGATATAGAATCAGATTGATTTCAGATTAGGATTTCAATTTACAATAGGCTTTACAGAGAAAATGGAAGAGGAATGCACAAAATTGTAATCAAAGAAATAATGGCAAATTTCTTGAGCTGAAAAATGTTTCAAATATATAAGAACACAAAAAGCAACTCTCAGTTATACTTCAAGGAATGCTCCTTACACATCAACTCAAGTTCTTGAACTGAAAAGATTAAAGAATCATCCTTAAAACCTATTTTAAAAAAGGAAAAGAAGGTGGGTACAGAGGCTCACACCTATAATCCAAGCACTTTGGGAGGCCAAGGAGGGAGATCACTTGAGGGCAGAAGTTAGAGACCAGCCTGGGTAACATAATGAGACTCTGTCTCTACAAAATATTAAAAAATTAGCCAGGCATGGTGATGCACACCTGTAGCCCCAGTTCCTCTGGAGGCTGAGATAGGAGGATCATTTGAGCCCAGGAGTTCAAGGCTACAGTGAGCTGAGATTGGCCACTACACTCCAGCCTGGGTGACAGAGTGAGATCCTGTCAAGAAGGAAAGAGAGAGAAAAAGAGAGAAGAAAGGGAAAGGAAGAGAAGGGGAGGGGAGGGGAGGAGAGGGGAGGGGGGAGGGGTAGGGAAGAAGAAAAGAGAAAAAGGAAAAGAGAATGATCATTTGAAAAAGATCAGGCTCATATATTTTACAGCATGTTATTTAGTATAGACTCAAGTTCATTATTTTTCTCTCTGTGAATGTAAAAGCTTTACAAGTGACATTTAAGACACTGTTCTTGAAAGACATCTCTAGGAGTTATTCCCCGATTTTTCAATCTATTAGTGAACCTATTTTTTGTCAACTTAGTTTTTTTCCTTTCACTATTTCTTCTCTCCTCTTATTAAACCGTCAACTGTTTGAGCACAGAGACAATGTCATATCCCTATTCATTTTCTCTCAGGACCTGTCACATAAAAAGACTTAACAAATGTTTGTTGAATGAGTGAACAAATGAACAAAATTAAAAGCAGAAATAAAGTAGAAAATTAGAATAAAATTTCACTTAATAAAGACAAAGTTAATGTATTTTTTAAAAAGACTGACAAAAGCAATAAGCCAAGAGTACAAGTTACTATTAATGAAATGAGAAATGAACAAAGACAGATAAACATTAGGGGAAAAAATTAGAGAGTCCTATATGTTATATACAAATAATTTAGATAAACTAAGTAACATGGGTGGCTTTGGAGGATATGTTAGGAATGTATTTTTCTAGAGTCGGCTTAATAAGTCCTTCAATTCCTGAGGGGCAGATTCCTGGGTAACAAACAAGTCAGCCTCATAGAATGTCTCCCAAGATTTTCAAATCAACCCTTTGATATGTAAGTGCATTCTTACCTCTCAAGGGATTTTCCTAGACCAGTTCCTTCGGCATAGTAGAAGACACATTTTCCATGCAGGGTCTTAAAGAAGAAGAATTTAAGACCCATACAGGAAGATAAAAATAGGATTCCCACCCATGAAACACCCTCACAGTCTCTGCGGACCTGAGGGACTGTGAGGTTGATACTGGTCTTTACTGGATGTGCTGAAGATACCATTTGTTATATAAAGATCAAATCCCCCACTAAACACATTCATTAAAAAAAAACTCAGTGCAGGTCACCAAGAATGAGAGATGAATAAGATAACAGTCCCCATCTCAGGAAAGGGTCAGCCCCAAAGCTATCCTCTACCCAGTAGCAAGAGGTGCTTAGCCTAGCAAGATGGTCAGTGTATTCGGCTCATTTATTCTATGGTTTCCACAAATTACTTCTAACTTCAGGTACCCAAAGGCTGATCAGCTTCAGCTTGATCAACTGAAACAGGCAGTTCAATGTCTTTATTTCTGAAAGCAAAGAACTGGAACGACAAAAAAAATAAAATAAAATAAAAATAAAAAAATAAAAACTTTGAGTAAATCTATTAATATATCTGCAGAAGAAATCTGGAAAGTAAATTTTTTTTTAAAAATCTATGAAAAGGAAAAAACCCCACATGTTCCATATCCCCTTCTCTAAGGTAGAACATCTTGCTGAAGGAGAACTTGATGGATGGTGTGTTCATCAAAGAATTATTTCAAACTCTCTCTCAAAATTAATAGACAATATTCCTCAACAGAGAAAATGATGACATACTACCAAGTTTTCTTAATGATGCAAAGATAACCTCATATTTAAAATCTGACAGAGATTACACTAAAAAAAGGACATCATAGGTCAATCTCATTCATGAAACATAAAAAGTGAAATAAAATTTCAGTCAGAAAATGTTAATAATTCTTAAGGCTGGGAGGGAGATAGGGACATAAAGGTCATTTTACAATTCTCTCTACTTTTGTGTACATTTAAAATTCTTAATAAACTTCCTTTTATTAAAAAAATTTAGCCGGGCATGGTGGCGCATGCCTGTAGTCCCAGCTACTCAGGAGGCTGAGGCAGAAGTATTGCTTGAGCCCAGGAGTTTGAGGTTGCTGTGAGCTAGGCTGACGCCACGGCACTCACTCTAGCCACTCACTCTAGCGAGCCACTCACTCCAGCGAGACTCTGTCTCAAACAAACAAACAAACAAACAAAATAATTGCCACCAGCAAAATCCAGCAGCAACACATTATAAAGATTATATACTATAATCAAGTTGTATTTATCCTAAGAAAATAAGGAAAGCTCAATTTACAGAAAACTATTAATACATTTTATCTCATAAAGAAAATAATAAAATAAGGTAAATGATTATCTCGTAAGAAGCCAGAAATCATTTGTTACATGTAACCTAATCTCCTTGCTTAATTAAAAAAAAAAACAAACAAACAGAAATACCAGGTGATTCAATATTATTTTAGAAAGAAAAATAGAAGCATTTCATTTAAAAGACAAAACAAAATTACAATATTCATCACAACATTAGAGTTGCTGACCAGTACAATGCAACATGAATGAGAAATGAGAGATAAATATAGAAAATATAGACACTCCACAAGTGTCTGCAGGTAGCATGATTGTATATGGGACTCAACTTCAAAATATTGGAGATAATAAATAACCTGAGCAAAATTTTTCAGTTGTGAAGAATTAGGAGCCTTTAGGAATAATCACCAATACTGGAATGGACTTCATGTATAAAAAGAATCTGGACTTGTTCTTTATGGTCCTAAAGTAATAACTCATCCAAAGCTCATGAAGACAAACTTTGACTCAATGGAAATAAATCGTCCCTTTAATTTTTCTTAAGGAAATTTTAAAACATACACAAAAGCAGACAGAATAGTATCACGAATCTCCATGTATCCATTATTCAGCTTTAGCTTTTACCTATTTTGTCCATCTTGTAAAGAATTCATAATCAGAGATATCAAAACTGCATTGGGCTGCCCTGCTAGAGAGAGAGCTTTTCATGACCAAGGTGTACAACAATACAAAAGACAGCAGCAGGTCAGGGATCCTATAGGGAACAGTCAAGATTGAATGGGGACTAGATCCATATATGCCTTCCAAGTCTGAGACTCTATGATTTAGAAGAAGAGATGAATCTAGATTGTGAGCTGGTCTGGGCCGGATCATAATCAACTTGGAAACAAGGATTTTTGTCTTAGTCATCTTTGTATTTCTAGCTTCTAACATAAAATAGACATTCAATAAGTCCAGTAAATGTCTGTTAAATTAATAAATGATGAATGAATGGAACACAAAATGGAATGATGAATCTTCTACAAAAGAGTAATAAACAGAAAAAAATAATAAAACATAAACCTCTTACAACACTGAATCTCCAATATGCACAGAGTCCAAGGATATAAACCAATTGCTGACACAAGAACAAAACACAAACAAGAAACCAAAATACATGATAAATATCCAGCCTTTTGAATAATGAGAGAAATAAATCACCAAAGTCGCATTTTCTCAAACTAACATAAATGAAAGTGTTGAAACTTTTTGGCCCTTCCTCCTTGGCTCCGTGACATGTGTCCAGCCTCCTGGGCTACACCTACTCAATTTTCTTCATAAACTCTTCCCTCCATCCTCTGATTCCAGGGTTTGGTTCTCAGCTCCCTTTTCACCTAAATAAATGGTACCTATTGTTTCTAAACCAATGATTCCCAAATGTCACTGCACATGAGAATCACCCAAGGAGTTTTAAAAGCTCCCAGGTTGCACCCTAGACCAATTAAATCAGAATTTTTGAGTGTGTGACCCAGAAACTGGTAGTGATTCCAGTTAAACTACCAGTGATTCCAATGTACAACAAAACTTGGGACTCACTGCTCCAAACACTCTCCGTGAGCAATCTCATTTACTCCCACAGTTTCAGCTGCTTTGAGAACCAATTGCCTTTTTAGTATCTCAACCGAGATGTCCCATAGGCACTTGATCCAGTTATATGTAAAACAGAATTCACCATCTTTCTCTGTTCTATTCCTCAAAATCCTCTCCTCTAAAGTGGAAGATCTTGTTGAAGGAGATCACCTTTTAACTCTCTAACTGCCCAAATCAAAAATATGGGAATCATCCTTGACTCTTTTCCCATTTCATGGATCCAGTCACCAAGTCTCGTTGACTTTGTTCCTAATTATCTCAATCTCTCACCTTCTCTCCTTTCTCAGTGCTACTGCCATAGTTCAAACTTTCACTCTATCTGAAACACTACAGTACTCCCCCAGCCAGTCCCCCTGCTTCCAGCTTTACCCTCCGTCATTCTATCCTTCATATAACTCCCACAGTGATAAAGCAAGTAATTCTACTCATGTCACTTTTATTTTCAAAATCCTCCAGCTGTTCCCCTTCATCTGTAGGATAAAGTCCAAGTTCAAGAATTATAGTAATATTAATAACACAACTATATTAACAATACTACCATTTCCACTTACTATGTGCTAGGCACTGGGCTAAGCAATTTACACATGTTATCTTATTTAATGCTTATAACAATTCTCATTTACAAAAAAGGAAACTGAGGCACAAAGAAGTTAAGTAATTTGGCTAAGAGCACACAGCAAGGAAGTGGCAGAACTGGAATTCAAAATCAGATTAGCCTGCTTGTCTCTGGAGCTGGACTCGACTTCTTCATGCCACTGCCTCCCTCCTGGCTGTGGGGTGGCAGTCAAAGTCTTGATGATCTGGCCCCTGCCTATCTGCCCGTGTCATCTCCCCCATGCTGTACACTCCAGCAGAACTGAATTATCCAGTGTTGCCCCCAAAGGCCCTGATTACTCATGCCCTCATGCCTCTGCAGATGCTGTTTCCCTTGCCTAGTCCACACCCTCTGCCTGTCTACCCATCAAATTCCTACTCACCCTTCGATGGACAGGCACTGTAGTACACTGAACTGGCACACAACACTGTCCTCTCTGACTTGTTTTCTCATCCGTGAATACAATTATAATGATCCCTGCCCAGCTATGTTGCCAGGGTTGGTGTAAGGCTTACATTCCATTATGATGTGACAATGCTTTACATCATAAAGGTTTATGCAAATGTGCCCAAGGTAGTGTGAGCTCAGTTGTATAACCAAGTTTGTCTGAGGCAAAAGTTTGAAGTATAAGAAGTTTATCTCTGCCATAAAAAGGAATGAGGTCCTGATACATGGTACAACAGGGATTAACCTTGACAACATGCTAAGGGAAAGCAGCCAGACAGAAAAGGCCACACACCATACCATTCCATCTATAAGAAATGTCCGGAATAGGCAAATCCATAGCGATAGAAAATTGACCGGTGGTTGCCAGAGCAGTGGGGAAGGGGAAATGGGAATCGACTGCTAATGAATGGGTAAGAGGTATCTTTCTGGGGTGATGAAAATGTTCCAGAATTAGACAGTGGGGATAGTCACACAACTTTGTGAAAATACTAAAAACCACCAATTGTATACTTTAATGGATGGATTTTATGGTATGTGAATTGTACCTTAATTTTAAAAAAGAAAGGAAAAAGAAGTTTATTTCTGGCACACGGCTTCACCTTCTGTTCCCTTTTCCTTGATGGTAAGTAATACCCCAACTCCTATAAGAAATCTGTTTTTCTCATCTTTCCCCCATTTTTTCTCAGTAAAACCCTAAAATCTTTAGAAGCATGGGGAGGGCTGGCTAAAACACAGATGGCTGGGTCCCAGAGATTCTGATTCAGTAGGTCTAGGGTGGGGCCCAAGAATTTGCATTTCCAACATCGCTCTAGATAAAACTTAGGGAATGCTGAAAAGAGCATTGAACTAGAAATCAGGAGACCTGGATTCTTTCTTGTCTTTGCCACTAATTGAGCCTAGAATTACACAAGCTGCCAAACCTCTGGCTATCTCTTCTATCTTAACATTGAACTTCTTTAAGTTTCATGCCAATTCTAAAATTGTATTATTCTGTCACTTTCCTCCTTAAATCCTCCAGGGCTTCCCATCTCTAAAATCCAGCCTCTTTCCAGATGTCCAACTCGATCATCCACTGTTGCCCCAAAAGACTCCTCTCCTGACTCCTGACCAATTTGAGGAGGGAGGGAAACTAACATTTTCACCTGTAGCATTTCATCTACTCCTCATGACAACTCCACTTGGTGGGACTCCATAACTCCATTTGGAGGATAAGAAACTGAGGCACGGAGAAGTTAAAGAACTTCCTCAAAGTGGCCAAAGGGACCCCAAGGCCCCATCCTTCTATTATGTAATTCTTTGTTCTGATGTTTCTCTGTCCCTCAGAAAAGCCCTAGGTAGAGAACTCTTCCTTGTGTCTTTGTTCGTCATCTCCCATTCTCTGCAATTTACTCAAATCCTATCTAACCTTCAACACCCAGCTCGAGCTCCACTACACCCAGTACGAGTTCCTGGCCACTGATCTACCATGTCCCACCAGGTTCCCCAATCACAGTGCTGCTGTGTTGTGTTACTGTTCCATACAGCCTGTGACCATCTCCTCTAAGCTCTTATCTTGTGTTGTCTAACTTCATATGCATTCAGGTCTTGTTTTCTGCTCCCTAGATTGCAAACTCCTTGAGTGTAGAAGAAAAGTACCCTGTTTCTCTACAATCCCTGTAGGGTCTAGCAGAATGCCTTGAGCTCAATCAATATTTGTTGAATTAATAATGGCAGGTTACGGATATCTGAAATGGCATGGTAAGATCAGAACACCAGAACAATAAGCAGCTTGAATTCTTGACTCTTCTAAGCCCAAAGAAAAAGTTATTGACAAATATTTTAGGGAAGCTCATATTTATACGGGTATCCCAAAAGTTGCCATACATAGGGAAAATGGGAAATTGTAGCTAAATATACCTTTATTATAAAATTTTTCCTTTGTATGGAGACTTTTGGGGCACTCTGTATTTCTAATGTCTTTCAATCATTTGATGTTGCTTTGGTTCATTACAGTGAAATAGCTCAGTGAGAGATAATGGGCTGGAGTCTCACATCTGCATAAATTTCTTAAAAATACTAAGCATACTAAGATGATGCTTTATCAGAAAATATAGTTCTTAGAAAGTCAGAGGGACTTATTTATTACACTATGTGATTATTATTCAATGTGTAATTGCAACCAGGATCCCATGAAGGAGTTTTCAAATCTCTCTTCCCTATCTCAGGGATCTCAGTCAAGTCTTTCACTAGTGGTCACAGAAAGTCAAGGAAAAGCTAAGTGAAATTGTTTTATTTTCATTTCTTATTTTGGAATGGCACTACATATCATCCCTGTTCCTCTCCCATCTTCTCTTCCTTCTAAAAGCCTCTTTCTCCAACAGGAACTTTTTTTGTTGTTGTTAGAGAAAAGGGCTTTGAATATATGAAAAGAGGTTTATCACGGACCAAAGAAAAACCAGTGGCTCACAGCTGGTTCTCTAGGTTTTCTAAGCCCTTTGGTCATGGTCATGTCAAGAAGCTCTGGCCACCAGCACCCTCTGCCATCTCACCTTGCCTTGCACCAGGTGAAAAGGAGACGCAGGAGATGGCTCGTGGGAACACACCCTGGATCACCATCACCCCGGGGTAGCACTCCCCAAAGACAGTTGATCTCAAATTTCCCTTAGACTTTTGCCAGTCAGCAAACTACCAGACCACCACATCTGTAACATACACAGTCTGCATAAAAAGATTCTATGATAAGGTGCCTCCTACTTTAGCTTCATCTTAGACAATAATATTATTCATTAAACCGCAGGTTTGATCATGCTGGCTACGTTGTTTTCCCTGGTACACATTAAAATAAGTAAACAACAATTTAAACAAAAAACGTTCATTCACATATCTCCTAAAATCATCTCGAGTGTCACATGGTACAAAGATAAACCTTTGGGAACACTAGTTCAGGGCATCGTCATGCCCCTCAGATTTCACATCTGCCTAACAGGATTAGAAGTCTCTTAGAAAGGGCTTAGCCTCTTATCTAGCTCAGTACAGATGGCCTTTGCATGGCCCCCTGAGAGCTACAGGGCGGCAGCAGGAACAGTCAGCACTAATGGGGACCTGGCTGTGCCTTTTTCTTGCTAGCAATCTGAGGGTACAGGGACCCAGGCCACTCCAAGTAGAAGACTGCAAGTTGGTGACACAAGTCATCCACTCTATCAGATGAATAGCAAGTCCCAAAAAAGATGTGGGAAAGGGCTGACACTAACACAGTCCCTGACACTGTTGCTACCCGCAAGACCTCACCTTACCATGGCTATCTAGCTGGGTCCCCTCAAGCAGCCTCAAAGATGGATGGCAAATGACATTGATGCACCTGCTGAACCCCCTGTCTCCACCCTGGTCTAGGTAAAGAGCACTGTACAAGGAGACAGGAAATCTGCAGTCAGGCTCCTGCTCTGCTACAGGCTGGACACATGACTCAAATTATGTCCCTTCCCTCTCTAAGACTCAGTTTTCCTCCCTGTATAGTTAAGGGGTTAAGCATGGATAAACCTTGAAAATATTGTGATAAGTGAAACGCGTCACATGTCTTTTGTGATTGGTTCCTTCGTATGAAAGTCCAAATAGGGAACTCGAGACAGAAAGTAGATTTGTGGTTGCTTAAGGGGGGGAAACAGGGCATGGAGGAGTGATAGTTAAAGGGTAAAGGGTTTCTTTTTGAGGTGATGAAAATGTTCTCGAGTTGACTATGCTAACGTTTGTACATATCTGTGAGTACAATTAAAACCACCGAGTTGTACATTCTGAATGAGTGAATTGTATGGTATGGGAATTATATCGCAATAAAGGTGTTTTACAAAATAAATGTCAGCAAAGGAGAAAAAGAAAAGTGAAAGGGTTAGACACATGACTGCAAAGCCCTTTCAAGTTGTAAGTTTCTTTAAACAAACTACAGTTCCCCAAATGCTTTATGGCCACCAGCCTTCTCATCGGTTTTGTGCAGTTCGCTGTTCCCTCAACCATCACCCAGCAAACGTCTGGTGCTGTGCCAATGTCAGCAGGGAGCAGGAAGATGCATCCCCTGCAGTTTCTGCCCTCCGGCAGCTCCAACACACAGTAGATGGTGAGGCCAGGAGAGAGGCTGGGCAGAGGGCAGGAGCTCTGACGAAGGGAGATCACCTCCAGATCAGGGGAGCGCTGAAATTGGACTGGAGGCCCTTCCTTGCCTGAAGCATCTGTGCTGGGCCTTAAAAGGCTGATGGGGAGAATGAGGCCTGAGAAGCTTATTTGGAAAAGCTGAGGGCCCAGACTGAGCACCATCTATTTGGGGCTATTCTGGGCCCTGACCTGACTTAGGAGCCTCACACAGAACATTAGTTTCCTGGAAAATGCTCTGATGGCAGAGGTGCAGCTGACTCTGCAGTGACTCCTGCACCGGGGATACCTCCACTTCCTTCCTTCATCCTACAAATATTTATTGAGTACCTTCTATGTGCCTGGCACTATTCTACTAGGTCTTGGGAGATACACTGGGAACAAAACAGACAAAACTCACTACCCTTGTGGAGCTTACTTTCTAGTAAAGGTTCCCACTAGATAAGAAACAATAAACATAATAAAGGAAATTTATGGAGAATGTTAGAAAGTGATAAGTCCTGGAAGAGGGGGATAGAATTAGCACCAATGCCTCAGGGGTCAGGCTGAATTTCATTCAGAGATCTTTCATGCATATCTCCAGAGAGCCATAGGGCTCTGCCCTTTCTTTCCAATTCTGAGTCAAATCTCTAGTCAAGTGCTTAGCCCTGACACACCTGGAGAAAGTCACCATGGATCCTGTTTCCCTTTCTCCCTCTCTGAGTCAATTCTAATGTCCACAGACTCATTCAAGAAACACCTACTGATCAGCAACCATGTGCCAGGTACAGGGGCTGCGAGGGGACATGTGATAAGCAAGCATAGTTTTCACCCTCAAGGAGTCTGCAGTTCACCAGGGAAGTCAGAGATATAGACACCTAATCCTAATTCAGGGCAGAATGGAAAAAGTGATCTACTAGAGACACAAGCAAAGGTTGTGAGGTTTTTGCACCATCCCCAGTAGTTTTCAAAGCATTCTCAGGGGCATGGATGAGCTCATTTGGTGGTAACAGCATGATCTTCCTCCTTCCAGCTTTGACAGCACAACACACTGCTGGTTCAAAGTTCTTTCCCAGCAAACTCTCATGTCAAGAGCACCGGCCTTGACATGTCCTGGTGTCAGGTTTGGCAATCTCATTCTGTGTTCTCGGTTCTTGGTGTGCTCTTGGCCGAAGAATGACCAGATACACCAAAGTAAGGCAAGCACAAAGTAAAATGTATTGAGGGGGAGCAAGATAGGATTATAGAGCAAGAGCAAGACATAGGTTTACAGAGCAAGATACATATGCCATAGATGACGACCATAGCAAAAGAGACCTTGGTTATGGTTTGGGTCTTGTTTTATAGTGTCCAGTAGGGACCTCCCCATGGTTCAGATGTCATCATGGAACCACTTTGATGGACAGTTGGGAGTTACATGACCTGAGTCCTACTACGCATGCGGATCTCTCCCATGAGCTGCTAGCCCTATGGGCTATAGAGTCCTCTGCATTCTTTTGCAGTTATGATTGGCAGATTTGTAGAGTGTTCCTTACTCCCCCAGGTATGGCAGTTGCCCACCTTGTCCCTAAGAAGGGCCAAGCGTCCTAGCTATCTGCCTAACACTAGTTCCAGCCCCAACTCTTACCAACCACATACTGACCTTGCATCCTTGGACAAGTTATCTTAGCTGTGAAATGGAGCTGATGTCACCTACCTCACAGTAAATTACATAATATATACAAAGTTCTACCAGAATGCACGGTACAAAGAAAGTCTCAATAACCATAGCTATTATGTTAGTATTAATTTCAGAAGTTTGTTGTCTTGTCTACAGTTACGTAACTGTTCCATCTATGTTGCTTTGTCTTAACATAATTCCTAAACTACATTCCTCTCCAACTGCCCTCAGTCCTAACTAGTGAGTAATGAATTATTGAATGAATGAATGAATCAATCCAACTGGAAATTGGAATGAGGGAAAGAGAAAAGGCACAGACAACCATCAGGTTTCTGGTTTGGATGGCTCCTTTCACCAAGAGAGGAAACACTGGGAGAAGGGCAGGTTTTAGAGAAAAGAAGAGGAGTTTGGTTGGGAACAGCTGAATTTGAGGTAGATGATGGACATTTGTAGAAATGTCCAGTAGATAGTTGTAGCTAAAAATAAGAATGGGACAGTCATCAGGTTGAAACCATGAAATGAATGATTATTCAGGGACAAGCTGTACATCAAAATCACCGGGAACCTCTACATAAGACCAATGCCCAGGGTCTACCCCGCAGCCCCCACATACATACAGATGCTGATTCAATTGGTCTGGCATGAGGCCTGGGCAGGGTTTGCTAAAGGAGCCCTTTGTGTTTGTAATGTGCAGCTAGAGTTGAGTACCACAAGGGTAGAATGAGCAGAGCTGAGGAAGGAATGATGGTGGCACCATCATTTCAGAAGCTGAAGAACTAAGGAAGTCACAAAGGAAATTGGGAAGGAATGGTCAGAGAGGCCTGAGAGCAACCTGAGAAGCCCAGGGAGAAGAAAGGTCCAAAAAGACTACGTAGACATTATGGTGGTTCCTCAATAAGTTAAACTTAGAATAACCTTGACCCAGCAATTCCACTCCTTGGTATATACCCAAAAGGACTGAAAACGGATGTTCAAACAAAAACTCGCACACTAATGTTCACAGCAGCACTATTCACAATAGCCAAAAGATAGAAACACCCAAAGATCCATCAACAGATGAAAGGATAAGCACACTGGTATACCCATAAAATGAAATGTTATTCAGCCATAAAATGGAATGAAATACTGATACATGCTACAGCATGGACAAGCCTCAAAAACTTTTATGCTGAGTGAAAGAAGCCAGACACAAAAGGTCACATGTTGTATGATTCCATTTATATGAAATATCTGGAATAGGCAAGTCTACATAGAGACTTATAGTGGTAATAATTGCACAACATCGTGAATGTACTTACTGCCACTGAACTGAATACTTTAAAATTGGTAAAAATGGTAAATTTTATGTTATAAGTACCTTACCACAAAAAACAAGTACACAACTTAACCATGTCAAACATAGCCAAGACAGTCATCCTGAAAAAGGTCCACAGATGTGACAATTAGGACCTTCATGATAACACATTCTCCTTGGTGCCACCTACTACTGTAAAGCCACACAAAATATCCAGGAGCTGGACTAGAAACCTATTAGGGCCTTTCCAGCACAGAGATTATAAAGTCCCTCGGTCTTTAGTGTTGCTTTGCCATTCAATATGACATTCTTTTCCTCTCCATAGACTTGTTGGTTATTACAAATGCCCTGAGTCTGTTAAAAATTCTCTTGACAACCATCTGGGCATAATTCAAGAAAATTATGGAATGTGAACTCAAAGTCTAGATTTGTTTTTTTACTATCAAATGATTCATCAATTGTCATTACACACCAGCTAATTTTCAAGAGCCTCTGGGCATGTTTGATACCATAAGCACCAAAAACAAAACCCACAGGGATTACAATGCTTGAGAAATTCAGACGGAGGACTCCTAGAGCTGCCTACATGAAGCTGCTTGCTACCCTGGTGGAATGAGATTTAACTCCACATATCTGTGTCTGGAGAAGGAAGGCAGGATTACAAACCTATCATATTAAAAAACAATAACCACCACAACCACAGCACAAGAAACTGAGACTGGCTTCCCGGGGTGGGTGTAAGATATGCTTCATAGAGCTCTTGCCCATGACCTGTGACATCAAGGCTCTGTCCTGGCCTTGAAGTACCTTCTCAGAAAATCCTCACCCTTCCCATAGACTTGTCACTGGCCATGGGCTTCTGGGCTCCTAGTCCCTGGACTTTTCAAGTTCATTCCCTGGACTTCAGACTCTAACTTGAAGGGTCTGTAGCCATCTCAAGTCAAGGGGTTTGGTCGAAAAAATCCATGCAATTCATTCCACTCATATCAAGCATCTTCTTTCCTCTGGGACCCCTGCTGGGTGTGGTAGAGGAGACTGAGGTTAACCACACGTGGCCTTGTCCTTGAAGAGTTCATTGTGTTACAGAGAAGACAAGACACACAGACAAATAACTCCTACCCAATATAAGGCAGAGTGTGGGGCCCATAAGAAAGGGATGTCTAAAATGCTCTAGGGAGTCTAAGAAACAACTCCTGCCAGACAGCAGGGCAGTGTGTGCCTTGCTCATCTCTGCATGGGGCTTGGGAACGGCTGATTGCTGTCAGACAGCCAAGAACTCCAGGTGCCGCCTGCCAATCAGGACCCTGTGCAAGGGTTCAGGCCAACGGGCGACTCTGGCTGTCTTAATTAAGCATTCTGTCCGGAAACCTCTTCTCCCTCCTGTAGAACTGCCCAGTTTACAGCAAATGATTCAGGGAATCGGGTCAGCTGCTAGGAGGTGGCAGCCATTAGGAGCGGTGCCGACAGCTGTGAATGAATGCCAACGCGATTCAGAGATCACGGAAAAAACCACCAGGCCCATAAACTCAGAAATTCAGCCCTAATTAAGCATTCTGCCCTCTGTCCCCAACCTCAGTAGAGAAAAGTGTCTGGTCTGGGTCCCCCCACTTTAAAAGTACATAGAGATTATCATGGCTGGGAAATAAGAAGGAAAAGGCTATGCAACAAGATCCTCACCAAAGCACTTCTAAGAATGAAAAACAAAATAACTGACAACAGGAGAACAGTTAAGTAACATACAGCACATCCTCTTTCTTGAATTCTTAAAAAATTCTAACCAGAAAGTATTTAACATTCCATCAAAAGCCTTTGATTCAATGTAGGATATACACCATAGGCTACAAAGCCATATATATGCTCTAGGTACACTGTAAAGTGATGCTGGGCATAGACAGGCAGGGAATACAAAACAAGTTTGATCTGATGGATACTAAGTTTAGGCAGTAATTTTTTTTTTTTTGCCACCACATTTTGTTCAATTTTTTAAAAAATTTTAATTTCCATTATTATTGTTTGTACAGCAATACCTCTCTTTTAAGGATCAGAGAGATGATCTCTGGGAAAAGAATCAAAGTTTCAAGGGATGGAGCAAAGGCTCCCTGGGGAGTGGCAATGTGGCAGGCAAATGCACACCAGCCTGAGCCCCCAAAGGTGCACAGCTCATTTTGCCCCAGTACCACCTCCTGTGTGAATCTCCGCAAGTCGCTTCTCCTCACAATACCTCCATTTCCACCTCTATCTCTAGAAGGATTCTAATGCCCTTTTCCACCTCTGATTTCATGATTCTGACTGGCAGAGAGGTCAGAGGTCTAATCTGTTCTCTCCTGTGCAGACACTAACCAGCCCATACTGGGGCACCCACATCATGAGTACTATCAAACACCTACTCACCCCACTTCCCAACCCCAAAATGCAAGCACCCATCTGAGAGTCTTTCTACCCTCCCCACAAAGCCAGCCACTCTCCAGTTCCTGTTAATGTGAGCTCCTAAACATTTGTGAAGTCTCCATCCACTTCTTTCCAGTCCCCCTGCCATCTCACATGTTCAGGCTGACATGACCTCATATGTGGATCATTGCAGCACTAGTCTCCATGCCTTCAGTCTTGCTCTCCTTCTAATCTGTTCCACGTGCCACAGAGTAATCTTTCTCTAAGATGTAAATATGATCTTGTCACTCTCTTGCATAAAACTCTATGATGTCACTCCATAACTTTTAAGATCATTTATTAGGTCTATAGTGTGAACTCTGGAGCCAGACCTCCTGGGCTCATATCCCAGCTCTGCCACTTACCAGATCTGTGACAATGGACAAGTTACTTAACCACTTTGTGCCTTGGTTTCATCACTTATAAAATGCTGATAAAAATAACACCTGCCTCACAAGGTGATTGTGAGAATTAATGATTTAATGCATGTAAACTGCTTAGAAGAGTGCCTGGCATATGATAAAGACTCCATAGATGGTAGCTGCTGTTATTATTTATCAGCCTTCAAGGCCCTACCTGTTCAGACTCCACTCTCCTCTGCAGCCTCTTTGCTTTCCTCTCCACCTCTGGGGGTTCCAAGCCCTACTGAACCGCTTCCTTTTTCGCTCATGCCACTGGGCCTTTGCATGTGCTATTTCATTGCCAGGTACAGTCTTCCTGCTCCTGGCTTCCCCGATTGATTTTTTTAAAACAGTTTTACTGAGATGTGATTCACACACCATACAATTCATCCATTTAAAATGTACAAGTCAATGTTTTTTAGTAGATTCACAGAATTGTGCAACCATCACTACAATCAACTGTGAAGCATTTTGATCACTCCAAAAAGAAACCCCATACCCATTGGCAGTCACTCCCCATTTTCCCCCAATAACCCCCCAACCCTAGGCAACCACTAATCTACTCCAATTGGTTTTTAGGTCTTGGTTCATATCCTGCTTGTTGTTAAGGTTTCTCTGACCTCCAACTCTGGGGTGGTGCACTCACGGTATCCAGTACTATCCTTTTCAGACTACATTTGACTATTTACTTGTATGTATCTCTTGCTAGAATATAAGTTCCATCTGAGCAGGGCCATGGTTGTCTGATTCCCTGTGATTCTTCAGTGCTTAATAGATGTTCAGTAAATACTGGTTAAATGACTGAAACCACTGATGATAATTAGCCAAAGCCTAGGCCCTATAAAGACGGCCCTACTGAAGAAATCAACAGTAACAGAGTCTACTCTGTACTACAAACACTAGAAGTAACAGCACATTTAAATTTTTTTCTAGATGCAATGGCTCCTGCCTGTAATCCTAGCACTCTGGAGGCCAAGACGGGAGGATCACTTGAGCTCAGGAGTTCAAGACCAGCCTGACCAAGAGCAAGACCCTGTCTCTATCAAAAAAATTAGAAAAAATAAGCCAGGCACAGTGGTGTGCACCTGTATTCCCAGCTACTTGGGAGGCTAAGGCAGGAGGATCGCTTGAGCCCTGGAGTTTGAGGTTGCAATGAGCTATGATGACGCCACTACACTCTAGCCTGGGTGACATCGTGAGACTATGTCTCAAAAAAAACATAAATAAATAAATAAATAAATAAAAATTCATGAAATTCCAATATCCTAAAACTATTGCCATGAGAGCCACCATTGAAATAAGGCAGATCCTTGTAAAATGAGTTTGATTCAGGAGCTTTAACAAAGTCAGTCTGTGGGTGAGAGGGAAAACAGTTCTGGAGGCTCAGTAGGTAAAAGCAAGATAGAGCTACATTTCAGGTGTTCAATAGCTGTAGACTTTATGTGATCTAGCATTACTAGGTCATTACTGACTCAAATGTTTACAAATACATTTTGTTTAAAAGAAAATATTAAAAAGAAAAGAAGGAAGGAAGACGTTAGTTCTGGAAGTTTCCTATAAAACCATTCTGTTATGCAGAATTTTCCAGCAGATTCCCCATTATAAAATTAGAGCTGCATTCTCCCAGACAATAATCTATGCCCTGGATACTTATTTCAAAATCCAATGATCATAATAAGAAAAGCAATTACCTCCTAATTAAACATTAAGACAATTATTCAATATATCAACAAACTGCTGCATAATAGTTACAAAATAAAAACAAAAGCCTGCCCTCCACCCCCATATACTTCAATCTACTTCATACACTGATGGCAGATTAACCTTACTGAAAGCACAGCTCTGCTCATGCCTCACCCTTATTTGAAACCATTCAATGGCTCCCCATTGCCTTCAAGATAAAGAGCAAACTCCTAAGTGGGTATTTGAAGATCCTTCTCCTTTTGACACTGACCTACTTCCACGGCCTCATTTCCTTCTAATCACCTTCAAATAACCCCAATCCAAACAAATTGCACTGAGCACCCCTGCCGTGCTTTTATCTTTTTCCACCTCTCACTAGAATGTTCTTTTCCCACCCTCAAACTCTCCATGTCAAACTCCTACCTCCTTTTAAGCCTCACCCAAATGCTGCTGTCTTCATGAAGTCTTCCATGATGTCCACAACACACTCTCTACCGTCTCTAGGTTTCCACAATCCTTTTAGTAAAGATGATTCTCATATATTTATCACTGGCTGGCTTATAGTTATTTCTGAACACATTCTCTACCTCCTGATAAAAACTATAAACTTGAATATATTTCCCTCTCACACTTAACACATGCAATGCAAATATAAGGTACTAAAATATTTGCTGAATGAAGAAATAAGATAAACAAATGATAGAAAATAGTACAATACAGTCCAAAGCAATTTATTACTGTGCTTAGAGAAGTAGCAAGTTTTGAAACTTATAGAAAACATATTTCAGCGGTTGAGACATTTTTCTATCTGCAAACCTATTTCTATTGAAATCCCCTATTTACCTTTATTATAGGCCCACATATATTTCACTCCAGCTGGAGTATGTGTGTGTGTGTGTGTGCGTGTGTAGTAGTAGCCGGAATAATGCAGGGAAGCAGAAAAGGGGGATTATTATTAAAAGCAGGCAGCAGCAACAGGGAAACTCCCTCTGCAGTGAAGAAAACCTGAAATCCACAAAAGAGCCAAGGTGAGTCCCTGCACTGGCTGTCAAACACAGGGAGGGTATGACTTAAGTGGTGTTAGGCAGGGGTTCTCCAACTTTACCAAGTATCGGATCACCTGGAGGACTTGTGAAAACAGATTGCTGGGACCCACCCTGAGAGTTTCTATAGGTCTCGGGTAGAGCTGAGAGTGTGCACATCTAACAAGCTCTCAGGTAACACTGACAGGGACCACACTTGAAGGATCATTGATGTAGATCGTCAAATGAATCAAAGGATTCAAGGTCAAGGGATCAGCTGTGGTATATGGCACTGGCATTTCTAAAGCTAGACGATTCATTTTAATTAGATTAAGACATACAGTAAAGTTAATTCAGATAGTGATTTTGGCTTCTTATTTGTAATCCAGAGGCTAAATTCTACAGAGTAGACCAGAGAAGTATGGACAAGGGAGTTAGGTGATCTCAGTTCAAGTCCTGATTCTGTCACTTGCTAGCTGTGTAACCAAAGACCACTCATTACCCTCTCCGGACATCACTGCACCATCTGAAACATAGAGATATTCAACCGAAAATCTCCACTCTCGGCTGGGCGTGGTGGCTCACGCCTGTAATCCTAGCACTCTGGGAGGCCAAGGCGGGTGGATCATTCAAGCTCAGGAGTTTGAGACCAACCTGAGCAAGAGCGAGACCCCCGTCTCTACCAAAAAAATAGGAAGAAATTATCTGGACAACTAAAAATATATAGAAAAAATTAGCCAGGCATGGTGGTGCATGTCTGTAGTCCCAGCTACTCAGGAGGCTGAGGCAGGAGGATCGCTTGAGCCCAGGGGTTTGAGGTTGCTGTGAGTAGGCTGACGCCACGGCACTCTAGCCCGGGCAACAGAATGAGACTTTGTCTCAAAAAAAAAAAAAAAAAGAAAGAAAATCTCCACTCTCAAGTCTTACATCCTATGATCCTACAATTTTGACAACCTGTTGGCAATTTAGTTCCAAAAGTATTTAATGATTATCCTATCTACATGTAAAATGATTATAGACATTGCCATTTAAAAGCACAAAACAAATATGAGAAATAATTACCAGTTAAATTTCAGAAGAACCCATGACAAATAAATTGCAATTATAAAGACTGAAAGAACCTTTACTCAAACAGGTTTCATAAAAGTTTCATAAAGGATAAGTGCTCAAGAACAAATATACCATGAAAATAGATTTTAAAAAAATACAGAGAAGATATTACAACTGAAAAGAACCAAAACAGGTCCCTTTCTGAGACCAGTCTAGAGAAAACAGGACACATTACAGAATGAGAAAACATCTACTCACCAGTAGAGCAGAGCTGAAGGGATTCCTCCAAAGAAAGAAATCCGCAGCTCTTCCCGCTGTTGGCATCTCCCCTCCACCCCAGGATACTGGGCCTCCCAGCACATAGCTATTTTTAAAGATAAAAGGCCACATTCCCAAGATTGTGGCCACAAGAATGTGAATATCATTCGACCTTCCCACAGCCTGTCAATAAGCCCAAGCAAAATGTAGTGCTGGGCCATGTGGGCAAAGTTGGACGGTCTCTCTGTGGCACGGGCCCCACTCCTCACAGAGCCGTGGCCCTCCTCATCTGCTGATACTGGGCAGCTGCAGCTGTGCCTCTCAACATGGGTCTGGCTTGTCTCCTTTCAGCATGACAGGCCCAAAAGTCCCCCAGGTGCCATGCTCATTCTCAAAGCTTCAGCCACTTGAACCAGAAAAGAGAGGAAACCCGAGAGGTTCCTGATTGGCAAACTGGCTTCCTCTGTGCCAAGGGCAACACAGAAGATGACAGCCAAGGTCTTACGATGCATCCATTTTATGGATGTAGTGTTTGTTCTGTGCACAGAATATCTGGCCTCCTGCTGGTTCTGCCCAGTCATCTTCAGTTAAAGTTAATAGCAATGGCATTAGCTCGCTAAGCTTCACAGCATCCCAGAGAGGTAGGTCACCCCCAAGCGCATTATCCCCCCTTAACAGATGGGGAAATGACGCCACAGGAAGATTAAATAACCTGCCCAGCCTCACATAGCCTGCCACAGGTGCAGCACAAGACGATCTCAGCCCTCGTGCCAGCTCATGAGCAGAGAATACTCTGGATAAAATCCTTTGCAATTCTAGTATCCCAAGCAGTGTGGATGGTTTGCACAACAGAGGTTGAAAAGAAATAAGCACAGAGGTAACCTTCTTAAAACTGCTCCAATTGTCTCTCTTTTCCTGTGTCTTCCCAGTATACCATGAGAGAAGAATGATTTTTAATACACAAGCATTAAATGAAAGATGGTGCTGGCACTGATACAATTGGAGGACAGAACAGGCTGGTAAGCAGCAACGGGCTTCAGTGAAAACGGATCAAAGCAGGGGTCAGGTCAAGTGGGGTTCTATCAATGACCTCTGACCTCTGCATCCCACAGAGCTCTGCACAAACTGGTGACCTCTGCCCTGAAATTATGCCCATTTCATCCTTTTACACAATAAGTAGTTGCACATCTCATGGGTACAAAACACTGACAGAGACATGAAGATGAATGGAACTATCCCCGCAGTCAAGACGCTTGATATGTCATCAGAGAATGTACATAAACCACTAAAATACAAGGTAAAAAATGGTAAGAATCAATGCACAGAGGCTGGTGGAAGGCCTGGGAGTTCGATGATGGGAGATCACATCCAGCTGTGGGTACAGTGCAGCGAGCTGTCAGGGGCGGCTTTGCACAAGAGGTGACCAGACCATGGTGCAAGAAGGTGAGACCTGCAGGGTGGGGAAAGAGGCAATGGAGGCAGTGCCTGGGGACAAGCATAGAAAGTGCACAGAGGGGAGATTGCATGGGACTAACCTGAGGACCAAGGGTTCAGCTCAGGACGAGGGGTGTGAGGGACAAATGGAGTGTGAAGAGAGGTTGAGGTATCAGGGTAAGAATGGCAGGTAGAAGCCAGATCACCAAAGGCCTTAAGCATGAGACTAAGGAAGTTAAATTTCACTTCTAGTCACAGTGCTCAGCACTGTCCCTCAGTCACAGTAGGGACTCAATAAATGTTTGTGGGGTAAAATGCAGGAAGGCAATTTAATTCGTGGGTAATAGAGAACAACTGTGAAGAATACACTAAAAAAAACTGCCTCTATTTTCTTTTATCAATTGATATCCAGCCAGGAAAACTCCTAAGTTTACTTTAACTGTCTAATATTTGCTGTGTTCTGCCCCCCATGGAGACCATAATCCTTGCCATCAGCTTCTCACCCAAGAACACTGTGAAAATTAATGATGAGGTAATGTCTGTGAAATGCTCAGAGCTCTTTGGAGATGTGTGGCAAAAGGCATCACTACAATTAATATTTAAAGAGATTCTACCCAGCTCTGATCTCTTTTTCTGCAGACTAATGTTACGTCCACAGGATAAGGTGATGCCAAATTGGCCCCTAAATAAACCTCTCCAACTGACAGCACCCAGTACAGGTGCACACTTCTGAGTCTCCTACATGTGGCTGATGGGGTCCACCATCACAACAATGCAGGAGTGGTTTCTCACTTGGGAAGAGAATTCAAGGTTCCCAAGGAATTTGGGAACAAAATGCATCAGGTAGAAAAGCAAAATAGATTTCGAAAGGGGGGTCTTCCTTGGGACTCCACTTTTAGGCATGAGAGAGAGTCCAGTGAAGACTTCAAGGGGAATCATTTTAGCAAAACCCACATCCTAAGCCAGTTAACATTTTTAGGTCTAACGCAGTGCCCAAGAAAGGAAGAAATAAGAATAGCTCCCCGGGCTCAATTACAAATGGAGTGGAAAAAATAATTTCAAAAGTTCAAGGGGAAAAAAAATCAATCTATTTCCTTCCCCCAAAGCTTTCACTTCTATAAATATACTCACACAAATGGACCCAAGACCACTCTTCCTTCTGAAAACACTACCCATCTGAATTAGCAAGATAAATGATGTGCCCATCTAGTTTCCAACCTACTGAAGCTCAAACAATGCTCACCAAAAGCTTATCTCTTCTTTTTAAATAATACTCTAATTATAAAAGTTAATGCATGTGCCTGGTAGAAATTTTTCTTTTTAGGAAAGAAGAAAATAAAAATTATCCACTAAAATCTACAAGTTGCTAATTACCCTTCTAGCCTTTTTGTGTGAAAATATACATTTTCAACATAATTGGGAACTTACTCTATATCCTGGTGTATAACCTGAAAAGTATATTGTAAACATTTCCTTAACATTACTTTTATGTCCTGTAGATAGAAGTGCCATTTTTAAAGCTAATCCCCTATTGCTGGATATTTGTCTGTATTACAAATAATGTGACAAACATCTTTGCATGATAAATCTCTAGTTATTCTCTTAGGATAAGTTTCTAGGAATGGCACTGCTGAGTGAAAGACTGACTATACACAAGCTTTTTAAAGTTTTGATATAGCCAAATTGCCCTCCAGAAATGTTATTCCATTCTCACTCCCTCAGTCAATAGGAAAACTATCCCCAATTGCTCACTGACCCCTGATTTTAAGTAGATTTATAAAGGGGTTTTTATTTGCAGTTCTTTGATTTGCTTTTATTGCTGCTTTTATTTGTAGTTCTTTGATTATTCTGGAGGCAGATTTTTCCCCAAATGTCTAGTGCCTATAGTATTTTTCAGAGTATTTTTTTTTTTACTGTGTGCTTCTATTCATCAGGAAGTTGACATCCTACTCCCTCTCCAAAGGGTACTTCTCTCATCCCGCCAGGACAGCCCAGTGGTCTCCCTGCTCTGTACCTGCCACCCACATTTTCACCCTGGTGCTATCTACTCCTCTCTCAGGAAACATTTCACAGTTCCAGCAGATGAGCCAGATACAGAACCCAATAACCAGTCATTTATTCAGTCATTAATTTATTCAGCTGTTATCTCGTGGGGGTCTGTCATGCTCCAGGCAACACACTAAGGCAGAAGCACAGTCAACCCTCCATGTCTATGTGTTCTACCAACCGCTAATTGAAAATATTAGAAAAAAATTGAATAGTTGCATCTGTACTGAACATGTACAGACTTTTTTTCCTTGATGTTATTCCCTAAACCTGCGGTCCCCAACCCCCGGGCTGCAGACCAGTCCATGGCCTGTTAGGAACCGGGCCGCACAGCAGGAGGTAAGCAGTGGCAGGTGAGCAAGTGAAGCTTCATCTGTATTTACAGCCACTCCCCATCCCTCACATCACCACCTGAGCTCTGCCTCCTGTCAGATGAGTGGTGGCATTAGATTCTCATAGGAGCGCAAACCCTCCTATAAACTGTGCATGCGAGGGATCTGGGTTGTGTGCTCCTTATGAGACTCTAATGCTCCCGACCCCTCGGTCCATGGAAAAATTGTCTTCCATGAAACCAGTCCCTGGTGCCAAAAAGGTTGGAGACTGCTGCCCTAAACAATATAGTATAACAGCTGCTTACATAGCACTTAACATTGTATTAGGTATTATAAGCAATCTAGAGACAATTTAAAGTATATGGGAAGATGTGCATAGATTATATACAAATATTAATATTATACCATTTTATATAAAAGACTTGAGCACCCATAGATTTTGGTAACCATGGGGGGTTCTGGAACCAATTCCCCATGAATATTGAGGGACAACTGTCCCTATGAGAAGCCACTATGACACTCATAGATAAAACACTCTGAGAAGTCAGGAGAGGGAGAATAATGAGGTCCAAACAGCGGAAGTACCCTTGAGTTGAAAAATAGGAGTTTTACTGGTAGATGAGAAAAAAAAGAAGGCTAGGCAAAGGGAATAGCATGTGCAAAAATCCAGAGGCATGCTAGAGCATCGTGTGTTGAAGGAATACTTTCATTTTAAGGCATGAGAATGAGGGGCTGAGGATGAGACTGAAAATTTAGTTCATGCCAAATTCACATGCTGAGTTCACCTGCCAATCTGCTCTCTTCCCCCTCCATCTCAACTCTGGCTTGCAGTCCCCACCTGGCCCATCTCCAATGCAGACTCCTCCAAAAGGCTTCCTGGAGAACCATCCTCAGCATCCACCTATCCAGACCTCTCTGCCTGAGGCAGGAATCCTGGCACTCACACCAATCTACTTAGCAATCCCCAGTGAACAGATCACTCTGTTCACTCACTTGGGTGTAAGTCTTATAGTCTAACTAGAAAAGAAATCTCTGGCTACGGATATATTCTCTCATACCCCTAGGGCCTAGGCTCTCAACACTGGACTAATAATAGGCAATCAATAAAAGCTTATAGAATCTAACCAAATTAAATTGGGCAGAATAAATACAAGAGAGAGGATGAGCATCACAGGTTGTATGCATCTAACTGTCATCCAGACAGCTGGGAAAATTGAAATTGTTTTTGAAAATTAGCTTCTGAACACAATCATGGCAATAGATAGATTAATTCTCTTTAGGCGTGTAATTCTGCATCCTCCTAGACATTTCTCAGTTAGGCACACAAATGGTACTTGTTAAACTGAGCTGCATATCCCAAGAGCTTCTGTACATAAAGGTCAATCTATTCTGAAGATTTGGACTTTTTTTTTTCTTTACAGAAAGGCAGGAGGAAAAGAAAGGAAAAAAGGCCCCTAACATAGGCCATTTCTGCTGGGATTTTTCCACACTGATAATTCCAATTCAAAGCAAAAAGTCCTAATGCCACCTGGGAGGACCTATTCTCTATCATGTTTTCATGCAAGCAACAAACATTTCTAGAGAATTCCTCCCTAAGGGCAATGAGCCCATACATTTCTCAAGTGGCTAGTACCTCCCTGCTCTAGTTCCGATTCCCTCAGCCCTGTATTCATCCCCATGATGCTGACTCGCTTGTTTGTCTCCACACTGGGCTGTGACATCTGTCTACAAAGCTGTATCTCCACCCCTGTGTGCCTTGAGGCCCAGAATATCACCCCTCCACATAGTGGATTTCTATGGATTGAATGTGTCCCCCAAAGTTCACGTGTTGGAAACTTGATCCCCAATGTGGTAGTGTTGGGAGATGGAGCCTAATGAGAGGTGTTTGGATCATGGAGGCACTGCCCTCACCAATGGACTAATATCATTATTGTGGGAGTGGGTTTATCACAAGTGTGGGTTCACCCCCTCTTGCCCTCTCTCACCCTCTCTTTGCCCTTCCACCATGGAATAATGCAGCCCTTGCAGGATACCAGCCTCTCAATTTGGACTACCCAGCCTCACAGGGTGGTGAACCTGTGGCCCTAAGGCCACATGTGGCCTTCTAGATCCTTAAGTGCAGCCTTTTGACTCAATCCAAATTTTATAGAGCAAATCCTTTTATTAAAGGGATTTTAATAAATCTGTAAAATTTGGATTCAGTCAAAAGGCCACAGTTATGTATCTAAAGGCCACAGGTTCCCCACCCCTGCCAGAACCATGAGCCAATTTCTGTTCATTATAAATTACCCAGTCTGTATTACTCTGTTTTAGCAGCACAGAACCAGCTACGACATGGATTATCAATCTATGCTGTAGAATTAAATTTAGTGTCAAGGATATGAAGAACCTGAGAAATAACCTAGTACACAGACAGGAAACTGAGGCCCAGACCCAGAGGAAGCAAGCTTCAAATTCATACAGAGAGTTGGTGGTCGTTAGCAGGGGGAAGAAAGAAAGAAACAAAGATGTCAGCAGTGCTGTAAGCTTGTGGAATTAGGAAACTGGGAGGCTTGATGAAATTTGGAAAGGATGACAACTTGGAAGAAAACTAAGTTTTATTCTGGACAGCTTCTATCACAGAGAACAAGTCTTATCTCTCTTCCTCATGACAGCCCTTGAGATAATATAAAAAGAAAATTAACATTTATTGAATATTTACCATGTGCAGGTAGAAAACAGGGATCATATCCTCCCTGTGTCTTCTTTCCTGTGAGTTTAAGATGCACAGATAATCAAGTAAGTAAGCAGGTAAATAACGAGCCTCAGATCATGAAGCTAGGAAACCCAGGTCTGATGGAGTCAAAACCCCAGGGGCTTTCTTCTGCACCCTACTGCCTCTCTGACCCTAGTACTAAGGCAATACGGTACCAAAAAAAGCCAGCTAGACCAGGTGAGTGAGTTCACAGGTCAGCTTGGCCATGTCTCAGACAACAGAAAGCAACTCCAGAGACTGGACATTAGCTCTGCAGCTTCCTCATCCTCTGAAAGTACAGAGAGCGGGCACCACCCTCCAAGTCCTTGCTAGCACCCGGCTGACGTGGCAGACCATCTCCAGGAGAATGTATAAGATGGAGAAACACAGATGTTCTTGACTTAGCCAGGCTAGCATTGGTCACTGTCAAGAGGGCAATGAAGACAGCTGGGAGCCAGACGCAACTAAGGCAGTAGTCACAGTCATTCATTTCGTTCATTTCACCATTTAGCACTGTAAGTCCCCAGCCCCCACCCTGGACCAGGCCCTGTTCCAGGCTCCGGATTGAAGGAGCAGGGGGGCTCAGTCCCTGCCTGGGAGAGACTCACAGTCAAGTGAGGCAGGTTCACAGCAACAGCCCATGACTACGCAATCCGGGGAGTGTTACCTTGGAGGAATGAGGAGGCAGGAGGGAAGGTTCCCTCAGCCTGGAAAAGACATCCCAGACAAAGCAGGACATTTCCATGTGGGGACATTTCCAAGTGGCTATACCAAACGAGCCTTGTCAAAATGGAAAAATCAGTTCTTTAAACCCAACAAGTAAAATGAGAAGCAGAGATCTCTGAACTTCTTCCTTCCCCCACCCTTAGGGCTCCAAGCAGTACAATCTGATTATCTGCCTTACTCAATGATTCTTAAGGTCCCTTTCAAACCTGAGCATCTTCTAGTTCCAGCTCCAGTGGAATGGACCAGGAAGGGGGCAATCTGAGGCCCTGGTGGGGTAACAGCTGCGGGCACCTTTGGGTGTACTGCCCTATCAGCCTTTCCCCTCTTTATCTATTACTCACCCCTTAGGGCTCAGCTCAAATGCCCATCCCTTCCGGAAGCCTTCCTGGATCTCGCCCAAAGCATGGCCAGCCCTCTTCTGGGCTCCCACCTGTCTCTGTAAAGCACAGCACCCTGCCCAGCACTGACTTACTGCCAGCTGCAGGTAGGGCAGGGACTGTCTGATTCATCTGTCTCCTCCCGCCCCACCTTCCCTGCCCATCCCCATCCCTGCGCAGGCCTTTCTTAGCAAATCACGTGGAACGGAGTGGTGCAGCAGTCCAGGAGGAGGCTCTGGCAGACATGAGACAGGAATCCTGGGAACAGCCATGAGTGGAGAGTCTGAAGCTGCCCAGTGCTCAGACCCTTGAAGGCCACGATCCACCCCCTGCTTTCCTTCAGCTCTGCCAGCAGCTTCACCAGACCTAGCACTCTTGCTTACCCCTAGGCTTTTTGGGTGCTCTAGAATGTCAACTGCAAACAAAGTGGTATGCTCCCTTTTTAGAGAAAAGCACATTTTAGTGTGAGTTGCATTTGGAGAGCCCAGAAGCCAGCAAAAGACAGGAGATCACACTTAAAGGACCATGGAGCTTCTGAAAGAGGCTAGTTGTAGGGCAAGAAGATCATACTACAATGTTCTTTCGGGGCTGCCAAGGAGCATTTCCTGATTTTTTTTTTTTTTTTTTTTTTTTTTTACAGAAAGAGATATGTATTTGGGCACTGAGAATATACATAACTCCCTCAAATTCAATGAGCTATCTCAGACTAAATTAGGGGGAAAAGGTGAGGACAAAAATTTTCCTCTATGTATCCCTTCTTGGTCCAAAGCATTCACTGTGGGATCTTCCTTAAGTGTTAAGAACCGGCAATGAATATTTTAATAACCACAGGTTCTTCTTCCCATTGATAAAAACTCCACTGACGGCCAGCACATGCTGGTGAAAATGAGGGTGTGGACCAGAAAGATCTGAGTCCCTGAAGGTCCCAGCCACATCTGTACAACAGGGATGATCGGGACAGCCCTGGAGCCCTTTAGAGCAGCAGTCAGGATGCTGAAGAAAAGAAGAGACACAAAACATGCAGACTGAAGACCTGAGGCCAGTGACTCTGGAATGCTAGATTCAAATATAATCGAGACAAAAGACAGTTGCAAAAGTAAAGAAAATAGAGAGCCAAAGGCTGAATGGTAGCCCCCTAAAGAATCTGTCCAAATCCCATTTCCAGGAACCTGTAAATGTGATCTTATTTGGAAAAATGGTCTATACATATGTAATAAGGATCTTCAGATGAGGAGCTTATCTTGGAATTATCCAGGTGGACTTTAAATCCCATGAGAAGTGTCCTTATAAAAGTGAGGCAGAGAGAGATTTGAAACAGACAGAAGAGGAGGCAATGTGATCAAGGAGGCAGATTGCAGGGATGCAGCCACAAGCCAAGAAATGCCAGCAGCCACCAGAAGCTGGAAGAGGCAAAGAAAGGATTCCGTTAGAGACTCTAGTGGGAGAGTGGCACTATCAACAACTTGATTTTGGCCTCCAATAGTGTGAAAGGACAAATTTTTGTTGTTTTAAGCCAAGGTTGGAATAAATTTGTTACAGCATCCACAGGAAACAAACACAGCACCTTAGAAGTAGTCAGACAGATGAGGGATCCAAGTCCCAGAGAGAGGGCCCACTTACCCAGGGCCACCCCACATCAGCCACTGGTCCAGGACACTCTCCTCCACAGCCCACTAGGACTCTGACACCAAAGTGCATGCAGTCCCCTAGTGACCCAGTACAGAGCCCAAAGGGAGACCCATGGGGAGCCTAATTGGCCTCAGGCTGTGCCAATGCAAGCACAGACTCGGAAGTGAGCCTGACAGACAGCCTTGCTCCTGTCTAGATGGAGCAGACCCCCACCTGCACAGCTGTGTCCAATGCTTAGCTCTGTCCTTTTCAAGGGACTGGATAAACTGGGCATTCTGCCTGAAGAAGTAAAGACATGGGGGCCTGATCCCTGTCTATGAATATCCAAATGGCCCAAATAGCTGTCATAGGGAAGAAGAAATCTATTTTTGTGTGGGGCTTCAAAGGGTAGAATCAGGGCCAATGGGGCAACCATTGCCTGGAGGAAGATCTTTGGCTCAGCATAATGAAGAACTTTGTAATAAACAGAGCCAGCTGAGAGTGGGGTGGGCGCGGAGGGGTTGGCAGATCCAAGCAGAGTGAGGCTGGGTGTGCTAGGGGAATTCCTGCACCAGACAAAGGCTGAACTTGATCATCTCCAGAGCTGGCAATCTTGTTTGAGGGTCTATGACTGGCAGCTAAAATATCCTGAAATGTATGTGTGAATCTAGGGTTTCAGCACTCAACAAGGCACACTCTCACCAAGAAACATATTATGCAGCTTTTGCAAAGAATTAAGCACTGAAACTAACCAGGAATGAGCTTGGGAAAGAGATAATCAATTCTTCTTGTTCCTATATATAAAATGTCCCCCACCTACTGCCATGGAGGAAAAAAGAGGAAAAGCATATATTTCCAAATAGACAGGTCACCTTCTTACCTCACCAGGAACCAACAACACATTCACAGGTGCTAGGGGAACCCAGGACAGTCTGGGTTTGCTGTCCTTTTCCAGGGAAAGCCTGAGAGAATAGAAACTCCAGCTACCAACCAAATTGTTTTCATAAGAACAAATAAATGGCACCCTCATCTTTATTTTTTAATTGCTTTTTCTTTTGCATCCTTCTGAATTCTACATTTGGAGCAAATAAAACAATGAAGTAGTAACTCAGAAGCTTAACATATTAATGCCCACGAGTTAGCCTTAGAGAAGGTTTTGGGGGGGGTGTTATTGCTGGTTTTAACAAACTCTAGCCCACACTCCGTAGTATAGCTACTCAGAGAACAGGAAGCACAGCATTTCTCATCTGCCTGCACATCTGTCTTCTCTTAAGTCAAAATCTCAGAGAACGAAGCACTGTTGCATCCGGATGAATTCCTATGAAGCTCTTTCCGTTCAGGATTTTGAAAATTTGCCATATTACCTTTTTACTGAAATAGCTGAGGTTCTCAGATCATTCGTTAAGAGAGGCCAAAAGAACAAGCTTTCATACTTTTAGATTTACCACTCTATCTTTTCTAGTCTATAATTAGTGGGTTTTTTTTTCTTTTTCTCCAAAAGAACCAATGTTAAGGGCACACAGCATTTAGCAGCCAGCTTGGAAAATGACTGGAAGCCTGAACCATTTCTAACCACTGGCAAAAACATCTCTAAACATCAGGGGAGTCCCTGAAAACACTGTCACTTCAGTGAAAATAACGGCTATTGCCCTCACATCAATTGGCCAAGTAGCAAATCTAGCTTCCCTCTGTCCTGCAGACAGGTAGTTAATTAACAATAACAACAAAAAACCTTCATATTTGCAGAGCTGCATAATGTAATCTGTAGTTACCAAAACAAATTTAAGCCAGTGTCACCACTGCTTCCATGAACATATATTAAGTTTAGTGTATACCTTAGAATATAGTAAAAGTATAATTACAACAGCTGTGCGTACATCAAAATTTTATATATTGAATGCTGTTAAGTACACAGGCATGTTTGGTATCTGAAAACTTTCCATACCAGATCTTTTGGTAAAGAATGTTTTTACAATATAAAAATGATTGTCAAAATCTTGAAGGTTCAAATCTTACATAGTATATTTGTTTAAAAATAGGCCATATTGAAAAGCTAAATTCAAAATTCGGACTCATCTTTGAGGTTGCATCAACTCTTCATCAAATGAGGGACCTACGTTTTGAGGCATCAGAATGTGAGTTCAGCTGAGGACCAAATGCAACTCCTAAGCATCAGCTCCGTGTTTCTGGCTTGACTCAAACCATTTCAGGTCTCGGGAAAATCACAAGCAGTGATTTTCAAATATGCCCCCATCTTTCCATTCTGTCTCTGAGCATCAGGCTTCTGTCCTCTCTACCCTCAATCCAATACAGCAAACGCATTATTGAGCTTGCACTAGGGCTAAGCTCTGTGAAAAGGGCTGTGGGGTGAAGAGAACATCATGCCTGCCCTCCCAGAGGTTTTTTGTGAGCTGTGGCCACATACACAAATGACTGCACACAAAATCCTTCAAAGCTGACAGCAATGACTTCTCCATGAGAGGTACCAAGTACAGTTAATGATCAGAGGATGATAAAAACCCTGGGGCAAGAGGATCCGAAAGACAACTTCCTAGGAGAGGTAGGATTTGAGCTTGGCCTTCAGTCATGGGCGAGACCACCAAGGTTGAGGCACATGCTAGGCAGAGGGGCCAGATGGAGGAGCAAAGGCCTAGAGACCTGAAGGTGGGGGAGGAGTAAAAGCGGAGGACAGGGTGAGGGAGGAGGGGGTAGAGAGAAGGGATAAAGACAGCCCATCATGTCTGCTGAACTTTAGTATCCACGCACAGAAGATGCACTGAAGGTCTCCGAGGAGGGGTGTGATGTGACCAGAGCCACTCTTAAGGGTAGAGGGTACAGAAACCTGAGAGAGAATGGAAAGATGGAGGTGTGTTTGAGAGAAATTTTGGAAGTAATAATGGCAGGGCTTGGTGACTGACTAGATTTTAGCAAGGAGAGAGCAAGGGAGAAGGCAAGGTCATAGAAAACTATCCTCTCCTGTTATAGGGTTTCTGGCCTGGGAGGGGGAGGGGATGATGGCAATGGGTGCTTTGGTACCAGGGCTGGTGACAGCAGCTTTCCCTTTACACATCAGTGAGAGCCCTAGGGGCACTACTCTTTAGGGCTTGCAGAGACAGATAGCGGAGGAAAGGACAAAGGAGTGGAGAGGAAGGAATAGAGAGGAAAGGAGGAGGGGGCAAAAGAGAGGGAGGGTGAGAGAGCAAGGGAGGGAGGCAAAGAGATCCTGAAGAAGGGTCCACCGTGCAATGTCCCCAAAGCAGCAGCAGCTCACCACACCACTCTGGGCCTAATCCTGGAATTTCAAAATCCTGATACATAGCTTTGTATTGAAAGGGCAGAGAGTCTGTTCTGGAGTCTCCCCAGTAACCATGAGGATATTATCCATGCAGACAGCCTGTCTCGTCCTAAAACGTACAAAGCCCTTTCAGGTCTCCAGGCCTCTAGGCCTTTGCATTTGCTGTTCCTTCTGCCTGGAACAGTTTCCTCAACCAATTTAACTTTTACTTGGTGCTTACTGCAAAGCCAGCACTATTCTTAGTACTTTATGTATATCAACTCATTTAATCCCCACCATAACCCTATCAAGTAGATACTGTCATTATCCCCAGTCTACAGATGAATAAAGCGAAGTCCAGAAGATTAAATAGCCTGATGGTAGAATATATTTAGTTGGGGGGCAGGGGAAGGGGAGTATTAAAATCCGAACGGTGTGGCCCCAGAGTCTGCAATCTCATGCACAAAGCCATGCTGCCTCTTACAGAGCTGCACTGCCCCTGCCCCAGCTCCAGGCGTGACTGACTCCTCTTCTGTAGCTCTCAATGGCTCAGACAGGCCTTCTTTGACTCAAATGGAGCCCCACCCCCATTACTTTCTCTCACACTATCCTGCTTATTTCCTTCCCAGTCCTTAGCATAACCTATAATTACCTTATTTATGTATCTACTTGTTTATGTTTCTCCAACTAGAATGTAAACTCCAGGAGGGCAGAGACCTTGCCTTTTGTTCCAATGTATTCCTGAGGCACCTAGAACAATTCTCTGGCACAAAGCAGGTGTTCTATGAATAATCGCTGAATGAACAAATGAAGGACTGTACCATGATGCTACATGGTGCTACAAGAGGATCGTAAGGTATTTGCACTGTTGTTCTTCACCCTCCTGTTCTATTCTTCTTTAACCACTGCAAATCTAAGGCAGAAGGGAGCCAATGCCCAGTTCCCTACATATATGGACAAAGCTGATATATTTATAACTGTGTCTGACTGTCAAATCCCCCCACCTGGGTCCTTGAGCACATAGTGATAAGCTTGTATGAAGAAGGGATTGAGTCTTCTGACGAATCCATCTGTGACCTCCCACCACCTAACAGTCTTTACAGGGCATTGCCTGCTGCTGATGTCAGTATCTGATCTGAACACCCTAAAATAACAAAAAGCCCTGCCCCTTGAATCAGGAGGCACCTTGAATACACATCACTTTGTCACAGAACTCCATCCTGGTGGTGAGGGCCTACGTCGATGCACATGCTCAAACGAAAAACTCATTTATATACTGCAATGAGCCCTAGCAACATGTATCGAACTTGCCCATGAACAAGACAAAGATAAAAGGAATCAACTTCTATCAAGCACCTATTATATACAAACACCCTGCTAGGCACTTTTACATATGGTCTCATTTAATCGTGTGAGTTTGGAATTATTATTATTTCCCTTTTACGAATGAGACGTGAGGCTCCAAGGCCCAATATCCCAAAGCCAGTGAGGGTTCAAGCACAGGTTCAAAGCCTTCTGAACCTCTTCCCACTGTCCTCCGCTCTGAAGTGTTCTGCCCTCTCTGTGCTTCCACCAGACTCACTGTTCTCATCTGCATCTTCTGCTTTCCCAGCTCCATGCCTTTGCTCATACCAGTTTCTTGACCTAAAAATGGCATTTCCACTCTTTGCCATCTGTCAAAATCCTCTTCTTTCCACCTCCCCATTGTAAAGGCTTCCCCAGTCTCTCCAGTTGGAATTCACCCTCCTTGATGTTCTCAGAGGTCCCAGGTGATAAGGCCCTGAATTAATGCCCTGTAGCATAAACTTCTTTACTCCTAGAACTAGAACCTGAGGTCCTTGAAGGTAGGGCCTGTCCGTAATTTTCATGTTTGATTCCCCTGAATGAGTAGTGAGAAAGTACTTGCTGAACCACTAGAGAATGAAGAGGGGAAAAGGCTAGTGGCATTTAAATGCATTTGAGAGATGAAAGGCTCTGGACAAATTAGCTTTGAGTATAGGATCTCACTCAGGAAAAACAAACTTATTTACCACAACTCTGCTCCAGTCACAAAGCACACCCTCACTAGCCCTCTGATTTCATGAAACTTAAAACCGGGATGTCTAGGAAGAAAATAAAATAATAAAATCAGTTCTGTGAGAATCCTTTCATAGTAATGCATTTCACCCACACACTAGGGACACACTAATTGCAGCACAAGGGGAACAAGATATTGGGCAAAAGGAACAAAGTTCACCTTCTAGTATGTCACAGTTAAACTATCTTGTGCTTGTTTTGCTGTGGCTGCACGAGAGTGCACCTGTTCTGGAAAATATATACTTGCCAAACTATAGGCCTCTCCAACCCCACCTATGTTGAACAGCTACTAAAGGATGACTGATTTGGGTGGTTTTAAATTGTCTTGATTGGAAAACATTTCAAGCATCATCTTAGACTGGAAACAAGTAGATGCTGGCCTCTATGTCAGGACCCCTAGAACAGTGCATTTTTCCCCCAAACAACCATTTTGAGGTTTTTGCAAAAATAACCACTCAACTCACAAACAGAAACGCTTCCTGATCCATAAGACACTTTGAAAACAAATCATTATGCCGTTGAATATTTTATGATGGTCCAAAGCACTGAAGGAGAGCTGAGCATTCACCAATCCTCCCCATGTCTATTTTGGGACTCCAAAGCAAACTGCAAATGCCTCCTTTATATTCTAAACGCCCATTTGCAAGTGCTAGATGGATTCTTGGTGAAATATTGTCTTCACCCAAACTGACTCTAAATGCAGAGACCTGGAGGTTCCACTTCTCAAGAGTTTACAGCTGAAGGACTCCAGCGAACATCCAGTGAACACCCCTTCCACCCCATTATATAGGTGGCAAACCAGAGCGGGACTTGTCCAAGGTCACACAGCTGGTGGACGGCAGAGGAGCCACCAGAAGCCAGAGCTCTGACTCTCAACCTTGGGAGCATCCTCTACTCCCTCAGAGGGTGACTCAACACCCCTCCTAAAGCTCAAAGTTGCTGCAAGTTAGCCACGTGACCCCGGAGATTAACTTCTGTGCGTCCCAACATTCCTCTCCACCCCCAATGAGCCCTGGAGCTGAGACACTCAGGGGTGCCCCTCTACTCACAAAATGACAATGCAGACATAGTGCTTCAACTGACCGCCCCTGGCGAACTCCTGGTCCAGGTGTGGCTGTCGAGGACTGGCAGGGAGGGCTAGTCTGAGGTCACTTAGAAAGTTGGCGCCGACCGTGGCCGCACCTGAACCCAGGTCTTCCCCTTTCCAGTTTGCAGCTCTTACCACTAACTGCACCATGCGGATCTCGGAAACTTAAGCGACACATCGATCCTGTGTAAAGAGTTAACTAGTGCAGGTCCTGAGTTGGCCCGCGGACGCACCCCCGAGCCTGGAGCAGCGACACGAGGACGAGAGGCGGGCACGGGTCACCCGGCACCACTGGTGCAGGCGGAGCGCACGATGGAGGGAGGCGCGGAGGAAACCGAGGCGCAGGCCCGGTGTGGGGACCGGCAGTCCCCCCAAAACTTTGCGACGCCAGGACCTCGCCCTTACCTGCAGAGGCGGTGCCGCCCGCGCGGACGGGGACCTGGCGGGCTGACGCTCTCGGCAAGGGGCGGCCCCGCCCAGCGGCGGGCACTGTAGCGGGCAAGGCTCGGGCAGCGGCTCGGCTCGGGCTCGGCTCGGGCTCCGCCTCCCGCGCCGCGGCTGCAGCCGGAGTGGGGGACGCCGGGCCCGGCCGCGCCCGCGCCGTCTGGCGGCGGCAGGTGCTGAGGCTGCAGCTGCGGGGCTGCCAGCTGCCAGCGCCGCGACCCCCGCCCCGGGGGAGGAGCCCCGTGCGCTGCCTCCCCCAGCTCTGGAGGTCCTGGCCGCCGCAGTGGGCGGTCCCGCTCCCACCCGGGCCCTGCCTCCGCCGGCCTTCCTCAGCTCACCGCCGGGGCACGCAGCGTCTGCCGAGTACCCACGGGGAGACTGAGGCTGCGAGAGGAAAGGCACTCCCAAGGTCACCCAGACCAGCGGCGATTGGGCCAGAACTGGAACCCAAAAGAGTCCCAGGGAACTCCTCCCTTCCCCCCCCCCCAAGAGCCCCGGCTACGTGGGACCCTGGGGGACGCAGATGACTCTGACTTGCCTCTGCCCCCCACCTCCCACATACCCTCAGGCTGAGGGGAGAGGTAAGGGGCAGGCCCATGTTTGGCACTGTGGACCACCTCCCCGCTTCTAAGTTCCTTCCACGCTGGGATGCTGTGCACTCCCAGCTTTTCTCCTGCCTCTCCAGCCACTCCTTCTTGGTCTCGTTGAGGGCGCCTCAAATCTCGAAGCCCTAAAATGCTGGGGTGTCCTGGGGCTGTGCACTCAGCTCTCTTCTGACTCCGTGGGCCATCTCACCCACTCCCCTGGCTCCGGTTCCACCACCTCTCTGTCCATCATACCCCAAATGCATGTCTCTATCAGAAACTCTTTTCCGTGCTGAACTATCTTCTGAACACCTACCAGGTCTATACCCTGCGTTAGACACTGGAGATAGAGCCTTAAATAAAGCATAGTTCCTGCCCTGACGCAATGTACAGTCAAGCGGACTATCATAATACAGTGCAGTTCCTGTAACAATAGCATAATCCCAGGGTGCCAAGGGCACCAAGGCAAGTGCCTGCTTGGCTGAGTGAAGGCCTTCTGGAGGGAACATCCTCTAAAGGGAAACCTGAAAGGCCAAGAGGTTGGCCAAAGAGAGGAGCATGGAGAGAGCCTTCCAGGCAGAGACCACAGGAACAAAGACCCCAAGAGGAGAGAGAGAGATCCCATGAGGGAGTGGCAGGAGTTGAGAGCTGACGCAGTAGAGTCAGCAGGGCCAATTCCTGGGCAAGGAGTTTGCACTCTGTTCTCAGTGCAGTGGCAGGTTCACGGGACAATTTTTGAGTAGGGAAGAGGCACCATCAGATTGGCATGTTAGATCATTCTGGGGATCGAATGGAGCACAGACAGATGTTAACAAGGATGTCCTTCATCCAAGAAAAAAAAAAAAAAAGCAGGCCTTGCAGCACTTTGTGGAGCCAGCCTGCCCTGGATGAAGGGAGGTGCTTCAGCACCTACCTACTCTATGTCCTTCATTCCCAAATCCAGGCCTCCATCCAGAAACTCTCCTGAGTGGTTCTGTCTTTGAAAGGCCTCCTAGGTACCTACAATCAAAGCTCTCACTCAATGCCCCAACCCTCTGCCAACCAGATGCACGGGCTGAGTGAGCCTTTTGCTCCATGAGGTCTGCTTCCCTAACCCGTCTTCGCTCTAGATGGTGGTGTACAAAGTTCTGTCCCAGGTAGGCACCAAGAGGAGAAATGGACAAAAATGGAAGATTCTGAAGCCATAGTGGAAATAAAAGAAAGGGTTTTAAAAATTAAGTGTTCTAACTTTCTGAATTATTTGTTTTAAAAATTAAGTGCTCTACCGCTCTGAATTATTTCTTACAACTGCATGTAAATTTACAATTTTCTCGAAATAAAGTTTGATTTTAAAAATTGTGCTGTAGATAAAGATTAATAACCAAATTACTCCCTTCAATGCAGATTAAACACCAAGAAGGGCACTTGTCAGAAAGGAATACAACTCAATCCTCTTGTCCAGCGAATACAGTTTTGTCCTGCCTTCTCAATTTCCTAGCTGCCCATGCCAGTGTCGGCCTCTCCAGGTGTTTTATGTATTTGTGTATAAACAGTTTCACCTTTGGCCCCTGGACCCCACACTCCTCCGGTTCCCATTCTGATGGCTCTTCCCTCTCAGCCTCCTTTGCCATTTCTTCCTCATTTGCCAGCATGGCAGATGCTGAGGTTCCTCGTGTTCCCCTTTGGTCTCTTTTCTCTCTTCAGTCTCACTGAGCAATTCTATTAGCTTCAGCCCAGACCTGTATTCAAATCTAGAGACACAACTCTACGCTAGACATCTCCTGAATGTCCTTCATGTGCCCCAGTCTCAAAACCAAACACATCTTTCCCCTAGATTACCCCTTCTGCATTGTTTCCCTATCTCAACTGGTAGTGGCACCTCCTTGCCTTGGGCACTGAAACTAGAAACCAAAGGGACATTCTAGCCTCCTCCCTCTTCCTGGCCCTCATAGCCTACTGGTCCCTAAGTCCAGTCAGCTCTGTTTCCTTAGCATCTCTTATACATGTCTCCTCCTCTTCATCCTGCTGCCCTTGTTTTAGTGGGAGCCTCACTGTTTCTTGCCAAGGCTGTAACTGCCTCCAGTCTTTCCTATTTGTAATTCATCCTCCACATCCTGCCAGTGATCTTTTTAAACCACAAATCTAACAAGTCACTCTCCTATTGAAGATACCCCTCTTGTTCCTTCTTGACCTTGCAATAAGTTCTTAACTTCCTAGCATGGCATGAACCCCTCAGTGATCTGATCTGTTACCACTGCAGCCCCATCTCCACCTCACCCCATACCTGCACACCAAACACCTTATTTCCTAGCATACATTATATAATAAAAGGCACACAGCATAGTGCTAAAATATGTAGCCTTGAGCCAAATTGCTTGGGTTCAAATCCCAATGCTGCCACTTTTTTTTTTGACACAGCATCTCACTCTGTCGCCCTGGCTAGAGTGCAGTGGCGTCATCATAGCTCACTGCAACCTCAAACTCCTGGGCTCAAGCGATCCTCCTACCTCAGCCTCCTGAGTAGCTGGGACTACGGGCACGTGCCACCATGCCCAGCTAGTTTTTCCATTTTTTGTTAATATGGGGGTCTCACTCTTGCTCAGGCTGGTCTCGAACTCCTGACCTCAAGCAATCCTCCCACCTTGGCCTCCCAGAGTGCTAGGATTATAGGCGTGAGCCACCACACCTGCCCCAATGCTGTCACTTTTTAACCTATGTAATTTTGGGAAAGTTCCATAACCTCTCAGTCCTCTGCAAAGGGAGCATAATAAGAATACCTACCATCTAGGGATGTTCTAAATGCTGGAGATAAAGCAGCATTCATTACTTGCTAGCCAGCACTGTTAGTAAAGCACATAATCATTATATGTAGTGAGAATTACTATGCTTATTTTACAGAGGAGGAAACTGAGGTTCCAAGAAGTAAAGTAACTTACCTAAGATTCCACAGCTTTAAAGTATAATAGCTGCACTGGGATTCATATGGGATTCTAAATCCTATATTGCTAAATCCTTTGCATAAGCTATTATCTCCCTCTGGGAGGCTTCCTTGTTTCCCTACCTTTACCATAACTTGCCAAACTCTTCTTTCTTTAAACTCTGGTCAAAAATATCTTCTCCATGAATTCCTCCCAGTCCCTGCTTTGTGCCTCATATATACCTCAAAGTCCCTGCTTTGTACTTGGTATATACCTCAAAGTCCCTGCTTTGTACTTGGTATATACCTCAAATAAAGCTCCCAGAGCACCCCTTATAATGGTTTGCTTACATGTCTGTCTTCTTGAGATCTCTGTGAGAAAGACAATATCTTATTTATTTGTGCCTTTCTATAATTCCATAAATATTTGTTGAATGAATGAATATTTAACAAATAAAATATATATGATTCTCAAGTTTTACCCTAGCAGCTGTCATTACAATATAGATTACTTTTAATCTCTATTTTTGTTACTTTGAAAAGTCATTTTCGGTGAGAAGACAGCATTAAATGATCCAATATTAATATAGAGCAGGATATAGCAAGACTGAATTCCTCATGTTGCTATTTGGTTGTGCCTTGTCCCTCTCAGATGTCTCTCCTTTTTTTAGTGACACTATGTAATAACCCATAATGAGAAGCTATGTTGCAGCCTAATGAGACTTCCTGACTCAAACATCTGAGGTTTGAATTTATTTCCCATAAGTACCACTTCAGCTAAAAGTTTGCTTTCTCTGTGGCAATGAGTGTGCCATTTGTCATCTGCTAAGTGCCCATACCTTCCCCTTATCTGTATTAATCTCCTTTGCATTCAAATACTTCTGAGAGCTGACTTAATAGTTAGCTTTTCTATACAATTTCCTTCTTAGAAAGCCTAATTCTTCCTGACTTCTTATCTATTGTTCCCAAAATAGAATATTTTACTGCTTCAAGTTTCAGCTGTACTGTCTACAGTGATTCAGGACAAGTTTCTGCTCTTCCTCAGAATGATCAAATTCCATATGGTTAAAAAACCCTGACCCTGTCATTTTGTATGGAGTAGTATTTTTAAATTAGATTTTAGAAACATATTTATTTTGTTTACCAGAACACAAGTAAATTGACAATTTTAATGCTTCCATATCAAAATATAATAGGAAGCAGTATGGGTGAAAGAAAGAGCAATGGCCTGGGAAGCAGGGGAGAAAAGGGGGTTCTAGTAGTGTTCTGCCACTTGCCCAGGTGCTCTTACTCTTCAGGTCTCAGTAGAAAGGTAGAAAGGAGGAGAGGGACAGAATGACCTTCCAGATCTCTTTTACATCTAAAATGACATGATTCCTTAATGGGCTGCCCATTCACTCATTCAACATTGTTGAGTTCCTACTGTGGACATAAGCCTTCTGAAGTGAATCCAGACTGGACAGGGAATGGAATGATTTGGTTAAGAGAGTGTTACTACACTATATAAACTGATAGTATGTTTTTAATATTTAAGGTTTTCTTAATGCAGAGTTATAATGAGGACAGTCACATCAAGACTTAGGTGAGCCAAGACCCGTGAACTACTGCAGGAGAACCATTAGAAATAGCCCTGTGTGAGATGATTGCCAGCATTTCTGGTGAGCTGCTGGTAGAAACGCAGGGCCCTAAAGTTCTAGACCTTTGTTCTATCCCTCCCTTGCTGCATGGCTATGGGAAAGTCACATCACCTCTCTGAGGTATGGTTAACTCTATAAAAAAAGGGAATAATACCTGATGACAACCAAGGTCCCTTGAGTTCTGAACCAAATGATTCTTTGAGATTAAGGAAGCTAAAGTGTTACCTAGTCACAAAGAGAGGTACAGCTGTTTGCAAAAGAAACTAGGCGCTTATCATGAGGATTATATTACCTCTTGAAGACAAGCAAATTGTTGCTCTACAGAGAGAAATGATGACATAAAAACAGCATGTTCTTACTCCCAAGATTCTAGGACACAGAAGCAGACATTCACTGCTCAATTCTCAAAAATGAGTGGTCCAGTTCACTGTAAAATATTATACTAAGAATAGGGAGTTGGGCTAGAAAGTGCATTATCTGTGCACTGGTGAAGAGAGATCAGTCTCCCAATACTCCCTAAACCTTCCTTGATTATAGTCATTCTCCCAAAGATGATCTGTTTTCACTTTTTTTCTTTTTGGTGGTAGGGTAGAGGGGTAGAAAACATATCTCATTTCTGGATTGCTTCCTCTGCTCTCATATAAGCCTTATCTATGTAAATTTCTTTTTCTGCTCCTAATCTCATTCTCTACTTGATGAAACAGGTATTCTAATCTATTCCTAATGCAATAAACCTAATGATTCAGTTAGAAACAGAGAATGAGATATTTGTATAGAATTAGGAATGATTATTTTAAAAAATACATTCAAATTTTTAAATTTTTTAAAAATATTCAAGCTCTTTATGTCTCTTGTCAAATGAATTTTTATCTCATTCCCCAGATGTTAAATCTTTCAGCATTTTGAGAGACAGCTTTGAAAAGACAGGACTGGTTTCAGCATCTTTTACCTTTCCTCTATATCTCTTTTTAAAATTCTTGTACTGCTGGCTCAGGATTTGGGAGATCAGCTCCTGGGAGGAAGGCATGCCCTTGAGGTTGTGGCCAGCGTCTCATGTGGCTCTACCTGGTCTTGCCAACTACACTTGGTCCAATTCCCACAGGCTCCATTCTTTTCTGCTCTGCATCTGCTGGGTGACTGCTACTTCACACTACTGCCCTGCTCCCCAGGACCCCCGGGGCAGATACCACCATCTCCAGCACTACTTTCTTCATCAACTTTACTTTTCATAGCACTTTACAGTTTGTAAACCACTAGACAGAGCAATCATCTCATTTTATTCTCTCAACAGCTCCTTGAGTTATGCAAGACAAACATCATGATCCCCATTTTACAGATGAAGAAACTGAGACAAACTCAGAGAAATCAAATGACTTGTATGAGGTCACAGAGCTGGTAAATGGGATTCAGATTCAGGTTTGTCTAGGTAGCAGGGCTCTATCCTTGGGAGGAAAAAGATGACTGCAACAGAATTGTTTTATGGAGACATTTCTTAAATCACCTTAGGATGCTTACCCAGGGGGATTCTCTAGAGATGGGGGCCTGCATCCTGCAGCTGACTCTCTCTCTTACCCAGCTCCCTGCTGGGGTAACACAAATTGTGAGACATACAGTCAGTGGAGGATATAAGACACTGGGACCTATAGCTGGAGCCTAAGGGGGATCCTACACACACCTGAAGAGACTGGGCTAGTGCAACACTGGTGAAGGGTAGTGTTTCTGCCACACTGTTTAAACTTGCAAGGAGGACCAAGGCCCAGGAGCCTGGGGTGTAGTCTGCCTCAACAGTGAGTTTACAGCGAAAGCTTTCAATCTTGGGGCTACCTGAGGAGCCCAGCTGAGCCCAACTGAGCAGGAACCCTCAGCAGGTGAGGAGGAACTGCTCCTCCCTACTTCCCGTACAGAGCTCTGAGGGAAGACCCCTGATTCTCCTAAAGCCTGCCTCTATAGAGGGGAATGTCACAGTTAGGCCAAACTACCCCTCTCAGGGCCGCTCCTAGCCCACATGGCATCTTTACTTGGATTAAAAAAGGTGTCCCCTCTCAGATACTTTTGGGAACATAAGAAAATAAGTCTCTCTTCCTTTGGATAGATGTAGCTCAACACCAGGGTACACAGCTCAGCAAGCGGATTTTAGCTCCTACTTATCCTCTCAACCAGGTTCCCTTGTGAAGTAGACAACCTACGCAAGGGAACACAGCAGCCCAGCCCCTCTCCATTCATTCTGGGAGTGTCTAAAGATCTTAGAGGCTTCTGCCATCTCATCTCAGCCTGGTGAACCCAGCCAACTAGCCTTGTTCACCACTAAGCTACTGGAGAAGAAGCATCTTTCTTTCCTGTCATGATTGCTTAACCATTGCTTCTAAGAGGCCACAAAAGCCTGACTTGCCCAGGTCCTGAGTAGCCAAAACAGATTAGAGATTATTTAAGGGGAGTCAATAACTTGAAGGAGGAAGATTAAGTTGAATAACTAAAAGAAAGAAATCATATTGAGCTAGATTTAATAGAAGAAAGAATAAGTTTTTAAAATAAGAATTGGAGATTCAAGTAGCTATTGGAAAGAAATTATCAGAATGAGGAAAAGTGGGTTTTGGAAATTAAATGGATAATTTTTAAATTTAAAACATTTTAGTCATGGAAGTGACAAATACAATGAACACTACTGAAAACTAATTTTATGATCTGAAAGATGAAAAAGGAGATCTATCCCTCCCACAGTACCAAGCCAAAAATAAAAAGAAATGGAAATTATGAGTGAAAAGGTTAAAAAACATCAATGAAATATCTAGAAGACATGCAAATAATAGGAGTACCAAATGGAGCAAAAAATATCAAAGGAGTAAAGCAATAACCAAAAACTAATACAATAAAAATGTATAGACTTTAAGACATATAGACTTGAATTATCAATACTTTAAATGTGTGGACTTGAGTTATCAGATAAAAAAGACTCACTGATTTCTACTCTATATTAATTTAAAAACACATGCCTAGAAATTCCAGTCCTAGACAAGGTGGAGGAGATGCATTTCTTCCTATTCCTCCTGCTCGGACAGCTAAAAACATAAGTATATATAAAACACAATGTATAAAACAAACATAAGAAGACTGAATGATGGAGAGAGAAGGTGGACTAGCTAGGGACCTCAGGACTCAAAGAACAATGCAGTGATGAATTTCCTGGGTTTTCTTTTTGCCTCCTATATATTCCAGACTGGGTACTAGAGAAGCCCACAACTAGAAAACATCAATGGCCACAGATAAAAAAAAAAAAAAAAAAAAAAAAAAAAAACAAACTCAAGAAAAACCTGATCTCTATAGCCAAAGGAATGGGAAGGGACGCCTAACAAGACAGAAACCTTTGTGACGATATCCACCCTATTCCAGCAAAACACTATGAAAAAAAAAAATGGCACACAACCCTCCCTCTCCCATTCCCCTATCCCCCGTCAATGCAGGTAGAGTGGAGAGTTTAGACTTCGACCCCTGCCCTGACATACAAGGCATACCTCTCACCCTACAACAAGGTAATATCAACAGAGACCAAGTGGAAAACTTAGACCTCTATCCCCACCCAGTGATAATGTGGTTTGCTTCTCTTCTCCTACCAGTACAGTTGAAGCCTGCTAAAACAGAAGATTCAAATAAGATCCATAATCTTACAGTATAATATCCAAAATACCCAGAATACAATTTTTAAAAATCACTCATTATACCAAGAACCAGAAAAACCTCATCTTGAATGAAAAAAGGTAATCAACAGACACCAAAATGAGCATGCTATAGGTGTTGGAATTATCTGACAATGTTTTTTAAGTGGCCATCATAAAAATGCTTCAACAAGCAATTATGAATTCTCTGAAACAAATGAAAACAGAAAATATCAGCAAAGAAACAGAAGTTATTAAAAAGATTCAAATGCACATTATAGAACTGGAAAATAAAATCATTGAAATAAAAAATTCACCGGATGGGCTCAATGGTAGAGTGGAGATAACAAAGGATAAAATCAGTAAACTTGAGGACAAATCAATAAAATTTGCCTAATCTGAACAACAGAGAGAAAACAGACCAGAAAAAAAATAATAAAGAACACAATTAGGCTAACATTCATATACTCTGAGTCCAAGAAGAAGAGAAAGAAAGAACAAAAAAGTATTCTAAGAAATAATTGCTGAAATTTTCTAAATTTGACATAGCTGACAAATCCCAAATTGGATAAATTCAAGGCACATAAGACATCATAATTATACTAAAAACTAAAGATAAAGGAAAAATCTTAAAAACTGAGATAAATGGCACATGACTTACAGGGAAACACCCATATGAAATCATGGAAGCCAGAAGAAAATTGTGCAGCATTTTTCAAGTGCTGAAAGAAAATTAGTGTCAACTCAGAATTTTATAAACAGCAAAAATATCTTTCAGGAATGAAGGTGAAAAACTAAGATGAAGAAAATCTAAGAGAATTTGCAGACAGTAGACCTACTGTAAAAGGATGACTAGAGGAAATTCATCAAATAGAAAGGAAATGATAAAAGAAGGAAATGTGACATACCAGCAATGAAGAAAGAATAGAAAGAATAAAAAATATTGGTAAATATAATAGATAATCATTTTCCTCTTCAGCTTTTAAATTTATGTTTGATGGTAGAAGCAAAAATTATAATATTGCCAGATGTCATTCTCAGTGTATGTAGAGGTAATATTTTAAGAAAATTACATTAAAAAGAAGAGAGGATATGGTGACCTAAATACAGGTAATGTTTCTACATAACATTCAAAGTGGTAAAATGTCAACAGCAGTAGACTGTGATATGTATGTATAATTTAATACTTGACCAACAACTTATAAAAATTATACAGAGAGATATACTCAAAAACAATATAGATAATTCAAAATGGAATTCTAAAAAAATGTTCAAGTAATCCACCGAGAGGCAAGAAAAAGGGAGGAGTTTAAAATGAGGAAAAAAACAGAAAATAAATAACAAACTGGTAAAGTCTTAACATTTCAATAAGTACATTAAATGTAAATGATCTAAATATACCAATTAAAAGACAGAGATTGGGAGAATGGATTTTAAAAAATGTCACCATATCCTGGTGAAATTTCTGAACTCCAAGAATAAAGAGCAAATGTCATGAGCTTCCAGACAATGTGAATAGCTTACTTCTGGAAGAAAGAGAGCCCTCCAGAATTATTTTGTGGATTCTACAAATAGTCCTTGTTAAGGTTTATTAAAACCTAATATTTGTTAGGCACTGTTCTAAGCAGTTTATTTTATCTCATTTTAATTAACCTATGAATTACATATTAATTTCCCCATTTTATAGATGAGGAAACTAAGGCTACCACGGTCACTCAACTAGTAAGAACTTTTTTTTTTTTTTTTTTGAGACAGAGTCTCACTCTGTTGCCCGGGCTAGAGTGAGTGCCGTGGCGTCAGCCTAGCTCACAGCAACCTCAAACTCCTGGACTTAAGCGATCCTACTGCCTCAGCCTCCCGAGTAGCTGGGACTACAGGCATGCACCACCATGCCCGGCTAATTTTTTGTGTACATATATATATATATATATATATATATATTTTAGTTGTCCATATAATTTCTTTCTATTTTTAGTAGAGACGGGGTCTCGCTCTTGCTCAGGCTGGTCTCGAACTCCTGACCTCGAGCGATCCACCCGCCTCGGCCTCCCAGAGTGCTAGGATTACAGGCGTGAGCCACTGCGCCCGGCCTAGTAAGAACTTATATTCAAATCCAGGGAGTCTAATGAAGAAAAGAAAAGTCAGCCCAAGTTTCTACCTAAAGGGGAGAGAGAAAATAGAGCTTCCAGGCTAACAGATCAGTCTGTGTGAAAGCTCTGTTGATGGGAAGGAACACCTATTATATGCTATGTATTTTTAATATACTATTATCACCAAAACTCCAACAAGCACTATGGTGTCTTTTTTGCAGATGAAGAGATTCAGCAAGGTTAAGTAACTTGCTCAAGATCATCCAGCAAGTAGGTGATAAAGTCAAAATTTAAATCTGGTTCTGACATCATCCCCTGTTGAGTCAACAGGCTAGAATGGCTTTTGGAGCATGTTTCCCATGGTGGTTGTCTTTGTTACCCTGATAGATTCCCTATAGTGATCCAGAAATTAAAATTCTAAACAGAAAGGGGCCTGTCCTACCTTTCTGGGTGATTTTTGTCAAGCCTGCCTGTTCTGAATGTGTCTTCATCTGTAAAAAAGAGAATTAGATATCAGCGTTTTTCTAACTTTGGTAAAGGGGAGACAAGTAGAATCCCTTATCAACTCAAATCCTACTAATCTAGAAGACCAATGTAGAAGACAGGTATAAGCAGAGCAAATCTGAATGAAGGGAACTGGAGGATGTGGGGGCAGCACTTCCTGGACATTCTCTAGCTAAAGCACTCCTTGTAAAACCCCAAATTTTAGAAACGGTGCATGGGAGGCTCCAGAGAGTCTTGGAGGCTTTCTCTCCCATCTTCAGTATAGCATAGGGAGAGAGAGGAATGACCTAGAATTTCTTAAAAACAAGGCTTTATTCATGTTTTGTTACTATGTACTGCGTACTGCAACACTGTGTTTCAGCCTGTTCTTTGAGTCAGAGGGATGTTCTGGAAAGGATCTGGGCTATGGAGTCAGACAGACGTAGCTTAAATGCCAGCTAGCTTTGTGACCTTGGACAACTAATGTAACCTCTTAGTATTCCCATGATAACATAGAGATAACACTGACCCTGAAGGGTGTTGTAAAGATTAAATAATAAGGATAAAATACCTAGCATAGGACCTGGGGCAGGCATTCAATAAATGGCAGCTATTATTAAGCATTTTGAAACCCCCAGATCTTGACACTTGAAGTCTGCCTTTTCTTTCACAATCAGTGAAGCTTGGGTCTTTCTTTCTTCCCTTTTTCCTTCCATTTTTTTTTTTATGCAGACTGATTGATATTAAAAGAGATGACACTTCTTGCAAAGGAATGCTGAAGGTTCTGTAAATATAACATGGTGATTTATGAAAAATCATGTACTTATTAATAATATTGAAGACGTGATGTATTTTAATAATCTGGATCCTGATTAATGATAATTATACATGCTGATTAACCTGAAACCAAATAACAAGAGTGTTCACAAAATAAACCATTGTTAAAACAAAATTTTTTTCAAAAATAAAATATGCTTTTATGGGCCTAGCATTGACAGACAAGGATAACTTACTTTATAGACTTTCTATCTTAAAATAAGTAATGTCTTGTGCATCATCATGTAATTGGAGGCCTAGCATGAACTTCCAGATCCTAGGATACCTAGGAATATGCTTTACTGGAGGCTGAAGTCATGGCAGATTTCCTATAATGGACCATGAATTTCTGCTACTTCCCATGAAGCCTAATGGGAGAAACACTTCAGAGCATATGGTACTTTGTCAACTGATACTAATGTGTCCATTAGTGTAGCTCCAGAGGGAATTTCAGTCTGTGCCTAGAGAATGGTCACTTGGGAAACAGAAATAGTTACGAATAGCCCACAACTCTATCCTCTGTTCAACCTCCCCTCCTCCTTCCGCCCTACCAGGAAGAGGCATAAAAGAGATGTGTGATATTAAAGGTATCTGTATATCCATACCTGAACCATAATTCCTTAATGCACACCACCCTGATATTCTTCAGAGCCCTTACGCAGACAATATTTGATTTGACCCTCATAATACTCCTCTGAGCGAGGTATTGTTATCCATATCGCAGATGAGGAAAACAGAAACTCACAACAGTTAAACAACTCGCTTGAGGTCAGAGGTAAGTGGCAGAGCCATGCACAGTCTAAGGCTATGCCCTAAACTCACACTGGATGTATAGAGGTACCTACTTGGCTTGATTGGGTTCTATGAATTGCTCTACTTTGCGGCCTGAATCAAGGTGTGGCCCATATAAAGTATATGCAATTCTATTCATTCACTTAAGTAAAATTAACTGGGAGCTTATGGGTGAGGCCGTGTGCTAGGTGAGGTAGAATAGTGTCCTGGGAACCGAATGGGCTTTGAAGTCATCCAGCCCATGAATGTATGGACATCCTGGACCTAGTAAGTACTCATTAAGGGCTAAATACTTTTACTGAGAGGTGCTACAGAGGACACAGAGATGAATTAGACATGGTCCTGACCTTCCAAAAGTTTTAATAGGAGATATAATATATGCCTTCAAATAACTGTCATAAAAGGTAGAATGTACTCTTATCAGAGGCACAGAATTGTAGGTTGAGGTACCCTGAAGAGTCACAGCAAATTCACAAGATTACAGTGGAATATTTAAATTTTTCCAGGGAAACATAGCAATACTCAAAATCTACTGGACATGTGCAAATGACTAGCTCCAGATAGTTCACAGTTAGATCACATTACATTCCTTTCTGTGACATCACATCTTTGCAAGGCTGAGTTTTCATTAGTTGCTATGATAAAAAGCAAGTACTAGGCCAGGCATGGTGGCTCATGCCTGTAATCCTAGCACTCTGGGAGGCCGAGGCAGGTGGATCGCTCGAGGTCAGGAGTTCGAGACCAGCCTGAGCAAGAGTGAGACCCCGTCTCTATTAAAATAGAAAGAAATTATCTGGCCAAGTAAAATATATATAGAAAAAAAAATAGCTGGGCATGGTGGCGCATGCCTGTAGTCCCAGCTACTCGGGAGGCTGAGGCAGTAGGATCGCTTAAACCCAGGAGTTTGAGGTTGCTGTGAGCTAGGCTGACGCCACGGCACTCACTCGAGCCTGGGCAACAAAGCAAGACTCTGTCTCAAAAAAAAAAAAAAAAAAAAAAGCAAGTACTATGCAAAAACCCAGCATGGAACAGGAAATGAAAGCAACAGCATCCAATCTGATTCCAAGATTTGAGAAGTGTACCCAACAGGCACACACATCCTATTAGTAAGTAATAGTGTTTACTTTAAAATGAAATAAAAATATAATTTTTAATGTATGTGCATTGTGTTTTCAATGACTATTAAATTATTGGGACTTAAATACTTTTTAAGTTGTTTGGATCTAACTACTTAATATAAGGAACTATTATGCATTTATATTTGCCAAGGGGTGTTACGAAAAATTACTGAGGGCATCATGAAATGAGAAAGTTGAAGAACCTCTGCTCTTGGGGATTTCATAGGAGGGGGAAGTCACTTTGAGATAGAAGCGCCAGAAGACAGTAAAGATCAGGATAGACTTTGAGAAGGAAGAAAAGCTAATATTTGAAGCAGGTGCCTTACCAAAATACAGGTGCTAGAACTAGACTCCTAAGAGTCTATAACAGCTCTTCCTTGGGAGTGCCCAAGACCTTACTAAGTAGAAAACCTGTAGAATTTTTAGTAAGCCCATCAGGTAAAAAGGCCTTATTCTCTTATCAACTTTGAGAAGTAAAGGATTTAGAAAGTATCTCCTATGAGATCACAGCAGGTAACATACTTGACTTTCAGCACTATGGTCCGAAGAACAGATCCCTCTCTCTGGAATGACGTATAAACAAAAGATGTTTAAATACAAGAAAGGTTTACTAAAATGAGATCAGTTCCTGAAAGTCTGTCGGCAGAGTTTTATAGACAGGTTGGCATCCACCTCCCTGGCACTATCAGGCTGCTCTCTGGGCCACAGAGGCATGAGCTACCTATAACACAAGCCCCTCCATTAAAAAGCATAAACCACTTTCCTTGGAAATCGGAATTAAAAGCTCACAGCTCTTATGGGCTATTCACTTGATCTTTTCTCTCCTGGAATCCTTTTTTTAAAACTCACTTTCTATCAGAGAAATCATTTGTCTTTGTGCAGCACTTTATACTTCTCAATGCATCTTACCATCTAGCATGTCCTTTTATCCCTAAAATAATTCTGAAAGGCAAAGAGGACAGGAAATATAGCTCCCTTTTTACAGATGATCAAACCAAGGCCTGGAGAGTAAGTGACTTCCCTAAAATTTTTCTAGTCTATGCTTATGCTAAGTGCTTTGATTGGAAGCTCCCTGAAGCCCTCACTGGAAGCAGATACTGGTGCCATGCTTCTTGTATAGTCTGCCAAACCATGAGCCATATAAACTTTGAATGAAAGAAAAGAGAAAAGAAAAGAAAAGAAGAAAGATAGACAGAAAGAAAGAAAAGAAAGAAAAAACAGAAGAGCCAAAATAGAATGCAGTTGATTTTTCTCTATCCATTTACAAAAAAAGAGAAGAGAGTTAGTTGAAGGGAGGTAGGAAGTGTGGGAAGTGCCAGGACAAAAGCTGTGCAGCAGGTCTAGAAAACAACCAGTCCAGATTAGCACAGGAAAGACAAGGACTATGAGAAGGCAGACAGGGCTCTCGCTCTTGCTCAGGCTGGTCTCGAACTCCTGACCTCGAGCGATCCACCCGCCTCCGCCTCCCAGAGTGCTAGGATTACAGGCGTGAGCCACCGCACCCAGCCAAAAGTATATCCTTTGATTCAAATAGTCCTAATAGAAATGTATCTTAAGGAAATTTGTGGGTTTTTAAAAGTCTGGCCAGCATCCCTTCGTTTGAAGACTCATCTCTTTCTTATTCAATAGTAAACTTGTTGATCTGTATGATTTCAAGGCAGCTGACCCCGTCCACAAGGTGTGCAGATGACTCAGTCTTGGCTAATCATTGTCCTCCAGCCGTGGACATAATGATTGGTTCAGGGATGGGTCTGTGACCCAGGCTGGACCAATCAGTGTTTCTCCAATACTTTTGCCAGAACTAGCATGAAAAATACTCTCTTTTTCTCTAAAACTGTGAGTTCTGAAGACTGCTATATAAGCTTGCAGCTGCTAGTGGCCATCTTTACTATTTTGTGGAGAGAGCTTGCCTGAGAATAAAGTCTACACAGAAGACAGTGGAACTGAGACAGAGAGAAAGGAAGCTATAGCACTTGATGACATTGCTTCAGTGCTTGAATCCACCCATGCCTGAAGCCAATATATTCCTGAATTTTTCAGTTATTACAACAAATTCCTTATTTTGTTTAATTTTTAAAATTTTCTGTAGAGATAGAGTCTCACTATGTTGCCCAGGGTGGCTTCAAACTCCTGGGCTCAGGTGATCCTCCTGCCTCAGCCTTCCAAGTAGCTGGGATTAGATATATAAGCAACCACATCCAGCAATAAATTCCTCTTTTGTTTAAAATAGTTGACTTGAGGCCAGGAGCAGTGGCTCACTGCATAATCCTAGCACTTTGGGAGGTGGAAAGAAGGATCACTTGAGTCCAGGAGTTGGAGACCAGCGTGAGAAACATAGCAAGACCTCCATCTCTACAAAAAAATTTAAAAATTAGCCAGCTGTGGTGGCATGTGCCTTTAGTCCCAGCTACTCCGGAGGCTGAGGCAGGAGGATGGCTTGAGCCCAGGAGTTTGAAGTTTCAGTGAGCTATGATGACGCCACTCACTCTAGCCTGGGGAAGAGAGCAAGACCCTGTCTCAAAAAAAAAAAAAAAATTGAGTTGGATTTCTGACACAATAAGCCCAAAAATCTCTAACCAATACAGAAAACACCATGAATACGCCCAGTGATTTATTTAGAAGGATGGTCATCAACATATTGAACAGAATATTAGAAAATTGAATACAGGTTCAACAATAGGATACTGTTAAATTATGGTAAGTTGTTATAAGCGATAACAATAAAAACTTTATTATAGAAGAATAATTAAGGATATGAGAAAATGTTCCTAATACATTTTTAAGTGAAAAAAATGTAGGTTGAAAGCTGTATTAAACAATCCCATTATTGTACATGCTGTATAGTCTATCTCAGTATACAAAATCATTAGGTACTAGTATGACCAACAATTTTACTTTCTTCTTTCTATGACCAGTATATGTATTGTAATGAACATGTATTACTTTTGTTATCGGAAAAAAAATGATGAAAATTATGATCTTAAGTTTTACTCAAGAATTAATATAAAGAAATGTAGAATTTTTGAAATTATTATTTTAATCTGTATTACTCAGTGACTCCAATATCAAGATGCACTTTGGAAACTCCTTAGAGTTTAGTGCTAAGAAAATAACTTGTCTCTTTTGACAAACAGACATGCTTTTCTTTATCTATTAATGAAAGCTATCTAGCTCATCACACATTTCTTTTCGCCCAGGTTGCCAAGAAAATTAGAGTTACTTTTAATGTTAAATGACAGCAACTGTTTCTGGCTGATAGCAACAAATCTCAGTCTATCCCGCTGACTTCCAAATCTCTACCTTCTACTCAACCCTCTCTCCTAAGTTTGTGACCACTCAATATGACACACAAAACTTCAGAATCTGAATACAATCAAACCCCCTTCCTCATCTCTCACCATTTACACAAGCACCCTCTTTGCTGGCCACAAAGATTTTCTTGTCATTTCCCAAATACACCTTGCACTTTAGGCTCTAAGCACTTTCCTGTTTTAATTTTTTAACCAGTTTTATTGAGGTATAATTCACATACCATGAAATTCACCCATTATAAGTGTACCCAAAGTGCTTTTGAACATGCTGTTCCTTTCCTCCTTTTCCACTTAGTGACCTCCTCCTCTTCCTCAAGACTCAATATCACCTCCTTTGTGAAGTCACATCTAACAAATCCAGATAGACTTAATTTCTCCCTTTTGTAGGAGTTTCTATTTGCCTCTATTACTGTGGTTAGCATATTGCATTACAATTGTTGATATTTGTGTCACACCCACAGAATGTGAGCTCCTTGAGGTCAGGGTGTGAGTTTACTGTCTTTTCAACCTACCACATTATTTTCCAATAACATTAGTCATTGCCCAGAAATAGTCAAGCTACCTACAGGAAGCTGGTCATCCCTAGCATTGACTAACGTAGGGGCCACCATAATCATGGGAGTTCTCCAAAGAACCAACTAGATACTTTCAGCTTGGATTTGTCAGAATGCCTAAACCATGATGCACCCTGGCCAATGTGAACTCTAAATCCAGACACAGGGGTTATAAGAGAGTTTTCTTCACCTGGTTTTTAGTGTGCACATAAGAGACTTTTAGACATTAGAAAAATATATGGGTGAAGACCTGACATAGAATAGCTTCTAATGAACATCACAGTGCCAATAATATACCATATTTCATTGGATCTAAGGCACCATCAATTGTAAGACACATCCCAATCTCAGAGGTACAAAAGATGTGCTTCCTAGAGTCAATGAAGTATAGTAAGTGCTATGAACTGAGTGGTTGTGTCCTCCCAAAATTCAAATGTTGAAACTTCATTCCTAAGTGATGTATGAGGAGGCGGAGCCTTTGGCAGGTGATTAGGTCATGAGAGTGAAACCCTCAGGAATGGGCTCAGTACCCTGAAAAGGGGCTGAAAAGACAGCAAGATGTCAATAGTCTACAATCCAGAAGAGTGCCCTCACCAGAACCCTGATCTTGGACTTCCAGCCTCCAAAACTGTGAGAGATATATTTCTGTTGTTCATAAGCCACCCAGTGTATAGTATTTTGTTATAGCAGCCCAAATGAACTAAGACAGTAAGTTACTTACTGTGTGCCTGAAGGAGAAGCAAGGAGAAAGGCAGGGCAGGATGGAGAATTTAAATATTCTAAACCCTGAAAAGGTTATACAGTGCCCACCACGTCCCCATTACTGCCCTGAGAATTTCAAAAATTTTTTAGGAACCACTAAACTATAAACTAAATATAAAGAGGTCCAATAAAGTTCTGATTTTTCCTATGAGGATTATTTTAATGTTTTTTGGAAAGCATCAAGTATCAAGTGTTTTCCAAACAAAATAATGTTGGTGGGTGGCCCTCCATTGCTAGTGCCCTGAGCATACACTTGGTGTGCCTACGATGGGTCATCTAGCACTGGAGTAAGGGAAGGATGGAGGCTGCCACTCTGTCAGTTCCATATAGAGCAGCCCCCACTCTGCTCCATGACCAAACAGCTGTGACTGAGTGGCCTCGAGCACCGACCTGTGCCTCAATTGCCTACATCTGCTTTGTGTGGGCTTCAGTTTCCTCATTTATAAAAACACAGAATGACTAGTTCAGTGGGTCTCAAACTTGAGTGTGCGTCAGAATTATGTGGAGGGCTTGTTGAAAGACAGATTGCTGGGTCCCACCCCCGAGTTTCTGATACAGTAGAATTTCTATTAATAACAAGTTCCTAGATGATGCTGATGGTGCTGGTTCAGAGACCACATGTTTAGAACCACTGACCTGATGTAAACTACTCATTTTATGGAGAAGAAACTGGAGCACCAGGAAGGGAAGGGGCTTGCCAAAGATCACATACTAAGATTATGGTAAAGTCAGGCCTAAGTTCCTTCTCCTCACTGTGCTACAAGCGGCCTCCTCTCAGGTAGCTACATTAGTTGAGAACCCAAAGAGGAGCAATAAGAGTCTGATAAGCACTTTGTATCTATAAAATTTGTTTTACATTTAAATTTTAAATACAGTTGCTAATAATCAAATAAGACTCCTTGGATCACTAGGCTTATTAATGAAGCAAACCCATCCAATCTAAGCTATTATTTCTGTTTGTTTTTAAAACTTGATTCCATCTTTCTCCTCCTTTCTTTTTCTCTGTCCTTCTCTCTACATTCTTCAGAGCAATTTGCAGTAAGATTTCCCCAAAGACTAATATGTTTACAAGTTCTCTTTTGTCCTGAGTCCAAGAGTTTCCTCCACATTTTCCAGTAAAACTCCATCCTGCTGCTTCATCCATTATCACAGAAGCAGAAGAAAGACAACTAGGACTGGAAGTATTGGTGCACACAGCCTTGCACCATGGAGCACTACAAAAAGCCTTCTATGGAAGTCCAAACTCACAACAACTAGGTGAAAAGACATACATAAGCAAAAGCTTGTAGGTCTGAAAATTTTTTTTTTCATTTAACACAGATTTTCTTAAGTGTTTACTATGTGCAAAAGAGCATGCCTCACTAGTAACTGGGGGCTGCCAGTACTGGGTTTTCCTTTTTGTCTGAGCCTTATTCTGCCTTTAACTTTGCCATTAAAAGTCATTGCCCTATTCCTGAGCACCTAATACAAGTCTTATACATTGTTTGTTAACCCAATAAAAGTTGTCAAATTGAGCTGAGTTTAAACCTAGTTGGACTCTGCTGATAACTCTTAAGATCTCCCACTCTTCCCAATACTTTGTAGCCAGAATAGGCTATATATGTTCCCAACCAAAACCTGGCAACTTTATCATAGCACCTAAGTACGAGTCCTCCACCACTCAGCATCTCAAAACTAAAGAGATTAAGAGTAACCCACTTGGGGAAAGGCATGAAGAAATAAAATTGAGCTAAACATTTCATTTTTAAACAAAATGAAAACCCAACAATGACTGGAGATAAAAGGAAAAAAACCCTAACTCTTAAGACTCACGTGGACTGTGACATGGGAAGGTGCCAGAAATATAAAGAAGAAGAAATAAAACTTAGGAGAGCTATTTCAGAAATTGAAGAAGAATATGTGTCCACTCTGAGGGGACTGAAGAAAAAAGAAATAAAAGAATAACAAAAACAAGAAAAGAAATTGAAGAAGAAGGCAGAGGATAAAAAAGTAAACTTAAAATTTAAGGGGGCAGCAAAGAGGTGTCTTGGGGATTTAACGTGGACCTTGAATCAGGAAAGACAAAGACGAGGGAAATTCTACAACTTGAGGAACTGAGGTGAGGGGCTTAGGCTGGAATGAAGGGGTCCTTGAAGACAGTAGTTTCCAACTGGAGCTGAAGGAGCACAGTGTGAAAGGACCATGCTTCTGCAGGACCATGGCAGCAGAAAGAAAGGATCGGGGAAATGTAGGAAAAACTGAGGTAGCAAAGATGACCTGGAAGGTGGAATAACTGGCGATGACTATAAAAGCCCAATTACGTGTGGATTTATCTCTGTTACACTAAAGGGGATGAAGACACACTTGCAAGCACTTGCAAAGCAATATCTGTACTCTAAACCGGTGCTTTGCAAACTTCAAAGTGCACACACATCCCCTAGGGGCCTTGCTAAAACATAGATTTCAGGCTCCCAGCCCCCAAAGATTCTGATTCAGAATGCATGCGGTAAAGCCCATAATATGCATTTTTAACAAGCTTCCAGGTGTTGCTGCTGCTGCTGCTGATCTGCAGACCACATTTTGAGTAGCACTGCTCACAGCCAACCAAGTGCAGAGGAGCATGGGCATGAAGCGGCAAAGCTATGGACACAAGGAAAGACGCCCCTGCCCCGCCCCCACCAGATGGCTGTACAGTGAAAACTACATCACACCAGTTCTCTCTTCTCCATGCTCCACACCCGCAGTTCCTTCAGCTCCCTACACATTTTCTCCAGGTCTTTTGGCTCTGAAAGCAATTTAAATCAATTATATCAACAGGACCCAGGGCCCATGGCCAGCTGACCCTCTAAGCATTTAGGAACTGCCCAGAGTTCAGGAGAAATAGGTGCTCGGTTGGCTTCATTTATTCGTGCTGATATCTGGGACCAGTAAATAGGGGGCACTCCTGAGGGTGCAGGAGTCTACCATGCTCAATGAAGCAAGCAATATGTAGGACTTCCCTCAAATGCCTTCCCAGCAGGGAGCCCTCTGCCTGTACTTCATCTAACATACTTCACAAAATCATCAGTATTAGAGATGGAATCAGCCTATTATCTCATTTAGGGCCTACCCCTGAGGATCAGAATAAGAAAAGCAATTACAGTGTAAGAACTGAGTCTTTTCACACATGGGATTTAGAGATTTCAAACAGCTTCCAAGCGCTTTTCATCTTTCAAACTGCTACCTCCTCCAAATCACAGTGTATGCAGCTGTTTAAAGCTGTGAAAGGAAACTAGGAAACTCAGTTAAGGAATCCCATGTTCAGACCTGGGACACTTGGTCAAAGCTATTATACTAACGATGTTTCAATTCAAGAACATATGAAGGAATTTTCCCTTGATGAGCAAAGTTAAATACTTCCCAACTATTTGAATCCTGAGTGGTCTTAATTTTTTCCTGACATGGTGTTGAAGGGTATAGCATGTTGAAGAAGGTAAAAAGTCCCTCAGTGACAAAGCTGATTGAAAGACATCATGCTTGGATCATAAGAGAAAGAGTGTGTGTGTTCAGAATTCATTTCAAGTTAATTCATTGCCATAAACATTGACTGAGCAACCCTCTGGGCCAGACACTGTGCTGGTCAGGTGGAGGGCACCAAAACAAAAATGGAATGATTCCAGATGACAATAATAACCTTTCACACCTTTTTAGTGATTTATACCAAAAATTAATTTTGAAAAAGTTTTACATTCTTTATCTCAATTTATTTTCATAATAACCTTACAAAGCAGGCACAGCAGGAATTAATATCATCAAGATTCAACAAATTATGTGCCCTCACCCTTCATTATTTAGATTTTATTACTAGCTTTGATTATCAAGTGTGTGATAATGTTCATATTGGAATCAGGTTTCAAGAGAAACCCCTCTGTCCGAAATCTTTAGGATTTAAGAAGCTCCAAGATATTAAATATCACCTAAAATATGGCAAAATTTAGTGCTCTATGTTGGTTTTTCTCCATTTGGCCCCCCTATCCCTCTCCCCCATATATATTTCTGCCCATTTTTTCTCCTGCTCTGTCCCCTTAGAGGCCCACCTCTATAACTGCATCATCTAGTCACCTTGTCAGGTGAGCTTGACCAATGAAATGAACCAACAGGACATCAAAGGGCAGTAACTAAGAGGTAGGTTATTCCTTTCCTGCTCCCTTCTTTGTGCTTCCTAGACCACAGCACCTGCTGGGTAGCCCCTCCTCCATGGCTCCAGCTCTCACTGGAAATTGGCAATACTGTTTCCCCCCCCCTTACCCCTACTCTTGCTAATCTCTAATACCTCACAACTCCCTTGTTGGTTTCCTTGACCCTACCCACACCTCTGCAAGTAGTGCCTTCATTAGATTCTCTTGAACCACCTCCGTTAGATTCTGTTTCCCGCTGGGACCCTGAACCATACACACCTCTCTCCCACATTGCCGTAATCTTTAAAAAATAAATCTAATGCCCAGAGGAACACACTGAGCCTAAAACATCCACAGTCACAGATTCATTGATTTTTTTTCCCTTTTAATAATTAATGTTTGTGTCTCCAGTGCTTATTTGCCACAGTCCTACCTTAGACCCTTGTTTATCCTGGGCCTGAACTTTTGGGATGGTCTCCTAAATAGACTCCCATCTCTAAAGCCTCCTATCTCCAATCAATTCTAACCACAACCTGCCATTGGATTGAATTTCCTTGTGCACAATTCTGATCATACCATTTCTGCAATGGCTCCCAAGTGCCTACAGTAATAAATTTAAAGTCCTTAGCTCAGCTGGACATCTATGTGTCCAGCCGTATCTATGACTCCCCTACGGGCTTCTGTTCTCCCTAGTCCCTAGCCCCTCACCAAAATGTATGATTTTCATTACACTGTTTCCTTAGCCTAGAAGGGCCTTTACTTCAACACTCTTCACAGACTTCAAAGTTCAGCCCTAGTGCTGCCTGCTGCCTGAAGATTTTCTGTTTCCTTGCAGAGATAAAGCACCATTTCCAACCAGAGAGTGTCTGGTTCATGGTGGTACCTCTAACAATGAGCATAGGACACAGCACAAAGTCGGTCTCAGCATGTATACATTGGATGAATGAATGCATGAATGAATTCAATTTAACATCCCCTCAGCATCTAACACAGTGTCTACCATGTGGTTAGACTTTACAATATTTGAATGATCTACTGAAGAGCAGGACAATACATACTAAATATCATACATGAGATCTGCATATGTGCCTATTTTGTATGACTATCTGGTAATATGAATATACATTATTTTATGTCATTTTTTAAAAACATCCCTCTTTGGAGAATGTAGTACCACATACATAAGCACCTTTTTTTTTCTAAACTAATGTGCTAAAGCTGAACAAGGGCCTAGAAGAGGTTTCTGGAGGGCAATTGGATGCGTGCAGCTTTGAAATATCCTACTTCTTTCTCATTTCCTATCAGTCAATCCCATCCTCTCCTTGCATCCAATTTTGTTTAATGAGGCTACTGCAATGTATTTATTTTGGGGTGATTGAATTTAGAAAGACATTCATCTAACACGCAATTGCTGCCACAAGCTGAATGGCTGAATCATAACAGGGATGATGGCATTAATCTGAGGACAGCTGTTTCTTATCACTTCTAACACACAAAAAAAGCTCAAACCAGGCTGGAGTTTCTGCCTCAATTGCAAGACGGGATTGATAGAATCTGAAGCAGAAATGCTTCTGGACAGGTGGTAGCAGAAAGGGGAAAAAGAATAAATGCCCTGTGAGTGACTAACCCTTTGGTTTTTAGAAATGTGTCTGTCTGGGGTTTGTGCAAGGGCAATATACGTCACCTAAACTTTTGTACCCCCATAATATGCTGAAATAAAAAAAAAGAAATGTGTCAGTCTGATGTGTGAGGATTGCTTCTGACTCACTGAGATGCTCAAGAAATTCTAATTATAATGAGATAATTTGACAAGGACAGCAGAAGCATCTGTGTGTGTGTGTGTGTGTGTGTGTGTAACCTTTTAAGAAGACTTTACAAGTCTATTGTCATTATTTGTAGCGATTAAAGAATAATGATAACAGTGGCTCACATTTGCATGGAACCTTACAGTTCATGCTCTCACATTCACCATCTCAGGCAAATTAGCAGTCTCCCACCCACATGGCCCAGCATGGTTCCCAGGGAGCTGGGGAGCCCCTTCCTAAGGAAATCTCCTTTGATACTTGCCTGCTTCAGATGCCCAAAATCCACCATGAAGGCATTACTTCTTTGAACTCAGGCACTTTTACTGTTAAAGCAAAAATGTCCCCAGAAGCAAGCATATAGCCAACTCAGCAACTCCTTACACCTGAGTATGAATGCATTCTCAGCACCTTCTCAGCAGAACAGCTGGCTGAGGTTTTGAGCAGGTCATGAAGGCACTAAGAGGTTAAAAAGAGGTTAGGGGCCTAACAAGTAACAGATAAACATTGGCGACACTCTTCACTTGCTGTAGCTTTGGAGGTAGCAGGAAACAGGAAGAGTGGTGTTAATTTCAACATAAGACCTTAACATAACTACAGAATAATCAGTCACCTACACTACATACCTTCCAAAGGTAATAAGACATTACAAGAATTCAAATTTTTTTGTATCTGATATGTAAAGAGCTTAGAAAGAATTCAATTTTTAAAAGCCTTAAGTTTGAATCACAGTGCATACTAATATAAGCAACACTCATTCATTAATTTATCCACCTGTTCATTTATTCATTCTGTAGCCAGTAAGCCGAACAACCAAAACTAATGGAATATAACAAAAGTGCTGTTTTTAATCTACTGCCCTTTTAAATTTATCAGGGGTGGAATAGGGAGACATCTTCCTCTGCCACTAGATATAAACTTCAGTATGCTCCTGGGCTTTGCTGATCACTCCTAAGGAGCTGAAAGTCCTACTTTCACTTTAAGTCACAATAACAAATATAGTTTCAATTCGATAAATTAAAACATCCAAGTCATGCAGTAATAGATTCTAACCTCAGGGGTCTTTCAGCAAGTGGAAAACCAGGGTGCAAATCTTCTCTTCCCTTGCTTATACCCCCATCTTGCTAAATGGGGTTTCTGCCCCCTTCTGGAGAAGGGATGAGAGGGCGGAGAGAACAGAAAGTGCTTGCTTGCTTGGTACCCTGGCAAGATGGTGGCACATTATCTAGGCCTAGCAGTAGCCTAAAACTGACTCTCTTATGTGGTACTATTGTGAGTTCCCCAGAGAACTGCTTCCTCCCTCAACCCTGGTGGTCTCTCACTTGAGGATCCCTTAACCTGAGCACCCTATTCAGGCAGGAGCTTCCTCCCTAGGTCCTAGAAATCCCAGCAGCCCTCATCCAGCTTCTCCTAAACTGGGGCCTATTTGCTCCCTGTTAAACAGATCTAAGGGGCTTCCTAAACTGGTTCTCCCCTGTAGGAGTCCATATATGCTCCTCAAAGTATTCTTTGCCTGAAAAAATTCTGGGAGTGTTGGCCAATCCGGAAACAGCAGCATCTCTCCTTTGTTCTGCTGCCAAAGCATTACCCAGCCTGCTCTTTTCATATAAATTTTCAGGGTGGGAGTCAGACCCAGTCCCCTGGACTCACAACTGCAGGAGACACAGCTCAAGCTCTAAGTGGTCCTGTTAAGGCAAGGTGAGGTAGGTACCTACACATTCCTTACCCCTGTGGCCAAGAGTGGCACTTAGCACATCAATTGTTCCCTCCAAAGAAATCCTCTTAAAAAGTCCTCTTCAAAAGCCTCTAGATCATTTTTTGGTTTTGTTTTTATTTTTTAGGAGATGTGGTCCTGCTCTTTTGTCCAGGTTGGAGTGCAGTGGCACAATCATAGCTCCCTGCAGCCTTGAACTCCCGAGCTAAAGCCATCCTCCTGCCTGAGCCTCTGGAGTAGCTGGGTCTACAAGCACATGCCACTGCGCCCAGCCAAGAAAGCCTCCAATCGCTCTATCTTTCAACACTTGATGAGGGTAACAGTATAGAGTCATGTTAACACTTTCTGCTAAATCCTGTTTTAAGTTCCTTGGGGTGGTCTATCCCACTAATTTGTGTATGTGATAGCTATTGTGTCTTGATTCTCTGTGGAAACTTCTAGTCTAACACCCTGGTACAATTCACTCATTCATTCAATGAACAATTAATGAAAGTCTACCCTAGTGTAGGCCTTTCCTGTTCCCTACCTCCTTTTTCCTCCTCATTTACTCTATTCTTCACCTTCCTGATATGAAATACTATGATGAAGAATCAATCATTCCCTCTCTCTTTCTTCCTTCTTCTCTCCCCACAAATTTCTGGCCATCATTTTAGATACATGTGAGAAAATGTTTTCATTTTCTATACCAAAATAGATAACAAGCAAACTGAAAAAAATTAAATTAAATTAAAACTACAATAAATAATGAAAATATTGTCATCTTTCAAGCATAACTTTTTTTAAACAAAGCATGAATGATGTCTATTGGGAACTGCATTATTCAAAGTGCTATTGCAAACATACATTCTAAAATATTATAGTAAAGAAGGTGCTTTAGAATGTGTTCCTAGTACATATAGCCTGAAATAGTAGAAAACAAGCTGAAGATAAGTAGGGACCAGTAGATAATTTCATTATTGCTAAAAATCAACATAACTGTGACATGCCTTCCGTACCATATAAATACAGGCATATGAAAAAGATATAATAAAATAGGAGTTGAAAGGAATATCAAGTGCTCTAAGAAAGCTCCACCAGACAACTGTAACATCTAACAGTATTTCTGAAATATAACAGCTATCTACTTTGTTAAGCCCTTGAATACTTACCCCAAATAGTTTTTTTTCTTAAATAATCACAATGATCAATAGCTACCATTCTCTATGTCCTGTGCCTGATTGAGTTATTTATGGCTGCAGTCCCCAACTCCAGAGCCGTGGACTGGTACTGGTTGGCGGCCTATTAGGAACCAGGCCACCCAGCAGGAGGTGAGCAGCGGGCAAGTGAGCGAAGCTCCATGTGTATTTACTGCCACCCTCCATCACTTGTATCACCACATAAGCTCTGCCTCCTGTCAGATCAGCAGCGGCATTGGATTCTCACTGGAGCACAAACTCTACTGTAAACTATACATGTGAGGGATCTAGGTTGCACGTTCCTTATGAGAATCTAATGCCTGATGATCTGAGGTGGAGCTGAGACGGTGATGCTAGTGCTGGGGAGCAGCTGCAAATACAGATTGTCATTAGCAGAGAGGTTTGACTGCACAATAAATGTAATGCCCTCGAATCATCCCGAAACCATCCACCCCACCCCAGTCTATGGAAAAATTGTTTTCCATGAAACTGGTTCCTGGTGCCAAAAAGGTTGGGGACCACTGATTTATGTTACATGTTATTTAATTCTCACAACAGTCCTCTGAAGAATATACTATTTATTCACATTTTATAGATGAGGAAAATGATCCTCAGTGATTAAGGCACTTGCCTTAAGTTGTGTGCCTGGTAAGTGGTGGAAATGCTAATTGTGCTTGGTTTTCAGTAATGCCAAGCCACTGCTTCTTCCACTGGGCTTTAATGCTTTAACCTGGAGGCAGATAAAAGTGAGTGTTCCACTCCTAATTTTGTTGATCTGTGTAGGGGTGGGGGGTGGGGGTGGAACTCTAGCCTCATCTGGAAGCCTTTGATTTTTGTTTTTTAAAGAGCTACCTTTACTTAAGTGGCCATTTGACTGGTCTTCATGTTAGTGAAACCTCCAGCAATCACAATGACCCTCTGTTACAGAGTAAGGATGGAGTGCAGCTGCCAACTGTCTCCTAATAATCTCCTATTGAGGAATGTATCACAGCACCAATTCCAGGATGTGGGGGAGGAGTGGGACAAAGGAATCTGGGAATACAGGGTTGTTTTTTTTTTTCCTTGTTTACTCAGTGTCAATTAGCACCCATAAAAAAGCAGTATGAAGCTAGTAACCACCTTCACTCTATCAAGCTAATCCACCAAGACAATATGGCAGGGTCCCCACATATGACCATACCCTTTTGGATTCAATTTCTCTGCAGTTTTTGCCCTCTTCCATCTACATGAATATATCTCTTTCCTCCCTCTTACCTTTTTCCCCCCTTCTTCCACAAATATTTGTTGAGCATTTGCCATGTACCAAGCACTGAACTAGACACAAGCCTATAACAGGGATTAAGGCTTGGTCTCTGACCTCAAGGATCTTCTAATCTGGTTGATAAATCAGACAAACAGCATATAATTATAATACTGGGTTATGAATACCACGGTGGGGGGTACAGGAGGGATAGATGTCACAGAGGAGGGGTTTACATGAAAAAAAAAATGTAACCTTTCCAAGTCTTTCCTGTTTCCAATAAATTTCCTCCCCATTCCAATGTGAATGCAATTCCACTTTGAAGCTCTGTCATTTTGCCTTGTTTGAGTCACTTTGGGCTGGGTTTACCTCCTCCATTCCATTCAGTATAATTCACTCCACCTAAATACTGTGCTAGGCTGTGCTGCGTAAGAGGAAAATGACAAAGCCAATTCCAGGACCAGTTCCTCGGGGAACTCACAGGAGGAAAGCTATGCAATACAAGAGAAGGATAGACTAAGTGCAATGGAGGATAATGTAGACACAGATGACATGCCATTAGAGGAGTGCTTTAGGGAAGAAGTGGCATTTGACATGTGCTTTGAAAAGTGAGCAAGATTTCTCTAGTCAGAGACTGAAGGAGAAGACATGCTATGATTCATATCAGATTCAGAAAAGGCAAACGGATGGGGAAAGAAAGAGACAATGTGTTTGAGGAAACTGCAGTAAACCAATAAGGCTGGAATATAGGGTACATGGTGGAGAAGGACATAATTGAAGAAAAGCCTAGAAAAGTTAATTTGGACCAATCTGTGGGGGCTTTCCATATTGCACTTAATCTGTAGGCAGTCGGAAGCATTTTTGAGTGGGAAATTTATGTGACCAAAGTTGTTTTCCATGGATTGTGGTTAAGGAAAGAGACAGGGATACCACTTGGGAGATGACTGCATAGTCCAGGTGATGAGAAGTGACAGTGAGGATGGAGAATTGCCACTCTTGAGTGAAGGACAGAGTGCCACCTATTCTTGTGTCCCCTGTGTCCCCTGTAATATCCAGCACTGTGCCCTGACCTAAGTTCCATAAATATTTCTGAAATTGAACTGTATTAAAGATTCCATTTGAAAGTATGAATTTATGTCTTGCAGGTGTCTTGTCCTTTTTGTTTTAATCCTGTCACTTAAGTCATCCAATTCCACAGAATGTCCCTGCCCAAGGCTGTTATTATCTGGCAGCTATATGGCACCTCAGAACAGTGGCACCTCATTCATAGTCCTTAATTACCTCATGCACCATTTTAATTGGTCTGCAGTTGTCTGTGTGGACAGACTTGGTTTCCTTTCTGGAGTCAGCAGCGGCTGCCCCACCCTTTCCTGCCGGCTCTGTCATCTGGACATCACTGGCTGAGAAGACTCAGCCTGCTGAGCTCCAAAGCATGTAGAGAATGGACTCTCATGGGGAGTTTTGTATCCAAACAGACCTGCCTTAGAAACCCACTTCTATCATATATTAGTGACCTTGGGCAAGTTACTTAACCTCTAAGGGTCACAGTTTCTTGGGAGTAGGACAGAGGTAATACAATCTTTAAGTTTGTTATGAGCAAAATAAGATACCTAGACCTGAGCCTGGCACAGCGTGGCTGTTCAGTAATGATCTGTGTGCAGTCTAGGCAAAGAAGCAAAGAGTAGGAATGGATCCTCGTATAGCCAGCAGTGTTTAGAGGAAAAGCCCCCTGAGTCTGAGAGGGGTTATTCAGCCCTATGTTCCCTGCAACTTGGTGGCAATATCCCTCAGGGACACTAGCCCTCTCTTTTCTAACTCTGGGCTCGCTGAAGTGCCTTCCAATCTATGATTTAGTCTTTGTTCCTACTGCTCCTGCCAGCTCTGTCCTCAGAAGTCTGTCTAATCCTGTTGTTCCACCTCCTAGACGTAGGCATGGGACTGGACACATCTACAGTACTGATAATCAAGCCCTACTTCCCATACTAGAATTTTCAACAGTGGCTTTCATGCTAAGCCTCAACATCTGATTTCTGTGCTTGATCTTTGAGTGGATAAATTCAACAATAGTGTTATCTGACATTTCATTTCAAAGTAAATGGAATTTAAAAGAAAACTCTCTTCTTTTTCATGGTGAGCCAGTGGGATGTAATTGGAAGTGGCCTGGGGTCTGACCTCTGTCTCTGTCTCTTATTAACTGTGTGACCACGAGCAACTCCCATCCCTGCCCTTTATCTCTGCCCTTTACCTCAAGAGTTCTTAGGATGATGGAATAAAAAAACAGACGTGATCATGTGTTCTCATTACAAAGAAACACATGAATGGAATGGAAGGGGTCATTATCGCTGAGGTTTATCTAGTTTGTGAAATTCTGACAATGTTAAATAAGATTGTTCTAAGCCATCTGGGGCTTGGGGGTTGCCCTAGAATCTCCACGCTGTAAGTGTTGTCAGTACTCAAGGCAACAGTGAGTGATCCTGAAAAAATTGGAAAAGAGATTGTCCTCTGAGAGTTAAAGTAGGACATCAACACATAATGGATTAGAGCAGAGATTTGCTAAGTCACCTTAAAGGAACAGAATGGTTCTCAGACCCGGAAAACTTGATGAAATCTGACAGAAAGTATTAATACAGCTAAAGAAGAAAGGCTCAATCAGAAGAGAGGTTGACTAGCTATGAAAACATGAGAAAAGAGGCTCAGACAAGCAAACCTTGGCAATGCTCATCTAATACCATCCAGGGTAAAGAGGCTCTGGTTAAGAAGGTGACCCAGGGAATTCTGTTGACAAGTGTCTTCCTATTACAGTGGTCTAGGCCAGGTGTCTCTAAACATTCTTTATATGTTTTCCCCTTGTTTCAATTCCAAATGTATCAAGCAATCTAATTATAGTTTAGCATCTCAAGTAGATCCACCTACAGGAAATAAGTACATTAGCCATTGGACTTGGGCATCCTTGACAATTATATTTCTTACTATGAGTTAATAAACTGACACCTGATTATAATATGACTCCTCATGCGACCTGCTTACAGGGCTAGAATGCTGTAGTCATAGGACTTGAGCATTTGATACCTTCAGCAATTCTACTTTTCCTTGTAAATTACTAAGTTAGCCTTCTGAGTATACGCAGTAGCCTTGTCAGCTTGGGAGCTGAAAAATCACATTTTGGCTTCTCTAGCACTATGCCCTGCACATGGTAGGTAATCAATCAATAAATTATCTGAAAATATTATTAAAAATCATCTAGGCTTTGCTTAAACTTTTCTATGACTGGAAAGAACTCCTTGCTATTTTAGGCAGTTGGTGCCAGTTGAACTGCTTTGTTAAAGTTCTTCCCATTCTTGGGCTAACATCTGCCTCCCCACTGGTCCTAGTTTTGACCTTTGGACAACTCTACATCCTCTGCCCCATGGCGGCCCTTCTGATATTGGGGACAGTGACTAGGTTCCCTGCAGTCACTTACAAACAGGACACCCCTCCAGTGTGAACTCAAGTCCTTTAAAAGAGTTTGAGGTACTCTTAGCATACTTCAAAGGAGGATATACCCCTCATAGGTTTCTGGGGTGTTCTGAACTCCCACAGAGAGCCACTGTGCAAGCAGCTTCTCTCTCCCAGTAAGGAAGCCAGACCGGAAACAGTGGCAACAGTAATGAATGTTTACTTCACTATTAATTATGGTTTACTGGTCAATCCACATAACACCTCTAGCATATAGGTCAGGGTTTCTAGGCCTATAAATGGTCAGGGAAACAAGGCAGAAGACAGGGGCCTAAGTATATTTTGTACACATGCTGGGGCCCAAGTGGAAGAGAGAGACAGAGAGCTGAGGTCTCAGCTGAGGACTCAAGAGCCCATTTCCAGGCTGATCCACATAGAATCACCACTGGTCTCTCTCCTAGACTGAGAGAATCGCTTTGGGTCCAATTTCATTATAACCAAATGCTGCAAATTCTAGGATGAAGGGTAGAGGGAAAAGAGCATACAGATGAGAGCCATTGAGGGCTTACTGTGTGCCAAGCTTTGCATTAGGCTCTGTGTACTGAAGTGTGTCGGAAATGTTCCTAAATACAGCATCTTACACATCATAGAGCCAAAACTATGCATACAAGTTACATATTATTCAAAATAAGAGGAGTGTTAACTGGAAGCTCCATTATCTTTTTGATAGATTTTACTGTAGTGGAATTTACTCTGAATCCTCACAGAACTGATACACTGGGCAAAAGAGTTTACGAAAATAAGTGTGCAGGCCGGGTGCGGTGGCTCACGCCTGTAATCCTAGCACTCTGGGAGGCAAAGGTGGGAGGATCGCTTAAGCTCAGGAGTTCAAGACCAGCCTGAGCAAGAGTAAGACTCCATCTCTGCTAAAAATAGAAAAATTAGGCCATCATGGTGACATGTGCCTGTAGTCCCAGCTACTCGGAGTCTGAGGCAGGAGGATTGCTTGAGCCTAGGAGTTTGAGGTTGCTGTGAGCTAAGCTGATGCCATGGTACTCTAGCCTAGGCAACAGAGTGAGACTCTGTCTCAAAAAAAAAAAAAAACCAAAAACAAAAGAAGTGGATATAGTCTGAAGGTGCAGTGGCAGGATTTGCTGACCAGATTGGATGTGGGGTGTGAGAAAAAGAGATGAGTCAAAAACAATCCCAAGGTTTTTGGCCTCAGCAACCAGAGTTGCCATTACCTGGGATAAAGAATACTGAAAGGGTTTAAGTTTATTGGGGACAGGGCAATGAGAAAGGAAAATATTAGGAGCCAAGATCTGTACATTTTAAACTTGAGATAACTATTAAACACCCAAACAGAGATGTTGAGTAGATAGTTGGATATTTGGTCAGGAATTCAGGAACATAGGTTGGGCTCTAATAATATTCACCTGTAAAACTGGGATAATAATACCTACACAATAGTACTTATTATTGGGAGAATTAAACAAGACTATGCATGTAAAGCTCTCAGTGCAGTGCAGGCCTAGCACTCAATATCTCCACAATACATTTTAGCTGCTATTCTTATTAAAATTTAAATACTCTCAGTATTTTTATCATTATTATAAAATTATGAGTGTGGTTGCTTTTGAGATTAATAAGTTGTTTCTGGTGTTGGTTCCCAGGAATAATCTGCAAAAGAAAACAAAGTCTTGAGTGATGGCAGTGCCTTTGGAATTGCTTTCTAGGACCCAGAGTTTAAAATGTTGAAGAGTTTTACATGCATCCTACAGTCTTCATAGGTAGGTTATATCATGTTTCTTAAATAATCAGTATGTTACTTCATTGACCCAGCATTTATTCAAGTTTTGGAGAGGGTTTGACATGGAGAATGCGCCACTTTATCAGGAGAAATTGAATACCAGCAAAGACCCTGTGGGGAAAACATTCCCAGCCTGTTCATGTGGCCTTTGTGACATAGGGGCTTAAATGGAATGAAGCATGAGAACTCACTACCCCGTCTCACCTTCAATAGCTATAGATGTTATCGCTGGCCACAAGTTTATCTCCCTCCTTTTAAAACTGATTCAGAAAAGCCCTGACCCAGGTCTTCCTGAGACAGCAAGCTTCTCAAAGGAATTTCCCTTGAAGAAGCACATCCTTGCTATCTCCTATTAATTTATTCCATGATCTTTAGCTGTTTTAGGTTGGGAAAGTGGAAATGAGAGCTGGTGTGGTTTTATTACACATTTCTAGATCTTTGAAGATCTGATGAGCTTCTAACATCAAAAGCTAAACAGTAGGTTTCTCATTATTTTTACATCTCTTTGAATTTTGACTATAAATCCCTGACCTTGTAATTCTCTTCAATATCTATAGCAGGCTTAATGCTCCATAATTGTCTATTAATAATCCTCCTAATCTCCAACAGCATCCAAAGGAAAGAGGTGTTAAAGCAGTTCAAACAGTCCAAAAATGCTTTTGTAACAAATAGATGACTAAGGTCTCACACAATCACAGCTCCTGTTTGATGATTTTAGCAGTAACAGCACAACCACACAGACACAGGGAGGTGCACGTAAGGGAGAGAGAGAGAGAAAAGGAACAGTTATATAGAAGAAGGGCTCTTTCCCCTAATCCTTGTTATCTTCCATCTTTAAATGAAGCCACATAAACGGAACTGATTGCTGCTAATGAGGAGGTCAATGCTCAATTAAACTTCATGAAACACCAATTTCATTCCTCTCCCTGATTCTTTTGTAAGTTTATAATAATTGTACATTCATTGTTACTGTGCTTCAAGTGGTGGCTTCATGTGAAAAAATAATCCTTCTCTCTTCTCCCAGGAGTCAGGAGGGAAGAACACCTCAAGGACTAACACCTCAGGGCCCCATACCCCAGCAGGACACGTGAGGGGCTGAGGACCCCTCACATCCACGGTTCCTGCGGACACCCCACTCCAGCCTGTCCCTGGCTGTGTGCCCCCAATTCGAGGCAGAGGAGAGCGAAATGATCCAAGAACTGATGACTCTAAACTGAGCCAATCAAGTGGATCTGTGGCAAGAACTTAATGAATTTGTAACCTGTATCTGTTTTTCTATTTTAAAGAAAACATTTTTTTTGCTATTAACTTTTAAGTATATTTTAGTTTTCCATGTTTCCAGCCAGGCTAAGAGGGAAAAGGAAAGAGTTGTGTTCCTATTCAGCCATGCTGGTGACTGAAGAAAAAGCTGTTTAGCAAGAGGCTTTAAAATTTCGATCTCCAGAAAAATACAGGGTTTTTTTGTTTCCCATGGGCAGTGTGACCATAAAGATTATTATTCATGAATACTTTTGAGAGTGAAATAAGGTGATATAAATAATGCCACCAGCACAAGAAGCTGAAACTGAACCATCCAGGCAAATCAGATATCACCTTCATCACCAAATAAGTCCCTAGTCTACCAAAATTTCTTTATCACTCAAGAGGCTTGACCCAAAAGAAGGTTCTATCACCCTTTTCTATTGCGATAAATAGGTCCTAGTGTTTTATGCATACAACAGTGGGTTTATTTCCTTCCCCCTTCTCCTATCTATCCATCTCTCCAGTCATTTTAATTGCAGAGTCCCTATGCAGATTCTGTCTACCCAGCTTTGCCACAACCTTAGCTCCTACATCCTTGCTCCAGAAAGTTTATCCAGGGGTCCAAAGTTTACACAGTCCATCTCCTGAATTCAGTTAGTGGGCAGTGAGCTGAATATTTAAAATTCCACTGACAGTGACAATAGGATTTAGAATTAATCCTGCCCCTACACACCAAGACAGAGGTCCTGAGGCAATTTCCACAGTCCTATCACATAGGCAGCCCTTCTCACTACTAGCATGGGTGTCCTCTAAGGCACAGAATATGCACGATCTAATTCTATATTCCCACTGGCCAGGGCTCAGCCCAGGGGCTGGTGTAGAGTGAGTTCTTGGTATATGCCATGAAATGACCAGGCTGCTTCCTCAACTCCATCAGCTCTGGGTTCCTGAGTGCCCGTGATTTTCCTCCCCCTGTCAGTGCAGTGAGGAGGAATCCTGCCCATGACCCACTGTCAGCTGGTTGAACTGGGCTTCTGCTGCCAGTCCTCAGGGACTGGCTAGCATTCTGCTTCTCCCGAGTACTGCACTATGCCAAACAGAACCTCCCACAGACTCCATGTCCCAGGTTTGGGTACAGGCTGCAGCTGCTGGGTTCCATTCAGTTCAGGATCATTCAACAAAGTCCATTACCTTTCCAGCCCTGGCTGGGTGCTAGGACACAGAAGAGAGTCATGCTGGGCGTGATAGCACGTGCTTGTAGTCCCAGCTACTCAGGAGGCTGAGATGGGAGGATTGCTTGAGCCCAGGAGTTCAAGGCCAACCTGGACAATAGTGACACCCCGTCTCAAAAAAAAAAAAAAAAAAAATAGTCATATGCAACCTTGAAAGGTAATACATGCACCAAGGCAGGGTGGTTAATAGCAACAACTCTGCAGATGACCTGCTTAGGTTTGGATCCCAGCGCTACAACTTACCACCTAATTATCCTTGGGTGAATATTTAACCTCTCTATACCTGAGTTTTCCATTTGTAAGATGGAAATAATAGAGTCTGCCTCAGAGGGTTGATGTGATAATTATATTCAATGATTTAGAACCATGCTTGGCACAGAGTAAATGCCCAATAATGTCAACTACTTCTATATTTGTGTTTTAGCTCCTCTTCCTGAGGGGCCTCCATTTCCATTCATTCTTCCTGGTTCTGGCTGGTTCCATCATTTCTCAGGAGGGTCTTTTCTTTGCTCCTGTCTCACCTCGATACTGAGGGCCAAGAAGGACATACATCTCTACACTGGTGCCTTGGTTGATGCCCTATCCACTAGGATTTAAGTCCAAAATCTTTAAGAGGTTAAGTGATTATCTACCTTCCCTGAACCCAAGTGAATTGTTATGTAACTATTTTTCTAAGAAGGAGAAAAAAACTTAGCACAGAAGAAGAATCAGCTTTGAAAGGAGTTGCCCTGAGTCAGGAGCCTGTGCATACTTTGTGACTACATACTTCCAGTTCTTACAGGGACAAAGGTGGGAGTTTCCACCCACCTCTCAGAAATTCTGATACCAGTAAACAGTGAACAAAAAGAATCTTTCTAGGATTTTTAACAATCATAATGTTATTTTCTTCTCTACTCACCCTAAGTTCTCTACCAGGTACTAGATCTTCTTAACTAGTAATGATTGGTTTATTCAGCTAGGCAAATATATACTTTTCTTTGTGCTTCCCAAGGAATCTTTAATATAATTACCAAAGCCACTACCACCCAGTTAAGAAAGGTAAAATTCAAACTAAGCTGGAATTTTTTTTTCACTCGGATTAAGACAATTCTGAATTTCTATGACTTGATAATTCATAGCCTCAAACTCCAGATAATTTTAATTCATGCACTTAACAATTCCATTCAAAAACACTGCATTGCTGTCACACCTGTCCCAGACAAGTTCCAGCTGATACTCTTTGCATCATATCTAACACTTAAATTTTGGATAATTTCACTGCAACGCAAATAATCAAAACAACTGGCCAATTAACATAAAGACTTTTCCCCAAAATAGGTATTCTATTAAGCAAAAATTACCATTGCTCTGCCACCCACCTCCCCCATTCAAATCCTGGGAAATGCTTTCTTCTGATGGACCTGAGTTAAATCCTTAAAACACGATGGTGAGCTATCATACCCCAGAGGTCTCTACTTCCAGGATGGCTTATACAAATCTGTCTTAGCGTGGTTTCTTTTTGCTGAAGACTTCTACTGACTAGGAGCCAATGGTTCAGTTGCCACATGCTCCTAATATACACTTACCTTCCTCCTTCCGCTGGTATCCACAGTCTTCACGCTGATCACAGAATCCCAGAGCATCAATCCTGGAAGGGACTTTAGAGACCAGCCAATCCAAGTCCTCATTTTACAAATATGGAGTCTGGAGACTACAACGAGGTAGACACTTGGCCAAGGTCACACAGCTCATTAATGCAAGAACTGGGACTGGAATTGCTAAACTGGAGGTTCATCTCCCTGTGGTGTCATTGTTCTTCCAACCGGTTCTTTTGCTCTCTGCCCTAGTTGGCGGTCCTGCACTCAGGCAGTCCACACCCTCCTGGGATTTGCCTGCAGCCAGTGAGGCTCACCTGGAGTGAACTAACCCAGCTCAGTTGGCCTGGGGCTTTTTACCTGCAGAGGAACAAGTGTCACATGGCTCTCTTGAAAACATAAACAGTGTGTAGGGATGTTCAAATATCCATCACTGCACGTCTGCCAAGTATGTCATGCTGAGGAGCAAGTAGAGCCAACAAGTCATTTATAATGTCTGGGACTTTTAAATTCTTTTTTCCTATAATTTCAGTTTACCCTAAAACAAAAGTTTTATGCTGCTCCCCAAAATCAACTTATTTAACAACAAACATTTACTTAGGAGACACTGAACAGTTCTCATTTGCTAGGCAGTATGCTAGCATCAGAGATACAAAAATGAGAAGACATGATTCCTATCCTTTTTCAAGGGAAGGGAACAGACACACAGACAATGGCAAGATATTATGCTAAGTGCTTTGATACGTGGACAAGAGTTGATACAGGCCTTGTAGACACACAGAAACAGCAGCTAAGCCAGCACAGGAGGGCTAGTGGAGACTTTTCAAAAATGATCTCTTTATTTATAAGAGTTTAAGATTTACACCAATGCTGCAAAGATAGTACAGAGAATCCCATACATCCCTCGGCCCAATCTCCACTAGTATTAACATCACATATTACAGTGGTACCATTGTTACAACTAAGGAATCAGCATTTGTTCATTACCACTAACTAAACTAGCAGAGACTTCTCGAAGGAGATGACATCTAAGGTGATTTCTGAATGACATTAGGAGTTAGCCAGATGAAGAGATAGCTAGAGGAATTTTCATCAGAAAGAAAGCATGTGCAAAGACACAAAGTGAAGAGTTTGGTGAGCTCAGGGAACATCCAGTAGTTCAACATGTCAGGATGGAGGTGGGAGATTGGAAGGGAAAAAGAAGAATAGAAGAGTGAAGAAGAGGCAATAGGTTGAGGAAGAGGAGTGGAAAGGGATGATGTTAGTGAGGAAGATGGGGATAAGATCACCAAAAGGCCTTCTAAGCAGGACCAAAGCATTTGTATTTTTTCCTGAGGGTAATGAAAGATAAAGTATTTTGTACAGAAGACTGACATTATAAAAGTTATATTTAGAAAGATCACTGGGGCTGCATGATGGAAAATGCACTAGCAGGGATAAGACAGAAGAAAGAAGATCAGTTAATGGATAGCCTAGGCAAAAGTAGTAGTAAAGGGAATAAAAAGAATATAACCAGTTTTTGGGATATTAAGGAGACAGAGTTGACAGAACTTAGTGGTTAATGAGCTTTGGGGCCTAACGGTGGGGGAAGATTCAACTTGACTCCCAGATTTCTGGCTTTAGCAACTGGAGGGAATGGATGGTGGTGCCAGTCATTAGGCTACAGAGCATAGGCATTAAGGTTGATGAGAAAGGTGCAATGGTTTGAATGTGTCACCAAAAATTCATGTTGGAAATTTAATCCCCAAATCAACAGTATTGGGAGGTGGGGCCTAGTGGGACGTGTTGAAGAATGAAGGGTCCCCTAACCTTAAATGGATTAATGCTGGTATAAAAAAGGCTTTCAGGAGCAGGCTCTCTCTCTTGCCCTCCTGCCTTCTGCCAAGTGAGGACACAGTAAGAAGGCCCTCACCAGATCAGATGCTGGCACCTTAATCCTAGACTTCTCAGTCTCCAGAGCTGTGAGAGAATCAACTTCTGTTCTTTATAAATTACCCATTCTCAGTTATTCTATTATAGCAGCCCAAAAGGAGTAAGACAGATGGGAAGATGATTGGTTCCACTTTGAACAGGCAAAGTGTGAGGTGTCCATGTGACATCCAAGGAGACATGAAGTCCAGAGGTTTATTGGATATACAGGTCTTTGTTTCTGGAGAAAGATGAGCTGGAGATATATGTGGTAAATCATTAGCTTAGCCTAAAGATGGCAACTGAAGCCAGGCTAATTTACTCATGAGCATAGAAGAGGAGAAGATCCAAAAAAGAACCTTAAAGTATGCTGCCATTTATGAGTGACCCAAAGGCCAGGTGTAGTGGCTCACACCTATAATTCTAGCACTCTGGGAGGCTGAGGCAAGAGGATCACTTGAGGTCAGGAGTTTAAGACCAGCTTGAGCAATAGCAAGACCCCATCTCTACTAAAAATAGAAAAATTAGCTGGGTGTTGTGGTGTGTGTGGGCATTGTAGCATGAGTCCCAGCTACACAGGAGGATCACTTGAGCCCAGGAGCTGGAGGTTGCAGTGAGCTACAATGACACCACTGCACTCTACATGGGGTGACAGAGCAAGACCCTGTCTCAAGAAAAAAAAAGAGTGACTGAAGGAAGAGTGAAAGGAGGCTGTGAAAGGTGGAAGGAAAGCCAGAAGAATATGGTAGCCCTGAGGAGAAAAGGGGAGCACTTTCCTGAAAGGGTAGTGTGACCAACAGTATCAAATGCTGCACAGGGGTTGAGGCCCACAAGAGTCTCTTGGATTTGGCAATAAAGACTTCCCTCAAAAGAAGCAGTTTCAGAGCATGGATGGGGCCAGAAGCCCAATCTGTCCTGGGGCTACAGAATGAATAGGTGGTGATGACAAGAGGACTGTGCGTGCCTGCTCTTATTTTTAAAAGATTTACTGTGATCAGAGGCCAGAGAGAATTTAAATGAGACTGACAAATGATTATAGATACTGTTGTAGTAAAAAAAAGTTACCTGTTCCTTTTAGGGTATGACAAAGCCATACTTTTTCTACTGAAATTTGTTTCTTTTTATTAGTAGCAGCTACCATTTATAAAATGTCCACCATAAGCCAGGCACTTTAAGTTCATTATTTTATTTAGCTCTTTAAACAACACTTTTAAGTAGATACTATATCCCTTTGTTACAAATGAAGAAATAAAAGCCTAAAAAGTACAAGTTCTCAAAACAACTTCATAGAGGAGCTGCAGTTTAAATCTAACCTTCACTCAAAGCCCATGCTTTTTCTATGACAACCACATTACCTCTCCTAAATGCTTCCTACAGCCAGCCTTTATTTCACAGTGCAAATGCCAAGAACTAAAATGGGTGGCCAGAGAATTCCATTCACCACTGTGAGAGATCTGAGGGAAGAGATAACACAGGCACACCCTTCTTGTTCAAGGACGATCTCTGAGTAAGGAATAAAGAGTCTCTGGCTTTGAGCCCCAGAGACCAGGGACCCAGTATGTCCCCTTTCGGGGGTGTGTGTGTGTGTGTGTGTGTGCTTGTACATGTATATGAAAGGATGTAGGGCCAGATAGCTCAGAGTAAATCAATCATTGTTAACTAGGAAAGTTAACGTTGTAAGAGAAAATTGTAAAATTTTATGAGAATTTTGCAAAAATTATTTTTAGCCTGAAGAAAACAAGCATCAAGGAAGACTCAAGCTTATACATAAGCTTACATAACCATGAGGAAGAATGCCAAGACTTGCATTTGACACTCTGGAGGATATAACTGGGGCCAGTGAGTACATGCTATGGAGAGGCAGCTTAGACTCTTAACAAGAAGAGTTGCCTATCTAAAGATGGACAGAACTTCCCAGAAAAATGATGAGCTCCCTGTTACTAGAGATTGCCAAGCAGGAGCAAGGATGTTGGATCTGGGGGACCAAGCAACAGAGAAGGCTTGGATGGCCTTTTAGGCCATTCTAGACCTGATATTTTGAGAGACCCTCTGAAGAAAATGGTTAAAATAAGGTTTTACATATTGAGTAAGGCCTGGCTATTATTGTCCCCAAATGAATTCTAAATATTATATAATGAGATGATTGACATATTTCTTTATTCACAATCTGTACAAACAAGGTATAGCAATTTAACTTTCATATGCAACAAAAAATATATATTCCCAGCTTTAGGAAGTTCTGTGTCTTTTCTGAGATGAGATGGTGGGTATCTACTCAGTCTTTAATCAGGCAGATATGACATCCTGAAAATGTCGGAGACACAGTGTGGAGAATGGATACTGGTAGCCTTTGTTTCTTGTGGAGGTTGGAAATGAGTTCACTTCCTACTTTCCCAACAGGTTCTTGACATGGAGTGACAGCAAGCTAACCGTATAGGAGATAGATAAGTAATCACTGAATCAATGAGAGATTCTTTCTTTCCTTCTTTCGCCTTTTTTCACTTGATAAATATTAATTGAGCACCTATTATACTATAGGCACTACACTTTTATTGAAAGGCAAGAAACTATACCCAGCTGTATATGCACATTTCTATAACATATATGTGTACCTTTTGTGTAATGGGGGTGGCAAAATCAACACTCTAACCTCTTCAGGGAGATGGCTAGAAATTAGTATGTGCTCTCAATACAAACTAAGCCGTTAGTATGTTTTACTTTTCCTGCTGCAAAATAATAAGAACTTCTAGCATAAGAAAGCAAATCTCTCCTAAAAACAAACAAAATCTCCCATTCCCTTGTTCGTAGTTCCAAAAAGTGTAGAGGTCTGACACCTACAGTCTTGGCCAGAGAGTGCTTTTTTCCTCAGAAAAAAGAGTCACTAGGAAAAATTCTGAACTCTGAATTTAAGGTAATAATTATAATGATCAGGGAAAGTTTTAAGTGTGCACAAAGATAGTGTTACAAGGATGTTCCCTGAAGTATTATTTATACAGAAAATATGGAAACAACTAATGCCCAAAGGAAGAGTTTAGTTAAATAAATTATGGCACATCCATATACTGGAATACCATACAGTGATCATTAATGATATTTAGAATAATATTTAAAGATATAGGAAGATAGTCAATAACACTTAATGAAAAATTCAAATTAAAATAGCATATACTATATATTCTATTTTTATAAAAAACACATGCATAAATGGATGTGTAGATATATATATACACATACATTCATACACACACAAACACATATGAGAGAGAGAAAAAGTTATATATCTGATAGCAGAAGAAAAGTCAAAAGGATTATCACCAATATGTCCACAGTGATTGTGGAATTATGAGGGATTATTTTCCTTTTTGTATAATTCTGTGTTTTCTAAATTTTATTATTATAAACATGTACTTTTTGTGAAAAAAGTAAGTTATTAAAAATATGATGCCAGGCATGGTTACTCATGCCTGTAATCCTAGAACTTTGGGAGGCCGAGGCAGGAGGAACGCTTGAGGCCAGGAGTTCGCGTCCAGCCTAGGCAACATAGCAAGTGTCCCCCACAACCCCCCATCTCTACCAAAAATAAAAAAATTAGCTGGGAGTGGTAGCACACACCTGCAGTCCCAGCTACTCAGGAGGCTGAGGCAGGAAGGGCACTTGAGCCCAAGAGTTCCAGGCTGCAGTGAGCTATGATTGGGCCACTGCACTCCAGCCTGAGTAACAGAGCAAGAGCCTCTCTCCAAAAAAAAAAAAAAAGTGTGATATGGATTTTAAATAATTATATTGCCATAAACAAATGAAATCAAATACATTTTAAAGTTCATTCTTTAACTTTGTTTATAATACACTAAAATTATTTAAAGAATTTTTATTTAACCAAACAAAAACAAGCTGTGAGAAATAAGTAACTACATAAAAATACTATGCAGAATTTGGGGTAAATTTCTTTGGGAGACAATTTCCTTTCAACCTAATAAACAAAGCCATCAATTTTTAAATTCTAAACATTAGTGGACATGAAATTCATTCGTTCACTCAGGGGGTACTTACTGAGTTTTCACCATATATAAGTACTTGTCCTCAGTTTTTTGGAGGATTAAAGAATGAGTGATAGCATTTTTGCATTTTCCTTATATTTGAGGTGCTTATAGTCTCTTTGGCAAGAGATCAAATATTCACAAATCATCCAGACAATAAAGTCCTAAAAATTAGAACAGAGAACAGGGGATTATAGAAAGCAAATGCCAGTGAGGCGAATTCTACCCCTCCTTTAATGTTCAAAAGGCCTTCTTTTTTTCACGAGATGGCTCTGAAGGTAAAGAAGGAAGCTCCTGCCCCTCCCAAAGCCAAAGCCAAAGCAAAGGCTTTGAAGGCCAAGAAGGCAGTGCTAAAAGGCTTCCACAGCCCCCCCAAAAAGATCTGTACATCACCCACCTTCCGGCGGCCAAAGACACTGCGGCTCAGGAGGCAGCCCAAATATCCTCGGAAGAGCGCCCCCAGGAGAAACAAGCTTGATCACTATGCCATCATCAAGTTCCCCTTGACCACTGAGTCTGATGTGAAAAAGATAGAAGACAACAACACATTTGTTTTCATTGTGGATGTCAAAGCCAATAAGGACCAGATCAAACAGGCTGTGAAGAAGCTCTATGACATTGATGTGGCCAAGGTCAACACCCTGATCAGGCCTGATGGAGAGAAGAAGGCATATGTTCGACTGGCTCCCGATTACGATGCTTTGGACGTTGCCAACAAAATTGGGATCATCTAAACCGAGTCCAACTGGCTAATTCTAAATATATATATCCTATTACCTTAAAAAAAAAAAAAGGCCTTCTTCCTCAAGATGCCTCTTGCTGGGAAGTAATTTCCAAAACTAAATTATCCTCTCTGCTAGGTGAGCACTCTGGTTAGCATCTATCACAGAGCAACTCTTACTGAGAGTTCAAGTGTCCCTTCTTTGTCCTGACCTTTGTTTTATTCATCCTGGATCCTGAATGAACTTCAAAGTCAAGTTTATTTTATTAATAGGAATTCCAGGCCATATTCATCTCCTGAAGGAATGAGGAAGAAGAGGTGTGGAGCAGAATAATAACACAGTCCAAATTAACTACTGATGGAGGGTGTGGAAATGTGGAAAGAAGGACTGCCCTCAGCCTACTGATGAATAGCAGCCACCCTTACCCCATCCCTCCCAAACTGGGGTTTAACAACACCCCATTCTTCCAACTCTTACCTCTGAGGGGAGGACTGCCAATGAGAATATTCACAGTTGAAGTAACAAAAGCAGCAAGATACCACGGGGAAAGCTGCTAAACTGGGAGCCCAGAGACCTGCCCCAGTCCCAGCTAGCTCTGCTCCTAACTAGCTTCCCTCTGGGCCTCAGTTTCCTCATCTGCCAAATGAAGGGGTTTGAACAATATTCAAAGCCTATAGCTCCCTATAAATTAGGAATCACAAGGTTCCTATGATTTTATTTTGGATTTATTCTCCAATCATGAGTCATCAGTCACTTTCTGACTCTGCAAATACAAATTCCTCCCCAGTGATGGAAATTAAAGCACTTAATTCTCTTATGGGTAGGTTGTACTTGCTGAACGATTGTGTACAGTACTGTCTGAGAAGTTGAGGCAAAGGAAATGGCTCCTTAATCCCTCTTGGGATCTAAATGGAAAACAAGACAGGCTATGACATCAGCTGCCATTTCCTCTGTGATCAGACTAAATAATACAAATATCAATATTAAATTATGCGTGCATATTTTTTATTTTTGCCTTTCATGGCAAATCACAGTAAGTCCATTTGCTCTTAGCCTTTAGTTCAAGATTACATAGGAAGAACAGGAAGGATGAACACAGAATCACAGCATTTTAGAGCTGCAGGCAACTTTAACGATTAGACCCTACTTCTCATCATCCCATTGAGGGGTCCAGAATGTGAAACAGCTCCATCCAATGTTGACTTCCTGAAGCATGTTCTCTTCAATTTGCCTCACTTAAACCCACTGTAATTGGACAATACCACCATCTACCTGCCAAACAAATAAATAAGCACTTTTTTTAAAAAAAGCCCCCCAAAAGGAATCTAATCTCTTTTAATGAGTTTCCTCCATTATAAATAGAGGAGCCATCTGAGGGGAAGAGAGTTCAGCAGAATGAACATTTCTGAGACAGGAACAGTTTACCTTCCTAGACTATATCCAAAACCAATTCTTTACCCCAAGACATAGCTGCTTCATATTTCTATCTACTACCTTCCTCTATCTCCATAGGTAGGCAAGCACCAGACCTTTTCAAGAGAAATGTTATGAGAATAATGTTGCTCTTTAACAGGCCAGCCATTTGCCACCACATCACCAGCCAGGTAAAAAGGTGCTGCTTTAATTTAGCATTGGATGGATAAAATTCAAATGTTGAAAATCTGTTCTTTTCACCAAGAAACATGATTTTTGGCTAATTTCTCTCCTCTTTGGTTTCTTATGAATCCAGGCAAGTTACTCAAAAGCATCTCAGTAAAAAATAAATTGATAATTCCATGTGATCTGTTTATCTAAACTCACTCAACATTAGGGGTCTAAGTTACTAGAATCACATAGTAAGAACTCATTCCTTCCCAGCCTGTTTTGCCTCACTATTCAGATGGATGAGATATGCCTTATTGTTATATTCTTCCTATCATAGAAAACACACATACTGGTCGTTTTGATTTCTGACCACATTTGATGATACTTCGATAGCCATACACTCCAGACCAGAAAGTCCTATTATATTCTTCACAGGACTATTGTGAGAATTAAATAACATGTACCATAAATCAGCAGTCCCCAACATTTTTGGCACCAGGGACTGGTTTCATGAAAGGCAATTTTTCCTTCCATGGGATGGGGGGAGCTCTGCGGCCAGGTCCTTAACAGGCCATAGACCGCAGTCCTAGATGACACAATTTGAATTAAAAATACATAGATTGTTTTTTAAAAATCCATAGATTGTTCAAACTGGAAGGGACTTTCAAGAGCATCTAATCATATGCCCTTCCTTTACAACCAGAGAAATGTAGTTGCAGTGAAATCAGAGATTTGTCCCTCATTACATGGCTAGTTAGTGGCAGTGCCAGATCTAGAGGTCCTGTGTCCAGTTTTCCTGTTCAGGTTCTTTCCACAGCCCCTGCTGCTTTCCAACATCAGCACAGGCTTTCTAAATAGTCTAGAAGGGTTGGCTGGAGACTATTCCTTAGAAATCAGCCCCTCCTATTCCAGAGCTGCCTCTGCTTTTCCACTGCATGAATTATACATGCAAGAGGTTACTAAAGCTTGAATAAACATGGGTTCCCTTTCTTGCCCCAGTGTCTTACATTCTGTCAATCAGGAAGGTGGGTGACAATGTTTATAGTTATTATCAGTTGCGCCCGTAGCAAATTACTATTCTAAATTATCCAAGATCCATTGTTGCTATGTAATGTGCAGTCAAGAAAGAACACTGTGGTTTTGATTATGTGCACAATTCAGTCATCCGGTGCATGTGTGAGAATTACATATGGCCAGCTGGCACGTATAACTTGGGGCAGCAGCGTCTAACCCTGTTTGGATGAGTCTGTGACAGGAAATCTGGTTGCATCAAACTCCTACCTTCTGACTCCAGGGATGTCCATCCATGCAGGCACTGACTGTTAAAGACTAACAGAGGAGCAGCAGGGTGCAGGGAGGGGAAAGAGAACTCAATTTGACATTATAATTACCTCTGTTAGAACCCTGGTCCAGCACATCACTAGCTGAATGACTTTAGATTTTAGTGATTCGGTTTCTGAGCCTCCTTCTCCTCATCTGTAAAATGTTGATCAGATTTAAATTCGCTTTATACATCTGTATCCCTGGGCCAATATAATAATTTGTAAGGATCAGTTAACTCCAGAAATGAGAATACAGCAAAAAATATGGAAAACGTTAAAAACTCTGTCTCTGGGGTTCCAAAGGCCTAACTAGTTATAAAACCCTACTCTGCCGGGTCACTTGTGTGACCTTGGGCAAGTTTCATCACCTTCTTCTTTTTGTTTTAACTTACCTCATAAAATTTCAAACATACTCAAGAAAGATTAGAATAATTAACTAAAATGATGTACTAATCACCAGATTAAGTTGTTTTTCATAGTTTGCTAATATCGTTTCATCCCTCTTCCTCAACACTTTTTTTCCTCTGGGGTATTTTAAAGCACATTTGGGCAAGTTGTTTTAAAGATTTCTGTCCTTTAGTTTTCTCATCTAGGAAATGAAGATTATAATATCTAATTCGTGGGATACAATTGTTTGAAGTAGTCAGTAAAAGTTAGCTGTCATTATTTATGGCGGTACCTATGTGCACAGTCCCCTCCAGGGCATAAAAACATTTGGCAGTGTAGCGCTCCGGGCTGAACAGAGATTCTTAAACAACGCGGCGGCAGGGTGGCGTGGGGTGGGGTGGGGGGCGGGAACCCGAGTCTGCGTCGTGAAGATTGCGGCCGCCCCCTTCAGGCAGCCCTTCTCCAGGTCGGCCCGATCAGGAGGCGGGTTGTCCCTTTCAGGTTTCCGTTGCAGCGCGTGGAAACGAGGGGCGGGAACAGGAAGTGGGGTTGGGCCGAGTTCCGGGCGCGAGGCGGCCGCTGAGAAGAGCAGAGCGCGGCGGCTGAAAGCTGAGGAGGTAGAGCCGGGATGTTCCGGATCGAGGGCCTCGCGCCGAAGCTGGACCCGGAGGAGATGAAACGGAAGATGCGCGAGGATGTGATCTCCTCCATACGGAACTTCCTCATCTACGTGGCCTTGCTGCGAGTCAGTGAGTATCCTCCTGGGCTGTGACCCTGAAACCAACAGGGAGCTGGCCAACACCGCCCACCTCATTCTAGTCCTACAGGCCGTTAGGGGCCTTTGAGGAGCCGAGCTGAGCGGTCGCGGGGGAGTAAGGGGCGTGCACGTCGAGAGCTACCGGCGTATGTGCGATTTGAGGTCTGCAGGTAGGAGGTACCGAAGTGCACGTGGTGGCCTGGCGAGCGTGCTTAATCATTCTGGCTTTCCCAACATTAAGTGCCTTTGAATTGGAAGAGCTTCAAGGGTTATCCCCCGGAGCAACTGCCTCGTTTTGCAGACAGAAACAGTACCAGAGTAGGGAAATGGCTGGCCCAAGGTCATTCACCCATTCAGTGAATGATCTTGACCTAGAATGGAGAACTCGATGCCAGGTTCCATTTCTTCAGTGCTGACCTTTGAAATCGAAACAGCTTTGCTTCATTTCTGTTTCTTTGTATAGAGAGTGAAGTAAAAATTGCTTTTTTTTTTTTTTTAAGGAATGAAAAGTATGTGAGTCTATAGGATTAATGCAAATATTTGAGATTTTATCTGATTTTACAGCTGGCAGAAAGTTACTTAGATTACTTGTTCTTTGATAGTGGCTCTTTGAGGGAGGCAGGGCTTAAGATTCTTTATGTCCCTTTTGGCCGGGCGCGGTGGCTCACGCCTGTAATCCTAGCACTCTGGGAGGCCGAGGTGGGCGGATCGTTTGAGCTCAGGAGTTCGAGACCAGCCTGAGCAAGAGCGAGACCCCATCTCTACTAAAAATAGAAAGAAATTATATGGACAGCTAAAAATATATATAGAAAAAATTATCCGGGCATGGTGGCGCATGCCTGTAGTCCCAGCTACTTGGGAGGCAGAGGCAGGAGGATCGCTTGAGCCCGGGAGTTTGAGGTTGCTGTGAGCTAGGCTGATGCCACGGCACTCACTCTAGCCTGGGCAACAGAGTGAGACTCTGTCTCAAAAAAAAAAAAAAAAAAAAAAAAAAGATTCTTTATGTCCCTTTTGCAAATGACAACTCATCTTTCAGAGGGGACTTAGCAGGGTCTCACAGTTAACATTCACGCTGAATATAAGAACTGGAAGCAGCTTTACAGATCAGTTCCCTAACATAAATCTCAGGAGTGATTTGCCCCCGTGTCCTCATTCTCAGTTCAGTATCCTTTTTATTGTTCCATGCTGTATATTGTTGGTTGGTCTGGATGTTGAAGGAGTGATGGTTCAAGTAAATGAAGGCCATACCAACGTCATCCTACAGAAAGCTCGTGTTGGGCCCAGGATAGAGCCACTGATGGCACAGTCTCCTTTATTCAGTGCCTCTTTCACTGTGGTATTACACTGTTTCCCCAGGAGAGGGAGCCTTGGAGAACAGAAAAACCCAAATCATCCTCATTGAACGGCAACTCCCAGATTTTTGTGGGGCTGCAGTGGAGACAGTGTCTCTCTCTGTCTCCAGGCTAGAGTGAAGCCTGTCAACCTCACTGCAACCTCAAACTCCAGGGCTCAAGCAATTGTCCTGCCTCAGCCTCCTGAGTAGCTGAGACTACAGACACGCATCACCACACCCGCTAATTTTCTTTTCTTTTTCTTTCTTTCTTTTTTTTTTGTAGAAAGGGGATCTGACTCTTGCTCAGGTTGGTCTCAAACTCCTGGCCTCAAGCAATCCTCCCACCTCGGCCTCCCAAAGTGCTAGGATTATAGGTGTAAGCCACCGCACCCGGCCTGAATTGGTTTATCACTTTTAAGTTGAGATATGATATGTATATTATACAATTGCACACCCATTTAAGGTGTACCAGTGGTTTTTAGCATAGTCAGAGTTTTGCAGCCATCATCATAATCAATTTTATGACATTTTTTCCCCCTAAAAGAAACACCGTACCCATTAGCTGTCACCCCATTCCCCCCTTTATCCATTCCTTGGCAACTATTAATGTACGTTTTCTTTATGGATTTGTCTATTCTGGATGTTTCATTTAACTCTAATTGGAAAACATGTGACCGGCTTATTTCACTTAGCATAATGTTTTCAAGGTTCATCTATGTTGTAGCATATGTTAGAACTTCATTTCTTTTTATGGCTGAATAAGATTTCATTGTATGAATATACCACATTTTGTTTATCCATTCGTCATTTGATGGATTTTCTTTTCCCTGATTAAGACATAGAAAAGAGTAGATATACTGTTGACTTTATCAGCTTCTGACAGATCTAAGTATCTTCAGTTTAACATTAACAAAATGTTCTGTTAGTATGAGTATCGAGAAAGAAGGTGATTCTGACAGCTTTTCTGGCCACAGCACTTTTACACAGGACAATAATATCACTTCTTTAGATCCATATGACAACACTTCTTAGTTTTCTAGACATTTCTTTTTTTTTTTTTTTTTTTTTGAGACAGAGTCTCACTCTGTTGCCCGGGCTAGAGTGAGTGCCGTGGCGTCAGCCTAGCTCACAGCAACCTCAAACTCCTGGGCTCAAGCGATCCTCCTGTCTCAGCCTCCCAAGTAGCTGGGACTACAGGCATGCACCACCATGCCCGGCTAATTTTTTCTATATATATTTTTAGCTGTCCATATAATTCTTTCTATTTTTAGTAGAGATGGGGTCTCGCTCTTGCTCAGGCTGGTCTCGAACTCCTGAGCTCAAACGATCCGCCCACCTCGGCCTCCCAGAGAGCTAGGATTACAGGCGTGAGCCACCGCGCCCGGCCTCTAGACATTTCTATGCACCATCTTATCAGACTGTCATAATAACTGAGGTAAGACGAGCATGATCTGGAGTGCATAAGTGATATATAGCTAGCTAATCAGTGAGAAGACCAAAATAGGTGCCCAGCTATTCTAGTTCCCTAGTTCAGTGTTGTTTTCTCCTATCCTCTACCTTTCAAATGAGTCAGTAAAGGTAAAAATGCCTATTTGTTTCCTCTAGAGTTTTGTTCCTTTTACAATTAAAATAAATTACCATGGTAAAGGGTTTTTGTTTGAAAAAAGATTAGATTTACACTTTATGGCCCTAAGAGGAGAACCACCTGGAGAAAAGATTTTGTATAGTACAAGAATGAAATTTATAACAATCATAGCTGAGTGACATTGAATGGACTGCCTTGGAAGGCAGTGAGTCCCTTTTGCTGGATTGTGCAGGCAGAGATTTGACCATTACCTAGATTTGTTTTAAAAAAATATGTTGAGCTAGACCTGTTCCCCGCCCCTTTCCATCTTATAATTCTATAATGTAGCCTGTGAGCTAATAGATCTGAAAACTAATTTTAGGTTTATTTTTTTCTTTCAGCTCCTTTTATCTTAAAGAAATTGGACAGCATATGAAGATTGGACATCACATGTGAATGTATAATATGAAGAACCTGGTTACAGTTTCTACTCCTATCTGCAAATGAATAGATCCAGAAAGGTGTAAGAGACTTTGATTGAATGGACATAAAAAGTCTACTTGTTAAGAACAAGTTTGACTCTGGTAACTGACCTTCATAGCTAAAATATACAACTATTTGGGAAGTATGAAAGACATCTTGTTGTCATGGCATGCCCTTATGCCTGTGATATTTGGTCTCTGTGAATATTGGCATGATTGTAAATAATTAATGTCAAACACCATTTACAAGCAAGTGTTAATTATAAGGGAACTATGTCTGAAATGGCACTGTCTTATCAGTCATTTCTGTTTACCTTTTTACTTCTGTCTGGCATGTATTTGTGAAGAGTCCCTTATAATTAGTTATGTATGTTTTATGGAAGTCAGCACACAACCACAATGAAGTTTAAGCACAGGACCATTAGTTTTTAATAAACATAGTAATTTTAAAAAATTGGGTTTCTTATTTTTCTTTTTCTTTATTTTTTGTAGAGACAGGGTTTGGCTGTGTTTCCTGGGCTAGTCTTAAACTCCTGGCCTCAAGCGATGCTCCCACCTCAGCCTCCCAAAGTGCTGGGATTACAGGCATGAGCCACCAGGCCCAGATGAGTTTCTCTATTTTTATTATCCCGCTTTTTGCTGCAACCCATCAATCACTGGTGGGACACTTATGATATTGTGATGATTACAAGCTACAAGTTGAGGTCCTCTTGTTCTAGACTTGAGAATTTGCTATCTTGATAAAGTGGCATTGTGTTTTATTAACAAGCAATTTTAGTGAAAGGCAGGCAGCATGACTGCTTGATGCTGAGTATAGGAAACACTACCAAAGGAAAAAGTGCTGTATTTTTAAGTCAAATAGTTCTCCAGGTTTGTTGGGGGAAAGGAGTAGTCCTTTACCTTCTCCTCAGAGACAACTATATTCACCTCTTTTTACTTGTCATCTCTTCCTTCCAGTGTACAGTGTAGTGTGATTTTGATTGAATCAGTGTCATTCAGATTCTGAGTGAGGTTTGTGGTTTTCTTTTCTGGCATGTCTTTTTGTTTTTCCTAGGCTTAGTTTTGTGTGAACTTTCCACGAAATCAACTACACTTCTTGCCATTTATCTAAATCTCTCACAATGCCCAGCTTCCTTAGGTATTCTGTTTCATCTTTCTGAGTAAATCTTCCCTGTAGCCTTTTGACCTGCCCTAGGCTGCACTGATAGTTTTCTGTGCCTGATGTGTGGCTGTATTGTGGGAACTCCCTTCACTATCATTCTGGGAATTCCTTTTTCTCTTCTCCCATGTTGGATCTTTTGTTTTCTGTTACCTTGTCTTCTTGGTTTAGTCTCTTGTTTTGATGGAACCTTTTCTTCAACAGTGTCCTGAGAAAGGTGGCATAGGAAGCAAATGTTTTTAAGACCTTGCTGGTCTTTTCTGGGCAGTTATTTGATTGATAGTTTGCTGAATATAGAGTTCTAGGTTGCAAATCATTTTCCTTCAGAGTTTTAAGGCTTTGTACCTTTGCCTCTGGCTGTCAGTGATTTCTGATATTTTTGTGGGACTAAAGTTTTTCTTCCTGAGAAACAAGGATCTTTTTTCCTAGTATTCTTATATTCCATGATGACATAATTTGGTGTTTGTTTATTTTAATTCACTGTGCTCGGTACTTGTTTAAACTTGATACTTGTGTCCTTTAGTTCTCAGAAATTTTGTAGATTTTTATTGATTTCTTTCCCTTCTTTTCCATTTCTTCTCTTTGTAGAATGCTAGTACTTTTGATGGTGTCTTTTTCTTCCAGTCTATTTTATCTAAAATTGCTTTTCTCTGTTTTTGTTTCTTTCATATTAGATACTTTCCTTCGATATCTGGTAATTGTTGGTTGTCTGCTCATATTTAAAAACAGGGGCCAAGCTGGGTGTGGTAGTTCATGCCTGTTATACCCAGTGACTCAGGAGGCTGAGGTGGCAGAATTGCTTAAGGTTAGGGGCTGCTCAAGGCCAGCCTGGGCAACATAGCACGACCCTGTCTCTACAAAAAATAAGAAAAATTAGCCAGGTGTGGTGGCATGCGCTACTGAGGAGGCTGAGGTAAGAGGATCACTTGAGCCCAGGAATTCAAGGCTGCAGTGAGCTATGATCATGCTCCTGCACTTCAGCCTGGGCAACAGTGAGACCTTGTCTCAAAAAAAAAAAAAAAAAAAAATAAGAATAGGAAATTAGCATTGAGTACAGGCTCTGAGTAGGTGGAGCTTGTTGATGTTGAGCTTTGCTAAAGGGCTATCTATTGGGCCATACATTAATAGTTAAGAAAACTTTTATGTCAGTGTCTTTGTTTGTTTGTTTGTTTGGTTTATTTGTTTGTTTATTTGTTTGTTTTTTGGAAACAGTCTTCTTGTTTATTTGTTTGTTTTTTGGAAACAGTCTTGCTCTGTTGCTCGGGCTAGAGTGCTGTGGCGTCAGCCTAGCTCACAGCAACCTCAAACTCCTGGGCTTAAGCAAGCCTTCTGCCTCAGCCTCCCAAGTAGCTGGGACTACAGGCATGCGCTACCATGCCCAGCTAATTTTTTTTCTATATATTTTTAGTTGTCCGGATAATTTCTTTCTATTTTTAGTAGAGATGGGGTCTCGCTCTTATTCAGGCTCGTCTCAAACTCCTGACCTCAAGCAATCCTCCCACCTCGGCCTCCCAGAGTGCTAGGATTACAGGCAATTTGTCAGTATCTTTAGTTATTTCCTTTTGAACTGGTGGTTCCTTAGAGAAGAAAGATTTTTTTCAGTCTTCCAAGTGAAGAATGACGTCTTGCCAGTGTTCCGGGAATCAAGTGAGGAAAGAGGTCTGTGGTAAGGCCCAGGGCAGAGAGATGTGTGTATCTGAATATCCATATCTAATATGCATTTACTTACTCAGTCTCTGTGTTGTGAGTACAGTATTCCTGCCCAAACTGCCTGGCATCCCACAATCTGGATACCCTATATTTTACCCTTTTCAGAAAATAAACTTCTAATTTAGAGAGTTCATTGGAGAAGAGAAATTGCTTTGCTGTGTAGAATTGCAGAGAACATCTGATTTCTTAAACCTTGATTACTTAAACCAATTCAGGTGTCTGCCCCTTCACCCTTTATTTCCAGAGGCACCTGAAACCACCAGTTCCTGGGCCTTCTAGGGATTCTGTGATATAAATTGTGTTGTGTGTAGGCGGGGTTGTTTCTTTGTTGTTTGTTTTGCTTTTCCCTCTACTGGTTCAGAATTCATTTTTCTTGAGTCTACTGCATTATTTACTCCTGGTCTGTCTTCCAGCTTCTAACTTTTTGTTCCTGGTTGCTTCCTGTTCTCTTCCTGTATACTTTTAGGTATATACCTTAAAACAAAAACTCCTGCTATCATTTAATGGAATTTCAGGAGGAAGTAAAGTAGATATATGTGCTTAATCCACCATCTCTACCCAGATAGAACCTGTGGTTTTGTGTCTCATGTTAGTAACTTATATCCATTTCTTCCTTAATTAAGGAGGTGTAGTATATAGCACGTGGTCATGAATACTGGCTCTAAAGACAGGCAGACTTAACTTTGAATCCTGGCTCCAACACGTATGAGATGAATGGTTTTCAGCAAGGGAAACTCCAGATCTCATTTTCAACTATAAGAATAATAGAAGCATCTGTCTACTTGAAAGTATTGTAAGGATTAAGTGAGAAAATGCCAAGTAAAGCAGTTGCCATAATTGCTTGACATTTGGTAAGTGTTAGCTGTTAATGGTTAGGCTGGTGATAGGTGTTTAGGAATGATTTGTGCTGGTGTTCACTGCATGAATAGGTTTCGTTCATATTTCCAGATGCTAAGAGACAGCATGCTTATCCTCTAATTGTATAGACTTCAAAATTACCAAACACTTAAATTCATTATCTAAAAACAGCCTTAACCAATCAATATTAATGCCATTTTACAGATGGAGAGGTTGAAACTCTGAAAGTTTCAGTAGCTAATAAATAGCAGCTGGCCAATGCTTTTTTTTTTTTTTTTTTTAAACAGAGTCTTACTCTGTTGCCCCAGCTAAAGTGCAGTGGGGTCATTATAGCTCACTGCAACCTCAGACTCCTGGGCTCAAATGTTCCTCCTGCCTCAGCCTCCCCAGTAGCTAGGACTACAGGTTCTCGCTAGCACACCTGGGTAATTTTTCTTTCTTTTTTTTTTTTTTTTTTTGGAGACGGTCTTGCTCTTTCTCAGGCTGGCCTCAAACTCCTAACCTCAAGCAATCCTCCTGCCGTAACCTCCCAGATTGTTAGGATTGTGAGCCACTGCACTTGGCCAGCTTAGGGGACTTTTAATGTTTCTTTGTTGTACTCTATCCGCAAGTACTTTTCTTGAGGGAAAATAGTGTAATTGTTACTCTGGATTCCAGTTCAGGGTGGAATAAGAATGTGATGTTTCAGTTTTTGTGGCTAGCTTTTTAAAATTCAGGCCATAAACTCCACTGGGGAGTTTGATACCAGCCTGAGCAAGAGCGAGACCCTGTCTCTACTTAAAAAAAAAATAGAAAGAAATTAGCAGGCCAACTAAAAATATATAGAAAAAATTAGCCGAGCATGGTGGCGCATGCCTGTAGTCCCAGCTACTGGGGAGGCTGAGGCAGGAGGATCGCTTGAGCCCAGGAGTTTGAGGTTGCTGTGAGCTAGGCTGACGCCACGACACTCTAGCCTGGGCAACAGAGTGAGACTCTGTCTCAAAAAAAAAAAGAAAGAAAAGAAAGAAAATAGTTGGAGACTGTGTGTGTGTGTGCACGCGCATGTGAGAAAAAGAGTTTGTGAGTTTGTTTGAATATGTAATGTAAAATAGTAAAGAGCCATAGCAAATTTGAGTTTTGTAAATTCTTGAAATGGAGTCATTGAAAGAAATGGAGAAATATGAAAGAAAGGGGGACAATATTAATTCTCTACCAACAGTAGGAATTTTGCTCCTAAGTGAATGGTATTCCTGCAGCCAGTGCAATATTTAAAAAAAAAACAAACTGCTTTATCATTGCTCTTTATAGTTTTTCTGTGATATAAGGTAGCATTATAATTGACAGTGTGTTCAATAGTTTACAGATGTGCAAACTTGGGCCTGCATTTGGAATGAAGAACAATTACAGGAATTGGGATTTTTTTTTAGTAGGAGGCTGAGAGCTGTTTTTAAAAATGAGAGGGTTGTTCCATCAAAGAAAGTAATTACTCCAAAAAGCAGAAAAAGATAAGTGTTTAGAAAGCTAAGAAGGAAGAATCCTTGTTGAATTCACTACCAGCTACTGTTAGTTGGGTACTGGAAATGTGTAAGCAGAATCTGGACATGGATATGCTATAGCAGAGATTGCCACCATAGGATAAAGTTTCTGTCTTTGTCTTTTCCCTAGTACTAGAAAACCACTTGAATACAAGTACTGTCTCACATTTTTCTGTCCTACATAATACCTTTATCATAATATCATAATACCACATAATATCACAGAAGGGGCTGAATAAACAACTGCTGAATTGATGGGGGGAAAGTGTTGACTTTCTGGATGCAACTTATTGTCCAGGCCTCAGAAAAATACTCCCAAATATGAAACAAAGTCTTCATATTCACAAATATTTATTCAGTGACTACAGTGGGACAGGCAACGTGGTGGATGAGGAATAAATACAGCAGAGAAGAATTCAGGCATGGTCTCTATCCTTAAGAGGCTTACAATCTAGCAGGGGAGTCAGTCAGATATTGCATAATTTTATTGCTAATTACTTCATTATATTATACCATATAAACTGTTGTGAGAGCCAAATACAGGTAGCTGTGAGAACATGGAACAGGGGAGCCTTGACCTATTTGGTTGGGGAGGAAGCAGGGAGGGCTCCCTTAGGAAGAGACACATAAAGTAAGGTTTGGCTGAATAGGAATTGGCCAGATAAGGAGTGAGGAGTCTTTGAAAAAGTGTTAAAGCAAATGTGCTGAGGAAGAAAGACCAGTGTGACCAAAGTGTTTTGTGCACAGAAGAACAAGAAACTTTTAGTCCTTTCAGAAACTTTTTCATTGTATTCTCATACTTTACTCTTAAGAGATCCCATTCTGACATCTGCTGGCCAGTATATATACTGCAGTTCCAAATTCCACTACACAAGGACAACCTTTAGTAATCTATTTCTTTGAAAGCTATAGTAATAAATTTGAAATAAAATACAAGGTCTTTCCCTACTTCTTATTGTGGACATCATCCAAGAGAGAATTTTCCCTAGTTGTTACTTACATGTTACTTGTATGCATTCAGTATTACATAAATGCTGTGATGCTAATTGCCTGCTTTAGTACAAGTTCTCAAAAACATGAAAATCATATATATAAAAGTTGAATATACTTGTTACTGAGATGTAAAAACATTACAAAATTATGTGACTTTGGTGGGGTTTTTTTGTTTGTTTGTTTGTTTTGTTTTTGTTTTTTTTTGAGACAGGATCTTGCTCTGTTGCCCACGGTAGAGTGCATTGGCGTGATCATAGCTCACTATAGGGTCTAACTTCCTGGGCTCAAGCTGTCCTCCTGCCTCACCCTCCCCAAGGTGCTAGAATTACAGGCACAAGCCACCACACCTGGCTAATTTTTGTATTCTTTTTTTTTTGAGATGGGGTCTCCCTCTTGCCCAGGCTGGTACTTTGTCTTTTAAACACAATATATGATGAAATATTTTCAGAGTTATGAAACATGTTCTTAAATTGTTTGATTCAGAAATAAAACAGCTGCTTTCAGTCCAGCAATCATTCTCTTCAGGCTAAAGATCTACTTTAAGCATGTTTAATGTTTCCATCTTTTTCTCAGTCACATTAGTAATTAGTAGTAGTATAGTTGACCCTTGAACAACATGTATTTGAACTGCCCGGGTTCACTTATACACGGACATTTTTCCAATAAATATATTGGGAAATTGGAGATTTATAACAATTTGAAAAAACCTGCTACTGCAGATGAACTGAGTAGCCTGGGAATACTGAAAAAATTAAGAAAAAGGTATGTCATGAATATATAAAACATATGTAGATACTAGTCTGTTTTATCATTTACTACCATAAAATATACATAAATCTATTATAAAAAGTTAAATTAGCCAGGTGCAGTGGCTTGTGCCTGTAGTCTCAGCTAGTTGGGAGGCTGAGGTGGGAGGATCACTTGAGGCCAGGAGTTAGAGGCTGCGATGAGCTATGATTGTGTCTCTGTACTCCAGCCTGGGTGACAGAGCAAGACCCCATCTCTGTAAATAAGTAAGTAAATAAAGAAAAACTTAAAATTAGCTGGGCACAGCAGTGTGTGTGTGTAGTCCCAGCGACTCATGAAGCTGAGGTGGGAGGATGGCTTGAGCCTAGGAGTTCGAGAGCAGCCTGGGCAACAGAGCCAGAGGCCTGTCTCTTAAAAAAAAAAAAAAAAATAAGATTTAGGCCAGGCAAGGTGGCTCATGCCTATAATCCTAGTACTCAGGAAGGCTGAAATGGGAGGATGTCTTGAGCTCAGGAGTTCAAGACCAGCCTGAGTAAGAGCGAGACCCCATTTCTACCAAAAATAGAAAAAATCAGCTGGGCGTGGTGGCATGTGCCTGTAGTCCCAACTATTCAGGAGGATCACTTGAGCCTAGGAGTTTGAGGTTACAGTGAGGCACAATGATGCCACTGCATTCTATGCAGGACAACAGAGTGAGACACTGTCTCAAAAAAAAAAAAAAAAAAAAATTTATGCACACACAGACCATATGTAGCACCAATCACAGTTGAAAGAAATGTAAGTAAAGATGCAGTATTAAATCATAACTGCATAAAATTCACATACTGTACTACTGAAATAATTTCGTAGCCACCTTCTGTTGCTATTGCAGTGAGCTCCAGTGTTATAACTATCTGCTTAAAATGCCACATGACCCTAATCTCTGAGTGAGCAGTTGCTCTCTCTAGTAAATTGTGTATGGCAGTAAAAAGTGATCTCAGTTCTCAAGTATTTTTCATCATATTTAGTGCAATACTCTAAACCTTGAATAACACCATAGGACCCAAATGAAGTGCCACTAGTGATGCTGGAAGTGCTCCCAAGAAGCAGAGAAAAGTGATGACATTACAAGAAAAAGAATTGCTTGATATGTGCCTTAGGTTGAGGTCTGCAACTGCTGGCTGCCTGCCATTTCGGACTGATGAGCCATATAGTACTGTAAATGTATTTTCCTTAGGATTTTCTTAACATTTTCTTTTCTCTAGCTTACTTTAAAAATATATAATACATATAGCACAAAATAAATGTTAATAGATTGTTTATGTTATCCATAAGGCTTCCAGGCAAGAGTAGGCCATTAGTAGTTAAGTTTTGGGGGAGTCAAAGGTTATATACGGATTTCTGACTGCACAAGGGATCAGCGCCTTTAGCTTCCACCTTGTTCAAGTGTCAAATGTATTTTCATTTTCCACTTATGTATAGCTATAGAGACCAACAATGCAAAAAAAAATTTTTAATTACATAAACAGATATACAAAGATACTGCTACATTTGAAACAATGTTCTCCTGGCATCTGCCTCACCGTGCAGTTGCTTGAAATGTTCATTAATCAGCTTACAATTTAAACTATAAATTTGTTGAACAAAGAGTGATTTAGAGACATCAATATGTAATGTAAACATTGTGGGTTGTTGGGAAGTAGCAGTCTGTCTATATGAAAAGATCCTAGAATTAGGATTTCAAAGTCCTGGACTACAGCTTCAGCTCTGCTATATATTATGTAACTATATGAGTCATATTTTTTAGTTGTAAGTACCAAAATTCAATTTGGCAGATTTAAGAAGAAAACTGTTTCATTAAAAGGATAATAGAGACTTCAGCATCACTAGGTGGCCTAGAGAATCAGGTTTAAAGAATAGACAACTGGAACTCACCCTTTATCACTTGGTCACACCAGAGAACTGATAGAGTTGAGAACACTACCTCTGCTGAACATTAGGTGCCACCACTTAATTTGCCGAAGCCATATGCACAGCACCCACATCCTGCCACTGTCATGTCAGCCGGTGTTGGCTCTAAGAACCTAACTTTCTGCACTTGCAAAGATCACCAAAGAAAATTATTCCAGAGACTTCATTGTGTCTCTGGCTCTCAATTCAAAGTCTGAGGAGTTTTTTATTTGTAGCACTGGAGTCACGTGGAGAAGCAGAGAAAATACCTGGAATTTCCACCTCTATGGTGACAGGCATGCTCTGCTTCTTAACAAGCTCCTACATGGGGAATTCCCACATGTAGAAAGGGAGTTCAGATCCTGGGCAGCCAAAAAGGATGGCACGTCCACTATGTTGACCCTGAACAAATCACTCTGCCTGAGCCTGATTTTTCTATATAGCAAAGTAAATAAAGCTCACATGGCTGAAGAGATGGTGTATGTTCACTTATTCATTTGATAGTAAATACTAACTACTTGCCAGGGTGCAAAGATAAGCAAGTCCATTCTCTAATGGAGGAGAAAAATCAACCATTTCAAATTTCTAGCTATTTGGAAAGCAAGTGGTAGGATAAAGGCATGAACAAGAGAGATGAGGGCAGAAAGAAGGGAAGGCTCAACTGTAGTTTGCAAATGATACTCTCATATTTAGGTAATTATATATTTAAAATTTCCCACATGGCATGTGATGCTTGCACCACTAATAGGGAAGATAGACAGCATGCTTTTGTAGAAGGCTGCTGTTAAACACTTTTGAGAATCAACTGTTCTATAGAAATACCAAAACAAACAATAATGTTGGCTGGCACAAATCCAGAAACTCAGGCTTTTAATTGTTTATTAACAGTGATACCTAGACTGCCATTTCACACATAGGATACTTTTGAAAGGATTAAGCATGTCATAGCTTTACCAGTCAATAAGATAAATCATCAAGCTCATTGTGTGAGACTACCCCTGTTCTTATCTGACCTAAGTCAGTGGTCCTTCCATAATATCTGGCTACTGTGTGTACAGCTTTGTGCCTTAAATTGTTGGCTGTAAGGTTAGGTATTTTGTTTGTCCATTTATAAAACAGAACAACTTCATGATAACTTAGGGCTCACCCATCATCATACCAAATTCATCGTATGGTAATAATAGATGGAATACATTTTCATGGAATACATTCTGTAGAACCAGGAACTGACAGAGGTCATTGTCCCCTCAGGGGTTAGTTATCTCAGACTTCAAACTGGTGTACTGATTTCTTTTATCACGGTATTCTTGATAAGTTAGATTTCTGTAGCTGACATTCTTTTCTAAAATCCACAGGTCTGTATCCAACAGCTTTGTTTTAATCACTCTACTTGGATGACACAGGCATCTGAATTTCTCAATTTTTTAATTAATACATAATTATACATGTTTATGGGGTACATGTGATATTTTTGATACATGCATACAACGTATAATGATCAAATCAGGGTATTTAGGATATCCATCACCTCAAACATTTATCATTTCTTTGTGTTGGGAACATTTAAAATCTAGCTATTTGGAAATATATAACACAATCAGCTGTTAACTGTAGTCACCATACTGTGCTGTTGAACACTAGAACTTCCTTCTACCTATGTTTGTACCCATTAACCAACCTGTCTTCATCCCCTTCCCAGCCACTAGTAACTATCATTCTACTCACTACCTCCATGTGATCAACTTTTTTAGCTCCAACATATGAGTGAGAATACATGATATTTGTCTTTTTGTACCTGGCTTACATAATGACCTCCAGTTCTATCCATGTTGCTACAAGTGACAGAATTTCATTTTTTATGGCTGAATAGTATTCCATTGTGTATCTATACCACATTTTCTTTATCCATTCATCCATTGATGAATACTTAGGTTGATTTCATATCTTAGCTATCGTGAATAGTGCTGCAGTAAACATGGGGGTTCGTCTGTCTCCATTTTAGGACAGCTTAAAAAAATGAGGGTGCAGGTATACCTTTGATACACTTATTTCCTTCCCTGTGGATAAATATCCAGTAATGGGATTGCTGGATCTTACAGTAGTTCTATTTTTAGTTTTCTGAGAAACCTCCACACTGTTTTCCATAACTGCTGTATCATTTACATTCCCACCAACAGTGTGTAAGAGTTCCCTTTTTTCCACATCCTCACCGGCATTTGTTAGAGTTTTCTTTTCTTTTCTTTTTTTTTTTTTTTGATAATAGCCAATTCTAACTGGCGTGTCCAATTTAACAAGTCCAAAATTGAGTTCTTGATCTCTCCCCACCTCAAAATATTTGCACCTTAAAATAGTTACCATTTCAATAAATAGCACCTCATGGGCCCCGTTAATAGGTTAATCTAGAAGACTGGGAATCCCCCTAATTTCCCAGTCTAGCTTGACTCCACTTCAAAAATGTATTTCAAATCCATTTCTGTGCATCTTTACAACCCTTATTCCAGTCCAATCCTTATTAACCAATCTCTGCTTCCACTCTTAACTCTTGTCTATTCTCCACATAGTAGATGACATACTATTTTAAAAGGTCTCAAATCCTGCACTCCTTCAAGGCTTCCTTTTAAACACAACTTTAAAATCCTTATCATGGCCTAAGAGCTGCATGATCTGACCCCTACCCACCTCTCTGACCTCATTGATAGTTCTCCCCTTAACTCAAAAAGCCTCAAACTGGATATTTTCCACCTCCCCAAAGAGCAATCTTTTCTCCTCCACACCACCAGGCCCAAGAGCTTTCACAGGGGTTCCCTACCCCTCTTCCATTTGGCTATCTCTATCTTCCTCAGAGAAGTCTTCCCTGACCACCCTCCCTTGTACCTTAATTTTAAATTAGGGTTCCTTCCGTACATTTACCATAATTTTAAATGCATATTGATTTGAATGCTGTTTCATCAATGTCTACCTTCTCCACTAGAGAATTATTTTTAGAACAGGAACCATATTGACATTGTTCACTTCTGTGCCTATAATAAAAACAGCAGCAGCAATAACTAACACACAGCATTTACTAGGTGGCAAGCATTCTAAGCTCTATACATATAACTAATTTAATATATACTCCCAGTATATAGCCAGAGGTCAGTTTATTCAGCGAGTGAACCCAGCCCCTTTGTGCACATCTACAGAGAGCGCACCCCCTCTGGAAACAGCTCATTACACTGCTAGATAACTCTGGTACTTGGAGGAATGTTCTTTATACTATATTGGCCCTAGCATGCCTCCCTGCTATTTCCACCCACTGATTCTATTTCTGCTCCTCTGGGGCCACGCGACCCAATCCTCAATTGCCCTTACACAAGCTCGCCTTTGCTGTACCCGAAGACCCGCCCGCCCCCTTCGCGTCTCCCTTCCTCTGCCCTCTCGGTCCCCTCCCCGCAGAAATTCCTTTTCCGCGGCGGTGGTCTGGACGCGCGGCCCGGGCCCGCCCGCCGCTCCCGGCATCCCCGGCCTCGCGCGTCACGTGACGGCGGCGGCCCCGCGCGAGTCCCCGGCGGTTGTGTGCTCCCGGGCGGAGTTCGCGGCGCACGCCGCAGTCCGACAGGCTGCGCTGCGGCTCCAGTGGCGGGGGCGGCGGGCAGCTGTCAGGGCACTGGCGGCCGCGGGCCGGACGCCGCGGTGAGCGAGCGCGCGGGAGAGCTCCCTGCGAGGTAAGCGGCCGGGCCGCGGAGGCTGCGGGCGAACTTACTCCTCCCGCGTCCCAGGGATTCCCGGGTCCCGGAGCTGGGGGCGGCCGGGGGACGGGGCTCGGCGCCTTGGGCTGCCTCTCCGGGACTCCGGGCGGGCGTTTCACCAGACGACTGACCCCGGAGGCGCCGCTCGGGCTGCTCGTGGCTCCGCGTTCCCCTGGCACCCGGAGGCTCAGCCTTGCCGAAGACCTGTGACTTGGTTTCCCCTTTCGTAAAACTACCGGGCCAGGAGGGTGCATCTCCGCGGTTCTCTCCAGCCCCGAGGTTTTGCGAGTAAGTGAAGTCGAAGAAGAGGAAGCCGACTTTTGGGATGGAAGGAGCCTTCACCTAGGAACGCAGGAGCAAGTCCAGGGCCGGGCACCCCCTGTGTCTTTATTTTGTGCAAATCGCAATCCTCTTGGAGACTGGATTTCTCCATCTTTAAACAAAAAGTGATAACCCCTGCCCTGCCTCCCTCTTTAGGACTACAGTGAAGAACCAAGGGGAAAGCCATTTGAAGAGCCAGAACCCTGGAGTTGGGCAGTCCTGGGTTCAAGTCCTAGTTCTGCCACTTACTAGCTGTGTGACCTTGAGCCAAATTGACAACTCACCTATTCAAAGGAGATAATAATAGTACTTAGCTCATAGGTTGCTGTGATGATTAAGTGAAAAGGGCTTAGCACAGTGTCCAACACAGAAGGCTCAATAGATAGTGCTGTTAATATCAACATTATTAAATTAGTAAACTAGAGAGTACTTCACCTAAGGGATTTTTATTAAAATCACATTTCAGTTTCTTTATTTTTAGTCCTGAAAATAGTGCCGTTTTGGTTTGTAGGACCCTTTTCCCGCTCTGGGGCCCTTTAGCCTTCTCTGTTACAATTGGCATATGAACCTGTTGTTCCTACCAAATGAGTCAGGCTTGATGGAAACATTAATTTACTTGAGCAGATGGGTATCAGATTCCCTCTGAGGGGAAAGAGAAGTGCCAGGCATGTGCTGCCACCAAAAAAAGCACAGTAGGGTGATTGACTGTCAGAGCTGGAGGATGCCTGGGAAACCATCTAATCCAGCTGTCGCCTTTTGCAAATAGAGAAACCAGACTCAGAGCACAGGACTTGGATTTTGCTCAGGACCCAGAAGAGTGTTGGCATAGGGTAGTGAAGAGAATGGACCTTTTACCAAGCACTGTGCATTTCCTAAGTTCTAATTCTTAATTAACCCAACAAGTATTTATGGAACTTCTTGTGCTTGTACACCTACTAAGAGCTGGAGATAGGGCTGTGAACAAGACAGACCCTGTCCCCAAGGGGCTTTTTCCATTGCTAGCTATGTTAGTTTGAGGTTATATATGTATTTATATATGTATATATCTCTCTCTGCTAGTTCTCAGTACATTTTATAATAAGTTCCAGCTCCCAGTGAACTTGCCTCATAGCAGCTGGCCCCAAGGGACAGAAGCACACAGAGAGGCCTGAATTGTTTCATGATCCCTCCCAGCAGTTCCAGAGCCCTTGTTGAAACCTGATGATATTTTAGAGACTGGAGAAAATGCTGCTTTGTCAGGGTTTTTAGGAAAGGATTTCCTTCTGGCCTAACACTTGGATTTCTTTGTCTTTCTAGTTTCAGGCCTCTTATTGTTTTTAGATTTCTAAAAAGAGCTGCCTTCACCACAGTGTCTTCATTTCGGTTTCCATGGTTATCAGGGGAATTGTATTTTTATGATAGCACAAGTAGCTATTCAGCAATAAGTGGTCAAGCAGTCACCAGTTCACTATGGGTTTCTGTTTTCTAATTTTTTTTCAGTTGCAGTGCAGTCTTGCTATCCCTTCCTTCTCCCCTTTTTCTCTTTCCTTGAATAAACATGCATTGGTGGCAGGGCCAGAGGAGTGGGTGTAAGTAGAAACAGATAAAAACATATATATAGACCCTGGCCTTGAGGATTTCAGAATCTTTGAGGGGATAAAACTGAAGGCTTTACCACATGTAAGGGGCAAATCAGTGGGGGCTGTGATAAAGGTGTACGTGGGGAGTCAGCAAAAGCTCACAAAGGTGGGAGGGATAATGTGCGGGCAACCAAGAAGACATCACATGCTTTTCAAGGAAGATGTGAAAGAAGCAAGTTCCTTTTACGTGCTTCAGTCACATGGTAATAACAGATGGTACAAGAAGCATTTTGTTCCTTCAGTTTGCCCTAATGAATGAACCTTCTCTTCTTGAGTCACCTATCATGGGCTTTGTTTGGAATGTCTGCTAATTTCTCATTACCCTCTTTCTGTTAGCTTAGTGATTGTTAGTTTCCCACTCATCTAAAATATTTGATATTGTATGCTTAAAGGTGAGAGGCATTTAAGATTTTTTTCTATTTCAGTTTAGATGTTTAACCTGTATGTCCCATTTCACAAGTTGGGTTCAAATGCAGTCACATATTTCTTTATTTTTTCCAAGAAAACCCCCAAGTCTTCTAATGCCCTTATTAGTGAGAGAATTCCAATGTTTCCCTCTTCTAAGCCCCCTTGGGGCTTCCACAGGAAAAAGGGGTCATTCTTACTGTCACTCTCCAGACGAGAGAACTGCAGTGTCTGAGCAGTCCACCCACGTTGTTATTTCTGACACAGCTGTATGGTATCACTATTGAAGAACTGTCCTGCACGATCCAAGGATGTGTGGTCACTGCTGCTCAACGCCCTTATTGGACCAGATCCCTGCCAGCATGATCCCATGCTTGGATTCCAAGGTTAGAACTTTTTTAGTTTATGCTCATGTGCTTAGCCATTCTCCCCTAAGCACCTCACTCCGGGCCTTGTGTTGAGCCTGTCACCCAGGCAGGGTTCTCCTAATCTCTTGGGGAGTTCCCTCTTATGGCATATGGGGCCCTTTCCTGCTAGCAAACTTGAGATTTCCCTATTTCCAAACCTTTAATCAGGGTTTGGGGCTTAGTCCCTTCTCCTCTTCCTAACACAAGTCCCTTTGGCAAGTTGGTTCCACATCCTCTCCAGGGTTCTGCCTAACAAGGATTCTCAGAAATGGCAGCCTTCGACAAGATACGTATCCCTCGTACTTTGAGTGCATACTCTCTTTTACTTTTCCATATGTAAGAGGGGTCCTTAGGTAACTGGGCAAAGCATAGATCTGTTCCCAGGAGACTGTCTCCCCACCTGTAGTCCTAAGAGAAGTTAGGTATTCTTTTAGGGATTTGGGGGGCAAGGCTGTTAATTTAAAAATGAAGGATTTCAGTTCTCTCAGTTTTTCTAAGAATCAAACAATAATCAGTATATTTATTTCATTGTCTTTGTTTTAAACTTTTTCTAATATGAAATAATATAACAAATATCCATGCAGAAAAAACCACAAATATATAGTTTAACAAATAAGTGTAAGGGAAATACACATGTAATCACTACCCTATCAAGAAATGGAACATTGCCAATACTCAGTACCCCCTTCCAAATCATAGCCTCCCCCCGCAGAAGAAACCACTGTTTTGACTTTTGTGGTAAGCATTTATTTGCTTTTCTTTGTGGTTATATCACCTATATTTGCATCCTAACTTGTTTTTAAAATTCATCCGTATAGAATCTTTATGTTTTACTTTTTTTGCTCAACTTGTTTGTGAGATACATCCATGTGGCCACCTCACTTATTTTCATTGCTAACAGCATTTCAGGGTATAAATATGTCACAATAGATTTATTCATCCTATAGTTGATGGATACTTGAGTTGCTTAAAGTTTGACTGCAAACTACCTTAGACAACTTTTTTTTTTTTTTTTTTTTTTTTTTGAGACACAGTTTCGCCCAGGCTAGAGTGCCATGACGTCAGCCTAGCTCACAGCAACCTCAAAGTCCTGGGCTCAAGTGATCCTCCTGCCTCAGCCTCCCAAGTAGCTGGGACTACAGGCACGTGCCACCACGCCTGGCTAATTTTTTCTGTTTTTAGTAGAGATGGGGTCTCACTCTTGCTCAGACTGGTCTTGAACTCCTGAGCTCAAGTGATCTTCTGGCCTTGGCTTCCTAGAGTGCTAGTATTACAGGTGTGAGCCACCACACCCAGCCAACCTTAGACATTTTCTGTTGTGTATGTGAACAAGTTTCTTCAGGTTATAGATGTTGTGGAATTGCTTTGCTAGATAATGCCAGTTTTCTAAGTGATTGTACCGATTTACTTTCCTACCAGCAGTATATGAGAGTTCCAGTTTCATATCCTTGCAAATTGATTTTGTCAGTTTTAATTTTTTAACTGTTCTTGTGGGTGTGTCATGATATCTGTGGTTTTATTTGCTTTCCTTGGTTACTACTGATGTCGAGCACTTTTTATATTGATCAGTTGGGTGGCCTCTTTTGTGAACTGCCTATTCAAGTCTTTTGCCTTTTTTCAATTTTTCTCGTTGATTTTGTGTAGCTCTTTATATATTTTAATTAGTGGTCCCCTGTCAGTTATACATATTAAAAATGTCTTCTTGTACTCTGTGGCTTTCTTTTCACCCTTTAAAACGGTGATGTCTTAGATCCTATCTGGAGAAGCAGAGCATGAAATGAGGATTCTTGTTCAAGTGATATATTGGGAAAGGTGCTCAGGAAGAGGAAAATGAAGGAAGCAGGATGTGGGGAGGAGTAGAAGAGAGGAACAGCCAGGTGAAGTGGCAGTTCTCTGGAGAAAGGGACTTCTGTTAGTTGTTATCAGCTGACACATCTGGGGGGTGGGTGTGCCAGCCAGCAAAGAGGATCTGGGTGGAACAACAGTAGTATTCTCTGCAGTCCACCTCTTGCACTGTTCAGATACGCTTGCTGCTTATGTCAAGTTCACTCTATCCAGGTACAGCTTCTCCAGGATTCTGGTTGGTCACAATGTCTGGGAAAACTTTCAAGAGGAAGGTTAATGGGACAAACCACAATCCCTGCTGCCACAGTTGGTCCAGAGGTCTAAATAATACCCGTTATGTTCTTCCTCCACTTTGCTTTTTTTTTTTAATTTTTTAAGAGACAGTGTTTCTCTGGCTAGTCTCAAACTCCTGGGCTCCAGCGATTCCCCCTGCCTCAGCCTCCCAAGTAGCTGGGACTGCAGGCACGCCACACCAGCTCACAATCCATTTTAGTTTCCCCTCCTTTGTTCCTTGAATGTTTGATAGAACTCAATGATGAAGCCACTTTGGCTTGGAGGTTTGTTTTCTTTTGTGATGTTATTTTTGACCACAGATTAAATGTCTGTAATGGCTTTAGGACTATTTACTTTTTAAATTTCTTTTTAACTTAGTTTTAGTAAATAATATTTTTCTAGGAAGTTGTCCCTTCTAAGGTTTTGTATTTATATAAAGTTGTTTGTAATAGTCTCATTAGCGTTTTACTGTCTACAACATCTATAGAGATATCCCTGGTTTTAGTCCAATTTCACTTTCATGTGTTCTCCTCTGTTTTCCTTTAGTTTCAGTAGTTTCTTTTCAAAGCACCAGCTGTTATCTTTATTGATAATCTTCATAGTAAGTTTTCTATTTCATTAAGTTCTGCTCTTTTATTTATTTTTCTCTTCTACTTTCCTTGGTTTTGTTTTGTTCTTTTTCTAACTTCTTGAAAATGGATGTTTAGTTCATTAATTTTTCTCCTTTTTATATTTACTCTTTCCACTTAAGGCTATACCTTTTTCTCCAAATACTGTTTCTGCAGGAGCTCACAAGTTTTGACATGTAGTATTTTTAATTTAACACCTATAAGAACAATTGAAAAATTAAAACTGACAAAGTTAAGTATTTTCAAAGATATGAAGCAACTGGAACTCTTGTATACTGCCGGTAGGAAAGTAAATCAGTACCATTCCATTGTAATTTTTCCTTTGACCAATAGGAATATAAGAAACGTGTTTTGTGATTTCCAAACACATGAGTATTTTCTAATTATCTTTTATTAATGGATTGTGGTCAGTTATCTTGTTCTATATAATTTTAATCCTTTGAAATTCGTTGATACTTCTGTTAGAGTTCTGTTTACGGTCGGATTTTTATAAATGTTGCATTTGTGCTCAAAAGTAATATGTATTCTACAGTTATTGGATTCAATGTTCTATGTAATGCCATTAGATCAAGTTTATTAATCATGTTCAGATCTTTATTTTTACTGGGGTTTTTTTTGCCTATTCTAGCAGTTATAGAGAAAGGTGTTAATATCCAACTATGATTATGAATTTGTCTTTCTTTTAATTTTTGTTTTATATTGTTGAGCTCATATTATTAAGTGCATACAAATATAAAGTTGTTATATCTTCTTGGTGAATTAGTCATTATGAAGTTGCCCTTTTTATCTCTAGCAAATGTTTTTTGTTTGCCTTGCACTTTATTTTACCTGAAAGTATAGCTATACCGTTTTCTTTTTGTTAATCTATGCAGGAAATATCTGTTTCCATGCTTTTAGTTTCATTTTTTCTGTATCTCTGTGTTTTAGATATGTCTTTGGTAAACAATTTAATTGGTTTTTTTTTTAATACCCTGACTCTTTATCTTTTAACTGGAATGTTTAGTCCATTTTCATTAATGTCACCACCGAGGTATTTGGGTTTAAGTCTGCCTTCTCATTTTATGCTTTCAATATATTTGTCCTGCTAGTTATCCATTTCATTTTAGCTTTCTTCCCTTCTTTTGGGTTATTTTTAAACATTTGCTTTTTTTCCTTCTACTAATTTGGATATTATATACTTCCTCTTCTTATTTTTGTAAGTTTTTTTAAATTTTCACTTTCTCTTCTAATGGTTGCCCTAGAGATTTTAATTTAACCAAAGTTGATAGGTTAAAGTTATAGATGATAAATATCCTTACTCTTCTCTTAGTTCAGAGGCCTTAGACCACTTGAACTCCATTTATCTTCCTCCCACCTAGTGTGGTAGACTAGTTGTAAATACAGCGTGTTAGCTTTGATTAATCATTTAGGGGCCTACTGAGGGAAGAGGAAAGAGCACAGAGTTTACTTGAGAAAATTATATATTTGTCAGTACTCTTTTGGTTATAAGTGATCAGCTTCAGACTATCTGAACTTTAAAAACAAAATCCGTTAAATCCATTGTCTTTTTTTTTTTTTTTTTTAGAGACAGAGCCTTGCTCTGTTGCACAGACTGAAGTGCAGTGGCATGATCATAGCCCTCTGTAGCCTCCAACTCTTAGCCTCAAGCAATCCCCCTGCCTCAGCCTCCCTAGTAGCTGGGATTACAGGCTCAAGCCATCACACCTATCAGAAAAATCTGTTGTCTGTAAAAAGAAAATATGTCTCTCTGTTCCTGTCCCTTTCATCTATTTCAGTCTCTTACCTTGCTCTTCTCAATTTGGCTTCATCCCCAGATGAACTCTCTGAGTTGTCCCATTGCTGTCAAGGGTGCTGGGATATTCTGACTGTCTACTCTGGGTCCAGTGTCCATCTTGTGAGGTAGAGGGCTCAAGCACTGTTAGTGGCAGCTCCACCAGGAATAAATGGAGTAGGAGCGGGTTCCTCTGAGGAGCCAGGGAGGGGAGGGGTGCTGGGCAGACAAACGGTATAGCTGCCAGTCCACTACATCGAGTAATGTCTGGAAAGTGCTGCAAAGAAGAGGGTTAGAGAGGTTGCAATTGGAATCTATTCAGTTAATCTGTATTAACTGAAAAAAGGGGAGAGGACATCACCTGTTCATGATCCCACTGACAGGGAAGGAAGAGTTTGGTCAAAGAATTCCATCACTCACCAACCACTGGCACTTTGGTGTCAGCTGGGGTCATCTCGGTTGTCCATAGCAGCAGAGGTGAGGGAGCTGACTAGTTTGTGCTCAGCATGTCAGCCCCCAGTGCTTACTATTCCCATATCCCTTTCCAAGAGAAACTTCTATATCCACAACTCCTGTTCACGTAGGGGCAGCCCTAGACAGCCATGTTTTCCCTCATAAAATCTTGCTCCATCCCTACCCCCTAGTCATAACTTACTGGATGAGAGATAGATACCCAAGGACGGTGCCAATTCATAGGCTCTCCCAGGACCTGTGATGTGACCTAGTGGGGAAAAAAGATGCCTGTTCTCTCTCCGAAATGTGAACTGGGAACTGCAGAAGGACACTTAGCTACAGAGATGGAAGCTGAAATGGTACAGAGAAGCCATGAGGTGATGTCAGGCCTTTGAGGAGTCCTGGCAAGCTGATGCTATGAGGAAGCAGAAGCAATGAGGTGGAGAAAAGTTTGTGTAGGTTCTAGGTATGAGGAGAAAGGAGAGGCCCATGCAGAGTGAGACACTTGAGAAGTGAAGACACATGGACTCCAATTGCTGAGGGCTCAGCACTGCTGTGGATCCAGACCTTTGCTTCTAGACTCTGGGAGACCTGGCCCTACTGTGGTCCTATTCCTGAATGTCCTTAAGATCCTGTCATCCTTAATAGTCCGTGTATACCCTTATGATAAGCCTCCCTTGTTTGCACTTGCAAGGAAGACACTAGAACAGATGTTCACAGCTTGGGGACAGTGCCCACATGGGTGAATTTCTCTTGTGCCAGTGCTGTTCTCATCATCCCGTTCTGAATAACAAAACTTAACACTCTTTGCCATTGGATGGTCCGGAGCTCCAAACTGCGTTGGCTCAGTTACAGTAAAGAATCCTCTGCAGCCACTGCTTGGCCTGGTAGCGAGGGTCTGCACTGTGGGCTGGGGGCGGGGGCAGCAGGTGGTGAGCTCTACTCCCTCTCTAGTCTCTATTCCCTACCTCACAACAAGAAATCCTCATTTAAATCACTAGCTGTAGTCAATTCTTTTCTAGGAGGTGGATAGGTTTGGTTTAATGTGATAGAAAAGAAAGAGAAAGGCATTTAGGGAAAGGAAAGAGTCGTAGGAGAGAGGGACTTCATCACCGCTGTGTGTTTGCTGTGTGCCAGGCACGGGGTGGACTGCTTTCCGTCCACTCTGTCATCCTCACAACGACTCCCTAGGGCAGTATTATCCCCATTTTTATAGATGAGGAAGCTGAGACTGAGAATGGTCCGACTCCACTGAATGTGTAATTTCATATGTAAAGTAACAATGACTTTATAGAAGAATGGCTGGGAAGCAGTTTGTGGCTGAGTGGGAGGCAGGAGGTAGTGGAAAAGGGACCCTAATCAGGTGGTTTCCTCTGCAGACCAAGCTGCCTGGGGGAGTGGCCATGGCATCTGGGTTGGTGGGGTCCCCTTCAGCTCGGAACTTATTCCTTGTTGCTGCTGCTGACCAAGGGTTCTGCTGCCCAGTAGAGTGCCCTTGATTTTCATAGATTCTGGCTGGAGGTTCTAAATCTTTGGGCCAGGCTTCCTAACAGAGTACTGCTTTGTCACGTCCAACTCACACACTTTGTGATACTCACGTATAATAACTGCAGTATTAAATCCATTCTTATTTCATGAGCTCTGAGTTTATATACGTGTGATGGGGAGACCAGAAGGTCCTATACCATCACTTCACAAATTGGGAACCCCAGTCTCCAAGAAGGGAACCAGGAAGCAGGCTGTGATAGTGGAGAGGCTTTGGGCTCAGTCCAGGTTAGGCACTCCAGCTGTGCTGCTTGCTAAGCAAGTAAAAAACAGTAACTGTTTACTCCTAGAGGTTGGGGATAAGAATACTCAGTTTTGGGTTGTCATAAGTGCTCATCGAGATGACATATAAAAAGCACCTGGCAGGTAGTAAGCCCTCAAAAATACCCTTCCCTTCCCCCTCAAGAATACCCAGTGATTTTGTGTGAGAGTCGGGACCAAAACCCAGGTCTTGGGATCCTTCCCCCTCCCACTCTCCTAAGTGAACCAGCATGAACAGGCATGCATTGAAAGAGCGAGGGAGGCTCCTTACGGCTCCAAACCCACTCGGAAAGTGCCATCAGAACACGGCATTCTGGTTTCTGTCATCACACGTCAAAGCTGAAATAAGAAACAGCTGGTTGTTTCTTGGGCTGACGTGAGCTGAGCTTTGAAGAAATGATGAAAAGCCCAGCTGAGATTTTTGTCATCTTCGAAGTTTTAAGTTTTGCCTCATTTCCGATAGTGTACATATGTGTGTAGATCCAGGTGTGTGCACAGGGACGGCTCTTTGTGCTTTATAATGTTTTGCTTTCTGTTACTTGAGAATAGTTTCAAACTGCAATCCGTGTAACTAGGGAAATTTACTTTGAAAAAAAATTTTAAATCCTTAACCCATTACAGCTGCTCAGTCAATATAGTTTGTGGTTATTTACACTGGTGCTTTGTGTGCTTCCTAATGTTGGAGGGGAGGGCTCTTTTTTCCCTTTGTCGGTACTAAATAGAGTTCTTAGCTGCGCGAGATCCTTTTTCCCCGCCTTAATTTTTACTTAAAAACTAAATTCCTGCCACTTTGATTCTAATATAGCCTCCCTTAGATAGAAAGCAAGTGTGTTTCCTTCATTATATAAACATGGGACATGAAAGAGGAGTTGAATCACCTGCTCTTGAGATTAGCCAGTGAGGGAGAGGCAGAGCCCAAACAAGAATGTGGAGCCTGTAGGGTCCCTTTGTCGAGGCATTTCAGCAAGGGGTAGGCCTTTTGTGCCGGGACTCAAGGCAGCTCCCCACTGCCCCCAAAATTAACTAGAAGCCTTTTGCCTTTGGCTAAGGGTGTTCCATGGGAACTAGTCCAGGTGGCCTTTCTCAGTGACCCCTGAGACTCCCAGAGCTGCAGCCAGACTGCACTTCTTACTCTGTCCTAAGCCAGGCTGCCCATTTCCCACCGTGGGACTTTTGCTGACACTGTTTCCTCTGTCTGCAGTCCCCTTTCTTCTATCTGGATGCCCCAAGCCTACCCTTATCTTAGAGTCTAGCTCTGATGCCAACTCTTCCGTGCAGCTTGGCTTAGTGGTTAAAAACACAGTCTTCGGGGTCAGGCCTGACTTCAGTAGCTCTGCTCTCTCCAACAGAGTGATACGGGACAAGTCAACTGTCAACAAATTCTCTCAGGCTTAGTTTCTTCATCTGTAAAACCAAGACAGTATTACTTTCAATCAGTGCTTCTCAAACTTACAGTGCACATAAGTTCCCTGGTGATCTTGTTAAAGTGGCAATTCTGATCCAGGAGGTGCAGGGTGGTGTTCCAGATCTGATATTTCTAACAGGCTCCTAGGTCCTGGGAACACATTTTGAGTTGCAAGGCTTTGTAGAGATCTTGAGAGAATAAAATGAAATAACGCATGAAATGCACTTAAAATTGCGCCCTTCAAATCGTAGTTCTTAGTAAATGGTGGCTGCTGCTGTTTTGTTGCCTTCTATTATATTGGCTGATTTCCCTGACTGGAGGCCACATTTTTTTTTTCTTTAAACAAAGTCTCGGCCGGGCGCGGTGGCTCACGCCTGTAATCCTAGCACTCTGGGAGGCCGAGGCGGGTGGATCGCTCGAGGTCAGGAGTTCGAGACCAGCCTGAGCAAGAGCGAGACCCCATCTCTACTAAAAATAGAAAGAAATTATATGGACAACTAAAATATATATATACAAAAAATTAGCCGGGCATGGTGGCGCATGCCTGTAGTCCCAGCTACTCGGGAGGCTGAGGCAGTAGGATCACTTAAGCCCAGGAGTTTGAGGTTGCTGTGAGCTAGACTGACGCCACGGCACTCACTCTAGCCCGGGCAACAAAGCGAGACTCTGTCTCAAAAAAAAAAAAAAAAAAAAAACAAACCAAAGTCTCCCTGCCCCCTGTCCCCCGCCCCCCTTTCATGGCACTAAGCATTTTCCCCTTTGTATTGTGGTTTTTGTTTTGGGCGATTTTTAGTAGACATACCTTTGTCTCCCACCAGACTTGAGAGTAGGGTCTTTATCTAATTCCCCCTGACTCCCTCAAGGTGCTTACCATGGGATATTTTTATTTTTATTTATTGTTTTCTTCAAGAGATGGAGTCTCGTGTGTTGCTCAGGCTAGACTCGAACTCCTGGGAACTCGAACTCCTGGGCTCAAACGATCCTCCTGCCTCAGCCTCCCAAGCATCTGGGCCATTGTGCCCAGCTACATGGTCTTATTTGTACACAGCAAGTGTTGAATACATACTGGAGTTTTATTTACTTCTGTTTTTATTCCACAGGGATCTGTATGGCAGTAGGGAGTATAGCTAATGATTTGGATAGTCTCAGTTATGCTAGAGTTGCTGCTCAACCAGGTTCATTTGCCCACTGCCCAAGAGGAAGCCAATACACCAAGACAGCAGGGTTTACTATAGAGAAAGAGGTTTTTTTTGTTTTGTTTTGTGAGACAGAGTCTCGCTGTGTCGCCCAGGCCAGAGTGCTTAAAGTTTGACTGCAAACTACCTTAGACAACTTTTTTTTTTTTTTTGAGACAGAGTTTCGCTCTGTTGCCCAGGCTAGAGTGCTATGACGTCAGCCTAGCTCACAGCAACCTCAAACTCCTGGGCTTAAGTGATCCTCCTGCCTCAGCCTCCCGAGTAGGTGGGACGACAGGTGCGTGCCTCCATGCCTGGCTAATTTTTCCCTTATTATTAGAGATGGGGTCTCACTCTTGCTCAGGCTGGTCTCGAACTCCTGAGCTCAAGTGATCCTCCCGCCTCAGCCTCCCAGAGTCCTAGGGTTACAAGCGTGAGCCACCACACCGGGCCAAGAAAGAGTTTTTAATTCTGTATAGCACCAAGCAGGGAGACGGGAGGAATTTCTCAAATCTGCCTCCCCAAGAATTTGGGAGACCAGTTTTTTAAAGACAGTTTGGCATAGGCAGTTGAGTTTGCTAATTGGCTGGGTTTGGGGCAGAACCATAGGGTTACAGAAATTATTGTCTTTGCTGACCAGGTTCTTGGGTGGGGGTCACAAGACCAGTTGAGTCAGTTTCTCGGTATGGGCCACTGGTCTGGGTGGCTCAGCCGTTCCACTGGAATGTGGGACGTGGAAGATATCTCAGAAACTACCCTTAGGTTTCAAAATGGTGATGTTATCTGTGGAGAAAGCTAAGAATCTTTATGACCACCAGCTATGTGGCTCCGGGGTGGCAATTAGAGAGAAGCAAACAGGGGGACAGTGGCTAATTATTATCATTTTTAGCTAGGCCTGTGCCTTATTTTAAGCTAGGCCCTTACCACAGTTCTTGCCTTGGAACCCTTTATCAATGTGTGAAGCCAATATGCTAGGTAATGATGATTATTCATTTATCCAGTATGTGTTTATTGAGCACCTACTCTGGGGCCAGGCATGTTCTAGACATAATACAAAGCAGTGACTCAAAGTTTCTGCCCTTAGAAACTTACATTTTCCTCAGGGAGATGGACAGTAAATAAAGAAACACATATTATAAATAAAATCACAAGCTCCTTGAGGGCAGAGGATGTATTTAATTCATCCCAGTGAGTGGGTGTTCACAGTGGGTGTTGAGGCTCTCTGTCAGCTGGCCGCTCTGGGCCTGCATGGGCTGTTTCAGCCTTCACAGGGTTCATCCCTGTGGTGTGACTCAGTACTTCCTCATGTCCCCATTGCCCCCCCCCCCACAAGCCCACTCACACAAAAGCATAAGTGAGCTGTGTAGATGTTACTAGAGATCTTAGCAGGGAGCCAAAGAAAGGGCTTCACTTTACACCCACAGTAAACAACTTAGAAGTCTGTATTAGAAATCTCCAGAGTCCCTTTTGAACACTGTCAATACCTGGGCTCCCCTTGCTGACCCTTCTTCCACACCCAGCTCCAAGTGCAGGTCCTTTAGGAATACTTGTATTCCTGGCCCCATCGTGCTTGCCCTTCGGGACGCTCGGCCCTTGGAGCCCACTCTTCTCAGAAGCAGCCAGAGTATAGACAGAGAACAAAACAAAGCAACAGCTTTCATTCCGGGGCCTGACACGGGTAGCGTTCTGCACAGTTTTCTAAGGGTGTTCACTCCCACTTTCTCCTCTGCGAGTCCTTTTCCATTTCATGCCTTTTAGATGTTAGACTAGCCAAGAACTTGTTCATCAGACCTCTTCTCTCTCTCCACCCTGCCATTAGTGCTCTCATCGCATGCCGTGGCTTTAAACATCATTCAGGTCTCTGTTCAAATGTCACTTCCTCAGAGACCTTCCTTGACAACCCTGTCTAAAATAGCACATGCATACACACGCACGCATGCACACACGCACACACACACACCCCTTGGCCTGCCTTGTTTCTCTTCATGGCATGTATGTTGATATCTCTTTATTGTCTGTCTCTGAAGGTAGGGAATCTGTCTTGTTCACTGCTTTGCAGTACTTGGAACAGTGCCTGGCACATAGGCTACCAATGAGTATTTGTTGAATATATGATTTTTTTTCTTTGGAAGTTCTCAAAATCTTCACAAGGTGTAGCAGGACAGCGTCGTTGGCCTCAGTTTAGAGGTGAGGGAATAGTCTCAGAGAAGGTCAAGGGCTTGCCTCAAGTCGCAGAGCTAGGAAGCAGTAGAGCCTGCTTGTTGGGAGCCCAGTGTTACGGGACTCGCCTCCCAAGAGGGTGGCCTCTGCCTCTTCCACTGAGACTGGGGACACCAGGTGGGCCAGAGGCATGTGGATACCTCCAGTGGGAGGCTAGGCGGGTGCCCAAGAGAGTTCTCACACTCTCGGGAACACATAAAACATGGAACAGTGTGGGGCCCACCTCAGGACCTGTTCCCTCTATCCCAGACAGGTCCCCACCATTGTTTTTCCAGTTCTTTACAGGCATCACACTCCAGGTGCACTGGCCCTGGGGGACATTCGTTACTTGTAATTCCACACTCAGAGGCCCCAGTGGCAAAAAGGAAGGGCAAACTTGAATACATTAAAAAAAAAATGTTGTTACCTGGTTATAGAAATCCCTGTTGCTGCATGGATCTCTGTGGATTAGTGTAAAGATAAAGTAAATAAAGCCAAATGGAACCGTAAGGAATGTGACATTTGAATAAAAGGAAATCCTCAGCTGAGCTCAGAGAAGGGTCCTGAGGGGAGAATTGTTGGCCTCATTCTAGGTTCAGACTCCTGAAATTGAGGACACAGACAAGTTTGGGGGAAGATAAGTGCTGAAGGGTGGAGACAAACCTGCTGGGAAATGCCCCTTCTCCTGAGCGACCAGCTCCTAGACCATTTGCTTCCCACTGCGGGGGCTTCTTTGAACTCCAAGAAAACTGACTGTTCCATCTAACATACCTCTCCTGGATGGATGTCCTTAAAATATAGCTCTGATTGGGCCACTCCCCTTCTGAGAAACCCATAACGGAGTACAGGCTTCTAAGTCTAGCATGCAGGCATTCAGCATCTTTACCAATCATGCAACATGTCTAAGAGGGTAGAGCTCCAGTGGCTTCAGGGGGCAGAACTGAAACCAGCTGAGGAAGAAACTAGGAGCTGGATGCCAGCTGGGTTTGGGGGAGAATATTAAAGTCCATCTCAGGGTGCCTAGGGGCCTCATAGTAGTGCCCTTTAGAGTTTCACATGCGATATCTGTCAGAAATGGCTAGGTTTTGCTTTATTAACAAACAAGCCCCAAGTTCTTAGTACCTTAACACAGAACAAAAGTTTCTTTTTCATGCATGTTCATTTTGGCTTGGCTGGAGTCTGTTTACCTAATCTCTCAAGGATCCAGGCTACCAGGGTAGCCATGATCTCAAATGTTGCCTGCCATCTGCTGTGCCAGAGAGAAAAGAAAGCTCTGGATAGTCTTGCTTGGGCAGTTAAGTGCTGTGGTTGAGAAGTCACACATCTCTTCTACTCAAAATTCATTGACTAGTATCAGTTTTGGGGCCCCACCCAACTTCAGGAGGGACCAAAGAGTACAGTATCATGTGCTCAGAAGGAGGGAAACCTGGAAATAGTTGATGTAGAGCACTAATTACCAACACGGTGTGTGTTAGGTCTTTTAATCAAAACAAACCTTTGGGGTTGTATAAAGATCCCTAATTGATGTGTGAGGAATTGGAGGCCCAGAAAGGTTAAGTGACTTGCTCAAAAGTCACCTACAATTTGATGTCAGGTTTTCTGACTTTGAGGTTATTGGGCTTTGTGTGATACAGGGAGAGCCGCTTCAGTGAAAGGGTTGAAGCTGAGGAGAGCCACTTATTAAAGATGCTGCATCACAGTGTGGGTGGGGGCCCTTTTTATCACAGTCACCAGGGAGCTTGTTAAAAATGCACATAATTGCCTCCACTCCAGAGATTTTGATTCTGGATGTCTGAAATGGAGCTAGGAACAGTCCACAGGTAGATAATCAAGAGCCCTGTTTGAAGAACCACTGCTATGGGAAGTCCTGCTAAGTCTGGTTTAAAGATTTCTTTCCTCCTGAGCTCTATAAGCTGCAATAGTGCTTACTTAATTCTTTCTATCCCATGTTGTTCTTCAACTGTGAGAGCAAATGGTTGCTCTCACCTGGAGGACAGGTTTAGCAATTTCCCACTCCATAAGAGCTGTGTTTGCAAAACAAATGAACTGAGGAATAATGGGATTTTTATTCTTTAATTCCTTATTCACAGTGAGACTTCAAGAATTTCTCTGTAGGAATCTCCATGTTGATGCAGCAATGTCTTGTGGAGGGGGGTCCTTCAAGTCATGTTGACATAATAAATTTACATAAGGTTAGAAAACATTAATTATTGACCTAAAAATTGAGGTGAGGGCATGTTGGGATTCACTTCTGCTTATTTATTTACTTAGAAAACACTTACTAGGCCGGGCGCAGTGGCTCACGCCTGTAATCCTAGCACTCTGGGAGGCCGAGGTGGGCGGATCGTTTGAGCTCAGGAGTTCGAGACCAGCCTGAGCAAGAGCGAGACCCCATCTCTACTAAAAATAGAAAGAAATTATATGGACAGCTAAAAATATATATAGAAAAAATTAGCCGGGCATGGTGGCGCATGCCTGTAATCCCAGCTACTCGGGAGGCTGAGACAGGAGGATCGCTTGAGTTCAGGAGTTTGAGGTTGCTGTGAGCTAGGCTGACGCCACGGCACTCACTCTAGCCTGGGCAACAGAGTGAGACTCTGCCTCAAAAAAAAAAAAAAAGAAAAAGAAAACACTTACTAAGCATGTACTTGGTGCTAGATGTTCGATGGTGTCTTTGAGTTCTTGCTGTATTTTTCATAACTGAAGTATGGTGGCCCAGTGTATTTCTTATCGATGGGCGGCTATGGTAACCATGGGAAACCCGTCCGGGACAGAAATTGGCAGTGCTGGGTGCTGTGGGATGTCATAGGGGGCACACACGGGTTGACTAGATTGAACACTGTAGTAGACTAGGTTCAAGTTGGCGGTGAGGCAAGATGCAGTTATCGGAATTGGTAGTTGTCATTTGGGTCTTTTTTATATTCCTCCTGAGAATTCAAATCACGACCATTAACAACAGGTCCCAGGGAGGACCCTAACGGACAGACCTGCAAAAGGCCATGTGGAAGCCTCCTCGCCTGCAAGGTTGCATAGATTAGGTTCCCTTAGAGTAGCTGATTCTCTTTTGAAAAAGCTGTCAGAGTGTCCTTGGAGAATGAAAGACCGTTGTATATAAGGCATCTCAGAAAGTATGCAGTATATGGTGCTCGCTGAAAGAACAGTGCACAGTTATACTCAGGGGAGCTAATAAATCAGAAAGTGAAATGTGGGGACAAAGAGAATGAGGACTGCGTAGGTCGAAGCTCTTGGTAATGATCAAAAGAGATTCCTTTCAGATGCAGCAGCTGGTCCTGGTTCAGATGAGATCACCCTCTGGGAAGAAACATTTGGATAGTTGATAGTTTGCATACTTTCATATGGGAAATTATTAAAATGGAGATAATGGTGTTCTTCCGGTGGTTTTATAGTTTTGGGTGTTTTGGTTTTTTTTTTTTAAGAAATGGGGTCTCGCTCTGTCACCCAGGCTGGAGTACAGTGGTGCCATCATTATAACCTCAAATTCCTGGCCTCAAGCAATCTTGTAGCCTCATCCTCCCAAGTAGCTAGGACTATAGGTACATGCCACCACACCCAGCTAATTTTGTTATTTTTTTGTAGAGACAGAGTCTCACTATGTTGCCCAGGCTTGTCTTGAACTCCTGGCCTCAAGTGATCCTCCTGCCTTAGCTTCTTAAAGTACTGGGATTACAGGCATGAGCCACTGTACCTGGCCCCTTCTGGAGGTTTTAAATTGAAACAGCAAAATAATAAGGAAAAAAGAAATGAAACAGGGACAGCAAGAAAAGTATTGTAAGTGAGCTCCTCTTGATAGATAAAAAATTTAGAAAGATAAATGTAAACCGTGTGGAGACATATTATGATGGGGGCATCTGTTTTGTGGGAGGGAGACTGCATCTGAGCTAGTTGGCAGAAATGGAACATGTGAAGGGTCGGGGCTAGCTAGAAGAAATGTAATCTGTGAAGTCACTGAATTCAGAGCACCATGTAGGGGTCACCAAGACCTTACGGAGAGGCAGCAAAATAACGTTTTTTTAATTCATAATCGAGGTGAGCCAAGAACACAGTTGGAGGAGTTCAGCCTGAGGCTGAAGTGCACCTCACCCACTCAGAGGAGTCCTGGCTTGGAGCTCCTTCCTCATGCCAATTACACTGTGGTGAGAAAAGCAACATATGAATTAGGAAAAGAGTAATTAGAGAAGAGCCACCTAAGGCCTCCAGAAAGGCCTGGGGTAAAGTTTGGGATGGATATAGAATGCAAAGATATGAAATTTTGAGGGAAAGAGTGAGTTATGTGAGAGTTCAATATAAAAGGGTTAATTTAAGCTGACCAGAGGTGCTGCTGACCTGTTTCTTCTCCCAGTGACTGTGGTTAAACCAATTGTAAGCAATCATCACTTACTGGATTGGGATCATTGCCTGAAAGAACTGATAGCCTGGGAAAAAACAGAATCCCACTCTCATAGTGCCTGGGACAAGAGGACCTGGGGTATTGGAGTAATCTAGGTACCATATAGCTAAGAACGTTCTCCTTGTCTTTTCTGTTGCCCTGAATAGTTGGAGCAGAGAAGGGAGTCAACACCAGGTATTGAGTCTTCAGAGGTAAAGTACCCAGTCCCTGCCCTAAGGAAACACGCAGTCTAGTGGAGGATATAGAAGTCCACTGAATAGGCTTAGAAACAATGACCAAGCCAGTAGAAATAAACATCTCTGATACTCAGATTGTGGTCTTGAAATATTATTATTATACTTCAGTTAAAGAAACCAGGACAGCCTGACACCATGGCACATACCTGTGATCCCAGTACTTTGGGAGACGGAGGCAGGAGGATCACTTGAGGACAGGAGTTTGAGATCAGCCTGGACAACATAGTGAGACCCTGTCTCTACAAAAATAAAAAACTTAGCAGGGCGTGGTGGTGTGCACCTATAGTACTAGCTATTCAGGGGGCTGAACAAGAGGACCACTTGAGCCCAGCTGTATTGGCAGCTGTGTCCAGAGGCCTGATCAGACTCAGGTTTGACCCCTTTAGCAACACAAGTGGCACTGTATCTTTTTATCAGGAGCCACATTCCCTTAAAAAGGCTGCGAAAGTGTAGCTAAAGAAGGAAGTGAGGAGCAGGAGACATCAGGGTCACAGAAACCAGCATGAATAAAGTGGTGTCCATCTGAGGGAGTGTCAGATGTCAAGAGCCCAGGCTTTTCTCCATAATACATAGCAGTCCAGAGCCCAGCTGTTCTGCACTGCTGCCGAGGACTTGGTGAAGTCTCACTGGGTGAACATTACAGAAGAATCTATACGCCTGGGTTCCAGTACTAACCTATAAAGTTAAAGCCACACTTATCTTGAGGGAGCTTGGTATTTTTTCCAGACATACTCACACATTTTTGCTTCTGGCCTTCTTGAGGCTTAGATAACTGACAAGTATGATCAGCATTTTCATAAAACTGAGAGGAAAATCAAGGCCCTGGAGAGGCTGACAATTTGAGTAAGGCCAGTTGTAGAATCTACCCTGTTTCTCGTTCTAGTTTCTAGTTGTATAGAGATGATAGGGTTTCAGACTTGGACGTTACTCTAGATTATCTAACCTTCCGCCTTTTTCTGTGCTTTTTTCTGTGTCTCTGATTCATTCTTCTCTCAATGTAGATCAGTTGCTTCTGTCCTGTCTCTCTCCCCCTTTCCCCCTCCCCCCTCCCCACCACCTGGGGAAAAGGATCACCAGCAACTATTCCTGAGTTTATAGCTTAAGAAAGAAGCCATTCATTCCCTGCCATTAAGGAAAGAAGCTAGCCTGATTCTAGAATCACAACTTATATTCTCCTGGAGAAAGTCTCCGTGGCCCAGTTGGAACCATCCGGAGTCCACCCAATTGTAAACAACGGGTGGGGGGACCATTGTTCTATACACGTGTCTGCAGGGATCCCTGCCTCTGTAATCATGTGGTATAAATAATTGGTGGGGGAAGGATATTTTCCAGAGAAAGCAAGGAGGCAGATGGCTGGACAGCCAGCCTCACAGATGTTCAGAGCACTAGAGATACATCAGTAACCAGTGGCAGAGTCAGGACCAAAACCCACAGCATCTGACCCAAGAGCAGTCTTTCCTGGGGCTGCCCGACATGCGGAAACAGTAGTAATGACTTGGTCTTGGAATGAGGAGGGACAGACGGGCCCTCACTCAGTTCTCATTCCTATTGGTATGAAGAGGTCTCTTCCCTGAGAGTGTAGGGGATCCAGAGCTCTAGGACCGTAACAGCCAAAGGTGGGTTCCTTCTGTATGATTCCAGATTTTCAGTTGCAAGTCACAGAAACCCTGCTTGAGCGAAGAGGGAATTTATAGGAAGGCCATTGGGGTACCTCATGAAAATGAAGGAAGAACTGTAGGTTCCAGGGCATCTTCAAGAATCTGCTCACCTGTTTGCTTCCTCTTTTTAAATTTTCATCTTTCATATCTACTCATTTCTGCTTGGCTCTCATACACAAGGTTTTCTTCACAAGGTAGGGAACCTGGCAGTTCTGGGGTCATATTCTTACAATATCTTACCAAAGAAAAGAGAGTCTTCCTTGCTAATGCCAGGTAGGAAAATCCCAGAATGGGATGCAGGTTGAGAAGATGGAGTCAGCTGATTGACTGGGACTTGTTTACTTGCTCACCTCTGGGCTCAGGAGATAGCAAGGGGGTATTTAAAGAAGGGGACCGGTAAGGAGAGTAGACAGAAACCTCTTGTTTTGTGTCTGTCTCCAGGTGAGCATGGAGGCTGGCGGCCTCCCCCTGGAGCTGTGGCGCATGATCTTAGCCTACCTGCACCTTCCCGACCTGGGCCGCTGTAGCTTGGTATGCAGGGCCTGGTATGAACTGATCCTCAGTCTCGACAGCACGCGCTGGCGGCAGCTGTGTCTGGGCTGCACCGAGTGCCGCCATCCCAACTGGCCCAACCAGCCTGACGTGGAGCCTGAGTCTTGGAGGGAGGCCTTCAAGCAGCATTACCTTGCCTCCAAGACATGGACCAAGAATGCCCTGGACTTGGAGTCCTCTGTCTGCTTTTCTCTATTCCGCCGGAGGAGAGAACGACGTACCCTGAGTGTCGGGCCAGGCCATGAGTTTGACAGCCTGAGCAGTGCCTTGGCCATGGCCAGCCTATATGACCGAATTATGCTCTTCCCAGGTGTATATGAAGAGCAAGGTGAAATCATCCTGAAGGTGCCCGTGGAGATTGTAGGGCATGGCAAGTTGGGCGAAGTGGCCCTTCTAGCCAGCATCGATCAGCACTGCTCAACCACACGCCTGTGCAACCTCGTCTTCATGCCGGCCTGGTTCTCACCCATCATGTATAAGGTGAGTGACCACCTCAAATAGATGGCCTTTCCAGTCCTGACCCCAGGGGCCTGGCCTCTTCTCAGTGGGTTTGTAATCCCTGTTTGGTTGGAATTAAGTGGCTTAGTATACACACACTCCTCTGAGTTCTGAACCAGTTAAAAAATATAGGCATAGGGATCAGTATAATTCAAAACTCTGCTTTATTCCTGTCAAAGCTGTATTTAAAAAATGAGGCTTGGGCTTGGGGTCAAAATTGATTTGTACTTTTTCCTTCCCAAATGGACCAACTGGAGCCACAGGTGGAGCAGCTAGGTAGGAAAGCCAGGTTCTGAGAGCATGCCACATGTGACAGGAAGCAGAGAACGTTAGCCGCTCATGGGCATGCCCAGAGACACAGCCAAAGAGAAAGGAGGCTCTGCAGGACCAGTGACCTTCAGTACCCCACCCTGCTCAGGGTCAAGGAAGGTCAGCCTTTTACCAGGATTGGCTACTTCTCAAGGGTGACTGGAGAGAAGATCAGAAAGTGTTAGTCCGTCACATTCCTTCCATGAACACAGAGCAGAAGATGGTTTTAAACCAAAGCATGTGTCAAAGTGTTGGTTGTTTCTGGCAGGACAGTCTACATCTCATACATCGCCTAGAAACTCGATTATGTATCTAGTCAATAAAAATTATATTGCTACTATGACTACCAATAACAACTTAAAATTGTCTCTCCTATTTGTAATGATCATTATATACCCATCATTTTTGACGTACTTAGTATGTGCCAGGCATATACTTTATAGCTATCATGTCATTTATTCCTCCCTGCAGCCCTGTGAGATGGGTAGCGTCATCTGTTTTTATAGATGAGGATACTGAGGCTCAGCAAGACTAAGTGATGTGCCCAGGGTCTCAGACTTAGTAAGGGACAAAGCTAGCATCCAAAGCCTATATTCATAATCTAGGTGACTTCCATCTGTGACCTCATTTGATCCCCACAGCAAACATTTGTGGTAGACCGAGTAGATGTGCTATCCCCATCAGGATAGCATCAGGAACAACTGTATGCTAAGTGGTGTGAATCCAAGCAGGGAGCTGGGGGTAGGAGTGCAGGGCTTACTGAGCTGGTGGCTTTGCAGAGAGCAAAGCCTTGATCCAGTGGGCCGGCAAGAAATGTGACCTATTGCTGTGCCCACACGTACCGGTGGCCACATAGGCGGACCTCTTTCCCCGTACTTGTGGCTGGGTCTGCCCAGCTCAAGCAGACCTTAAGACTTGAGGTTTTAGGAGGGGTCACGCTACAGAATGTGAACTTTTCTGCCATCATCCACTCTTGTCCCCCTTCCTTGGGGATTAGAAGGATCGAAGGATGGGCATCTCCCAATTCTTCTCCCTCTCTGAAGCATAGCAGCTCCCCAGTTCCTTTTAGAGGCCAGCCTGACACCCCTGCCCTGGGTGGGGAAGGGGAGGTGACCAGCAGAACAAATGGCCCTTGCATGCTCCACCCTCCTTAAGGAACAGAGTGCAGACCAGTAAAACAAATTGTGTCCCTCTGAGAGCCATTTTCTCCTTTTCATTCCCCAGACAACATCGGGTCATGTCCAGTTTGACAACTGCAACTTTGAGAACGGACACATCCAGGTCCATGGCCCGGGTACCTGCCAAGTGAAGTTTTGCACCTTCAAAAACACCCATGTCTTCCTGCACAACGTGCCCCTATGCGTCCTGGAAAACTGTGAATTTGTGGGCAGTGAAAACAACTCTGTGACTGTTGAGGGCCACCCATCTGCAGATAAGAACTGGGCTTACAAGTATCTGCTAGGACTTATCAAGTCCTCTCCCCCTTTGCTCCCCCCGGAGGACTCTGACTTTTTAATGTCCCTGGACCTAGAGAGCCGGGACCAGGCCTGGAGCCCAAGGACCTGTGACATTGTTATCGAGGGCAGCCAGAGCCCTACCAGCCCAGCCTCTAGCTCCCCAAAGCCAGGTTCCAAGGCTGGCTCACAGGAGGCAGAGGTGGGCAGCGATGGGGAAAGGGTGGCCCAGACCTCAGACAGCAGTGATGGAGGCCTGAGTCCCAGCGGTGAGGATGAGGACGAGGACCAGCTCACATACCGACTGTCCTACCAAGTGCAGGGCCCGCGCCCTGTGTTGGGGGGCTCCTTTCTGGGCCCTCCACTGCCAGGAGCGTCCATTCAGCTGCCCAGCTGCCTAGTGCTGAACTCACTGCAGCAGGAACTGCAGAAGGACAAGGAGGCCATGGCGCTGGTGAACTCTGTGCAGGGCTGCCTCATCCGCAAGTGCCTGTTCCGGGATGGGAAGGGAGGCGTCTTAGTCTGCTCCTACGGCCAAGCCAAGATGGAAGGAAACATCTTCCGGCACCTGACGTATGCAGTGCGGTGTATACATAATAGCAAGGTGCTGTCACAAGGGCTGTAGATCCGTGAGGCCTCACTGGGTCTCCAGAAACACGATTTTTGATTGGTGAGAGGGCTCCTGTGGCTGGATGTAGGGAGGGTTTGATGGGGCTATTTTGCATTTTTTTAATTATTTTTTTTTTAAGCTTATTAGCACACTCTTGACTTCATGTTCATCATCTGATTTGCAAAGGGCAGGGACTGTTTCTCTCGTGTCACAGAAAAGGAAACAGAGTCCCGGAGAGGGATGGTGACTTACACAGGGTCAAAGACTACTGCGGTCCAGTGAGAGAGGTCTTATGATAAAGGTGAGGCACGGGTACGTGGCCCAGGAAAGGGGGCACCTGACCCAGCCTCAAGGAACCAGGAAAGGTTTCCTGGAGGAACAGTGCCTAGGCTGACTGTAAGGAAGAGTGAGGGGTGGCAAGGTGAAGGCGAGAGGCAAAGCAGGCGTGTGTGAAGCCCAGAGGCGAGGGAGCACTTTCAGAGGGTTATAAATAACCGATGGCCAGAGCGGCACCTGCCAGAGGAGTCTGAGGGAGCGGCCAGATCACAAGGCCCCAGAGGTCTTGCCAGTAGCTTCCTTGAGGGCAGTGGGAACTCACTGTCTGCTTTGAAGCAGACAATTGTGGACAGATCTGCCTTTTGAAAGCTCATTCTTTGTAGAGAATGGAGTGTAGGGGAACAAGGCTAGAGGCAAGGAGATCAAAGGGCAGCAGTGGATAATTACAGCCCAGAGAGGGAGAGGAGGGAACAGGGCAGCCTGGCGGGGTAGGAAGGAGGACCTGGGGAGGGAATAGTCAAGGGTGTGAGGCTGAGGTTTCTGGCCCGAGAGGCCAAGGCAGTGGCGGGAACAGGGCAGAGAAGGTTAGGGTGTAGAGAGAAAGATGAGATATGTTCTGGGCACATTAAGGTTGGAGCATCTATGACGTCTGTACGCAGTGAGACGTCTGGAGCATCTGACTGCTTGGGTCTGCAGCGCTGGAGAGAAATGTGCCCTGACGTGCAGACTTGGGAGCTGTCATGGTGCAAGTCGTAGTTGGACAGATAAAATGTTATACAGCCTTAGTTATATCCATCTTTAGCAACTGCCCCATGGGACTTTTGGGCAGGAGTTGTGCCACCAGAAGTTCCTAGTGAGTCTCTAGCAAGGAACCTGAAAAACTGATACTTAGGGTGTTTTTTTGGGGGGAGGTGGACAGGGTCTTGTTTTGTTGCCTGGGCTAGAGTGCAGTGGCATGATCATAGCTCACTGCAACCTCAAACTCCTGGGCTCAAGCGATCCTCCTGCCTCAGCCTCCCAAGCAGCTGGGACTACAGGTGCGCACCACCACACCCAGCTAATATTTTCTATTTTTAGCAGAGACAGGGTCTCACTGTGGCTCAGGTTAGTCTCGAACTCCTGACCTCAAGTGATCCTCCCACCTTGGCCTCCCAGAGTGCTAGGATTATAGGCTTGAGCCACTGTGCCTGGCACATATTTGGGGTTTTTGACTAAAAAAAGTCCATGGTGTCTCAGGAGCACCCCGCATCAGGAACAATTATATGCTAAATGGTATGAAGACAAGCAGGGAGCTGCAGGTGGGAGTACAGGGCTTACTGAGCTGGTCCCTGTGCTGAGAGCAAGGCCTTGATCCAGTGGCCACAGGGCCGTCACCCTCTAGAACATCCAGGAGGGTAAAGGCTGGCAGAAGGAGCCTGGTTGCTGAGGCTCCAAGAAGAAAAGTCACTGACTGTGACAGTTTTTCTTCTTTGTGTGTCTTGTAATTTTTAGGTGAAAGTTGGATATCTTGCATAAGACAGCAGAGATTGAGGTACACAGCATTTATGTTTGGGAGTGACCATGCCTCTTCTTCTGCCAGGCCTTCAGGGAATTGAACTGGCTTGGATGGTGATGGTGTTACAAGCATCCTCAGTGTCCCACAGGCTTCAGGTTCCTCCAGCTTCGCCTGGTGCTGGTTTTCTCCCCTTTAGGTCTTTCCTTTGCACCTGTTCCTCAGCGAGGCGCTCTCCCTGTTCTTGCCCTCCCCAGCAGTAGACTGCTGTTATGGTCACTCTCTGGCCTGGCTGCGTGGTGGCAGGGTTTCTTTGTTGTCCTGGGTCATCCTTAGTCTAGGTAGGTGCTGTGTCCCTGGTCTTGGGAGTAGGACCTTTTTGGTGATCCTGCCTCACCCCAGCACTAGGGGGGCTTTGATGATCTGTGTCCAAGATGTTTTCCTCCCATTGCCCCAAGGCTAGAAGTTTTTTTTTTTTTCCTGTTTCCTCCCTTGAGGACGTCAGTGCATAAGGCTTATTCTCTAGGAAAGTTGGGGGAAAGAATCCAGGAGGGACTTAGTGCCTCTCTCAAAGTATCTGCTGCACTTTTTCCCCAAGCCCGAGTAGGGGGAGGCTGTCTCTGGTCTCTTGTCCTGCCCCCAGTCTTGCTCCTTGAGCACTAGTGAGGTCCATGGAGAAGTGAACACATACAGCTACTCCCAGAGTTTCTGTACTCCCACACCAGTTCACAGTTGGCCTTTAACAACACATTAAAAATGTTAGCTGACCCCAAATCTATAAAAACAAAAACTAAAAAAGATTTGGGGAAGCACTAGCGACCTAAAACAACAACAACAAAACGTGTTAGCGGAATTCTCCTTACCAGCTTGTTTGGCCCCCGCATCTTGCTCAGCAGGTGAGTGCTCAGGTCTCCCCTCCTTGGAGGCACCCCTCTTCTTTTAGAGTTCAGGCTGCTGGTTGTCTGCAGCCTCAGCTCCCTGATGGTTCCAGGAAGGTTACATTTGTGTATCTTATCTTCTCCTTTCGTTGTCAGTGTGCAAGCAGTGCTTTTCCAACTTTCCCCGTCCTGAGCAAAAGCTGAAAATCTCCTTGAAATCGTGCTTTCATTCTGCTTTACTTCTCCCAGAATTTTATCGTAATGTAACATATTTTTATTATTAATATAGAATTGTTTAAGACAATATAAATATTAATATATTCCAGATTTTTTATATGCAGTCATCCCTTGATATCTAGGACAACCCCCTGCCCCAGGATACCAAAGTCCACAAATGCTCAAATCCCTTATATAAAATGGTATATTGACAACTAGAATGTAAAAAAAAAAAAAGGGATAGTTTTTGCATATAACCTACACAAATCCTCCCATATACTTGAAATCATCTTTAGGCTACTCATAATACCTAATACAATGTAAATAGTTGCTGTACTGTATTTTTAAAGTTTGTACTATTTTTTTATTGTTGTATCATTATTATTTTTTAACAAATATATTCAGTCCGAAGCTGGTTGAACCCATGGATGTGGAACCCATGGATACAGGGAGCCAGCTGTACTTAGTCAATATGAAAAGAAAATGTAATTGGAAATACATCCCCTTAATAAGCTGGTTGCCGGGTTATGGCACCTTGTTTAAAGGAGGCTTTCTTATACAGTATTTCTAATTGTCCCTTAGTTTGGAGTCTCAGTAGTTTTTCCGCCCCAGGATAATACACCAGGAAAGATTCAGTATGGGCAAGAACAGGCCTCTGTTTTATCAAGTGGGAGGGAAAGTGGGGGAGGAGAGCCCACGTGGTGGTTCCTGATTCTCGGTGCTTTCTCAGACAGGTGAATTTTAGTGAAGTCACATTGGAAGTTGTGGATCTGGACCTTGATTTCATTGAAAGTAGCTGTGCCCTTGACCCCTGGAGAAATCTTCACGCAACCCTAGTGCATGTAGAGTTTGGAGACTTGCTAAAGCCCATCTTCTCTAAGTGTTCTTTCCATCCCATCATCCACCTATGCTGCCTACAAATTCTGAATATGCAGCACAGGGCCAAGCTTTCATCCAGGTTTTAGTAAAGAACCGAGGTGAGGTTGGTAAAGAGCCTTCAGGACAAAGCCAGGCAGGGCCGGGAAGTCGCTGTGTCCTTAGAAGCACGCAGCAGGAGGGCGGTGATGCCAGCGTTGGGGCTCCTCTCGCCTAGGAGGGGAGCTGCATAGACCAGACAGGGAGGAAAGGACTTGGTGTTCTCCCAGTGCTTCCTAGAAAGTCTTTGTAACAGGAAAATAAGTGGTTTTCCCTTTTCTGCTTAGATCGTCATGCTCAGGAATGACATTTACCGCTGCCGAGCGTCGGGCATCTTTCTTCGCTTGGAGGGCGGAGGCTTAATTGCGGGCAACAACATTTACCACAACGCGGAGGCTGGTGTAGACATCCGGAAAAAGTCCAACCCACTCATACTGGTACTTTTCTATGTGCTTATTCCCTGTTCAGGGTGGTTCTTGGTTTTCAAAAACCTTTTCTGAGGATATTTAAATAAATGTTGCCATCTTCAATTTATATGCTTCCTGTTTGCAGGGGATTCGTGTTCTTTTCTCTGGGTGTCCTTGTAACTCTGGGTCTCTCTTTCTTTCTCCATGTATGAGTAGTGACTTTAGATAAGTCGTTTCCCCGTCAGTAAGGAAGAGGACTGGGTAGATGGAAATTTCACGGGACCCTCAGCCCTCCGATGCTGTGGTTGGCTTTGAATTTGATGAGGATAAAGATAATGACGTCTGTCCTAAAAGACATGTGACTCTAAAACCAAATTTTAATAACAACAAAACCCCACCAAGTTAGTTTGTTCTTTTCTATAAAAAGAACATTTAGGATGTCTAGTTCTAAAGATAAATAAATATTATTTATTTCATGGATATTGTGAGAGCATATTGAGTTTGTTTTCTACCAGGGTGAAAACAATTTAAAATCCTAGAATATGTGGTAACCAGTCACATGAAAGACCAGTGCCTCTTCTCTTCTGGCTTTTCCTGAGAGATTTCCCAGAAGTTGGGGAATGTAACAGACTTTTTATGGGCTTGAAAAAATAGTAGTCACCATTATGCATAATGTTTATTATATGCCAGATACCTTTCTAAGTACTGTGTAGATATTTATTTAATTATCATTTAATCCTTATACAACTCTATGAAGAATTATTATTATCCCCATTTTATAGGGAAAGATAATTACATTGGGCACAAAGAGGGAGAGGATCTTGACCAAAGTCATACACCTAGTGACAGAGCTGAGATTTGAATTCAGGTCATGTCTGAACCCATTAGTGCCTGACCAGTGTCCTCTGCCAACTCCTTCCCCTCACTGTGTTCCTGCCATGCAGCTGGTGACGGATGCGTGGCCATGGCTTAGGAAAGTATTGCCCTGTTGCCAGGGAGATGAGAGGAGTTTGCCTCTCCACGGATAGAGGGACAGAGAGGGTAGGCCAGTTCAGCAGGTGGAGGGGGAGGGGAGTGTTACATCCTGGTCCTGACTTTGTGAAAGGGGACGGGGATGGAAATGCCTCTCTCAGAGTTTTTCAACAGAAGTCTCTGTGAGGGACTTCCGTTAGGCAGGCAGCGGTTGCTCTGGTGAATGCCAAAGCCTTTGGGAGAAATCTGGAAAGAGAGTAAGGATAAGAAGAGCTTGCAGCATGGAACGCTTTAAAGCAAACCAGAACTTTGTTTCTATGAAATCCTCTTGGAAGAGATACACCTAACTTCCTGATTTAAGTATGGGATTGGATTTCAGCTATAAATTAACAATTAGAATGAGACAATTTTATTATAATTTGTTATAATATAAAAATATTAAGTCACTGCGCAAAAGCAACTAACTAGAAGGGGAAACAGAAACACTAAGTTTCAGATCTGGCTCTGCCACAAACATACTATATAATCCTGGGCCTGTTTCTTCATTTGTACAAAGAAATGCGAGAAATGAGCATCTCTAAGTGTCCTGTAGCATTCATACACTTTCTATGACCTGTTGTGCCAGGGCGCTGCCCTTCCCCAAGGGGTGGGGTCCCTGGGCCCTGGGAGGTGTGGCCTGGCCGGATGACTGCGTGTTTGGGAACTCTTGAGAGGCTCAGAAACTTTGGGCGCCTGCCTTGCAGATGAAGAGCAAGTAGGTGCCAGCAGAACTACATCCCAGAGGCTGGGCAGTGAGACTCCTCTCTTCACAGGCTCTCTCACAGGTTTCAACATGAGCAGCTGTGCAGGAAGGGCAGGGCAGCGTGGCCCATTCCCTTTGTCATGTGCTGGGGATCTTCCAGAGACAGTCTTTTCTCTACTTTGTTCATCCGGGCACGATTGTGTGGGCAGCAGTTGAGCACCTGCTTCTCACTAGCGTGTCTGATCTGCCTTCTGTGGTGTCTCCTTTTCACTTGCAGTGTAACCAGATCCACCACGGCCTTCGCTCTGGCATTGTTGTCCTTGGCAATGGGAAAGGCATCATCCGGAACAATCAAATCTTTTCAAATAAGGAGGCCGGTATTTATATCCTGTACCATGGAAATCCAATCGTGAGGTATCTGCCACTGTGCCCAGACTGTCTCCCTCGTCCACAGTCCCCTTTTCCCTCTTTCATCTATTTCCCTACTCCCTATTTCCTCCATTTGAAAACATTGCTTCTAAAACAACTGTACAGGTGCAAGCAAGGAAGAGACTTCACCATCATCCCACCCCAATGACACAACTACTTTTATGTTTTATGTGCCCTTCCAGTTAATTCCATGTAGGCATTCTACTCATCAGTCATTATTGAGGCCTTCTAAAGTGTTGACCGAGCTAAACATGGGCCACACTCTGCTCCCTAGGAGCTTACTCTAGTCTGGAGAAACAGGCACAGAAATACTCTTAAGAGAAGGCTGGCATAGAGATTTCAACTCACTCGACAACTCTGGATAGTTGATAGTGGTGACGTGGGATGCCGTGTTAAGATCCTGGTGCTGCGTCTGGCCTCAGCACGAAAGCATGCCGTGATCAGTGACCGATGTAAGTGATAAGTAGAAGGGGCAGTGGCAGTACTGGGACCCTGTATCTGCCGTCCCAGCTGTAGTACGGGACAGACTGTGATAAGTGCTGTAGAGTGGCACCAAGAGGGGGAGAGAATCATTCTGACCAGAATGATGCGGGAAGGCCTCATTAAGGAGGTGGCATTAGAGTTGGACTTTGGAATACAGGCAGGACCTGGACTCAAGGAGTTGGGGGTGGGGTTGGTGGATATTCCTAGTATAGGAAACAGCATGAGCAAAGGCAGCAGAGCACAGCAGATTCAGGGGTTAACAACAGTACACTGGTATGACATTGGTATATAATATTTTAAATTGGGACTGTCCCAGGAAATCGTGGGCCCTGTGGGCCCTGCAGCTGACCTGCTATATCCCTGTGGCAGTCCATCTGTGCCATGCAGCATAGTGGATGGGAATGGTGGAAAGGAAGGATTGGGGCGTGAGGAAGGCCTTATGTACGCCAAGCTGAGCAGTGTGGAGCTTTATTCTGCCTAGATAATGGGAAGTCATTAAAGGTTTTTGAGCAGAGGACTCACACGGTTATGTCTGTGCTTTAGGAAATAACTAGCATTAATGGACAGCAAATATATTCTGAGGGGTTTTCCCCTGCATTATTCCATATGTACTTTTTTCCATTTTATTGCATGGCCTTTATATTCATCACTTCAGAAAGTTTCAGAACATTTCATTGTTTTGATATTTCATAATTTTTGAACCAGTCCTGTTACTGTTCGGCATCTATATATTTCTTTGCTGTTGTAGACAGCTTATTAAAAACAATGTTCATAGAGCTCTTTTGCATTATGGCCTTAACATGAGAGCGTATGTTTGTATCTGTGTGTGTTGTCCATTCAACACACATTTATTAATAATTTACCCTGTGTAAGGGGACAGGGATATAAAAAAGTAAGAGCAAACCCTGCTCCAGGGAGTTTATAGCCCCTTGCTGGAGACAGACACATGTAAAAATAGCCATGATGGAAGAGTCACCAAAGTGAGTGCTTAAGAGGTCTTCGTGCAGTGCCAGAGGGGCTCAGCCATGGTTTCACGTGAGCGTGTCAGGGAGCTGGCATTTGAATTGTGCTTGAAAGATAAATAGGATTTTATGGCCAGGGAAAAGGCATTCTGGGCCCAGAAGTGGTGATACTCAGGTGTGTCTGGGAAAATGGTGAGAAATATGGTATATCTGGGCACAAGATACCCGGGGGGACAGTACAAAGGCAGATTGCTGCACAGAGGACCTCGAATGTCAAGTGTGGTGGGCAGAATAATGGCCCCAAAGATGTGTATATCCTAATCCCTGAAACGTCTGCGTATGTTGCCTTACATGGCAAAAAAGGATGTGATTAAGTCAAGGACCTTGAAAAAGATAGGGGAGATCATTCTGGATTACCCAGGCAGGCCCAGTTAGCCACAAAAGTCCTTGTAAGAGGAAAGCAGGGGGACCAGAGTGAGAGGGGAAGAGATGTGGCAGCGGGTGCAGAGGTCAGAACGATGAGGCCACAGGCCAAGGAATGCAGGCAGCCTGTGGGAGCTGGAGGAGATGAGGAGTGGATTCTCCCTTAGAGCCTCCAGAAGGAGCACAGACCTGCTGACACCTTGATTTTAGGCCTGTAAGACCCAGTTTGGACTTCTGACCTCCTGAAATGGAAGATATAATTTGGTGTTGTTTTAAGCCACTAAGTTTGTGGTACCTTTTCATAGTAGCAATAGGAAATTAATATACCAAGCTAAGAAGTGCGGACTATACCTTGTGGAGGCTGGGGCCCTGTTACAGGGTTTTGAGTGAGGAATACCATAATCAGATTAGTATCTTAGGTTTTGAAAACATAGTCACCCTGAGAGAATAGCTTGTGGTTTTTGCCTTTGTTTCTTTGTGCTGAGAGGTAGGATCTGGGGGAGGTTATAGAATGCAGTTGGAGAGCCCTGAAATGGCCTGGATGAGGCAAACCACAGCATATATTTTTGCCACTGAGTTATATAACCTGTGGTGTTTCTATTTTTGCCTCAGCTGCAAGGAAGCACAGGGCTCAGACTGTGCTTGGATCCTTGGTCCTTGGTCCACTGATCTATTCCCTGCCTCTAAATGTTTCCTGATCCCTCTTACTATTACTCTGCCTGCCCTGTGTACACACATGCACGTTTCTCCAAGCAGACGTGCATCCTTTCTGCAGGTGAGATTTGTATTAAAGGTATACCGGCCGTGCATTTGCTGCCTGTGGCGTGGCTGTCAGAGAGACAGATGAGGCAGGCCTCAACCCAGGGACTGGTGTCTGAATGTGAATTCTAGAAACCCACAACTACCAGCTGATTGACTCGTAACCAGATCAAAGCAGACTCTAGATCTGAGTTAAAAACAGGGATGTTTTTAATAGATCATTTCACCTGTTAAACTCCACAATGCAGAGTGGAGATGCCATTGACATTTGCTTTCCCAGTCGCCACATAATTTGCTGTTTTTTCCCTCAAGTCAGTCAGGCATTTGGACCGTGCCCTAGGAGATGGGAAAACTTAATCAGCCATCTCCTAATTAGGGATGTTCTATGGGTACCAGGCCCTGTGTTAGGCTCTGAAGAGCCAGATGAATGTCTGGACCTAAATCTCTCAGCTCCATGGTGGGAAGGAGGAAGTCTACCTCATGAGAAAAGGGACAGGGGCCCTTCCAGTGGAAAGGAGAGCATGGCATCCAGATGAGCAAAACTGACAAACAGCGAATGTATGTCCTCCAGGGATAACCCAATTCTGCTAGCATTTGGGTGTGATTGGCTTTCTTTTTACAGACAGTGAAACCAAGGTGCAGAGATTGGAAAGAAATGCATGTGCTTTAACATGCTCAGTTGTCTGATTCTGTCTCATTCTTGAGGCCGTTACATGGCAGTAAGGGTTGTGTGTTTCTCTGAGCAGGAGCGCATTTTCATATACCTTCCATTTGTGGGTGACCAGCCCATAGGTTTCACATACATGTTGTCTGATGTTCTTGAAATCCCCTTTTAAAATCTGATTTTCTTCTTTTAAGCATGTCATTATTTTATGTTGTCATTTGATGGGTCAGTGATTAAGTTAACAGAAAATAAGACATGGAGTATCTGTTGGATACAAGCACACGATTGTAGGCTCGTTAAAAGCAGAAAGTCTAATTCAGGCTTTGGACACACATCACTTCTAAGAGAGCTTAACATAGCCTCCCAGGAATTCTTTATGCCACCAAGACTTTACCTGTGACCCATGCACCATGATGACATCTGTTGAAAATAGATGACAGTCAAGTGAGGCCACAGTGAATTTGGATATCATTGTGCATATATGGCATAGTTGTAGGTTTAGTTTTGGGGGCAGGCTGTCCCAATGACAACTGAAGATTTCTACATGCCTGGTTTATAGGACTTTAGGAAGTGCCTTATGTCCCTGTGGACTTGAGCCAGAGGGAAGCCCACAGAAGAAGGCAATCTCCTGGCAGCGTGACTTCGATGCCCTAGTCTCACCTGTTTATTTTGTTCTCCTTCCACTTTAGCGGGAACCACATCTACAAGGGCCGTGCCGCCGGCATAGCAGTGAACGAGAATGGCAAAGGCCTCATCACAGGTACAGGATGGAAACTGCCCAGAGCTGTGGCCAGCCAAGGCAACTGGCGGGCAGCCAGGCCAACATCCCCTGGCGTCACCCCGCAGCTCCAGGACCTTTACCCCTGGAGATTTTGGCCACCACCTCTGACTAATGGGCCATTTATTCAGGGATGCGGGCTCCACGCTGGCTGTGCTTCTCGTGAGGAGGGTGTAGCATGGAGGAAGTGTCTGCTCTTTCCAAGCCCAAAGCTGATAGGATCTCCCGCTCGTTCACATAAGACTTTCAGAAGCTCTGCCGGGCGCCGGGGCTCACGCCTGTAATCCTAGCACTCTGGGAGGCCGAGGCAGGCGGATCGTTTGAGCTCAGGAGTTCGAGACCAGCCTGAGCAAGAGCAAGACCCCGTCTCTACTAAAAAAAATAGAAAGAAATTAGCTGGACAACTAAATATATATATATATATATATATATATATATATAAAATTAGCTAGGCATGGTGGCGCATGCCTGTAGTCCCAGCTACTCGGGAGGTTGAGGCAGGATTGCTTGAGCCCAGGAGTTTGAGGTTGCTGTGAACTAGGCCGACGCCACGACATTCTAGCCTGAGCAATAGAGTGAGACTCTGTCTCAAAAAAGAAAAAAAGATTTTCAGAAGCTGGCTGGGCATGGTGGCTCACGCCTGTAATCCTAGTACTCTGGAAGGCTGACGCGGGAGGATTGCTCGAGCTTAGAAGTTTGAGACCAGCCTGAGGAAGAGCAAGACCCAATCTACTAAAATTAGAAAAACTTAGCCAGGCATTGTGGCATGTGCCTATAGTCCCAGCTAAAAAAATAAGACTTTAAGAAGTGATGATGCCAAACCAACTGCCTGCATCCCTCCCCTTGGCTTCTGTGTGGGCTTCTGCCTGCTCTGAACACTCTGCCTGGCTAACTGCTGCTCACCCTTTTGGTCTCACCTTAATGCTACTTCCTTAGGGAAGCCTTCCCTGACCTCCCCATTGTACAGATACCCTCACTATAACCAGGACACCTCCTCTGTAGGACCTTTTATTTAATTTCTTAGTGGTTTGTTATAAAGCAGTGAATTCCACAAGGCAAGGAGCAAATCTGTCTGATACATCAAGGTAGCCTCAGCACAGAGCAGAGCCATGCCTAGGATATAAAAGGGATTCAGCAAATACTGGTCCAGTGGATTCCCCAACTGAATCCAGCCTTCATTCATCAAACATTTATTGAGCACACACTGTATGCAGACATGTTCCAGAAGTGGGAGATACAGCAGTGAGTGATACAGACTCCATCTTCTCAGGAACAAGCATTTTAGGAAGGGGAAGCAAATAAATAAAAGCATACATATACAAGCAAAAAAGTCATATCTGAGGGTGATATGTGCCCTACCAATAATTAAGGTGGCAGAGGAACTGTATGGGTCTCTAAGATTGTGTGGTCAGGGCAGCCTTTTGAGGAGGTGACCAGTAAGCCAGAACCAGAATGGCAGGGAAGAGCCTGGAAAAAGAACCTTCCAGGTGGGGCTGCCTGTGGGAGCAGACTTAGCGTGCCTGGGCAGAGATGGCTGTGGGGCTGGGGTGTACCGAGCAAGGGGTGAGGGGCATGAGGTGGGCTCGCGGAGGCAGGAAGGGGCCAGTCACACGGGGTCTCCTGAGCCACTGCACCCCAGTCCCAGGAGGCCAACGGTCTGCCTGCCACCCTGAGGGCAGCTGTGTCCCAGACCGCCCTTCTGACTTGTGACTCCTCTGCCCACCCCCGAGAGGTAGCAGCTCCCCAGGAGAGAGGAGGGGGAGGGCCTGGTGAGGGTACAGAGCTGAGGCTGAGGACAGGACAGGACAGCGCTTTCCCAGGCTTGTGGGGCAATGGCCATATTCTGCCCCTGGGGACTCTGAGGCCAGTTAATTCTTCGTCAGTCCTCAAGGCCATTTGGTGCAGTGAGTGCTGGGGATACAGGAGTGCACAGGACAGACACAAGCCTTGCCCTTGGGGAAAGCAGACAAGTCCCAGCAGACGAGGTGTGGGGTACTGACTACTGGACAGCATAAGGCCCGGGCATCCTGGTCTGGAGTGGCCTTGATCTTAGCTGTCCATGTCCTTGTTGCCAGCACTGGAGAGGCCCTTGGGTGTTGACCTCTTTTCTGCCTCTTTCCACAGAAAATGTCATCCGTGAGAATCAGTGGGGAGGTGTAGACATCCGCCGCGGAGGGATCCCCGTCCTCAGGAGCAACCTCATCTGCTTTGGCTATTCAGACGGGGTGGTCGTGGGAGATGAAGGCAAAGGGCTGATAGAAGGAAACACCATCTATGGTGAGCAGCGCGTTCCCGGCGGGGGGTCTGGGCCCCAGCCCGTGCTGGGAGGCGGGAAGCCCAGGTTCCACCTCCGGCTGGCGGGTCCTGAGACAGGCACTGCCTTTCCCTGCACCTCAGAGACCTCATGTGAGGAACAGGCGTTGGCAGGCCCCAGTCACACGGGCCCCTCGGAATGGAGAGCCTCTCTCATAAATCACCTTGGAATCCAGATTGGCTCGTGGGGTCAGCAAAGCAGAGAGCTTTATCCCCGTTTGAAATAGCAAACTGCAGGAGTTGTGTCATGTCTAAGGACAGGGCCATTTCAGCTCTGACGCGGTGCATCTAACTCCTCTCATCCTTTCTTTTGATCCAGAGAACGGAAAATATAATGAGCAAGCAAGGTAATCATAGAAAACCACTCTCACCCACTCTGTGACTTTGGGCAAAGCCTTAATCTTTCTGGACCGTATCTCCCATAATAAAAATAAAGATAACATTTATTCAGGCCTACCTCTCTGCTAGGCCCTTTACATGCACTGTCACAGCTAATCCTCGTGACTGCCTTCTGACGTAGACGCAGTTATTAATCCCATTTTAAAGATGAGTAAACTGAGGCACAGAGAGGTTCAGTCACCTGCTCAAGGTCACACAGCTAGGAAGTGGTAGGGCTGGGATTCAAACTGAGGCTGCCTCCCTCTGTGCAGGGAGGGGTTGGTGCCCCTTTGGCACTGTCACTATGGGCTTGTGTGCTGCTCCTCTGGAAGCAAGGCCTTAACTATTCTCAGAGCACTTTCACACCTTGTGGAGTGAGCCTGGCTTGTGAGACTGGCCTGGCCATTATTATCCCTCTTGTATGGAGGAGAAGTCTGTAGCCAGAGCTGTGAAGTTACTCGTCTAAGGCCATTAGCAACGCAGGGACTTTGTCTCCCAGGCCAGTGCCGTTTTGCTTCCGCTCTTGGGGTGAGACACCTCACCCATTGCTGGGTGTCAGTGACCAGCTCCTTTCACTGTCCCAGCTAACAAGGGCTGTGGTGTGTGGATGATGTCATCCAGCCTGCCCCACGTCACCAGCAACCACATCAGCTACAATGGCCTGTACGGAGTAGCAGTGTTCAGCCAGAAGGACAGCTCTGGTGAGTTTCCTGGAGGTCACGGGGTCCAGGAGAACTTCAGCGAGGACAGGGATGCCATCCTCTGGGAGACGGAGCTGGAGAAGGAGGATGACCCACTGCGCCGGCCTGTCACCACAGCTCTTGTTGAGTCTAACAGTATTAATCACAATGGAGGTAAGTGTGCCTCCCCCAGCCCCCTGCTCAAGAACCTTCCATGGCTCCCCAGTGTCTAAAGAGCCCTCTGCAGCCTGGTTCTAACTTGCCCTTCCAGCATCATCAGCCTCTTCTTTCTGCCACTTACCTGATACCCAAGCTCTCTAGATTTGTTCCCTAAACTTGAATCCATTCTTTTCTACCTCCTACCCCACCAACATCACTCATGTGGTTTCTCTTGTCTAAAATTCCCTTCTTCCCATCCACACATCCCAAACCAGGTTTGAACTTCAAAACCTGCTGTGAGTGAACCCCTTCATCCTTTCCTCCTCTGATCTGTGCCCTCCCCAGCCCCAGTGGCACTTGTTATGGGGCCTCATGGCTGTAGTTATTTCTGTGATTGTTTCATCAACTCTGATAGGTTATGAACTTGACGCAAAGAACTGAAGTCCGCTCATCTCAGTGCCCGCTGCCCCTGCAGTACCAAATACTGCTGGTATATAACATTTTTAATCAGTTGTAAGACACATTTTTTACATTTTAACATTTCTAATGAGATGTGTCTTGCAGTTGATGGCATATCATGGTTTAATTGGCAATGATTTTTCTTTCTCAGAGATGCAAAAAATAAGTGTGTTTTAAATCCATGTTATCTTAAACCTGATAAAAATGGTAGGAGGTATTTGATATTTCCTGAATTGAAAAAAAAATTTACTGGAGGCCCGGCATGGTGACTCATGCCTATAATCCTAGCGCTCTGGGAGGCCAAGGCAGGATCATCTGAACTCAGGAGTTCAAGATCAGCCTGAGCAAGAGCAAGACCCCGTTTCTACAAAAATTAGAAAAATTAGCCAGGCACGGTGGCACATACCTGTAGTCCCAGCTATAATAGGAAGGCAGATACTGGCTTCCTATGGGAGGAGAACAAAGCAAAGCAACTTTGTAGCAGGTAGATATGTCTGTCGAGAGGTGGAACGGGCAGCCCTGAGGAGGCAGCGAGTGCCCCAGCGTAGGAGGTGTGACTGGCAGTAGGTGCTGAGGCTGCAGGAGGCATCAAGCACCGGCTGAGAGCCTGGGCCAGAGGACAGCTCAGCCTAAGGAGTCTTCGCACATCATTTCTCCCTGGCTACGTTTAGTAAGGACTTAGCTCCTGTGTTTCCTCCTGCTGCTTGTCATCAGCTTGGAAGATGCAAACCCAAGGGCTTATTCTGAGTGTCACCACCTCTTTTTCCCCACCTCTGTCCTGGGGTGCACAGTTCAGGGAAGGCTTTTCCTGACTGGGGTTGTCAGGGCTGACCCTGGGACCACCCTGTGCTTTCCGTGCTCCCCAACCTCTCTGCCCACAGCCTCGGGACTCTACGTCCAGAGCAGCGAGGCCCTGCATGTCATCACCAATGTGATCCACGCTAATGGGGACAGAGGCATCACTGTGGCCCAGAGCAGCCAGCCCACCCGTGTGGCCAACAACAGCATCTCCTGCAACCGGCAGAGTGGGGTCAAGGTCGAGGCCCAGTGCAAGGTGGAACTCCGGGGCAATGGTATCTATGACAACAGAGGCCATGGCATTATCACCAGGGGTGATAGCACCGTTGTCATTGAAAATGACATCATTGGCAACCGGGGCAGTGGGCTGCAGCTGCTGCCCAGGTCTGACACTAAGGTGAGTGTGTGTGCGACACGTGGTGCCAACACAGGACACAGCCCTAGGACAGTCCTTTCGTCCTCTGCTGAGAAGCAGAACCATAAGTACTCAGTGCCCCAAGGGACATCATCCCTCATGCCAAAACTCAGCCTGGGAAATGTAGGTGGGATTTCACACAGGAAGGGACATATGAACTGGGCCCTGAAGGATGAACAAGAGTTCACTAGCAGGAAGCCAGGGATGGTGGTGTCACCTCCTAGACTCACGGTGTTGGGAGCCTCCTGAGGTATCTTCCTGGTCTCCGGGTCAAAGTCAGGGCTATTTCAGTTCTCTTTCCCTGACAGAGTAATCTTACACAGTACCTGGTATGCAGTAGGTGCTTAATGAGAAGAGAAATCCTGCCTCAGGGCCTGTGTACACACTATTCCCTGTATATCCGGAGTACCCTTTTGTCCCCTTTGTACCTCAGTCCTCAGCTTAGCTGTCTCTCTTCGGGAAGACTCCCTGACCCCCCACCCCAGGCTGTTTGAGGCCCCCCTCTTCTGGGCTTCTGCGGTACTTCAGCCCCGCTGCCTCGCAGCACTTTCCGCGGTGCTTGGGGTCTGTTTCTTTACCCGTGTGTCTCCGCAGAGGACTGTGAGCCTTGAGCACCTTTATATGCAAAGCACTGTGCTGGGTGCGAGGGTTTCAGTGTTGTGCCCAACAGACCTGGTCTCTGCCCTTGTGGAATTATGATCCAAAGACTGTCTTCAGCTCTGTGGCTTTATGAGTCAGTGACTTAGGCGGGGAGTAAAGAATTCCTTGGCTTTGCCTCTGAGCCCTGTGGGAGCAGAGGAAAGGGAGAGAGGGGCACACTTTTGCCACAGTTGGGTTGCCAGTGGCCCTGGCTTCTGGTACCACCTCCCCTCCCTGCCAAGCCTTTGCACATTGTTTCTTCCTGAAAATCTCCCTGTTCTGCATCTGTTAAACTGCTACAACTTCCCTGTCACCTCTTCCAGGAAGCCTTCCCTGGCTCCCCCAGGCTGTGCTCCATACCCTACTTTGAGCTCCTATGGCTGTACACTGACCTACCTGGCATGTTCTTACCCTTCAGTTTTATAACTAATAACTCACTTGCCTGGCTCCTCCAGCAGTCTGTGAGTCCCTGAGGTGTGACCACCTCTTGGCTGCCTCTCCCAGGTAATAAAGAACCGGATCCACTCATTCCGGGCCTACGGCATTGCAGTGCGAGGCCGCGCCAAGGCCCTGGTGCAGGAGAACATCATCTTCCAGGGCAAAACCAACAAGACCATCTTTCAGCAGATCTCAAACAACCGAGAATGTATCATGCAAAACAACAAGTTCCTGGTCTTCAAGAAAAAGTGAGTCCCTGGGGTGCCTGAACCTGTCTTCTGGAACCACAGTAAGGTCACTGGAGAAGCCAGGCCTAGGCCCAGTGACTATGGTTGCCCTTGTTCCTTGCAGTCATGCCAGCTTCCAGCTCTGGTCGAAAAAGGCCTGTGCTTGGGCTTTGTTTCAGGCCTGGGCTGAGGACCTGTGCTCGACTCCCTGGGGGAAGCAGCTTTTTAAGAGTCCGGGGTATGTTGTTTCTAATCTCAACTGTGCCAGTTACTGGCTGTGTGACTTTGGGCAAGTTACTTAACATCTCTGAGCCTTAGTAAAATCTATTTAATAATATCCAGTTTTGTGGCAGCAATTTAGGATAAAATAAGATCATGTGACCTAGCTAAATATCTGAGGTATCACAAAAACGTTAGTTGCTGCTGTTGCCGTTGTACTTGTTTTAGAGCCTCTGCTTCATTGTGTCGGCTGCCTCCCTCTCATCTTCCCCATCTTGGTCCTTCTATGTTCCCCATTTCAGTGACATTTCCATCCACTCAGTGTTCTGGCAATAAAACCTTTGCCTCCTTCTCCCAAAAACCAAAGTTCAATCTGTCACCAGGTCCCCTCAGTTATGCTTCTGAAATGCTCTTGTATCTGGCATTCCTCTTCCCCAACTGCTGAAACCCTAATTCAGATCTCAGCACCTCTTACCCTGACCTATGGGCCATATTACAGTACAGCTGCTCCAGTTGTTCACAAAAGGACTCTGTTAGGATTGGTCAGTGCTTTGCGATACTGGTTGTAAAGCAGTAATGATTATTCCTGTTGGTGGTGGTGTTGCTTCTGCAGCGTCAGTTTCACCTGTCCTGTTGCAGCAGCCACCTGCCTGGTCTCCGTGCTGTTGGCCACCCCTCCTGCCCTCTGCACGCTGTCCTGCTTATCCTGCCAGGTTAATCTGTCTAAGTGAGAGCCGGTCATGTCACAGACATGGTCAAAAACCTTTGGTGGATCCCTGTTTTCTATAGTAATGATCTTCATACTTTTTGTATTACACACTCTCTCAGTAAAAACAGTTTTTGAGGACACCCCCTCATGTAGGTATATTTGTTTACTTATATATGTGTATTCTATCTATATATTATCTACGCTATAAACCATCCCCAAAATAGACATTTTTAAGGTATAAAATAAATAGAAATTCTGATACTTTCTTCCCACATCCCAGCAGATCCTATTGTGCACTTCCTGGGATCCATATCTTCCTCCCCTTTTAGAGACCCCAGGGGACAGGATCCAGCCCAGACTTGTCAACTTGGCATTGTCCACTGTGCACTCTGAGATCCCGGTTTTCCTTTCCAGCCTTCTCATTTCATCCCATCTTCTCAGGAGCACTCCCCTCCGCCAAACCCAAACACTTACAGTTCTTTCAACATACCGCAGGCCTCTTCAGTCACTCCACTCTGTCCACGCCTGTCCAGTCCTCTCACTGTAACATTATCATCGTAACAATACATATAAGACAATGTTGTGGCCTTAAGTGACTTGAGATTTTGTGTCTAAATGGCAGTTCCTTGTTACTCAAACAACAGAAACCCTGACCAAGGCTTCACTGTCATTCGATTTTCCCCAGCCCTCCCTACTCTGTACAAGAGCTTGAATGACTGGAAGCCCATCAACCTCTATCCCCTATAGATTTGTGTTTTCCAGTATGTCATGGACATGAAATCATACAGTATGTAGTCTTGAGACTGGCTTCTTTCACGTAGCCTAACACGTTTGAAAGTCATCCCGGGTGTTGTATGAAGTCATTCATTCCTTTTCATTGCTGAGTAATATTCCATTGTATGGATGTACCACGTGGTTGGTTTATCCATTCATCAGCTGAAGGGCATTTAGGTAGTTCTAGTTTTTGGTGATTATGAATAAAGCTTTTATAAGCATTCATGGTCATACAGCTGAAAAAATGAAAATGAAACAGGAAAAACACTGCACCAGGTGCAATGGCTCACGCCTGTGATCCCAGCACTTTGGGAGGCTGAGACAGGAGGGTTGCTTTAGGGCAATGTAGCAAGACCCTGTCTTTATAAAAAAATTGTTTTAAATTAGCTGGGTGTGGTGGTGCACACCTGTGGTCCCAGCTACTCAGGAGGATCACTTAAGCCCAGGAGTTTGAAGCTGCAGTGAGCTATGATCACGCCACTGCACTCCAGCCTGGACAACAGGGCAAGACTCTGTCTCAAAAAAAAAAAAAAAAAAAGAAACACTGATCTTATCCAGATCTTTATTTAAAGATGGGGAAATTGAGGCCGATAGAAGGAACTTGTCCAAGGTTACATACAGAATTCAAGGCAGAGCTGGACTTGGAATGTAGGACTTTTGCCCTTTAGTTTCACACATCCCACCTATTTGGGTTAACACTAACCTGGGAGACAAAACCTACACCCAGATTTAAACACCTGGATCCACTGATCTGGAGTCAAAGGTTAAGATTGTGCAGGGTAGTCAGCAAATGCTGTAGACCTCAAAGAGTTCATTAACTTTCATTTTGCACCTCCAGGTCTGATACATGGCGCCTGGTGAACCCACCAGCACGGCCCCACCTTGAAAACTCTCTCAGAGGCCCCTCTGCAGCCCACAATGGGCAGAAGGTGACAGGTATGGCAACCAGGATCACAGCTCGGGTGGAAGGTGGTTACCACAGTAACCGCAGCATCTTCTGCACCATCCTGTGAGGACGGAGACGTGCCTCAGGCCCAGGCCCTGACAGGTGCTCAGAAGAGCTAAGACAAAAATAGTGCCTGAGAAACCTCCGGCCCTTCCCCTTTTATCTCCCCTGATAAAACAGGTCCCAGGCCTCCTGGGGACTAGGAACCTCCAAAACACTTCAGCCTCCACGGCCCTCAGCGGGAAGGAACTTGGAAATGTTTTTCAAGGAGAAGGAGGATAAACGTTGGTGGGTTTCCAGTCACTCAAGCTCCTATAGGGATTGCGAAGAGTTGGGGAAACTCAAATCATATGTGAAGCTTTTGGGTCAGGATTTTCTTTGCATTACAGGGTACCATGTTTGGCACACACCAAACCTAGACTCTGCTCAGGAAGAGATTTACTCCTGAGGGAGGGAAGTGATTCTAGTGAGGTGGAAAGAGATAACTGTCCCCAAATTTCCCCCTTTCCTGGACCTGTGTCCCTTTCAATCCCTGCAGGGACCCCACCACACCCTCCCAGCTGTCTCTGGAGGCTAGAGGAATTGAGTTGGGTTTCCTTAAGGACACAGCCCTTAGCCTTGGACACGGACCTCTAAGGGAGGGAAGGGGCTTGGGAACAGCAGCCCCTCTTGAAAGGCTGCCCCAGGGATGGTGGGGACATGCTGGAAACAAGAGGGGCATGTGGCAGAAGGCTCCCTTAAGGCAACTCAGGCGTTGCAGACAGGTGCTGGGCTGGGCAGGGACATACAGGGCTCCACTCTGTCCTCAAGGAGCTCCCAAACTCAGGAGGACATTAGCTCACTGCGTGCCAGAGAGCATTCAAATCCCACATGAGCACACCCGTATCAGCTGGGCCACCAGCCTGTGGAGATAGGGGTGCCTGGGCCCCTGGGACATACTCGTGTTCTCACGGATGGGCACCGGCCTCTACTGACCCTGCCGTGTCTCCCTACTCTGTGCCTTGGCTCATGCTCTCCTTCCGGCATGCCTTTTCTGCCATCTCCACGAGTCGAGGCCCCACTGGTTCTTCAAGGTTTAGCTCGGACGTTGCTGTCCCCACACAGCTCTCCTGCCTTCTGTCCTCTGAGCCCCAGCAGCCCTTTTTCTGCTCCCTCTCAGGGTACTGAGCACTTTCTGCCTTGTTTTGGAGCCATCCAGGTCTACAACCCGTCCCACCCACTTGCCTGTGAGCTCCCTGAAGGTAGGGCCTCAGCTGTGTGTCCCCAGAGCCCAACGCTGGGCTGGGGTAGGGATAACGGCCTGAGTGAAGAAGCAAGGCCAGCTCCAAAGGGCTTTACTGAACTGTACTGTGAATGTGTCCAGGTCCCACAGCCAGGCGGGCTCGGACCGCTGCTCGAGGAAGGGGGATGGATGCAGGGCCAGCCTCGCCTGAACAGCCCCCTCCCACTCAGCCTTCCATGTGGGGCCTTCGCCAGCCCGTTGGAGTTGCTGTCGTGCACTTGGCCGATGACTTCCCAGGCTGGGTCTGTGAGGCCCTAGGTGCTGCTCTGTTGGGCAGGATGGGAGGGGGAGAGGGAGCCAGGAGCACTGGCCTCCCCCTGAGGACTGTGGGCACAAGAGTGCTGCTCCCCCTATTCCTGACCTGTCCTTTGCACTTCTGTTTGGTGGCCCCAATGTCAGTTGCTGTACAAAATGCTGCCTTTATTATTTTTTAAGAAAGGACTTTTCTGTGAACTAAGTACTGATGAAAATCTCAATAACCAAAATAAAGTTCTATATTTTAAAAGAGGCACTTTCGGCAGGCCTTTCCTTGGTCTGGGCATACACTGGAGTTACCAGGGGGCCACTTGCAGGCCAAGCCCTGCCTTCTCGGAAGGAGACAGAATCGTGGGGAACACCTTGTTTGGTTCAGCCTGTTCCCATGATGGTTCTGGATACAAAACTGGAAGGTCGGCTGGGCACGGTGGCTCATGCCTGTAATCCTAGCACTCTGGGAGGCTGAGGCGGGAAGATCGCTTGAGGTCAGGAGTTCAAGACCAACTTCAGCAAGAGCAAGAGCAAGACCTCGTCCCTACTAAAAATAGAAATTACCTGGACAACTAAAAACAGAAAAAAATTAGCTGGGCATGGTGGCGCGCGCCTGTAGCCCCAGCTACTCGGGAGGCTGAGGCAGAAGGATCACTTGAGCCCAGGAGTTTGAGGTTGCTGTGAGCTAGGCTGACATCACAGCACTCTAGGCCAGGCAACGGAGCGAGACTCTGTCTAAAAAAAAAAAAAAAGTACTGGAAAAGCTGCATCTCTCAGCGCCTCAGTGTCCTTGTGTCTCAGTCAGGGCAATTCCAGTCCTGCCTGCCCCATGGGGCTTTGTGAGGACCAACAGTAAAACAGCCCTGCGTGTGATCACCTGACAGCAAAGGGTCCTCAGGTCCATGGACACATTCTCCCAACTTTAGTCACTCAGCATCACTATTTTTCTGTATATCAGCTTATTTTTTTTAATTTTTTTTTTTTTTTTTTTTTTTGAGACAAGGTCTCACTCTGTCTACCAGGCTAGAGTGCAGTGGCATCATCATAGGTCACTGCAACCTCAAACTCCTGGGCTGAAGTGGTCCTCCTGCCTCAGCTTCCCAAGTAACTGGGACTATAGGCACATGCCATCACACCTGGCTAATTTTTCTATTTTCAGTAGAGATGAGGTCTCGCTCTTGATTAGGCTGGTCTAGAACTCCTGAGCTCAAGCGATCCTCCCAGAGTGCTAGGATTATAAGCTTGAGCCACAGCACCACCATGCCCGGCCTCTAATCAACATTAAAATAAACTATTACAATGAAAATATTCACCAGTTGTGGTAAGTACTTAAAATATTTGCTGTCCTTCCCAGGGAGAATTACACACCCCTATCCCATTGATAATAAGAGTGGCCATGTGACATGATTAGGCCAATGAATGAGTATAACTGGTTAATCACTTCTGGACAGAAGCTTCAAAGGCCAGCACGACTTGCCCTGGTCACTTCTCCCTCTGCCAGTAGATCCCACTGGTCAAATGTGTATCACAAGCAAATAAACCTTTCTTGAAGGTTGACATCCGAGGGTCATGTGTTACTGCAGTTCAGCCTAACCAGCATAATGTATTCTGGTACATCCCTGCGCCACCTAAAATCATCTTAAGTTCCTTCAATAATATATTTAACACCAACTTGGTGAAGTTACTGCCCCTATTTTATGCAAGAGGAATAGAGGCTCTGAGTGGTGATGCTGCTTAAGACCAGAAGGTGAAAGTTCACTATCAAACGTTAAGAGCCTGTAGGTAGGAGAGAGGCAAGAAGGGCTGTTACCTGGGGCGCAGGTAGCAGGAAAAGAACAGCTGGGACACACACAAGCTCCCACCAAGTCATCTGGAGGTAGACATGAGGGGAATAGAACACCCACCCTAGCTCTTTTGTGGCTGGGGAGGAATAGGGAAGTGAGATGCTTTGCAGGAAGCTGCACTGGTGGAGGCGGCAGAGCTCGCTCTCCCTCAACAGGCCAGACCTGCCCAGGAGAACCTAGTCCATCTGATTTTTCCTTAATCTCCTTAGTCAACACCATGAAACACTGTCCCTGATCTCTTCAACTACCAGTTAAGTACTCCTCCATGCTCCATACCCACCTACCCACACATGACCCTCATAGTGGCACTGAGTCCTTTCTATTTTACGTCTGTTGGTTTGTCTGACACCCCCCAGCCCCAGGGCCCTGTGAGGCCAGGGACTCTGCCATCCTCACTGTTGATTCTCTGTGCCCAGCTCGCTAAGGGATGGATGGGCAGACAGATGAGGAAATAAACCCAATCCCATTCCTACCATCTCTACCTTCTGGAGCCCCCAAAGGACATCTCTTCCCTCTGTTCTGTGACAACTCTCCAGAGAATTGCAGAGAGCATCCTCAGCCCCCTGGGGTCTGCCCTGCTCCTGGGTTTACAGGCCACTCTGCAGGGTGTCTCCTCACCATCCTGGTCTTTTTTCTAAACCCATTCCAGTGGCCTGGGTGGGTACGGGAGAGCTTAACGGTCAGGAGTCCTGTCCTGCATCTTAGGAGGTATGTCCCAGCTCTTTGGATAGCACTTAGGGAACTGAAGAATTCTCTAAGGTACCGTTTCCTTGGGGTCATCTGCTTTCAGTCTGCAGTAGCTAAGCTCCCCCCTGCACTCCCCAGGGTAACTTGCCATGGGGAAAGGCTTAACCATGGTGCAGAGCTCACAAGAGGTCCTAGCTGACTCCCACCCAAGCAGCTTATACCGTGTCCTCCCTGGCCTTCCCTTTGGGTCAGGCAGGCCCAAACATGGACGTCTGCTGATGAGAGTGTACACGCACAACAAACACCAACACGATTTCGTCATCTAGGCTCCAGGTCCTGTTGAGGCCACTGCCCTGTGTCCAAAGGAGTTCCTAAGTCCAGGGAATGGTGGACATGGTGTGGCCAGACCAGACAAGACAGAGTTGGGGCTTGGAATAGCACATGAGCCCACACTGTCCTCAGCAGCAGCCCTGGGCCCACCTTCCCTCTCCTGACAGCAGAGAGGGCTTCTCTCCAAATGGTCCTCCTGCGGGGCCCACGTGGGGCCTGGTGGGCTTATTCCAACCCCGGGCAGCCTCCTGACATAAAAATGCTCACCCACTGGTACCTTCTCACTAGTGTCCAGAACCCTGCAGGGTGTGATGCTTGGATACAGCATCACTTCTGTGATGCTCCTGCCAAAAATGTAAATTCTGAGTCTAATCCCAGGGAAGCACCAGACAAACCCACATGGAGGTACACACTACAAAATAATAACCTACCTCTTCGAAATGTCAAGGCCAAGAAAGTCAAATGTCGAGGAACTCTTTCAGGTTAAACAAGACCAAAGAGGCATGATGATTGGCAAAACTTGAACATGAACTGTGGGCTAGATAATAGTACTGTATCACTGTTGCTTTTTCTGTGTTAGAGAAACATGGACTATGGTTATGGAAGAGAAAGTCTCAGGCTATGCACACTGAAGTATTTATGTATAAAAAGGTAGGATGTTCTTCTCAGATGGTTCAAAGAGAAATGTAATAATGTATAAAGCAAATAATAAATGGGATAAAGTATTAACAGAGAATTGGGGTAAAGAATATACAGGAGCTCCTTAAACTACGAATCACCAGCAGCTCGTTCGTGAATCCCTTTCAATGAGGACACTGGGAGACATTCTGGCAAATAACTTGATAAAATCAAGGTATCTCTGTGAATGTGTTGTAAATAAATGGGTGTCTAGAGCTAGAAGAAACCTAGTACAATTTCATTATTCCATTATTTATTGCCTAATAACCTTGCCAAGTAAGGGAAGCACGTACTGTGACTCATTCAACAGACAATGCCCACTTAATATGTCAGGCTGAACAAGCACCCTCATTTGAGCCTGCCAAACTTATCTCAAACTCATTTCAGCCTTTCACAAACCTCAATGTATAGAAATTTGCTTTCAGTCAACCTCTGGGACTGCATCTCCTGCATTTTAGTGAGATACACCTGCTGTCACCCAGGACAAATATTTATCTGCCATCCTAGACTTTCCCTATCAATATTAGCAGTCTGTGCAGGTGACTGAAGACAGGCCAGGACAGAGGTCCCCACTACGACAGAGGTTGTTCAGAGGGGCCCAGTCAAACGCTGAGGGCCAAACAGTCCCAGAAATTAAGCCTCAACATATCAACTCATCAGAATCTAAAAAGTATTCATGAAAACATGGTCTACCCTGCAGGTGCATTTAGCAGTCCTTTTCTCACAGAAAGGTATTAATAGTTTTTCCTGACGTGGAGTCACATACTTGATTTTCACAATAGCTTAGATAAAGAAAAACAAGAGGCATGTAGATTTCCCGCTCACACCTCGGCTGGAGGGAGACAAAGCAATAAGCTGCACATGTCCCCTACCCAGGGTCAGGGATCAATGGAGATAGAAGCATGGCAAAAACACATTTTAGGCAGTCTTGCCACAGAAGTGGCTCTGGTAACAACATCCCAGAGCTCAAAGACAGTAAGAACCACCTGTCCCAAAGCTCATCCACGACTCATTTCCACTGTGACTCCCTAACAGACGGCCCAGCTGTGTGAAACTTCTTCCTGTCAGTTTTCAGGGAGCTGGGCCGTCTCCCTTCACTGATCCGGCCTCCCAGACGCAGAGTACCACAGATCACAGCTGTCCCCACTGCCTCAGAAGAGCCCTGGAGATCAGAGACAGAGCCTGGGCCATGTACCTAAGCCTTCCTGTCACATTCCGGTCTGTATAGCACTCACCTGGACACAGGCTGTTCTATCTCCCCAGTGGCAGGTACATCCATTCACCTCCCGTAACTAGAGCCTGGAGAGCTGAAACTTATTTCCAAGACTCCCTTGCTGCTAGAATTCTAGATGCAAACCAGGCTCCTATGTATACACTCACGGAAGGAAACGACGAGGCTGGCTTCCTGATCTTTTGGCTGCTCGTTCTAACAAGCAAGGGGGTGGACACGGTAGGTACTAGAGGCATGGGTGGCTGAACTCAGCACTCCAGGGTGGAGTCTCCAGCTTCATGAATTCGAGAAGCAGCTGTGGGGCAGAAGTGGCTTCTTGGTACCAGTGGCAACCCCAGCAGTGTGCTCTTGAATTCAGCAGTTCCAGAGGTAACCTCATTCCCAGTCCTCCGGCCCTTCTAAAAATTTGATAGCACTTTATCAGTGTACTAAACTCCTTTCTTCTTAAGACACCTAGAGCAATTGTTTTCTGCACTGAACCCTGAATGATGCATCCTCCTCAAAGTGTGGCTTTCCAAGCTGACCCCTGCCCTCTATGTGGCCTCAAGAGACAGTGGGGTCATCACTTCCCTCCTTTGACTTGGCTTCACATTATCACAGCAGGCTGTAAGTCAGCGTGTTGTGGCAACCCCATCACACTGGTGACCCACAGTCAGCTACTGATAAAGCCTGAAGCCTCCTTTTCCAGCCCTGCCGGGTGAGATCCTCCTCACCATGCAGTCCCCTGGCCCTCGCAGACCCAAGCACAGCACTTCAAATTTCTCTTTACAAACCATCATCCATCAGATTGGACTCAGGGTTCAGCCTGGTGAGATCTTTTGACTCCAGCTTCCCCAGGCCCCGCCCTCCCAAATCCCCACACATGTGAACCAACATGAGAAACATTTCACTGCAACACCAAAGAAGGGAGATGAAGTCCAACTTGGCTGTCACTTTCTATTTCTGTGTAAGACAGCCATGACTGGGATGCTGGCTTCTGGCTTCATACCTGTGCCAAAGCAAGGCTTCTTTTTTCCTTCCTTTTTAAAAATAAAAATGGAAATAAACAGAACCAGTGGCTATGATGTGGTCAAAATGCTCTCTGAAAAGCACGTATCTAGGTAATTCTTCTCCGCTTTGACTGGCGGTCCGACGTCTGTGCTGGAGGCAGCGGGATGGACAGAGTGCCCAGTTTGTGATCCTCTTCCCCACCAGCAGCCAGAGACACCCTTTTTTTAGAGATCTTTAGCCTCATGGCTTTTGCTATCTCCATCATCCTAAGGAGGAAACAAACAGAACAAATGAAGAGAGACACCTCAATGTGGCCATTCAGGGAGGTTTGGTAGGAGGGAACAGCACATTCGTGCTCCCAGCCTTGAAGACAGAATCCCAAATGCAGCCGGAAGGAGCAAAGCCTCCGGCAGAGAGGCAGGCGGGATCTCCCACCCCCATCCCGAGGGCTGTCAGACCATTTCATTTTCATGTGTTGTCGTTAGAAAATATCCGTATAGGTGATAGAAAACCAGGGTATCTAGACCCCTATGAATAACTTTCTTTACCTCCTATAACCAAACTATAAAAGCAACCAGGATTGAGCACTTGATAGAATTTGACAGGTTGTGAGTACCTGTTCTCTTTTATTTTTCAACCTCACTGCCTGTGGGAATGCTGTTTGTAGACAGCACTGAGAACAATCCCCCAAGTGCAGCTCCTCAACTGAATCCAGACTTCACAGAACGAATCCCTTGGGATTCGTTCTGTAAAATCTGGATTCAGGCAAAAGGCTGCACTTAAGGACCTAGAAGGCCCCATGTAGTCCTGAGGCCACAGGTTCTCCACCCCTGGGAGGTGTTTTCACAGGTTTTCTTAGAACATCATCTGGGTCCTTGGATGTCAGATGCCCCGAAAACACTGACAAAGGCGACCCGACCCCACAGTTCAGGTTCCTGGGAAGCTCTGCCCGCTGCTGTCTGAATCTCTCTGCAAGGCTAGGAGGAGGCAGAAAGGTCATTTATCTCTACCAGCTCTTCCTATCTGGTCAGAGGAGCTCAAACGTGACATCTCTGCTAAAGAGTGGCTCTGCCTTGCCTTGAACACCTCCCCTGACACGTCCTTCCATCTGATTCTGAGAAAGCTCTTCTCATTAAGCTGAAGTTGGGCTCTCCTATAACTTCCACCCCTACGTTCCAGCCCTGAGAACCATACAGAATCCCTCTCCCCAGTGCCAGCAATTCAGAGAATGGAGGCTGCTCAATTATTCAGGAATGAAATGCTATGGAAAGGCTCAGGTCTGAAGCCCAGCGACTCCCCTCTTGGTTGTGTGACTTGAGGAAGTCACTTATTTTTCTGAACCTCAGATTATTCAACTGTTTTTTAGGTAAATCATTGAGACGATATGACATAGTTTAGCACTGAGCCTAGCAAAGAGACGGTGCTCAGTAATATCTAGTTGCTCCTTCATCCAATGATTCATTCATTGAAAATCGTCCTCTGGTCCCAAGTTTTTCCCATATTGACACATTGACTGCCACACTAGAAAAAAATTTTTTTCCTTGGGGCCACGGTGTTTTATTATGAAAATAGAATAAAAACTTCAAAAACAAAATGATCCTTTCTAATTTAATGAAAAACTTCTTCACGAGGCCAAGGGCTCAAGACTCAAAATCATGAGTTAAATACAACTCACATGGCAGTTAATGTGTTAAACATCCCCATGGTACTAGAAATACACCAAGGCACCATGGTGTATTTCTTTTTATTCTGCTGTGCTCACCTTCTCTCACTGAGCTTCAGGTCCCTCTGTAACACTGTCAGGTCAATCTGGAAGTTGTTTATGTGCAAAGCAAGTATGATCACATATGCAGTAATCTTCGCCTTCATAGAATCCGAAATTAAGTTCCGTAAACTGCAAAATCAGTGGCAGTAAAGGAGAAACAAAATTAAACCCCAAAAAATTTCCCCCAAAGTAAAATAAAAACATCCAAGCCTATTCTCATATGTACTCAATGTCTTCCCAACTTGGGGAAAGGAAAAGGAATTTGGGCAACATTCTTTGTCCCTTCCAAGGTACCCAAGTCTCACACACAGTACAGCAGTGTGCTAATTCCAGTGTTTCCCTCCAAGTGGGATAGAGAAAGCTCCACCTACACTCTCCCCGAGCACCGTCAGAGCTTCGCATTGGTGAGGGCCCTCTGAGCCTGTTGCTGCCTGCCCAGCAGGGCTGCCGGGAAAAGTCATCCCAAACTCAGCTGCTGACGATTATTCTCAGCAGTCAGGAGCAGAAAACAGACTCCAAGCAAATGGCAGAAAGGAAGCCCAGGGCACTGCTTGGGGTCTTTCCCCAAAGTCATCACCCTGGCCTGCCCTTTCCCACAATGCTGCTTTCCACAGAACACTAGTTCTGTGGGCCATCAGGAAGGGCTCCTAGAAAGAAGCATGTGAAGTGAATCAAATCTAATTGCAGGACATCTCAGAGCCTCTCATATTCCCAAAAGATAGTGTGAATTTTCCAAGGGGGGACAGAGTATGTATTATATAGTGTTTCCTAAACTTGCTGGACCCAGAGCTTCTTCCAAAGACAGTGATCTCTTCAGCACCACATCTCTGAGGACATGGAATTGAATCCAAGCCCCTACTCTTCACTCCCACCCACCACCTGCTTCTCCTTCACAGGCAGAACCCCCAGAAACCACCCCCCTACCTGCCATTGTTGTTAGTCAAGCAGGTGAACTGCTTCAGCAGTTTGGTGTTGATGACGTGTGGAACTCCAGGTCCCAGGGCACCTACAACAGAAAGCTGAGTTTCATCAATTTGTCTCAAAACCCTCAGCCACACCTCAACCATGAGCTGGGAGAAGAGGCCAACAGCCAGGCCGCTGTAATGAACTGAACCAGGTGGTCGGAGAAGCAGGGGCCCATGAAACAAAACAGCTGCTTCAAAATGAAAATATGCTCAGGTGTGTTTCAGCCTGCAGATCACAGATGCAGAGAGACATTTGTGATGGGGCAGCAACAGGAAAGAAAAAACACTCAAATGAGGCCAAGGACACAGAATTACTAAGATGTTAGAAAACAAATAAATTGTGCAGAAAGCCCAGGGAGAAAGGGAGATTTAAACGTGTAAGCAGACATGTGCCGTTTCAGTCAACATCAGACCTCATATACGATGGTGGTCCCAAAAGATTATAACACCATATTTTGACTGTACTCTTTCTATGTTTAGACATGGTTAGATACACAAATACTTCCTTACCATCGGTAAAGTAACATGCTCTGCAGGTCTGTGGCCTAGGAGTGACAGGTTATGCTATATAGCTTAGGTGTGTAGTAGGCTGTACCATCCGGGTTTGTGTAAGTCCACGCTAACAGTGCATATCCCTGTCATTAAGCAATACATAACCATACTGAAAAATATGAATATAATCTCTTGGGAGCCCAATCACAGTAACAATTACTGAATACACCTTGTGCCTAAAACCACAGATATCTCCTGCTGGGTTCCAACTCTGGGTGTGTGTGTGTTGGTGGCAGCCACAAATGGCCCTAGCTACAGGCGATACTGGGGTAACTATCAGAAACTGACTCTTTCCTCTGTTAGTCAGAACTAAGCTGACAAACACAAACATGCCACAAGCCTCCATGAGATACATATATATATATATATAAAAAAATATATATACATAAACATATGTTTGTTCTAATAGTCTCTCTAACAGTTTTCATTTGATTTGACCTTGATACTATACTTTGCCTAATGCAGAAAAGAAGTAGTGACTGTCATTATCTCTGGAATGGCCCTGAGCAATCATATAATCCAACTGTCCCCATGTTCAGATGAGAAAACAGTTCCAGAGAAAAAAGAATACCAATAGGAATCTCACTGTTAGACGGTTAAAAACTTAGACACATCAATTCTCTTCTCTCATGAAAGCTGATCTAAGAATTATAAACAAATAAAGGGCTGGAAATAACTAGAATAAAATGTCTACCATGGGCTTACTTTTCCGCTTAATCACTCTCTGAGCTCGAAATTTGATGAGGGTGTCCAGAAACCATATGCATCGGGCCTGCCGGTCTCGGCTCTCCTCATTTGATGGCAAAGACTTCAACGCTTCTATGACAAACGAGCAGTGGCTGAAAGAAGAAAGGGAAAAGGAGCCACGTGTCCGGGAAAGACAGCTCACGAGAACAGCAGGCACCCAGGGGTGCACACTCCTTACAACACGAGGAACCATCAGCCAAGGGCTAGAGAGTAAATATTTTAGGCTTTGTGGGTCATGTAACCTCTGTTGCAACTACTCAACTCCGCTGTTTAGTGCAAAAGCAGCCATAGATACTATTTAAGTAAGAGAATAGGGTTGTGTTCCAATAAAACTTGATTTACACTTTACTTGCAGGCAGCAGGCCAGACTTGGCACACAGGCTATAGTTTGCTGGCCCCTGGTTTAGTGGTCAGGAGTATAGGCTCTGGAGTCAGACTGCCTGGGTTGAATCCCTTATCTGCCATCTAATGGCTTGGGCAAGTTTCTCCACACCTCTGTGCCCTGGTTTCTTCACCTATAAATTGGGGCCTATGATAATAGAGGTACTCTCCTCCTGAGGATTTTTTCTGAATTAAAAGAGTCAATGGGCCAGGCGCAGTGGCTCACGCCTGTAATCCTAGCACTCTGGGAGGCCGAGGTGGGAGGATCATTTGAGCTCAGGACTTCAAGAGCAGCCTGAGCAAGAGCAAGACTTTACTGTCTTTACTAAAAAATAGAAAGAAATTAGCTGGACAACTCAAAATATATAGAAAAAATCAGCTGGGCACAGTGGCGCATGCCTACAGTCCCAGCTACTCAGGAGGCTGAGGCAGAAGGATTGCTTGAGCCTAGGAGTTTGAGGTTGCTGTGAGCTAGGGTGACGCCACGGCACTCTAGCCTGGGCAACAGAGTAAGACTCTGTCTCAAAAAAAAGAAACAACGCAAGCTGGACGCTATGGCTCATTCCTGTAATCCCAACACTTTGGAAGGCCAAGGCAGGAGGATTGCTTGAGGCCAGGAGTTCCAGACCAGCCTGGGCAATACAGCAAAACCCCATCTCTACGAAAAATTTAAAAAGAAATTAGTCGGGCATGGTGGCATGAGCCTATAGTCCCAGCTACTTGGGGAGGCTGAGGTAGGGGGATGGCTTGAGCCCAGGAGTTTAAGGCTGCAGTGAGTTATGATCAGGCCACTGTACTCTGGCCTCAGCAACAGAGCAAGACATTGTCTCAAAAAAAAAAAACAAAACCAGAGATAACGCAAGCAAGTACACTGCTTGGCATGAAGTAAGAGCTCAATCAATGTTTGCTGTTCTTTTACTAACAAGATCCTGGACTTGCAGAAATAAAAAGCTATTCAAGACCATCTCAAAGCAGCCTCATTTTACAGATGGGGAAGATCCTGCAGCATTTCAGGGCAGAGCTCAGGGACTCAGTTCTCAGACCCTCAGCCCAGAGCTCATTCCTGCATCTGCCCCTGAGTCACAATTGCATAGAGACAACTAAGAACTAGTAATGAGCTCTTTTTTAGAAATGGATCTCTGAAGGAGAAAAAAAAAAAGCACTTTCCAAGTGGCTTTAGATTTCACTGACCAGTAAAACTTCACAACAAAAATTGGAGGAACCAATGTAGGGTTGAAAACTCTTTATTTTCTCAAGATGAAATGATAAAAAGAAAAAACTCAAAAGCAAAAATCTTGCATCATCATAAAAGAAAAGCTGTTTTATGGCAAAAGGGGGCCAGGCGCGGTGGCTCACGCCTGCAATCCTAGCACTCTGGGAGGCCGAGGCAGGATGATCTGAGCTCAGGAGTTCGAGACCAGCCTGAGCAAGAGCAAGACCCTGTCTCTACTAAATACAGAAAAAGGAGCCAGACATCGTGGCACACACCTGTAGTCCCAGCTACTCAGGAAGCTGAGGCAGGAGGGTTGCTACAGCCCAGGAGTTTGAGATTGCAGTGGGCTATGTATGATGACACCACTGCACTCTAGCCAGGGCAACAGAGCAAGACCCTGTCTCAAAAAAAAAAAAAAAAAAAAAAAAAAAAGGCAAAAGCAGGGTAGAGGAAATAATCTCTGAACTATGTAAAATACATAAATTTAACTTTAGAAAAGCTCACGTAGCATATCATCACAGAGAAACCATCACTTCCACGGACACCATTCCCAGGCCAGCATTTCAGCCTGGCCAGTGACAATCAGCATCAGCATGATACTGGAGGACACGGGCCAGCTCTGGGTCCCACCCCCAGACTACAAGCCCTCACCACCTTCTGTCCAGTTGCACTCAGATGCCAACTCTCTCTCTTGAATGCCACCCACAGCTCGTGGAAGCCCCAACATTCAAGAAAGCACTAGGTCCTTCATGCTCGAATGCTGAACAGACATAGCTCTTCGCTGACTGACACGCAAAGGTCCTGCTCAGTGTCTATTATTATGTCCAACATCATTTCCCAGACTCCCCATCTGCCCAAGTAGGGGTACCTGTTCTCTTCAATCATCTTCAATATCTCTTCTGATGTGACATTCCTGAAAGCTTCAGATGGGCTCTGAAGAGCTTTATACTCCACAGGGGAAAGCACTAGTTACAGGTCAAGAACACAACCCAAGCAAAATGTAAACAGCCAACTAGCTAGATTGTCTTGCAGTGGCCCCATTTAGATACAGGAAAACTGAGGCTCAGAAAGGGGAAGATCACACAGGGCAGATCATACCAGGGCAGAGCTGGGGACTCAGTTTTGAGACTCCCAGCCCAGAGCTGGTTCTCTGCCTTGGCATTTCTGCCTTCCCTTTCTTATCACAAAGCCACTGCAGGCATTTTCCATCTGACCAGACCCAACAAGTAGTGAAATTCTAAGCTCCAACCATTCCTTTTACAAGAGTGGTCTGCCCGACTTTGGACATCGGCCAACTCCAAGGTCATGCTAAGACTATTTGTGGAGAGTGACCCCCCAGGTCCAAGCTGCAGACATTTGCCATTTTGCTAAAGAATGGGTCAATCAGCTAGTGAGGAAGCCTAGTTGATCTTCTGGCAATAGAACTGGGGCAACCGCAAAGGTTTCGATGTAGCTTTTGTGAATGTCACAGGGCCACACGCACCCTTCGGAGAGCCTGGCTATGCCATTCATGTGCAAACATCCCAACTTGTGAAATCAGGCAGCTTTTCTACAGCAGGAAGGATACGATCTTCAAACTTATACACATCTTCAGGCTTGGCTGCATCAGCATAGCAGTGAGGAAGACAGAGAGAGTCATCTTGCGAGTCATTGTGGGTGGCATCATTGACCAGCGCTTTTCAATACAGGAAAAATTAGTGTCAGTATCACTGTTTCACGTTCCCCAATACACTCCGTAGTCTGTGCAGACAAGACCATAAATGGTCCAGAAATCCCAAGTCTGATGCTTCTGCCAAAGTGACACAACCTCCCCATCAGGCTCCAGGGTCACCATGTTCACTCATGATGCAAACACTAACCAAGCCCCAAAGGAGGTGCATGGCTCCCCTCAAGTAACTTGCAGTAGTTGGGAGAGACAGATATGCTAATAAACATTTACAATACAATATGAGAGAAGCCAAACATTAGGGATATTCAAAATAGCCCTTAATAGCTTAACTTCTAGAAAATTTTGCCAGATATTATGAATAAGAAAACCCTCAGAATATAAAATTGTAACTGTCCTATAAGAATAACCATGTAAGAAATATGCATATAGACAAGGATGAAAAAGAAAACAGAAAAATTCTAAGGTGGACTAGTAGAATGATAGGAATATGAATTATTTTTCTTTTTAAATGTCCTTTAATACCTGAGAATAAACTTAATGTTTTTTTAATTTAAAGTATGTCTTTGATTAAATGAAGAGATCTACTTCCACCTTTCTGGAGAGGAAAACACAATTGTAAAGATGCTGATTCTCCCCATATAAATCCCAACTGGATTTTTTTTTTTTTTTTGAGACAGAGTCTTGCTCTGTTGCCCGGGCTAGCGTGCCGTGGCATCAGCCTAGCTCACAGCAACCTCAAACTCCTGGGCTCAAGCAATCCTTCTGCCTCAGCCTCCTGTGTAGCTGGGACTACAGGCATGCGCTACCATGCCCGGCTAATTTTTTTCTATATATTTTTAGTTGTCCAGCTAATTTCTTTCTATTTTTAGTAGAGATGGGGTCTCACTCTTGCTCAGGCTGGTCTTGAACTCCTGACCTTGAGCAATCCTCCCACCTCGGCCTCCCAGAGTGCTAGGATTACAGGCGTGGGCCACCACGCCCAGCCCAAATTAGATTTTTGAGAGAACTTGACAAAATAATTTTTAAGATCACCTGAGGCCGGGTGCGGTGGCTCACGCCTGTAATCCTAGCAGTCTGGGAGGCCGAGGTGGGCGGATCGTTTGAGCTCAGGAGTTCGAGACCAGCCTGAGCAAGAGCGAGACCCCATCTCTACTAAAAATAGAAAGAAATTATATAGACAGCTAAAAATATATATAGAAAAAACTAGCCGGGCATGGTGGCACATGCCTGTAGTCCCAGCTACTCGGGAGGCTGAGACAGGAGGATCCCTTGAGCTCAGGAGTTTGAGGTTGCTGTGAGCTAGGCTGACGCCACGGCACTCACTCTAGCCTGGGCAACAGAGTGAGACTCTGTCTCAAAAAAAAAAAAAAAAAAAAAAAGATCACCTGAAAAAGCATGTTAAACAGCCAATACAGTTTTGAAAAATAAAAATGAAGGTGGAGAACAAATCTGCCCTATCAGATGCTAAACCAGCTTATAAGGCGACTGTAATCGAAAGAGCCTTGTGCTGCTACAGGAACAGCCAGTCAGAACAATAGAACGGAACACAACTAAGTGTTTTAAGAATGCAGTGAAATGATAAAGATGATTTTTTTAAAATCACCTTTTAAAAAAGGAAAGAATGGAGTTGGGGACAATTGGCTCATTATTTGGAAAATATAAAAGTAGATTTATTGGATGACAGAGCCTTGAGGGTAAACATTAGATCTGTACGGTATGCCAAAAACAAACAAACAAAAAAAAATTCACTGAGTTAAGATTTAAATGTAAAAAAATAAAATTGTGAAAAGTACTAAAAGAAAACACAGGAAAATATTTATATAATCATAGGGTGTGGAAAGATTTTCTAAAAATTACTAGAATTCCATTCTTAATAGAAAAACTGCTCTTATATAAACTTTCTCTTATGATCCTATAATGTATTTGAACAATAAATACATTTTTAAATAACACAATTAAATACTGAAGGTGCTGAAGACCAGAAAAAGATCCACAAACCCCAGTGTAAAACGCCACCTCTGGAGGCCTGTTCCGTCATCAGTACATCAGCCTTTTTGACCAAAGTCTCCCTGTGACTCACAAAGAGAGACTTGAGGCCTTCTCCCTCCCCTGTGCCCTGCAGGATATAAGCCTGGCACCCAGAACACAGCATGCACATGTCTGTTCCTTGCCTGTGTCCTCTACTCAGCTGTAAGCTGAGGGCAGGGCCATATCAGGTGTTTCTTTCCACTTCCAGAGCCTGTGCCTGAGAAGGCCTTTAGCAAGAGGCAAGAAGGAATTCAGCCCTAACTCCCACCATCCCACCTGTGGGGTGGATAAAAGATCCCAAGAGAAGAGAAAGCTGTCGTATGGGCAGTTGGAAAGCCCAAGTTCTAATTGCTTACCAGTTACACCCTTTGTATCAATGATATTCTCTGCGGCCTTAGCTACTGCACGATTCAAAGATTCATTGCCAACTCTGTTCATTCTCCTGGAGTTCAGCGCTCGCTTCTGTTTGGTGGTTCCAAAGGCTTCAATACAAGAATCCATCTGTGCAAGAGACAAATCTGGTTACTAGGGACAGAGTGGCGGCACTGCTACTCCTAGCTGTGCAACAAGAGAAAAACTCCCAACATCCTTGAACCATCAACACCTCACCTATAAATAAGGCAGAGTCATAGCTCATCACTTCATAGGCATGTTGTGAGCATCAGAAGTTACTAACAGATTTGAAGTACTTACGTTGTAAACTATAAAGAGCTATGTACAAATAAACAGCATCATCAGCAAAATGAAAAGACTTCATTAGAATCAGGGCTGGTAAATCTGTGGCCCACAGGTTAGCATTCTCCGATCCTACACCCATAACAGACACCCATAAGAGATCACTTGCTCCTTCCCCCAAAGCTGGAGGTAGCCTCACACCCCTTCTCAATACAGTGCTCCAGCAGCACCAGAGGTTCCATCAATTTGCCATCCTGGGGTGAGCTGACCTTTGTAGGAAACTTCTGCATTAAAAATCCTAAAGTTTGGCCAGGCATGGTGGCTCATCCCTATAATCCTAGCACTCTGGGAGGCCAAGGTGGGAGGATCACTTGAGTGCAGGGATTTAAGACCAGCCTGAGCAAGAGCGAAACCCTGTCTCTACAAAAAAATAGAAAAATTAGCCAGGGGTGGTGGCACATGCCTATGGTCCCAGCTACTCAGGAGGCTGAGGCACGAGAATCACTTGAGCCCAGGAGTTTGAGGCTGTAATGAGCTATGATGGTGCCACCACACTCTAGCTGGGGCAACAGAGCAAGACTCTGTCTCAAAAAAAAAAAAAAAAAAAAAAATCCTAAAGTTTACTTTGTTTTAGTGTGAAAGTTTTCAGGCTACAACCAATATTTTCTGAAACAAACTAAGTCCTAAAAACAAGTGTTATGCTACACCTTTATCAGCCCAGAGGACAGATACCAAACATTGGCACAGAGCTGCATTTGGCTGCCCTTGACAGGGCCAGAACTGCTCTCTGTGAGACCAAGGAAGACCCTGCAGGCACAAATTGTCCAGAGAACCACACGCCAAATGTGCCAGGAACAGCCAGGGAGACCCCGGAGTTCAATAAGCCCCTTTTACTGATAGAGAAACCCAAGGCCCAAAAGGAACTTGCTCAAGGTCCCACATCTTAGTTCGGTCACACTCACCTTTTCTCTGTAACTTCTGGTCTGGCTCTCTAGTGTCAGTTCACTCTCAATTGATTCATCTATCAAAACACACAAAAACAGAGAGAAAGGAAAAAGTAAACTGTAAGGCCTATAAATACTAATAGTATTTAATATTTGTTTAACAGTTAATCTAAGAAAAATAGATTTCTTTGCTATAGCATTTCCCTGAGCCTAATATGAATGTATATTGTAAACATTTTTTTTCCTTGGAGACAGAGTACAACCAGGCTAGAGTACAGTGGTTATCATCATATCTCACTGTAACCTCAACCTCCCGGGCTCAAGCCATCCTCCTGCCTCAGCCTCACGAGTAGCTGGGACTACAGATGAGTACCACTACACCTACCTAATTTTTAATTTTTCTGTAGAGACGGGGTCTTGCTATGCTGCCCAGGCTGGTATTGAACTCCTGGGCTCAAGCGATCCTCCCGCCTCAGCCTTCCAAAGTGTTAGGATTATAGGCATGAGATACCACACCCAGCCATGAACATTTAGTATGTAGCTTTTTTATATAATCAAAGAATTTGGAGAATAGATTAGGAAGTCAAATAAAGGGGTCATGTGGTCCAACCTCTTCATTTTACAAATAAAAAAAAATGAGGCCTCCAGGTGAAATGACTTGCCCCAAGTCAGTTTACCAGACAGTGGCAGAGATAGGATTAGAAACCAAGTCCTTGGCTCCTTCCAGTAAATAGTTTTGCTGTCCTGTTAAAAGACCTAAAAGTAGCCATAAATATGAGGTATGTATTACTTACATGATGCTCTCCAATCCTCCATAATGTACTCAAATAAGGGACAGTATAATCTAGTGGACAAGAGCACAAGCTCTGGAGTGGCCTCACCTGAGTTATCTCAGACATCTGTCAACAGAGTCATCTAACCTCTGTGCCAGTTTCATCACTGGTAAGAAAGGAGTATCAGTGCCTACTCCAGAAGGCTGCTGTGTGAAGTATGTGATGCAGTGCATCGAAGTGCTTAGAACAGCGACCAGCACACAGTAAGGACCCAATATAAATGCTATGTGTGTGGGTATCCTAGCTAGAATAAACCAATATTTATAAATTATTCACATATAAAAACAACGTGTTTAATCAACAAATAAACAATTTTCCTTGCCTCCTTGGAATTTAGAAGAACATTTGGAGGATGATTTAAATGTAGTTAGCTAGGTGTGGTGGCTCATGCCTGTAATCCCAGCACTTTGGGAGGCCAAGGTGGGAGGATGGCTTGAGGCCAGGAGTTTGAGACCAGCCTGGGCAACATAACAAGACCCAATCTCTACAAAAAATAAAGAAATTAACCAGCCGTGGTGGCACATGTCTATGGTCCTAGCTACTGGGGAGGCTTAGGCAGAGGATTGCTCAAGCCCAGGAGTTCAAGGCTGTGGTGAGCTATGATCACCGCACTCCAGCCTGGGTTACAGAGCGAGACTCTGTCCCTTTAAAAAAAAAAAAAAAGGTAGTTCTATTTGTTTGCAAAGCAGGAAGGACATTCTTAACCAAAGGCTCTAAGCCTATGGTTCCCCAGGAAATTCACAAATGGGTATCAGGACTAAAGGGCCTTTTACAATTATGTGTAAAATCTCATATATGTTTTTATGTATTATGTATGTTTCCGGGAAGTAGATCCAGGTCCTTATCAGATTTTTGAAAGAGTTGGAACCACTGCTTTGAGGGAATAAAATTGGAACTAACACCTCTGAAGATTTCAGGCAAATCCATAACAATCCTAATGATCCTTCCCTACCTACACCCTCCCCTGCCATCGTTCTTAGTACTTAAGGGCACCATAAGGATTCAAGTTTTGAGATTTAGGGAACAGGAACCTCTTGAGTCTGACCCTCTTATTTATCAGGTAAGAAGATCTCACCCTAGCCCTGAGCATTCTAAGATGACAAAGCAAAGAAGCAATGCAACTTTTTCCACGGCATTAGGGAAAAAATAGACCTTCCCCAAATTAGTGTAGAGACTTTTCATCAACATGAAAGTTACTATCTAACCTATAAGCAATTTCCTTCACCTACCAGAAATTCTAAAACCTCTACTCCAACTACAACAGTTAAGAATTAAGAAGCCTGTAATCCTAGCACTCTGGGAGGCCAAGGCAGGAGGTTCAGTTGAGGTCAAGACTAGCCTGAGCAAGAGCTGAGACCTCATCTCTACAAAAAAAAAAAAAAAAAAGAATTAAGAAAAGCCTTTGATGGAGAAGAATTTTACATCACACATACCGTCTAAAACAGCGGTCCCTAACCTTTTTGGCACCAGGGACAGGTTTCATGGAAGACAATTTTTCCACAGATTGGGGTGGGAGGGATGGTGGGCAATGGAGAGCAGCTGCAAATACAGATGAAGTTTCACTGGCTCATCTGTGGCTCACCTCCTGCTGTGTGGCCCAGTTCCTAACAGGTCACTGACCAGTAACAGTCTGAGGCCCAGGGATTGGGGACCACAGCTCTAATATTCTGCTCTTATCATTGCTCATCTTGCTTTAACTAAGGTGAGTTTCTGATCTCAAGTCAATAAACACTGTGGGGACAAGATCTGTGTCTGTCTGTCTGTCTTACTGCGCGACATCCTCAGCCCCTAGATTGGTACCTGGTCCAATAACAGGTCATCAATAAATGTTTGCTAAATAAAATAAACTCTAAAACTTTTTCCAGAAAAGAAAAGAAATGAAACAAAATGAAACTAACAGAAAGGCATTCATTTAAAAACAACTACAGCATGTATTTTACGAATCTAAAACTCAAACCAACTCATCCTGCAAACTCAAAATATGCAGTTTCTGTCAGCTTTCATGACTGGGACCTACCTGAAAACAGTGGCTGCATGTTGAACAATTCAGCATCATATACTTCCATTTGGCCAGAGGTCTTGTTCAAAATTCCTACAAAGTGCCTGAATAAAGAAGGAATAATAGCAGTGATGATAGATTATTCAAAAGTATACTTTATACAACTTCCTTTTTCCTCTTTAAAAGTTCTCAACCTTCTTTCTTCCCCAACATACCTGACGAATGCATTGCTTGCTCATGGGTAACAATAATCCCCTACAGCAGCGATTCCATGCATAGAAAGAGAAAAGGAGGGGAGGGGACAGCAGGTGGTTCTGGAAAAAAAAGCTACCAAGTCATTCTGGTAGCTGATCACATTTGGACTCACTGCTGTACTGTAATGAGAAACCTCTTTGGGGTCTAAGAATTTAAAATTGGCCAGGCGTGGTGGCTCACGCCTGTAATCCTAGCACTCTGGGAGGCCGAGGCGGGTGGATAGGTCAAGGTCAGGAGTTCGAGACCAGCCTGAGCAAGAGTGGGACGCCATCTCTACTAAAAATAGTAAGAAATTAGCTGAACAACTAAAAATATATAGAAAAAAAAAATTAGCCGGGCATGGTGGTGCATGCCTATAATCCCAGCTACTTGGGAGGCTGAGGCAGAAGGATCACTTAAGCCCAGGAGTTTGCGGTTGCTGTGAGCTAGGCTGAGGCCATGGCACTCTAGCCTGGGCAACAGAGTGAGACTCTGTCTCAAAAAAAAAAAAAAAGAATTTAGAATTACACCAGAATCTAGTGTACACATACATTTTATGCAGGCAAATACAAGCAAATAGAGAGAAGACCAATCTGAACTAGAGCATCTTTGTGAGGGGAGTGCAGTGATAATAGTCCCTGAGAGTTACAGATAGTTCAGGCTGGACAGTCTTCATTGTGCAGAGGAGTAGACCCAGGGTCAGTGACGGGCAGTTGCCCAAAGTCACTCAGTCAATCAGCAGCACAGCTGGATGGAAACCCCAGGCTTCTCTTCCCCAGCCCAGAGCCTTCGACACTACCAAATTCTTTTCTTGTAGTTAGTTCCAAGGCAAACTTCAGGCAAGCTTTGACCTACTGTTCACACATTCCTAACTAGTGGAGAAAGCTGCCTTCTGGAATAAGATAGTTGTAAATAAAGAAGCTTGCAAACAAATGAGGTTTTTAGGAAATTCAACAAATATAAATCACCTTTCCCTTCCAGGAATGTCTACAGGCTGGGGTAAGAGCCCTGGAATCTAGGAACCCAGAGACCTACTAACCCTCCCTAGATTAATCCCACTGCCCCTAAAATAGACCGAAAGCAGCAGTGCCAGTGCTGCCATCATGCCCCTGCCCATCACCCATCCCACTGTCCCCCCACCATTACCTGCACAGAGTGTTGCATTTGAGGGCTTCAGTCCCAAAATTGTTTCCCACATAGGAAAGTCTGTCTGTTTCAGCTGCCTAAAATGTAGACAGGAGGAAACTTCATTTACAACCAGCACTGAAAGGTATAAGCATCGTCTCTCTTTTCTATATCACAGAAGCTTTAGAATCCAGAACTACAGTGGATTAGAACTAGAGAACTTCTGGAAAATGGTCCAGCCCCATTATCTCTAAGACAATCTGGGGTATCTCTGGAAGAAGGGCAAGAGGGCTTTAGAAAGGGAAGCCTCAGATGGTGCTGGCTTCTAACTGGTACAGGTAAGTTCTTGAAGGAGTTGCATCACAGGACTTGAGAGAGCGGCCCTGGCCTTCGGCACTTAGAGGTATGCAACAAAGTGATTCTGCAAGCAATCCTCTTGGCCCACTTCTCCCACAGTTGTTCTGTATATACTCCCAGGACAATGGAAATGGCTGATTGACTCCCCAGTCACAGCCAAGCTTCCTGCTTCCCTGTGTTTGTCTTTCCCATCTACTCTTTACTTGGAACACCAAACCTCATCATCAAACCCTCCCTCCATCCTTCAGGGCTCAGCCCAACGCACCCTCCCCAAGGATGGCATTCCAGTAAGCAGAGCCCTCTCCTCCTACTGAGCTCATTCTGCCCTATACTTCCATCACTTGGCCTCTGACCTCTGTCTACCGTGTAAGTGTCCCTCATGGCCAGTTCTCTCCTCTCTAGAGTAGTTTCTCAATCCAAGGAAATCCACGCCACTGCCACTGGCATCTAGCGGGTAGAGGCCAGGGATGCTGCTAACTATCCTGTGATGCACAGGACTGCCACCCACAAGAAAGAATTATCTGGCCCAAAATGCCATTAGTGCTGAGGTTGAGAAACCCTGCTCTGGAGTATGAACTCCCTGAGTGGGGCCAGGTCTGATTTGGCTGTTTCCCTAGCAGCTTACTGCACGGGTTCAGTGGGTATTCGATAGATGCTTGTTGAAAAAATAAATGGACCGGGCGCGGTGGCTCACGCCTGTAATCCTAGCACTCTGGGAGGCCGAGGCGGGTGGATCGCTCAAGGTCAGGAGTTCGAGACCAGCCTGAGCAAGAGCGAGACCCCGTCTCTACCAAAAATAGAAAGAAATTATATGGACAACTAAAAAAAAAAAAAATATATATATATATATATATATATAAAAATTAGCCCGGCATGGTGGCGCATGCCTGTAGTCCCAGCTACTCGGGAGGCTGAGGCAGGAGGATCGCTTGAGCCCAGGAGTTTGAGGTTGCTGTGAGCTAGGCTGACGCCACGGCACTCACTCTAGCCTGGGCAACAAAGTGAGACTCTGTCTCAAAAAAAAAAAGAAAAAATAAATGAATAACAGGTCATCACTTCACCAAAAGTACTAAACCGGGATGGAGCCCTGTACCCATGCCCCAAGCTGCTGGGCCTCAAAGTCCCATTTGCTATTCCCTATTTACTCCCTTTTGGTCTACTCACTCTCTCCCACATCCACCCACACCCAAGGGGCCTCCTGAGACCCGCAGAGTGGAAGCAACTGGCAACTGCAGCACTTACCAGGATCCGCTGATTCCTCTTTCTGGGGTTTGTGGAGTCACTGCTCTTGTATAAGGTAAAGCGCATGTTGCCTGGATTCTGCAGCTTTCCATTGGAGAACTGGACTGTAAGAGTGCAGGCCAAGAATGAGATGAGGGCAGAGGAACCCACAGTGTATGGTGGGGAGTAACAGGACTGATTGTTGGAATGCAGATGACAAGGAAACTCAGGTCTTGACTTAAAGGGTCCTGAGCCCACTGGGAAGAGGGGATGGAGAGGTGGTGGTGAAGGGGGCAGCCCTGAGGAGGGGCTGTGACAGGAGGGAATGACGGAAGGGGGCGGAATGAGGCTGACAGAGAAGGCCTGATCCAGACCTAGAGACACAGAGCGAAATGGGGCAGGTAGGAGGCCTGGTGGTGAGGGCATGACAGGGTCCTGGACACAGCCTTGGGGAAGAGGTGACTGAGATGTCCTCATCCAGCTGGGAGGTAGTGACAGAAAGATGGCGATATGACAGGCGAGCCCTGGCCGAGCCGAAGGTAGTGGAGGACACTAGAGGGGGTGCTGGCCCAGCTGGGGAGCGGACCTAGCTGAGGGCGAGAGGACAGCAAAGGTACGGAGACGGAAGAGGAGAGGGTTACGGGGAACTCTGCCCCAGCTCCGCAGTCTTTACCCAGTACAGCTCTCTGGCTCTCTTCGGGCTCCCCACAATACAGCCACCTGGCACTCGGCAACACCTCTGCCGCCATCTCGCCTGTCTGGCCGCCAATCCCTAGAGTTAACACAGCCGCAGCCATTACCGCACTCGATAACACGCGGGAAGCCTGTACGGCTTCAAGCCGGAAGGGGCGTGGTCTCGCCCGGCACCGCCCAAAGTGCGCAGAGACGCACGGCTCCGCCCCCCACGCCCCGGGGCGCGCATCCCCGCCCTTCCTCGCGGACAGGCGCGGTCTCCGCCCACTCGGCGCCACACCTCTCCCTGGCGGGCCCCTCTGAGGCGCAGCGCCTGATTGGCCCAACGCTCGCCCGCCCTTTACCGGTTTGGTGCGTCTAGAGAGCCAAGTCCTTAAGGGGTCCTGCCTAAACTTGGTGTGGGCCTTCTTCCCGCTCAGCTCGGTCTAGACAGAGTATCGTCTCTCTCTCCCACCGTGACAAATATATCTTCCCAACACCTGAAAAGCCGAGTTCAAATTTAGAATCCTCGGACAAGAACTCCTTGAGCCCCAACTAAATGTGGCACCTGGCGGGGAGCCGCCCCTTCCTAGGGCCTCCCACGCACACACCTGTACATCCCGCTCTAAATCCAACTTTGTCCACAGCCCCGCAAACAGCTCCCCGCCATGGTCCCTCCTGGGGCTGAGGCTGCACAAACCTGTGGCTCAATCCACCCTGAGAGGATGGACCAGGAGGAGAAGCCCACCAAACGCAGAGCATCTGGGCAGGGGTTCTGGAGTGGACGAAAAGCGGGGAGTCCTAGCTGGTAGACATGTCCCTTTGTTCCTGAGGATTCAACTCTTCTTCTGTACGGGAAGTTAAGAGCAGGAGGAGGGAAAAAGCAAGCCTTCCGGGACACCTTTTGTCTCATCAAAAGGGCATATAGATGAAAGGCGAGAACTCGGGGTTGACTCATCTCTGTTCTCCAAATCGCTTTCCCTTCCCCATCCCTTCCCTGACCCCAACACCCGAGATGCTCCGAACATCTGCAGGCCCCTTTTTCTTAGTACTTGTCACACTTCTAATTACCCAATATCAAATTTACAGAAACTTGTAAGTACAGTGCAAAGAACATTTTTTGCCATGAACCGTTTAGAGTAAGTTGTCAACCTGATAAGCCATCACCCCTGAAGACTGTAGTACTTCCTACAGATAAGAACATTCCCTAAATAACTACAATACAGCCATCAGAATCAGAAAATTAACATTGATATATTACTACCATATAATCCTCACACCCTATTCCTCACACCCTATTTAAGTTCACCAATTGTCCCAATAATGTTTGGGGTTTTGAGAGCGTATTTGGAGGTGCTAGCAGGGGAGCACAGCTACTCATATACCCTTGACCGAAGAACACTCCTCCTCTATCGGGAATGTGGCCCTCTTCCACCGAGTGAGCGAGTGAGCGCGCAGCTTCGGGAGGGACGCACATGGGGTGAGGGAGGAAGCGATTCAACCCTGGCCGTCAATAGTGGGGTGACAGATGTTGCAGCGAGATCACCCTCACATCCAATGTTTGGGTTTGTTCTTTCTTTCTTTTCTTTTCTTTTCTTTTTTTCTTCTTTTCTTTTTTTTTTTTTTTTGAGGCAGGATCTCACTCTTGCCCAGGCTAGAATGCCTTGGCCTCATCATAGCTCACTGCAACCTCAAACTCCTGGGCTCAAGCAATCCTCCTGCCTCAGCCTCCTGAGGAGCTGGGACTACAGCCACAAACCACCACACCTGGCTAATTTTTCTATTATTTTGTAGAGACAGCTTTGCTCTTGCTCAGGCTGGTCTCGAACTCCTGGGCTCAAGTGATCCTCCTGCCTTGGCCTGCCAAAATGCTAGGATTACAGGCGTGAGCAGTGCTGGGCCTCCAATAATGTTTTTATAGCAAAAAGATCCTGTCAAGAATCATGTGTTGGGCCGGGCACAGTGACTCACGCCTGTAATCCTAGCACTCTGGGAGGCCCAGGCGGGTGGATCGCTTGAGCTCAGGAGTTTGAGACCAGCCTGAGCAAGAGCGAGATCCCGTCTCTACTATAAATAGAAAGAAATTAGCCAAATAACTAAAAACAGAAAAAATTAGCTGGGCATGGTGGCACGTGCCTATAGTCCCAGCTACCTGGGAGGCTGAGGCAGAAGAATCGCTTGAGCCCAGGGGTTTGAGGTTGCTGTAAGCTAGGCTGATGCCATGGCACTCTAGCCCAGGCAAGAGAGTGAGACTCTGTCTCGACAAAAAAAAAAAAGAATCATGTGTTGCATTAGCTGTCATAGCTCTTCCTGTGATTGGAAAGCTACTTTACTTGACTCCACCTAATGACTTTTGGGTTGAATTGTTCAGAAAGGGAAAAGGAAGAAGAAAAAGAGCTTAATTGTGTGATTATTTGTCTGTCTCCCCCATTGATCTTTTATAAACTTAATTGGGGTTAACAACAAACAATGTTGGGGTTAAACAATAAACAAACAGATTTATGTTTGTTTTGTTCACTGCTGGGAACAGTGCCTGCACATAGTAGACCCTCAAAAAATGTGGAGTGAATGAGTGACAGGACAAGGAATGGGCATGAATCGTCACTGATCTTGGAAGCCTAGCACAGGGACTAGAACTAAAGATGCTTAGTAATGTTGGTTAAAATCAACTGACATATGGCTTACACATACTAGACTCTGTAAATGTTGACTGATTGAATGAAAATATGAACAGTTAAATCAAAGTTAAGGGGTGACAAAGACAGCAGTAGCTACATGGAGCCAAGTATAGTTCTTGACAGAAGTGTCTTGGCCCCTCATGGTATAGGGACACATTGTATGGCCTTGCTACACAAAGTGTGGTCCATGAAAGCAGTAGCATCTGCATCACCTGGGAACTTGTAGGCAATGTAGTATCTCCAGCCCTATCAAATCTTCTCAATAAGAATCAGCAGGCGATTCATGTGTGCTTGAAATTTGGGAAGCACTCTTGTACAAGATTGATTTTGAGGCACCTCTTTGCCCATCAGACAAATTCTGTGAAAATCCCCAGGATTGACTGCTTTGTAGCTGGTGGAACAGTGAAGAATACCACACACCTATTGAGAGCCCAGAATTACCACTGGCAAGAATTCCAAGTGATAGAGATTCTGTCTAGGGTAGCAAAGTGTTAATGGTGGAGTGGCTGGGAAGGGGATCATAGCATACCCCTATGTTGTTTAATTATGTAACAGTGATTCAAAACATACACATATACACACCATGTACATATACATACATCCATATATAATTGGGATGAGGCAGGATGGAGGGAGCCCTGCATGGGCAGTGATCAAAATTCAAAAATCTATAGTGGCCCCTTCTAGATTAGAATCATGGATAATCGCGGGCGTAATTTATCATAAAATGTTTGGAAATTTAGTTTGGAAATTCAGAGACATCTGGAGTTCTCTCTGCATCATTTTTCAGAGAAGGAAAACTTGATTTTTGAAGCGGGGGCGGGGGGCAGGTTGTGTAGAGAAGGAAGGAAAGTCCTCCTTTCCTTGGGTAATATCTCCATCTGCTGGTGTTTCAGGATAATGCTAATGAAGACCTGAAAAGGCAAGTCAGATCCCACACACAGTGTGTTTGCAATGACTCACCCTATACTCTGAAAACTGCTTCTTCTGCCTTGCCTCTTTTCCTTTCTTGTGGCTCTCTCTCTCTTTTCTCTTCCTTTCTCGCTTTTTCTGTTTGTCTCACTCTCCTATTTTCTCCGTTTTCATTCCTTTTCTCTCGCTTCATATCCCTGATACAGATTTCTGCTTGCATACCTATACATATAGATGACTCCTTATAAGGCAGACTTTTCACCTTGAACAGGTTTGTCCTTACACGGAGCTGAATCTGCCTTCTGTAGCTTCCCTCTATAGCTCCAGTCCTGTTCTGCAGGGCCATGCAGAACACAACCAACTCCTCTGCCCTGAGCCCTTCAAAAGTCTGAACACTCATATCATGCTTTCTGTTTATCTGCTCCTCTCCTGTCTCAGCAACTCCCAGCCCCTTAGCCATCACTTCCAAACCAAAGTTTCCAGGTCCCTCCTCATCCTGGTCACCTCTGCTGGACACACACTAGTATATCTGGATCCTTCTCATACCGTGGGGCTCCACACGGATCAATACTCCAGCTCTGGGCTGGATAGCACAGAACACAGAGGATCCATCACCTCCCCTGTTCTACACACCATACCTCACCAACAGGTGTATTTATTCTAAGCATCTATATAGCTCAGTTAACTTGAGGTTAAAAATAAACAAAAATTCTTGACTCTGCTTCTGCTAAGTCACATCATCCCTGCCACCTTTTTTAAAGCAAGATTCAGAGCTTTATATTAGGGCTTGTTCAATTTAATCATGTTAAATTCAGCCTGTTCATATATTTAAAATTTTCTGAATATTTATGAGATCTTTAAAAAATTATCAAAGAAATACATATTTGTATTTGATGTACAATATGGAGAAAATACAGAAAAATGTAAAGAATAAAATTGTAGTAAACCATGATGCCCTCCCCACCTAAAGGCAACCATTGTTAACATTCTGTTGTACTTCTTTTTTTTAATTATTATTTTATTTTTTATTTTTTTATTTTTGGAGACAGAGTCTTGCTCTTTTGCCCTAGCTAGAGTGCCATGGCGTCAGCCTAGCTCATAGCAACCTCAAACTCCTGGGCTTAAGCAATCCTTGTCTCAGCCTCCCAAGTAGCTGGGACTACAGGCATGCGCCACCATGCCCAGCTAATTTTTTATATATATTTTTAGTTGTCCAGATAATTTCTTTCTATTTTTTTAGTAGAGATGGGGTCTCGCTCTTGCTCAGGCTGGTCTCGAACTCCTGACCTCGAGCGATCCTCCCGCCTCGGCCTCCCAGAGTGCTAGGATTACAGGTGGGAACCACCACACCCAGCCTCTGTTGTACTTCTTTCTAGTTGTTTTCTCTTGCATATGTATATTTATATAATTGATACAATATTGTATTCAATTTTGTATCCTCCCTTTAAAAGAAAATTTAAAATTCTCTTGTAAGCATTTTCTCAAATCTCACATAATAACCTATTGAATGTTGCCACACAGTTCACACATCCAATCCTTTAATGGAACATTTAGGCTACTTTCCATTTTTTCACCATCATGGGCAACATGTATATGAACATTTTGAGTATAAAACTTTGTCTGCAGGTGTGGATGGATTCCTTTGGATGGCATCTTAGGATTTGAATTGAGACAAAGAGCATGAACATTTTAAAAAGATTCTTAATATACACAGTAAAATTTCTCTTCAAAAAATTTTTGGATCTTTAAAAATCTTCATTCTGTACTCTAACATTGTGTAAGATATTTTGAAAGATATAAAATATGTATGATTCGTGCCCTTAGGAACTAGTTATAGAAAAAAGCATACTCTAGGGTGGAAACTGTTGAATCTCTAGAACTTCTCTTTTCAGTTATGTCAGTTTTATTGGCTTTATGTGTTGCTATGGTTTGAATATCCCCTCCAAAACTCATGTTGAAATTTAATTGCCATTGTAACAGTATTAAGACATGACCTGGGTATAAAGTCTCTGCCTTCATGAAAAAATTAATACCATTATTGAAGGAGTAGGTTAATTATCACAGAAATAATTTCCTGATAAAAAAGGATGAGTTCAGCCCAATTGCTCTCTGATTCATGCACTTGCTTACCTTTCCACTATGGGATGACCCTTGCCAGATTCCAGTGCCATGCTCTTGGATTTCCCACACTCCAGAACTGTGAGCCAAACAAATCTCTTTTCTTTATAAATTACCCAGTCTGGAGTAATCTGTTATGGTAATAGAGAATGGACTAAGACGTGTTTTGAAGCTTTGTTACTAAAAGCATATTCATTCAGGTGTGTTATCTCTTCTTGATTAACTCTTCTTTAATTAGAATTGTCCTTCTTTATCTCTTGCAATATAAAATCCTAAAATCCATTTTACCAGATATTAATATAGTTAACTCTAGTTTTCCTATGATTGGTGTTTGTATGGTATATCTTTTTCCAAACTTTTACTCTTAACCTATTTGTGTCTTTATATTTAAAATAGGTTTCTTATGGACAGCATACAGTTGGGTCTTGCTTTTTTTATTAAGTCTAACAATCTCTACCTTTTAATTAAAGTTTTTGGAACATTTACATTTAATGTAATTATCAACATGGTCGTGTTTAAATCTACCATCCAGCTACTGTTTTCTATTTGTTCCACTTCTTTTTATTCCTTTTTCCTGTAGTCTTTTGCATTATTTGACTATTTTTAGTATTGTATTTTATTTCTACTATTGGTTTATTAGATATACTTTTTGTTTAATGTTTTCAGTGTTTGGTCAAGAGAAGGGGGTGACAAATATGACTGTGTTGGTCAGCTTGGGTTGCTATAATAAAATTCTGTAGAGTAAATGGCTTAAATAACAGACATTTATTTTTCACAGTTCTGGAGGCCAGTTCTCAGAATTGTTCTTTGCCTAGCTTGGTAGAATATCATCCTACTCATACACAGCTTGGAAGATTCCCATGCAGATTTCTGGAACTCTTTTTATGCATAGGTCCTTCTTCACCAGTAATTTGCCCTGGAAATTCCAGCTGACTCACCCTCTTGGAATTCCAATGTCTCTCTTCAACTCATTGAGACTACCATGCTCTGTTCGGATCCTCCATCCTGTGCCACTGTCCAGAAAGTGTCTCCAGGTAGAAAGTAGAAGCAATTGTAAAGACTCCATTGCTTTTTCTTTTTCCCCCTCTCAGGGATCACAGGTTTGTGCTGCCTACTGTCCAATGTCTTAAAACAGTTGTTTCATACTTTTTTTCTAGTTTTCTACATGTTTACTGAGGAAGGAGCAAGTCTGGGAGTAGTTAATCACTCTGTTATAACAGAAGTGAAAATCTTCTCATTCTTTTTTGTTTCTTCCTTCAATTCTCTTATTTGACAACTGCACAGATTCCATTGTATGGATGTACTTTAATTTATTTAACCCCCACTGATGGATATTTAGTTTGTTTTGGATTGTTGAATACAAACAATGCTACAGTAAATAACTGTGCATATATGATTTTATACTTATATATATGTATAGTATAAAATCCTAGAAGTATAATATAATCACTGAGTATGAGGTTATTTGTATTTGAATTTTGATAGTGTTTGGAGGGAAAAAAAAACCTTTTCCCTCTACCAACAGGGATCAGTGATTGGATCCCTGCAAATTAACTGACAAAAGACAGATTAGCAGAAGAAAAGACAAAGTTTATTCACATATGTGGAAGTGCAAAAAAGTGGCTCCTCTAACAGCTAGAGTTAAGGATTTATCATAATATCATCATATCATAATATCATCATAATAAGAAGGAAAGCTAGGACTTCAAGGGAAAGCAAGCTGTAGGAAACTAGTGAGAAACAAATGGGGAGGAAACAAGTGGAAGGTACAGAAAGTTTTGGTAATCTTTTGTTTATATAATTTCTCATCCAGGTGCAAGTAGTCCATCTCCTTTCTGGCTGTAAACCTCCTGGAGAGGGGATTTATGGCAGCTGTATTTTTGGGAGGCTTTACTTAAGTCAGTAAAAGGAGTGTAGATAAGATTTTTTTTCCTGTGGCTACTGTTGGTTAGATGTTTTCAGCTTAAAATAATCTGTATAGCACATCAGTTTATCAGCCATTTATTTTTTTTTTTAGTTTTAATTGCAGTATTTTTTTTTATTCTTATTTCAGCACATTGTGGGTTATCAGCCATTTAGTATGTCCTTTTCTATGAATTGTCTATTTGTATCCTTTGCTCATTTTTTTTTAAATAATTTAAAGGAGTTTATTCAGAGCCAAATGCATGTGACTGGCCTGGAGCATATGACCTCAAGAGGTCTTGAGAAAATGTCTGCTCATTTTTTATAGTTGGTTGTTAGCCTCAACAGATTTTCAGGAACTCTTTATGTATTAAGCCTAAGGAATTCTTTATGTATTAAGCCTAGCCTTTTAGATCTATCTTATGCGTTACAAATAGTTTTCTCTGCCCTTTGTGTTTGGATTTTAATTATGAAATTTTTTGTATGATAGAAAAATGTAAATTATTGTTTAGCTACAATATCAGTCTTATTTTACAGTTTTCAGAGTTTGTATTAATATTTTGTTTAAAAATGTCTACTCTACTCCAAGTTTATAAAATATAAGTGTATGAAAATATATTTTATAAACTTCTGTGTTTTCTTTTTATAGTTTAGAAAATATTTTAATATTTGATTCATTTAATATTAAATTTGCCATAAAAAGTGAGGTAGATATCCAACTCATTTTTTCTCAAAAGACTTCCCAGCTTCACAATACCTTTAAACAAAATAATCTATATTTCCCCCACTGATTTGAAATGCCAACCTTGTCATATATTAAATTTTGTTATATATAGTTAGGTCTACTTCTGGACCCGCTGTTTGATCCATGGATTTGTCTGTTTATTCATATGCCAGTACCAAATTGTTTTAAATAATAAAAATTATTAAGTATTTTTGTAATTGTTAGGACTATGGCTGCCTTATTTTTTCCAGAATTTTTCTAGCTATTCTTGCAGTATTATATTCTTTATGAATCTTTGGATTCATTTACCTAGTTTCAAAAAGTATTTTATTGATACTTTTCTTAAGAAATTTATAGATTACTTTAGGAAGAATTTTGTCAATGATTTGAAAATCCAAACAACTTAAAATTCCTGGTCTTCATAAATGCTACTAAAATAATAATGCCTGTTGTAAGAGCTAAATTAATATAGTAGTCTATAAAACTAAAACTTAAGAAGGCCCTCTTAAAACATCTTATTATCCCCCATCCCACTCTCCTTCACTGAGGCAATTATTATGAACAGTTTGATGGTATTCTTTCATACTTAGCTATATATTTATAAACTTTTATGTATACTTACACATGCAGGTTTTTATTGATTTGTTCTGTATGTATATGGGAATCTTAATGATGAAGGAGCCCATATAAAGTAGCAAATGTTAGAAGCTATGTTTGCTCATTTCTGCTTGCCAGCATAATTTCACCCCTGACTCTGTGAAGACATGCAGCTCCCTAGAGGGATGCTTTGAAGACTAAACAGGATACAGCACATGGCCCCCCATACCTCTTGCCTGAGTCACTATATTCCTTAAAAAATGAATGACTCTAGTCTTTTCCATTTCCTACATATAAGATAATGTCTGCAGCCTGGGCAACATAGTGAGACCAGTCTCTACAAAAAATAAAAAAATTAGCCAGGCGTGGTGGTTCATGCCTGTAGTCACAGCTACTCTGGAGGCTGAGCCAGGAGGATGGCTTGAGCCCAGGAGTTTCAAGTTGCAGTGAGCTATGATGATGCCACTGTACTCTAGCCTGGGTAACTGAGCAAGACCCTGCCTCAAAAAAAAAAAAAAAAAAAAGATAACGTGTGATTGAGTTAGTGATTACGCCTCTGTAATCTATAACCAGATGTACTCTTACACCCAAACCTTGATGTGATTCTGCTTTAATGTAACTTCTGAGCAAGCCTGATGTCATTTTGCACATACTGAAGCTCTACTAACTGTATACAAGCAGTGAGCTGAAATACTGTGCTGGAGCAGTCTGATAGAACCTTTTTTTTTTTGAGACAGAGTCTCACTCTGTTGCCCGGGCTAGGGTGCCATGGCATCAGCCTAGCTCACAGCAACCTCAAACTCCTGGGCTCAAGTGCTCCTTCTGCCTCAGCCTCCCGAGTAGCTGGGACTACAGGCATGCGCCACCATGCCGGCTAATTTTTTCTATATGTTTTAGTTGTCCAGATAATTTCTTTCTATTTTTAGTAGAGACGGGATCTCGCTCTTGCTCAGGCTGGTCTCAAACTCCTGAGCTCAAACGATCCACCGGCCTCGGCCTCCTAGAGTGCTAGGATTACAGGCGTGAGCCACCGCGCCCGGCCCTGATAGAACCTTTCTAAGGAGCTGCTCCCAGGCTACAGGCCTTGGTCTATAGCCCTCAGTAAGACTTCTCAATAAAAATGACTTTAATCCTTTAAAAGCTTGATTTTTTTTTCTTTAGTCAACAATAGGTACATATTAATTTTTTATAATCCTCTGTAGATGCACTTTTACGTTGTTTCTTTTTTCTTTCCTTCTACTAACAAAGCTGTGGTAAACAGCCCTGGATATATTTTTCTATCTTTGTGTGTTTCGGTAATATACATTTCTAGGAAGGAACTGCCAGCTAGAAGAGAATGAATGCATATTTAAAATTTTGATAGATACTACCATCTTCAAAGAGAACATCAGTGATACTCCCATCAACAGTACAGGAGGGTGCCCATTTCCACACTCGCCTAAGTACCAAGTATACAAATCATTTTAACTTTTGCCAGTCGGTAAATTTGAGATAATATCCAGGTCACAATATTATTGAAAGGGCCACAGACAGAAAAGGCTCTGCCATATTGCCTAGCTTACTGTCAGCATTCCACATTTTATTTATTTGACAGCCTGATCTGGTGGCAAAATATGTGTGAGGGCTATAAAATGTCAGAGAATATTAATGAGCAGAATTGACCATCAGAGGTCAATTCATCACCGAGGCCTTAAAAAAATAAACCCAAGAGCAACACTGCCAGGTGGTAACGTCTGAAGGGATGGAATAATAGGGTGTGTCAGATTCTTCTTAAACGAGTTCCCCCATCCCCTCCACCACCACAAAAAAGAACCCAGCCGCGTCCGCGAGCCTGCCTTTGTCTTCGGAGCCACGCAGAGCTCCAGGACAGCTTCGCAGGAGAAGGCAGCTTTCTTCTCTCGTCTTCGCCCGAGGAAGGAGGGCTTCTTCGCTGGCCCCCGTGCCCTGTGCTTTCGGGGACCGAACCGACCGCTCTCCCTGAGGGCTCGGGTTCCTCACCCGAGCGTGCACCCAGGAGCTTGCTCTTTTCTGACTGCGTCTCACAGAAGTCCGCAACCTTCCACGTTTGAGACGTGACTGGGAGAGCTTAAAACTTCTCTTTTTGGAGGGAGTAGGTGATTATAAACTTGGATCTGGAGACTGCAGACTTATTTGACCTGAGGCACAGAGTGCGGAGCCAAGCACCAGACTCGGAGGTCTGGGCCCGCTAGCCGGAGACTCCTCGGGCGCCAGCGTTTCCAGACGCGCCGTCACCCGGACTGGATCTGGGGCGGGGTCCGACCTAATTCCATCACGTGGACTGCGTTTTTTATTCACCATTTTTAGCCTGGATTTTGGCTTGATTCAACCCAAACAGCTTCTTGGAACTTTATCATATTTTTCAACACCTACGAGGTGGGAACTCAACCACCGACCCCACACGTCTACGAGTTCAGCGAAAGGAGCCCACTTCAGACAAGCAGCCCGGGGTCACCGAAGGGCCGGGCGCCACGAGGGTTGGGCATGCCTACAGGACCAGCCAATGGCGGGACCGACTGTCCGGGCGCGCCCAGACCTCAGGCAGTCATGATTGTGATTAGTGGAATTAGGCGGAAAACCCGCTTGCCTCAGCCACAACGGGTTTTGATTGGCTGCACCAAACAGTCGCTTTTCTATAGTCCAAACCTAGAGTAGTTTAGTGATAAATCCCGCCTTAAAAGGCATTTAATAACAGTTTTACGTGTTGTAAGGCAAATGCTGATTGGTCAGAGAGCTCACGGAGTCAGTCGGTAGTAAACATAACCAGGCTCCTGGGACCTTGGATTGGTCAGTTTTTCTGGGGGCCGATTAAATTCCTCCGGGTTCTGCGCGCCGGCTGGCTGCACTCATGCCCTAGCCCCGCCCTCCGCTTTGCTCATTGGTTGAAGCACGATCGGGGGGAGGAGGAATGGAGCGCAGTATGCAAGCTTGCATCGCGTCACTTCCGTTTGTCGGCGGCCGCCGCCGTGTTCTTAGAGTGCCGCGGCGGAGGGGCTGAAGGAGCTAGGGGACCGGAGGAGAGGCGGGCGGGGGGTGGGCGGAAGGGGGAGGAAGTCCCATCACGGAGACGGCAGTCTGGACGTTCCCACCTCCTCCGACACTGTCGGGTCCGATCGGAGAGGGGTCACCGCCTCCTTCAGCAAGGAGGAGGGGGGCGGAGCCCGGCTCAGGTGAGGAGACACCTTAAAGGAGAGTGGTGATGGCGCGCGCGCGGGCGCGCTCACGTGGAGACGGTTGAACACCAGGATCACGCCGGGGAGCGTGCGGTCGTGTACTGGTGGCCCCCGCCTACCCTGCCTGTCTTTCTGAGGGGGTATTGTTACCCTTCGGAGCGGAGGGACCAGGCGGGTGGGAGGTGGTTTGTTCTGCGCAGGCGTCCCCGGTGTCCCGACGCCAGGCCGTCTGCCGGGTGGGGCGGGGGCTGGTACCCCTGCGGATCTCCGGCTGGCAACGTAGGTTACCGGAATGGGGTGGGAAAGGGCTCGGGACCCACAGCCTGGCGGATGAATAGAGGATCTGCTGCCCTGCGGGATGGAGTCCGATGGCTCCCTTACTCCCATCCTGGGTCTTGAGCTACGAGGTTTCATTTCACTTGAGCAAGGCCACAGTTAGTCTGTGATCGGGAGCCGGCGGCAGACCTTGGAGGGGTGGAGTCACAGTTTTGGAATGCCCCAACTTGTTATGAGGGGACTGAAGTGTTTAATAGGCATTTATTGAATGCCCACTACTTTCGGGAGAATGCGGTGCTAAGACATAGCCATTCCACTTTCGTCCCCTGTTTGGAGGACATACAGATTTGTACATAAATACTAGTAAAAGGCAGTAAATTAAGGGGGGTTGAAGGTTAGTTTTTTTCTTTCAAAATGGCCATTTATTATTAAGTCAGTCTGCATTCTGGCATGGTGGAGGATATGTAGAAGCTAGTTTCTGAATAGAAGACAAATCCTAAATATTTAATCTGGAGGAAGAATTTTAGGTAAAGGCACAGTAATGCCTTGATTACTACGTAGTATGCTGCGGTTCTTGTTAATTTAAATTAATAGAAGAAACTCTTAACCTTCAAGAATTGAAGCAAAAATATTTCCAAAATATGTTAATATACTTTTCAGTTGTATTAAGTACAAGATATTACGTACATTTGGATCATTTTTTAGAGATTAAAGAGAATGTTGTGCCTTAGTCATCATTGGTCATTTGTCCCTGTATGGGCTGTTGTACCCTAAATAATTTTGAGAGGTGGGCTAGGTGCCTCATGGTGTTTCTGGAGTACTTGCTTTTAATTTGCCTGAGGTCTTGTGATTTCCATGGTGAGGGTGGTTGGCAGTAAGCTAAAAGAGTGAGAAGGGAAGAGATGGGAAGAAAGAAAGAATTTTAGAGAAAAGCCCCCAAGCCAAAGGAAGGCCTTCCACTATTCCTTTAACCCTTCTGGAAATCTCAGCAAATTGGAAAGACTGACCTGTCCACTGCAGCCAGCTTGGTGACCTTCCAGGTAAGACTCACTGGTTGGGAACCTGTTCTGGGTCCTTGGGTTTTGCTGAATAAGTAGACCAGGACTTTTTGAGGAGTCCTGAAGTCAGCTTGTTTTGGTGGAGATTTGCCGTTTTTCTCCTAAAAGTTGTGTCAAAATACAAGTTTTAGCTAGCTAGGGATGCTGGCAATCTGGATTCTGGTTAATTGATGTGCCTCTAGCAAAATTCTGAAAGTGATAAATAAGATTTGGAGGAAAAGTATCTTATAGTGGGATGTTTTCCTAAATTTAGGGGTCAGCACTCTCAAAAGAGACTTTGTTACAAGACTGTCACAGAAGTGGAAGTAATTAAAAAAATCACTTGGGCTGGGCCCTGTGGCTCACGCCTGTTATCCTAGCACTCTGGGAGACCAAGGCGGGTGGATCATTTGAGGTCAGGAGTTCAAGACCAGCCTGAACAAGAGCGAGACCCTGTCTCTACTAAAAATAGAAAGAAATTATATGGACAGCTAAAAATATGTATAGAAAAATTAGCTGGGCATGGTGGCGCATGCCTGTAGTCCCAACTACTCGGGAGGCTGAAGCAGAAGGATTGCTTGAGCCCAGGAGTTTGAGGTTGCTGTGAGCTAGGCTGATGCCATGGCACTCTAGCCCGGGCAACAGAGTGGGACTCTGTCTCAAAAAAAGAAAAAATCACTTGGATACCAAAATGCATGTAAATGTTTTAGTATTTAAAGTACTTAGCATGAGACTGGGCACCGAGGCTATGCCTATAATCCTAGTGCTTTGGGAGGCCAAGGCTGGAGAATCTTGAGGCCGGGAGACCAGGTGGGCAACTTAGCAAGATCCCCATCTGTACATAAAAATGAAAAAAAAAAAAAAAAAAAAAATTAGCCAGGCGTGGTGGCAAGCCTGTAATCCTAGTTACTCAGGAAGCTGAGATGGGAGGATTGCGTGAGCCCAGGAGTTCAAGGCTGCAGTGAGCTTGATCATGCCACTGCACTACAGCTAGGGCGACAGAATGAGACCCTAGCTCTAAAAATAAAAAAATAGGCTGGGTGTAGTAGCTCACACCTGTAATCCTAGTGCTTTGGGAGGCCAAGATGGGAGGATTGCTTGAGGCAGGAGATCAAGACCAGCCTGGGCAATGACAGAACCCCAGTCTCTACAAAAATTTTTTAAAAAATTAGCCAGGCGTTGTGGGACAGGCCTGTAGTCCCAGCAACTGGGGAGGCTAAGGCAGGTAGATCGCTTCAGTCCAGGAATTTGAGGTTGTAGTGAGCTATACTTATGCCACTGCACTCTAGCCCAGGCAACAGAGTGTGACCTTGTCTCAAAAAAAAAAGTACTTAGCATGAATTATATGGAATTGGAGACTTAAAAATATCTTGTGTTGTGGCCGGGCGCGGTGGCTCACGCCTGTAATCCTAGCACTCTGGGAGGCCGAGGCGGGTGGATTGCTCAAGGTCAGGAGTTCGAGACCAGCCTGAGCGAGACCCCGTCTCTACTAAAAATAGAAAGACATTATATGGACACCTAAAAAAAATCTATATAGAAAAAATTAGCCGGGCATAGTGGTGCATGCCTGTAGTCCCAGCTACTCGGGAGGCTGAGGCAGTAGGATCGCTTGAGCCCGGGAGTTTGAGGTTGCTGTGAGCTAAGCTGACGCCACGGCACTCACTCTAGCCTGGGCAACAAAGTGAGACTCTGTCTCAACAAAAAAAAAAAAAAAAAAAAAATATCTTGTGTTGAGTGAGATTGACAAAACTTACTATAGTGCTGATACAGAATCTTGAATCTCCCTCAAATTCTCCTTGGAAAGGGGAAAAAAAGAACCCAAGGTATTGATTCCATGTTAGCATTCAACTTTTATTTTCTAAAATGTAAATTAATTGTAAATATCTTTCCCCTCTGTTAGGTTGTTGGTTTTTTTGTTTGTTTGTTTGTTTGTTTTGAGATAGAGCCTCGCTTTGTTGCCCAGGCTAGAGTGAGTGCCATGGCGTCTGCCTAGCTCACAGCAACCTCAAACTCCTGGGCTTAAACGATCCTACTGCCTCAGCCTCCTGAGTAGCTGGGACTACAGGCATGCGCCACCATGCCCGGCTAATTTTTTCTATATATATATTTTAGTTAGCCAGATAATTTCTTTCTATTTTTTTAGTAGAAACGGGGTCTCGCTCTTGCTCAGGCTGGTCTTGAACTCCTGAGCTCAAACAATCCACCCGCCTCGGCCTCCCAGAGTGCTAGGATTACAGGTGTGAGCCACCACGCCCGGCCTCCCCTCTTAGTTTTAAGCATATGATTTTTCTTTTACTCTAGTTAATATTTTTCAAATATGGATGTTGTCTAGTAGAGCCAGTTCTGTTAGTATAGAAGGTACAGTACACTGTACCTTTTGTCTGCATATGAAGTGAACTTCTCATATGTTAGAAGACCAGCTGTTTTTGAGTGAACTATTGCTCTTTACAGTTTTCATCATTTTCACCGCTGTATGATTATAGTGGCTTTTAATCTCAAGATCCAGTTTTGGGGAGTGCTTTTCATTTTATTAATTAGTTATACATATATTTGCTAAAAGCTGTGATTTATCTTGACAGCTCAAACAGATTTGGAATTGTGTTGGAGTACTGACTTCATTATAATGTAGCAGATATGGCTAGATTCTTAGTATCCAAGATTGTTTTATCGGTAGACAGTTTTCCTTCTAATCTTCTAACATATTTGAATGACATGTCGAAAATTCCAGTATTTACTTGATTCCAACACACATTTTGTTCACATTTTACTTCCCTAGATGACAGGATGCCATAAGTAAGCATTATGTCATAGTTTAATTGGTAATTTTTTTCCTTTCCTAGTGTTACATGAAATAATTTATTTTATAATCACTGGCATCTTATATTTAATGAAATTTGGAATAATTAAAAAACTTTTGTAACCAGTGAATTTTCCAAATTTGCCTTTTTACTCTGGAGGAAGTTTGTTATTGAAAGGAAGCCTATTAAGAGTGATATTTTTCCTTATATTAAGTGGAAATTAACAAATAAAATGTTTGTTTTACAAATTTTAAAGGATGATTAAGTGGTGGGTCTGCTGTTTGGAAATTATACTTGATAGTGTGTTAACTTTTGTATACTTGATAACAGGTTTACAAATGCTTTATGTCCAACTTCTTAAGTTTAAAATGATTAGGGTGAATTGCTCCCCCCATTTTTTCCTGTATATAATATTGTTAACATGGTGTAATGCCTTTACACTAAAGTCTGTATTTACACTTCTATATTTACACTATCCTATATTTTTGAAGGATGAGATTCCACATGCATGAATTTTTCCATATATGCAAAACTTACCTGCTTTTCAAACTTTTTGGCCTTGGGATTCCTTACACATTTACAAATTATTGGTGACTCTAAAGAGCTTTATTGTGAGTTATAGTTAGCAGCATTTAACATATTAGAATTTAAAAATTTGAGAAAAATCTTAAGTATTGTATTTATTCATTAAAAATAATAAACCCATTATATGTGAACATAAATAACATTTTTATGAGAAAACAAAAAAACTTTACTGAAGAGAGTGTTATTTTTTAAAATAAACTTTATTTTTTAGAACAGTTTTAGATTTATAGAAAAATTGTGAAGATAGTACAGAGAGTTTCTATGTACCCACACCCAGTTTCACTATTATCAACATCCTACATCACTATAGTACATTTGTTATAATTAATAAACCATTATTGATATGTTATTAATTAAAGTACATTCTTTATTCAGATTTCCCTAGTTTTTACCTAATGGCCTTTTCTGTTCTAAGATCCCATCCAAGATAGCACATCACATTTAGTTGCCATGTCTCCTTACGCTCCTCTTGGCTGTGACAGTTTCTTATACTTTCCTTGTTTTTGATGACTTTGATAAAGTGCTGGTCAGGTATTTTGTAGAATTCCCAAAGCTGGATTTGTCTGATGTTTTTCTCATGATTAGACTGGGATTACGGGTTTTGGGGGAAAAGAACATGTAAGTGCCATTATCATCACATCATGTGATACATATTAACATGTGATACATACTGTCAACATGACTTACAACCGCTTTATGTTGATCTTGGTCACCTGGCTGAGATAGTGTTTGTCAGATTTCTCCACTCTAAACTTCTCTTTTCCCTTCCCATTCCTTAGTACACTCTGGAAGAAGGTCACTGTGCATAGCCAACACTTCCAGAGTGGGGAATTATGCACCACCTCCTTGAGGATAGAGTATCTACGTAAATTATTTATAATTTTTCTGCATGGGAGATTTGCCTCCTGTATTTATTTAATCAATCATTTATTTATATCAGTATAGACCCATGGATATTTATTTTATGCTTTAGATTATAATCCAGTACTGATTTATTCATTTATTTTTGCTCAAATTGTTCCAGCTTTGGCCATTGGGAGGTCTTTCTCCTGTTGGTACCTGTATCCCTTTCACATAATCCCATTTTCATGGGTATTTGTTTGTTTTTAAGCACTTCCTTACTTTTGATGTTGCAAGATACACCAGACTTATAGCATATTTCCTACCCCAGTCCTAGAAATCATCATTTTGTCCAAAGAACCCTGGCTCCTTTCAGAATAGTTTTGTGTTTGTTTGTTTGAGATAGGGTCTCATTCTGTTGCCCAGGCTAGAGTGCAGTGATGGCAGTGATGTCATAATAGCTCACTGCAATCTCAAATTGCTGGGCTCAAGCAATCCTCCTGCTTCAGCCTCTGAGTAGCTGGGACTACAGGCATATGCCACCATGCCTGGCTAATTTTTGTATTTGTTGTAGAGATGGGGTTTCCACTATGCTGCTCAGTCTGGTCTTGAACTCCTGGCCTCAAGCAATTCTCCCACCTTGGCCTCCCAAAGTGCTAGGATTACAAACATGACCCACCATGCCCGGCCCAGAATAGTATTTGAAACTGAGGTCTGGACAGTAGGAATGCTCAGAGCGGCATTGTTTTACATTTTTTGTAAATCTCTTTAATATCTAGTTTAATAGAAGACAGCTGGATTCTCATACCTCCTTCTGCATTGAGTTTGTTGCGATATGCTATTATGATTAAAGTATACCAAGAAAATCTAGCATCACACAGATATATAATTGGAAAAGGGGAGTATTTTGTGACTTTTTCAGATAATTTTGGATATTCTTTGATACCATACCAAAGCTCCACAAGTGATATTTTATTAAGTGGTAGTTGCAGTGTGGAATCTGAAACTGGAATCTGAATCTGTATCAATGAAGTTTTCATATTCTGTTGCATTAAAATACATTACTTTATATCTTGAACTTTGAGTGAATTTTTTTTACCCATCTCTTATTTTGCAACAGCATTGTTACAAGGTTACATGGATTGATTTCAGTGAGTTACACACAACTTCCAAATGTTGACACATTTATTATACACTATAAAAAAATCACATTTCATTATCACCAATGATCTCATCAGAAGTATTTGAGCATTTGGAAGCTGTCAAGCTCACCATGACAGATACAAGTTTTCCAAAATTCTAGTTTTCACGTGAAAGCTGAAATTTTATTGTTGTCAACAAGTACAGTATGTTTTATTTAAAATGACAGTCCTACTTCATTCATTTTCAAGAAAATGTCTGCTAAATACAACTATAGTTTGTCATTCATTCTTTCAAGTAAAAATGGTGTCCCGTGAAAAAAGTGGTTGGTTGAGCTCACAAGTCAAAAATGCACAAGTGTTTTTCCTTGAGGCAACATTGTATTTCAGAATGCAGCACTGTTACTTCAGGTGTACATCGCATTTTAGCACACATAATATTTGAAAAGACATGTACTCAAGAGTCAAGACTTAATAAAAACAGTGTAGGGTAGGGCAGACTAGGTCCCCAGTGGAGTTAGCATTCAGGTAGTAATGTCTGTGTCCATCACAGATATCAGAGACAACATTCTGGCCGGATTATTCCTGCTGCCTGGCTTGGTTTCTGCCCAGCTCAACCTCAGGTGTCCACCCCTTTGCATCAATTCTGTGACCACGCCAATAACCTTTCAGTAAATTGCTTTTATGGTTACCTAGGATCAGTTTCTAACTAGGATCAGCAACTAAAAACTCTAGCTGATACTGTGCTTAAACTTAAAAAAAGTTTTTTTAAAAAATTTTTATTAAAGTTATCTGAAAAGTAATGATAGTCTTTAGTCCAAAATTATGTGCCTTATGGTTAACCTTTCTGATGAGTTGAAGTAATCATAACATCAGTTATGAGCATTCATTATCCAATACCTACTTTCTAGCCAAACTGGATACATTGCTTCCCCCACCTCAAACCCCTCTACATCTTTACCTCTGTTTAGAATGTACTTTCCATCTCAGTTTGTCCAAATCCAAACCTAGACCTGGCTCTGTTGTCAGTGCCACCATGAAGCATTGGAAATAACCTTGCCTTCTCCAAGCCACTGAGTATACTTCACCTCTTACGTGGCACTTAATGCTTTCTACTTTGTAATATTGTTATTTGTGTGTGTCTTATTTCCACTAAGCCCCTGTGGCAGTTAATATTATGTCATACAAGTCTGTGCTCCACAGCACTTAACCTTGAACAGAGTAAGCAATTCAAAACATAAGATGAATGAATTTTTATACCAAATACACAAGTACCTTTATGGGCTGTTGAGATCTCCTGGGCTGTGTAGCCCTGTCACTACGTGGCTCCACGCTGTTGGGCCTCTTTCCTCCCTTAGTGGGTCAGCTGTCTCTTTTTGCAGCTGTCTTAAGTTAAGCAGCCACCCCTTGCTCTCATTCTAGAGTTGCTATTGCTCATCTTCAGTTCAGTAACTAGAAAAACTTAAGCATAAATTTCAGCATTTTGTTTGTTTAAAACCAAAGACTGTGTGAGGGCTCAGGGATTTTCCTATGAGGAAATCTTTCACACATAGGCTTTGATCTTATTTTGGGTATTCTGAGACTTTCTGGGTTTTGGCTGGTTTTAGAGATAGTTGAGATTCTCAGAAAAGTGATTATTGGGTAATATAGTGTTTATTTCATCTATATACAGCAAAAGTTCATTGAACAAATAACTTACTGAGCTGTATATCAGGCACTTTGTGGGAAAGAGAGAAAATACAGCCCCTACCCTCAATAAGCTGCTTTAGTGGAAAAGGTATCTGAGTTTGCACTAGGAATGTAAGTAGGGCACTGCTAATACCTTTTCTTACTCAGACTGAGTTATGAAGCTCTAGGTCAGTTCATCCCCAGGAATTTTGGACTGGAAAACAAGGTGGCAAACTGGGGACAGTTGGAGGGTAGGGTGAGAAGGTAAGGGTTTCTGTCATTAGCTCAACTTCCTCAGTCATGCTCATCTTTAGTCACTGATGGATTTCCTTGTTTTATAGACCTAATCTGTTCAGTTTCTGAGCCAGCCCTGACAGAGCAGAACCAGAGATATTACGACATTAGTCATGCTGACAGGTCTAGTATCTGGGGTTAACCCTGAGCATCCCTGTGCCTGCCTAGTCCCAGCCTTCCCCTACTCCCACTTTGCTGGTCATATCAGAGCAATGAATGGATGTTCCAGGACTCCACTTTGCCTAACTTGGAGCACTGTCAAAAATCCTAGCCTTCTTGACTGGGACTTTGCCTGGTTTTGCTCTCTGGGATTTATTTTCATCTGTATCATCTCTACAAGTGGAGGAAATGTTCTGTTCAGTTATTTTTCTGCTAGGGTTTTGTCTAGATTGGGGCTACTGAATGTTAAGAATTCTTTAGAATGTGAAATCGTTTTCTGCAGGTAGCAACTTTGCAAGTCTTGCCTGGCATACAAACAACAAATTACTTGATGTTATGGAAGATGATGCTTGAGTATGGGTGTACTTTTCTTTATGAACAAAGTATATTATTGAAGAGCACGTGTGTATGTCAATAAATAAGTCAAATAGTTTAAAATGTGCTGTTAATGGACTTGTTCTCCTAGGACACAAACTTTTTTTATTAGGCTAAGTAAAGCATTATTAGGAAAGTAAATATATTGAGAAAACAGTCAACTTTTGATTATTCATGTTAATGTAATAAGCAGCAGTGTGAGTGTATTTTCTTAATTAGGTTTAGTTTTGAAATTACTAAATATTTGCCTTTGCAGATAACAAATACTGTGCTATACACTTGCTTTGGATCGGACACAGCTATTGTACAAATTGGTGGGTCGGTTGTCACAATTCCTCCAGCTATGTAGACCTATATTGTCACATTTTGAAGTTTTGTTTCCTTAGCTTGAAGGCTTCAGACAGGCAACTTTGGGTAAACCGCCTATATTCTCAGCATGCACTTCGTAAGGCCTTTAGGATGGACCTCTGACTTTGCTAGAGTTGTTGAGAGTTTTGAACAACAGTGATCTTGATTCATGATTCCCTTTCATCAGAGCAGAGTACCAAATTTTATATCTCCCAGACTAACTGAATTTTAAAATACTCCTTCTAGATCCAAAAAGGGTTTAAAGGTTTTAAGGTAGCTATGTTACTTGGGTTTTCTGGGATATGTAATTTGACCCTTATGTTTGATTGTGTGGCAGAGATCCAACATGAACCAGGTTAAGGTAAAAGGGGGCAATCGTTGGCTCATGAAACTAAGAAGTCCTAGGGTGATGCTAACTGCAGTCAGGGCTGGCTCCCAGGGTCTTGATGTCATCAGGACAGTGTGTTTGGTACTGCTTTTTTCTCAAATAGGCAAAAATGGTCACCCTCAGTGCTAGATTTATATCTCCCTCACAGCTTGTAATTTTGGTGAAAAGAGTATCTCTTTGTTGATAGTACCAGCAAAAGTCCCTAGGACAGACTCTAGTGGTCTTGACTTGGGTCACATACCCATCTCTGAAACAATCACTATAATTAAGGGGAGTGGGTACCAAGTTGGCCGGGCCTTCCTGGACCATCTGTCCCCTCCTGGAGTCACGGGTTTGGGGCAGTCTGATCTGTACTGCATAGACTAAGAATGGGTGGGAAGTGATTTCCTCTGAAAATGTAATATTCAGACCAAAAAAAAGCAAAGGGTTTGTCCCTGGAAGATAGTATTTAAAAGTTGATTTGTGGGGAAATGGTAACAAGTTTCACATTGTTGCAGTTACTTAGTGCTGTATAACAAATCACCTTAAAACTTAATGGCTTAAAACAACAAAAATCTTTTTTTTTTTTTTTTTTTTTTTTTTGAGACAGAGTCTCACTCTGTCCCCCTGGCTAGAGTGCAGTGGCATCATCTTAGCTCACTGCAACCTCAAACTCCTGGGCTCAAGCGATACTCCTGCCTCAGCCGCCCGAGCAGCTGGGACCACAGGTGTGTGCCACGATGCCTGGCTAATTTTTCTATTTTTGGTAGAGATGGAGTCTTGCTCTTGCTCAGGCTTAAACTCCTGACCTTAACCGATTGTCCCAGGGTACCAGGATTACAGATGTGAGCTACTGCACATGGCCTCATCATCTCTAACAGCCCTGGGAGTTGACTGGACCTAGTGAGATGATTTTCTTTTGGGGTCTGTTATGTGGTTGTCAGACAGTGGCTGGGGCCAAAGTCATCTTGAAGGCACACTTACATGTCTGGAGGCAGGTGCTGATTGTCACCTAGACTTCAGCTGGATTTCCTCACAGCATGGTGGCTGGCTACCAAGAGTGAGGCAAAAAGACCAGAAGTCTGTGTCCCCTTTTATGGCCTAGCTCACGAGTTACATAGTGTAACTTTTGCCGTAGTCATAGACCTGCCTGGCATCAAGAGAGTGAACATAGACCCCACCTCTTGAGAGGAACATCATATCACATTGTAAGGTAGCATGCGGGATGGGAAATTTTAATGTGGCTGGCCATCTTGGAAGATACAATCTGCTGCACACATTGCCTTATTTCAAGTGACTAGTTTTTATAAGGAACATGAAATATAAATTAAGCTCTACCAGTTCTTGAGTTATCCTTATGTTGACCAGATCATTTTCTTGCCTAGTGTATCATATAATATCGCTTTTTAGCTTTTTGGTATTCTTTCTCCCTTCCCCATAGCCCTCTGAGTTCATGTTGGTGAATTATCTTGACCCCCTTTATGTATAATCTTGTCAGGTGGATAAATTAGCAGTCAGCCTTCCACTACAGATGTAAAACCAGAGAAATCCTTCCTCCTTGCTTCCCCAGCACAATCAGGGGTGGAGGTGGGCGAATGTGTAAATGCAGCATATAGCTGCAGAGTTGGGTTCTGTTGTAACTACAAAACCTTAATTGACAGACTATCATAACTACAGCTATGCCAGGTGCAGTAACTATAATCCCAGCTACTTGGAGGCTGAGGCCAGAGGATCACTTGAGGCCAAGAATTCGAGGCTGCAGTGAGTTATGATTGGGCCACTGCACTCCAGCCTGGGGGACAGAGCAAGACCCCATCTACAGCTAGCTATATTTTAATACATAAATTAATTAGATTTTTTTTGTCATGGTTGCAAGCTCAATTGAGAAAGTATGTTATGGTAAATTGTTAATGACTTTTATTAAAATGACATTTACCAACTTTTACTACAGTGGACCTCTTGATGCTAAGTGTCATCTTAGAATCAAGAAAGGAATTGAGGGGCTGGGCAAGGTGGCTCACACTTGTAATCCTAGCACTCTGGGAGGCCAAGGTGAGAGGATTGCTTGAGCTCAGGAGTTCATGACCAGCCTAAGCATGATCAAGACCTTTTCTCTACTAAAAAATAGAAAAACTAGCTGGATGTTGTGGCATGGACCTGTAGTACAAGCTACTCAGGAGGCTGAGGTAGGAGGATCACTTGAGCCCAGGAGCTTGAGGTTGCAGTGAGCTATGGTGATGCCACTGTACTCTACCCAGGGGGACAGAGCAGAACTCTGTCTTTAAAAAAAAAAAAAAAAAAAAAATGGAATTGAGATTTCTTGTTTACCTAATGGCTGTGGGACAGGGGTAGGGGATTGAGAGTGCAACATGTATCATGTAAATATACAAAAATATCCTTTACTAACTGACAGCATCTATTTGTACATATGGTTACATATCACTTTAGTATCACCAAGTGTGTGTAGCAGATACTGTGGAGCTCTGACCAGATCCCCTTGATCCCTTTTACCTGTTCTGTGCACCCGTCCTGCATCTTCTGTGTGCTTTTACTTCTAATGGTTTTGCATCTGTGACTCTTCCGAGGACTGCCTTGGGATGACTAGCATCACTTTGTACATGGGCCCGGGGAGCCGGAAGGGCCTGGCAGTTTACATCATCCTGGGGAGGCTCTTAGTTGTTGAGTGACTGATGCAGGGCCGTGAAAGACCAGTACCTTTGCCTTGAGGTGGCTCAAACTCAGAGGTGTTATTTATACTCCAGTGCTTTCCTGCTAAATTGGGCTAAGGCTGGGATTTTGTCCAAAAATCATACCCTTGCTTGGCTGCTGCTGCTGCTTTTTTCTGCTCTGCCATTCCCAGTTTCTCGTGGGAGCACCTCCTTGATAAAAAATCACTTGCACTTGAATCCTCTCACAGTCTGTTTCTGGGGAACCCTACTTAAGGCAGTATGAATCTAAGTCTTCTTCATATTCATAGTCTTTGGAATCACTTTTAGGCATCATAGTAATACACTGCTATTTCCAACTCATTCTTGGAATATTAACTTTTGGTCCATTGGGATGGCTAAAACATATATTGAAAATGATGCTAGTGTGTCCACTGCATGTCTCCTTTGTTTTAACACACGGTTCCACTTTTACCTTAATTGAGTTATGCTTGTGTTACTAGATATTAAATAGTTCATCTTAAAATTCAATCAGTGCAATCACAGCAATAGTTGCTTTACTATGCATGAGTCATTCTTACTGATCCGTTCAGAAGGATTGGTCGTATTTCCTGTATTTAATCACATTGCCTGGCATGTGATGCAGTAGCTATTTATTTCAGTATTGCATCATAGGAAGGTTTCTATCCTAAAATAGTTTTGTGTTTTGTTTTTTTTTTTTTTTTTTTTTTTGGACAGAGTCTCACTTTGTTGCCTGGACTAGAGTGCTGTGGCGTTAGCTTAGCTCACAGCAACCTCAAACTCCTGGGCTCAAGCGATCCTCCTGCCTCAGCCTCCCGAATAGCTGGAACTAACAGGCATGTGCCACCACGCCCAGCTAAAAAGAGACGGGCTCTTGCCATTATGGAGGCTGGTCTCAAACTCCTGACCTCAAGCGATCCTCCCACCTCAGCCTCTCAGAGTGCTAGGATTATAAGCGTTAGCCACAGGGCCCTGCCATAAGCCTTTGTCTTTATTGGGGTTATGTTTAATTACTTTGGTAGCCTCTTCTCAAAGGTGTCTGGGCCCTGGAAAATTTTCCTCAAAATGGTGCTTCTGGGACCACAATTTTCTTGCTGTTTTTATTTTTTCTATAGAAAGTAAGGATTAAACATTAAGAGTTTGACATTTTAGTGTATGACCTTTGATGAAAAAGAGTAGTGGTTTCTTATAATCAAGACAACTGACATTTTAGAAAGTAAGCTATTGTCGTCATAACTTCTGCTGCTTGTTGCCAAAGAAAAGCATTGAACAGACTATCACTATCCTTTTACATTGGTATGCTGGGTTGAAATATAGTTTAATTGGAAAGTAAGTTAGTCTTTCATGTCCCCCCTCATCTGTTAAGTCAGGATAATAATTCCTACCTGGCAAGGTTCTTTTGAAGATTAGAAGTAATGTAAATAAAAAGTGCTTAGCACAGTGACTGGTGGGCACATAGAAGGCTCTCAGTAACAGTAGTTGCTTTTATTTTATTTGTACCACTACCTCTATTACTGTCGCCACTGAGACTGCTACTGCAGTGCTGGCTCCATTATCTGCAGTAGGAGGGAAAGCAGTACACCCAGTGTCTGGTGCTGCTTGTTTTTCCCTAATAGGGCCCACATTTACATGGTCCCTTGGTTGTTAGAGCAACTCTGAGGCTTGCAGCAACTCCCTGTTTGATTAATTTTGCTCTTCAAACCAGAATGTTTCTTCCCTGTTACCACTACAAAATAATCACCTCTTTGGAACTTGGCACTTATTAGTTTTTGAATTTACTTTCTAAGGCAGGGCTACAGACTTGTGAGCAGTAATTGCATTTTGTTTCATCTCCCCAAACCTTGAGCTCTGTGGTCCCTGAGTGAGTTGGGTGGGGCTCAGGGATGTGTGTGCTGCTGCCTGCCACTGTTGGCCCTCTCCTCCCAGCAGGGAATCTTGGTAAATAAAGCAAGAAGGGATGTGGCAGTAGCTGCCTCTTTGGAGATCTGATCTTTCATGCACGATAGAGCAGACATCGTCGGTGCGAAAGTGTGTGTTTTAGAGATCTGTTTTGTTGGAAATTCTTCAAAGGTAAACAAACATAGGAAGCAGAAGAGTATGGCCGACGTGTGACTACTTCATTGAGGCATTTTGCCATTCCGATAGTTACTTTCTAGGTACGACAAAATGGCATCTCACTTGTCACAGTAGACACTTGGTTTTTATGGATCTAGAGTTTGCCATTTCAGTTATTTCCCAGGATCCTGAACTTTATCCTATTTCTTAAGGCTGGGGCATCAGAGCGAGTGGTTGTGCCTGGCAAGCTGCTTGACGTCCCTGTTGCCTTCTGCTTACAGTAATTCTTGTGAAATGCCAGAATGGTATTTGTGAATTTGGAGATTGGCAAAGTTATATACCTTTAGAATGCCAAGGATCTACCATGTTTTTTTAAATTTAATTTTATAAAAATTAATGTGTTTATGTATTTAAAACCACATAGTTCCATAAGGTTTATAGGTTAAAAACAAATAAACAAACAAAAACAGCAGTCCCTGTCCCATTCGTTCCGCCATCAATTTCCCATTCCTCAGAGGCAGCCATTTGCAATTGTTTCAGCTGTTTCTTGCACTATTGACTTCTGTATTTCTAAATAATATGCTACTATTTTTTCAGATAACCTATTTCAGATAGTATTTCTGGACTAATAGGAAAAGAGAGGACTAAACTCTATTAACACTACTTCTCCTCTTTTCCTCCAATGCAAATTTGCCTTTTCTCATGCTCCCAATATCTCAGATTTGGTTCAGTGTTCACATTATTATGCCTATGTAAATATTGTCTACAAATGAACTGCAAACAACCTTTTATTTTTCCTGGAGTTAATAATTTCTCCATGTTTAAGTTTTTTTGTTTTCTTAAACCACCTGTCTTCACACTTTGATGGAACTGTTAAATTCTTAGCACTGTCAGCCACATCAGATGATCTGTCCATCTGCTTTTTCTTACTCCCCTTGGAAACCACCTTCCTATAGTCCTGCATCCTGCTCCCATCTCAACTGTTCCCTCTCCTGGCCTGCTGCCTAGTTGTCGTCTTGGGCTACATCATCATCCTTAGATTCTCTTTGCCTGTCTTCCATGATGGGTCTCCTTTTTCCTGCGTACTTTGTTTTCCTTTTCTTGGTTTATTCCCAGCTTGCTTAAGCACAACCTTTAGTCTCCTCCTGAAAAGGGATAAACCTCTGGGTTCGTGCTTGTGTGAAAATACCTTAGTTTATCATCATAATTGTTAAATAGTTAGTCTGAGTGTGGAATTCTAAGTTGGAAATGATTTTCTTGGAGAATTTTGAAGGAAGTATCACTCCTAGCTTTCAATATTGCTTTGGAAAAATCTAATTTTAATTCCTGATTCTTTGTAAATAGCAAACTCCTCTCCCCCCCCCCCCCGCCTTTTTCAGGATATTTAATCCCAAGTATTGTCAAATGTCACTGTAATGAGCCTAGTGTGGGGACTTGTTTCTTCATTCATATTGTTGAGTACTTGGTGGGCCATTTTAGTCTTTGTAAGCAAATTGTTTAGTTCTGGAAATTTTTATTTTATTTATTTCATTTTATTTTATTTTGTCTTATTTTTTTGAGATAGGGTCTTGCTGTGTCACCCAGGCTAGGATGCTGTGGCATGATGATAGCTTACTGTAACCTTGAACTCCTGGGCTCAGACAGTCTTCCCACTTCACCCTCCTCAGCAGCTAAGACTATAGGTGCACACCATCACACCTGGCTAATTTTCTCTCTCTCTCTCTTTTTTTTTTTTTTTTTGTAGAGACGAGGTCTCACTGTGTTGCCCAGGCTGGTCCCGAACTCTTGGCCTCAAGTGATCTACCTGCCTTGGCCTCCTGACGTGCTAGGGGTTACATAGGTGTGGGCTGCTGTGCCCAGCCAGTTCTGGAAATTTTTAAAATACTATTTCTTAAATCATTTTCTCCCTCTGTTTTCTGTCTTTCTCTTTCTATAGTCAAATATTGGACCTCATTAATCCTCTTTTTCTTTTTTTTTAATTTTTAAAAAGTTTTTATAGATTTAGGGAGTAAAAGTGCAGATTTGTTACATGGGTATATTGCATAGTGGTGAAGCCTGGGCTTTTAGTGCACCCATCCCCTGAATATTGTACGTTGTGCCCAGTAGGCAATTTTTTATCCCTCATCTCCCTGTCACTCTCCCACCTTTTGGCCTCTCCAGTGTCAGTTAGTCCCCTCTGTGTGTCCGTGCTTACCCATTGTTTAGCTCCCACCATAAGTGAGAACAAGTGGTATTTGTCTGTTTCTGAGTTATTTCACTTGGGATAATGGCCTCCAGTTCTATCCATGTTGCTGCAGAAGACATGATTTCATTCTTTTTTATGGCGTACTAGTTAGTATTCCATGGTATATACATATACAACATTTTCTTTATCCAGTTATCCATTGATGGACTCTCTTATTCATTCACTTTTATTTCTCCTTTGTCTTGCCTGTGAAATCTCTTCAACCATTCTCTTCCAACCCTGCTATTAACTTTTAAATTTTTTTGTTATTTTTAATTTACAGTAGTTTTCTTTTTCCCTGAATATTCTTCTTTTTTAGAAAAAGAAATTGTATTTTCTTGTTTCATGGATGTGGTATCTTATCTCTCTGAAGATGTTAATTATAGGTATTTTTCCCCCTTTAGTTTTCTTTTTTTTTTTTCCTCTCTGCATTGTTTCTGTTTCTTCCAAATGCTTTTTTCTCCTGTTTGTATGTTAGAGGGTTTTTTCGTCCAGGTTGTGGTGCTCCTTAGCTGTTCATATTTAAGAGTGAAGTGTGAACTGATTGGAAGCTGAATGAATGGCTAGGCCTTGAGGACCAGTAAGTTTCACCATAGGAAAATTAGATGGGGACCCAAGTGGTCTGTTGCAGGGACTCCCAAACATTAGTTTCTACAGAGAGGAATCTCCAGTCTCTTTGCTAGTCTTACAGTTGCTGAGCAAGTAAAGGGCTTGAAGGTGGCAGGTGAGGAGGGGTGTCTTATCTTCTGTATGCAGACTTAAAGCTTGTTTTCAGCATAGTGCCTGATTCTGGCCTAAGGTGCTCACGTGGCATCCTAAGTAGAAAGTCTCTCTGCTTCAACCTCCAAGACTTCCACACTCCCTACCCCTGCCCAACCCTGTCAGAAGCAGCTGCCCCTTCTTAGTCTCCTGTTGCACCTTGTGCTTCCCCTGTCATAGTGCTTACAAGACTTTATTTGCTTATAGCCTGTTTATTAGTCTGTTTCCCCTGAGGGCAGGGATTGGATCTGTCTTGTTGATCATTTTGTCTCTTGTACCAGGCACATTAGAAATTCAGTCTGTGTATGTTTGAATCCCAGGGCTTAGCCATTAGATTCAGCCTAACCCCCACCCCAGAAGACCAGAGGTTCACTCTGGGGAGAGGGGAACAGGGTTTTTAACTCTGTGGGTCCCTCGGTGTCTGTAGAGCCTGTGAACAGAGGGCACCGAGGAGTGCCCCTTTGGGGTTATTGACTCTGTTCTAACTACATAATGCGGGTCTGTCATGAGCTCTAGCCAAGGATAGAGACTTTTAATCGGCAGTCACACAGTTCCTAGGGAGTGTAGCAGTTTCTTGGACAAGAATAAGCAAGTTCTTGTTTCTAGTGAGTCCAGAACGTGAAAATGTACAGATTGTTTAATGGTTCCATACTCCACATTGGAAAAGTGATCCACTCAGAGGCTTTGTGGGCTCTTCTTTTTCTCCTTTTTAAATTCTAACTTTTCATTATGAAAAATTTCAAATATACAACATAAACTTTTGAAGCAAAGCCCAGACATCGTTGTTTCTTCTGTAACTATTTCCATCTTTTAAAAATACTCTTTAAAAAAAAAATCATAGTACCATTTTCACAACTAAGGAAAAAAATAATAATTCCTTAATATCATCAAAGACACATGTGATATTCTAAGCATTCAGTTTAGTTAGTTTTGTAGAAGCCCTGCCATTCAAAAGGGATTCTAGGAGATCCTGTCTTGCAAAAGGGACCCTAAAAAAATGGTTTCGGACCAAGCTTATTCATCTCTTGTTTTTCTTTCCCCAGAATTTCTTTTTATTGAGGTATCATGTATTGTGCTTTCTTGAGGTATAATGCACATACCATAAAATTCCATGTTTTAAGTGTTCAGATATTGTAATAAATTTTTTAAGGTGTGCAGTTATGACCACAATAGAATCTGAGGCTATTTCTGCCACCGGCCCCCGCCCAAAAAAATCCCTCTTGGCATATGCATTTATTCTCTAATCTCACCCCTAGCCACAGATGACCCCTGTTCTACTCTCTTTCTCTATAGAGTTATCTTTTCTGTGTGTGTGAGTTTTTTTAATCAGATTGACTTTCAGCCAGGCCTCCTGTCTTAGTCACACCTGCGCTCCACTTCCCCTGGCACCAGTTCCTGAGCCTTTGAGAGGGTGGTTTGTATATGTCAAGTTGTTTCATCTAATGCCAGTTTAAGATTTTAGCTTTCTGGGTATGCTCAGTCAGCATTCACTCACCTGCTCCCCAGCTTCCAAAATGCTATTGATGTCTCTTTTTTTTCTTGTGGGCTTATGCCTTTAAAACAACAATAAAACCAAAAAACTGTAGTGTCTTTTTAATGGGGTTTCAGGACTGAGTGGCGGGCAAATGCATGTGTGCGCTCTACTACCATCTATAACTGGAAATCTTCTCAACTAATATTGGTTTGCCCTTTTCACTTATTTAAGGTTGCTAAGACTGTTTGGAATTTCCTGGTGTTCATTCCTCAGGGAATGCAGAACTCTGACACACTTTTGTGGGGTAGATATGCTGTCACCTGTACGTTGATATTTACTAGACCCTCAGTGTTATAAGTGGGTCACATGACGAGTGAAGGGGAGCCTGTACGTGGCCAGTGGCTGAGCCCACACACATGTGTATACTTCCTGGGCTGATCGCTGGGTTGGCGTTTGCTCCTTATTTGATGAGTTCTTAGTGTACATGCCTGTCATCAGAGACATCACAAGGTTTAAAAGGTCCAAGCTTGGCTTTTCATCCCACCCTGTGTTCTGACTTTGACTTAAGCTTATCTAAGTCTTAACACTTTTCTTTCTTTGTTTTCCTGTAGGATCATGGATTTTCCTGGTCACTTTGAACAGATCTTCCAGCAACTGAACTATCAGAGACTTCATGGCCAGCTCTGTGACTGTGTCATTGTAGTGGGGAATAGACACTTTAAAGCCCACCGCTCTGTTCTGGCAGCATGCAGCACGCATTTCCGAGCCCTCTTCTCAGTGGCAGAGGGAGATCAGACCATGAACATGATCCAGCTGGATAGCGAGGTAGTGACAGCAGAGGCCTTTGCCGCGCTGATTGACATGATGTATACCTCCACCCTCATGCTGGGGGAGAGCAATGTTATGGATGTCTTATTGGCAGCCTCTCACCTGCATTTGAACTCTGTTGTTAAGGCATGTAAACATTACCTAACGACAAGGACGCTACCCATGTCTCCTCCCAGCGAGCGCGTTCAGGAGCAGAGCGCCCGCATGCAGCGCTCCTTTATGCTGCAGCAGCTGGGACTAAGCATAGTGAGCTCAGCCCTCAATCCCAGCCAGAGTGGCGAGGAGCAGCCAGCCCCCATGAGCTCGTCCCTGCGCAGTAACCTGGACCAGCGGACACCCTTCCCCATGAGACGCCTTCATAAGCGCAAGCAGTCTGCAGAGGAGCGGGCCAGACAGCGCCTCCGGCCCTCCATGGATGAGTCTGCCATTTCAGATGTTACACCAGAGAACGGGCCTTCGGGGGTTCATTCTCGGGAGGAGTTCTTTTCACCAGATTCTCTAAAAATTGTGGATAACCCTAAAGCTGATGGAATGCCTGACAACCAGGAAGACAGCACTATCATGTTTGACCAGTCTTTTGGTGCTCAAGAAGATGCCCAGGTGCCCAGCCAGTCTGACAACAGTGCCGGCAACATGGCGCAGTTGTCTATGGCCTCTCGTGCAACTCAGGTCGAGACTAGTTTTGATCAGGAAGCTGCAACTGAGAAAAGTGGTTTTCAGTGTGAAAATCCTGAGGTTGGCCTTGGTGAGAAGGAGCACATGAGAGTGGTGGTTAAATCTGAGCCCCTGAGCTCCCCCGAGCCTCAGGATGAAGTGAGTGATGTGACCTCGCAGGCAGAAGGCAGCGAGTCTGTGGAAGTGGAAGGAGTTGTGGTCAGTGCCGAGAAGATAGACCTCAGCCCTGAAAGCAGTGATCGGAGTTTTTCAGATCCTCAGTCTAGCACGGACAGGGTAGGTGACATCCACATTTTGGAAGTCACAAATAACCTAGAGCATAAGTCAACTTTTAGTATTTCAAATTTTCTTAATAAGAGTAGAGGAAGTAACTTCAGTGCAAATCAGAACAATGACGATAATATCCCAAACACCACTAGTGACTGCAGGCTGGAGGGCGAGGCCCCTTATTTGTTGAGTCCAGAGGCTGGGCCTGCAGGCGGGCCGTCTTCTGCCCCTGGCTCCCACGTGGAGAACCCATTTAGTGAACCTGCAGACTCCCACTTTGTTAGGCCTATGCAGGAGGTGATGGGCCTGCCGTGTGTGCAGACATCCGGGTACCAAGGAGAACAGTTCGGGATGGATTTTTCCAGGTCTGGTTTGGGCCTCCACTCCTTCTCCAGGGTGATGATAGGTTCCCCAAGGGGAGGAGCCAGTAACTTTCCATACTACCGCCGCATAGCTCCAAAAATGCCAGTTGTAACTTCTGTCAGGAGCTCACAGATCCCAGAAAATTCTGCCAGTTCCCAGCTAATGATGAATGGGGCCACGTCCTCATTTGAAAATGGCCATCCTTCCCAGCCTGGCCCTCCACAGTTGACCAGGGCATCTGCTGATGTCCTGTCAAAGTGCAAGAAGGCCTTATCAGAGCACAATGTTTTGGTTGTAGAGGGAGCTCGCAAGTATGCCTGCAAAATCTGCTGCAAAACTTTTCTGACTTTGACAGATTGCAAGAAGCACATCCGTGTTCACACAGGTGAGAAGCCCTACGCCTGCCTGAAGTGTGGCAAGAGGTTTAGTCAGTCCAGCCACCTGTATAAACACTCGAAGACCACCTGCCTGCGCTGGCAGAGCAGCAATCTTCCCAGCACTTTGCTCTAGCTACGAGTCCTCCCGAGACCATGGTGAAGCCAGTTAGAGAACTGAAACTAAAATCTCTTGGTAAGCAATGAATGCCACTGGGTTTGAGGCTTCACGCTGCCCAGTGGCTCTTGCAAATTTCAGCAACTAATAAGTGGAGAACTAACACATGTAGCATTTGTGCTGCTGCATTTCTGAGTGAAGTGCACGCCTTGGGAGAGGGATGCCGTCCCTGAAACCAAGTTCTTCCTTAGGGTTGAGTAATACGGTCATAAAGTAGTTTGTAACTGATATTGTTCAGAGTGGCATATTTAAAAATTGAAGTGCAAAAAATTTTTTTAGCAATTTTTGTAAAACTCTGTGAAGCATTAAATTTCCTATACCCTCTGATGGGAGTATTATATCCCTGTGCAGTGATGCAAAATACACTTATGTGTAACCAGTGGTGACTTGGCGCCTGTCTGAAAGGAAGGCCCTTGAGGACACGCCTGTCTGCCACAAATGCTTTAAAGTGTATCATGAGCTAGTCCTAGGCCTCAGAAAGTACTGTATTTTTTATTTTTGTCTGATTTGCAGTCACAGACACTGCACTTTGATGGTGCTGACACTGGGTCCAGAGTGAGCATTCTCTTGGACTGTTAGGTGTATATACTTTCGAATACATCACTGTTAGATAGATGTTTTAACAGTTTTTTTCCGGTTTTAAAAACAAAGTTGTAAATGGAGTATGTACTTGTAGAAAGTGGCAAGTAAGGTATTGTTTCTGTATGTGTTATTTTAGCAGTGTTTTAACTGACTTGTACTACAGATGTTACAGTTCCATGTTAGGAAGTCAGAAAAGAGCTAGTGTTTGTCTTTGTTCTGATGATGTGGAGTCATGTTTTGTGGGGTCTTTCATGGCACATCTGCCCTTTGCTCCATCTAGACGTCGAGGGCCAGTCTGGGCTGACACATCCCACCCAAGGACAAGCCTGTTCTCTGCTTCATTCCTTCACACTCCCATGCCCCATGTGGTATCTCTACCAGACCTAGAGTACTGTTTTCAGTTACAAACTAACCAAAAATTCCACCCCTCCATGGGTTTTATTACTGTTATATGCTGTACTTTTAACAATATAGACCCGAAACTTGTATTGTTGTTGCTCCCCCAGTCCAATACTGAATGTTCAAAATTGTTTGAAATCCAAACACCGTAGTATTCATGGATGTTTTCCAGGCTCCGTAAGAGTCAGCCCATAGCACAGAAGTCACCAGGGAGCATCTGAGACTGTTGGGGAGGCATTCGGATCACTGCCCAGGGCCTCTCTGGGCCCTCCGGCCTCACATCCCCAGCCCCACCTTGCCATTGACCCTGTGCCATTAGGGCTGTTGGTGGCACCTGTGTGTCCAGGGAACAACACAGGTTAATAATGCATTTCTATAGAACTCATGAAGTCGTTTTAATTCATGCATGAAAATGAGTTCATTTTATTTTTTTATACATCTTTCTTAGAGATACCAAATCATTATGTGTAATTCAGAGAAATTATTCAGTTCTTGTGTTTAGAAAGCTTAAGTATTTATGTGGAGCCTAAAACAAAAATGAGAGTGTGTTTTCTCCTCTTAATTTAGTGTGTGCAGTTACACATCTGTGGATTAATTCATAATGTTCCAGAGGGGCTTGACATCTCCCATGAATTGATTCCCAGGGAGCAAAGCCCAAAAGGAAACCTGTGCTTCCTCTCCTTCCGAGTAGACGTGGGAAAGAGGCCACTGGAGGATGTGGGATCACCTGTGGATCAGTTCTGTATGCGGCTCCTGGTTAGCAATCGTGTTCAGACATGATGTGAGGAGGCTCTACGTCCACCCCTCTATGTGATGTAGGGACCAGTGTCTTACAAGGAGATTGATCTTGGGACTCAGGTGGGTCAGCATGGAGAACAAGAGAGGCCCTGCCTGGGCCCGGGGAGAGGATCCAGTGACACCAGCAGGACAGTGCGGCCCTCCTCCCCTTCCGTCTTGAGGTGTGCCAGGAGCCTGCCCCTGCACCTCCCCTCGGCCGTGTGCAGACGTTGCTTTTGGGTTCTATCTCTGATACACGCGGGAGCCCTGCCTCTGCACTGCTAGATGGAACCTAGACTCTCTCATCTACCTCTTAGTCAGTTTCGACGTGTGAGAAGCAAGCTTGGGGGCCAGTGTCCTTGTACATGCTGTCGCGCTTAAATAATTCCAAGGTTCTCTGGGAAACCAGTCACAGGGTTCCTATGATCTGTAGTTTCTACCTGGATTATAACTGGTATTGGGTACCTGAAATTTGATTGGTGAGCCTTAATTATAGCCTGGCGTGATCATGTAGAATCCTTTCTGGTGATTAACTCATAAAGTTCTCTCAAGGCACCCATGTCAGTGGTGCTATGCTGATCACAATTTGAGATTTTGAAATAAAAAATTTGTCATATCCATGCCTCTAAATATGTGTTCTTTTTCTTTGCCTAAGTTATTAAGGTTGAAACAAAAAAAGGGTTGTATCTCTTTCTCTGCTAGCCCCGCTTTGACTAGTACTTTTTTTAAACTAAGCCTCCAGAAGATAATGTTGTCGATTAATAACAATTACTAGTCGTTTCCCTCAAATTATTCCTTCTGCCTTCCCCCTGCCTGCCTTTTCTGCCTCTGAGCTATCACGTGTGAGGTTTTGTTCTTGGTCTACCCGGTTGCTCTTAGAGGATCTGCTTCATCTTGTGCTGCTCCCTGGACCTGCCTCCCAAGTTGAAAACTCCATTGGCCACTTTGGCTTGGCCGAGGGCTTACAGCTAGAAGCTGATTCCTTGAGCACAGAGCAGAGCTTTGGCAATGGCGATGCTGTGGCTCGACTTTGGGGAGTGGGGAGGTGGTTATTAACAACAGAGCAGCCACCTGGGGGCAAAGGAGCGAAGTGTGCAGGTGCTGAAACTAGTTTTAAAATTAAGAAACCCACCTACCTGCAATTACTGTGCCCTTACCTAATTTTTGTTTCTTCTAATTAACTCTCCTTTACTGTATGTGCTCTTTAATTTTCCTGATGGTCTGTGTTTCAGATTCAAGTGCCATGGTCACACTGGGCTCTGCTTGTCCCGTCCTGGGTGAGGGACAAATGAAGGACTTGGGGCAGAGAGGATGAGGAGTGACGTGGTTAGGACAGGTTCTAATAAGGAAAATGCTTGGGGATGAGGGCCGGTGGGAAGCAGAGCCAGGCACACCATTAGAAGGCCCGAGTTAGATGAGGTAAGCGGATGCTCTGTTTACTCTTTTCGGAGATAGGGTCTCACTGTGTCACCCAGGTGGAGCGCAGTGGCTATTCACAGGTGGCATGATAGCTCACTCCTGGCCTCAGGCTCCCAAGGAGCTGGGACTCCACGCGCAAGCCACTGCACTTGGTTTGATGCTTTTTCATTAGCTTCCCCCAGGTACAGAACAAGAAGGTCTCTCAGAATTATTTAATAATGGCATTACAATAGCTAGGCACACCCAGCCACAAAAGTGGCAAGCACATCTGTCAGCACCGGTCTTCCCTCGCAGAATCGGGACAGATCAGACTTTCCTATGGGCACGTCCGACAGAATACCAGGGCGCCGTCTGCCTCCCGGCCCAGCTACAGCTTCAGTTCACTGGGCATCGGCTCCCCTCTCAGGCCAGCCAGCAAGTTGTTAGCTGCCAACAAGGACATAGTGTTGCGGGTTCTGTAGGTGGCACTGCCAATGTGGGGCAGGATCACTGGAAAGAGAAGAGAGGGAGATGAGCGTGGCTCAAGAGCCTTCAACTGGTCTCTTCTTTCATGTCTTGGGTTCGCCAGTAAGAAAAGAGAAGCCGCCTCATCATTCCTTGCTTTGCCTTCCCTCCTGCCGCCACTGAGCATTCCACTCCCCCAGGGCTGAGGCTCAGAGGAACGGACTGAAGAGACTCCAGGCTGCTGAAAGCCAGACACCATGTGATGAGAGGTTCGTATCCTAAATACAAGAATGTTGAGACTAGCATGGGTCTTGGAGCTGATCTAGACCCAGCCCTTCAATTAACAGATGGTGTCGATTTAGCTTAGGAGTTTAGCACTGGCCACCCACACCTTGTGCCCCCGAAAATGATGCCACAGGGCCACAGGTTTCTGATCCACAGAAATGACTCCAAGACGGAATGCTGGACAGCACAGCTCCCTCTGGCCCCACTACAGGGCAAGTGCAGTCATTTGTCCCCAAAGAATTGCCAGCTGGGGGTGTGGTGGCACGTGCCTGTAGTCCCAGATACTTGGGAGGCTGAGGCAAGAGGATCCCTTGAGCCCAGGAATTTGAGTCCAGCCTGGGCAACATGGCAAGACCCAATCTCTTAAAAACAAACAAAAACACTTTAGAAGCAGTACCCAGTACCTGGGTCCCTGAGCTAAACTCCCAGGCCTTGGGGGATGGGGCCAGTTTTCCTGGCTGTGGCCAACAGTGCCAACACCACAGCCAGTGTTCCTTGCAGGCGGGGGTGGGAGGCGGGGACGGTAGGGTTTCCAAGGGCTGCAATAATGGGAGCATTCACGGGGGAAGGCAGTTAAAGACCTCCCGTTTGAGTGTCCATTCCAGAATTCAAGTAAAGCACAGGGACTTGGCCCAGACAGCCTAAGGCCCTGACCACTCACAGTTAGTGTGGGGGCAGAAGCCACACCAGCTACCTGAATAGAGAGAACTTATTATAAGGGATTATTAACTAGGTATAAAGCTGTTAACTAGGTAACAGAAGAGGCAAACAGAGAAACACTGAGGCAGTAGTTCTCTAAGTGTGGTCTCAGGACCGGCAGCATCAGTGTCATTTGGGAACTTGTTAGAAGTAGTCTCAGCCCCAGCCCAGACAGACTGAAGCTGAACCCTTTGGGCTGGGGCCCAGCAACGTGTGTTTGATCAGTCACCCCCTCCTGGTGACTCTGAGGAACACAGAAGTATAAGAACCCCGGCACTAGGGTATCAGAGGTAGCAACTGCTCAAAGTATCTACCACCCCAGGGACAGGGGGACAAAGGGAAGGGGTCGGACTGGTGAAACCTAGAAGAATGAAGGCAGGGTCCCACTGGAGTTGAAATTCAGACCTGTGTAGCCGGGCATTGAGTGACTGTTGCTTATGTCTCTGAGGGGGCCCAATGGGACTGGTTAAGTGTTGGAAAAATTGTAAACTGGATTCTCCAGCAGGAAGCAACTGGTGCTGGCAGGAGGGAGCAAGTCCCCAGTGACAAGGCCTGGCAGGGCCAGCCAGCGCAGCAGGAATGGGGTGCACAGACGCCCAGCCCCGGCCAGGCAAAGCAGAATGGAGAAGGGGGCTTTGTTGCTGAGAGGCAACAGCTTCCTAACGGGCACAAGTTGTAAATATTGGAATTATAATTAATTACATTTAATAATTATAATTTTCCACACTTCAACTGATAGTAGCAACTTACAGTAATAGCTATGGGTGTAAGACACACAGCCCACTCCTCCTTACATCCATTCACCCTACACTCTGTCCCTTTAGAACAGAGAGCCAATTGAACATGCTCAGGAGGCCCCTTCCCATTACGGACCACTGTCACTGACACATAAGCAGTTACGGTCCCTGGGCATGTTCCTTTGTGCTCAGCACTGCTCAGGCCAGCTTCACAGCCTGCACCTCAGGAACCCCCCACCCCAACACTGGCCCTGCAGGGCAGCAGCGGGTTTGCTCTGGGAGAGCGCAGTTCTTACCACAGTTCTTCAGGGTCAGGAGAGGGTGGTTTGTAGGCAGTGGTTCTGGGCTTGTCACATCCAGTCCAGCAGCTGCGATCTGACCACTGGCCAAGGCCTGGTACAGGTCGTCCTGGTTTACGACATCGCCCCTGGGAACGACAGTGGCGAGATGGGTGTGCCGGCACTCCCTCCACCCAGGCCTCCGTCAGGGCAGAACAACCCACAGCATGAATGTTTCCGCTCACTTGGCGCTGGCTTTTAAAGCGGTAGGTTTTAGAAGATGCTCGCTTAGAGTAAGTCTGTATGCTCAGAGAACCCCTAGCCCTGCCACTTTCTAGCTGTGTGACCTTGGGCAAGAGTTTCATATTCTCTGTGCCTCTGTAAGATAAGGAGAACACCACCTAGGTCCCGGGCATGTTGGGAGGATTAAAGCTTTCTCACATGCACTATTGCACAAACGGCCCGGAAGTCTGCATTTGTGTTGGGCCCCATCCAGGTATTTCTAATCTGGCTGCCCCTCCCCCCGACCCTGAGCCACCACAGCATGCCACCAGGACCCTCCTACACAGGGCAGAGAGATGAGCACACGCTTACCAACATCCATCAAAGTGAGCAGCTACTGAAGTCTGGAACTGATTTTCTAGAGACTTCATATCATACACTAAATAATACTTATGCAACAGTGAACAACACAGGGACCCGTACATCCTGGGTATATGCAGGTGCTCAGTAAATAGAAGCTCTGACTATGCTGGCCAGCAACACAAGCCCCGTGTTCCTGCACTCTTCTCTCTGCCACGCTCAGGTCACCCCCTTTATAGCTAAACTTCGGTAATAACAGGCACCTTTGGAGTAGATGAGCCCTCAGGGTGACCTCATCCAATCCCTTCCTCCAAAGGGATTTAAACAGGTTCAGAAGGTACCAGCTGCCCTCCATACATGCCCAGTGGCTTGAAGGTACCCCCAGGGACATTTTGAGGAACGAAGACAATTTGAGTTTTAGGGTCAGTCTTCCCAGAACCACAAGGTTCAAACTATTGCTGAACTCAAGGTCAGACAGATGCAGGCTCAGCAGCGTGGAACGTCGGCCTCTGAAGGGCCGTTCAGACCATGAAGTCCAGCCCTTTGGGGGAGGACGCCAGGCCTGCTGGAGGTTCCCTGGTAAGTTGCTGCCCATCTGCCTTCACTCCCTGCGTGGACACTGCTCAGTGCCAGGCCCTGAGCCGGGCCAGGGCCACTGCTGGGAACCAGACAGGCCTGGGCCCTGCTGTGATTCTCTTCTTCCTTACTGGGGCTCTCTCATGTGTAACATTTCCCATGTATTCTGGGTCAGTTGGTTGGTTTATGGAAACCAGTCGGCTTGGCCTGGGGTCTCACTAACAACCCACAGGGAAGAAGATCCCCAGATCGCAGCAGTGGGGACAGCTCCTCTCTGGGCTTGCTGGGTGACCCAGGGATGTCAGGTGGCCCTAGGATACCTGCTGATGTTGACAAACACGGCTGTTTTCTTCATCTTCTGGAAGAGGTCCTTGTTGCAGAGCCCCCTGGTTGCAGGCGTTAAGGAGCAGGTCACGATGATGAAGTCAGACTGGGCAGCCAGCTGGTGGACAGACACTGGGGGAAGGCAGGGAGCCATCAGACGCAGGTCCCAGGTGAGGGACAGCAAGATGGGGGGCAGACCAGACCCTTCCTCCCTCCTCCCATAACGGAAGCTTCCGAGATACTTCCTGAGGGCCTAGTCTCTACCTGGACAACTTGGATGACTACAAAGTCAACAGCCATTGGTGGGATCCTGGTATATCACATCATTCACCATGCCCCTTGGTGTAACAGATGGGGAAACTGAGGCCAGAGAGGGGCAGGAGCTTGTTCAAGGTCACACAGTGGCATCTGGACCACTCTGGCTTTCACCACCTTCAGGGCCCAAGTGCCACGGGAGTGAGGAATGGCTAAGCCCCAGCCTGCCCTCTGCTCACCACACAGTGCTCCACCAGGGAGCGGATCCGCCTGGACTGGGGCACTCGCAAGGGCTGAGTCCTGTCCACCAGTTTATTAAGGCACAGAGTGAAAGTGCTCAGCCCTCCCTCACATCCCTCACCATCCACTGTTGCTGTGTCACACGGGCAGCGGTGACAGGACTCTGAAAGACAGGAGCCCTGGAGTGCTCTCCTGGCCCTCAGAGGACTCACTGCATGACCTGGGCAAGTCTCTGCACTCCCTGAGTGGGCCTGTGTCTGGGGCAGTAGGCTGGACAACACCTAAGGGACATAGCAGCTTCTGAGCTCCTGTGTTCTGCCTGAAAATGCCACCATGAAAGCAAACAGAGCTCCCCAACTGGGCACAGACGGGGCTCCTGTGGACATCAAGGTTTAACTTACCAAACTCTGCCTGGAATTCCGCTGCTTCCTCAGGCCTGGGTTGGCGCCCTGTGTATAGAAATCTCTGGACGCCAAATGGTTTCAGAAGCCGAGCAATGGCCTGGCCTAGAGGCGAGAAATCAGAGTCCAGGGCTGTTCCCAAGCCCTCAGGGGCAGCGACCCAGGGCCCTCAGGGGCAAATCCTCCTATCAGCACAGCCCGATGTTAACTGGTCCCTACTCATCCAGAGCTGGGGGCTGCCCTAGTGCAACCAGGCCCAGCCAGCCCTCACATCCCTAAGGGACCTAGAGACAGCTCCTCAGCGTCTCTGTGCCTGTGACTGGCTGATGCTGTCTTCTCATGGGCCCAGTCATCTTGAGGGCCACTTGCTAACCTTCTCTGAGCCTGGACCTGGCGTCCCAGGAGATGCCTGGTCAAGCAATCCCCTCCCTCCTTCTGGACCTTCTGCTTCTGTTGACGCAGTCTCAGACCTCAATTGACTTTTTGGTGGCAACTGCCAAACTGCCAACTGGCCCCAAACCTACAAGACATTTTCATACATGCTGCTACCGAGACAGGCTTGAGCATTTTGGTTTTCAGACTCAGCAAATGCCCCTAAGCTGTTGGGTTTCTCCAAACAACTCTGCAGTGACAAAGGCAGGGCTGCTAGCTTGCCACACAGGTGACCCACACTCCCTACCCTGCACCAGGCAGGATGACAGGGAACACTGACAGCCACCTCGCTAAGCCCAAGCTTTCTTCCAGACTTCTCCACATAGGGGCCACTGGAAGAAAAACAGCTCTGCCCTGTCTGCAGAAGTGCAGGCAAACTCTGTCCGCTGAGCTCTCTGGGCCCTGAGTTAAGGCTTCACAAATCAATTGCCTTCTAGAATCCAGGCCTGGGGGAGCCTGGGCTATCCCACAGCAAACCACTCCTAAAGGGCCCAGTCTAGTATTTGTAGCCTTCATCTGTTCTCTATGGAACTGTAATCGTGAAGAACCCTGCCCCTTACAACCTGCTTCTATCACCCAGTGAGTTCTTAAGGAACTCCTGATTTTTAAAAATGTATTCATTTGTGTGTTTTACAAAGCTGTATCTCTCACTAGAGATATCCCCACCGCATGCAAAGTGCCCTGATAGCACGAGGGTAAGGCAACCCTTTCCAAAGGACTTCCAGCATTCAGACATGTGGTGCCAGGGACTCAAACCAAGCCATGAGAGCCAGGGGCAGGCAAGGGGGCAGGTGGGAGCCTCACCTATGCGCCCCAGCCCGATGATGCCAACGGTGCTCTGTGTGAGTCCGTAGCCACACATCCACAGGGGCTTCCATGAGGTCCAGCCACCGCTGCAGGGGGAGAGGGGGACTGGTGAGAGGCCGGGCCTTAAGCAAAGTTGGGGCCCAATGGAACTCCCAGACCCACACCCCTGGCTGTGGTCCAAGGTATAAACCTGCCCTCCAGGTCACAGGACAGGACTGAGAGTGGGATGAGTTGCACCCACAGCTGCTCGGTGCTGCAGAGAAGCAGCAGGAATGACTCTTCATTTAAAGCCACCAGGGACACAGGAATCAAGGGCTGGAAGGGGCCTTCCAGGCTCTCATCCCATTTTGCATAGGGGGAAACTGAGACCAGAAAGGGTGACCTGCCTGAGGTCACACAGCCAGGGAAGAGCTGGGAGCAAGAGGCTGCAAACTCAGGATTTGTGATTCCAAAACAAGTTTTCTCAGCACTCTAGGACGGCAATAAAAAGCAAAGCCACAAGGCCCCCCCATGTTGCCCTGGGTGGGCCTGCCTTGAGCCACCTCCAATGAAGGTGACAACTCGTAGATGGGCTGGAGAGTAGGACATTCAGCACTGTGTCTATCGAGCCCCGAGCCCCAAGCTGTGGGCCACGCTCCTGGGCTGCGTTCTCTGAGGCCTGCGCCTGCACAGCCCAGGCCAGCCCCTGCACCCGGAGTGCCTCCCCAACTCTTGATATACAGACCAAAGGCCCTGATCTGAAACCCTCAGGCCCGATGTTTAGTCTGGTTTTTAGAAAGGCAGTGTGGTGCATCTGGTGTGTTCTACACACCCCCGGGCAGTGTCGGGCAGCACCCTGTTTCAAACACAGTGGCACATCTGCAGCAAATCTTAGGAATATTCACACTGAGTGGCAGAAATAAAAACTACATAAATAGCCTCCTGTTAGCATGGTCAGGTTTTGCTCCCCAAAGATTTATGAAACAACTTTCAGCTCCCAGAGCTTTTTGGATTTCAGCATCAAGGGAGAGGGACAGTGGACCTGTGCCTCTGTGCTCAAGAGGATGCCCACTGGCTACTCCTCCGGGAAGCCTTCCCTGATCCACACTCTTCCCCAACTCCCTCAACAACCTGCAGAAATGACCTGTCCCTCCCTTCCCCTCTGCTCTCGTGACTTCCCCTCGTGCCGTTTACTGCAGCTGGGTCTGTGCCCCTCACTAGATGGAACACTCCCAGGGTCAGAGACCACATCTGGGCCAGGCTGACACTCGTGCTCAGGAACCTGCTGCTGAACAGAGCCGACTTTCCCACCAGCCATTCACTTACTTCTTCACTTCTTCAATGGCCTCTGGCAACCGGCGGCAGGTGGTAAGCAGCAGTGACATTGCGAGTTCAGCGGTGGTGTCTGTCAGGACATCCGGGGTGTAGCCCACTCGGATCCCTCTACAAATGAGACATCTGGTAGGAGCATCCGCCTCAAGCACCTTCACCAATGTCTACTGCTGGCACATTTCCATGATGTCACTTCGCTCCCTCTTTGCTCTGTCTACCAGGAAGCTCAGAACTATAAAGGAGCACTTAGGAATATGTCTATGGCCACGCCACCTTCAACGCGCCTGATCTCGTCTGATTTGGAAGCTAAGCAGGGTGGGGCCTGGTTAGTACCTGGAGGGGAGGAATAGTCAGTCCTCATTGCCATGTTGATGACCTCCCACTTTGGGAAGGATATGAAGATGGAAGATCATGGTTCAAGGTCTGGGGCAAGTAACTACTTAACCTTTCTAAATGTCCTCATCTGAAAGGGAAATCATACTTGCCTCTTCTACTTCAGGGTCTTTTTTGGGGGTCAAAAAAGTTAATGAACATGAAATGGTGAAACCTACACAGAGGTTACCTACTGCTCCTGATCTCCTGGGTTTGCTATAACTGACCTGTGCACATGTGGACAGATGTTCTCACCAGCTACCTCACATTCTCCCTGAATGGTGGAGGGACACGAAGTGAAAACAAATAGTTCCTCTTCCCTACTCTGTCACAGCCACCCTGCACCCCAGGGCCCCTTCCAAGGCCCAAGCTGTAGTTACCGTTTCTTGATTTCATCCAAAGCCAAGTGGTCGACGCCCACGGACATCGTGCTGATGACTTTGAGATTGGCTCCTGTTGCACAGAAAATGCATCATTATATCTTTCCTCATGGACTTCAAAGCCACAACACTGGGGACTATGTGGGGACACCTGCTTATTATTATTTCCTTAGAATGAAAGGAAAGGCAGGCACCGCTGTTCTTCAGTTAAAACTCTGAACAATCCTCCTTGACAGCTGCAGACACTGTGACTGAGCGAGGTTAAGTGGCCTGGCCCAGTCTCCAGCAGAGCTGGGGTTCACCTCAGAGCCTCTGCCACCAGCACCCAGCTGTGACCCTCTGGACTGTCCACCCAGTGAAGCCTCAGGTCTCCTTCAGCCACTCCCGGGGCCTCCCCAGGGACACCTGTGAGAGCACCAAGAAGGCAGCAGGAGTGTGACCCTCTTGCACGCTCTCCTCCAAGCGGGGCAGCAGAAGCTTCCAGGCCAAGGTCTGGGCATGGGTTGCCTCAGCACTGACTCACAAGGGTCCCTCCCCATCCAGCAGTCCCGTCTGAACCTTTTCTCAAAACTGTCACAACCACCTCACAGGGTGATGTTTACCCACCCCAGGCTGAGACCTATGGCTAGGATTGTGGAAACACGTCCTGGCTGCCTGTTGGTGCCTGGCAGTGAGCTAGGTCCTCCCTCATGCTATACCCAGGCCCAGAAGGCTGTGGCAGGGCTGGAGGAGAGCCCAGGACCTTGGGTGCTGTCCCCCACACCCCACCGTCTCCAAACCAGGTCTCTGCCCTTCTAGGGTGCCCAGGGTTCACAGCAGGAGGGAGTGGCAATACGTGTGCAGACGGCACTGCAAGCAACTGCCCCCTCCGGCCTGGTATTGCCAGAAACGCCCTCCGAACCCAGGGAGAGCACTGCAGAGCTGCCCAGGAGCCAGCAGCAGTAGCTGATGTGTCCCACGGGGCCAAGGCACCCGCAGCCTGCCCAGTGCACATACCTGCGGCATCCAGCAGCCTCTTGTCCACACGGTCGGAGAGGAGGCAGAGCAGGCCGTGGGCCCCCGCCAAGCCTCGCTCCAGCTCCTTGTCCGGGATGGGCTCATCCGAATCCCACTGCTCCACCTCACAGCTGAGGGGAAGGAAGGCGAAAGCAGGCAGCTCCACACATGCCCGGGACACCACAGAGCTGGGAACTATCCCTTCTGCTTGCTCTGCCCAGGCTGCGTGGGGCCGGGGGGAGCCAGGGTCAGGCATGGGTGGCCTCAGAACTGTCCTGAGAGAGTGGTTGAGGGTGAAGGGCTGTCACCGAGCTGAGAGGCCCCTAGAGCAGAGCCAGAACTGTTAGGGGAAAGTCAGGGGCGGCTCTTGGCTCAATGCAAACAGCTTTCTCACACTCACAGGGGGCCTTGGGTGGCCAAGCAGCGGCAACTGTAGGGAAGGCCAGTGTGTGGCGGGGGGTGTTCCTGCATCAGTCGGGGCTTGGGTGTCCTATGAGTCCATGAAACAGAAAACTCTCATGCTTGGACTTTGCCAAGTACATGGAGAGCTTCAGGGCGCTGCTCCCGCAGCAGCTCGTGGGAACCGGATACTTTTCCCAGTGCCATTGCCAATGAGTTCAGTGTAGCCAGCGTGCATGTGTGCAAAACACAGGATGGCTGCTGGCACCCCTCAAAACACCCGCTGCAGCACCTCGAGGACTGCGCCCAGGCACTGGCCACCTTTTATCCACCTTTCCAGGAGCAGAGCACACAGTGTGAGCTGCTGCTACTACCAGTTCTGTGGTTTCTGCCTTCCACGTTCTCTCGCTTCATACAAAGCAGGTCCTCAGCAAAGGTTTTGTTGCACTGAGTGAAATTTTAAAATCTCATTTTCCCCTAGAATTGTTTAGCGAGACTGGGTCCCACCTTCTTCCTGATACTGGAAGGACAAACCTGATAAAATGCTGTGGTCAGACTGCAGTTGGACAGGGCTGAGTATAAACCCAGCCCCACCAGCCGGAGCCGTATGACTTTGGGCAACGTACTCAGCCCCTTCCAGCCTGTTTTTTAATCTGTGAAATGGAAATTATACTACTGACTTCACAGTGTTGTAAGGATTAGAGGTTTATGTATACGAAGCACCTGGCAAGGCTGGCCAAGGGAAAGGGTTCAATTTTTAAAAGGTCATCAAAGGCCCCTGCCAACCATCCAAGGAGCCAGGTCAGTGAGGACCGCGGTCCCTGACCCCTCTGACCCCACCTTCCTGTCGGAGGGTCGAGAATTAACAGCGTGGACCTTGCCTTGCCTCATGGACACTGTCTCCTGTCCAAAGGCCGCAGACCTTCTCCAGGTCCCCTCCTACCCGCCCACCACCTGAGGGAATTGCAGGTCGCAGGGTCATTTCAAGGAGAGACAGCTGGGCCCCAGAGAACTTTCTCTAAGCCTTCCCCAAGCTCGTCCCAGCTGGACACAGTTGGAAAGTCCAGGCAAGGTCCTCCAAGTGCCAGGCCTGGCTCTGGCCGGTCCTTGGGACCGCCCCGTCCTCGCCCCTCCCCCACCCCATAACAACTGGGGCCTCTGAAGGCCGCCTCCAGCCCGCCCGGGTGCAGTTCCGGGCGCCCCCAAAGGCGTGCCTGGAGATCGCCAAGCCACCCTGTGCAGGGGTGCCTGAGGCTCCGGAGCGGGAACCCGCAGGGTGTCCCGGGGCATGGGTGCTCTGAGCTGGGGGCTCTCGGGGGCGCGGAGCGGCGCGGGGCGCCGGGCTCTTACTCTGCGGCCCTGGTGAGCGCGGCAATGCCGTCGGGGGGTATCCTGCGGGTGATGAACACCTTCATGAGTCGCACTGGCCTCATCTACCGTGCAGCAGGCGCCCACTGAACCGGACCTGGCCCGGCGGAAGCAGGACGGGAAGCGGGGGCGGGGTCGGGGCTGGGGAGGGCGGGGCCGAGCCAGGGCCTCGGGGGCGGGGCCTGAGAGGGAGAGGGCGGGGCAGGGGCGGGGCCTGAGCTGGGGAGGGCGGGCTGGGGGTGTGCGTGGGAGTGCAGGTCTCCACTGGGAGGGTGTGGGATTGTGGCTGTGACTGTGCATGTTCAGGGAGTGACAGGGACAGTGTGCCTTTGTGTGGAGTGGGAGTGTGGGACTCCGAGTTGTGTGCCTTGTGCATCCGTGTGCCACGCAGCCCCAGTGGAACTGAGAGGTTCGGGGGTGATGCTGCCAAGCATGACACCCACCACACCAGAGGCTGGAGTCGGGGTGGGTGAAGCGGCATCCCGAGGAGAGTTCTGTGTGAGTGTGTGTAGGTGTCTGTGTCCTGCAGAAAAGGCTGTCAGAATGTGGGGGGATGCCTGTCAGGGACCACTTCCATTCCCAGGGCCTGGGTGCCCTCACCATCCATGCTAGGTCTGTTCCATCTTGGTCACACTGTTCCAGGCAGGGGTCTCTGGTCACACAGACTGGGCTCTCAGTCCGACCTGACGTGTGCACTCTCAGGAGGCTGGGCGTGGCAGTCTGAATCCAGAAATGACCTCTCGGGTACCGGGTGCAGTTCCCTATGTGAAAGCCACAATTGTGAGGGGGCTTTAACTGGTCGTGAGCCATCCCCAGGCTTGCTGGACGCCTGCTGACTGGCTGGAGGCCGCTCATGCACAGGGCCAGGGCCAAGGTGCTGCATGGGGCTATGGGGGTCGTAGGCACACCCAGGTGTGCCGTCAGTTGGCCCCGGGTCTGAATCCCAGCTCTGCCACTTACAAGCTGTTTTGCCTTGGTGAGGTCATGTCATCTTCCTGAGCCTCAGTTTCTTCAGCTACAAAATGGGGATAACACTTACCTTTGCGGGTGGTTGTGACTGCTAAACAAGACAATGTGTGCATGGGCTCTGGCCATGGTGCATGTTTAACACGCACTGAGGCTGAGCAGGCTGGGCTCAGGCTCTGGAGCCAGACTGCTGGGGTTTAAACCCTGCTCTACCACTAGTGAGAAGTTATTAAACTTCTGTGTTCCTCAGTTTCCTCAGCTGTAAAATGGGGATGATATTATTGTGATGAAGCGCAGTACTCACTATAGTTTTATGAGCTTAAGGGAAGCCATCTTGTGTGCAGGCTAGTGCAGCCATCTTGTGTACGGACTCACTGTTGTGTGAAGTTGAGAGAAGAATACATGAATAACAGAAAAAAAAATTTATAAAGTGATTAACTTGTAAGTGATTGTTTAAAATCATTAGGTGTGTATACTTACATTGTACTACGCTTGGCAGTTCCTTGGAAAAATGTTCCTTGGATGTTCCTCAAAGAAATGTTCCTTGATTTAACGGGTGCTATTTGCTTCTGTAAGTTTGCTTGCTTATGAGTTATTGTAATCAACATGTTCTGAGCTGTATGTGTATTGTTAGTATCGTTAGTGGTGAAGGTATATACCCCCTGCCCACTTTAAGATAGGGGCCATTCTCTGTCTCTGAACTTTCCCAGAACAGGGGGTGGTCACTGGCCACCTAATAAAGACTCCTAATTTGGCTCAATTCGGTCTTTAGGTGGTCATTTCTCGCATTTTAGGCTATAACAATTATGATATATACTTGCGTCATGGCTTGCTGAGAAGATGCACTATATACAGTGCTTACCTCAGCACAGTACTTAAATATTAATACATCCAAGGAAACCAACGCCCTGTGCCCAGGACAGCAGTTGGTTAGAAATGCAGAAGCTAAAGCCAGCTTAGGACAAGGGGGGAGGGGCAGGCAGCCTCAGCTCTACTGGCTTCATTTCTGTTCCAGGGCTGTTCAGTTATATGCTCCCAGCCCTGGGAGTGCCCAAAGGGCAACAGAGTGGTCTCTTCTCCAACTATTTTTTTTTCTTTTTTTTTTTTTTTTTGAGACAGAATCTTGCTCTGTTTCCTGGGCTAGAGTGCCGTGGCATCAGCCTAGCTCACAGCAACTTCAAACTCCTGGGCTCAAGAGATCCTTCTGCCTCAGCCTCCCAAGTAGCTGGGACTACAGGCATGTGCCACCATGCCCGGCTAATTTTTTTCTATATATATATATTTTAGTTGTCCAGATCATTTCTTTCTATTTTCAGTAGAGACGGGGTCTCGCTCTTGCTCAGACTGGTCTCAAACTCCTGACCTTGAGTGATCCTTCCGCCTCAGCTTCCCAGAGTGCTAGGATTATAGGCGTGAGCCACCGCACCTGGCCATCTTCTCCACTAATTTTATCTGAATCCATCTTGCTTCATGAGGGCCCAGGTGAGGGGACTGAGATATTCACAGAGGTGACATCACCAGCTTCGAATCACACAGCATGTCCCTGGGATTCCTGCCAGAGCTCCAGCCTGCCACCTCCCTTTCTTAAGTAACACATTAATAAATGTCTAACACAGAGACCATTATCTGCACTGCCAGGCCACTTCAGGGAGAATTTCTGAAATTCATCAAAGAGTGACCCACAAGGTGTTTTTCTGTTCCCAGGCCAAGCCCTCTGACCTCTGTTAATCAGTGAGTGTCTTCTGTTAATCACCCGAGCCCAGCTCCTCCCACACACTGGGACAAACAAGGACAGGGGACACTGGACAAACCTATCCAGGTTAATAGGTCTCCTCCTCCAAAGCAATGCACACAGCTGGCACTCAACAAGTGCTCCTGGGTGGAGGGAACGGAGCAGAACATGGAGTCAGCTGAGGGCGTAGGAAGAGGGATCTCCTAAAGCGGAGGAGGCTGACCTGGGCTTCAGGATTCGCTGGGGAACACTCTTTGTTACAACAAGTAGTCGACATTTATACAGCTCTTACTAAGTTCCAGACACTGTTCCAAAAACTGCACATGGGTGGTAACTCACTAATGCTACCTCGCTCCAACGCCTGTAAAGTGCATACTGTTACTGTCCCTGGTCTACAGACAAAGGAAGCTAAAGGCAAGAACGGTGAAGTCACTTGCTTAAAGTCGCACAGCTACCAGGAGGCAGAGCTTGGATTCAAGCCTGGCACCCTGGCTCCGGACCTGAGCTCTTAGCCACCTTGCAAGCCTTGTGGGAGTGGGAAGGAGGAAGGGGCGAGTGAGGGGCGACTTCTAGGTATTGGCCTGGGGGACTCTTGGAGGTGGCTGCACTTTGATGGATATCCAGGAAGGGCACAGGGGCAGGTGGGGTGCTGGGGAGAAGGTGGATAAGTTGGGTTTGGCAGGTGGGTGAGCTGATGCCTGGGGATGCTCAGGTGGAGGCCAGGAGTTTATGGCTCTGGTGCTGGGTGAGGTGGGGGCTGGAGCTGCTCCTTCCAGAGTCATCGGCATAGAAGCTGTAGAAGTGGAGCCTGGGAGACATCTGGGCCATGGAGGGGCAGGGGCACTGCTAAGGCAGGAGGATTGAAATTTAGTGTGCAAGAATCCAAAATGACAGTAAGAATAGAGGTGTTTGTAGAACATTTAAAATTTCACTTGTAGATTTAAAGTTTGAATCTATTTGGAACATTTTGTGTGTATGGTTTGAGGTGAGCTCTCCTTAATGTTTTTCCAAATTGTTAACCAGTTATTCAAGTACTATTTTTAAATGAGTGTTTTCTTTATTTTGGGAATAGATAATAAATGCACAAGACACAAATTCCCAAAGGGTGAAAATTTTGTCTCTCCCACCCTGTCTCTGCCCCCCACCGGGTCTTCCCCGCCCCCCAGGGCAGCCACTATTCCCAGTTTCTTGTACATCTTTCCAGGGATGTTTAACACATATATAAAAATATGCACATACTTTTTCATATAAATGGTAACATATATACTTTGCATCACCCTATCTTTTCACTGAACAGTGTATCTTGGAGATCATTGCACATTAGTACACACAGAGCTGCCTCACTCTTTTTATTGATCAGAGTATTTCACTGTAGGAATGAACCACACATAATGAACACTCCCCTATGAATGGACATTTAGGTTGTTTCTCATCTTTTAGTATTCTAGCAATGCCACATGAAAAGCAGACATCATTTTGCACATGTGTAAATGCCTCTGTAAAGTAAATGCCTAAAGGCAGAATTTCTGGGTAAAAAAATATATGAACTATAAATTTTGATAGGTATTGCCAAATGTTTTTCATTGAAGTTCGATTTAGACTCCTACCAGCAATGTATGAAAGCACCTGTTTCCCCAGTGTATTATTTTTAAAAATTGTTATCTTGTATTTTTAATGTGCAATTCTCCTGTGAGCCAACTTGAGCATTTTTCATCCATTTAGGCGTCATTTCGTTTTCTACAAACTATCCATTGATAGCCTTTGCCTATTCATATGAGCTGGGCAGCTTTGTCTTAGGAATTATTTGTGCATTAAGGAAATTAGCCCTTTCTCGGTAAAATGAGCTGCCAATATATGGCATTTTACCTAGTTGGTTGTTTGTCTTATGATTTTGTTAATTTTTCAAGGCAGAAATGTTTTCTTCTTATGGCTTTTAGGTTTTTGTCACATATGGTGTATCAGTTATCTGTTGCTGCATAATGAATTATGCCCAAATTCAGTGGTTTAGTACAACAGCAATCATTGTAGTATTATCCCTGACGGTTGGGGGTGGGGAGGTTGACTGGGCTCGGCTAGCCGTTCGTTCCAGCTCTTTTGTGCAGTTGCAGTCAGATGGCTGTTGGGCTGGAGTCATCTGAAGGCTTCTCGCTCATACGTCCAGCCGTTGATGCTGGCTGTCAGCTGGGCTGCTGGCCTGAACGTCTACCCATGACCTCTCTGTCCTACCTCACAACCTGGAGCCAATCCAAGAGACATAAAGTGGGGACTTTCAGTCTCTTAAGCCCTGAGCCAATGGAAACAGGACCTTGAGTGGTGTGCAGAAGGCAGGGCTCCACTGAGGCCCTGGACAAGATACTGCCCCTCTCTGGGCCCTGACTGCTCATTCATAATGTGAGAGGAAGATGTGCTAGAGGATGGGGTAGCAAACTTTTTCTTCAAAGGGCCATATAATAAATATTTTAGGCTTTGCAGGCCACGCTGTCTCTGCTGCAACTGCTCAAAGCTGCCATTATAGCATGAAAACAGCCATAGAAAATACATATACAAATTCGTGCGGCTGTGTTCCAACAAAACTTATTTATGGCCATTGAAATTTGAATTCCATTTTTTATGTATCACAAAACATTTTTCTTCTTTACATTTTTTTTTTTTCTGAGCAGGACCCATTCTTAGCATGGGAGTCATAAAAGTAGGTGGCCAGATTTGGTCTGTGGGTATTATTTGTCCCTAAACCTCTGGACTTGAGCAGAGTTTCTCACGTTAACTTGCCCATGAATTATTTGGAGATCTTGTTAAAATGCAGATTCTGATTCAGTGGATTTGCGGGAGGCCCGAGAACCTGCATTTCCTAGAAGCTCCCAGGGGACGCTGCTGTGGTCCATGGACTGTGCTTTGAGTAGCAAAGGGCTAGATAATCGCCCGCTTGGCCGTCTCTCAGGTTCAAAGTGTGGCGGTCCGGATCCTGCTCTGCACTGAAGTTGCGCCGGCAGAGTCTGGACGCACGCAAGCCCTGGCATTTTCTGCATACTCTTCGCCTCTGCCCCATGGTTTTCCTGCTTTATTTCTTTCCTTGTTTGTTTCTTGTGCTTCCCCCCAGCCTAACCTCCCCCAGCTAGAACATAAGCTCCCTGAGAGTAGGGACCTTGCTGCTTTGTTTAGCGCTGCTGTCCTACTGTGGGCATAAGGCAGGTGCTCAGGAATGAATGATGCAGAGTGCCTCGTTGGCCTCCCCTGTCGCTCATCCGGGCTGGGACTTTGTCGTTCTATCACCACCTAGTGGGCACTTTTGTGTACTGCGGCGTGGGGGAGAAAAATGGCGTCTGTGGGAGTCGGATCCCGGCGGAAGGTGGAGGCGGCCCCTGGGGGCAGAACCGCCCTCTGGTGCGGGGTATCTGTGTTCTTGTGCCTGGCACAGCGCTCCTTGGAAGGCCTTCCTGAAGGAGGCGGCACTTGAGCTGAGCAATGAAGGCAGTAAGATTTGGAATGGTAGGAATGAGAGAGGGAGAACAGCCATTCCTGGCAGAACCCCAGCATGAGCAAAGGCCTGGAGGCTGGGCAGCTCGGGCACGTGCCGGAAGGGGAGAGTAGTAGCAGCTGAAGACGAGGCCAGGTAATGACACGGGGAGGAGAGGGGCCCCAAGGAAAGGGAAATTCCTCTTAGTGAGTGATCCATGCCGGGGACTTCATAGGCACGAGCTCATTTAATCCCCACAAAGGCCAGTGAAGTCGATTTTAGGACCCCCATTTTACAGATGAGGAAACTGAGGCACAGATCAGTGAAATGACTTGTCCAAGGTCACAGAGCTTGTAAGGAGGCAGAACTGGATTTGAATCTAGATTGAATCTAGATCATCTGACGGATTCTCTTCTCTCTGATGGGGGTGCCTGCCTTGCTGTGTGCTTGGTGGTGGGGGGGGTGACATGTTGGGGGGCCCATTATACAGATATGGGAACTGAAGCCTAGCGAGGGGAAAGGAGTTCCCTGACGCTGCACACCAAGTGAGGCCAGCTTTCATCCCGGCCGCTGCCTGGGCTCCCATCTGACAGCTGGGAGCTGAAGCTGCCACGCAAGGGCCGGAGCCCTGGCCACAGAAGGTAGCAGAGTCCAGGTGGGACCCCTTGGCCAGCCCAGGCCCCTGGGAGCTGTGCTTAGGTTTCAGTTCCCAGTCAGGTGTGTCGGGGGGTGGGGGCGTGGTGAGTGTGCAGAGCTGCAGGCTGGGGGGCCAGGCCTCCCCGAGGAAGGAAGCGAGGCCCAGCAGGACCTGCCCTCAGGCTGTCCCGAGACTGGCCTCCCCAGGGCAGTGGGCAGGGGCACCCAGTTCTCCCAGCTCAGCAGCAGACCTGGGTTTCCCCAGACTCTCATCCCAGCTGCAGCCTTGCACCCTGCACAGGAAGCCACCTGCCCTTTCTCACTTCCTCAGTCCCTTGACCTGCTCTTCCGGGGAACAGAGGGCCCCAGCCTGGGGGAGTCAGAGGGACTCGGGGTCCACTTCCGCTCAGAAAGCATCAGGCTCCAAACTATGTGATAATCACCCCCACAATGAGCCTGCGAGTGGGCGCTGTCAGGATTCCCACTTTCGAGTGGAGACAACCGAGGCTCAGAGAGCGTCAAGTCCTACCCTGAAGCACTTGCCCAAGGTCACCAAGTTCGAGCTGGACCTCCAATCCAGGTCAAGGTAACTGCTTTGGTTTGAATGTCCCTTCCAAAATTCATGTTGAAACTTAGTTGCTATTGTGACAATCCTGAGAGTTGGGACCCTTGAGGGGTGATTGGTCATAAGGGCTCATGGGAGTAGATTAGTTATGGCTGGAGTGGTCTCCTGATAAAAGGACAAGTTCAGCCCCATTTCTCTGTCTTGTGCGTTTGCTGGCCAGGGGATACCTTCCACCACGGTACGACCCCTGCCAGATGTGAGCACCGTGCTGTCGGACTTCCCAGTCTCTGGAACTGTGAGCCAAATAAACTTCTTTTCTTTACAAATTACCCAGTCTCTGGTATTCTGTCACAGCAGCAGAAAACAGACTAAGACAGTAACCCCAGAGCACGTGACCACAACCCTGATGGCTGCCCCTGTTCCGAGCTGCCAGTGGCTCCTTTGGCTCTATCCAGAGCTGCTGATTCATCCACGGCCTCGGGGCATCACTTGGAGCATCTGCCTCTGCCTAGGGCCCTGAGGCCTGGGCTGCGGGCTGGCAGGCCTCTGGTTTTCTGCTAATGTGATCGCCACCATGCCTGTCCCATTTCCTCCTGTGACCCTCTCCTCTCACCTTCCCGTCCTTTAGCCTGGGAGCAACACAGGGTGAGAACAGGATAGGGTCCAAGCCCTCTCTGAGGCCCCAGTGCCCGGCCTGGGTCCCCACAGGGTGCACACCCCATAAACACGTTCTCTGTGAGTGGGTGAATCCCTGTAAGTGTGGACACCATCCCTAGTTTTAAACATGAAAGCTGAGGGTCAGTAGGCACAGGGACCTGCTTGGGTCACCAGCAGGCTCCAGGCAGAGCAGTGACCTGTCCAGGCTTCTTGCCATCCAGCCTGAGGTTTCCTCCACGAGGCGATTCAGCCTAACAAAGCTCCCCGGCAGCTTGCGCTACCCCAAATCCTGCATGTGAATCAGAAAGCTGGCTCCTTGGGCCACTTTTCTGCCAGGCAGAGGCCAATTGCCCAGATGCCCAGCTGGCCCCAGTGGCGTGCAAACACCCGGACTGTGTTTGTTTGGAGACCTCCAGAAGAAGATTACCGTAGCTGGATTTTTAGGGCTTCCTGAGAGAGAGTGAGTTATTTCTGCTGGGGATTTTTACCAGCACATTTTCCTTAATCCTTCCCAGGGCATAGCTGGGATTTAGTAATGAGCTGTAACAGCCAGAATATTTGATTCCATGATCTGGGACACAACTGTTCATTCTTAAACAAGCTGGGCATCTCTTCTGGATGTCCTAACTCAGCTCCCACAGGGTACCAGAGTAGCACCATTGCTCACGAAGGGCCAGAGCCAGCACCCCCATAGTACAGACAGAGCTAGAGGCCCAGAGAGGCTGTGAGGTGGGGCAGAGTCCAGAGCCAACGGGGGCAGGACAATTTTGTGTGCAGAGTCTCAACTGTGGGCAGAGACAAGGGGAGGGGCCGTCTCCCAGGAATGGGGAACAGGGGACCATCAGAGAGGGCCCGCCGAGGTGTCACGGGACCTCAGGGCAGGACTGTTCTTTGCACTGGGGCGGTTCCCTGCAGGAGAAGAGGTCGGCCTTGGGCCTGGGAGGCATCGATCTCTTGCAGGGGAGCTGTCGAGGCAGATCGGCTTTCCCAGAAGCAGGTCTTGGCTGAGGATTCACAAGCAAGGGATGTATTAAGAAAGAGCTCCCAGAACAAACCAGAAAGCAGGAGGAGGAGGGAAGGCAGACAAACAGCGCATGTCTGGCCTGTTCCTGCAGGGGTCACTTCCATCTGGAGCAGGTTTCACCTCGGGTCATGGAACCCCTGGCGGGAGCTGGGCTTCCAGACCCCCTGTGTCCTGTAGTCAGCACCAGGCAGAAGTGAGCAGAGTGCAGCTTCCCAGAGGAGGCGTGGGCCTTGCCATCCTTCAGAGGAAAAAGCGTGTGAGCAGAGGCTGAGGGAGGAGCTCAGGCACACTGCTTGAAGGCCAAGGCTGCCACTTCCTACCTGGAAGAGGACCAAGCCCCATCCCTGACTTAGGACGGGCTGAGGAGAAGGAACACGGAGGGGCTCGCGGCTCGAGGCAGGTTCACTCAACTACTGCAGCAAAAGTCCCATAAACACCTCTGCAAGTCCCTCTGTCATCTGCCGATGTTTGGGGCCAAAGCTGTGAACTGTGCTGAGGAGGGACAAGCTAAACAGTTCATTCATGAGTCACAGGCTTGCAATGGGCCCCAAGAACCTGTATCAACAGGGGCTCAGGCCCAGGGCAAGGTGGGAGTCAGGGCTGGGCCCCCAGGGCAGAGCCTTAACTGAGGCCAGTCCAGGGAGGTGGCTCTGTATTAGTGGCAACTCCTTGCCCTTTCTGTTGACCCCACTTTCCCTCCTTCCTCCCCTCCCGGAAGGCCCCACCTGGAACCCCTGGCCTCCAGCCTTGCCTCTTCCAACACGCTCTCCTGGAGTTGCCAAAGGGTTCCCTCTGAAAAGCAAAACTGGTCCTGGCCCTCCCCTGCCTGCCACCTTCCATGGCTCCCCATTGCTCTCAGGAGAAAGCCCAAAGCTCCCATGTGCTGCCGAGCTCTCTCCTGATGAGGAAGAGGCTTACCCATAGGGACTGAGAGCAGCAACCTTCAGGCAGAAACCAGGAGTCCCAGCAGCCCCTCAGAGCCCGCAGGGCACCAGGCAGCTGGGCTGCTGTCTGGGAGGAGCTGCCCCAGACCCGCCCGCAGGCCTCCCTCGCCCTGTAATTAATTTATGGAAAGCATCTAAATCGGGAGTCAACACAGCCCTGCAAATCTCACCTAATCCTTCCCTCCGTGGAGGGAGCAGCGCCCTGGAGGTGGAGGTGGAGCTTTTCTTACAGTGATTACATTTGTTTTTGCTGCAAGAAAAAAACCAAAATGAAACATTTAAGGTCTTATTTTCACAATCGCCTGCAGAAAGCAGAGGCTTCCAGGTGGTGCTTGGTGAGACCACGGGGAACCTCGCAGTCCTGCAGCCCGAGGAGGGCATTCGGGGCTCAGGGAGTCTAGCTTGTCAAAAATCCTCTGGGCTCTACCTCTAAGCACACCAGAAGCCAGCTCCTCTCCCGCTCCGCTGCCTCCACCCTGGTCCAAGCAGCAGCACCTCTGCTGCGGGCTCGGGCACCCCCTGTTGCCACCCTGTCCCGCCCCAGTCTCTTCTCATGGGCAGCCAGAGCCAGCTGGAGCTCCTCTGAGGAAGCGCCCCAGGGGTGAGCCTCAGGGTAAGGCCACCCCCTCGGACCTGCCTCCCTCCCTCTCCAGCTTCCCTGGCATCCTGGCCGCCTGCCCAGTGCTTTAGCCTCCTGCCCTCGCTGCTCCCCTGCCTGGAACCTTCCCCTCCCTCCACGTCCATGAGGCCTGCGCCCTCCTGTCGTGCAGCTCTGGCTGGGAAGTCGGCCCTTCACAGACCACCCTGACAGCACCGCTCCTTCTCCCCTCCCCTCACCTGCTTCCCCGACCCCCTTGGCACTTAGTGCCAGCCAGACATTTCCTTATTTCTTTGCATATTGTCTAGTTTCCCGCTATGCCCACCAGCATGTGAGCTCTGACAGCAAGGGCCTTGTTCTATTCGCTGCCATATCTCCAGTACCAAGAACAGTGCCCGGCACCTCACAGCAGGTGCTTAGTAAGCATTTATGGAATGAATGAATCATATCTGCCATTTGATGGAGGGCGTGGGCAGGGCTCCCCAAGATGCTCTGAGGGTGTCCCCTCGGTGCATGGAGTCAGTTCGAAGTTATCTCCTGCAGGAAGTCTTCTGTCCAGATTTTATTTTTTTTAATTTTTATTATTTTAAAAGGGTCTCACTATGTCATCTAGGCTGGACTTGAACTCCCGGGCTCAAGCAAACCCTCCGCCTCAGCGTCCTGAGTAGCTGGGACCACAGGCGTGCACCACCACACCCGACTCTATCCAGATTTTAAATGGAAGTTCTGGCTGCAGGCAGCAACTCTGATCACAACGTGGGACGCATTTTCATTTAGTGCAAACACCAGCTCCTCCAGGGAGCCCTCCCAGAGCTCTTCCCAGCCCCCAGTGAAAGTGCCTCCCTCCTCCTAGCCCGACACTTTCTCCCTTGTGGTCCCTGCTGGGTGTCAGTGCGAGGCCGAGGCCGGCGAGCACCCCCAGCCGGCACCTGAGTCATACCCAGAGAACACCTGCAGAGCCCGTTTCAGCTCAAACTTTACATGGCCTCTTGTGCGGGCCTCACTCATGCCCTTCTCCTCATTTAGGCCTCACAACAACCCTCTGAGGGAGTCATTTGTTATCCCCGTTTTACAGGTGAGGAAACTGCGGTTAGAGGCCGCAGCAGTGGTTTGCCCAAGCCCCACGGCTGGCGTCGGAGAACAGAGCGGAGCCCAGCTCCTGGGCCCTAAGTGCAGCCCCGCTGCAGCTGCCATGCTCACAGCCAGTGCTCAATACGTGCTTGGAGAATGAGTGAAAGGGCTAATCTGAGTTCTCAGGGCTCCTGAGGGAGCAGGAAGACGTTGTAACCACAGCACGGGACGGCAGGCTGGTCTCATGCTCTGCTGAGCCCTGAAGTCATGACTACCCGCTGCTCTGTGTGGAGAGAGCAAAGGCCGGAACCTCTCCCTTCCCTCACTGGAACCTGAGGCCCCAGGGGACTGGCCTGTGGGATACGGGGAAGCCACGTGACTGTGCCCGTCACCTAGAGAAGAGATAAGAGGGTTAAATGATGAGCCGGAAGCCAGGGACAGTGCAGGGACCAGGGCCCCTGACTCTTGACAATCAGTCCTATCTTTGCTCTGACTCCACCTACTACATACCATAAGGGCTCTATTCCTGGGACCTGCGCCTCAGTTTCCTTGTCTGCAATGTGGCGATAATTGTACCTAGCTAAAAGGATCCAAGATTAAATGACATAACACAAGTGCTTGGCCCAGTGCCTGCAAGAAAGCAAATTCTTAATAAGTAGGCATATAATTATTAGCTGGTTCCAAGGAGGCACATTTATTACATTGTCTCCTTCTTCCCCACCCTTATAAATAGATCTCAAGGCCGGAGGTACAAACTTGGTAGTTAGAAGAAGTCCTGTTTGTTTAGGGGAAAAAAAAAAACCAACAAAATAATTAAAATGATAGTGCCCAATGGTGGAGATGATGTGGCAAAAGTAGCACAGTGTGGTAGCATTTCCTGAGCATTTTAAATATTCAAGGCAACTATTTTATCAAATGCTAAATATTAATAAACTCTTACTTTGCTGGCGTTCTTCCAACTTTTAAAATGTATGCCAAAAACCAAGTAATTTCAAAGCTGTCTAGTTAAGTGAGCTATAAATTGGATTTACAATATTGCCAAGTAGGACATTTTCTCTGTTTCTTTTTTTTTTCAGCTTTAAACACGTCTAAAAGTAGGGCATCTTTTCAAACTGGTAAACAAATATAAATGTCTCCTCCCATCTTTTGCCAGGATTAGTCTTGAATTCAGCAAATTTTGAATAATGCCAGGCCAGTGGTAGATCCTCCTGGCATAAGATGAGATGGTCCCACACACTTGTATGACACTAGGACCAGCTTTTTGGGAAACTGTAATTTGACAGAACATATCACGAGCCTGTGAAAATAAGTAATTCAAATTAAAGTTGTTGGAACTTTAAATTATTTGAGCCTTAAAGGAAATATGATTAGGGGACCTGAGTCAAATAATAGGCAGCTACAAACTCTGTTTCTCCCTTACTTACATTGTTTTGCAAAATGTAAAAGACAAAATGGTGCCAGAGGAAAGATCCTTTTCTTGTTAACTGTTGAACCTCTTTATCGATTAACTTTCTTCTTTTTCCTACACCTGACTCAGACCAGATGGCACAAAAGACCCTACGACCACCAGATTGCTCCAGATGGAATGTTAAATATACCTTTCCTTAACAGGAACAAGTTGCAACCAATCATATTGCTGTAATTCATAAACCAGCCTTGTATGAGAAACGTAATCCTGCTAAACTTCTTTGTTTCCACCTGTGTGAGTAAAACCTGAGCCTCTCCATTTTGGAGCACTGACCCCATTTCTTTGGCGTCTGTTTCCTGGATGGCTCTCCTTCAACTTTGCACTTGAATAAACCCTTCAGAACTGGAGTCTGATCCTTTGGATGACATCAGGTTTACAAGCCATAGAGGCCATTCATATGCTCTGGCCGGTTCTTTCCTCTAGAATTTATTCCAGTGAAATAATTTTTTAAAAAGCAAACCGAATCTGTAAGCGCTGGGGTGCGGAAAATGATTCCCCCAAATATGGCACTTGGTGTGCTGGGTGCTTTTGAAAATTGAGAGGCCTCAGAAATAAGCCTCGGAATCAGGTCCCTCTAACGTTGTCTTGTCCCTCCCCACACCCCTAGCCAGAGAAGGACTCTCTCTGGAATTTCCTTATCTGACCAAGAAAGCTTCTCACCAAAAGAAACAGAATCGCCTTCTCTCCCCTCTGTCACCGCACTGTCTGTTGCAGAAAAGAAGGCTGGAGAATGCAACCGCGCCTGATGGACTGTCCCACACAACAAAGCCTGCCTCTCAGGCTCATTCAAACCCCAAAGAGAACCACTCTACGTTAATTTCTGCCTCCCTCGTCCATTCATTCTCCTTCATAACATTTACTGTCCCTCAAAAGAATTGTCTGCATTCCCCATCTCCTTCCTCCCCTATGGAAAAGGGTATATTAGCTTCTGAACCCCATTGTGATTCTCTCCCGTGCATGTTAATAAAGTTATACTCCTTTTCTTCTGTCAATCTGCCTTTCGTGAGTTGATTTTCTGGAAACCTTCAGAAGGTGAAGGGGAAGTTTTCCCTTCGTCTGTACATAAACACGTAAAGATGTCCATTGCAGTGTTGTTTACAGTAGAGGAGAACGGCAAACACAGGCAATAGGGAATGATTTAATAAATTATGCTTGAGTCCTTGATGGTTCTTTGGCTAATAAAAAACAATCGTTTTGAAGACTGTGTAACAACATGGATGATGTTTATGTTAAAAGGTTTCATGTCAAAAGAAAAAATGCAAAATTGCATTGAGACGCTGGTCTCTACTGTTAGGGAGTATTTTTTTGCCCTATTTGATTCTTACAATAACCCTGTGATGTAGACAAAACAGGGTCAATATTTATTCTCCCCATTATCCACAGGACTGGAGAGCAGGATGGAGACTGAGCCATGAGAAGCTTTGGGTGGAGGTTCCCACAGGGACTCAGATTCTGAACTAGGACAGCTCCCAGGTCTCCTAAAGCAGAACCCAGCACGACTCAGAGCAGCATGTGACTGACAGGGGGACCCAGTGGATGAAGACAGTGTAAGACAAAGCACTGTTCTGGAGCACCCCCCTTCATCTCACCCAGAAGAGGTGGCCCTCTGGGGTGCCGCTTCCTCTCTCTGTGGCTGTGATTTCCCCACTAGGGAGGTCTGGAAGAACCGCCAGTCCCAAGCCCCACCTTGTTCTGTGCTGTGCTTACAGGAAGCCCCTTCTGCACGCTTGACCCCTGAGATCACGAGGGAAAACCCTTGGAAACTCTCACACCTGCCGCAGCTGCTTGTTGTTCCTTTTTTTTTTTTTTTTTTAAGTTGTAATGTGAATTTTTTTCTACCATGCAAAAATGGTCGGTAATGATATAATAATAAATGTTTCTATCTCTAGTGCCCAGTTAGGAAATAAAATCTTATAGGGATACTGGAAGGCTCTTGGGTGCCCCTTGCTGATCCTGTTCCCCACTTCTGTCACCAGGGGTAACCCAAACCTGGATTGGGTGTTTATCCATAAATGGTAAGTGGTATTGTTTTGCATGGTTTTAAACTTTCAATAGTGGTTTCTATCTTTTATTCATTCCACAGTCACTCAACAGGTATCTATTGAGCACCTATTGTATGTTAGAAGCTGTGTTAAGCCCTGGAAACATCAGCAAACAAAACAGACAAGATCACTGCTCTTGTGGTGTGTGCATTCCAGTGGGGTGAGCCAACAAGAAACAAAATTTATGAAATTTAGATAAATTATGCAATATATTAGAATGTGAGAAATACAAAGGGGAACAATAAAGGAAGGTGGAGAGGTGGGGTGGAATACCGCAATTTTAAGTGGGATCACATCCTTCTGTATCTTACATATTTACTCAATATTATATTTTTCTTTGTTGAATGTGCCATCTTTATTCATTCCTCTGTCAATAAATATTTCTTTCTATTTTTTGTCACTATAAACAATGTTGCCATAAGCATACTTGTAAATGTCTTTTTGTGCGCTTTTTCTAGGGCATGTACCCTGATATAGAACAGTTGAGTCCAGGGTACCTTCAATCTAACCAAGCTGGGTGGTACTGATGGCTTCTCCAAAGTGGCTGTGCCCACGACTCTCCCACGAGCAATATCTGAGGGTTTGTTATTCTACCTCTTCTCCAATACTTGGTGTTGTCAGATTTTTAAAAAAATTTGCTAATCTGATAGGTATAAAATGCTATACATTTGTTTAAATCTGAATTTCCCAGGGAACTACTAAGGTTGATCATATTTTCATATTTATTTACCACTGATGTTTCTTCTTTAATGACTAGAAATTTAATTTACTTTTTCATGTTGATCTTAAACCCAGAAATCTTGCTAACTAATAGTTGGTCTGTAGATTCCTTTGGGTTTTCTCAATAGACAATCAAATCATCTATAAATAATGACAGTTTATCTCTTTCTTTTCAAATATAAGCCATTAATTTATCTTATTTTACTAATTTATTTTTTAAAAATCTGCCATTAAGTTTAATTTATTTAAGAAAAATAAATTCAAAAGGACAATGTTGGAAATAAAAGTAATAGTGGGCATCTTTATCTTCTCATGACTTTAAAGGAGATGTTTCTAGCATTTACATAGTAAGGGATGTTTTCTTTAGATTTGTTAATAGCTATCCTTTTATTGGGTTAAGGAAATTCCCTTCAATTTCCAATATGATGAGAGGTTTTTCATAAATCAGTATGTACTTTATCAAATACATTTTCTACATCTATTGACGTGATCATATGGGTTTTTTTCCTTAATCTATTACTGTGGGAAATTACCTTTGTAGATTTTCTAATATGAAGCTATGTTTGTATTCCTGAGATAAACCCAACTTGGTTATGGTACACTGTCTTTATTATACACAGTTGGATTATTTTAATAATATGTTACTTAGGGTTTTTACATCTACAGTCACGAGAAAAATGGGCCCGTAATTTTCCTTTTGCACACTGTACTTGTCTGATTTTGGCATTAATATTGTATTGATCTCAAAGAATAAATTTGGGAGTATTTCTTATTTATCTGTTCTCTGGAAGAATTCATATAAGATTAGGATGATCTATTCCGTGAAATGTTGGTAGAATTTACCTATAAAACCATGTTGACCTTGAGTTTTCTTTGTGGGAATATTTTTAATTATTGCTTCAATTTCTTTAATATAATAATTTTGGGACCATTGTAAATTTTTATTTTTAAAAAGATCCAGTTTGGGTAGGAGTTTATTATTTGTATCAAGTCTTCAAATTTGTTGGCATATAAAGTTGTTGATGACATTCTCTTATCTTTTTTTAACACTATTAATTTTTTATTTGTAAATATAGCCACATGAAAAGATTAAAATCTCCATATATATGGCTATCTTTATCTTTAAACCTCTATTTTAACTATAGTTATATTCCCCTTTTCATTTATGATGTTATTTATGTATATCTTTCCTTTTCTTAATCAATCTTCCCAGAGGTTTGTCTATTTTGTCTTTTCAAAAAATCAACTCTTGGTTTTGTTGGTCTCTTCCATTGTATTTTTGTTTTCTATTTCATTGATTTCTATTTTGTATTTTTTTAATCTACTTCTTTATATTGTTTTGGGGTTTATTGTATTTTTTAACTCCTTAGATTGGACACTTGAATCACTCCTTTGCCTTGTGGGTATTTACCTTCTAACTAAATGAGCTGAAAGGCAGCTGTGTTTTTGAGAGGACTGGGGGGTGAGGCCAGTGTGTAGAGGCCCAGGATCCACCAGGATGGGGAGTCCAATCAGAGACCCTCCGCGTGAAGCTAGGACCCCAAAAGCCTCACCCTGGGGCAATTTTTCTTTTTCTCCAAACTACAGAAAACTGATTAAATAAAAATAAACCTACAAGGAGGAGAAGAATAATAGAGAATTCATCAGTGATAGCATTTTGGAAGTTGGAAAGTAGATGGATTTAGCAGTCCCAAGAGAGCTAAATCCCACATTTGAAAAACAGCCTGATTTATACTGCAGAATCATGCAAAGGCCCAGCAACCAGGCACGCCAAGGCCCTTGGAACCAGAATTGGGGTTATGAGGTGGGGGCGGGGAGGAGAAAAGTAAAATGGGCCAGAATGAAAACCATTTGAGAGGAAATTAGATCTCCAGATCCCCCCAGCCCTCCTGGATCCTAGGGTAAGTCTCAAGGCTCCTTCTGGAGTGGGGGGTTGGGGGTGCGGGGAGGCAGGAGGGTCTCTTTGCTGGAGAGTCTAGCAGGGCCAGGGCCACGCTGCAGTTCTGAAACAGGGAGGGCAGAGGTTAAGTGACCATGTGCACACTGAGATGCCCAACCTTCTTCCACCCTGCTTCTTCCAGAAACTTCAACTAGACTTTTTCCTCCAGGCAAGAGATTTCCTAGGAGAATCTGACCTGGTTGAGTGATGTACTCCCCCTCTGGGCTGCAAGAGGAAGTGAAGGGTATCTACCAGAACATAGAGCAAAACCACAAAAAGAGCAAAACACCAATAAGTCAGCTGTGAGCCTGGTTCTAAAAAAAAAAAAAAAAAAAAAAAAAAAACCAAACAAAAAAACACCAAGAGGGAGGAAATAAAAAATAAGATTAGTGGACAAGTCCAAGAGGTCTGACCTCTGAGTAATAGGAATTTCAGAGAATGAAGAAAGAAAGAAGAAATTAATTAAAAAAAAATTTTTTTCATATATTCCAGAGTGGAAGAACGTGAGTACCCAGCACAAAGAAAGTAGATTTCACACAAAGGATCACGGACGGGTCAGAATGGCATTGGGTTTTTTAGTAGCATCAGTAGAAACCAGAACACAATGGAGAAATACGTTCAAAATTCTGAAAGAAAGACTTTGTGGTTAAATTAGTAATAAAAATTAGAAAACATTAAACCAATGATAAAAGCAGGTCAACTACTCTTGTGCTGGAAAAGAAAACGGTAGTGTCCTGTATAGCTCATATGATAATAGATTTACAGTCAGAATAAGGCACATAATGAATATTGATCTGATCAGAATTACAATTAACTATATTGGGGGAGGAGAGGTCTGTGAATGCGTTTTGGGGGGGACGTTATGTGGGTGTTTGGTGAGAGGCTAAATTCTCCTCTTCCACAATGACGAATCACTATGCAACGTACAAAAATCAAGAAGTAGCAATAGGCCGGGCGCGGTGGCTCACGCCTGTAATCCTAGCACTCTGGGAGGCCGAGGTGGGCGGATCGTTTGAGCTCAGGAGTTCGAGACCAGCCTGAGCAAGAGCGAGACCCCACCTCTACCAAAAATAGAAAGAAATTATATGGACAGCTAAAAATATATATAGAAAAAATTAGCCGGGCATGGTGGCGCATGCCTGTAGTCCCAGCTACTCGGGAGGCTGAGACAGGAGGATCGCTTGAGCTCAGGAGTTTGAGGTTGCTGTGAGCTAGGCTGACGCCACGGCACTCACTCTAGCCTGGGCAACAGAGTGAGACTCTGTCTCAAAAAAAAAAAAAAAAAAAAAAAAAAAAGAAGTAGCAATATAAGCATGGTATTTGGAGAAAATACAATAAATACCCAAAGGATGGAAGGCAGTATCTCTGGGGCTGAAAAGGAAGAGTAGGACCAGGATTGGGGCAGGGGCTTCAGGGAATTGCTGATTTTCATAACAAACCTTGCAGAATTTTTTGACCTTTGAAATCATGTGCATAACTTGATAAAAATTAAAATTAAATTAAAAATCTCCCCTGTGATTAGCAGCCTCATACATAAATCTTTTAGATCTCTTCATTTACTTCCTTAGCATAAATTCTAGAAGTGGGCTGCTGGGTCAACAGGCGTGCATATTTTCAAGACCTTAATATCCACAGTGGGAAACAGTGCACCAATCTTGCCCCTTCCAGAAGTACAATATGAGTCTTTATTTTCCAGTCCCTGCAAACACCTTTATCAATTTTCACATCTCTGCCAATTTGATGGCTAAAAAAAGGTATCATACTGTAGTTTTAATTTCCATTTATTTGACTACTAAATAGTTTTACATAGTTAACATATTTAACCATTTTTAGTTCTTCTTTTATTAATTTCCTGTTGCTGTTCTTTGTCCATTTTTATCTTGGAGTGTTCATTCCTTTTCACTCTTGATTTGTAAGTGCTCTTTAAATAGCAACCTAGTCATTCTTTGTCTACCACACATTGCAAATGTTTTTCCCTGCCCAGGGGGTCCTTCTCCTTTCAATGTTCTTTTTCGATATAAGCGTTTGTTTGCTTTTATGTAGTTAAGTCTATCTTTTATGCTTTTTGCCTTTGGGATCATGCCTGGAAAGCCTTGGCTCATCCATGGCTTTTTACAAGGACAGCATTTCTCACAATTTCATCTAGTATTCATATACGGTATTTCATTGATTCTGGGTTTTTCACATTTTATTTATTTATTTATTTATTTATTGAGATAGGGTCTCGCTCTATTACCCAGGCTACAGTGCAGTGGCATCATCACAGCTTGCTGCAACCTTAAATGCCTGGGCTCAAGTGATCCTCCTGCTTTAGCCTCCAGAGTAGCTGGGACTACAGGTGTATGACACCGCATCTAGCTGATTTTTCTATTTTTTTTGTAGAGACGGGTGTCACTATGTTGCTCAGGCTGGTCTCGGATTCCTGGCCTCAAGCAATCCTCCTACCTCGGCCTCCCAGAGTGCTAGGATTACAGGCGTGAGCCACTGTGACCAGCCCGATGTTGGCTCTTGATTTTAGATAGATGCACTTTATCTTGTGTTCTTTTTAAAATCACATCTTGGTATTGGAGTTATGCTAACTGTGTAAAATTAATTGGAAAAATTTTAACTTTTCTAAGCTCTGGGAAAGGTTACATAGCATAGAAATTAACTGTGAAACTTTGACAAAATTCATACCAAGAACTGCCTGTGTCTTTCAGCAAGAGCAGTGCTTTAACAAGCTTTACTTTTCTTTTTCAAATTAACTTTTGCTGTAGACTGAATTGTGTTTCCCCAAAATTTATAGGTTGAAGCCCTAGCCTCCAATGTGACTATATTTAGATATAGGGCCTTTAAAGAGATAATTAAGGTAAAATGAGGTCACAAGGCTGGGCTCTTCATGCAATATGACTGGTGTCCTTACAAGAAGAGAGACACGCGGGAGGCATGCATACGAGGAAGAGGCCTTGTGAGGACACAGCAAGAAGGCGGCCGTCTGCAAGCCAAGGAGAGAGGCCTCAGGAGAAACCAAGCCTGCCAGCATCTTAACATTGGACTTCCAGCCTCCAGAGCTGTGAGAAATAAATTTCTGTCATTTAAGCCCCCCAGTCTGTGGTATTTTGTTATGGTATCCCTAGCAGATAAATAAAAATTTTATAGTTTTTTTTCTTTAGTGGTAAAATATAAATAATAGAAAAAGAAAGCCACCCATAATTCTACCTCCCAGGAATAACCGTTGGTAAAACTCTGGTATATATCCTCTCACATACTCACTCAACTCACATTCACATATTTACTTACATAAGTGGAGCTCATTCTCTACATATACCAGTTTACAATCTGCTTTTTATACTTAATAATGTGTCATAAATATTTTCCATGATAATATATCTATTTCATTTCCATATACTTATTTTCAGATTCCAAAAGTAACAAATGTTCATTATTAAAAGTTCAAATGTTATAGTAATACAGAAAGTAAAAATTTTCCAGTTGCTTCCATGACCTTTTTATGTTTTCTACTCCTTTTGGAGTCAATCTTATAGATATTTTTATAAAAAATTATCCATTTTGTGCATTTTCCAAATTTACTAGAGTTATAGTCTTTAAAAAAATCTCCACCATATTTAAGAGATATCACCTTTCTTTGTCTGCATGTGGAGAGAACCCCCTCAAGGAGCCCATGGCTCGGTTCCCTCCGCCTTCTCCCCCTTCCCGAGTCTGCCCGTCCTTCAAGGTCCTGCTAAGATGCAGCCTCTTCCAAGGTACCTTCCAGGTGCTGGGACAGAATCAGCTTTGCCCGTCACACTCCTTCCCACAGCGGAGGCCGCACCTCAGCGCTGACAGGGGCGGCGCGAGGTGGTGGAAAGAGCCCGAGGGTGGGCTGCAGTCTGGGCCTGGCCGCTTTTCTTTTCTGGGGCCCATTATTTAACATCTGAGCACTAATGCTGTCGCTGTAAAATGGGTTAACGACTGTCCCTACCTCTCAGGGTTGAGGTGAGAATGAAATGAGACCCTGCATGAAAGGTCCCCGGCCCTTATAATTACAGTTGACGTGACTGTGCAGTTCCCGGCCCCCTCAGCTTCCAAAAGCAGGGTCCAGAGCCAGGGTGTCGGTGACCCCAGGAAGGCCACGGACAGAGCCCGGCACACGGGCAGGTCCCTCCCCAGGGCTGCTTTGCCTTCCCTCTGAGAAGACCCAAGGAACTCGGTGGGCCCAGGAGCCTCCGGGTGAGGGCGGTTCCCACACCCTCATCCCGCCAGCTTGGCCCCAGCCTGAGGTGTGGAAGGCCAGAGGGGCAGTTAATTCAAAAAATGCTTCTGCTCTGATCCAACATTGCCACCTCTGGGTATATACCCCAAAGGACTGAAAGCAAGGTCTCGAAGAGAGATTTCTGTCCATAGCATTACTCACAGTAGCCAAAAGATGGAGACAGCCCGTGTCCATGGATGGACGGATGGATAAACGGACGTGGCACATACCCAAGTGGAATAACACTGAGCCTTAGAAGGGGAGGAAATTCTGACGCATGCTCCGGTGGGGAGGAACCTTGAAGGCAGCAGGCTGAGTGAAATAAACCAGTCACAAAAGGACAAATACTGTAGGATTCCACGTACATGAGGCACCTAGAGTAGTCAAATTCATAGAGACAGAAAGTAGAGTGGGGGTTGCCAGGGGCTGGGGGAGAACAGAGACGGGGAGTTATTACTTATGAGAACAGCGTTTCCGTTCTAAGAGGAAAAGGGTTCTGGAGGTGGATGGTGATGATGGTACCACAGCAATGTGATGTACTTACCGCCACTGAATTGTACACCTAAAAGGGCTCAAAATGGTAGATGTTTTATGTGCATTTTACCATAATTAAGAAAAAAATGCTTCTGGGGACTTGCCCAGGCTGGGGGTTTATGAGCCACCAGCTAGAGAACTGTGCCCAGCGGGCACCGGGGGCAGAGCCCTGGCTTCTGAGCCCACAGCCTGCCCCTCTGCCCCGCTGGTGACCTTGACCCTGCTTGTACGTCTCTGGGCCTCACCTGTCAAAGGCCAAACAAGGACATGGAGTGGAGGCTGTCCAAGCTCCCCCGGGCTCTGATGAGCTGACATGAGAATTAGAACGAAAGCCTGTGCTTTGAAAAAAGTAGATAGAGAATTAAAAATACAATCGAAAATCACGCTCACTATTCCAAGATTAAAAACATTCTTTAGAAACTGGGCTTATTAGACGACATGCTTCCTGCATCGTGCGGGCACGGGGGGAGCCAGGTCACCAGCGCTCTCCGTAGGGGGCAAGCAGGTGAAATGATTATGAAATATGTCAAGTAAATGGTCCTTTTTTCTCCCCAGGAGATAAGGAAAGGTAATTTGGTCTGTCAGTCGCGCACACAGAAGACGTCATGGTCAACTGCATTAATACTGAATACTTTGTCCAGAGTCACAGAGCTAAAAGAAATTACAGAATCTTTCTCCTGTGAATTCTGGCATGACTCTCAGCAGACCTTTCCCCACCTGAATTCACAAGAGAGATTAATAATAAAAGGCAGGGCCGCTAGTGGGACCCAGCGCTGCTTTTCCCTCACACCTGGGACGCCCTCCCCCAGCCCACTGGTCCGGCCTCATCTCTCCACACACCCTTGCCAGTCCTGTTTCAGCCAGACAAGACCCTGCTGTGCTGTCCCAAGAGGCCAGCGCCTCCCTGCCTCCTCGCCTATTGGCACCTGTCAAAGCCACCTCTTCCAAGCCACCTCCTCTGGGACACCTCCCTCCACCTTCCCTCCCCTTTGCCCCCACATGCTCACTTTTCGCAGTTGTCATGGGGATTTGGTGTCCTTTCCCCAAACACCCCAGACCTCCCCAGAGGAAAGACCCACCCAGCCGGCCTCCCTGCAGTGTCCAGCTGGGGTCTGGCACTTAGCGGAGGAAGGGATGAGTGAGTGAGGTCTCTCCAAGCTTTCTCTTTTATAATCTAACAAAAAGGTGTCTGTGGTGGATCTTTTCTTTTCTTTCTTTTTTGATTTTGTGAATAGGTGGTGGTGTTAGGGCTGGGAGTGGACACTGGGGCGCTCTCTGAATGCACTGTCACACTGTTGAATCGTTGGCTTGCAGGAGACCGTCTGCACGTCCCTCTCTCCATTCCTGCAGGTGGACAGGGAGCCCCCACACAGGGCCCTGGCTCCGTGGCTGCAAAAACCTTCTTCCCTTTTCTGCTTTTGGGGACTTGGCAGTCTCTGGAACAATTAAACCTCTTTTGATGCAGTTATATTCCCTCATGTAATAAGTACTGCATTATTTTTAGACTGTTTTACCCAATTAATTTCATTATCAGTTAATTATGCATTAACATTTTAAGAAAATGAATATTTGCCCAGTTACTTAAACGAAATCATTAAATATGTATGCGTTCCTTTCTTTAAATGCACATCTGTTATCTCTTGCAGATGGAGAAGACGTGGGTGGCGCTATCTGTGCCTCTGAATGGGACGGGACGCTGTGCAAAGGTGCCTTCTTGGCCCCGTGGGCCAGGCTTGTATGTGGCTGGGCGGCACCTGGACAGTGAGGCCCACAGCATGCGTCAGAGACCCTGGTCTGGGGGTGAGAGGGAAGGGCCACTGCCCTAAGGACCAGCTTGGCAGAATCTGGGGTGAGGGGTGGTGGGTGCGGCCAAGAGCCAAACGTGCTGGTGTGTGAATGGGAAGCAGCACCTGGAGATTAATGGCTTAAGAAATAAACCTCCTGCAGGAAATCAATACGTGAGACATCTGCACTCCCATGTTCACCGCAGCCCTATTCACAACAGCCAGAACACGGAAGCAACCTAAGTGCCCTCCATGGATGAATGGATAAAGCAAAGGCGGTGCATATGCACAGCGGAGTACTACTCAGCCACGGAAAAGAAGGAAATCCTGTCATTTGCGGCAACGTGGATGGAACTGGAGGTCATTATGTTACGTGAAATAAGCCAAGCATAGAAAGACAAATACCAGATGTTCTCACTCCTATGTGGGAGCTAAGACAGCGGCTCTCGTGGAGGTGGAGGGTAGAATGGTGGCTACCAGAGCTGGGAAGGGGCGGAGGGAGGGAGGATGAAGGGAAAACAAAAAGGAATATAAATGTGTTTATCACTACTGAACTGTACACTTAAAATGTTAAAGATTTATGTTTACATATTACATATGTATATTTTACCTCAATAAAAAATAAATTAAAAATGGGGGAAAAAAATAAACCTCCTCTTGCCACCTCTGGGTGATTTGGTGCAAAGCTCGCCAGAGGTCAGCACACCCAGTCCCTTGGTGTGGTCACGAAGGCCCTTCCTGGCCTGACACTGTGAGCCTGTGAGCTACCTAGGAGTCGCCCCCAATCTCCAGTCTACATAGTGAGGGCAGGTGCAGGCCGAGGCTGCCGCACCGGGTGACCAGGACTCACCAGCTCCAGGACTCACGGTCAGGGGAGAGACGCCAACACCCCGGCATTCCCTGAGGAGGGAGATGCCCAGTGACCATCCACACCAGGGGTCACTAAACCCAGTGCCTACTTTTGCATGGCTTGGGAGCTAAGAATGATTTTTACATTTGTAGATGAGTGGAAAACATCAAAAGACAAATAATATTTTGTGATACATGAAAATTCTAGGAAATTTCAATGTCCATAAATAAAGTTTTGTTGGAATACGGCCATGCTTGTTCAGTTACATATTGTCTGTGGCTGCTTTTGCCACAAAACTGCTCTTGCTACTCAACAGCAGCTGCGTAGTTGTGAAGGAGACCGCGTGGCCTGCAAAGCCTAAAGCATTTACTCTCTGATCCTTTACAGAAAACATCTGCCAGTCGACTCTACAGTACTTTTCTATGGCGACCACAAGGAGAATTTTCTTAATAACAAACTAGATGGGACATCCCAATTGTTTGATGTAGTGAGATTTGATTATAACCCACTCAATAAACACCTAAGCGCTTTCTTGGCTGGGTACTGGAGAAACAGTGATAAATCAGATCTAATTCCTATCCCTGTCTGATGAGACAGGTATATGTGTAGGTATGTAAACTGCAGGCCCATGCGTATATTTTTACAAGAGTCTTAGAAGTATAGAGGAGGGAGTGACTGGCTCTGCCTGGGGAAATCAGGGAAGCCTTCTGAGAGGAGGTGATGACTGAGCACTGTACTGCATTCAACTGAAAATATTGTGCACTGTGTCAGCCAGGGGTGTCCCCTCGTGTTACACAGTGCGAACCTGCACACTGTACATGGTAGACCTGTTGAGTGGGCCTTCAAGGACCCTTGGTTGCAAGTGAGGTACCTAACTCCTTGGAGCTTAGGCAATCAAGGCAATCACTGGCTCTTGAAATGTAGAAGTCTGGGAGCAACCAGGCATGGCTGGATGCAGGGGCTCAGGCAGTGTTGTCAGGGCCTTGTCTCTCACGCCCCATCTCTTGGCTCTGCTTGGCTTTCTTCTTTCCATGAATTCTTTCTTTTTTCTTAGCCTTGGTGGAGGGTAGCCAGATACATAATCTCCCAGCAAGACAATTCAATCTAGGGAACCCTCCTTCCTTCCAGGGACTAAAATAACAATCCCAGAAAAGAATTTAAATTGGCTACTTGAGTCACATGCCTGTTTCTGAACCAATCACTGTGATGAGGGGTGGGGCACAGTGATCTTTGGGATCTTCAGAGGGCCAGGGCTGGAGGGTGGAGCACCATGATTGACAGCCTAATGGTTGGGGAGGGGGGATTTTCCGAAGGAAATTTGCAAGCAAAACTATACACCCACTACAAAGAGCAAGAAAGATCTCTCCAGGCAGAATAGGCAGGAAGTCTGTAACCAGGTCATTGCCAAAAATCCTACTCCCAGGGCCTCTTTGGCGCCGGATGCCATCATGAGCAGTGGCCCCTGAGCTGTGCTCCCGGGCAACCCCGCCCAGGTCCCGTCTGTCAAGACTGTTGACCTCTGAACCCGGCTGGGGGAAAGAAAGGAGGCACCCACTTCCCCACCTCGTCTCTAGGCTGTTAGAGCTCAAAGGGTGCTTGGAGTCCACTTATTTGATCCACGGAGCTTTTTAAAAATGATAACAAGAGCTCATAAGCGAGAACGTACACAACTTTCTTTTAAAACCTCCTTAGCTCAGCCGCAAACCATGGGAATTAAATTTGTGTAGTGCATTTAACAGACAATGAACATTGAACAAGGTCACAAATACATGTTGGGATTACAAGACAAGACACAGAACAGAGGCCGGCAATCATCTACAGCCTTGTGATGCCGCCTGGCACGTGCCACCCGTGCCTGGATACACAGATCCAACACCGCCCTTGCACGTGCGGGTCGCGCAGCGCTCGCGCTGGCCCTGCTCTGCACACGACACCGTTTCTTAAAGGTCGATCACTCCAGAGAACAAGACAGATGTGCCTTGTGCTTTTCTTTTGCATTTAAAAAAACATTTAAGAAAACCGTCACCGGCATCTTTCTGGCTTTTAGACCACAGCAACATCATTTGAGAAAGACTGTTCCAGTCCAACCCTCCAGTTTTATAGATGGGGAAACTGAGGCCTAAAGATGGAAAGTGGCGCTTTTTTTTTTTTTTTTTTTAAAGAGACCTGGTCTCTATGGTGCCCAGGCTGGAGGGCAGCAACTATTCACGGGTACAATCATAGCTCACCACAGCATCAAACTCCTGGGCTTAAGCCATCCTCCTGCCTCAGCCTCCCCAGTAGCTGGGACTGCAGGTACGCGCCACCACACTGGCTTGGAAAGTGATTTCAACAGCCAGAACTCAGAATTGGTCTGAGAATCCTGGCCTGACACATTTAAATTTGGTCAGATGAGGAACTTAGCAAGGTCTGCAGGTGGCGCTGCTTCTAACGGGCATCAGGGACACTTTGGCTCAATTTTCTCACTTAACCTTGGGTTTTTGATTCAAGGTGCAAAACATTGCTTTTCTTGACCTCAAAGGTTAAGGCTTTACCAAGTTGTTCATGTAAGTGTTATTAAAGAAAAGTTTTAAACAAATTAAATGTGGGACATGCATATTTAATGGTAATCTATGAAATGTGGTACATCCATGAAAACCTCGATTGCTGTCAAAAATGGCAGCTGTGGGAATCAGGAGTTAGGGCAGACTGAGGGCAGTGAGTGATGCCGCAATTACCGGCCTCCCTGTCCCTGTGCCCCTACCCTGAAATGTGTAGTCCCTCCACTCTGACTCTGGGCTGGTCTTGCAGCTCGCTTTGACCAGTAGAATGGGATGGAGCGTGAGACACGTGGCACAGTCACCCGGTCGCCCAGGCCATGACCAGCCATGTCATGTGAACGATGTCATCTTACACCAACCAGCAAACCCGCCGGCTGACCACCGACACATAAGCAACCCCAGTCGAGATGAGCCGAGCCTGGCCCAGACTTGACCATAGATCCATGAACAATAATAAATCCTGTTTGTCTTAAACCACTCAACTTTGAGTTGGCTTGTTACACAGCAATAGCTGATGGATACACAGGTATTACTGAGGGGGAGAGGACACATGTGGAAAAAGCAGGATAGAAATATTCACGGGCAGCACAATCTCCGCCATGTGACGTGGCAGTAACCACACAGCAGCAGCTCACGCTCTGGGAAAATGCTGGGTGCAAACACACCAAATATCTCAGGTATTAAGGGATAGTTGGGGGTAATTTCATTTTTCCTTTTCTCTCTTGTCCAAATTTCCTGCAATGTTCTTAACATTAAATAAAGTGCAGGCCAGCCCCACTCTCAGGCGGGAGGCAGCCATGGGCTGTCAGCTTCCTCTTCTGAGGATCCTGCCCCATCATTCAAGCACCACCAGAACAAGCCCCTATTGTGGCCAAAGACCAGCTACTGAGACAAAAAAAATCATTGATTCACACCCTGACTCTGGGAAATGAACAAAACTAGAGCGGCCTCTCTTCCCTGCTTCGCGCACAATACTGGGCACCGATAAACTCAAGGTGTTTTCTCGCCTGGATGCCCTTGCTGGCCACCTTGCTGGCCTGGCTTAGGGATGCCAAGTCTCCCACCCACCTCCTCTGCACTATTTCTCCCCTTCCATCTCGGTAGTGCACATCCCCAAATCTTGCAGGTTCACCGCTCATCCTGCCTCCTCCAGGAAGCAGCTGGCCTCCCCAGGCTGAGAGGACTCTCCCTTTCTGAGCTTCCAGAACCTTCCTCGGATCACATCCAGTCTCCTTCCTACCGTGTGGCCTTCACACCCATATTTCATCTCTTTGTCCAAACTCTGGGCTCGGTGAGGACAGGGTCGAGTTCATTTTGGCTTCCGCCACCCCTACACCAGGGGCTGTGACAAAGCCAGGTTATAATAAAGGAAAATTCATATATAGAGGAAAATTTGGAAATGATCACTTCCAACCTCTTGGTTTCTAAATGGGGAGAGAGAGGACAAGAGTCCCCACTTGGTGGGAAAGCCAGAGCTGGAACTCACATCTCCTGAGTGGGGATGCGGCTGGGGCGAGGCAAGTGGCCTTCAGGGTGAGACGTCCACGGAGGCCTGCTGAGCGTGAGCTGTGACTGTTCTCTGCAGGTCACACAGCCTTGCGGTGCACAGCCTGGGTCTGGACGAGCGTCCCCATTCTGCGGCAGAAAGCCCAGTCCTCCCTGCGGTGCTGGAAGCACACTGTCGCACTGTCCCGTGGGAGAGGAACCAGGAGAACAGCGCACTCAGCTTTGGGGCGGCGGCCTCGGGAGGTGTGAGTGGAGAGTGGTCACCACCTTGTACCAACTTGAGGTTGGTTTTGTTTTATTTGTTGCTGTGGGTGGTCATGGTGTCCTCCCTCCCCTGTCTCTTCCCAAACACCTTCCCACTGGGGTGGATTCAACAGAGGTAAATGTGTCTCAGGACAGTAAAATCAGGAATGGGGAAGAGACACTGTTAATCCCTTCAAGAATTGAGGTTAGACACTTTTAAAGATTTTTGAATATCAAAGGAACTTTCTGTCTCACCTGGTAAACTGACAGAGTAAAGTAACAATTTTAAATCTGTCACCTCTTCAAATGCCTTTAGAATTTCCTAGGAGAATCCTTTTCTTTGTTAGCAGGGGGCTGCCCTGAGGAGAGGGGAGGGGTGGCCGGAGGCTGGGGGGGGTGAGAGGAGGCAGGCAGGGGCTCAGCTGGAGAGGCAGGTGGGCGAAGGGGCCTGGGTTTCATTCCAAGTGCCACAGAGAGCTTGTTGCTGACTCTGCAACCCCCTTCCCCTTTCCCTTGGTAGGGTTTTCTCTGCCACTGTGCTTCTGTGAAGGGGGCAGAGAGAGTGGGACCCTGGGCACGGGAATCGGGGACCTGCCGTGCTGGATTAAGACTCAGCAGGGCTGTCCCAGGGCAAAGCCAGGGGCAGTGGGGCGGTCATGGGAATGCAGAGTCCAGCGCGATGGAAGAGAAGGCTTTCCATAGTCAGAGCTGCTCAACGAGCGCGGTGCAGCCACTGTGGAAACAGTACAGCAGTTCCTCGAGAAATTAAACACAGGCTGGGTGCAGTGGCGCATGTCTGTAAGCCTGGACTTTGGGAGGCAGAGGTGGGAGGATCACTTGAGGCCAGGGGTTCAAGACCCTGTCAAAAAAAAAAAAATTAGCTGGGTATAGTGACACGTGCCTGTGCCTCTCCCAGCTACTGGGGAGGCTGAGGCAGGAGGATCACTTAGTCCAGGAGTTTGAGGTTGCTGTGAGCTATGATGACACCACTGCACTTTAGCCCAGGCAATAGAGCAAGACCCTGTCTCAAAAATAAAATAAAAATGGTCCAGAAATTCCACTTCTGGGTATATACCTGAAAGAATTGAACGCAGGGTCTCAAACAGATACTTATACACCAGTGTTCATAGCAGCATTATTCATAATAGCTAAAAGGTGGAAACAAGTGTCCATCAACAGATGAATGGATAAACGAGATGTGATATATACATACCATGCGATATTATTCAGCTTTTAAAAAGATGGAAATCTTGTCACATGCTACAACATGTATGAACCTTGAGGGCGTTAAGCTACGTGAGATGAGCTAGACACAAACAGACAAATACCGTATGAGTCCACTCATGTGAGATATCTAGGGTAGTCAAACGCATAGAGACAGAAAGTGGCGTGGTGGAGGCCAGGAGCTTGGGGACAGGGAATGAGGGGTTATTGTTTAATGCGTAAAGAGTGTCAGTTTGGGAAAAAAGTTCTGGAAATGGACAGTGGTGATGGCTCACAACAATGTGGATGTGATTAATGCCATTGAACTGTACACTTAAAAATGATTAAAATTTTATGTTATGCATATTTTACCACAATGTTAAAAAAAGCTGTTCGACAGTTCCTTGGGCTGACTTGGGAAGTAGTGACCTGCCCGTTGGTGGAGGTGTGCAAGGGAGGCTGGACACTTGCCGGGTGCTGGGGAGGGGGTGAGGATGAGGGACGGGGGAGGATCATCCTGTGACCTGGGTCAGGAGGGGGACTGACAAGAGTGGTTGACATTTTTTAAGCACTTACTGTGTGCCAGCCCCTGAGCTAAGTGATTTGCATGGTCTCTTTTTCCCCTGGGGCCACTGAGGCAGGGTCAATATTATCCCATGGGACTGACACAGCCCCAGAGAGCGACAGTCACTGCCACCCGCCCAGCCTCCCTTCCACGAAGGACGTGCTGCCCAGTGGCTGGGAAGGTGGTCAGCACATGGCCTTCAGCAACCAGCCCTTCAGGACAGCCTCAGCGGGAGAAATTCACCTGGCCCCAGGCCACAGCCCCCCCAGGGCAGCCCACGTCTGGTAACTGATCCATATGGTGGTACAAAGGCCTGGCCATCTCCACATGAAATGTCACACTCAGCACCTTTGAAAGGACACTCTAGCTGCCAGGCATCCCCATGGGGTCAGTCCTGGCTGTTGAGCCCCAGGGGCAGCCCAAATTTTCCCTCTGCCCACTCCCACCTCCTCCCCTCCGTCGCCCAGGCATTGGTCCCAAGGGTCCTCCTCCCTAAACTCCACATCAGAGGCTGGGGACCCCACCTGCAGCGTGCATCAAGGTCACCCAGCCGGACAGCGGTGGAGCTGGGGCCAGGGAAGAGCTCGGGACTGTGTCGGTCAGAGAGAAGCTCTGCGGACCCTCAAGAGGGCTGGTCAGCGCCCTGGGTGGCCCTGGTCCCTAGCACCCAGCCAGTCTGAGGACCCAGAGCCTCAGAGACCAGGCGAGTGTGCCTCATGCTTCTCTTATCCTGTTGCCCCTCACATAATAGCAGAACCACACCACAAACGACACCGGAGCTAAATTCTAACAGCCAGCCCCGCCCGGTGACAGCCTCTTATACATTTAAATTGGGGTGATCCTTTGGGAACTGTAATTTTATTCATGGAGATTGTGCTGCCTAATTTGAATACAGAAAACTGTACTTAAGAGATACAGCAGCTCCGAGGGTCTCTTACTTCTCTCCTTCTCTAGGGCTTCTCAGCCCGGCCTGGCTGAGGGCACACTGTGTGCCAGGGCTGTGTAAGGGGCACTGTCACAACTGGGTGGAAAAGAACACGGGTGCAGAAGTCAGTTGAAACCAACAAAAAGTCAGACCACGTCCTGAATCCCACTAGGTGCGACTTGAGCAAATTACTCAGCCTCTCTAAGCCTGGGTGTCCTCATCTGCAAGTGACAGGAGCGCTCAGTTCCCAGGGTGGTAGGAGGGCTGCAAATACACGGCACACAGCACAGGGCACCCAAGTGTCAGATATTCCAAGTCTGGGCGCAGAGATTCACACCAGTTCTCTGTCTGGACCACCCCAGGAAGGTAGGTTTTCTTTTTTCCCCTAAGAATGGGATTATATGTATTGTAATTTTGATTTTCACTTAGCAACACATACTATAAATATCTTTCCATGTAAATTAATATTTATGGAATAAATCACATCAGTTAATATATCAAAAATATTATGCATACCTTTAACCTCAAGCCATGCACAGCACGGAGGCTACAAACACTGTTCTCCTTCGGGGCCCAAGAGAGCTGTGCAAAAACACGCCCCCGTGCACGTTGTCCTGGCTTTCTCATCTTTCTCCCACATTGTTCCCTGGGCCTCCCTGAGGCCCCCTGGGGGAGGACACTGGTGGGTGGGGAGGCTGGTGGGGGCTGGGGGATCCGCTGCCACCTGCAGAGAGCTCTGAGCTCTGTGGAGGTCACAGCTGATCTGCCTTAGCTGGGCAATTTGGCTGCCACTTGGGGAAGAGGTTTCTGGGCTGTGTGTTTTGTTGTTGATAAATCTAATCACGTTTGAGTGTGAACAAGAGTGTATACGTACATTTAAAGAGTCTTTATATAGCTTTCCCAGCACTTAGCCATCAACGCATCTGCCTTTAGGCTGGCAATGGAAATGCAGCCACAGGAGGAAGGAAGGCGGTTGGGGAGAGGTGCTTGATCCGCGGGGAGGGGGTTGCCCAGATGTGCCATGGTAAAGACTGGAGGAAAGTGAGCAGCTCCAATTGTGTGCAGGGCGTGTGACATCACCATAAAACAATGAGAATGACGGGCCCTTGCGGCTCTATGGAGAGATAGACCATGTTTGCCAAATAATGTTGAGAGGAAAAATGGGCTCCAAACAACCTGCACACATTGTGACCACTGCGTGCAATATTGAGTGTCAGAGGGCGTGGAGAGGGATGGATAGAGCTGGGCTTGCGGGGTTATAGCTCTGCTGCCCGTACAGCTAAGTGAACAGCCTGATCATTCACTTTAGACTTGACAGCAAGGCCAGATGGGGCAGTGATTGAGGTCGGCAGGGTGGGTGGACAGGAGAGACCACTCAGGAGGGCAGGGAGGCCTCCCACGAGGGCTCATGTGGCAATGGGGCTTTGGGGAGGAAGTGAGCTCTCCCCTGCCTCGGGTGTGCGAGCCCATGCCCAGTGACAACATGGTAGGATGGTCCCAGCCTGGGTGTTCTCTCTCTGTGATCTTGCAGTCAGTGCTCCAGCTCCAGAAAGCCCCTTGCTGGGAGCTGTCTGCTCCTGAACACACAGGCAGGCTTGAACAAGCTGCTCCCGCATGAGGCTTCAGAACTTGCCCCTGCTCCATCCCCCTGGTAGGGGTGAAGCTCTGCCTCAGCAGCAGGCAGAATACGCAGGAACCAGCTGGGCTGGTTCCTTTATAGAAAACCTGGCTTCAGACCTGGGTAGCTGTGGAGGCCAGGACAGAATCACATCTGAGCTGCAACAGTCCCCACACCTAACCCCCTGCACGGAGGGGGATACTGAGGCCAGAGTGGAGATGACTTGTCCAGAGACAGACAGCTAGTCCAGAACTTGGGTCTCCTGCGTCCGTCTTGGGCCCTTCTCTGACCAGCTGCTGGTCAGTCTTTTCTACCACTTGCAGCTGTCAGGAGGAGCTCCTGTCTTCGTCCAAAGCAGCAAGAGTGGCTGCAGGGCAGGGAGAGCCAAAGGGCAAACCAAGTCAATGGTCCCTTCTGGCCCACAGGGCCAGAGGTCCCCCACGAGGGACTTGTCTGGGGCATCCCTCCAGCCGTGGCGTGGCGAGCATGCTAATAGGCCTCCTCCTGTCACTGCCTCCCGTTTCTTGGATAGGATAAACTGGCCTTTGGACAAGATTATTTTTGCACAAAACAGGATTGTTATCACTTAATTGAAAATAATTATCCAATGCAAATTGAGTTCAATTTCTCTAGCTGGAAATAAAGAAGTGAGTATTTTGGGCAGTTTCACTGCTGCAAAGGCAGGTATTTTAAGTAAATGAAAGTAACAAGATGCCCGCTGCTCTCTCTGCAGGAAGCCCTGGGAAATCTGTGGGCCTTTCTTGAGTTGGTCCCCAAGGCTGGGAAGTCTGGTTCATCCCCTTGTCCAAATCGGGCCTTGTCTTAGCGGGTCTGTTCTGGGAGAGAAGTTCTGACAGAGCTGGAGGCCCGTGGGGGCAGCTGCCTGTGGCAGGGGTGAGAAGAATCCCACGTAGTGACTCAGCTCTGGTGGGGCTTGTCCTGACAGATGCAGGCCCTGGCCTTCCCCAGATACAAGGAGACAGAAAGGATCGGGGAGGGGAAGGAGAGAGTGCTGCTGGCATAAGTCTAATGTGGGCCGTCACTTCCCCTTCTTTGTTCTCTAGCCCAGGCACTGGACCTGTAGCCACCCAGGTCCCTGGGCCAAACCCCAAGTTCTCTGAGGCTCTCTCTTAGTCTCACCCCACTCACCCAAATGACCACCAACTCCATTTGCTTTCCTGAGTGTTTCATGGCTTTGTTCACTTCTTTCCATGCCCACTGTATCAGTCACCCATTGCTGCAGCACAACTACGTAATAATCAGCCCCAGGGTGTCAGTGGCTACAACAACAGGCATTCCTTCCCCGGGCCCTGCAGCTCTACTGACCTTGCCTGGCCTTGCTCAGGAGTCTACAAACTGGTGGGCAGCTACACTCCACATGTCTTCCACCCGCCTAGGGTCGGCAGGCTGGCTGGACAGGTCCTTCTCACGGTGACAGCAGGTGCATAAGGAAAGCAGAAATACGTGACGCCTTTTACGGTTAAGTCTCAGAACTGGTATTACGTTGCTTCCACCCCAATCCATTGACCAAAGTAAGCCACAAGACCAAGCCCAAAGTCGAGTATGGCCAGACTGGCTGCAGAGAGCAGGAAGAACTGCAGCTGATATTATCACCTACCAGCCCTGGCTTTTGCTCTAGTCCTGACCTTCCCAGTGGAGTCACCACCTCTGGTCTCGCTCCCTCTGATCTATTCTCACAGAGTAGTTTGCTCCTAAAATGCAAACCTGACCATATATATCACTTTTCAGCTTAAAAATCCTTAAAATCCTCCCTTCACTTGGTGGTCTTATTCCTCTTTTCTAAGAATAATTGAAATTCAACTGTAAAATTACTGTTTTTAACAATACCCTAAGGGGCCTATGACATACGCCACCAGTACAATTGTCATGGTGGCCCCTCTGATTGAGTTGCTCTGGTTGTCCTTGCTCGTAAGGGGCAGCCTGGCTGTTCATCGTACACGCAGCAATGCACGGGAGATCTGCACCCTGCGGATGAGCCGCTCGGGGGAAACGTGAGGCAAACCCTCAGGAGCACGAGGGCAGCAGGACCGCCGCTGCGGGATGGGCACCTTTGAGTGCTGCCGCACGAGAAGGCCATTGCGCTGTGCCAGGCTCATGGCAGGGACTGCTCTTCTCTTCCAAAACCCAACCACAAATCCACTCGGGTGCAAACGTTCCACAAGGAACCCATCGTGCTTAATGAAGCTGTATAGACAAATGCTACTCAAAATGTCACCTGCAGACCAAGTGCTGCTCTGCAAAAATCTTGGTTAAATGTCTACGAAAAGGAATAAGAAGCTTGCCCGAGAATGCATATTATTGTCACTAAACAGACTGATTAGTTCTGCTGACATTTTTCATGGCAAGACATAAAGGAAGTAGCGTGCTGATTTACCCTCTGGTGCAAGCTTCTTAGCTCACAGGAACAATATTTGTGGCCCTGCTACTTTGAGACTGCTCCTCTCTGCTTCTGGGCACATGGACCTGAGGTGGCCAAGCATTTCTGAGTGGTACTGAGATAAAATTACAAAGGCATTGGGCAAAAGCTAGTAATTTTTAAAAATCATAAATGCTATAATAAAAATGGGAAGCTACGTCAATATAACAAGAGGTGACTGGTTAAATACGTTATACATGTCCCCCTAATGGAGTTGAATGCATTCATAAAACAAGGGACTTTATAATGGAATGAAACAAGGCTTAGGAGGCTGGGTGAGGTGGCTCACCTGTAATCCTAGCGCTTTGGGAGGCTGAGGCAGGAGGATGGCTTGAGCCCGGGAGTTTGAGGTTGCAGTGAGCTGTGATGACACCACTGCACTCTAGCCAGGGAACAAAGCAAGGCCCTGTCTCAAAGGAATAAAAGAAAAGAAAAGAAAAGAAGAAAAAAAAAAAACCAGAAGAAAAAAAAGGATATAACAGGAAGCTGAAACAAAAGCATGATACAAAACTGTGTGAGCAGTCTACTATGTAACGTGGATAAGATACAAGTGCACACACATACCCTGAAGGAAGTACAAATAGGGGATTTGTTAGGGTGGTGTAACGATGCATTTTTCTTCTTTTCTTTATTTTTCAAACTTCTGCAATATAGCTCTGTAACTTGATAATGAAAAACATTTTAAACCCAGGGATAACATATTTCCGGGACCCATTCAGTTGTATCCTCAATTTCCGTGTCTCATTAGGGTCCCACATTTATACATTAAAAAATCATTAATTCAGACACATAAATTCAGAGTTTATGATCGCCCAGACCCCCTTTCCCCCTCCCCAGACCTCCCGAGCACTCCCTGAGGGCAGTTCCAGGCGCAGCAGCGGGAGGCCAGCTTCCCTCCGCACTGGGCAGTCGGGGCTCCCTCCCCACTCTCCCTGATCCACCTAACACTGGCCCACCTTGCTCTGTGCCCTGGCTGAGGGACAGAGGCAGGTCCCCATTGTCCGGCAAGAGAGAAGACAGAAGCATACCCAGGAAACTTTTCTTCTTTGGAAATGTCTGTTAAAACCTTAAAAACTTAATATACGCCCATAATAAATTCAAACAATACTTCATAGTAAAGCAAAAACCCACTTCCCAGAGATAAGCAAGAAGAGCTTGTATAGCCTTCCAATTTCTTTCTATGAATATACAAAGACATATATCCTTATATATATATAAATGTATATGTATATTACATAGAATATAGAATACAGACATATAAATTTCTTTATATGTTCTCTCTCTATACACATACACACGCTCTCTCTCAAACATCTATAGACATGTCTACATAAACCATGCAGCTTTATTTTCATTTTTACAAGAAATGGACCTTAGAATGCATCTAGTTCTGCAACTTTAACGTGCGATGTTCTGAAGCAAAGCCGACAAACGTGCGAAGTGCCGGGGGCCACAGAGGATGGTGCTGGTGCCAGGATGAGGTGACCCTGAGGGTGGGGTGACTGTGGAATCCCTACTGTGTCCCTCGATGGGACCATATGGTCCCCCTCAAGGCTTCATGAGGTGGCACTGGAGCTGGCACCGACGGTGGTAGAGATGGTAGAAATGGACGCAGGGGGAGAAACAGCAGAGTGAGGGGGACCTGGGCGTGGCAGAGGAGGCCGCCCCTCCATGGTGCTCCTTCCCGGTGCCGGACGACCGGCGAGTGAGTGGCACATAGACCCACGTCTTGATAGAGGCACCTCTCCTCTTCCTGTCTTCCTCCTAAAGACCCCACGTGGCGGCCCCAAACCCACCCCTTCACCAGATCCAGAGCCAGGGTGTGGCCCTGTTGGGAGGGGAGGGCTGGTTTGCACCGCAGAAATGGTCATTATGGAAGTGAACGCTGTACTGAAACGCCAGGGACAGCGCCGCCATGTTGTTTACACAGCGAGGTGACTTCATGAGAAGGCGAAGGTCAGGGTTGGGTTGGTTGGGGCTCACTGGGCCTCGATGTCCTCTGCCTATTAAACACACCATCTAGGGGGCCAGCCAGCTGCGCACCCACTTCCACTTTGACAGCTGGTCTCATAAAATGAGAAGCCTTTACACATGGGAATTTACCGAATGCTAATCTGGATAATTAAAAAAAAACCCAACCAAAATACCCCACAGAAATTCAGACGGAACTACTGCTAATCTTTGTAAATACGACCGCACATTTCTGCGTTTTATTCTGGTGGCTCTCCCGAAATGACTGGTCCAGGGGCCTCCTGGGTGGCTGGTGACAGGATGGGGGTGCCTTATGAGGTCCTGGTCCTGGCAGCTCCGAAGTGGGCCCAGCCTTCAGACACAGGCCAAGCCATGGACACCCCAGGCCCTCACATGCTGGGTTCATGAGGATTTAGCCCAACCACATTCCCCTTCCCTCGAGACCACTTCTCAGGGTCTCAGTGTCGCCCTCTATAAATTAGGGTGGGGGTGGCAAAAAAAGATCATTACAAAATAAAACGAGGAGGGGAATCACTACGAATCCATCCCAATCTGATCCTATTTAAAAACGAAAACCACTGTGGTCCCAGCTACTCAGGCAGCCAAGGTGGGATGATCAGTTGACCCCAGAAATTCAAGGCCAGCCTGGGCAACATAGCAAGACCACATCTCTAAAAAAACAACCCCCCACCCAAAACCAAGGGGAAAACATATGAGCTAAGAGAACTTCAGAGCTGCCTCAACCCAAGACCTTGTCCTGATCCTGTCACCCCACCCCAGGACACTGTGTCTACCTTCTTACATCCCCAGAGTTTAAGTTACCTGTGGGTGTCACCTCTTCCCCTACACACGCGTACAGATCCAGAGTCTTGAGCTCTCCAGTTGGCTTGCCCACTCTACCCCCAAGCACAGTGACTTGGGACCTCAGTCACATCTTCTGGACTCTTGCACATCACCTCCTCTCCCCTGCACCCCAGAGCTGGCCTGATCACCTGACCCCTTTTGAGGTCATTGACAACAGAGGCCACCCTTGATCAGCCATGCTAGGATCACCCCTGGAAGCAGACAACTCTGTCTGCAGTCGGGTGGCCTGTCTCTGTCCTGCCTACCTGCTCTCCTAGCACACCCCGTGCACCAACCTGGACCAGTGCTCTCCACCTGCACTAACTCTCCAGTGGCCCATGAGCCTTCGAACAAGCACATCTGACATGCTCTTTCTCCCACATGCCCTCTGCTTTCAGCTTGGAGCCTTAGTTCAATTTTCCATTTTTCCAGCCCAAGTCAGAACTGAGGCCCTGCCCACCCCTAACCAGTTCCATAGAACCTGTACCAGCCTCAGCTCAATGTCATGGTCACCTGTATACATATCATATTAACTTCTAGTCTTTTTACACTGCACGACATAAAACTCACACAGTACTGTTACAGCTCAACACATTTTCCATATTTATGCACCCATGTGTGGGTTTAGGATACAGATGGGTAGGTCAAGGCACAAACTGGAAAGCTAAAGACTCTCCGTGGGTCTCCCCATCTGTGTGGAGGAGGCAGGACTTCCTGTAGGTAACAGACTTTGGGGCCAAAGAAAGAAGACACATACCCAGTGTCCTGGGATAGGGTTAGGAGGTCTCAGGACAAGGTTCTTAATCCCCCAGATCAAAATGTAGAACATTTGCAGCACCCCAGAAGGTTCCCTTGTACCCCTCTGGTCACTAGCTCTCCAAGGGAACTGCTATCCTGACTGCTAACAGCTGTATTTTGGTGTGAAGACATGTCTAAGTCACTCAGCCTCACCCTTGTTTTCGTTTCCTGGTTTTTCATTCCATCACCGTCCATCAATCTAGAGATTCTCGATCTTGGATGCACATTGGAATCACCTGAGAGCTTAAAAAGTAATTGTGATGTCTGAGTCCCAATCAAATAGATGCCATTGGTCTGGGGGTGCAGGCTGGGCATGGGGGACTTGAAAGCTCCTACGATGGTGCCAGTGCTTTGCCAAAGTGAACAACTCCAGTCTCTGGTCTCTCTGTTCCGTGCCTTTTGCAAAGCATGACACAGAGCACAGGGGCTGTTTAATTACCATCTTCCAAAGTTAATTAAAGCTCCATATTCCAAAGCCTGTTTTTAACTCCCCTAAACAAGTTCATTTTAAAGATGTGGTGGTAATTTGGCTCTTTTGTTAAAATTAAGTCCTTAAAGTAAAAAATAAAAGACAAAATGGAAAACCACTGGGCATAGAAAATCCACCCTGGGTTTAATAGAGTGTCTTAAGTCGTGGGCTGGAGTGAGATGCTCTCCATGGAGGCGGGGAGCTCGCTATACATTGTGGGCCTGGAGGCTTATGTTCTGTGTAAGCTTTTACAAGAAGAGGATAAAAGCTAATTTTCACGAGAGCCCTGCTTCTGTGGTGGGGTGATTAGGAAACTATTGTGTTAAGTTTGGGCTCCTCCAAGTTTAGTGCCCCAACTCTCAATGTTTGAAACAAAGATTTAAAATATTCTACCCATGGGTGAATCTCACAGACACATGCGTTGAAGAAGCCAGAGACAAGAGAGTACATGTTAGATGATTCCATTTATATAAAGTTCAAGGACAGGTGAGTCGTTCCTGTGCCTTTGCACACGCTGTTCCTGCTGCCTGAGATGACCTTCCCAATCTTGTTCACCTGGAAAGTGGGTTGTCCTTCTTATAACAGCAGGGGAGTTGTCCCCCTGCCTCCAGGATGGCATTAATCCCGCCATTAGTCCACTATCAGTTTTTGTGTCTGTTTTTGCCATTGGGCTGCGGTGCTCTCTTGGGGGAACTATTGTCTCCATGTCTGCAATGTCTGACACAGCGCCAGGCACTGAGTAGGGACTGAAAAACGAGGTTTGTCACTGAATTGTGTTAGTTTAGGGTGGGAAATGGAGAGCTATAGAGAAGACGTTCTTCTGTTATAGCCATTCATTTATTCATAATGATATTTGAAACAAGACAGAGAAAGGGGATTCAAATGACTCTTTGGGAAAGACCTCCTTGGTTGGTTGGGATCTGCAGGCATGAACCTAACTGAACCTAACTCCAGAGCAGGCAGAAGAATGGCTCTAAAAAACAAAGGGACAAGAATTTGGGACTGGACACTGTGGTGAGAAGTCTTTCTTTTTTTTTGTTTTTGAGACAGAGTCTCACTATGTGGCATCATCGTAGCTCACTGCAGCCTCGAACTCCTGGGCTCAAGCGATCCTCCTGCCTCAGCCTCCCGAGTAGCTGGGACTGCAGGCGTGCACCATGATGCCCAGCTAATTTTTCTGTTTTTAGTAGAGACAAAGTCTCACTCTTGCTCTGGCAAAGTGCTTGGCTTTTGGGATACAAAGGTGAATCAGACAAACACCTGCCCTCAAGGAGCTCCCAGTCTACTGCAGGAGACAGGGTGTAAACAGACAACCATGCCAGGAGCTAAGGGCCAGGATAAGGACGTGCTTGGAGGCTGGGAGGCAGAGCTGAGAGACTGATGGTGTCTGGTGCACAAGGGGAGGTTTCTCGTGGAATTTCTGACAGGGTTGGGGGAAGCAAAGGAAAGAGGGCGTTTCCAGCAGGGGCCATAGGATGAAATTCTCACAGGATGAAAAGGTCGGTATCTAAGGGGTAGAACAAAAGAAAGTGGCAGGAGATGAGCAGGACAGGAAATGTGGCGTGAGGGGGGAGGGCCCTGGGTGCTGTCCCCACGAGGGTAGTCCCTTAACGGGGTCACCTCAGCCAGGTTACGGAGGAGGCCCGCTCTCATCCTGGCAGGCACTTGGGAGGGCAGCCACCCTCCAGGTGCAGCTTGAGGCACCCACAGATGGAGGGAGGCCTCTTCCGCTCCTGCTGTCCTGCTGTGATTGGAGCTGGGAGCCCCCGTGCAGATCGTGTGGGAGCCCGAGCCCTGTCTGAGCCCGGCGTTGTGTACGTCGTGAGCCGCTGCAGGTGCAGAACAAGAGGCCACAGATAATTTGCATGGGATGGAGAACACATTTTCAGTTTCCTCCTCTCAAAAAGGCGAATTTCACTTTCGCAGCCTTTCTTTCCCCATCCCAACCACAGCAGTTTCTTCACAGCACCTCAAGAGTCTGTTGTCGCAGAGAAACCCCAGCTTTCCTCCGTGGTGTCTCTGCTTCACCAGCCTCTAGGGCTCCAAAAAGCTCAAGCCCCAGCCATCGCCATCCCCTGCCCCTGCGCCCGGGTTCCCCGCCAGGTGGAAAGGGTCCCACACTGGGAGCCGGCCTGGGCATCCGTCCTGGCCCTGCCTCTAACTCCGTGTGGGATGAGCAGCTGGTTTCCCCTCGAGCACCAAGAGGGTTCTTGACTTGATAATCTCTGTGTGTCCTCCAAGCTGTAGAACAGTGACTTTCTGATCTTAACAGTTTCTTTGTCCTGGAAGCCCCAGGATAATATTACCATATAGCAAGTACTGGGGACTTGGCCCCTGACGGTCCTTCAGGCATCTTCTCCCGTCGACTCTGTCTGCAACCACTCCCCTGTCTTCCCAGTTTTCTCCCCATCCTCAGGTCTGGCTCCTGTACCCTCAAGTTCATTTGCTCCCCGGCCCCCAACGATAACTCTGGGAGGTGTCGCTGCAGAGGCGAGCAGTCCCCTGTGCGAAGGAGTGAATGCAGGTCTGCCTGCTGGCCCAGGAGGGGGTCTCTTCTCCCTCCAGCCCCGCGCCCAGGCCACAGCCCAGCTCGTGGCTGTGCCCAGGGGTTCTTACAATAGCTGCAGAAGGTGCCTGGAGGGAACAAGGCTGTTAAGGCTCAATATTTAAGCACTAAACACATTTTCCACTCACTACTAACTTGTTGACGTTTCCAGACAAATTGTTTTCTGTTAACAAAGCATGGCGGAGAGGGGCAGCGGGGTTGAGGGGACACCAAGGCCTAGGTGTGGCCATGCCTCTGACTTGATATATATAACATGGCAAGCCTTTTCCCAGTCTGGCCTCGATTTCCCCATCTGTGAAATGGGGGGGTCAAGTAGGTGGGCCAGGTGGACTAGACAATCTCTTAGGTGCTTTGCAGCTCTGACATCCGTCAGAAATTCACGAATCTTGCCATGGCCGAGAGTACTCTCACCCCTTCCAAGATGGCGCTGTGAGCATCGTCTGGCTTGCTGAAGGGAAGGGAAGGCTCTGAACAGACAAAGATCCCCTGGAGCACAGACAGGCCAGCTTCCAAAGTCAGGTCTGCGGTGGGGAATCCAGAGTGACCCAGGAGCCCAAAGTTAATTGAAGCGATAAAACCAGAAAACTCCCCTGGGCAGCTAAGTGCAGGAGGGTTGTCATGCAAATCACAGGAAGAGATGATTAGCTGGGTGTAAGCACAGAAGAGGTGGCTGGTGACCCATGACTTGTCCAGCACGAGGAGGCCGGGTGTGAAAGGAGGCCGAGGCGAGTTTGACAGGCTCCCCTCCCAGAAAGATCAACCAGGCGAGGCTGGCAGGCAAGAGGGGGCTGGTGGAGAAGAGTGAGAAAGACTCGCAGATGGTTTCCATTTCAGGGAGGTTCCCTGCTCTGGCCCAGTCTCTGGGGGGCTCACTGGCTCCCCGGTGGTGGGGGAGGGGTGGGGAGTGGAGCGGGGACTTTTCTGAAGGGTGCCGTTAATTGTGAGCAACATTTCTAGTCTCTAGGGTTATCAGCTTTCATAAAAGCTCCAGGAGGCTCTTCCCGGCCTCTGGCCCCCTCTCATCAGCATCCATGATGCTCTTGTACTCACTTTTGGTTGTGCACCTCCAGTGATCAAGAGCTCGGTGGATCGCGGCCTGTCCCACTGTTGGGAAGAGCTTCTCTGCAACAAGCCAGAGTCTTTAGCCATGAGTCTGACCCGACATTGGTCTCCTCCTTCCTCCCCAGCGCAGAGTGGTTTGCATCGCACTTGGCATATATCCACGGGTGTTCAGCTTGGTTATGTCTATGGGGAAGTCTACGTAAAAAGCAGGAATAAATAAACAAATCTTTTATTAAATGGATTTGTTCTGTAAAATGTGGATTCAGTCAAAAGGCTGCACTCAAGGATCCAGAAGGCCACATGTGGCCCCCAAGGCCGCAGGTTCCTCCCCGCCACCGTTGGAACTGGAATCACCTTACCCTGACTCTACAAAGGCAGATAAAGGACACTTAATTCCTGGGAAAGAAAAGCAAGTTATGAGCACTAATATTATAAAGGTGCTAATTTGTGCAGTGCTACGTTAATCTAAAACCCATCTCCAAGCACATCACTCATCTCCCTACTCAAAATCCTCGATGGTTCCCACGGCCAACACTGCCATTGCATCAGCTGCTCTTTATAAAGCACATCTATCAGATGCTGTGCAAGGAGGTTAGAACTAATATAGATTAGACGTCTAATAAATAACTCGATACTTCAGTGAGACGGAGAGCACTATTACCTCCATTTTACAGATGAGGAAGATGCAACCGAGAGGTTAAAATATCAGGACCACACTCTTAGTTGGAACTCGGAGCCTTCAGTGATCTTGCTCATTCATTTCCCTCTCCCACCCTCACGTGACCTGCAGTCAAGGAAAACTGTACTAGACCCTCTTACGTAAGTGTACCCTGGATTTTCCTACCTCCAGACTGTTGTCCACACTCATCTTCCTCCTGATAGGGCTTTCCTCTTACCTCACATGTTAAAGTTTTCCTTATGCTCCAAGGGCTAATTCCAATGCTACTTCCTCTGTGACGTTTTCCTGGGTCTCCGCCACTGACACGGAAGTGACCTCTTTCTGCATGTACAGTCCCACGTGAAGGCCTCTCTGTGACCTGAGTTAAATCCATCCGTTTCTGGGCTTCTCTTTCCCGTCTTAAAATGGAAGCTCTCTGAGGGCAGGAAAGAAGTCAGGTAGATAACGACAGATGACAACCCTGGAACCCAGAGCGTTTCTTTCTAAAGCAGTGAATTTTGAGTAGAAAAATAATTTGTCCTCCTGGACTAAACTTCTCTAAGAAAATGTGTATACATAGTTTTCTGGAAGATCAGGGTTGTTTTACTCTGGCATTACGTTGGTGGACTTCTAGTTTCTTTTCTCTTCCAATCGAATGACAGAGCTTATATTGATAATTTAGAAAGGTTATGTCGTGACAGAGTGCAAAGGCATGCAACACCAGCAAGCTCTGAAACCCCAGCGCCTGCGATGTGCGCCCCACACTCACTCTCTGTCCACCCTGGAAGGAGCCTCTGCAAACCTCCCCCTTTGCAAGTGCAGCCTCCCAGTCTGGTTAGGTCTGGTCGTCCCCATTTTGGCAATATCATGCAGAGAAGTGCTGGGGACCAGTGAGTTCAGTTCATTTCCTAAAGCCTAACTGTGTCAGGTCCCATGAGAAAGGATAAAGGTGACGCCTTCATCTCCTCATTCCATCGACAGATATTTGAGCTCTTACTCGACACCAGGAACCATGCTGTCGTAGCACTCAACTCACTTGCACAGTGTTATCTTCTCTGTGGGCTATATGCCCCGTGAGGGCATGGATCGCCTCTGTCAGGTTCAGCACTGTACCCGGCACATAACAGGTATCCTATAAATACGTGTTGTAGAACTGAATGGGATTTGCATCCGTCTCACTCACTGGAGAAAAAGCCATTGCTTCTCAAGGGTAGGGAGCCCTAGATGTCAGGACAGGACCTGGCTCAAGTGACAAGCCCAAGTGTTTACTGAGTTAGTTGAACAGCCCCAGGTTCTGTGGAAGTACAGCACGGGCCACATCTGCCCAGCACACGGGTTTCTCATGAGTTCTCATCCATATCTGCCGTGGGAACTGCTGGCTCTTGCTTTCTCAGGCGACTCCTATTCCTCACTTGTGACTTAGGGAACTGAACTGTCAGTGGTGTGGAAGCTAAAAACAGAGGACTGTCTCCATGAGGCAGCTATAAAACAGCCAGTTCTAAGCACTGAAGGCTAGCTGTATGCTCAAAAAGGAACCATGAGGGGAAATGACTCAAACCAAAACTGGTTTTCCCATTTAAACAGTATGAAATGGAGGGATATGTTCATTATCAAGGGCATGATACCTAAAAGTGATCACAAGTGTGACATTTAACCAACCATCATGGCCTGCTTACATAAAGTTTCTAGACTGCACAAGCCACATCTTATGTCACTGGCTGGGGAGGTATGCGGGAGTGGCTTGTGGGGCTGCGTGGAATCAGCTGGAAGACTCCCAGAAGAGGGGCTGGGCTCAACATGAGCAGCTGGAAGATGAGCAAGGAAGGGGTGTGCACAGAGCAAGGGTGTCCTCAGAGGCTGGGTCACGGGCAGACAGCCAGTGACCTGAGTCCAACCGGCAGGGAAGGCTGGGGGCTTGCCCACAGGGAGGCAGTGCTGCCCGCTGGTCAGCAAGGATTGCTCTTGAGCGAAGCCAAGGGCTACCAATCACCATTAGAGCCACAGAACACCAGAGCAGGGAAGTAATGAGAACTCATCCAGGCTAATCCCACTGCCCCCAATTTTATAACGACGAAGTTGAGGCTCAGATAGGAGGTCTCAAGTTATCAGAGCTTTGGGCCCTCTCAAAATGACACATTTCCTTACGACAGCATCTGATTAGCAACATGGGTCCCTTGGTCTGTTGTACAAGAGGCTGAGCTATGTTTGGTAGACATACTTAGGTGCACATATGTGGAGATTTGGAAGGACTATTCATTAGTGTATGCAGGACTGAACTCCTTGATATGAAAAGCGAATGAGATAAACTCTGGGAAAGGAGGACGTGAGTCTAGTTTCCCCACACGAAATCCTTCTTTCACAAGTGTCCCCAAATTCCCCCCTCACTTGGGCAGCCACGGGGCACTTCCAGAAAGGACCACTCACGCGAGTAGGGGTAAAAGAGTCCTGGTCTCCGACCTCCCTGGCTCTTCTTTCCCCTTCAGGGTCCTTCCATTCCTCCACTATCCTCACCTCTATTCCCTTGTTCTTGGAAAAATCTTCATCAAAAGGCAGGCCTTGAGAATACCATGTCCTCACCCTGCTCACCTGCCTCCATTTGTTTGTCCGTCCAGATCCATCCCTTCTCCCCTCCTCGATATGAGTGTCATCAATTGAGTTTTCTTCAATTCTCCAACACGCCCCTCTCTTTTAGGCCCTTCCTGTCAATGGCAAGCCCACTCGAGCCAGTGTTCTGCACTGTCAGTATTTCATAGCCAAGGGTAAACACTCTCTCTTCTTCCTCGTTTAGAAACAGACATTCTCTCCTCTTCCCGGCTGCTCATTTCTTCCTCAACGCACTGCAGTCTGGCTTCGTGGCTCATTGCTATCCTGGAACTCCTTTGGCAAAGGTCTGCCACTAAACCTGGTAGACGCTTTTCAGTTCATACTTTTATTTATCTAACACACATTTCAAAAAGGAACTGAAGTATAAGGATATGTGTAAGATGACAAATTATAAATAATACTTTAAAAAATAGTCTTGAGAAAGCTGTAAATCAGAATGGAAAGTCAAACAGGTCGGGTGTAATCCTAGTACACTGGGAGGCCAAGACAGGAAGATTGCTTGAGGTCGGGAGTTTGAGACCGGTCTGAGCAAGAGCAAAACCCCATCTCTACTAAAAATAGAAAAAATTAGCCAGCGTGGTGGTGCCTACCTGCAGTCCCAGTTACTCGGAGGCTGAGGGAGAAGGATGGAGGATGGCTTGAACCCAGGAGTTGCAGACTGCAGTGAGCTAGACTGTGCCACTGCACTCTAGCCTGGGCAACAGAGCGAGAATGTTTCCAAAAAAAAAAAAAAAAAAAGTAAAGTCAAACAGAGAAAAATAACATATGGAAGGCTACATAAACAGTAAAAGCTTGGAATAAAAACAAAATGCAACTTGGTAAAGCAATTCTTCTTACAGTTCTTGGGGTAGGCAGTGGGCTGAATAATGGTCCACAAAAGATACGTCCAAGTCTTAACCCTGGCACCCGTGAACATGACCTTATTTGGAAATGGAGTTTTTGAGATGTAATTAATTAAGGATCTTGGGTTAAAATTATCCTGAATTTAGGGTTGGCCATAAAAACCAAGACACAGAGACAGAGGAGAATACTATGTGAAGATGGAGGCAGAGATTGGAGTTATACAAGCCAAATCTACAAAGTCAAGGGATGCCAAGGATTGCCAATCAGGCTCCAGGAGCTGGAAGAGAGGCATGGAATGAGTTCTCTCTCACAGCAGCGAGAAACCAACCCTGCTGACACCTTGATTTTGGACTTCTGGCCTCCAGAACTGTGAGAGAACAAATTTCGGTTTTCAGCCATCTCGTTCGTGGTAATTCCTTACAGTAGTCCCAGGATACCAACGCATCCTTGCCGTTTCGCAGCTCCACGCCTTTACACACACGGCTCCTTCTCTTAGAGTGGCTCTTCCCCTTTCATTAACCTGGAAAACTTTTATTCTATTATGAAGACCCAGAAGACCCATTGGAACGTCCTGCCCAGTCTCCCTTAACTCCCTGGCAGGACCAGTCACGCTTCCTTGGTGTTACCGTCATACCCATGCCTCTCACCGCACGCCACACCTCTAAGACGAAGTAGTGCTTTCTGTGTGTCTCTGCAATTGCTTGTTAGTTCCTGAGGCTTGAGATTTCTCCATATTTCATAAAGTCAACCTCAAGCAAGAATACTAGCTGGCACGAAGAAAGTCTGTGGTAAATGTTTGTTGAATAAATCACTCAAATGGCAATAGGAATACGAAAGAGGGAAGGATTAATGTTGTCTGAGAGTGGTCACAAAAGTGGAACTGCATTTATTCTGGGAAGAGGCGTCAGCATGGGAAAAGGCATGGAGGTAAAGCATCACCTGTCCAGGGTCTAGTCATTCAGCCAGGCAAACAGGGTGAAAGGGACCGAGGAGAAAGAAGAGTAAATAACTGCCGAAGATGAAGCTAGAAAGGCTTTGAACTCTAGGTCAGAAGTTAGACTTCAGCCTGTGGGCCATGGTTCCCAAACGCTGGTGCACACAGTTATCACCAGCAGGCCTCTTAGGATAAAAGTCCGACTGCTTCGGCCTGAGAGGTCAGTGAGCCACCTCCCCCAGGCCCCTACTTCTGGATACTCGCCTTGTGACCAGTCTTCTTCTTGGCCCCACATGGGCAAAGCAGAAAACAGAACTGAAGATGGCCTGTGGACTACTGAGCCTTGACCTCACTCAGTTTTTTAAGAATATTCCCCATTCAGTGAAAAAACATTAAAATGTTTCCAATAGATTACCTTTGTAACACTAGACTTTTTTTGGTGTATTAATTTGTATACACCTGTGAAATCATAACCACAATCAAGATAATGAACATGTAGTTGGTCTTCCATATCCAAGGAGTCTGCATCCAGACTCAATCAACTACAGATCTAAAATATTTTTCAAAGTTATAAAAAATACAAGTAAAAAATAGCAAACTATTTACACAGCATTTATATTGTATTAGATAGTATACAGGAGGATGTGTGTTGTTATATACAAATACCACACCATCTTGTATCAGGGGCTCGAGCATCCTCTGATTTTGGATCTGTGTATTTTGGTATCCACAGTGGGTCCCAGAACCAATTCTCCCTGGATACCGAGGGACAACTGTATTCATCACCCCATGTTTCTGTGCCCCTTCGTGATCTCTACCTCCTGCTCCTCCCAACCATCTCCACTCCAGAAACCACTGATCTGCTATCGCTATAGATTAATTTGCATTTTTAATAGTATTCCACAGTGAATTTTACCTTATTGAGTGCTGAATATTTTTGTATTCCCACAAATATTTTTGAGCCTTGTTCTTGGAATTTATGATTTGGAAACAGCTTGACTTTCAGATCTTGCTTTTAAGTGTCAGGCAGAGCCAGGGAAGAGTTTAGACTTGAGCTAATTTTTCCTCATTACTGAGGCAAAACCCTTTTCTGAGTAACCTAGTACAAAACCCTGCAACTAAGAGGTTTTCCACTCTGATTGGAGAGAACAGGGCTATTTTTGGCTTTGTATGAACTCCAAAAATAATTTTCTTTAATCCTGTCAGGTGGTTTCTTCACACATGGGTACGGACCAGTATTCAGCTGAAGACTCTAGGGGAACCCTCTGCAGGTGTCGGGGTTCTCTGTCCACGCAGCTCTCTCCTCTCTGCTATTCTGACCCACAAAGTGTAACCACTTTGGCTTTGCCAGACTCCCAGCTCTGTTTCAACTCGGGGAGCCCACTAGCTCTTCCTGGGTTCCCCCATCCTTGCTTTTTAATTGCGATAATCTCCAAGCAGTCAGTTGGAGCCATCAGAGGGCACACCTCACTTGTTTGCCATCTTCCAAAGTTCACTGTGCCTCCTTCTCTGATAATCAATGTCTTGAAAATGGTTTCGTTTTTTTTTTTTACATTGTTTCAGGAGGGGAGTAAATATGTTCCCAATTATTCCAATTGTGGCTGGAAGTGGAAACTCTCCAAACTACTTTTGATGACTGTGATAAATGCTGCAATAAATTTGATATTCTGAACCCCATGTTGCACTATCATACATGGGTACCTTAAGTTGACAACTCTTGAGAAAATGATTACATACAATGTAACAAAATAAAGTGGTATTTTTCTGCAGTCAAAAATCATTTCAGGTTGGTCCGAGTGCAGTGGTGTTTACAATTAATTGATCACAACCAGTTACAGATTCCTTTGTTCCTTTTCCACTCCCACTGCTTTACTTGACCAGTCTTAAAAAAAATAATCATTTAAAAAAATACGTTGATGTAAGATTGCCAATGTATCCTTTTATGCGAACTGGTCTGAGATTATGGCTGTAGCAGACGGTGTTAGTGTTTGTTTCATTCATATCCCTGTCCTCTGTCAAGGGGGGCTACCCTCAACTGCCCAAACCCAATTTGCCAGGGTGTATAAAGAGCCAGGGTTGACTGGGAAAGGCCCTCAGGGGCAGCTTCTAAACAGTGACTAATTAAAACATACACACACACACACACACACACACACACACACTAGTTCCTGATCAAAGTGGCCTAAGCTGTCTCTAGTGCTCCCTGTGAGTCTGAAAATTCCCCTCTATGGGACTTGACTTGATAAACCATCCAGCTTGGCTTCCTTCTCTTCTTTTCCCTGTCTCACTTCCCCACTCCTTCACTGGATTTTCTTGGAAATCATTGCCTAGTAAATCACTTTAAGAACTGATTTATTTCACAATTGTTAGGAATGGGTATGTACAACTTCCATTGTATGCATTAAAAGAACCAGAAACTCAAGTTCTCTGGAGAGAGCAATCATGCAACTTTTGGCCCAAATCACACAGCAACCAGCTTCATCATGTGATTCTTTTCATGGCTGCATAATACATCATGTCTTTCAACAGTTGCTGCTTACTTGAAATGGAAAGTCCAACTGTAAGACTTAAGGGTCTGCTGAACTGGGGTCCTGGTGATGGGTTCTACAACGTAATGCAATTCTTTTCCAATCATGTCTCACTCGTCTCCAACTCTTTCCTCCCCCAACTAGCTGACTCCCTTTGTTCTCACAGCGCAATTCCGGATTATCTTGACAGTACTCACACCCTAGCCTGGTGTCTTGGAGTTTGTATCCCATGATTCCTAGTTAGACTATTAATTCCCCTCAGTTGGCTGAGTCTCCAGTGGCCCTGTCCCTCCACAAAGTGGTCCAAACGGTCTACAGATATTCATGCCATGGAACTAGTGTTCCTTATTTCAGATGAAGGGGACATGCCCAACCAACCTCTCAAACACCAGTTGTATGATGAAACGCTAAGCCTTGTATGACAAGGGTACATCCCGTCAGATGTGGAAGGCAATTTGCACTCCCTCCCAGTGAACAGAATTCCTTTTGAGAAATGGGTCAGGGTTTCAACAAGGGTTTCTCAGCTTCGGCACTATAGACATTTGGACCAGATAATTTCTTGTTATCTATTCCGTGCATTGCAGGATGTGTAGCAACATCTCTGGCCTCTACTCACTAGATGCCAGCAGCACCCTCTTTTTGTTGTGAAAGCAAAGCATGATAAGATCAGGGGATCAAGATGGCTACAAAGAATAAAAGGCTCTCTTACTTTGAATTTTCAGTTGTTTCTTTTAAGAAGCTTCTCTCCAAATCTTTTACCAACAGATTATTCCTATATTGCTAAACCTGTCTCTCCTTACACAAACATAGTCTACACATCAATCTTTTCACTGCAGCACTAATGAATGTTTCTTTGCCAGAGTAGCAGAGAGAAAAAGGAACGACAATATTCCATGCTATTGTGGGAGCAGGGAGATGAACACTCACAGACTGCCAGGGATGTATAAATAACTGGAGGAAAATCTGACTTTTGGGGAATATAATTTGGTAATGTGTACTAAAATTTTCATGAAATACACATATGCTCTTTGACCCTAAATTCCATTTTATGACAATTGAATAAATGGAGAAGATATGATGTAGAAGGATTTTTGTTTAAATAATATTAGAAACCAAAATGTTCAACAGGAGGGAGCTTATTAAATTATGGTATAGCCATATAATAGGAAATTATGAAAAAATGTGGACATATTTTAATTAGAATATTTTCCCAATTAAAAAAATAGGTTACAAAACAATGTATACACAGGTATAGAAAAAAGTCTGGAAGGATAGACTCTAAGAATTTTAACCATAGTTTTGGGTGGAAGAATCATGAATGATTTTTTAAGAATTATACATGTATTTTTATGTTTTGAACTTTTTCCCCCCTTAAAATGAGTATGTGATCCTTGTATAACATAAAAATAAAGAGCTAATAGTAAGTGCTGCAAATAGCAAGGTCCATGAACCCAAGGCTTCTTTCCATGGAGAGAGTGGGAGATGGGTTTCCCTTTATTCCATTCTGAGTGCCAAACAGGAACCAAGCAGAGCCCAGGAAAGGAGCCACTCAAGCTGCTTCAAATGAGAGTGGGGCCAAAGGTAAAAGACATTTAGAGTCTCCTCAATCCAAGCAACTATATGGCTCCGTATTGTTTTAGACATCTGCTATTCTTCTCTTGTATTTTATCCATGTAAAGTCATATTTGATTAACTGCTGAATCTATATATTAATATATTTTGAACTCTCCATTCTTGTATGGAAAGAATTCGTGTGTTAATAAACTAAGTGACTGGCTAACCTCAACTGAATACCTGGTGTAAGAGCCAGGGCCGCAAGGGAAACGGAGAGGAAATGGAGCAGAGGCTCCTCTGTACTCCTGTTCTTCCCTTACCAGGAAACAGAGACTGCATCCTAATGGCCACAGATGAACTAGGTCAGCCTCCTTTCCTATCTGAACAAAATGTCTAATAAAAAATAAAAGCTTTTGGAAAAAATAAAAGCTTTTGGGAAAAATAAGATTATGTCTCTCTTCCTCCAAACAACCTCATATGTATGAAAGAACCTAAAGAATGGCAATCCCACTTGTGCCCCGAGAGGAGATGCCCTAGGATCAGAAATGGTGCTTGCTACACAGTATCGACAATAAGCCATGTTTGTCAAGTCCTATTGAGGAATAATGCCAATTATCTCAAGGTTTACCACTCTCATGAAGCTGTTTTTTATGGCTGTCACTTTTAGCTGGGTGTTGAAAAACCCGTCAAAACAACTCTAGCGGATGTTCGGAAGCCATACACCAACATACAATAAACTTAGCTGAGATCTATGCAGCAACAGGGCAGACTAAAGATTGCAGATCTACAATTTACATTAGAGTTGACATGGGAGGAGAGAATTCTCTTTATCCCCACCCCCCCCCAAAATGAGAGAGCTTGTCCTACTAGATGTACAGCAGTTTGCTTACTTCCCAAAGAATAAAATACAAATTTAAGAATCCAACATTATAAAATTGTCCTATTTAACTAACTTCATACTATTTTATTGTGGCAGAGAGCTTGTGCTTGGGCAACATGGGCATTTTTTACTCTGGTTTACGGCGATGTTATAACTTTAGATGCCTATCCAACACAGATATGCCCTGTGTCACCCAAACTCTGTCTTTTTACATAACAGACACATTTATTTACTCTGTTTGACATTTTATTTTTCTTATTCAAACATTAGGCTTTGATAAGCACAAAAGGTTCACAAGTACAAAAAATTCTATATAGCTTTGTGGCAGTTAAAAAATCCACAAAAACAAAACAATGTTTTAATTTGGGTAATATTCTTCTCTACAGATCTGAGTCTTCTTGAAATGTAGCTGTAAAAATAATAAAAAAAAAAACCGACTTCACTGTGATTATGTTAAAACTTTTGATGACTCTGTTTCACTTGTCTTAGGAAATTTGTCTTCTGATGTTTATACTAGATGGATTCCTTCTCTGTATTCTGCTAAAGCCCAGTAACCTGCCTCTTCAGGGGGGCTGGGATACCTTTGTTTTTACAGGGCTTCAGCGATACCTTTGTTTTTACAGTCTGTGGGTGTTCTATCCAAGGAAGGATTCTGACAATAGCATCAGAAGCAAGAAAAGCTGGATTTAGATTTATAGCTATTGCCCTTTCCAACGTTTTAAAAAAATGCTGAAAAACAATATTGAAAATTTCTTATTTGTGTTAATTTCTCTTTCTAGCAGGATTTAATTTTCATACTCACATTGTGGATGAGTTACATTTGATAAGCTTTTATTTTTTTTTCAAAGTATTTTTAAAAAGTTTTCTTGAAAAGATGAATTCTTATCCCTAGGATTCTGAGTAAAAGTGACACTGGAACAGGAGAAGTCCAAGTTTATCTATTTTCTCACCAAATAATCTGTTGGACATGGAGAATTGAGTCTCCATGGTTTTTATCCCAAAACTCTAGGTATGGCTGAAATTAAAAAAACAAAACTTCACTTTGTTTAATCATAAATAATAAAAATACTGGAAGAATGCTATAAACATGAAGACCAAATGAACAATGGAAAGTGAAATCAGAGGCTGTTGTACGGCTTAGATTTTTTTTTTCCTCTGCTTAATAAGAAATAAATTATCATTGTCATCATCTTCCACGTATCTCTCTTTTTTCTTCTTCTTGCCCCATTTGCCCTCTTTGGGAAGCTTGTCTTCTCTTGACTTGTGGTGATGCGATGAACGGTGACAGGACTTATGAGGCTTCCGGGTTTTAATACTGCCAGGAGGAGAGTGAGTTTTTGGGCCCCTGGGAAAATCCTCATCCACCTCATGACGTCTGTCAGCTCTCCTGTGCTTTTTATGGTCTCTATTCCTGTACATCATTTCTTTATCTTCTTGAGGCCACCTGCTACTCTTCCACAAGGCATGGCTCTTCCTCCTATGATGGAGGAGACTCTCATCTGCTCTTCTCACAGAAGATAGTGTGTAACACATTGGAATATCCCCATTTCTCTGGAGTACTAGAAAATATAAAAGTATTTTTGCATATTTATCAGTAAGACAGTCCATGCTAAGCTTTCATAAGCCAGTAAATAACTTAGTAGACAGGGAAGCTAGACATTTAAATGTGTTAACAATGACATTCTAAAGAACCCTTACTAAGATAAAAAAAAAAGTCACTCAGTCAGAATTGAATGGTTGTAGTTCTATATTCCTGATTGCTAAAAGCGGAAAACATTCAGAAAGCCAATGATAGTTATTTATTCTACTCAACATGGTTTAACTAGGTTAGACAATGAAGATCAGGACCAGAAAGAACAGTAATCATCTTAGCTTTGTGATGAAAAGTCATGTCTGACCAACTCAAATTTCTCTAGTGATAAAGAGACAGCCCTAGAAGACAGGGCCAAGCAAGATGTATAAAATGGCCCTTTGACAGTCTCATATGACATTTCAATTAGTCTCTAAAGATAAAGCCTGGCCACAGTACTTGTAGGTAGATGCCAAACTGCCCAGATTACTCTCCCAGAGTATAGATCATGAACTTGCAGAGTGCGTGCTTGGGTGTGTACATGCACATGCATTTTGGAGGTTTCAGTGCCAGAGCTGATGTTATGTTTTGTCAGGACTCGACACTTAATAGGAATCTCTGATGGTAGTGATTCTGATAGGGGTAGGTGGGAGATGAGGTTACAGTGAGGAATGAAAACTAACATGTCAACAGAATCTTGAAAGAGTAAAGAAGTGGTCAATAAAAACTTTTAGCATAAAATAAAAATTTCAATGGATCATAGTGAACTTCAAAGTGTATTTACGCTGCAGAGTTGTCAATATAGCCAGCTAAAAAGGAAAATAAACTTTTTTCTCTGATTATGAAAGTTATAACTACTCATTATGGAAAACTTGGGAAAAACAGAAAAGTACATCTAATTAAATTGCCTAATCACAATCCTCATGCACTATAATTTCACAAGACAGTTGACCCTTGAACAATATGGGTTTGAACTACATAGGTCCACTTATATGTGAATTTTTTTCAACCAAAAGGAGACTGAAAAAATAGCATTTGAGGCTGGGCGCAATGGTTCATGACTGTAATCCTAGTACAGTGGGAGGCTGAGGAGGGAGGACTGTTTGAGGAGAGGAGTTTGAGACCAGCCTGAGCAACACAGCGAGACCCCATCTCTGCAAAAAACAGAAAAATTAGCTGGGCGTGGTGGTGTGCACCTGTAGTCCCAGCTGCTCAGGAGGCTGAGGCAAGAGCATTGTTTGAGCCCAGGAATTTGACGTTGCAGTGAGCTATGATGATGCCATTGCACTCTAGCCCGGGCAACAGAGTAAGACCTGTCTCAAAACAAAACAAAACAAAACAAAAAAAACCCCACAAACAAACAAAAAAAAGCCCCCACAGCATTTGAAGGATGTGAAATCCATGTATATGGGTGGCTGATTTTTTGTATACTCAAGTTCTACAGAGACAACTGTAGGACTTGAGATGCGTGGATTTTGGTATATGAGAGGGATCCTGGAACCAATACTGAAGGACAACTATAGCTGAGATAATTCTATATTAAATATAATGTGTAAAATATGCAGGAGCTATGAGAAGTAATTCCTCTACTTTTTTCAGAATTAGTAACTTCATTTTGAAAGGAACATGAACTGAGAGAGAGTTCAGAAAAAAATAACAAAAAGGGCAAAAAAGCCAGAAAGCAATATACAGAACAACTCAAAAAATATAGAACTATTTTGTCCTGAAAGCAAGAAAGGTAATTTGGAAAACCATGTTGAAGTATACAATAAGAAAGAACAGAGTTAGAGAAAGTAAACGTAAATGATAAGATATTAATTTGGTGCAAAAAAACTTTATGTTAGCAACAGAGAACACAGAAATCATAGAGGTAGCTGTGGACGTGGAGCTCTGCTTGCAATGGTGGCCTATAAGAAATGACTGGGCTGGACATGGTGCCTCGTACCTGTGATCCCAGCACTTTAGGAGGCTGAGGTGAGAGGAATGCTTGAGGCCAGGTGTTAGAGACCAGCCTGGGCAACACAGCAAGAACCGGTCTCTACAAAGAATTAAAAAATAGCCAGGTGTGGTGGCACATACCCGTAGTCCCAGCCACTCAGGAGGCTGAGGCAGGAGGATCCTGAGCCCAGGATTTTGAGGCTGCAGTGAGCTATGATTGTGTCACTTGCACTCCAGCCTGGGCAACAGAGCAAGACCCTGTCTCAAAAAAATTTAACTGAGCAGGAAAGCCTTTCTTTCCTTGAAGAATACTAGAGACACACCAAAGGAAAAAGTAATTCCTTCTCAAACAGAAAAATCTCAAAGGAGCCTCTAAACACTCTGCATACATAGATGGATAGCAGTATTTTCTGGACATACTCCAAAACGATCACTATGTGAGAAAATGTTTATTGTAAATAGAGTACAACACAGCATTTTTCTCTCTCTCACTAGCTCTTTATTTTCCCCCCTCAGACATGCAACGTAGGATTTCTGTTGCAGGTGCTTGCTTTCTGGAGATCAAGAAAGTTCTAGTTTCTATGGTAATTATTAAAAATATTTTCTGTGCTAACCAATGACCCCCAAAGGCAAAGACAGTACAAAAAAAGAAATTTAGAAAGTACTGCAAAAGTGATCTAACAAGAAGTCTAGTAACATACCTCTTATTTCTCGTTTTAGTCTCTTCTCTCTCTCTTGAATTTCATATTTGTCATCATAGTAGTTGATGAATGGAGATTTTAGAAACACGCCATAGTCTACTTCCTCTTTACACTCCTACAAATTGTATTTGAAATTATGATGTCACAAGGTCACGCTGTTCAGAAAACCTTTTTACAAGATTCTGGATCATATTAATTCTTTAATTTTTTTTATTCTTTTTTTTTTTTCCTAGCATTGACCATGGTGGGAAGGACCATGTTAATTAGAGATGAGCCCCACCCAACCCTACACCCTATTGTGCTTATAATGTTATTCTTTCAGGCTTGGATTTTCTTTCCTTACTTCTTTACCTATGAAACTCTTATCTTTTTGCAGTCTTCTCTGTCAAACTCCTCCCCTAGTCTGAGTTAACAATCTTGCCCCTCTGTCAGAGGGCTTATATTATTTGGACCTATGTTAGTATTAATCCTTTGCTTGTCTGTCTCTTCCAAAAGACTTCCATCAAGTGCTTCTCCCAACTCTTCTTCCCATCCCCAAAATGTGGGTGTAAATTCTCTTCTTATTCCCTTTATTCTCTTCTCTAGACACAAATAGTTTGCAAGCTTATTTTAACTCAGCATTCACTGCTTATAAGGGTAGTGATTATTATGGTGGGGAATAGGGTGGTAGTGGGTTAAGTCTAGTTTGAAAATGTTCCTAGGTAATTTTGAGACACTCCAAAGGAAATATCTCTTTTCCTTGCTCCCCACCCACCCCATCCAAGCTGAGATCACTACTCTCCCTCATTATCCTCGGGCAGCTCTCCACTCTCATGACTCTGGCCTCCCCACAGCTGGTATTTCCCAAATCCAAATCCTTTGGCCTGAACGGCTCCCCATATAGCAGGCTTTTGTTTATCATGATCTCAGAAAAACATCTTTTTTTTGAGAGAGGCTTTCCTTTGGAACTTTCCCATTTCTGCCTTCTGCCATCTTGCCTAAAGTTTATTTACAAATGTTCAGTATTTCTTAGCTACGTAATGAAGAAGAATTAGAATATCTTTTAGACAGTATGCGAAACAGACATATAAAATTTAGCTGATTCATCATAACTTTGTCATTATAGACAAAGTTATGGATTTGTACTCCTAAGACATTTGTACTCCTAAGACATCTGACCAAGGTGGTAGCCATACGCTTATGTACTTAATTTGTAGAATTAAAAAGATTATGAATCATTCTAAATGTACACTTAAGTATAAAAAAATGAACATCTGTATTTACCACTCATACACAATCAAAATATTTTACCTTAATTGATTTCTGTTTTTCCCTTCCAAGAAATAAAGCATTACTGATATACGTCAAATCCTCTGTGTAACTCCTTCCCATTTCTCATTCATCTCCTTCTCTTTCCAGAAGTTACCACTGCCATAAAGTTGATGTCTGCCATTCTCATATGTTTTTGTACTCTTAATATTAACAAATATTCCCATAAACAATAGTGTAAGTCTGGAGTTTTCAGACTTCATAAAAATGGCATCATTCTGTAAGTATTTTGAAATGGCTGTGGGTTATAACAGCTTCACAAAGTAAGTTAGGGAGTGTTCCCTGGGACTATCTGTTTCTGAACAAAGGTTTGGTAAAACCTGCCTTATAAAACTATCCGAGTCTGGTAGATTTTAGTGGGGAAAATTTTGAGTGCTTATTCAACTTCTTTAACAGTGTGGGTTCAGTTGATTTGTTCTTTTGAATCAGTTTCATTAACTTATATTTTTCTAGAGAGTTATTTAATTTTGGCTCTTTTCTTTATTATTCCCTTCCTTCTGCTATCTTTAGATTTACTCTGTTGTGACTTTCTGGATTATTTCGGGGTTTTTTGGGTCTGAAAAGTTATGCGGCAAACCTGTATGGTAACATATAAAGAAACACTTTTATAAACTGCTATCCATGCCAGCTCCAAGTTCCCACTCCCGGGAGAAAGGATACCCTGAAGACTTGGGCCCAAGATTCTAACCATAACTGAAATGAAAAGCAGCTAATTAATAAACAGATGAAGGCACAAAACTCAATTGCATGGGTAATACAGCATCATATTCAGAATACTCTAGTACTGTAATGGTGATGTGTAAAGCAATTATATTTCTAGTAAAAATTCTAACCATAAAATAGTAAGAGCAAATTATGATTACACAAAGGTACTGGAGATCTTGATACATTCAGCCACTTCAACATGACCTTCTAATTCTCCTAGCCCCTGCTCACCTTTTCAAACCCTGTTGGAGTAGTATCTTTGTGCAGTGACTGCTACTGTCTTGCCCTCCTCAACTAGAGAGTGAGTAGAATTAGGGAAGAGCAATGTAATGTCTACCTCAGCATGTCTTTCACAAGAAGCTACTCAATAATAGTATCCATAGGGCTGAATTTCTGAAACTGAAGGGGAGGGGTCCTCAGACCTATTTAGCCACCTGCATAGGCCCCTATTTGGATGCTGTATAGTCTAGACTGATGTGACTACACAGAGCCATATAGTACTACAAATGTTTTCCAAAGCTAAATGTAAATTATACTTTGATTATCCACATCGCTGGTCCCCTCCATTAGCACAGACAATTGATAGTTGGCTATATAATTTATCTACTATTCTGGATTAGCCACACCACTGATCTTCTTCATTAGCATGGAAAATCTAGAGTTCTTCATCTATGGCAGGGATGAGGCTGCCAAATTTGCTTTATTGTAAATTAAAAATTATCTAAATCTAGATTTCAGGGATAAATTCCAAATGCTTTTAATATATTTTCTATCTACATTAACAGAAGTGACTAGGTAAGCATACAACTGTAATTGTTTTTCTTTAAGTGAACACACATAAATGCCAAAATTATATCTCTCTGCTTTAAAGAGGTAAGCAAACATAAATTGTACATTTATATGATTTGTGTGGCAGTGGAACACTTATGTGAATATGTTCCCTAAAAGGTGTTGGCAACATCTGAATGTCGGGAATGAGGAATGCACAGAGCAGTAGAAGATCTGGGGGTGATAACTTTGTAAAAGACGTCTTCTCTAGTTAGGTTTTCCATGTGAGGTCTTTGTCTGTATCACCATACTATGGATTTGATCACACTGGAAAGAGCATCCAAATGTCAGTGCTGAGAGATTTTCTATACAAATTCTTTGCTTTGGAGATAAAGAAACTGGGGACCAAAGAGAAAAAGTGGGTTGCTCAAGTCATGTGGTTAAGTCAGTAACAGAGCAAAAATTAGATCTGAGGATCAGAGCTTCATCCTAGCTTTCATATTCTGTGCCTTACCCCCATGGTTCCTGCTGCTTCAATATGGAAGATAAACTTGATCTGTTGATGGACTCTGTCCAGCACTTTTTCTTCTCCCAGCTGGTTTCCCAGAAGATAGGGCTCCAGCCCAGCCCAAAGGTCTACACCAGCAAAGTGTCATGATTGGAATTCAAGAGGTAACCTACAGTACTACCCCATCCTATCACTCCTACCCCTACCTATTTTGAGGACTCCCATGCCTCTGTATGCCTTCTGCCTCCTGCCATAGATAGGATTTGGTATTAGTTTATCTTCGGTTTTAAGGTCTTAAAAGCCTACCTGGAGACTGAGAATGCATCATCCTTCCATAAGAAATTTCTACTTCCTGTGCCACTGCCTTTCCTCCTCTACCTTAAGATTTCCAGAATATATGGGCTCTGAGCCTATTCTTATTGCATCCTATCTCTGAGATGAGCCACTGCTGTTTCATAGTTAATGTGGCAACTGGCTAGGGGACTCAAGTCCACCTCACAGCAAGAAATTGCTCTGCTTTGATACCTCAGCATCTATAACACACATAGTTTGGCTCTTTCACTGGGGTTAGGGAATATGTTGTCTGAATAAGGAATCTGGGCACTTGTGGGGTACGTCAGCAAGTCAATGATGCAGTACCTCTGTTTTTCCACTAGTGAATGACAGGGTTGGCATGTGAGTAAAGATCTGACTGAACATGGAATCAGGGAAAACTAGAGAAATAAGTAGAAAATCTAAAATCATTATATGGCCGTGTCAAAGTAACTATAAGAACTCATGAAAATTGTTACCATACTGTTAACCATTATTATTTGTCCAACTGATTATGAACTATATTAGTTTTAGTCTAACTTGTTCATGTCCATTTAAAACAATTAGAGGAATATGCTCTAACTGTTACTCTGGCAGGGATGGGGGAAGAAAATCAGTTGAAAATACATTAAGTCATACTTCAGAATGTTTATAAAAAAGTAAGCATTCAGAGTTACATTCTTTTTGAGTTCATTTTTCAAAAACCACTCTTTGACAACAGAATACTTTATGCCTAAATGCCACTCAAACTTACGTGTCCATAATGGCCTTTCTGTGCACAGTTGTAGCAATACACTAAGGCTGATGGTCTGGAAGGGGTCTTCGGCTTTTTGGGTGGTCCAGGTTTGGTCTGCAACATGAATATTTGTGAGGTTTGTTAATATAATTAAAACTTCATTGTTTCTGAAAGACCTCTTTATGGGTAAGAGATTCCTTAGAAATACTGCTTCTTAGAGTTTAGTGTGGAGACCCACACTCAGATGATTCCATATATAAATGTACATAACAGGGTAAGAACAATTCTTTTATTCTTTTTTTTTTTTTTTTTTTTGAGACAGAGTCTCACTCTGTTGCCCAGGCTAGAGTGAGTGCCGTGGCGTCAGCCTAGCTCACAGCAACCTCAAACTCCTGAGCTCAAGCAATCCTCCTGTCTCAGCCTCCCGAGTAGCTGGGACTACAGGCATGCACCACCATGCCCGGCTAATTTTTTCTATATATATTTTTAGCTGTCCATATAATTTCTTTCTATTTTTAGTAGAGATGGGGTCTCGCTCTTGCTCAGGCTGGTCTCGAACTCCTGAGCTCAAACGATCTGCCCACCTCGGCCTCCCAGAGTGCTAGGATTACAGGCGTGAGCCACCACGCCCGGCCAATTCTTTTATTCTTAATGTCAACGTGTGCTTTCCTCCCTCCTCAATCCATTCGGCATTGTGCCAGATACTGTGTTGGGCGAGTAGAATATGACAGACATATAAATAGATAATTACAAAAACAATGTCAGCACAGTGATAGTAGTATGTATAAGGCATTAATGTAGTGGTAAGGAGGACCCACCGGGAAATGGGGTGAAAGAGGGGTCAGGGAAAGCTTCCCGGAGAGTGTAAATTTATTCAAAGAATTAGGTGTAAGTCAAATGGAGAACCCTAGGCAAAGGAAACAGCACGAGCAATGGCATGAAACTAAAAAAGAGCATACATGCTGCCAAAGTATGATGTACACAGCCAGGTGTAACGGAAGACAAAGCTGGAGAAAGTAGGGTAAAAGAGGGCCTTATAAGTCATGTCAAGGAGCTTGAGCTTTATCTAGTTTTAAGTACAGAAGTAGAATAGTTAGAGTTGTATTTTGGAGAAACCATTTTGTCTTATAGCTATAAGGAGGGTAAATATGAGCAGGAGAAGGTTAGATGCAGTGAAAAAGACCAATGAGGTGGCTGTCAGCAATTACAGGTGAGGGGATGAGGGCCTAAACTACAAGAGTAACAAGGAAAGGGAAAAGTGAACAGATTTGGGAAATATATCAGGAAATAAACTGGTTTCACTTGGTCATTGAAAAGATGTGGCAAATGAGGGAAAGGAGAAATCAGGATGCCTTCCAGGCTTTTAATCTGGGTGAACTTGTGGGCAATGGTGCCAAACAATTGATTCAGAAAAGTAAGAAAAGGAGGAGGAGCCAGTTCAGAAGGAAAGGTGATAAAGTCTGTCTTAGATGTTCAGTATCTAGGTGGAGATGTCCAACAGGCAGTTGTCTACATAGGGTTAGAGCTCAGGGAACATGTCTGAGCTGAAGAATACATCTGAAAGTAATCTGCATAATAGTGAAGGCTGAAATGACTAGAGTGGACAGGATTGCCACAGATGGTATGAGAGTGGCAGTGGGCTAAGAATGGAACCTGAAAACATCAACATTTAAGGAGCAGGCAGAGGAGCCTGTGAAAAGGACAGAGAAGGAAGGGTTAAAGGATGCAGAGACATAGGAGAACATAGTCACAAACCTTAAAGAGTAGTTTCAAGAAGGATGAATTGATCTATTATACAATGTCAAATATAGCAGAGAGGACTAGTGAGATTAGGACCCAGAAACGTCCATTAGAAGTGGCAACTGTTTACAGATAACCTTATTGTGAGAATGTTGAAGTCTTCTAGGAAGAGGAGAAGGCAGTAGGTTGAAGAGTGAGACAATGCAAACAAAGGTGGCAAAACTAGGAAGAAGAACAAAGAAATCATTACTCATAAAAGCCAAGATGATGGTTGCTTTCAGCGGGGAGAGAACAGCACACAAGAGTGTTTTGGCGTAGCTGCAATTTTCAATTTCTTGAACGTGGTCATAGTTACTTGGGTGTGTGGTATATAATTTATTAATTTGTACATATATATTTAATGCATCTTTCAATATGTATATTACATTTTACAATAAAAAATGCTAAGATGAGGCAGTACCTAGGAGGGGTTTTGGTGGAGTCTGTTTTACAATGGTAAAGATCTGAGCATCTGAGAAAGCTGGTAGAGATGGAGAAGCTGAAAACAGAGAGAAAGGAGACAATGGATAGATAGATAGAGCAAGACTCCTGAGGAGGCAGTAGCTTTAAACAGGAGGAGAAAAACCTAATCCCTGTACCCCCCATCCTTTCTGGAGACAGGAAGAAAAGAAGTAAGGATGGGCATAAACATGGATCAGTTTATTTCTTACGTTCTTTACTGGGACCCTTTAATAAGGAGTGCTAGTCTGCCCGCTAATTTTGTTGTTTAATGTTACAAACAGGTGGTATATGAAGGTTTTACTTCCTCGACACAAGAAAATAATAAATAGGTTAGAAAAATCTTCTTCAAACAAATTTATTTTCAGCTCCTATTCCCTAGAATGGAAAATTGGAGGAAAACAATAACCTGAACAATCTTTTCAACTGAAAACAATCACAAAATGGACTTTACAACGTCAGCTATTATCAATTGGGATATAATAAAAAAATGCAACTAACAAATGTCTTATATTCTCCAATTATAAATGTGGTCTGTAAACTAAGACTAGCTTAAAAATCATTAAACAGAGTTTTAACAAATATGCACATAAGCCATGTATCATTCATTGCAGTGGTTCACAAATTTCTTCAGGTAGTAGAGCACTGGGACGACATGAAATTATTAAGGAGAAATGATTTTTCCACCTGCAAAGATAGCTACATTATTTGATGTGACATAAAATTACAGCCACAAGCATACATGGTTTAAGGGAAAGAAATAAAACCAAAAGAGATCATGTCATGGATGTGAAGGTAGAACAGATGATGTTTCAAGGAAGAAACTTAAAAGCCAGTAATGGGTTATGTAAGATGAAGACCGTGAAATTCACTGGACTTAGCAACCAGGAAGTTGCTGGCAAGTGGACACTGTTGTGAGCAGCTTCCGTTGGGGGGCAGAATCACAAGCTAGATTGTAACAGGTTTACTGTAAGTAGAAAGATGCTGAGGGACAGAACATAGATGACTTTTTCAAGAAACTAGGCTGTGTATGGAAGTAAGGAAGGGGACAAGTCGAGCAAAATACGAGTCCAAGGAAGCCTCCACTACTGATGTTTACCAGAGTGCTGGGCATGTGGCATGAATATATGCATTCTTTCAGTAATTTGTTCAAAAACTAATTATTGAGTGCCTAATATATGCCAGGCACTATTCTAAGACTAGGTGACTGAGAAGTGAGTAAGACAAAAATCACTGCTCACATCTCTAGTGGCGGAAGATAAACAAACAGAACCAAGAAAACACACACAAAATATTAGACAGTAATAAAATGAGTTATGTGAATGAGAGTCAACGGTTGTGACCTAGATTGAGTTGTTGGGGAAACCCTCAATGGGGATGATGCTTTCTTTCTTTTTTTTTAGACAGAGTCTCACTCTGTTGCCCAGGCTAGAGTGCCTTGGCATTAGCCTAGCTCACAGCAACCTCAAACTCCTGGGCTGAAGCGGATCCTCCTGCCTCAGCCTCCTGAGTAGGGGCACGCCACCACACCTGGCTAATTTTTTTTATTTTTAGTAGAGGCACGGTCTTGCTCTTGTTCAGGCTGGTCCTGAACTCCTGCCCTCAAGTGATCATCCCACCTCAGCCTACCAGAGTGCTAGGATTATAGGTGTGAGCCACTGCGCCCAGTGGTCCTTTCTTATGCTCCTTTCTTATAACAAGAAAAACCAGGTATGTCTGGAGAAACACCATTCTTGGCATAAGGCATAGGGAATAGGTAGTGCAAAGCTCTGAGGTAGGAACAAGTTTACCATATTTGAGAATTTGAAAAAATATCTGTAAACCTGGAAGTGTAGTTGATGTTCTACAGGATGGGGAGGGATCAGATCACTTACGGCTTTATAAAACAGAGTTTAGGACACTGGATTTATTTTATGTGGCATGGGAAGCCAATGAAGGGTTTGAAGCTAATGCTAGGTGCTCAAAAACTAGTTGGTGACAGTTAGCAGGAACTGTAACTGGTGACAAAAATAATAATCCAATCCCAAAATAATAAATGCTCTCTGAAAAAGTTATTTATCTGTGTTCATAATTTTTTGTTTGTGCAAATATAAGACATAGTTTATTTTTGAGGCAAGATTTCTAGCTTTATTAGTAAGAATAAAAATATGCTATGTTCATTTCACTGGAATAAGAGATTTTATTGGCTCGAATCCTATGGAAAAGGACAAGATGAACCAGGAAATAATGATGAGGAGGGCTGATGAGAACCAAATTAATAAGGATATGCAGTCCCTTGACTTGATTGGTAGGGAAACAAGTAGAGACTTCCCCATAAGAATGTCCACTTACTTGTACCCCCCCATGGCACTTCTGGCTTCTCCTTAGGAGTACAGAACACCAAGAAAGTCACACTACTAAACAACTTTCCAGAGGTTCATTCTCATCACCTCCTCTCATTGTAGATCTCCCTTTCCCTCCTTTATTTCCTATTTTTTTTAATAGCACCTATCACCTTTAGTGTACTATCTGGTGCCCCACTGCTAGCATGTAAGCTGCATGAGGGCAGGGATCTTTATTCAGTCTACTTCACATCCCTATGTCAAGAACCTATAATAGGGGTTGTCAAACCATGGCCCAGAGGCCAAATTTGGCCTATTGCCTGTTTTTGTATGGCCCACAAAGTAAAAATGGTTTTTACATTTTTCAAGAGTTAAATAATAATGATAAAGAATATTTTGCAGTATGTGCAAATTACATGAAATTCAAATTTCAGTGTCTGTAAATAAAGTTTTATTGGAACACAGGCACACACATCAGTTTACAGATTATCTAGGATTGATTTCATGCTACAAAGGCAGAGTTATGAAAGAGATCATATAGCCTGCCAAACTAAAATATTTCTATCTGGCTTTTTACAGAAAAAGTTTGCTGACCTCTGACCTAGAACATAAGAAGTGCTCGATAAATAAATAAATAAATAGACAGGTGACGAATAGCAGATGTTAAAGACTTCAGTCAATAAAGGTGTGTCAAGTAGATACAAACACTGAAAATCTCTGCTACTGATTGAGGACATGAAGCAAAAGTTTTATGGAATTTCTCTGAATTTAGTTATTGCCTAAGCTGGAGGAAATACTAGGTAGCTTTAATGTATTTATCCCTTAGTAGAAATTATTCATTCAAAAAGATTACTGAGTTCCTACTTCATACAGATTGTAAGATACTATGAGGAATACAGAGATAATGAGAATCCTAAAACAGATGAAAGAGTAAATATGGTGAAGATCTTAAGAGATGAAAGCACTAGGAGGCCAGGGCCTACAAAGTGGAGTTAAGTGTGTATCAGACACATTTTTTCTATTAAAGAACTGCAATAGCATAATTTTTCCGGAGAGACTCTTAGGAGAGAGTCTGAAAGAATGAATCATATGTCTTGCTGCTATAAAATGAATCCTAGATGAGTTTTGTTTCTTTAGTTTTTAAAGAATTAAGTGTTTTTAAATCAGTAACATATGCATGTGGCACACAACCCAAAATATACTAAAAAGATACTAAAAGGTGCAGTGAAACACGTGCCTTCCACTTCTGTTCTCAGTCACTCAGCTCCTCTCCTCAGAGACAACTACTGTTACCAGTTTCCTGTGTTCCATGGGAGATAGTCAGTCTAGGCACATGCAAGTGCATGGACATGTGTGTACTGCAAGTGTACATATGCACACACATAATGCAAAGATATATATTTGGCCTATTCAAAGGCAAAACATGGAAGAAAAGGATCTCAAGGATTGGGGATAATCGAGGGAAAAATTGACCCAGATGCTCTGATAAAATTTAGTTATCCATTGCATTTTGGGAGTATGTTCTAATCCTGACTCTACTATTTACTAGCTATGTGAGCTCAGTCAAGTTACTTAAATGGTCTTTGCTTCATTTTACTTATCCGTAAAGCGGAGATAATAACAGTGCTCTCTCATAACACTGCTGTGAGGTCATACACGAAACACATTCATCTTACATAACCTATCAGAATTCGAGCAGGTGACCACTTCCTCCTTGAAATACTTTCTTCACTTAGCTTCCCAGACAACAAACTCTCCTGGTTTTCTTCTACCTCAACGGCTGTTTCTTCTGTAGTCCCCTTTGTGGGTTCCTATTCATCTCTCTGCCTTCTCACACTACAGTGCCCAGGACTCAGTCTTAGACTTCTTTTCTATTCATCTAATCCCATCTAAACACTCTCATATAATCTCGTGACTTTACATTAACCTTTACCTTGGCCACTCTAGAATTCTTATCTCAACTCAGACTCATGTATCTCTACTAGAATGTCTAATAGGCACTTCAAATTTAGTACGTTACAATCAAATCCTGCTCCCCGCACCCTCTATATGCTCTTCCCGCTATCTTTCCCATCTCGTTATCAGCAACTTCATCCTTCCAGTTGTTAGGCCAAAAAATAAACAACCTTGACTTGTCTCTCACACATATCTCATACCCAACCCATCAGCACAGCTTGTTGACTCTGCAAATTACATCCACTTCTCTCTAGTACACTTGTGTCTGGGTCTGAATTGCCTCTCATTTGGATGATTACAAGGAACTGGTCTCTCTGCTTCTACCCCTGCCCTCTGCAGCCTGTTCTCAACACAGGGTGATCCTTTTAGCATATAAACCAGAATATATCACTCCTCAGCTCAGAACCCTCTAACAGCTTCCCATTTCACTCAGAGTAAAAGCCAAAAACCTTACAACGGCCTACAGTTTGTCTCCCCCCCACCTCTTGGGCCTCATCCCCTACAATTTTCCCTCATATAAGTCTGTCATACCAGCCTTTTTATTGTTCTCTGAATAACCCAGACAAACTTCCACCTCAGAACTTTGCACCCATCTGCCTGGACCACTCTTCTCCCAGATATAACGTGGTACACTCCTTTACCTCCTTCAATCCTTGGCTCAAATGTCACCTTCTTATTAAGGCCTTCCTGACCACCTATTTGACAGCTGGCTCCATCCAACTGGTACTCTCTATAACAAAAACCTCTGTGTTGGCCGGGCGCGGTGGCTCACGCCTGTAATCCTAGCACTCTGGGAGGCCGAGGCGGGTGGATTGCTCAAGGTCAGGAGTTCGAGACCAGCCTGAGCGAGACCCCGTCTCTACTAAAAATAGAAAGACATTATATGGACACCTAAAAATCTATATAGAAAAAATTAGCCGGGCATAGTGGCGCATGCCTGTAGTCCCAGCTACTCGGGAGGCTGAGGCAGTAGGATCGCTTAAGCCGAGGAGTCTGAGGTTGCTGTGAGCTAAGCTGACGCCACGGCACTCACTCTAGCCTGGGCAACAAAGTGAGACTCTGTCTCAACAACAACAAAAAAAAAAAAAAAAAAAAAAAAACCTCTGTGGCACTTACAATATCTGATATATGAAAAATATTTTACTTATTTATCTACCTATCCCCAACCCTACTCCTTGGGCAAGGAGAAAATAAGTTCTGTGAGGGGAGGAATTTTTATCTGTTTTTGTTCACTGCTGTGCCCCAGCTCCCAGAACAAGGCTAGGCATACAGTAGGAGTTCAGTAAATATTAATGAATGAATAATGAGGTAATGTATATGTAAAACACACGGGCCATAGTAAGATTCTAATACATTTTAGCTATTTTTAATACTTTGGATACTTTAGGAAATTATTTTTTATGTCACTAAGGGAGAACCAATAAAATCATGCTTTGATATATTAAAAAGCTTGAGTAAATTAATAATACAGCCTTCTTAGTGTCTTCTCTACTTCATGTTGAGAGTATGGTATATAATCTGGCACAATCAGGAAGGAATTAATAAAGAGAATAAGAACTCAGTCTTATGGTACCAGGGATAAAGTGATCCTTCTTAATCAAGATTTTGAAAGCATGTTTCAAATTGACACTTCTTATTTTATTTTGAAAGTAATCTGGAATTTATCCCTACTGTTCATTTATGCCCCTGGATGAAGTATAAACATTCGGATGTTCATTCATCTGAATAATGTCACTATTTAAAAACTTCCATTATTACTAATAAAAATAGCAACAGTATTTATACTGTGCTATGAAATTCTAAATGTTTCACAATAATTAATTAGTAAATGACATGACAAACGCTATCTACATACTCTCATTTTAATAAACTATCATGTACTAGGACTTAATAGGAATGAAATCAGCCTAGATCTTACCTAATTAGAGAACACTTCTGTATTAGAATACAGCACTGAAAACTCAATAATGGTTTCCAGTGGACAAGTTTTCATACTATGATCTAACAAAAATCTTTAAGCTATTTAAAGTGTTAGAATTATAAATTTGTGACTCAATACTTCTGCCTCGGAGCATGTCTTTATTTTTAATTAACAGTAAAGGTCAAATTTAAAGCAGAATGTGTCAACTGATTAGCTCTGAGTTCAGGGTTCTGTCATACGTGCCTGTACTGTTGACAAAAAGCTAAATGCAAGGGAATGAATATAGTTTTTAAGAACTTTTCTTAAGTCAAAAAATTTATCTAAAAACTTTGGCCCAATGGATACCAAATGAACTACTTATAAAAGCAGGTCTGTTTTTTGTTTGTTTGGTTACAGACATTTAAATAATCTATATTTGTAGGGTGATATCTTAGAGATTACTTTACTATCAATATATAGAAGTAATAACCTGGTAGATAGCATTACCTATGAAAGGTCCATCCCATCTGCTATTCTTTCTGAAAGCTTTTCATGCACCAGTAAACTCAGTAAATATCAGAAGATAAAGCATAAGCCTACCACGCCACGGATTTACTCCTAATGTCTCCTCAAAGTGCAGCCCGATGCAACGATTACAAATGATTTTCTTCTAATGTCATTTTACATAACCCTTTTTTCTGCATGAGTAGTTAGTGTGGAATGAATGAATGAATGCCATTAAAACAGTTAATCATTATCTGGGACACTGGTCTTACTCCCTTCACTACTAGGAATCTCCATGACAAAGGCCAAGAGATCAAAATGCTGGAGTTGCCTCAGTGTCCTATTTCTAACAGTAATTTTTTATGCAAATGAACCTGCTGGGCATCTCCCTCTGTGACCTTGAGCTGCCCTTATCTAAACTGACTTTGATCCAATGAGGGCTTGTACCTAGCTGAAGCTCATTACTATATAGGATATGTAATCAATTTTGCTAATTAAAGGGAATTTTCTACTCTTGTGAATGCAAAATGGATTTATTTTTATAATCACACATATGCTTAAAGACTAGACTATATATTTTTATTAATCCAATTTATAATATGAACATATATAAAAGAGCAAATATATTAAATACTTGAGGTAAAATGTAACACTGAGAAAAGTAAAGCTTAGCTCCAATCTTTCTGAACAAGTCATGTAAACATATACCTCTTCAATATGATTTTCATTTTGAGAACAAACATCCTTTCCAAATATTTTCAAATCAATTTATTCTTTTAATACTCACTAATAGCATAATCCTTTATTCATGTATTTAAAAAATCTAACCCAACTAATCAAATAGTATTTCTCAAGAAAATGTTACCCCAAACCAAAAGCTTGCTGTCATATTCAGAGTCTATTAGTTGAGGTGACCAACTGGCATCAATTTGATGTATGAGCAGAACAAAAGTTTACGTATAAAATATACTTTTTCTCTGTTTAAAGACATTGCCTTTTACTGGGTATTCTAGAGATCAGACATAGTTTTCTAAATGTTTTATTTAGTTTTATAAAGAGTAGGCAGGGAAAGAAAAATGGATGCTCTCTCTTTCCTTTGGCATTGTGTAAAATATAAATGCCAACAGAATTGTAATCAGTATATATCCAAGGGGGGAAAACATCTAGGGTCTGAAGAAATCAAAGGAAGAAATTTAAAAGTTGGGCAAACTGTTTTATAGAGAACTGAACCAAAACTGAGTTGGAGAAGGCAAAAATGATGATTCCATATTGAGAAAAGGTCAAAAGCTGATCCCCTTTCCTCCCTCTAAGATGTTTTTCTGAGGTGGATCCTCACACCTGGAACCTGAACTCCAGGCCTATTCCAGCTACAGTTTTGGAGAAAGTCTTCCATTTGTATATCGTTCTGGCAAATATTCATAGTATAACTTCCCTTTGAGGAATAGTAGGAGGAATTTTCTCCACGCGAAAGACTTCAGAATTGAGCCAAATGGTTCGTCTATGAAGTTGTTTAAGTGTTATTTTTTCTTAGTACAAAAAAAAAAAAAAAAAAAATCACTGGTATCCCAGTGGACATTCCTACTAATTTTCCCCACATCTTAAAAATGGCATTAAAAATACCATATATAATATTATACACACAATATTTTTCATGTGTAAAGAAACTAAGTCATATAGCCAACAGACTCCCAATCCATCAGGTAATTCAATAATTAGACAGATTTTTGAAACATGTATTATGTACACAACAGACCGGAACGTCTCCTTTGGAGCATTTTCGAGTCTATCAGGTGATTACATCATTAAGCTACACATGCTACGTAGAAGAAATCCTTATGAAAATTCATGAAAAAATGTACAGCACATCATTAGCATGCAGCAGACGTGTATGCTTTTGATATTTTCTCTGTTTTGTTTTTTTTTCCCCAAAAAGCTACATGAAATAATTAGTCCAGGTCATGAAAATATGAGAAAGGTAGCAGATTCTGGTGAAAATGAAAATTGTAAAAAATTGTATCTCTCATGGTTTACCTGAGAATAATTTGCTTTATTGGAAAATGATTCTTAAACAGTTTTCGGTTGAATTGCAGTAGAATCAAGTGTGTTGCTTTATTGATTTGCTATTTCCTATATACATGTAACCTCCTCCCTACTTCTCTTTTGGATACACTTAAGTTTTATAAACAAATGGGTTGAAAGGTTGCAAACAACCAGTGGTAAAACCATTAACTATTCAAGGCCTTGCACTACTGCATGTTTGTATACTTATGTCTTCATTTTATGTAATCAAGAGTGTAAGGGATTGCGTAATTGTATCTTTTTCAATAAGTTAAAACTACATTAAAGTAACAAGAACACATAGAAATTGCTGGTATAGCTTCCAATAGTGAAAAGATTATATATTTACAACATTTAACCACTAAACAAAATCAAAAAGACAATATATTTGAAGACTAAAATAAAAGAAGTACAAGTTTTATAAAAAGGAGCTATTAAGCTTATTAATTTATGATCTTTCATTTTGTAAATGAGACACTTCCCCTGCCCAAAAAAACAAACCCCAACAACAATGAAAAAGAAAACCTCAGTAAGCAGAGAACAATGAACATATGCAAGACAGTAAGGATCAGAGTTAAATCACTTCCTGAATGCTCCAAATCTTCATGGCTTAAAAAGCATCCCAATTTTCTCTAAAGGTAGTAGCATTTATTCACTGGGCCATAGCTAATTTTACATGGAATGCAAAAATGTTAGTTTAAGTTTAATTTACCACCCTATTTAAATATTTCTAATGTGGCTCTCAAACTGCAGAGCTATCCCTCCGTCTATTTTAATTTTAAAGTAAGTTAGCAAAGGCTTCCTCCTTAATCCCCAGAGACTACCTACATAGTGACACAAACGCACAAATTTATGACAGCAACATAAATGCTCTTCTGAAGTAATGTGCAACATTAAGTGAAAATCGTTTCCTGGAAAGATATTATAGGTATCTATATTTTATTTGCCATCTTAAACATATCTGGGTCTTTATGGCCTTATTTTAAAAATGTATTTCCTTTTTATATTTCCTGGTGCAAATGGACTGCATAAATAAGCAATGTGCTATGAGGCTTCAGACCAGCCGATAAAACCTTTCAATTTTCATGCCAGCTTCTTCTTTTGTAATTCAAATCCGCCTGGAAACTGGCAGCTCTGAAAACTGAAACAAGCACTGCCACAAATACCTTGTAATGCTATCGACCTTGTCTGCCCATGCAGTGAGAAAGGGGGATGCGTATGTGTCTGCAGCCATCCAGATAACACAACTCATTTTTGGGGGGGGGGGGGTGGGGATAACAGAAGCCAGCCCCAGACTGTGCACCAAAAGCAGTCATTACCAGGCAAGCTGGAGAATAAGTCTCTTCAAAATACACAGTGCATTTAAAAACCATATATGAGGCTGAGCCACTGCTGTCATTACCAATTTTAATTTAGCTCCTTCAGTTTGCCAGCCAGATAAACTCTTTAGTGCTGTTTTTTAATCTATTTGCCACATTTTATGTTTAAGATTATAGTAATATGGACAGGAGAAGGAATCACTTTTAGGGGAAATAAAGAAATAGATCCGCTTATCGGCACCCATCAGAAAGTTCATTAATCAGCCAGGCTTTGTGCCCTCTAAATTGAAAGGTTAAATAATCCTCTCAGGAATATTTCTCGGCCCCTCCACCAATTGTCCGGAGAGGAGCTGCCATTCATAGCACTCGGGATCGGTGACAGGATATCTTACCACTGTTTGGACCCCAAACAATGATGGACAAATGGCCTGGTTTACAAAGAAACCATTTAGTACACGGATGGAGAAGGACCACAAGCTCTGATACAGGGTGGAGGGATGAGGAGAGTGTGGAGACAGGATGTACAGGGAAGGGACAGAAAAGAACACATAAGTGTGAATCCATGGATATTTTATCTGAATGTTTATTGGGGTAGACTATAGAACACAGGAACCCCAATAATATACATCTTCCAAACATATGAACATATTTAACTCTGCTTCTATACTTTGTATACAGCTGTACATGAACATCAATGGCAAATTATAGAATAGAACCATAACCTTATTATATTTATTAGCTAATACACCGAGGATCCAAATAAACCCCAAGATTTTCATTTTTACCATAACTCTATAGGACTTACAACACTCACCACCCCCATCTCAACCCTGCTTATTCTAATGTAATAGTCTTCAGCATTAGTCACAAAGGCAGGGAATTCCACAGTTGCAAGGATCTATTTAAAGGGAGAAAGTAACGCTCTTTTGCTTTTACAATATGTCCCATCTCAGCCCCTGTTTGTCTTAAAACGAGAAACAAATATGGAATAGGAATGCTCTTTGAAAGAATACAAATCACATACACTGGAAAGTGCTTAGGCTTGAGTTGCCTTTTTTGCTGGACCTATACAAGAATACAGTTGGGAGTCTGCAGAACTGACCAAGCTCTTATACCACTACATTTTGCTATGAAATCAGACTGGTTTTTGGCATCAGTCATGTGAAGGCATGAAGTAGTTTTACCTGAAGTTCAAAAAACTGATATGCTATTTTGTTTCATTCCTTATCTGATTAACATAAGCCCCCTGCCCCTAGCAGAAAGTATTATAATTGAGGTATTTGTGTATATTCAATTTCATATTATTCTCGTTATTTGTACAGGAAGCAAATATTGATATAATTTCATTTGTTTATGTTAGGATAACTGAACTCAGATGACACTAAAGTTACCACTTAAGAATTATACATTTATTAATATACATTTTCAAAGTGATATAATCATACCTTCACATGACACATATTTTATATATATCATTTTCATTAGCAAAGGAGGTAGCCTAAATATTTTTGTGATCTACTCTTAAATGTCTCTATAATTATTTTTAGGGAAATCAAATTAAGAAAATAATTTAAATTTGCTATACTTAATTAAAAGTTACTCATCTACATTTTTGGAAAAGGCTAAGACAAGTATAAATAGAAAATGAGAACTAAGGTAAATAATTTTGTTAAAAAAAAGATACTACTTGTAAGTATTTCAATTTCAATAAATATTAGAAGGAAACATTGTTATGAGATAGAGAATAAAGAAGTCATTATGAATCTCCTTATTTTGGGTAAAAGATATTACCCAAAATTATCTGAGTTTGGGATATCAGTCCAGTGGCCATCTCTACAGATGTGAGATGCCTATGGGTCTGCAGTACAGCTTGCACCGTGTTTAATATGCTCTATATGCCAGATATTGTGTGAAGTACTTTACATTTATCATGTCATGGCATACTTACAAAAATCCTGTAAGGCATTATCCTCATTTTTCACATGAAAAAACTGAGGCTCTTAGAAGTTAAATATTTTAACGACGTTTACATTATCTACTACGCGAAAGAGTCACACTCTGAACCAAAATTAGCATTCTTTTCCCTACATCATGATAAAAAATGCTCCCTAGTAATTTCCTCAGAAACATGTCTCCCCTTCTGGCCAAATTTTAAAGCACATTTTTCTAAGGACTTCAGTAAAACAAAGAGAAATGTGGTACAAATATAAACAAAAGAAATGTGAGAGATTCAAGAAAAACAAAATTGAGATTTTTGTCATATAAACAAAGTTAAGACACAACCAAAAACTTAACTTCTCCTAACTGAAATCTGGAGTGATCCACAAATAAATGTAAAGGATCATATATATGTAAAATGGAAATACTGCAAAATCATAAAGATGATCTTATTTATAATGTACCCAAGGATTCATTTCTATATGATTTTTGAAAGAAGGAATGAAAATAACCTGGTAGCTTATTAACAACCAATCCACACATGTGAATTCTTTTTAAAAAGCTAATAAAGATTTCTGAACATTTATTTTAAATAATTCTTGTTTTGAAATGTGAACTCGTATACACCACCAGTTAAGGTGACAGTCTAATCCCAAAGATATTAAAAAATTTTGGGGGGTTAAATGCTCTAAAAAGATGTAGAATTTTTCTTCATATAATATTTTTGATATTTCTTAAAAACCAGAGTTGTTGGTCTTGGAAGACCACTGCACCAACCTCAAAAGAGCTGCAAGAAAATACTTAAAAATGTACAAAACCACACATAACTCCCATGACTTTCTGATACGATGGGATCAAATGACCAACAAATTTTAAGTCTAAAATCTGACTGATTTTTAACAATAATTCATCAACTTTTAGTCATTGAAGAGATTGTGTTTTTGAAACCTTCAACTTAATTCAACTTAAGTTTATCATTGCGTTTTAGACCACAGGAGAAAATATAACACTAGTTCAGAGAGACTGTTCAATGTTAACAAGTCAAGGAGTCCTTTTAGGAGTCTTTTCTACAGATTATTCAAATGATTGACCCAAACTTTTAAAGGTTATGGTTGATCATGGCTATAAGTAACTGATTCCTAAATACTTGAGACCTGTTAGGAATTACTGTATTCCACTGTGTCATTCACATGTATGACTACTAAAATGAATGTTTAGTACAAATATCATTGGTCTAGTATATTTTCTCCACATTTATTGTTGCACTGAAATATACAGAAAAGAGTATGACAAGCTCAATCACCTGGAGTATACTTAAGAAATGGCATAAATCACCTGTTGAAAATACATATGAGAAATAATTTCCTGAACATGCTAAAGTTTTTCTACATAATACTTCTAAGCTCTTTATGTGCAGGCAACATGACATTACTCAACATTACAGATTTTAAACTATAATTTACTACAGTTAGATACTTTAATGGTTAACTATATGAATTCTGGAAATTTTAAGACTACCTGTTTATATTTATTTTTGTTATAACAAGGTCACTCTTTCAAAGTGCACAGTTGCAAGGAAAAAAAAGTAGTTTTATTTGAGTATATGAATAATGCATGTGTCTTTAAGGAGAAGAAATAAACACAGGTACTTTTTCTGTCCAAGGAAGAAAGTAAGTTTCTGTTTATAGAACTTTAGACTCAATTTATTATTGAGCAACATGTAATATATAAAAAAAATTTTAAAAATGATGACTGGTGATTAGGTCATTAAAGATATTTAGAAGATGGCAAAAGCACAGCTGCTTCTATGCCAAAATATTTATAATAAATCTTTTCTAAATTGTGTGAATGTTGCATATTTTTCATTGTATCTGAAATACTTAAATCTACATTAGGATTATTATCATAAAGCACTTGATATTATTTAATACATTAATGTAAGAAAAAAACCTACACAAAATATGCCGTTATGTCCCATTTAAACCAAATTAATATTTGCATTAAAATAATGAAAATAAAGTAAGTTGAGAATTCTCTCTGAGGGAATGAACACCTCCATATTTCTTTGAAAAGAAGGAAATATTAAGGTTCTCCCATGTATTCCAATAGATATAAATTATATCTAATTCCAAATCATTTTATTCAGCTTCATTCAAAAATAAATATTTAGACATTCTAAATGTTTGAGGAAACACTATGAGAGGAAAAATAACATACACATTTATAATTTACAACATTCACTTTTTCTCCCTTTCCTTTACAGGAGCTTTAGAAAATTGCTTTTTGATGATTTGGCAAATTGTATTTATTTTTAAATGAATCTCATTTATTGAGATTGATAATTCCAGGTTTCATTTGCTTTGAAATTGCATTTTCCAATTGCTTCCAATGATAAGTTCTGGCAAAATGCAGTCCAACATGGGGTGAAATTAAAGATTACAAAAAAAAAAAAAAAAATCAGTTGACCTACTCTGCAAGTGTAGTAATTATCTTTTATACTATATTCAAAACATGGTAAGATTGAAGTAAAAATTACTAGTACAATTTTAATACTAAATTCTTTAAGAACAAGGCAAGCATTTAAATAAATATAAAACTAGTCACAGAAATTTTCCATCTGGTACATCTTTAACAATTTTGGTCAGCATTCAAATGTATTTTCTATCTCTGTTATCATAGATGGAGTATTACAAGTCATCAGTGCCTATCCTAAAAATTCTTGTTATTCAGATACCAAATAACTTGAAAGATAAAGCAGTCTGATTTATTCTATAGTACTATAATGGAAATATAGACCTGAAACACTGCAAAAGAATCATACGCCCTCTGAATTATCAGAGAACAATTACATTAATCTCAGTAGTGTTTTTGTATAAAGGGCGTTTTCAATGAAAACTAAACATCTGAAAATTTGACAGAGATGTAATGTCTCAATAGCAACACTTGGTCAATCAAAATATTGAAATATCAATACCAGATATACAGAGGAAAAAACTATGATTTATACAAGAGTATTCCCCATTCTTGAGGAAGTGGATGAAGCAAATTGAACTACCAAAATAAGAGCTTCCAAAATGAACTTATAAAGTGTTAGTTTATAATAACCTTTATGCCAGGCCTTAAAAAATGGGACAAAGAAAAAATGTTTTTAAATAACTCCAAAATACAGAACTAGGACTCAATCTATTTTGGAATTATTTAGCATTTTAAAAGATAATATATAATCAGTTTTACTTTCTTATGCACACATGCATACATGTGTGCACACAGGAAAACGGAAAGACCTATCACATGGTACCTACTGTGTGGACAGGGTTCTTGTGAGTTTTGCACTTCTGCTTATGTAGCCAAGGAGGTCTCAGAAAGATATTTAGGATTCCCAACATATATCCAACAAAGAGTGGTATTTTTTCCTCCATTAAAAGAAAATATTCTGGCTAGATGCTGATTTCCTCAAACTTTTTTCTCATTTTAAGTCATTTTAAAAGAAAAACATTTTGGAATGAAGCAGTTAGAAAATAATCCAACCTATCTTCCATCACAATCCCAGGATAAAGATTTTCATATACCTCTTCCCTCAGAACCAAACAAAACCCATCCACTTTCTTATTCCTTCCTTCTAGACTGTAAAACATAGTTCTAAAGTTAAATTCAAATCTGTTGACACTTACGGGTACCCACTTGGTGGTACGGCATAGAATGCTTGAAATAGTGACATTCTCATTTAGTGTAAAACTCCCATTTCCATACCAGGAAAATGCAGAAAATACATTTCTAAATTGATGTTTTCAGGTAAGCAGAGAAAACTTAGTGGTAAATGAAATGAAATATTGTTAACTACGTTCCATCAGATATATTCTGTCATTGAACTGATTCAGGTAAGTCTACTGTTGATTTCTAGCAAACTCTGGCCATAAGCCTTTCCTAGGCCAGAAAGGAAGGCAAAAAACCTCATTTCTATACTCTTCCCCATTTCCCTGACAACAAATACTTTATTTTTTGAAGTTTGAATTCTAGGCATTCCAAACATTACATATAAGGAAACATTTAAAGATTAATTCTTCCAAAACTGTTATACTTGATTCCTGCTTAAATCTTTAGTTAAAATAAAAGGCCATAGGGTTGTAATACATTTTAACAATGCACACAAAGAAATCCAAGTGCAAAATTAAACATAAAAAATGCATTGTCCTTTTTGGTTTTTAACAAATACAGCCCCCAAATAGCAAATTCCTGGTTACTTTTTTTAACTAAGCAGACTAAAAACAAGATTAATAAGATGTCCAAAGCATGTCAAATTATAGCCTCTACTAGTTAAAAATTCTGTTGGTTGTAAAACTCTGCTGGTGGCCATATTGGCGTAGGATTTTTATTATGAATGAGACTAGAAATGACAGGCAATGGGGGAAGAGACTTGCCTTTTTGGCTAAAGAGGGAAAATTTTATCTAGAACGAGTTGAGATGAAAAATAATACCAAAAGTCTGGCTTTATCAAAATCTGAAAATACAGTATAAACTAAAATATAAGAATAATGCTATACCATTAAAGATCTAAAAAATTTTCTAAACATTTCTTGAAGGATGTAAAAATATTAACTATTTGAGAGAATTATATAATTGCTAAATGAAATAATATATTTTTTATTTTTTTCATGCAGGTCTCTAATAATTTGAAACCATTAAATTCTACGATATAATTTTATATTCATTAAAATATATAAAGAAAGATGGCATAGCTGTATAGTTGTTCTAATGTGTGCGTGTGTGTGTGTGTGTGTGTGTGTGTAGTATTTTAAAGTTTTATTAATATTAGCATATGCCCTTTAGAATAATGGTCTTAGTTTTTTTATTAATATAGTGAAGTCTAGTCAAGTTTGGTTAAAAAGCTATTCTGTTCACATATAAATTATTAAAGACACTTCATTTTATCTCTCATGAAATTGCTGAAAATAGTGAACACTTCTATAACTTTCTTCTTACTTCCTAATGTGTTTCAAGGAATTTTTCATTTGGAACATTTTACAAGTCCATTTATATCAATCACCTATACCACCTTTCTTATGTGTGTCAGAAATAATATTCTGTCTAACCTACAGATTTTTCTTTTTTTAAAAAGAAAGTAATTCCTGGATAAATCTTAATTTGCAGTTGTTCAAATTCAAGTTGCTCTGTAAATTACCTTCTAGTTTTACTGTTGGGAGGCAGATAAAAGCAATTGCAAAGCTCTCAGATGTAAACATTTCCAAGTAAATAATAATCAATTACCTCGCCCCAGTTTGTTTTGGGTAAGTAATAGACAATTTTTGGGTAGAAAAAGCAATTAATGAACGCCTAAGTGTAGAAAGTTCCAGAGTTCTAAGCAGACTGGTTTAAGTGGATAAGCAGTAACAATTCTAACCTAGGCTTCATTACTTGGTCATTGTGCCGACTGACGCCACATTCAAGTGTGAGGGCTACTGTGAGTCAATAGATGGCAGTCCATCGCCTAGTAAAAGAGCTGAAGATGACTAAAATCACCATGAATCTTGTTTTTATTTAAGACTGAATATTGCTTAATTGCATACATTTGGATATTGCCCATATACTGAAACTTTAAATATTTATTTTATTTTAAGCAGACTGATAATTTATACATGTTCATACACAAACTAATTTTGTACTTATACTTACATAATAAACTCACTATCAATTTAAACTTGTTAGTTATAAATTTTGATGGTTACTTCAATATTATTTTAAAAAATCAACGAGGATTTCAGATTAGGATAAATGATGTTTTCAAATTGAATGTTATACCTACAGATAGAATATATTCTAATTCCCTAAAAAGCACATTCATTTACTTTTTCCTAATAATTCTTTTTACAATTTATGTTTCTGAAAAGCTAAAATATAAAACATATCTTAAAATATTTCTACTTTTATACTGAAACCAATTTTTACCCTCCAACGATAGTTATATAAAAGAACACAGGTGCAAGTAATCAAAAGAGCAGCTTGAAGTGTACTTCCTACACTTCAAGATTTCAAGATTAGAATTCTTAAATTAGAGGAAAAGCTAAAGGAAATGTAATGTTTAGTCAAGTCTGGTCAGCTGTAAAATAAATAAATAAATAAATAAGAAGAAATGCAATTTCTAATCTATTAGGATATTGCTTTAATGCAGTTACAAAGAGTGGCTCCGAGATCTTGAAAAGTATAATACATATATAATTATGTGTTCTAATTAAGATATATATTAGAATATATATTATATTCTAATTATGTATATAATTAAGATTCTAATTAAGTTAAGGCTGTAAGGATTTCACTTTATTATGTTAGGATAAAAAAACTGCTACATAACCACAAACCTAATGTATTCAGGTGTGCTACATAACCACACATAATGTTACAACTGCAACATGTATGTGTAACATATAAGGGCATGTATATAGTTTTTGGTATAACACTTACAGGTTTAATAAACCTCAGTTTAGGATTTGAGGGATGGTTGAGGAATTAGAGTTTAGTATTGAAAATCTTTAAATAAGTAATGGCAATAACAAAATGTGAAAACAAACCACCTGATGTTATTCCTGGCTTCTTGGGCCTGTGACAGATAGATTGATGGTTTGAATCTACTTATTGGTTTACTTATTATTTCTATATGAGTAGAGCAGTAAGAAGAAAGACGTGTTTTGCAAAAACTTTGCCCTTTGTATTTTTATTACCTTTCTGTCTACAAATAAAACTTTTGAATATACTATACTTTAAGGAACAACTTTTAACAACTACTAATTAATACATTATAACTGTACAGTTAAAAGCATAATTGTGTCTCTTCCTCAGCATAACATATTTAATACATTTAAAAAAGTGACTACTAGGGCTATAGTGAATTACTGAACTTATTTAATCTGAATAGTAAAAGCAAACTAACTTTATAATATTGAGCCAATTAGATTCTACAGAAAACTATTTTTTACTTCTACGTAGCCTAAAATCACAATAAAAGGAAACCAGAGAATTGAATAACTTGAATGGTATTAAGTAGTATTAATACATTTTGAATAAGTCAAGTGGCTTATATAAGGATATGACAATTGAACTGTTCTATATGAAAGACACACAGTTTTTTCTAGCTTCATTAAAAAATATGTGTAAATATTTCAATAAAGGCAGAAAAATGATAATGGAAGATATGGTGGACTGTATGCTTGTGGACTGTGGATAATGCAACATTTTAAAGACACTGGGTTATTACTCTTCTTTTATGGCTCCTAGCATACTTTTTCTCTTTAATGAATATAGTCTAGGAAGACAGAGAGATATCACAATGTAATCATTAAATGATGTTAGTAATAAAAAACAATCAAAATCTTTTAAGAGTAGAAACATAACGGATAGGGTCAGGGGCAAGGGAAAAGAGAAAAAGTATATTATTGCTTTCTCAGTACAAAAACTCTTCAGATGTTTATTATCTTCCAGCAGAAGATGCTTGTCTATATTTTATGGTCAGCAGTTCAGAGAAGGGTAAATAGGCTAGGTCTTGGGGAAAATAAAAAAGGTGTTTCTACTCACCGTTAGGTGATACTGCCTCCAGATTTCTGAGCAAGCCTGGAAAATAAAAATATTGATCAGCTGGGAGCATGAAACAAGGTACTTTACAGCCTGTTGGTTTTGGCATAACCCAGCATCCACCGGTGTCGGTCACAGGAAAATAAGAAGCTTAACAGAAAGGGTCTGCATTTCAGCTTCAAAAACCTGGCTAGACAGTTTAATTGAATTTTACACTGGTTTAACACACTCCCTGCCATTGTCAGAAAGCCAGTAACAAAGTTTTCTCTCTCTTTTTTTCTTTTCAGGTTAGAAGTTTTGGGCACTAAGATGTGATAAAGAGCCATAACTTGGTTAAACTGATAAATGAACAACAGTGGTTGAAATCAATAAGACTCACCAAAATACACCTTTTAAAAGAACATTTTTAACTGTAGGAGCTTGAGAGAAAACAATTTAATAACGACTGCTTCAAGAAGACCTCACTGTGGTCATATATTTCTGATATCTGTTGCCATCTTTTACCTAATCACTTGCTGCTAAATTTCAATACTCTATAAAAAAGAGAATTACAAACAATGACAACAAGAACAAAAAACTGCAAGAAACTAAAGTCTATGTGTTTTCACTTAAATGTTGAATCTTTCCATATCCACATTTGTAGAGAAATAACTTTAAAAACCCAATAAAACTTC